>NC_140987.1:102018141-103255771 GCF_052327205.1 Somniosus microcephalus | reverse complement strand
TCCTGGAGGGCCCGGCTGCTGACTGCTCCAACTCTGCTTGGGCGGCAGCAGTCTGTCCTACGGGTGGTGGCAACTGCAGTGGAGGAGTGACCGTGTTGGCAGCAGGAATGCTGCCAACCTGACAGAGCACAGGCACTCACTGGTCAGATGAGACACTGGCACTCGCACGGGGCAGCACTGAAGCATGCGCAGCAATCTGCTGAAGCACAGACAGCTGGCCTGCTGCGGCGCGGCGAGGGGCCCGGTGACTCCTGCCCGATCCAGCGAGGGTGGCAGCAGTTAGTGCTCGTGTGGCCCTGATCTGTGTCTGCATCAGACCAGCCAGTGACTGCATGGCATGACTAAGCACTTGGCTGGAAACCGCCTGCGCTGCCCCGAAGTCCTGCAGACTCCTTGCCTGCGCTGCCCTGAAATCCTGTACACTCCTTGCCAGTGACTGTATGGAGTCAGGCATCCTTGTCACTGCAGCCATGAGCTTAGTGTGCCTGCGCTCCGCCTGGGCGCCCATTTCAGCAAGGAGCCGCACCTCCTCTGCGCTCACTGTAGCAGGACTGGAGGCCACACTCTCCCTCCGGGGAGAAGGCCGCCGAGCTTCCCTAACCCCCCGCGTTGCTGAAGCCCGCTGGGCCCCGGAGCTTCACCCTCCTCAGACCCTTCCCCCCTGCTCCCCTCCAGGGAAGATGTGTCCCCATTATGGCCATGGGCTGCCTCGGCTGAGGGTGGCACTGATGTTCCGGCTTTCTCTTCCTCCTCCTCGCCTTCCGATTCACTCACAGTGGCAGCTTGAGGGCCCGCCTCCTCACCTGGCGAATCAGCATCTGAAAGCAGGGAGGTACAAGAGTTGCTTTAGTGTGAGGACCGGGCGGCAGCGAGGGAGGCATGAGTGCTGCAATGCACTGCATTGGTTCGATAGTGGCAAAGGATGCTGGTGTGAGGCACAAGTGGAAAGAGAGAGGTCAAAAAGGTGATGACCTTACCATTGCTGTCCAGAACGGGGTCGGCATCTCCAGTGGCGACGGAGCCAATCAGCCGGCCTGCCATAATCCGTTCCACTTGCTGCTCCAGATCGCTGAGGTCTTTACGTTCAGGACGGCCTCCACCGGTCCGTTGCTGCTGCCTCCTATTGTGGGCCAGCTTGCCCTGCAAGAGAAAGGACGGGCTCTCAGTACAGTGTGAAGCCCTGATCTTGGCTGCAATGCCTCCCATGGTGGAATAGCCCTTACAGTGTGTAAAGTGCTGAATGTGCATGAGAGTTTCATGAGAGGCCCATAGGTGTTGGATGAGGGCTGGGCATTGGGGCTTTCAGGACCCTTTGGCCATAAAGTGAGGTGCACATGCAGGGATGAAGAGGATACTAGAAAGGGTACTCACCCTGACAACCCGAGTGAGGTCGTTGAACTTCTTCCTGCATTGTGTTGGGGTCCTAGGTACCATGCTGCTGGAGGTCACTCTGTGTGCCACTTCCCTCCAAGCTTTTCGATATTCGTTGGGCAGCGGCCTCCTGCCACTGTCCGGAAAGAGGATAGGTTGCTTTCGCTCCACTGCGCCAACCAGAACCTTCAGGAGTCCCTCACTGAAGCGCTGCGCTCACTCCCTGGCCCTCTCCATGGTCGTAGGCGTAACGATGTCGCAGCAGGTCTGTCCAGGCCTAGAATCAGGGCTCCAATGTGCAGGGCGTGGCTGCAAGCCAAATTGACCCTCCCCCTTTAAGAGGTGACCGGTGCCAGTGTGTCTGCCTGCAATCGCTAACTGGCCGCACCTGCACTGCGCCCGCCCTCGGTGGTAGCGCCTCGCCTCTCTGGCTTAGCGCCTTAAGATAGTCATGCAGCGCCTGCTTTAGCGCAGCAACAACCTCTTGGGGCGATCCAACTCAATTTCGCTGAAGGTGGCGCTAAGTTGCGCCGGGCGATAAATTTAGCGCACGCTCGACTGTAGCACCCCAAATGTGGCGATACTGAATTTCTAGGCCATTTACTTTAAGCTCAGGTGATCATAAGCAACCACATGCGTACTAACACCAGTGAGAGGTCAATTCAGCGATGACTAGACATATGACTTTAACTGGCAAGTGACCAGGTCGCCCATGACTGTAGCCACGAATGTCAGCCTACAACATCCCTTATACCCCAAAACTTGGCAACTCGCCCACAGCATTTGTGTCCCAAACTGTGTGATTAACATTGTTTTTCTCTCTCTCTCTCTCTATCTGTTTTGATGCTTAGTTAACCAAGGCCAGACATTCAAGTGTTGGAGAGAGCTGTTGATTTCACATCTGAAGGTTGTTCTGATTCTCACTGAATTTTCAAGATCTTATTTTTTGAAGGAAAAAACTAGCACATCACTTATTTTGCAAATGTTTTAGCCAAGCAGTCTCTTGCCCTCAAAGCTTGTTGGTACATTCGGTCACTTTCAGATTCAGTCAAGTTTACCATGGACAGTATTACAGCCAGGAGGAGCAAGAGTGCTTCTCTGGGCCCCACAAGGAAATCTTGGGCTTCCCCTGCCTCAGGCTTCCTGCTCCCTCCCCCCGATGGCAATTAAAAAAAAATGTTTTATAGGATGTGGGCGTCACTGGCAAGGCCAGCATTTATTGCCCATCTCTAATTGCCCTTGAGAAGGTGGTGCTGAGCCGCCACCTTGAAACGCTGCAGTCCATGTGGTGATGGTACTCCCACAGTGCTGTTAGGTAGGGAGTTCGAGGATTTTGACCCAGCGACAATGAAGGATCGGCGATATACTTCTAAGTCAGGATAGTGTGTGACTTGGAGGGGAACTTGGAGGTGATGGTGTTCCCATGCGCCTGCTGCCCTTGTCCTTCTAGGTGGAAGTGGTCATGGGTTTGGGAGGTGCTGTTGAAGAAGCCTTGGCGAGTTGCTGCAGTGCATCTTGTAGATGGTACACACTGCAGCCATGGTATTCCAGTGGTGGATGGGCTGCTTTGTCCTGGATGGTGTTGAGCTTCTTGAGTGTTGTTGTAGCTGCACTCATCCAGGCAAGTGGAGAGTATTCCATCACACGCCTTACTTGTGCCTTGTAGATGGTGGAAAGGCTTTGGGGAGTCAGGAGGTGAGACACTCGTCTCAGAATACCTAGCCTCTGACCTGCTCTTGTTGCCACTGTATTTATGTGGCTGCTCCAGTTAAGTTTCTGGTCAATGGTGACCCCTAGGATGTTGATGGTGGCGGGATTCGATTATGGTAATGCCGTTGAATGTCAAGGGGAGGTAGTTAGACTCTCGCTTGTTGGAGATAGTCATTGCCTGGCACTTCTGTGGCGCCAATGTTACCTGCCACCTATCAGCCCAAGTCTGAACGTCATCCAGGTCTTGTTGCATGCAGGCATGGACTGCTTCATTATCTGAGGAGTTGCGAATGGCGCTGAACACTGCAGTCATCAGCGAACCTCCCCATTTCTGACCTTATGTTGGTGGGAAGGTCATTGATGAAGCAGCTGAAGATGGTTGGGCTAGGACACTGCCCTGAGGAACTCCTGCAGCAATGTCCTGGGGCTGTGATGATTGACCTTCAACCACCACAACCATCTTCCTTTGTGCTAGGTAGGACTCCAGCCAGTGGAGCGTTTTCCCCCCGATTCCCATTGACTTCAGTTTTACTAGGGCTCCTTGATGTCAAGGGCAGTCACTCTCACCCCACGGCTGGAATTTGGCGCTTTCGTCCATGTTTGAACCAAGGCTGTAATGAGGTCTGGAGCTGAGTGGTCCTGGCAGAATCCAAACTGAGCATCGGTGAGTAGGTTATTGGTGATTAAGTGCTGCTTGATAGCACTTCCCGAACCTCTCGTAACTGCATACCGGACTTCCGGGGACTTTTACTTCAGGTACATAGCAGTGGCCTCTTGCCACCCAAAATCCTGCATCCGCCCCGCCCCCACTGGCGATCTAAAACTTCCGGCCGGATTCCAGCAGGGGACTGACAGCAAGCATGCAGAAGAAGCCCAGAAGTTAAAATTTCTGAGCTTAATGCTGAGGCGGGCTGGATGGTTTCCCATCTGCCTCTTCCCCTTTCCATGCAACTCCCACAGGGAGTTACTATCTGGCCTTCTGTTTCTATTTACCCATTTCCATCTCCTTATAATTTTAAACACCACTATCAAATCACCCAATAATTTCCTCTTTTCTAATGTAAACAGCCCCTATTTTTCACGTCTTTCTTCGCATTTGTATTTCCTCACACCAGGCAGCATCTTAGTGAATCTGTGGCACAGTAGTCTAACAAATCTACAGCTCCCTGGATGTCAAGGGGCATACAGGGTAGGATAAAGGAAAAAAAGGGAAGCTTATGACAGATACCGAGGACTCAATACTGCAGAAAGCCTAGAGGAGTATAGAAATTAGGAAAGCAAAGAGAGGGCATGAAAAGTTATTGGCAAGTAACATCAAAGAAAACCCAAAGATCTTTTATAAATACATTAAGAGCAAGAGGATAACTAAAGCAAAAGTAGGGCCTATTAGGGACCATAAAGGTAACCTGTGTATGGAAGCGAAAGACATGGGTATAGTTCTTAATGGATACTTTGGGCTCGATTTTAATAGCACTGAGGAGGCAGGTTTGGAGGCGGGTCTGATGCAAAAATCAGAAAAAATGGCTTCAGACACCCAACCCGCCTCCATCTCGCCCCCACGCGATTTTCGTGAGTGTCTGTTTAGCCACTCCCAAACAGACCCGACTCCAACCGGTGGGACAGGTAGTTAAGGCAGTTAAGAGCCCGTTATCTGCCTTGATAATCCTATTTTGATAGTGGTTTCCCATTTTCATGCCTCTGGCTCCTGTTTCCCGTCTTGTCTCCTTGCAGCTGGACTGTTTCTGACAAGTTTCTCGAGGACATGAATTGTAGTCATTGGTGCAGCACGTTAAAAGTGCTCCTGTAACATGGCTGGCATTCAAATGCAACAACTTTGTTGTTGGAGGTTTGGGATAAGATTTTACAAATCTACTGACCTTGTCAAGCTGACACACATCTGCTGTTTGAATTGATTGGAATAATTTCAGGCCACTTTGAGTGTGCGCTTGTAAGCTTCTTGCCTCAACTGAAATCTATAACAACGGGATGGGAACCATTTACATCCTCTCATCCTGGTCGTCAGATTCGGAAAAGAGCAGCGCGGCTCAGTGCTGCCGGATGAATAAGTGGCTCAGCACAATGCCTCCTTGGAGGAAGATGAAGAGGACGAGGAGGAGGATGAGTAGGAGGATGGGGAGTGACATCTTGCGGGGCCGGATGTGGCCAATCCAGCAGCAGGCGACCACATTGATGGCCGTCTGGCAAGGGATGCACTCAACCATGCCAGATTCACATAACCTAATGCTTCAACCACAGGTGGCTGGCACATGGAGATGAATATAAGTCCGACAGTCTCAAACCCCAGGCATTATCTGTCCAATAAACAGTGATTTGCGCTCAGTGTCACCACCATCATTCTACATGGAAATCGCCTTGAGCCCTCACTCTTGAACTTCCATTTCCCAGAACACAGAGGCCACACTTTAGGTGATCTCTTCAGATCATTAATCCTTTTTCGACGCTAAACCCATGTGCGTCTGCACACAGATCTCGAGTTCACCTCCTCAGCAATTTGCAGCCAAGCTGCCTTGGTTTGCTGAGGAGGCCTCCTCCTTCTGTTTCCAGGAAAGAGGAGCTCCTGACGTCCTCCAAATCCCTCAACAAGAGCATGGAGAGAGCCCTCATTGAACCTGGCTGCAGCCTTAGTTTTTGGGGCTGCCATTCCTGCAGCTCCCAGCACCTTTCAGAGAAAAAAGCATTAATATTACGAAGCAAATGATTGGAACACATCTGACATCTTTTTCATATCATAGTCAGATAATAAAGTCATATATCAAAAAATCATGAATCTTTTTCTGGAATAATATGACCAGCAATATCATTCATTGAATTTTGCTCAGAACAGACGCTGTCAACTCCCCTTTCTAGATAATAAAGCACCAAGCCATCCCAATGACATTTGTATGCAAAGGGGACATGGGCTCTTTAAATTTTCAAACAAACACCGCGTTATCAGATGCGAGAAACTGACATCCTCCAAGCAATTGCCTGAAGGGACCCGCACGTCGGCCATAACGAGGCCAATGAAGCCAAAATCGGGAGTGCTGGGAGGCGGCAGCCGCTGCGGGTCCGAAAACTGCCGAGCAGCGGTCCCGCCCTCAACTCGCATCCGTTATTAAAATCGAGTCCTTTGTGTCTGTTTTCACAAAAGAGAGGGTCGATGCAGACATTGCAATCAGGAAGGAGGAGTGTGAAATATTAGATGAAATAAACATAGTGAAAGAGGAAGTATTAAGGGGTTTAGCATCTTTCAAAGTGGATAAATCCCCAGGCCTGGATGAATTGCATCCCAGAAGTAAGAGAGAAAATAGCAGAGGTTCTGACCATCATTTTCCAATCCTCTCTGGCTACAGGTGTGGCGCCATTGGACTGGAGGACAGCTAACATGGTGGCTTTGTTTAAAAATGGAGAAAGGGATAGACCAAGTAATTACAGGCCAGTCAGCCTAACCTCGGTGGTGGGAAAATTATTGGAAAAATTCTGAGGGACAGGATAAATCTTCATATAGAAAGACACTGATTAATCAGGGACAGTCAGCATAGATTTGTTAAGGAAAGGTCGTGTCTGACTAACTTGATTGAATTTTTTGAGGAGGTAACAAGGAGGGTCGATGAGGATAGTGTGTTTGATGCAGTCTATATGGATTTTAGCAAGGCTTTTGTTAAGGTCCCGTATGGCAGACTGGTCTTGAAAGTAAAAGCCCATGGGATCCAAGGCAAAGTGGCAAGTTGGATCCAAAATTGGCTCAGAGGCAGGAAACAAAGGATAATGGTCGAAGGGTGTTTTTGTGACTGGAAGGCTGTTTCCAGTGGGGTTCCGTAGGGCTCAGTACTGGGTCCTTTGCTTTTTGTGGTATATATCAATGATTTGGACTTGAATGTAGGAAGTATGATTAAGAAGTTTGCAGATGATACAAAAATTGGCCATCTGGTTGATAATGAAGAAGAAAGCTGCAAACTGTAGGAAGATACCAATGGACTGGTCAGGTGGGCAGAACAGTGGCAAATGGAATTCAATCTGGAGAAGTGTGAGGTAATGCATTTGGGGAGGGCTAACAAGGCAAGGGAATACACTATAAATGGTAGGACACTGAGACGTGCAGAAGATCAGAGGGACCTTGGTGTGCATGTCCACAGATCCCTGAAGGTAGCAGGACAGGTAGATAAGGTGGTTAAGAAGGCATATGGAATACTTGCCTTTATTAGCCGAGGCATAGAATATAAGAGCAGGGAGGTTATGCTTGAACTGTATAAAACACTAGTTAGGCCGCAGCTAGAATACTGCGTGCAGTTCTGGTCACCACATTACAAGAAGTATGTGATTGCACTAGAGGGGTGCAGAGGAGATTTACGAGGATGTTGCCTGGGCTGGGGAATTTTTGCTATGAGGAAAGATTGGATAGGCTGGGGTTGTTTTCTTTGGAACAGAGGAGGCTGAGGGGGGACCTAATTTAGTTATCTAAAGTTATGAGAGGCCTAGATAGAGTGGGTAGGAAGGACCTAATTCCCTTAGCAGAAGGGTCAATAACCAGGGGGCAGAGATTTAAAGTAATTGGTCGGAGGTTTAGAGGGGATTTGAGGAGAAATGTTTTCACCCAGAGGGTGGTGGGGGTCTGGAACTCAATACCTGAAAGGGTGGTAGAGGCAGAGACCCTCATCACATTTAAAAGGTACTGTACTTGGATATGCACTTGAAGTGCCATAGGCCCAGAAACTCGGGTCGGGGGCTTCCCGCAGGTGCAAGCCCCCGACCTGCACTTAACTTGCGCGCCGGCGGTTGAGCTGTGGGCCCCCGTGGAATTCCGATCCGGGGCCTGCTCCAGCTGCCGGCGCGCAGTGCTTGCGTATCCCAGGGACGCAGTTAGTTCGATGCGTCCCCTGGGATCACGTGGGCCATGGGCAGCCAATCGGAGCAGGGAATGCTCCATTCATAAGTCTGACAGGAAGTGCTGTCAAACTTAGAAATACTACGGGCCCCTTCTTCTTACAAAACATCACTAAATCTTCAAATAACTTTTTTTTAAATCACATTTTTTAAATAAACTATAAATTAAATGAAATAACTTTTAAACAATAATTAACATTTTTGAAAAAAATAATTTTATTTTCTAACGGGGCTAAAAATAAACTCACCTTGCTTTAAAGTATTTAAAAATAATAAACCTGTGGAAAAAATGTTTTAATTTTAATTAATTACGCCTGCTTTTTACATTTCTAACTTCTGCAGGCTTACCTGCCCGGGAAAACCTGCAAAAAAAAACGAAGTTCGATGCGCACGCGCAGCCTCCCCCACGCACACGTTCGACCTCTGAACCCCTGCTTTCAGGGGAACGGAAGTGCCGGTTTCCCGCGCATGCGCAGTGCATGCCGGAAACCGGCACTTCCATTGGGCCTATGGGTGAGTACCCCGTGCGTACTCACCCGTGGAGACCCAAATTTCGGGGCCATAATCTACAAGGCTACGGACCAAGTGCTGGAAAGTGGGATTAGGGTGGATAGCTCCTTGTCGGCCAGCACGAACAAGATGGGCCGAATGGCCTCCTTCTGTGCTGTAAATTTCTTTGATTCTATGAACTGTGTTCTTACTAAGTTTTTATATAGATTCACCATTACATCTCAATCCCTAAGCTATTCAATTCCCTCCCTAAACCACTCTGCCTCACTCTCCTTTAAAACCTTCCTTAAAATCTACTTAATTGTCCAAGCTTTTAATCACCCCTCCTAAAGTCATTTTATTTGGCGTAGTGTCAGTATTTGTCTGATTACACTTCTGTGTCTCGCAGAGAAAGCAGGGAAGGTTGTGAGGACAGGGTGATGGTTGAGCAGGACTTGGTGCAGGATAGGATATGGGCAGCACGGTTCTGGATAAACTCAAGTTTACAGAGGATGGAGGATGGCCAGATTATTGGAATAGTCAAGTCTGGAAGTGATAAAGGCATGAATGAGGGTTACAGGAGCAAATGGGTTGAGGGGCAGTGTTCTGCAGGTGGAAGTAGGTGTTCTTTGTGAGGGAGAATATATGGGGTTGAAAGCTCAGCATGGGGCTGAATAGGACGTTGAAGTTTTGAACAGTCTAGTTCATTCTGAAACAGTGGCCAAGGAGGGGGATGGAGTTTGTGTGTGGACATGGGATTTGTGGCAGAGGCCAAAGATGATGCGTTTGGTCTTTCCAATCTATAGCTGTATGAAATTTCAGATCATCCAAGACAGGATGTTGGGCAAGCAATCTGACAACACAGAGGCAACGGAGGGTTCAAGAGAGGTGGTAAACAGATAGAGCTGAGTGTCATCAGCATAAATGTTTGATTATCTTGTCACACAATTATGTAGATGAGGAAGAGGAGAAAACTGGAGATTCCTGAGATGACGGAGGAGAAGCTATTGGTACAGATGCTCTGGTGGCAATTGAATAGGTAAGAGTGGAACCAACCAAGGGCAGTCCCACTGAGCTAGACAATGGAGACATCTGAGGAAGATGGTGTGGTTTACTGTGTCACAGGCTGGAGATGCACAATGGTCAGTCACAGAGAATGTAATTTGTCACTTTAATTAGGGCCATTTTGGTAACTATGGCTAAACATTGTCTTGTACAAATTTATCATTACTGCTTTGCTGTTGTATGTACCTGCTTATAAAACCTAAAATGCTATTGATTTGTGTAGTGTATGTACCCGTCTATCTTTAAGGGAACTATTGAATGTAACCGTTCACCTTTAAGGGAACTACTTTAGGTGTGGCACTATTTGTTTGGCTTCTGTATACTGTAATACCGATAGTGACCACACCAGTATATAAGTGTTGTAGCAGGATTGCGGGGGCAGATTCGCCCGGACCTTCGAATAGTAAAGACCTGTTTTGTTTGTTACTTCTGAAGTCTGTGTATTTATTAACTGCACAACCCACAGACTTTACAGTGGCGACGAGTCCGATCGTACCCTGCGGCAAGATTACCAAAGCAAGAAGAGCGTCGAAGAGAGGCAACCGCCCTCGTCGTGCTGCTGGAAGAAAACACGAGGCTGCAGCAGGAGAAAGGTGGAAGACTTTAGCAACAAAAGCTTCCATTAGCAACAGGCACTGACTACCCTTCTACCATGGTGCGGAGTGAGCCGATCAGCAGGGAACAAGGCGGCCGAAGAGACTGTGAGTAGGGGAAGGTGTAGAAGTATCCGGAGGATAAGGGCAGAGCACTCGACCTCGGTCGAGGGGGAGCTGTGCCGGCCAAAAGTCGGGTCCAACGGCGTCGGGTGACAGCCGGACCGCGATCGGCGGGAAAAATCCGGGCAGCGACCGCAGCCACGAAGCGCTGAGCCTGCGAGTAGGCGCGGGAAGAGAAACCCAGCCGCAGCCGGGGAGGGAAACACCGGTCTGCGAGAGGGCTGGGGAGGCGAACGGGAACCGTGCGGGTGAGAGCCGGGTGCGGAGAGAGAGACTGCGAGGAGCCAGTCCAGCGGCTGAGCTGTTCTCCACCAACGGGGTACTCAGAGCCGGCAAAACCGAACGTGCGGAAGTGGGTGAGAGACACAGCCGAAAACGGGGTGAGAGACTGCGCGAGAGCCAGTCCAGCGGCTGAACTGTTCTCCACCAACGGGGTACCCAGGGCCGGTAGCACCGAACGTGCGGGTGAGAGAGCGACAGAGCCGGGTACGGAGAGAGAGGCTGCGCGAGAGCCAGTCCAGCGGCTGAACTGTCCTCCGTTAACGGGGTGTACCCAGCGCCGGTAGAGCCGTGCGGGCGGGAGGAAAAGACATAGCCGAGTAAGGGGAGCTGTGCGGAAGCCAGCCAGCGGCTGAACCTGTCCACTGTGGGGGAAGCGTACCCCTTCCACCGGGAAGAAACGCGGGAAGCCGCCATTAGGCGGAGAAGACGCCAGAAGCGGGAAACCGCCATTGAAGTGGGCGGGGCAAGAAAGGAAGAGCGGGAAACCGCCGATTTCGCGGGAAAACCGCCATCTTAGAAACAAACAAATAAATAAGAATACTTAAAGAAATACTGGTGCTGCTCCCAAGGGAAGAAAAATGCCTAAGCGAGGGAATATTAACGACTTTAATTCTGAAATAGAAGACTGGGCCACGTACGTGGAACGCATAGAGATCTATTGCGAAGCCAACAAAATAGAGGAAGACGACAAGGCGATAACATTGCTAAACTCGATGGGGGCAAAAACATACGGGCTCTTGAAGCATCTAATAGCACCAAATAAACCAGCGGATCAGACCTTCGAAGAGATTGTGGCTGTGCTGAAGGACCACTTGAACCCCACACCGCTGATGCTGGCTGAACGATTCAAATTCTACGCAAGAACGCAGAGGAAAGACGAAAGCAATGCGGAATACTTGGTCGAACTGCGTAGGCTAGCGAAATACTGCCAGTTCGGAGGGAATCTGACAGAAGCGCTGCGGGACAAGTTCGTATGCGGATTGTCCAAAGAAGGGACGCAGAAGTGACTACTGGAAGAGAACGACCTCACACTGGACAGGGCTGTCCTTATAGCTGCATCGCACGAAGCCGCAGCGAAAGGAACGGCGGAAATGCAACTAAAGGCGGCGGCACTCGGGGTGGACCAAATTACTTCAAGCACAACAAAATGCTACCGTTGTGGGAAGACAATGCATGACCAGAATCAATGCTGGTTTAAGAACCAAGTGTGTAGGAAATGTGGCAAACTGGGTCACATCGCGAAGGTATGCCGGTCCGGGAAAAAGACCAATAATCAAAGGAAGCCACCACAAGAAAAGTACAACAAGGTACACAAGGTGGCTGAGAAGAGTTCAGATGAACAGAATTCAGACTCAGACCCAAACAACCAGGAGCTGGGTAGGCTGAGAATCCACAATGTGGGTAAAGAAACGGATCTACAGGCCATCTGGGTCATACTAAAAATAGCTGGAGTCCAAGTAAGAATGGAGCTGGACACTGGATCAGCTCTATCAGTCATCAACCGAAGGGACTACCACCGGCTATTCTCTCACATACCTTTAAGAAATACCAAGTTCGTATTACAGACATACACGGGGCATAACGTATACCCCGTGGGGAAAATAAGAGTCAAGGTGAGAGATAGGGGTAAAGAACACCCAAGAATGAACTTGTACGTATTACCTGAGGGAGGACCACCACTTCTAGGACGGGAGTGGATTAAGAAAATAGACATGGAATGGCATTACCTAAAAGCCATAATGAGGGAGGACTCGGTGCAAGCTATTAGCTCAGATTCTGAAATGGATGATGATAAGACCAAGTCGAATATGGAAGACAAGGCTAAAAAGGGACTTGCCGACGATGGGAAAGAAAACAAAGACATGCAGAAGGACTTATGGTACCAAGAAGAATAAAGCTGCAGAGCAGAACTCCAGGTTGACAGAGAATTCTGAGCCTGTTCAAGCAAAGGATTCATCCATGACGGAAGAACACCGAGCTCGGACGCAAACTTATGTCAAAGTACGACAACAATTAGAACAGTTGAGTGACCGTCTCGTACAAGAGATGAAAAATATGGAAAGGTTCTGGGACACCGAATGGGAGAACCTGGAAAGACTACAGAGACAGCTAGCTCAAGCAGAGAGCGACCATAGAGCCATCGTGGTCAAATACCAATCACATTCCCCTGATGCTGTTCAGGAACTAGAATATTTACAGAATGAACCAAAGGAAGAGGAATCTTCAGGGAGCCAGGATTTTATTCCAGTTCTTCTCTACGACTCCTTACAAGCAGAGTGTGAGAAGTTGAAAGAACAGTATGAACAGGCCCAGGCTACAATTCTGGAGGGGGTTAACTCGGCAGCCTCCGAAAAGCTAGTTTCAGTAGAAGCATATGAACAACTAAAGGTTGAACATGAGCAAGAAGTCCAAAGGCTGCAGGAAATTCTTGATGAGCTCAAGGCCAAGACAGACTCATTGGTAGGAGCTCCATCCATAGATGAGAAATTAGAGGTGAAAATCATGGCAGAGCATGAAAGACAGGATGTCCAAGAACTTATAAAAACATTGAAGGACACCCAAGACAAATATGAGGCGGCAATGACCGAGGTTCAACAACTTGAAGAACAGATTCAACTGGGAATCCTTTCAGTGGAAGAACAGGACACTGTAAGAATGGTCCCTGAACATGAACTAGAGAGCATCAGGGCGCAACTTTTCCGAGCGCTGAAAGCCAAAGTTCAAGAGGAACGTAAGGTGGAAGTATTGGAGAAAGAGGTGGAGGAAATGGAGAAGACTCTGATCCACCGTGTTCCCAGGGAAGAGTTAACGGTCAGCCAACTCCTTCATATGCTGAAGGACAAGACTCTGCAAGGGGAACAATCTGAACACGAGCTTCAATCTTCAGGGGGAACGAGTTCGGAGCTTTCAAAAGTCACGGAGATAGCTGAGGTGGCAACACAAATTTTACAAGGATGCCAAAAGTACGTTGAATCACGTCAAGGTGAACAGAAGAATGTGGAAACCGTTACTTCAGTAGAAGGGTTAAATAGCCTGATAACGCAATTACCGATGGAAAGGAAGGTATTGAACTCACAAATGCCTTGGTACCTGTTGAGTGACACTGAATATTACGAGGATGTGGTCTGCCCAGCTTGTGATGAAAACTCTCAAAGTGCTGAAATCCGGAGGAAGCACTTAAGGTCTAAGGAACATAGAGAGTTGGTGGCGCTACAGCTGGCAGCTGAGAAAGGAGCTCCGAGAGTTTCAAAAAGGCAGAAAAGAAAAAGAAGAAGCAGAAGATAATAGCTGTCTAAAATATTAGCACTTCTACCATTCCAGGCGGGACATTACGAAAGGAGTTGAAAAACTGGAAAATGTCAAGACAGCCAGTTGGTTGTAAAAGTCCGCACTGCTGGTTCAACAGGACGAAGGTTCAAGCTGTTACATCAAGAAAAAGGCTATGAAGGAGTCACGCTAGCCAGGTAATCCGGCTACACCAAAGAAATGTTGTTCGGAACGAGTCAAGATCAGAGACTGAATCTATGAACTGTTTCCGCAGAGACTGAACCTGTGAACTGTTTCCACCGAGATTATATTTGTAAATTGTTTTATATGACATTGACTCCACCGAGATTATATCTGTAATTTGTTTTATAGGAAGTTGAAGATATGTATGTTTAACGGGGACTCTGTAAGTAATAAGCTAAAAAGGGAGGATTGTAGTGTATGTACCTGTCTATCTTTAAGGGAACTATTGAATGTAACCGTTCACCTTTAAGGGAACTACTTTAGGTGTGGCACTATTTGTTTGGCTTCTGTATACTGTAATACCGATAGTGACCACACCAGTATATAAGTGTTGTAGCAGGATTGCGGGGGCAGATTCGCCCGGACCTTCGAATAGTAAAGACCTGTTTTGTTTGTTACTTCTGAAGTCTGTGTATTTATTAACTGCACAACCCGCAGACTTTACAATTTGTTTTATGGCTTTATCTGCCGATACTCAGAATTTTCAGGAGTTTTTGGCCCCTCTGTTCCTCTACACCCTTCAACATCTTTCCATCAAGTTCATATTTCCTTTTTTTGTTTTTTTTCCTAAAAACCAGGGCAGTAATTTTCCGCAGGGATTTTCACAATCGTCTGCAGTAACTTCAGCAGAAGTCCCATGGAAACCTTGGAAAAATGTCATAAATGGCATTTACACTGTTTTTCCAGGATTTCTGTGACTCCTCTGTTGAAGTTACAGCAGGAGATCGGGAGAACCTCTGGAAATTCACCCCCATTATCTCACACTTCTCTGCATTAAATTAAATCTGCCAATACTCTACCCATTCCACTAACCTGCTATGTCTTCCTGAAGTTTTTTATAGTCCTATTCACTGTTTGCCTACTCCTTACATTTGAGTCGTCAGTAAATTTTGATATCATGGTAACTGACACCACTTCCAACTCTTCTCCAATCCTAACAGTTTCCATTAATCTGAATCCTTTGTTTCCTACCCATCAATCAACTTTCTATCTATGCTGCTTCATTTCATCTTATACATTATGCATAAACTTCTGTTTGCTGTGAGACACCTTACCAAATGCTTTCTGAAAATCCATATACATTACATCTACTGCATATCCTTTATTTCAACAGCCACTTCTTCAAAACTTGCCTTTAACAAATCCGTGCTGACTGTCTTTGATTATCCCACCCATCTCCAAATGCTCACTCATTTTGGGTGTCGGTGTACCTTCAGCAACATTATCACTTCTCTCTGGTTTATCTAGAAACTTTTACATATGCTGTATGTGGTAAAGTAGAAGAACCCTTGCCATCCTCCTCCCCCCAATAGTGTTGCATATGTGAAATACTTTCTTATTGACGTCTGTGATTGCACTTCTTTACCAGAATAAACTACTGTAACTAGTTTTCAAATTTCTCCCTCCCCATTAGATTCATACTGCTGGTTCCTACCACTATATTATCCGTAGGAGGGATATAAATTGTAGCCAAATTAATCTGGGATGAATATTTGTTGATGGAAGACAGATGTCTTGGTGCAAGTTGTAAACCCGAGAGCTGACAGCAGCTAACAGCCAGAATCAGTCCAATTGGAGGAGACTACAGAAGATTACTAATCAAAATGGCATTTGTGAAGAATGGTGAACGAGCTTTGCAGACAAACTGCAAATACAGCTGAGAAATTCAATCAAACTTTGAAGAAATCTCCTTTATACCAGTACTGGTACTGCAGAAGAGGTTTTGTAATAGTTTTGCTAACAAGCAGAACTGATGATTATGAACATTTTTGATGGTGGTGGAGTGAGAGGAAATTAAAATCTATTAGCAAAAACAAGAGAAAAAGAACGACACTACAGTGTGGGTGGAAATCGCCTGACAGCTCAATAAATATTTTTCTTAAAGAGACGGTGTTCTTAGGTAATCGCCCTACTTTGGGATGACAACAATATCTTATTGTATGTGCTGCTTGAGTGAATAAGGGGAATGGTTTCTTTATGGAAAATTAAACAATGTTCAGCTACCTGCCCTATACCAAAGCATTAATTATAAGCAGATCTATTGAAGAATGATACAAATTATAGATTTAGCATCCTAATTATAATTTATGTGACAGTTTTACAGTTTTACACTATATTGATGGTTGTGTAGACTTTGTTTTTGAAATGTTTGCAAGGCGTGATTAGTTGTAGGAGTAGGTTAGTGCAACACAATTATTTTAGATCACAATTTAATTTAATTTTTGTGCAATATTCAGGTTCCAACTAACAAGGTTGCCTTTCCATTTCCTGAGACTACTGCAATTTCTTATGTTTAAATAATTACCATGGAATTATATTAAGTAGGAGATACATGATAGTGATTACAATGCAAAAATCTAACAAGATCAGAAAAGCTTACAGTGAAGCTTTTTAAGCAGTTTAGTTACATGAACCTTGAGATTAAATGCCAGGCTTTAATATCACTCTAATATTAGTTTTAATTTTATATTTTTACTTTTTATAATTTAAGAATAGTTTTATTGTTTTTTGCCCATTTCTGCCAACCATGCAGTTCTTAATACATGGAACTTAATGATACTTGGTACCTGCACTGATGAACATAATGATACTTGGTACCTGCACTGATTAACTTAATGATACTTGGTACCTGCACTGATGAACTTAATGATACTTGGTACCTGCACTGATGAACATAATGATACTTGGTACCTGCACTGATGGACATGATGATACTTGGTTCCTGCACTGATGAACATAATGATACTTGGTACCTGCACTGATGAACTTAATAATACTTGGTTTCTGCACTGATGAACATAATGATACTTGGTACCTGCACTGATGAACTTAATGATACTTGGTACCTGCACTGATGAACATAATGATACTTGGTACCTGCACTGATGGACATAATGATACTTGGTTCCTGCACTGATGAACATAATGATACTTGGTACCTGCACTGATGAACATAATGATACTTGGTACCTGCACTGATGAACATAATGATACTTGATACCTGCACTGATGAACATAATGATACTTGGTACCTGCACTGATGAACTTAATGATACTTGGTTCCTGCACTGATGAACTTAATGATACTTGGTACCTGCACTGATGAACTTAATGATACTTGGTACCTGCACTGATGGACATAATGATACTTGGTACCTGCACTGATGGACATAATGATACTTGGTACCTGCACTGATGAACATAATGATACTTGGTTCCTGCACTGATGAACATAATGATACTTGGTACCTGTACTAATGAACTTAATGATACTTGGTACCTGCACTGATGAACTTAATGATACTTGGTACCTGCACTGATGAACATAATGATACTTGGTACCTGCACTGATGAACTTAATGATACTTGGTACCTGCACTGATGAACTTAATGATACTTGGTACCTGCACTGATGAACTTAATGATACTTGGTACCTGCACTGATGAACTTAATGATACTTGGTACCTGCACTGATGAACTTAATGATACTTGGTACCTGCACTGATGGACATAATGATACTTGGTACCTGCACTGATGGACATAATGATACTTGGTACCTGCACTGATGAACATAATGATACTTGGTACCTGCACTGATGAACTTAATGATACTTGGTACCTGCGGTCTCCTGCTGAGCTTATGCCACAAATTCTCAGCAGGTTTCTGACGTACTGAAATTTCTAGGCCTATAACTGCTGAAAATAACATATAAGACCAAATTGTGTGTTGTAGTATCTTTTTGGCCAAGTGACCTTTTAGAAATTAATTTATCAGTAAGGACCTTGAATCAAGGTTAAGCATTTATGACACACGAAATCCCTTTTTAAGAATAAACTAAAGTTTTGTTTAACTAGTGAATCTCCTGTGGCATCACTCATGGCAAGTCAGTGAATACCTTGGCCTAGAAATTCAAGAACGCTGGAAACCTGCTGGTAACAGCGCCGGCAAAGGCTAACGGCTGCAGGGAGAGCACAGGCAGCACCGGTATTTTGGTGCTGTGGGTTAATTAACATCAGCGGTGCGAGAATTTGTGGTGTAACATACTCTTTCCGGTAATAAACTCAGCAGGAGGCTGAAGGTCGTGTCTGTGTCCCGCTTGCAGTGAAGGAGAACGAGGAAGAAACGAGTGAACATTTAGGCCATGAACGGAACAGTTACTGTACTTTTTACAACAATTTACCTGCCACCTGCTCACCAATCAATGTTAGAGCTTTGCATTCAGCTTTTGTGGAGAAGGCTCCCTCTTGTTTAAAGCGCATCAAAGTGACACAAGCAAAGCTCCGGAACCTATCTATGGAAGTCAGCTTTTAAATCAGCTCAGGCTCCAGCTCGCAAAATTTCTACAGATGGAAAAAGGATTTGGCAACTTGTTTATGCATTTGTGGGGAGTCTGTCGAGTGCGCCGGGGAAGTCTGTGGTTTGATCGGACTTCGGGTTTTATGGGACCGGAGAAGAAGCGGGGAGGGTGTGGGCGTACAACAGGGCAAATTAATTATCGGAAGTCTGTACCTCCCTTTGTGCTGAAGAAGTCATGCAGTATTCAGTGTTATTGAAAGGGAACACAGTTCATTTTTAAAAAATTGAGCCAAGATGGCCCATGTAATGCTTTCAAGGATTCTCCCCTATCACTTTACCCACACACCTCATTCTAAAGGAAGAGAGACTGTTTGCTTTACCCTGATGGTATAGTGGCTCTTTGTAGCCCCCACCACGGGCCTTGTTCCCCATCACCACCCAAAACTTCTGAATCCCATGAACCCTTGAACCTCATATCCCGAATCTGTGACCTGCAACCTCTGAACCTATGGCCCTGACCTCTGAAACTGTTGAGTCTGTGCTTTTCCAAATGTAGTTATGCTGAATAACTGTACACAGACAACAGAATACTTAAACAGGTCTTTAGTAATTGAGGGTCAGGGCTGAACTGAAATACAAACTGCTCCACAGGGTTTATATACCGGTGTGGTCACCACCGGTACTACAATATACAGGAGCCATCAGAAAGTAGTTCATCACCTTAAGGTAGTCTCTTAAGGTGGTACAGGTTACATACACTATAATTCCTCCCCTTTTAGCTTAACAGTGTACACCCCAATTTAAACATAACATGGATAACATATATACAACTTTCATACAAAACTGTTCAAAGATTCAGTCTCTGAGGAGGCCTCCTGATCCGGGCCGGATAACGCCTTTCAGGGGTCTCTGGTTCTCGTTGCTGGGGTGACTCATCCATTTGATCTCTTATGGATTGAACATCATCATGTACATTCGAATCTGAAGTGGATGCTACAGGCTCAATAACTTCTTCGACTGGTGTCTCTGCCGTAGACATGGGGTCGACCCTTGTTCTCGATTCCACAAGTTGGTCAGCATGACGTCGTATTACGTTCTCACCAACGTCTACCGTGTACATCAAGGGTCCTTGTCGGGCACGAATTGTTCCGGATTGCCATTTATCATTCCTATAGTCCCTGGCCAACACTGGTTGTCCTATTTCGAAACTCCGAGGGCTAGATTTTCAGTATAGGCAGTTTTGGGGCGCTAACTTTAGCGCCCGCCCGAAGTTAGCGCCCGCCCCAAAGTAGCGCCCCGTTGCCGGGAATTCAGTGGCTTCGCCCTAAGAGGTTGGTGGAGCGCTAAAAGAGGCGTTCCACTACTCTCTTTAGGCGCTAAGCCGGCGGTCCAGAGGGATAGCGCCCAGGCGGGGCGCAGCACGGGTGCGGTCATTTTTGCACTGACAGCAGACCCCGTGGTGCCGACCAGCTCTTAAAGGGGGAAGGGACGAATTGGTCTGCTGCCACGCCCTGCACACTGCAGCCTTGCAAAGAGGCCTCAACACTACTGCTCAGCCCCAGGGAGTCATGGCAACGCCAGAGAAGGCCCATCAGCATGCCCTGCGCTTCTCAGAGGGTGATCTGGACATAATGGTCACAGCTCTGGAGGTGAGGCGCAAGATCTTGTTTCCAGAGAGTGGGAGGAATCCAACCCACCACGACTACACCAAAGCCTGGAAGCAGATCGCCCAGAGGGTGACGTTCACCGGCGAGGCCCCCAGGACCCACAAACAATGCCGTAAGAAATACAACGATCTGACCAGGATTGTGAGGGTGAGTAGCCTTTCCAGTCTCCTCCTCATTCTTGCATGTACACCTGACATGATGGGCAAAGGGACCTGAAAGTCCTATTGGCCAGCCCTCAGCCAGCAGCATTGGGACAGTCATGAGCATCAAATGGCCATTCGGCACTCTACACTTTGGCCAAGCTATTCCACCATGGGAGGCAGTGGACAGTACATCAGGGCTTCACTCTGTCCAAGCTATTCCACCATGGGAGGCAGTGCACACTACATCAGGGCTTCACTCTGTCCAAGCTATTCCACCATGGGAAGCAGTGCACAGTACATCAGGGCTTCACTCTGTCCAAGCTATTCCACCATGGGAGGCAGTGCACACTACATCAGGGCTTCACTCTGTCCAAGCTATTCCACCATGGGAGGCAGTGCACACTACATCAGGGCTTCACTCTGTCCAAGCTATTCCACCATGGGAGGCAGTGCACACTACATCAGGGCTTCACTGCGCACTTACAGCCCGTCCTTTCTCTTGCAGGCTAAAGTAGCGTTTAATCGCCAGGCCCGTGCCAGGGGTGGCCGCGCCAAGCTGCAGAAGCTCACTCGGCTGGAGGAGCGCGTGTGTGTGCTCATGGGAGCCCGTGTGATTGTCCCCACAGCGTGCGGTGTATCCGACCCTCCACTGCCCGGCAATGGTAAGGACCTTGCCTTTTGGCCCTCTCGCGTCGCACTGGCCCATCCGAGCTACCTCCTTTGCCACTGTCCCACCAATGCGCTGAATCCCACCAGTCCTAACTCCCTCGCTGACGCCGTCTCCTCACTCTGAAGCTACTCTTGTGCATTCCTGCTTTCAGCTGGTGACGACCAGGACCCTGAGGCTGCCAGTGACAGCACCTCCAACCAGGAGGAGGAGGAGGAGCAAGCCGGACCTTCGGGGGAACAGTCACGTCCCGCAGGAGAGGAGGAAATGCTCGACACCTCCTCACTGGACGAGTGCCTGGAGGAACTGTCGCAGGGCAATGCAGCTTCTGGGACCAGTGGCGTCCAGCCACCCAGCAGCCGTGCGCGTGGCCCGCGGCCTTCCCCCCAAAGGGGGGAAGGATCAGAGGGGAGTGCTGCTGCTCGGCACACTCGCCGTCACCAACGCGGCAAGGGTCCCCTAGTTCGGCCCCCTCCTCCCCAGCGGGAGAGTCGCGACTCCAGTCCGGACACCTTCACTTCGGAGGAGGTGCGGAAGCTCGATCAGATGGCCGACGACTCGGACCGGCGCCACACGGAGCTCATGAGCGTGGTGGGGCGCATGCCTGAGGCCATCGAGTCGCTGGCGACCAGTGTGCGCGAGTTCGGGGCAGCAACTGCCGCGACTGGCCGCATGCTAACTGATGCCGTCAAGACCCTGGCGGATGTGATGCGCGCGCACACCAGGACCACAGGGCCACTCACTGCTGCCACACGCGCTGTCTCAGGCAGGCATCGCCAGGGCAGGCGCCGCGCTGGACCATCCCAGCAAGCCGGCCGTCGGCTGATTGCTGCGGATCCTGCAGTGCGGGCCCGGCCGAGTGCCACCGCGCCACAGCACCAGCCAGCGCATCCCAGACGCCAGCTGGCCCACATTGCGCCATCCGTCGCCGCCATTCCCCCTCTGGGGCGTCGACGGCAAGCGGCTGCAGCTGATGGTGGCCAGGCTCAGGTGCGCCACTCAGCAGACGGCCCCTCGAGGCCCAAACGCCGTGTAGGCCGCCCCCCAGCGGCATCTGGCGGAAGGGCATCTGAGCCTCAGGCGCCTTCCCCCAGCCTCGCAGCAGCCACATGGCAGAGCTTGCGAAGGAGCAGCAGGCAGGGCAGGGGAGGCAAAATGCTGGCCAAGGTCTCGCCCTCGCGGGCCACTCAGTAGAGGGTGTGGCCAGCTTTCCTTTAATATGGCGGTGGCCATCTTTATTTTGCCCATGGTTGTGCTTTTGGAGGGCTTTTTTTTTGCGTTAGGCCGACGTTGAGGCCCGGTTTCAATAAAGGTGGAGTGGCTCCTCCCCAGTTTGTGCGAGTGAGTCGTTTGTTGGGCTTTTTGTGGGGCCCGTTTATTGTTTTTGGGGATTCATGTGGGAAGGGCTTTTCATTTTTGTGCAATAAAAAATTATCTTTATTCATGCAGTCTCCATGGTTGTTCTTCTTAGTGTTTGCTGGCTTCGCCGGCTGAGGGCTTGCGGAGCGGCTGCATTCATCTTCCCTCATGGCCCCTGGCCATTCCCTGACAGGGGGCTTAGAAGTACCGTGTAATAAGGTGGCGTCGTGCGGCCCTTGGCCCTGGTCGCTCCCTCCTGGGAACGTACTCCTGCTCCTCCTCCTCCTCCTCATGCTCCTCCTGCTCCTCCTCCTGAGGTGCTGGTCCAACGTCAGGTGGCAGTGCCTGAGTCCTGCGGATAGCCAGGTTGTGTAGCATGCAGCAAACCACCACAAATTGGGAGACCCGGTCCGGCGAATACTGGAGAGCTCCTCCGGAGCGATCAAGGCAGCGGAACCGCTGCTTGAGGACCCCAATAGTTAGCTCGATGATGTTGCGGGTGGTTTGATGGCTCTCGTTGTAGGCCTCTTCAGCAGCGGTCCTGGGCGCGCGAAGCGGGGTCATGAGCCAGGTGCACAAAGGATAGCCTTTGTCCCCGATGAGCCATCCTCTTGGGGAAGGCTGTGCCTGGAACATGTCATGCACAGTACTCTGCCGCAGGATAAAGGCATCGTGGCTGCTGCCTGGGAAGCTGGCATTGACTGCCATGATGCGCTGCTTGTGGTCACATACCAGCTGCACATTCAGAGAATGGTAGCCCTTCCTGTTGCGATACTGCTCGCCATGCTCCAGAGGGGCCCGCAAAGCCACATGCGTACAGTCAATGGCGCCCTGCACCAAGGGGAATTCCCCGAGTCTGGCAAATCCCAATGCGCGCTGATGCTGGCTCTCGAGGGCCATGGGGAAGGAGATGAATTGGCTTCTCCTTCTGAACAGTGCTTCGGTCACGTGGCGGATGCAGCGATGCGCGCCGTACTGGGAGATGTTTGCTATGTCCCCAGCAGCGTATTGGAAGGAGCCGGTGGCATAGAAGTTCAATGCCACCGTCACCTTCACTTCCACCGACAGAGACGTCCTGCACCTGAGCTTTGGCCGCAGATCTCGGCGAAGCAGGTGGCAGATCTCTGCAATCACCTCCTTTCGGAATCGGAGCCTTCTAACACATCGCGCGGCACTCATGTTTAGGTAGGAGCGCTGCTGGCGGTATAGCCTGACTGGGTAAGGCCTACGTGGCCGACGCCTGTAGCCCCCTCTGCCTCTAGCCAGGGCTGCCCCTCTCACAATGCGTCTGCGAGCCCTACGGATATGGCGCTGCAGCTGCGCGTTGGCACCCCATGCAGCCCCCATCAAATCCTGGCAAACAGTCTAATTTCCAAATGGCCACTTGCAGCGCTATTGCCTGAGTCCAAAAATACCTGGCTCTTGCTGCTTGAAACCAGTTAGCTATCCTCCTTGTTGTGTCTCCAGAAATGCGTTGCACAAGACTGTTTTCTGAAAAAAGGATGGCCTTTATACTGGAGAGGACGTTCCCTTTAATTAGCGCCCCCCGGGGCCCGCGCTGGTTGTGTTGCGTTCCTTTTTCCAAACGCTCCGGCCGCCCGCCGCACAATGGGGCGGTCCGACTGAAGTTTGCAATCGGGGCGGCCAAAGGGCGTTGCACGAGGATGTGACGTCATTTTCTGCGCGCGCATCCGGGCGGGCGCTAAACTTTGCGCCGGCGCTAACGGGCAACTTAATTTGGGGCGGAGCGCAAACTGCGCTGCGCCCGGGCGCTACACGCATAGCGCCCGGAAATCACTTCTCTTAAGGCGCTAACTGCTGGCGCAAGCTACTGAAAATCTAGGCCCGAGTGCCCTTGTTATTTACGTGCTGGAATTGTTTGTTTTCGACTTCCCTATGCACATTGGGTTTTAACAAATCCAACCGGGACCGCAACCTCCTGTTATAGAACATTATGGCAGGGCTTTGATTTGTCACTGCATGCGTGGCGTTTCGATATGCCATCAGGAAATTGTCCACCTTCTGTTGTAGTGGAATATGGTCTTCGCTCATGGCCTTTATCGCCTTTTTGAACGTTTGTACAAATCTCTCGGCCAACCCATTTGTAGCCGGATGATATGGGGCAGATGTATAGTGTTTCACCCCATTCTTCTTCATGAATTTCTGGAATTCTTCTGACACGAACTGTGGTCCGTTGTCTGAACATATTTGTTCCGGCAACCCATTCCTTGCAAATATGGTTCTTAGAACTGCGATTGTCTTTTCAGAGGTAGTGGTCGACATCTTAATCACTTCTGGCCATTTAGAATGTGCATCTACCGCTATCAAAAACATGGAATCCATGAATGGACCTGCAAAGTCGATATGCACACGTTGCCATGGGGTTGAAGGCCATTCCCACGGATGCAGCGGTGCAATTGGAGGTGCATTTTGAACTCTTTGGCACCCTGAGCAGCTTTTAGTCAGATCCTCTATTTGTTTGTCGATACCTGGCCACCACACATAAGCCCTAGCAAGGCCTTTCATCTTGACTCCCCCCAGATGACCTTCATGCAGTTCCTTCAGAACTCTCTCCCTTAATTTAGGAGGAATAATCACCCTTGTTCCATACATCAATGTTCCTTGACAGACGGACAGCTGCTCTCGTCTGGCTGAGAATGCCGGTAACAATGGTTCGCCATGTGTTGGCCATCCCTTCACTGTCAAATCGTAGACCCGAGACAGTGTCGGGTCGTTTCTGGTCTCTCTCTCAATACTCGCATTGGTGACTGGTAAGCATTCGATGATGGTCGAGTGAAATATCTCGACAGGGTCAACTGCCGGTGCCTCTTCCGCTGTAGGTAGTGGCAGGCGTGACAGCCTATCAGCATTACCATGTTGCTTTGTACCTTTGAATTCGATATCATATTGATGTGCCCCTAGGAAAAGGGACCATCTCTGAAGCCTCTGCGCCGTCATAACTGGAACACCCTTCTTAGGGTTAAAAATGGAAACCAACGGCTGGTGATCTGTCAGCAGCGTAAACCTTTGGCCTTGCAGGTAATGATTAAATTTCTTAACTCCCCACACGAGGCTGAGAGCCTCCCCATCTATCTGAGCATAGTTGCGCTCAGCGGAGGTCAATGATCTGGATGCGAACGTGACTGGCCTTTCCAAGCCATTTGGCAACTTATGTGAGAGCACTGCCCCGATACCATATGGAGAAGCATCACAAGCTAAACGAATAGGCAGCGTTGGGTTAAAGTGAGCCAACACTTCCTGAGAGGTGATCAGTGCCTTGCATTTTTGAAAAGCCCGCTTACAGTCCTCGCTCCACTTCCATGGTACTCCTATTTGCAAAAGAGTGTTCAGCGGGTGTAACACCGTGGATAAATTTGGAAGAAACTTGTAATAGTTAATCAACCCAAGGAACGACCTCAACTGGGATACATTCTCCGGAGTGGGAGCTTTCACAACAGCTTCGATCTTGTCAGGTGACTTATGAAGCCCCTCCTGGTCAATGACGTGACCGCAATACGAGATTCGCTTCTGAAAGAACTCACATTTCTGGCGATTAACTCTGAGTCCATATTCTTTCAATCTGGTGAGCACCTGCTCCAAATTCGCAAGGTGTTCCTTATCATCATCTCCTGTAATCAGAATGTCGTCCAGGTAGCATTGTGTGCCTGGAATTCCCTGTAATACCTGTTCCATGGCCCTTTGCCAAATCGTTGGAGCCGATGCCACTCCAAAAACCAGTCTATTATACCGATATAAGCCCTTATGTGTGTTGATCGTGAGATACTGGCGTGACGCTTCATCAACTTCCATCTGTAAGTACGCCTGCGCCAGGTCTATCTTGGTGAAGTGTTTCCCACCAGACAGCGAAGCGAAGATATCCTCAATCCGCGGAAGCGGATATTGCACCGTGTGAAGAACCGGATTAACAGTGATCTTGAAATCGCCACAGATGCGAACCTTCCCAGGTTCCCCTGGCTTGTTGCTCAATGAACGCTTCATGACGGGAACAATGGGCGTGGCCCATTTGCTCCAGTCCACCTTTGACAGTACTCCAGAACGTTCTAGCCCTTCCAGCTCTGCTTCCACAGCAGGCCGTATCGCATAAGGTACCGCTCTGGCTTTGAAAAATTTTGGGTTTGCATGTTCTTCAACCTTGATGTTTGCCGTAATTCCTTTCAGTGTTCCCAGTCCCTGTTGGAACACCTCCTTAGCATCGTCCAATATTTTGGACAGTCGTTTAGGTTTGACGTCGTCCTCTTTACAGGAATCTACAGTTAGTGCTTGTAAGGAATGCCAGTCCATATTTATTCTCCGGATCCATTCCCGTCCCAGTAGTGGTGGACCTCCCTCAGGTAACACATACAAGTCCATTCCCTGACTTTCTTTACCATTGTAGACCACCTTTACCTTTATCTTTCCGATGGGGTATACTCTTTGCCCCGTGTATGTTTTCAATACAATCTCCATATCCCTCAGGGGAATGTGTGAGAATAACCTTTTGTACTCTTGCTTATTCATGACCGTCAATGCCGATCCAGTGTCCAATTCCATCTTCACTTGGACTCCTGCTATCCGAAGCATGACCCAGATAGTTTGGTGGTCTGCTGTGTTACCCACATTATGTATTTTTAGACAACCCAGTTCCTTACTGCTGGAGTCTGAATCCGTCTTTTGTTCATCCGAACTGTTCTCTGTCACCTTGTGTACTTTCTTGTACTTCTCCTGCGGCGACTTTTTGTTGCTGGTCTTCTTTCCTGACTGGCATACTTTCGCTATGTGACCAAGTCTGCCACATTTCCTGCATTCTTTATCTTTGAACCAGCACTGGTTCTGATCATGCGTTGTCCTTCCGCAACGATAACACCTTACTGCACCCAATGCCATTTCATTGGTGCTGAACGCCGATGGCCTTTGCTGCATTTCCACAGTGCCTCATGCTGCTGCCTCGTGCGATGCTGCAATGCTGAAAGCTTTGTCCAGCATAAGATCCTTTTCCTCTAGCAGTCGCTTCTGGGTTCCTTCCTTTAGTAGCCCACACACGAACTTCTCTCTCAGAGCATCTGCTAGTCCTGTACCGAACTGACAGTACTTTGATAACTTGCGCAGTTCGATTAAGAATTCAGCGTTGCTTTCCTCTTTAAGCTGAATTCTTTTGTAAAATTTAAATCATTCCGCTATCAGCAGCGGCGTGGGGTTTAAATGCTCTTGCAGGATAGTAACAATCTCCGCGAAACTCTTTCCTACCAGTTTATCTGGTGTTACAAGGTGCCTTAATAACCCGTACGTCTTCGCACCCATCGAGTTTAATATGGTTTCTTATCCGCCGGTACCTCATTCGCTGTACAGTAAACTTCAACGCATTCCACATAAGTGGCCCAATCTTCTACACCACTATCAAAAGCAGTGATGTTACCCGTTTTTGGCATCTTGTTGAGTTTCCTTTAATTTATTTATTTTCCAAAATGGCGGCTTCCCGCGCTTGTCTTCTTCCCCCGCCGACTAAAATGGCGATTACCGCGCTGTTGCCGATCTCGCCTCCCAGCGGTCCTTTATTTCCCCCGACGCTGCTGCTCTTGTTCCCCGCCGCTCCCGCGGTCCTCGTGGACATTAACGCTTCTCTGGCTGCTGCGCGTCTCTGCCTGATTGCAGGCCGGCCCCTTACACCAGCTGCGGTCGTGTTCTCCGCCCTTTTCTTCGGTTTCCCTCCCCTTCTCCCACTGACAACTCGGCCGACTTTCTCTCCGTGTTGCTAGATCGGCTTACCCACCGTTGTCGTAGAAGGGATGATCACTGCCTGTCGCTGATGGTGGACTTCGTGGCCAGCAAATCCAAACCGGGTTCTCGATGCCTCCCGTGCGATGCGGTGCTCAGCAGGATGATGAGGGCGGATGCCCCTTTTCGACGCCCGTTCTGAGGACGAAGCTTCCTTGGATGCACAACTGCCGCTAGGTACGATCAGACTCGTCGCCACTGTTGAGTCTGTGCTTTTCCAAATGTAGTTATGCTGAATAACTGTACACAGACAACAGAATACTTAAACAGGTCTTTAGTAATTGAGGGTCAGGGCTGAACTGAAATACAAACTGCTCCACAGGGTTTATATACTGGTGTGGTCACCACCAGTACTACAATATACAGGAGCCATCAGAAAGTAGTTCATCACCTTAAGGTAGTCTCTTAAGGTGGTACAGGTTACATACACTACAGAAACTTCTGACTTTTGTTGGTGAGTTCATTGCTCTATGAATTTATTAATTCATTGGTGCCCCTATTCCATTCATTTATTAATTTTAGGCAATACTTTTATGTTGATGTACCTGCTGCTCCATTAATTCATTAATTTATTGGTAACTTCTGCTCAATTCATTTATTGATTCGTTGGGGTGTCTGCTGTTCCATGAATTTATTAATTCACAGCTGCCCATTTTCATCTAATTTACTGGTTCCCATTGGTCTGCTGCAGCATTTATCCATATCCTTTATTTTTTGTCAATAAGCCATGATGCAGTTGGATTATGTTGGATTCCATGGGTTCAGTTTTCCAGTTGTGATTGTATGGTTTCAAAAAATAACACATTTGGTCCTAACTTAAGTTATCTTGTTTATCTATTATTTTTTAATCTACATGTCACAATAGTAGCAACTTTTTTGCCCAAAGTTTTAGGGTGTATTGTCACTATCTTCTTTGGACCTGATGGCATACATCCTAGGGTTCTAACAGAGCTGGCTGCAGAGATAGTGGATGCATTGGTTGTGATCTTCCAAAACACCCTAGATTCTAGAATGGTCCCAGTGGATTGGAATGTAGCAAATGTAACTCCACTATTCAAGAAAGGAGGGAAAGAGAAAATAGGGAACTGCAGGCCATTTAGCCTGACATCAGTCATCGGGAAAATGCTGGAATCCATTATAAAGGAAGTGGTAACAGGGCACTTAGAAAATCATGATATGATTAAGCAGGGTCAACATGGTTTTATGAAAGGGAAATCATTATTTAATAAATTTATTACAGTTTTTTGAGGATGTACCTAACAGGATATATAAAGAGGAACCAGTGGATGTAGTATATTTGGATTTCCAAAAGGCACTGGATAAAGTGCCACATAAAAGGTTGTTACACAAGATAAGGGCTCATGGGGTTGGGGCTAATATATTAGCATGAATTAGTTAACGAACAGAAAACAGAGAGTAGGGATAAACGGGCTGTCATAAATCTCATCTTCGAGAAACTACCTATGAAATAACACTGGACGGCCAGCTGGTGGCACCATCCAAGGAGTATAAATACTCGGGCGTTGGCCCCAGCTTTCCAGGGACATTTTGTAAAGACAAGGAGCTAGTGAAGTACAACTAGACCTCCATGTTCTGAAACAAGTTGATTAAAGCCTTGTTTTATGCTCAAACAAAGTGCGTAGTGAGTTTTATTACGTCACGGGCCATTTTCTGATTGGCAGGCTGTAACTAGTGGGGTGCCACAAGGATCTATGCTTGGGCCTCAGCTATTTACAATCTATATTAATGACTTAGATGAAGGGACCGAGTGTAATATATCCAAGTTTGCTGATGATACAAAGCTAGACGGAAAAGTAAGTTGTGAGGAGGACACAAAGGGCTGGGGATTTTATCAGCCCTGAGGAGGCGGATTTGGAAGTGGGACTGCTGGGAAAGTCAACCCACTCCCAACCCACCTCCAACCAATCTTGCCGGGAGTCGGGTCCCCGATTTGCACAGGGACCCAACTCCTAGCGGCGGGAAGAGGATTATAGCCACTTAACTGCCTGTTAACTACCTGTTAAGAGGCTTTTTCCAATTTTTAGACTTCTGCTGCGGGCTTTCCGACATTGGGGAACCCCGCCAGGGTAAGTGAGGTGTGCTATGGGTCTGTTGTTATGTTGGTGTATAGATGACAGCTGCAGAAGTGGTGTGAAGGATGCAATGGGACACTGGTGAGTATCAGAGGTAAGGAAATGTTGGAAAAGTAATTTTTATTGTGTTTAGATTTTTCTGTAGGTTACAAGCTTTGAAGTGTTTGTGTGGCCTTACCTCATTGGGAGAAGTGACAGATCGCTTCTGTACCCTCACCTGCAGCTGCCATCTGTTTTATCCTAAGGAGAGAGTCATTGGAGAGCCTGGATGCAAGGGCTCACCTTTGTAGTGATTGTCAGCACCTCAATGTTGCCAAACACTGTCAAATCATCGGTCAAAAATTTATGGTTCATGTGCCTTTAAGAAAACCGGCAGATGAAGCATCAACTGACGTCATCTGACATCGGCTTTCGCTTAATTGGCCAGCAAGCCTGCAGGGCGGGCTTAACAAAGCCAATCAGGGGAAAATAGCGTTTGTGCGTCGGACGTCGCTGCGGGTGGGACTAGAACCTGGAAGGCAGCAGTCCCGTTCCCACTGCGTCTCGGTGAGTAAAATCCAGCCCAAAGAGCCTGCAAAGGGATATAGACAGGTTAAGTGAGTGGGCAATAAGATGGCAGATGGAGTATAATGTGGGGGAATGTGAAGTTATTCACTTTGGTAAGAAGAATAGAAAAATTGAATATTTTTTAAATGGTGAGAAACTATTAAATGTTGGTGTTCAGAGAGATTTAGGTGTCATCATACAGGAAACACAGAGTTAGCGTGCAAGTACTGCAAGCAATTAGGAAGGCAAATGGCATGTTGGCCTTTATTGCAAGGGGGTTGGAGTACAAGAGTAAAGAAGTCTTGCTATAATTGTACAGGGCTTTGGTGAGACCACACCTGGAGCACTGTGCAGTTTTGGTCTCCTTATCTGAGGAAGGACATACTTGCCTTAGAGGCGGTGCAACAAAAGTTCACTAGATTGAATTCTGGGATGAAAGGTTGTCCTATGAGGAGAGATATACCTATGCCTATACGCTCTGGAGTATAGAAAAATGAGAGGTGATCTCATTAAAACATATAAGATTCTGAGAGGGATTGACAGGGTAGGTGCTGAGAGGTTGTTTCCCCTGGCTGGAATGTCTAGAACTAGGGGGCATAGTCTCAGGATAAGGGGTCAGTCATTTAAGACTGAGATGAGGAGTAATTTTTTCACTCAGAGGGTTACGAATCTTTGAAATTCTCTACCCCAAAGGGCTGTGAATGGTGTATCATTGAGTATATTCAAGGCTGAGATAGATTTTTAGGGCTAAAAATTGAGTAGCACCCCAATTGAGGCGCTAACTTCGCCGGGGCGCTAAAAGTAGCGCCCTGGAAAAATTAGCACCCTCACGCCAGAAATTGAGTCGTTGCGCCCCAAGAGGGAAGTGGGGCGCTACTGGAAGTGCCCCGCATCCCTCTTGGGGTGCTGCGAGTGAATATCGTGGTGCTATGTGCCGCAGCGCAACACGCTGTGGCATGTCATGCCGCGGTATTGCATGCCTTCCTCCCCTTCTTAAAGGGGAGGGGCCTTGTGCAGCGCGATCTGGGGCCCAGCTGGGCCCCCGGGGATTGGGAGTGCAGGCAAAAGAGCCCAGCACTTGAGAAGTGCCGGGCTCTTGGAGCGCAGCTGGCACTCCGCATGGGGGGGGGGGGGGAAAGAGGGGGAGTTCAGGAGGCCGGGGATGGGAGTGCAGGCAGGCGGCCAGCAACAAAAATGGCTGCCCCGCACTTCGCCTTTAAATTGCGCCTCCCCAGCCGCAGGTACACCACCCTGACCCTGTCGGACATAGTGTCCGGTGGTAAATCAGGGGGCGCTCCCGAAGATCGCGGCCGGGGTGTGAGCAGGGCGCTGTGCACACCAATGACGTCATTGCCAGCGGCGCAGCGCTACCGGTTAGCGCCACCACTAACCTCCCACTGAATTTTGCGGGAGGCGTGGGCAGTGCCGCACCCGGGCGCTAGTTGGTTTGCACCCCACTTAGCGCCCTCTTAAGGCACTAACGGGTGACGCAACCAACTGAATTTTCCCCCCTTAGACTCTAGGGGAATCAAGGGATATGGGGATTGGCGGGAAAGTGGAGTTGAGGTCAATGAGAGGCCGTATGGCTTACTCCTGCTCCTAATTCTTATGTTCTTATGGAACATTAAGATAAAACTATTCAACACTATCGGTCTCAAATTGCCACATGCAATGTCATGGGAGATCGACCGGTAAATAAAAAACATTGGCGAATCTCCAGTGATGTAATTCAATGAATATTGTATCATGAAACATTAATTTTGATCAGGAGCAGGTTTTAGTGTTCTTTTGACCTGCTCTATGAGTGAAGGAAGCTTGCAGCTGGTTACTGTAACAGCTGCTCGTACAGTTGTCACATACTCTGCTTACCAAAAAATTAATCCAAACTCTTTAAAATTAAGAGTGCCAGTAAGTTGAGCATTTGCCCACTGTATGGCTAACTGTTATAGTAACCATATATAGAAACCTATGTGAATGATAGGTAGGTTAAGGCCAGCAGAACACAAGCATTTTAAAATATACGGCTGATTTGGTTTGTCTCCAACTCATTCTCACACTTTCCCTTTTATGTAAGTCTCCCCTTAACTCAGTCTCCTGTCTTCTTTATGTTACCGACGTAAGAGGCAATTTTAACTCTGCCTGTCTGGCGGAAACCCGATGCCGATGTCCTGCTCTCTTCCCACAGTCCTCGAGTTTAACCTGCTCGACAGCAGCAGGGAAGGGCACCTGCCAGAAACTGGTGGGCCCTTCTTTAAATATGCAGATCGGGTTCTGATGATGTATACAAGGCCCGACCACTATTTTAACCATGGGCTTGAGTGGGGAAGCTGTGGTGGCTTTTCCACCAGTTTATCCTAATGGGAAGATAAGCCAGGGCCAGAAGAGGCCCAAAGAAATAAGTCTTTCTAACTTTTTTTTTTACTTTCCTTGTGTGGCCAGAAAAAGCAGGAGTGCTCCTCCAAGCCCCACAAGGAAAGTTTAGGCTTTCCCCGTCCCAATTCCAAGGCTTCCTGAAACCCATTCCCCGTGACTTCTCTAAGTGCCGGGGACTGCTCCTTCAGTTCGTGGCTGTGGCTTCCTCCTGCCTGACATTGTGCACCCGATCGCCGGACAACTGCCTCTTCCTGCCGGTTTCAGGTGGGACACTGGCATGCAGGCGAGTCTGGGAGTTACAATGATCTGAGCCTCACGCTGCCAAAGTCGGATGGTTTACAGCTTGCTCGGTCAGTGCCTCTACAATTCACACCCCAAGTTACAATCGGGACTATAGTGATATAGCAAAATACTGCAGATGTTGGAAATCTGAAATAACAACAGAAAATGCTGGAAAAACTCAGCAGGTCAGGCAACATCCGTGGAGAGAAATTTGAGTTGACGTTTCGGGTCAAACCCTTCTTCAAAACTAGTGTCCATCTTTCCTCCACATATATCCTCACTTTCATTATGTCTGGTACTCTGTATGCCTCTTGTGTACTTTCTCTTTGGATGTCTCCATGTCTTTTTCTCTCTTTCACACTGTGGCTGGGATTTTGCTGACCTCGGCGGGTCCGTGGTGGGCAATGTCAGTGGCGGGTCCCAACGGCGCTGCTGGCTCCATCCCAGCCTTTTAAATGACAAATTCCAGGCCATTATCTTAAGTGTGGAATGAACTCAAAATTAACAATTACACTTTTACCAAGATATTTTGCACTGGAAGTCACATTGGGTACCCAACATGGCTCCCCCCCATCTCTTTATTAGTCAAAAAGACACCACTCTCTCAGGCTATATAGTCCAGGCTAAAATTACAAGTCAAATTTATTCACAATAATTAGGATTACATAGAAGCAAAATAATACAGCAAGATACTAACTTCATAAATGTTTATAAAACAATAAAGATTGAAGTCAGTCCATAAAAGTTTTTAAATATATTCTAAAGAGCATGTTTCTTTCACAGCCTAAGATGCTAAAACACTTTCTAGTGAAATGCTGGTATGTGGGAGGATTGATGCCCTTGACTGATATGATAGAACCCAGACATTTCCTGGGGACAACCAAAAAGAAATGGCTAGCAGCCTGCAGAATATGTTTCTGATTAAGAGCATAAAGGGTCAATTCAACTTTACATAACCGGCTCATTCCTTTGAAGAAGCAGCTGTTCTTTTCCCCAACAGGACAGTAATTATAATTATTCTATTACCCAGATAGATGGAGAAGTGGATAGCAGCAATTTTGTAATCTAGAGGAATTTTACTAGGTCAGGCTTGAAACAAAAGTGGATAATTTTAATCTAACCTGCTCGGCAGGAAACTGACAGGATTGGATCAGCCATCCGTTTTACATTCTGATTTTACATGAAATTGATTTTAATGGAAAGTAAAATCAGGCAGGGAGTAAAATGGGCGGCCAATCATATCCCATCAGTTTCCCGCTGGATAGGCTAGATTAAAATGACCTCAAGTCTTTTGGAATTTTTGTTTACCATTTTTAATGGTTGCGGTGAACATTAACAGTAACTGTGTCTACTAGTACAGTGATAAATTTGCATACATGATCGTATTAACATGCGAGATGTTAACCAAATAAGATTAACCTGATTAAGTTCTATTTATGGCCAGGATATAAACAGAGGTGGGTTGACTCGAAAACTTGGAGCTGTTTTTATTAAGACGGGGAGATTATAGAGTGAGTTATTGAGGTATTTTAAAATTATGAAAGGATGAGACAAGATAGATAGAAACAGATGGTTTGCAGTGGTTGGGAGGCCTAGAACAAGGGAACAGTGTTATAAAATTAATGTTAAGAGTTTAGAACAGAGAGCAGGAGAAACATTTTTTATATGGGGTTGTGCGGCTGTGGAAAGAACTACCGGAGTTAGTGTTTGAAGCAGGTACCACATCAATAGCTGAGAATAGGTTAGACAGGCTCGAGGGGCTGAAAGGCGTACTCCTGTTCCTAAAGGAAAGAATAATAAAGGGATTTAGGAACAGGGCAGGCACATGAGATTAGGATTACTGCTCATGTGGAAGATGAACACCAACGTGGACTGGTTGAACCAAGTGGCCTGTTTCCATGTTGTAATTCAATTTAATTCCCTTGAAATCAATTGCTTAAACTCACATCCTAAGGCAAAAGAGTTTCTTTCAGAGTGCAGCCACAGAATTCCATTTTAAATATGTAATATTTGGCCAAGCTAAACTTTCATGTGAAAATATATCATACAGAAACATTATGTGAAGATGGAGGGAGCTCTGCTTTTGAAATTTACTTATTAATATAATAAAATAGTCATTATCAGTAAACTAAATACATTCCATGCAACTTGTAAAGCACAATGTAGCTGATAAAATGCTTATTTCAAGTGTTGTAGGTTCGCATTTCTTCAGAGCTTCAAAATCTCCTGAAACTTCTTATTCAGAAATTAGGCTGCTTTTGTTGAAATTGTCACATTAAAACTATTACAGTATAACAAATTAGAAGAGTAACAGCAGTTATTAATTACAGCCTCATGTGCTATTAGGTATACAAATTCTCAATAAATGCTTGAATCTGTAGCACTCGTGAGTTTTCAATTATTCACGATAACTAAAGGGTTTCCGCCGCACTTCTGGTGAAGTAATGCCAGTGGAGCAGGAGAAGCTCCGAGGAATTTCCTGGCCTTCATGATTTGTGGCAGAACTCCTATTCGTTGCAGTAAGATTGAACCCCTATGCTGCTGAATAAGGTAACTTAATACTGCCAGTACAACAAATGCTAACACAACAGACTGTGTAGGGTATTTTCAGAATGTTGGTTATTAAGAAACTCTAGGCAATTATCAGTTGTAAATAATAGTGTAAAACGGGTGATAGCGAGTCAGCAGCCTGCTTTCAATGGAAATAAAAATTGGGAGTTGTAAAACGAGCTGCCCACTCGCTATCACCCATTTTAAGCTATCGTGCAAAGTCAAGATCTACCCCATTAAGAAGAAAAGGATTACAAAAGTGGGCCGTACTGAGAAATGAAGGGAGGCATCTTGTACTTGAAAGTGATGGAATGGTAGAAATTCTTGCAAGGTATTTTGCCTCAGTTGTAACAGAGGAAGTTGAAAGTGGAATGTAAGAGTACCTAAGATGGATGTGGATGTGTCACTACTAGAAATACTCAAAAGGAAACCGTATTAAAAAAAGTTAATGAGACTAAATAGTAAAAGGTTGCCGGGGAACGGTAGCATAGTGGTTATGTTACTGGACTAGTAATCCAGAGGCCTGGACTAATCATCCGGAGACATGAGTTCAAATCCCATCACGGCAGCTGGGGAATTTAAATACAGTTAATTAAATAAATCTGGAATAAAAAGCTAGTGGCCCAGAAATTCGGGTCGGGGGCTTCCCGCAGGTGAAAGCCCCCGATCTGCACTTACCTTGCGCGCCGGCCGTTGAGCTGTGGGCCCCCATGGGATTCCGATCCTGGGCCTGCTCCAGCTGCCGGCAAGCAGTGCTTGCGTATCCCAGGGGCGCAGTTAGTTCGATGCGTCCCCTGGGATCACATGGGCCGTGGGGAGCCAATCGGAGCAGGGAAATGCCCATTCATAAGATTGACAGGAAGAGCTGTCAAAACTTATAAATACTACAGCCCCAAAACAGCACTAAATTTTCAAATAATTTTTTTTTTTTTTAAATCACATTTTTAAATAAACTATAAATTACATGAAATAACTATTTTAAACAATAATTTAAATTTTTGGAAAAAATTATTTTATTTTCTAATGGGGCTAAAAAATAAACTTACCTTGCTTTAAAGTATTTAAAAATAATAAACCTGTGGAAAAAATGTTTTAATTTTAATTAATTCACCACTTACCTTGTAAAAAGCAGGCCTTACGCCTGCTTTTTACATGTCTAACTTCTGCAGACTTAACTTCCCGGGAAAACCTGCAAAAAAAACCGAAGTTTGATGCGCACGCGCAGCCTCTCCTGCGCACGCGTTCGACCTCTGAACCCCTTCGTTCAGGGGAACGGAAGTGCCGGTTTCCCACGCATGCGCAGTGCATGCAGGAAACCAGCACTTCCATTGGGCTTACGGGTGAGTACCCCGTGCGTACTCACCCGTGGAGACCCGAATTTCTGGGCCAGTATCTGTAATGGTGACCATGAAACTACCTTAAATGATAAGAATCTTAGCAGAGTGGGGAAATGGAGAAGATAAATGGATTCTCAGTTTTATGCACAGGGCCAACGAATGTAAAAGCAAGGAAGTGATGTTGAATTTGTACAAGACATTGTGAAATACTGCATGCAGTTCAGAGTATGCAATTAGAAGATATTAGAATCACGGAATAGGTACAGCAAAGATACACTCGAATAATACCAAAAGATTACAGTTATGCGGTCTCAAAAGTATTTTTCGTCCCTGGAATCTAACAAGATTTCAACAGTCTGAAAGCTTTTGATAAATTGTGAAAAATTGGCCCAGAATTTCCATGAGGTTATTTACACCGCTGTTTTAAAAAAAAGTATTACATCCATCACTGGCCTCTAGATGGAGATACACAAAAGTTTCCTGGACATGCTAATTTGCATACCCACTGGTGCAGGCATTGTGCAAAATCAGTGTAAAACCAGTGCAAGCAGCTGAACCAGCAGCCTTTTAGTTGCACTGTTCAGCCTGTGCTATTCAGCAGAACACTGAGGGACAAGAAAGTAAGACAACACTGCTTGGCTATTTCATTTCTCTCAAATAACTTTGCTGCAGGTCTTACCAATATTTTTATTATACTTGGTCAGAATTATAATTATTCAAGTGCCATCTGTGCCCAGAGGTCAGCAGGGCATGGCACCAAGCCAGAGGTAAAGAATGCACAAATTCACTTGTTCATACCGCCTGGAAGGCATTGAGAGCAGGATGAATAGACTCCTGGGTGTGGGTGCCTTATGAAAAAAAATCATTCAAAAATAGGCAGTATAGCCTTTAGAGCGCAACTGCCTTCTGAAAAAAAACATTAAAAATTGGAGATGGTGCTGGTCATTCTTGGCAGGGCTGAAAGAATACAAGATGCTGGTATCTTCATACGTTATCCTCCTTCTCACATCCCATTTCCCCCTTCATCCCAATCTCTTTTGATGTACAAGTTGCACATGGTGTAAGCATGCAGCTCTTGCTTTCCTGCCCTCTTCTCACCACAACCCTACCCTTGTGCCTTCCTCATTTCACAAACCCAGGAAATCCAGCCTACCCAGCCAGTGGTTGACCAAGAATAGGGAGCGGAGAGTGAAGAAGAAGAAACACCGTCACACGATTTGACACTCCCAGCCACCAGTTCCTCGTGGTCGTCCTGCACGGCCATCTGCAGTGTCTCCCACTGAAAGTCAGCAGCCTTCCACCAGCCATGCTGCAGCCATTTGGGTAGCACTGCATGACATCACTAGGACAAACACAAGACAGTCACTAAGGGAATTCACAAGGGTGATGAGTTGATTTTTTTAATGTCATATTGGATGCATATTTGGATAAAGTTGGATTGGAAAGTTTGCTTTGTGGTGGTTTTTATTTCAGCAATGTGACTTAGAGGACATTGATGGTCAGTAACAGAGGTTAGATAAGGTGTGGGACAAAAGTTTAAAGGGGAATTGGGGTTGTGGTCACTGGTATCACAGGCGGGTGATTTGATCCCGGATATCCTGGCCAGAAAATGGCTGTCTGGGTTGCATGCTTCCTTCCGCTTCCTCCTCTTCTGCTTCCTTCTCTTCTGCTTCTTCCTCTTCCCTCTGCGAGCAGCTTGTCCCCTTTGCTGCCTCTGCTTCATCTCAATGTGCCCCTCAGGACTGTGAGCAAGTGGTCTCTGATATACCTATCAATTCATCCAATGAAAAGCGACGAGTTAAGATAGTAACTATAGGTTTTTATTGGCTAAATAACAGAGCCCACCCTCATGGGTGATCGGGGCCAACAAGGAGGAATACCAGCCAGTCGACCACCTTTATACCTGGGCAAGCAGGCGGAGCCATGGGCGGAGTCAGCTGTGGTCAGCCCAGGTATAACAGCGTGACAAGAGGTGACCTTGTGTAGTGATACAACAGTGTAAACAGTGATAACCATAGTGTAACGATATAAACAGTGATAACCATAGTGTAACGATAGTGAACGATAAAAGTGGTTTACCACATTCACCCCTTGTTTAAATTTGAGTCCGGCGGGGTGAAGTGTACTACCAGTTCGGGTATGTCAGTCTGTCCGGAGGCCTCGTAAGTCTTTGATTGGCGCAGCAGCGGTGGTGGTGGTGCAGTATCCGATGTTAATGCTGGTGTCTGCGTGGTCGGCGAAGGCTCGTGGGGTTCTGGCATGCCGTCTACCTGGGCTGGATTTGGGGGGGTGGTGGGGGGTAACGGTGGTGTCTCAGGGGTGCCCGAGGGTGCAAGGTCTCGTAAGGAGACTGTGTCCTCCCGCCCGTCTGGGTATGCCACATAGGCGTACTGGGGGTTGGCGTGCAGGAGGTCCACCCTCTCGACCAGGGGGTCTGTTTTATGGGCCCTCACGTGCTTTTGCAGCAAGACGGGCCCCGGAGAAGTCAGGCATGTTGGTAGCGAGGTTCCCGTAGTCGACTTCCTGGGGAAAACAAACATTCGTTCATGGGGGGGTGGCGTTAATGGCCGTGCAAAGCAGTGACCGGATGGAATGCAGCGCTGCCGGGAGGACTTCCTGCCAGCGAGAGGTTGGGAGGCCCTTAGACTTTAAGGCTAAGAGAACGGCCTTCCAGACAGTCGCGTTCTCTCTTTCCACCTGGCTGTTCCCTCGGGGGTTGTAGCTGGTGGTCCTGCTTGCAGCAATACCTCTCGCTAGTAGGAACTGGCGAAGTTCCTCGCTCATGAAGGATGAGCCCCGGTCGCTATGTATATAGTTCGGGAACCCGAACAAGGCGAAGAGGTCGTTCAGGCATTTGATGACCGTGGTACTGGTCATGTCTGGGCAGGGGAAGGCAAAGGGGAAACGGGAGTACTCATCAATAATGTTGAGGAAGTACACATTACGGTCAGAGGACGGGAGGGGCCCCTTAAAATCGATGCTCAAGCGCTCGAAGGGGCGGGTGGCCTTGATCAGGCTTGCTCTGTCCGGCCTAAAGAAATGCGGTTTGCATTCGGCACAGGTTTGGCAGTTCCTGGTCATGGTCCTGACCTCCTCGATGGAGTAGGGCAGGTTGCGGGCCTTAATGAAGTGGTAAAGTCTGGTGACCCCGAGGTGGCAGAGGTCGTTGTGGAGGGTCTGCAGTCTATCAATTTGCGCGTTGGCGCATGTACTTCGTGATAGAGCATCTGGGGGTTCGTTCAGTTTACCAGGCCGGTACAAGATATCATAATCATAGGTGGAGAGCTCGATTCTCCACCTCAAGATCTTGTCGTTCTTGATTTTGCCCCTCAGCTTGTTATTAAACATAAAAGCGACCGAACGCTGGTCGATGAGGAGGGTAAATCGTTTGCCTGCCAGGTAATGCCTCCAGCGTCGTACTGCCTCCACGATCGCCTGGGCCTCCTTCTCGACCGAAGAGTGTCGGATCTCAGGGCCCTGGAGGGTCCTTGAGAAGAAGGCCACAGGTCTCCCCGCCTGGTTAAGGGTTGCAGCTAGGGCGAAGTCGGATGCATCGCTCTCCACTTGGAAAGGGATAGACTCATCCACCGCGTGCATTGTGGCCTTAGCAATGTCTCCCTTTATGAGGGAGAAGGCTGCGCACGCTTCTGCCATCAGGGGGAAGGAGGTGGACTTCATGAGGGGTCTGGCTTTGTCCGCATAATTCGGCACCCATTGGGCATAGTAGGCGAAGAGCCCCAGGGTTCTCTTCAGCGCCTTTGGACAGTGGGGGAGGGGAAGCTCCATGAGGGGGCGCATTCTTTCGGGGTCGATGACTCCGTTCTCTACTACGCAGCCGAGGATGGCAAGACGCGAGGTGTTAAACACACATTTCTCCTTATTTTAAGTGAGGTTCAGCCGTTGGGCCATACCGAGGAATTTCTCCAGATTAACATCGTGGTCCTGCTGGTCGCGGCCGCAGATGGTGACGTTATCTAGATACGGGAACGTGGCCTGCAGCCCGTTCTGGTCAACCATCCGGTCCATCTCCCTTTGGAAGACCGAAACCCCGTTGGTGACGCCGAAGGGAACCCTAAGGAAGTGGTAGAGGCGGCCATTCGCCTCGAAGGCGGTATACTGGCGGTCCTCAGGGCGGATAGGGAGTTGGTGATAGGCCGACTTAAGGTTGATGGTAGAGAATACCCGGTACTGTGCAATCTGATTGACCATATCAGATATGCGGGGAAGGGGGTATGCGTCCAGCTGGGTGTACCGGTTTATGGTTTGGCTGTAGTCGATGTCCAGGCGGTTTTTATTGCGGTCTTAACGACTACGACCTGGGCACACCAGGGGCTGTTGCTCCTCTCGATGATGCCCTCCTTCAGGAGACGCTGCACCTCCGAGCTAATAAAAGCTCTGTCCCCGGCACTGTACCGCCTGCTCTTGGTGGCGACGGGTTTACAGTCGCGGGTGAGGTTAGCGAACAGGGAGGGGGGCGGGACCTTGAGGGTGGATAGGCCGCAGGTGGTACGCGGTGGGCGGTTTAAAGGCTGCTGGTTGTCGACTGTGAGTGGGGGGAGGGGTCCACCGTATGCCAAAGTGACACTTTGAAGGTGGGATTGGAAGTCCAGCCCTAGTAGGACGGCAGCGCAGAGCTGGGGCAGGACGAGGAGTTTAAAATTTTTATACTCCGTGCCCCTAACCGACAGGGTCACAACACAGTAGCCGCTGATGTCTGTAGAATGGGACCTCGACGCCATCGAGATCCGGTTGTGCGTTGGCCGGACAGTGAGGGAGTAGTGGCTCACCGTGTCTGGATGGATGAAACTCTCCGTGCTTCCGCTGTCGAACAGGCAGGTCATGGCGTGGCCGTTTACTTTGATGTCCATCATGGACTTGGACAGGTGATGCGGGCGAGCTTGGTCTAGTGTGACGGAGGCTAGTGTATGGCTGAGCGAGCTGCTGTAGTCTGCGGGTGAGGCGGTGGTCGGTGTGATGAAATATTCCATTCATCACTGCCTGTGACTGTGGTTGTATTGCCTGTGACTGTGGTTGGTTTCAGGTTTCTCCTCACCATTGTATTGTATATTGGAATGTGTTGTGTGTAGGGCTCCGCCCATACCTGGCCTCTATGTAAGCCAGCTCAGTCTGGCCTCATATCCAGTACTGCAGAGCTCCAGATGGAAGATACCTCTCTCCACTGCGTGTTATCTTCTAAGTTAATAAAAGCCTTGTTTTGTTCCGCTAACATCGAGTCTCGGGATTATTGAGGCACATCAGTCGGGTCTGGAGACAAGGTGGCGGTCGAGTGTGGTGGACAAAATGGCGGCGCCCACGTTGAATAAAATGGCGGAGAAGATGGCCGCCCCCACAACTCACACGAGGGGATACTGGCATCTGTGGCCTTGATGAAAGATGGCCGCCCCCACAACTCGCATGAGGCACTGCTGGCGTCTGTGGCTCTCCCCCTGCAGGCCTTTGCGAAGTGGCCTTTCTTGTGGCAGTCGGAGCAAGTCGCGTTTCTTGCAGGGCAGCGCGTCCTCGGGTGTTTCGCCTGGCCACAGAAGAAGCAGTCGGCGGCCCGATCGCGGGGCTCCGATGTCGCAGCCGGTACCGGGGGTGGCGGTCCCGATCGGTTCTGGGACGCCGACGCTGAGGTAGGTCCCGGAGGTGGCGGTGCGAGGGGTATTGCGGCCGGGGTCGGGCCCGAGTCCCAGGGTCGTGCAGCACAGTACCTGGAGTACGCCTCGAGGTCCCGATGGGCCACTTCCAGAGCGAGCGAGGGCTGCAGTTGTATTCAGGTCGAGGTCCTTTGATTCGAGCAGTCTTTGCCGTGAGTAGTCGGACCGAAGGCCTTTCACGAAGGCATCGCGGATATTCCTTTCAGTATTTTCTGCAGCCGTTACAGCTTTAAAGTCACAGTCCCTGCCGAGTGTTTGTAGCGCCCGTAAAAATTCATCTACAGACTCTCCTGGCTGTTGCGAGCGGGATCTTAGGAGATGTCTGGCATACATAGAATTTACCGGGCTCCGGTACTGCTCTTTCAGCAGGTTGAGGGTGTCCTCGTATGTAGCAAGGTCCTGGATGAATGCAAATACTTTAGGGCTCACCTGGGCGGTCAGAACTCTTAGTTTGGATCCCGGAGGCACGCTGGATTCTCCCAGGTAGGATTCGAAACAGCTCAGCCAGTGTTCGAAGTCTAGGGCTGAGTTCGCTGCCTGTGGGTTTAGATCCAGGTACGGCGGTCGGAGGGCTCGCAGCCAGGCCGGCTGCTGTGGCTGTTGTAGCTGGCCGTTTGGCTGGTCGTTTGGCTGCTCCTATCCACTCATTTCAAAATTTAGCCAATAAAATTGATATACCTATCAATTCATCCAATGAAAAGCGACGAGTTAAGATAGTAACTATAGGTTTTTATTGGCTAAATAACAGAGCCCACCCTCGTGGGTGATCGGGTCCAACAAGGAGGAATACCAGCCAGTCGACCACCTTTATACCTGGGCAAGCAGGCGGAGCCATGGGCGGAGTCAGCTGTGGTCAGCCCAGGTATAACAGCGTGACAAGAGGTGACCTTGTGTAGTGATACAACAGTGTAAACAGTGATAACCATAGTGTAATGATATAAACAGTGATAACCATAGTGTAACGATAGTGAACGATAAAAGTGGTTTACCACAGTCTCCTCAGAGTCAAAATACTGCGGATGTTAGAAATATGAAATAAAAACAGAAAATGCTGGAAATACTCAGGTCAGGCAGCATCTCGACCTGAAACTTTAACTCTGTTTCGCTCTCCAGAGATGCTGCCTGACCTGCTGAGTATTTCCTGTCTTTTCAGAGGCCTTCCTTTAACATCCAAAGCCTTGCAAGCAACCAGCAGCACTCCCTGCACACTTTTTAAATGTATTGCACCAAGCTACTACTTCAATAAAATATTTTAAAACTCCAAAAGCTGAAATCGAAACTTACCTGAAAGATGTGTGCGTCCCTTCAAGAAGCACTGACAGCATCTCTGCACTACTACTGCACGCACCTTTTTCCGTGCGTGGTTAGGAGAGGACCTTATGGCTTGCGGCGACATCCAAAATCACAATCATGCATCAAATCAGGCGATGGATGCTGATTGACATCACAATCTGCACATTCGCATTTGAGAGGCGAGCGCTGGCAACGGCAGTGCTATCAGCCTCTCCAAAATGGCGGCAGCCGTGTCCCGCACTGGAAGCGGGCGGAAGGGAAGCGACTGCCATTTTTTGAAGAAATACGACGTTAACGGTCGGCGCTAAGGTAGGAAATTTTCCGGCCACAGAATCTTGCAGCACAGGAGGCCGCCATTCGGCCCATCAGGCCTGTGCCGGCTATTTGAAAAAGCTGTCCAATTTAGTCCAATCCTTCAATCCTCCTTGGATATGGGAGTGGTGCCAGAGGACTGGAGGATTGCAGATGTTACACCCTTTTTCAAAAAAGCGGAGAGGGATAAACCTGGTAACTACAGGCCAATCAGTCTAACGTCAGTGGTGGGAAAACTACTAGAAACAATTGTTAAGGACGAAATTAATTCTCACTTGTAGAAGCATGGGTTAAAAAAAGAAGTTACTATTGAGACAGAGACCAAAAGGACAGGAAAATAAGATTAGGTGTGATAGAAATTACAGTGCAGAAGGATGCCATTTGTCTATGATTAATATCCTTCATACCTATCTTTCTCCAGAAACATATCCATTTGTCTTTTGAACCTGTTTGTACTATTTGCTTTGATGGCTTTTCCTGATAATTTATTCCAAATGTTTACTATTCACTGTATTAAATAGTTCATCCTGAATTGCCTTACTCCTACTTTTTAAATCATATCCATTGGTTTCTGAACCTTCTTCAAAATGAATAATTTATCTCATTCACTTTTATCAATCGCCTTCATAATTTTCAAAAATAATTAGGTAATCTTAATGTTGTCACTTTTCCTAAAGCACATTGAACTTCCTTAATGCTTTATAATTTAGATTATTGAGCCTAGATTTTCCAATCTTCATTATTTTAATGCCAGCATTAACCTATTTATTTTAAACGGGTAACAACAGTGTTAAAATAATGCAGATAGTACCAAATTAAGAGGGCAAGATTCAAGGACTGGAGGCAATGCAGGGAAGGCTGATCCTTAGTGTCAAATGTCTGGATTATGAGGAAAGACTTGGGTTTTGTGTCTTTGAAAGAGGCATCTGAGAGGTGATCTATAAGATTATCTTCTAGTGGTATAGAAGACAGTAAATGGTATGGGGAAAGTAAATCTGGGAAATTACTATAAATTATGAGAGTAAGACAAGGATTCACAGGTTCAAACTAGTAAAAGGACTGATATCAGGAAATTCTTCACAAACAAAGTGATCACTGCATGAAATGAACTTGCAGAGTAGTGGAGGAGAAAATTCTGGAATTCCCTTACTCCTACTTGGAACCCTCTAGACTTGACTATTCCAATGCACTCCTGTCTGGCCTCCCGTGTTCTACCCTACGTAAACTTGAGGGCATCCAAAACACTGCTGCCCGTGTCCTAACTCGCACCAAGTCCCATTCACCCATCACCCCTGTGCTCGCTGACCTACATTGGCTCCCGATTAAGCAACACTTCAATTTCAAAATTCTCATCCTTGTTTTCAAATCCCTCCATGGCCTCGCCCCTCCCCATCTCTAATCTCCTCCAGCCCCACAACCCCCCCGAGATATCTGCGCTTCTCTAATTCTGCCCTCTTGAGCATCCCTGATTATAATCACTCAACCATTGGTGGCCGTGCCTTCTGTTGCCTAGGCCCTAAGCTCTGGAATTCTCTGCCTAAGCCTCTCCGCCTCTCTACCTTTCTTTCCTCCTTTAAGACGCTCCTTAAAACCTACCTCTTTGACCAAGCTTTTAGTCATCTGCCCTAATATCTCCTTATATGGCTCGGTGTCATTTTTTTTGTCTTTTAATACTCCTGTTAAACGCCTTGGGACGTTTTACTACGTTAAAGGCGCTATATAAATACAAGTTGTTGTTGTTGGGATCATTTAAGAAATAATTGGATGCTGTAATGGGGAGGTTTTAGCAGCTGGATGAATGCACTAAAATGGGTCAAATAACCTTTTGAATACATGATTTTCTTAGATCTTCTGAACACTGATCTAGGTTTTTGATCCCATTATCTTTGATCCTCTAACTTGTGCCCTCTCAAAGGGAATAATATTCTTCTTATGGCATGATGATTAACAAAGTGCTCATTTCTCTAGATGGGGTTGCACAAATACCTCATAAAATATCATTAACCAAGAGCACATTAGCAGCCACAAGTAGCATAAATATCACGCAAGACCATCGCTGTTAAACTAGCACAGTTAAGGCTTGGTCTGAATGAGATATATAACATTAACAGAGTATATAATTTTACTATTTGTAATAAGCTCTGTAAGGTTAATTGTATCCTCACACCAGTAATTAGCTCAACTGGTGTTATTAGTTAATCTGTGTTAAACATCTTTCATTGTAATAAGCACATATTTAAATATGGAAACTGATATTAATACCATCCAAAATAGCTTTAACATCTCTACTGGCATTTTCAGAATGGCAGTAAGTCAGCATAAATACTACAAATGGTCTGAACCGAGCCCATAATATTTTATGGCCTAATTCAGTTGTTGGTATTAGTAGCAGCGAGAACAAACGGCATGGTAATTTTGCCTCACATACGAAAACATATATAAATATACAGGAGCCTGGAAATTTCTGGTACGCCACTGCACCACTGGAAGTGTGGCGAGGCAGGACTTCCACCTGACAGTCTGGCCTAGCACTGAACCTGTCCCAAATCGCAGGGATAAAGTCATTTGACTAAAGAGGCATGCACACAACAAGGACAAGGAATTTTGGAGTGCTGTTCGTGAAGTGGCCGGGGGGGGGGGGGGGGAAAGGGAGATGAGGGCACGCGGGGCAGGCAGATCCACCTGAAGATCCAGATTTTTCTTTTTACAATTGATCAAATTGACATTGGCAACCTTCTTAATCGCAACTGATTGTTCTGTAGACCCCGCTTCTACCAGGATCTGATCCTGGCAAGAAAAGGAGACAACACTTGCGGCAGTTCTGGAGAATGACACCATTCTGCCAGTCTTACCTTGTCTTCTGATGTGAACATGGTAGTGATGTGATGGGGGAGATCGCAAGAAACACCCACTCACATTCTGCGAGAAATTTGCAAATGACCAAAAATAGCCCAGTGAAACCAGACTCCTCCCCCGCCTGCCCAAATAACGGCAACTTTATGTTACCAGAGACTAGGGTATTCTGTAAAATCGACATGGTCAGTAAACAGGGCACAAATTATTAGTTACAGGAATTAAATAGGTGCTGTAATTTACATTACAACTATGCATTTAACAAAGATTATTGTGGGTCCTGGTGTAGGAAATTAAAAAAAAATCAAAAATGCCTCATAAAAATTGTAGCCTTTCAAGTTTTGTAATTCCATGTATGGAATACCAACAAAAGCAAGAATTCAGATTGGAAGCATTTTTATGACACTACTTTGTCCAATTAAAAAGTCAAATACAGGCTTTTTAAAAAGTTTAGAAACTGGAACTACTTTTAATTTTTTTTTAATATATATATATCAATAATGCATTTTGTTACAGAGATAAAAGTTTAAATTATTTACAAGGCAAGCTAAAAAATTCCCTGCAAAAAAATACACCTTCAGATAGAATGTGTTGATTAAACACAGTTGGTATTAAAATTAATTGCTATAAATTTATTTGCTGAGAAAGTGGTCATGTTAGATTTCCATGGCCATATAGCAAAACCCTCAAATTATAAAAATGGCTCATAATTTTATCTTGAATGACAAAATGTCGTTGTAGATCTGTTCCGTCATTGAAATATAAGATTTCTCAGAAGCATCCAAGAAATACAATGGCTCAGTTATTATCATGGGATTAAATGCTTCTTCCACCAAATTAATTTTTTTTCTCTTGAAGGTTCCAGTCATCTCCATGGATTCCTAAATTGTAATAGAACAAATACAATTAGTTTTTGCTTATACAAGCTTTCCTGGAGGAAAACATCCACTTTAATAGCAGTGACAGATACATATTTATCTTCGGCTAGAAGACGTTTTTGCACTGGTGCTACATTAGTCTCACTGTCTTCTCAACCAAAGCCAACAGTGTGTACTGTGATTTCATACATTCTTAGGACGTGCTGCAATAATAGGATATTATCCATTTTAGGTCTCAATTTAAGAATGCAATTGTAAAAACCACTTGAATATGGCAGAACATCTTTAGCAAATACATCTAAACCTTGTCACTCCTACCCGAGTAACAAACAACTCCAATGAATATCTACAATACCTGTAGTATTAGCATATGAATCACTTACTATTGATACAATTCATTAATTTCTTCTGTTACAAACTTTACAATTCCTTTTTTATCTCCTTTTAGCACATCCCCCTCCATCCTCACATCCAACACAAAGTACAAGGAGCTTACATACTTTTTCATCTCAAAGCTCAAAACTTTCTGCTCGGATGCCTCAGCCTGCTCCTCTCCCCTATCCCTGAGCCTCCGCACCCCTTCACCCTCGCCTCATATCACACAGTTGCTTCCTCCATCTACAAAGCCCTCACCAGGCCCATCCTCATGAGACTTACTGGCTGCACCCGCAATCCACTCTTGAACCAGCTACTGACCACATAACTATCTATCCTTGTCGCAGTGATAACTAGCACTGTTAACAGCTCCCTTTACACAGGCACTGTTCCACTTGCCTATAAAATAGCTGCCATTATGCCACTCCTCAAAGTGCCTATGAGTGACCCCTCCATCTACCATCACATGCCCATCCCCCATTTCTAAGGTCCTAGAATGGTTGATCATCTTGCTCATAATTCTTTATCCAAATCCCTTCAGTCTGATTTCTGCCCTGCGCACAGCACCGAGGTAGCCCTGGTCAAGTCACTAATGACATCCTTTGTGATTTGGACCAAGGATCATTATCCGTCTCTGTCCACCTCAATCTTGCTGCAACATTCAACATGGTCAACCACTCCATACATGTCCACCATCTCTCCTCCATGGTCTACCTCCATGGGTTCTATTTAACTTGATTCCATTCCTACCAGCACATCTGCTGGGTGTGGTTGCATAGTGGTTATGGTGCTGAATTAGCAATTCAAATGCTTTGAGCAAGTCGTACCGTGGCTAGTTGTGAAATTGAATTAAATAAACTGTGGGCCTCTACCACAAAATGGCCATGAAAGTTTCTTGTAAAAACCCAACTGATTCACTAATGTTCTTCAAGGAAGGGAACCTTCCCCCCCCACCTCCACTACCTGGTCTGTCCGACAGATGTCCAGTCCCAGACTATGTGGTTGACTCTTAACGCCTGATAAAGTGCCCTAGCAAGCAACTCAATTATCAGGGCAATAATTGTGGCTTTGCCAGCATCGCCTATGTCCCAAGAACAAAAATTTTAAAAAGACACTAGTCACTGCCTGCCACTCGGAAAAAGACCCGTTTATTCCAACTCTTTGCTTCCTGTCTGCCAACCAGTTCTCTATCCAAGTCGGTACCTTACCCCCAATCCCATGTGCTTTAACTTTGCACGCTAATCTCTTATGCGGGACCTTATCGAAAGCCTTCTGAAAGTCCAAATACACCACATCCACTGGTTCTCCCTTATCTATTCTACCAGTTACATCCTCAAAAAATTCTAGTAGATTAGTCAAGCATGATTTACCTTTTGTAAATCCCTGTTGATTTTGTCCGATCCTGTCACTGTTTTCCAAGTGCTCTGCTAGTACATCTTTTATAATGGACTCTAGCATTTTCCCCACTACCGATGTCAGGCTTACCGGTCTATAATTCCCCGTTTTCTCTCTACCACCTTTTTTAAATAGTGGGGTTACATTAGCTACCCTCCAATCCATGGGAACTATTCCAGAGTCTGTATAATTTTGGAAGATGACCAGCAATGCATCTACCTAGGGCCACTTCCTTAATTACCCTAGGATGTAGATTATCAGGCCCTGGGGATTTTTCAGCCTTTAATGCCATCAATTTCCCTAACACCATTTCCCTACACCTGAGCAGAGCTGGGAGCTTCCTGCGCCCTCTGGCGAGGAGCGTCCACTGCTGTCCCTGTCTCCACCATCTGCTCTTGCTCACTTGTGAGCTGAGAGATACCAGGTGACAACACTACTCTATCTCGCGTTGCACCCACCGAGGTGTGCGTATCTGTGCTGTGCTGGGTGTGCTTATGTCTGGTGATGGTGCCCCTCAGAGGCTGGAGGCCCCTCTGAGGAGTCGTCTTGCTCTTCCTCCTGGACAGTTGGATGCGGCGGAGGGGTGGGGGCTGCTCTTGGTGGACCTGTGGGAGAGTAAAGAGATGAGTTAGATATGTCATATCAAGAATGGGTACAGATACCATTATGCACATGATGAACATTCACTGGCTGCTGACATCAGTCCCCATGTGAGTGACTGCTGTACGCCATGTGACTGTATGAGATATGATTCTGTCACCAAGTTGCTGAGATGTCCCCCTCTCTCCGTCTCCCACCTCCAGCTGCTTGGCGACTCCAGAGTTAGCCTCCTCTGCTGAGGTTAGGGTGGCCAGTGATGGAGGGCCACCTCCGGTTCTCCCCCTCTCTTATTGTGAGCTCTCTTTTCCTGCAAGGAGGGAAAGAAGAGAAGGTTGAGTGAGAGTGATGGAATGAGTGTGAGGAATGGATAGGTTACATCTTTAGAGGGAGACTATGATGAAGTGGGGTGGTAATGCCAAATGGCCTCCTTGTATGGTGTTACTTGGTATGATTGCATTAGGATGAGGGTGAGTGTGAGGGGTGGTTAGATAGATGGGGATGTGATAATGTAGATAGAGGGGGATGGGTGGACATGCAAGTTAGGGATGGGTGGACATGCAAGTTATGTTGATGTAAGGACATGCAGGAGTAGGGTTGGGAAGGCAGAGTGATGGGGATGTGGTGGGAGGCACAGCAGGTTGAAGTTGAGTGTGGCTATGCACTCACCTTTCCTGATCCAATAAGATCATTGAAACGTTGGTGGCACTGCACCCAGGTCCTCCTCACAACATCCCTGCTGTTGACCTCCTCTGCTATTTGGAGCCGGGCTCCTTTGGTCTGTTGGGGAGGTCTCTTCCGCCCATCAGAAGGGAAGAGGATCTCCCTGCGTGCTCTCACTCCCTCCACAAGCATATAGAGGGGGTCATCGGAGAACTTGGGTGCAGCCCTCTGTCTCTGTGCAGTCACTTTTAAAACTCATCGTCACACTGCAATGGTGCAGTGCAGTGCCTGCACACTCCTAGACGAACCTTCAAATGCAATGTGGCCATGGCTCCTTCAAATATCCCGCCTGAAGACACGTCATCAATGACGTCATCAGACCCGCACCATTTAATAGGGCCGGGCAACGCGCAGGGCTGCTTTAATAGGCACCATTAACGGAAAGTCGATCTCAGGAGCGGGATGGAATGAGGAACAGGGTCGCATCCCGCCAAGGCGACCGCCCGCACCCGACCCGTCCAGGTACAGAAAATTCTGGCCACTGTATTTCTGACAATTGCTTCTCCTACTCCCATGGGGCCCTCAAGAGAAAATCAAGTTTCCATTCTTAGCCCTTACTGCTCCTTGTTTGCATGTTGCTCCTCACGACATTATCCGTAGGCATGGCATCAGCTTTCATATATATGAAGACAACACTCAGCTCTTCCTCTCTGCCACCACCCTCACTACCACTGTGCGGTTAGATTGCTTGTCCAGCATCAACTCATGGATGAGCCTGGGCTTTCTCCAACTGAACACTGGCAAAACGAAAGTCATTCCATTTGTCTCTAATACTGGTTGGTGCCTGTTACGAATTTGGGTTTGTCACAGACTCTTTCGCGGGTCCATTATATCAGTAGCTCCTGTAAGTGAATCCTACGCTAGTGTTGAAATCGACTCACACTGAGCAATATCTACCTAAATGATGGCGTGGGGTTTAACAATAGGAAACCCTGGATCTGAACTGGATATTCATGTCTTTCACAAGTGCCTCTTCAATCTTTTTGAAGGTGGACCTGGTGAGATGAGGCTAGATATGAACTGTTAAGCTGCTTTACTTCACAGCTAGCGAGTTAACAGAGCAACAATCATGATCACACTCACTTAATTCAATAGATACAACTTGTCTTTGCATAATGATAAAAAAATAATAAATTTGCTACATGCCCCCAAATCAGTTGGTGATCTTGCTTAACTCCTAACCTCCTGCATTCTATTTTCTGCGCCTGGCCAAAAGTGTGCCCTTTAAGCTTTCAATTTGAAAAACCCAACTGACTATGTGGGTCTTTGTTTTTGTTGCTGTTCTTTGCATGACTTAATACTTGTTTCTGGCTTCATTGGCTTTTATATGCCTCTTTAATGAAAGATCACACTTTTGAATTGAAGATGATAGTTTCCCCATGCTATTTAGCTATGGCCAGGTATGTCACATCCATGTTTAGTAGATCTAACTACCCTTTTAGTGAGAACTCAAACTTCACTAATGTGTTAAATTGATTAAAGAATTTGTAAATATTGACCTGGATCCTTAGGAAGCGTGGGCAAGCATAGCTCGGCAGATGCTTCAAAACATGATTGTATATTTTTTTTCCATCAAGCTCTTGAACTAGTTTCAGGATGACAGCTGCCATTCCTATCCTGCCTTCATACCCTGTGATAAGTATATTAAAATAGTTAGTTAAAATTTGTCCACAAAGTTAGAAATGAAAAAAATATACAATTAAACATTTGCATTACCATCGCCGAATCCCCCACCAATAACATCCTGGGGGTCACCATTGACCAGAAACTTAATTGGACCAGCCACATAAATATTGTGACAACAAGAGCAGGTCAGAGGCTGGGTATTCTGCGGCGAGTGTCTCACCGCCTGACTCCCCAAAGCCTTTCCACCATCTACAAGCACAAGTAAGGAGTGTGATGGAATATTCTCCACTTGCCTGGATGAGTGCAGCTATAACAACACTTAAAAAGCTCAACACCATCCAGGACAAAGCAGCCCGCTTGATTGGCACCCCATCCACCACCTTAAACATTCACTCCCTCTACCACCGGCGTACCATGGCTGCAGTGTGTACCATCTACAAGAAGCACTGCAGCAACTCGCCAAGGCTTCTTCGGCAGCACTTCCCAAACCCGCGACCTCTTCCACCTAGAAGGACAAGGGCAGCAGGCGCACGGGAACACCACCACCTCCAAGTTCCTCTCCAAGTCACACACCATCCTGACTTAGAAGTATATCGCCGATCCTTCATTGTCGCTGGGTCAAAATCCTCGAACTCCCTACCTAACAGCACTGTGGGAGTACCTTCACCGCATGGACTGCAGTGGTTCAAGAAGGCAACTCAGCACCACCTTCTCAAAGGCAATTAGGGATGGGCAATAAATGCTGGCCTTGCCAGTGATGCCCACATCCCATAAACAAATAAAAACATTAAAAAAATGTTTTTTTTAAATATGTCCCGCTACCTTCAGGGACCTATGCACATTAACTCCCAGGTCCCTCTGTCCCTGCACACTCTTTAAAACTGTGCCATTAAGTGTATACTGCCTCTCCCTGTTCCTTCTGCCAAAATGCATCACCACACACTTCTCTGTATTAAATTCCATCTGCCACTTGTCTGCCCATTCTGCTAGCCTTTCTATGTCCTGTTGCAGTCGATTGATATCATTCTCACTGTTTGCCACACCCCCAAGCTTGGCGTCATCGGCAAATTTAGAAATTCTACTCCGTATTTCAATATCCAGGTCATTTATATATATCAACAAAAGCAGTGGCCCCAGCACTGACCCTTGGGGAACACCACTGTCTACTATCCTGCAGTTTGAAAAACAGCCATTTACCACAACTCGCTGTTTTCTGACCTTAAGCCAATTCCTTATCCAATCTGCCACTGACCCACCTATTCCATGAGCCTCAATTTTGTTAACCAGCCTTCTATGTAGTACTTTGTCAAACGCCTTCTTAAAATCCATGTAGACAACATCCATTGCATTCCCTTCATCAATCCTCCCTGTTACTTCATCAAAAAATTCAGATGATTGACACTTTGGTCAAACATTTGAAAGTGTAGATGAGCTGGTTTCAGGATAATAGCCACAATTAGGCTAAAGAACAAGAAAAAAAGAATTGGTAAAACCGGAGAGAAAGAAAATAAGAGAAGGAAAGCAAATAACATGGTTGGCCCGATAGGCCAGTTTCCATGTTGTAACTGTCGATGTAATTCTATGTAACAGAACTGAGAAAGATTGAATTCAGAGAACAAAAGTCAAGCATGAACAATAATTAAAGGAAAAAGTAATGATAGAGGGGAAAAGATGAGCAATACAATATTGAGAATAATCAGAAAAAAAATAAGCAAAGTAGGAAACAAAATCATTATAGAACAGCGACAGCATTAAGTAATAGACTCTAGGCTAGATTACTCGAATTCCCCTCTCATCAACCTCCCCAACTTCATATGTCACTTTTCCAGGGTTTCTGTGGATCTTTAGTCAAAGCGAAGGTGGACAACTGGGAGAACCCCCACTGAAATTCAATGCTCTGGTCTCTGGAATCTCCTCTAATCCTCTCTAGGTTTCTACTCGCTCTATGCTTTCAACAACTCATAAAAACTCTTCTCTTCAACTGTGCATTTGGCTCCCACCTCAAATAATGTTTTCCCTTTGCTCTTCATTGGTGCCCATCTTTCTATCACCCAGTGTATTCTTGGGAAATACAACGCAATTAGACAATGTATAAACAAGACCTGAATACCATAATTAGCATAAGACTATAAAGCATTTTTAAAAATATATAAAATGAATTAAAGATTTTTTTGGCAGCCATTCTTCACCTGGGATAGCTACTCCATATACATTGGCTTCTTCCACAAAGTCCAGCATTCCGATAATTTCAGCCACCTCTGTGGTTGCAACATTTTCCCCTTTCCATCTAAAAACAATGACATTCAGACCAATGGTTATGCCACTAACATGGGAAAGGTTAAGTACTTTGAAAGAGAACAGTTATATGGCTGACATTTGTTTTCTGGTTGAAGCACCGAGTATACATTTCATGTCATCATATTTCTCTGAATGATCGGCATTCATCATTCTTTAAAGAAATTAGTGCTCTGCTGAAATAGGTCCTTTTTTGAAGGAGGCAATTAAGTTTGTTTCTCCCCTTTTGTAATGCAAGTAGTTAGAACTGATTTCCTATTCTGTAGGTATGTAGCTCCTGACATGACCTTCTGGTATGACATTCGATAGCATTCAGTATGCATGCAGCTAACCATTAAAAGTTCTTGAATGGGTATTTCTGAATTTCACAAAACATCAAACACCAATTCTGTTGGCACTGAAGTTAACAAGCCCATATAAGTTAGAATCAATATTGTCAAAACCTGGTAAAAACATAAAGTAAAGTAAAATCACAATTTCATCCTAAATCAAAAACTTGATCTTGAGGTTTTCAGCAGAAAATCCAAACCATTTGCTATCTTGGCTTCTAATTGTATTTTTTGTCCTCAATGGAATAAAGGATTGAGGAGTTTCAAATTTTATATTGTTTACCTAAAGGTGTCCCCAATCCGATCACGGAAGTAAATATAGCCATCCTGGCTCTCGGACATCAGGTCCCCAGTGTTGAAATACAGATCACCTTTCTTAAATACATCTTCCAGTAGCTTCTGCTCTGAAAACTTCTTGCTTCCAGCATAACCACTGAATGGGTTCCATTTAGTCACTGGAGATATGAGGAGTCCAGTCTCACCTACCGTAGGAGGAGAATGGGTTCATTAAATCAGTTTGCAAAAAGGACACAATAACAATGCAGTCAAAGTTGGACTATACTAGACCACGTTTGTGCCTGCACTTGTGTACAATCCAAACTCCCACTATGTTTGGTTGCCACATGCTAAATAAGAACAAACTTGCATTCATATGGAGCCTTTCACAACCTCAGGACGCCCCAAAGTGCTTCACATCCAATGAAGTACTTTTTCTAGTGTTGTCACTGTTGTAATGTAGAAAGCATGGCAGCCAATTTGCACACAGCAAGGTCCCACAAATGGCAATGGAAAAAACAGCCCATTCATAATGGTACATTCACAAAGTACTGATTCACAGGAGACCTCTGAGCATAACTTTTACATCACAAAACATAGAAACAAACACCAAGAATTACATTTCTGCCTTTAAGATTGTGGTGTATGTGCCTTTAAGAGCCCAGGTGTGTGTAATGCCGGTAATTGCCACTCGGGCTATATAAGCCTGTGTATTGTGTATATCCTTTAGAAACCCCCCCCCCCCCCCAGACTTTGCTTAGTAAATACCTATGAACCAACTCCTGTCTTCAGTGTCTTTATCAACACACGGACACTACAGTGGCGACGAAGTGGAAACGGACTTACCTGCAATTCGGCAGCACCTCAAGGACATCGATTCCTCCGGCGTCCAGAAGACTCAAGGAAGTGAGAGAAGCTGTGGTTTCACCAGCTGGCCAAGCTGGTGGCAGGTACTGCGCTAATCCTTCCTGGGCGTCAGGATGGGGCTCCAGCGGCGGGCTCTACAGCTGAGACAGGCAGCGAAATTGGAGGCAAGCAATAACGGACTGGGAGGGAGCACTCGGGAGACGGCCAGCACGGCAAGCAGGTCAGCGTTCAGACCTCCGGCGGGAACGAGTCTCCAACAGTAAATTAAAAAACATAAAGAGAACGGGAACCGCAGTAAACAGCGTTGTTATCGGCAGCAGCGGCGGGAAAGCGCGGGAAGCGCCATATCTTTGCTACAGAAAAGAAAAAAAAAAGCGCGGGAAGCGCCATATCTTTGCTGAAATGCCCAAGTCTGACAATATTGATGCTTTTGATAGCGAAAGATAGCCTAATTTTGGCAATATTGATGTTTTTGATAACGAGATAGAGGATTGGACCACATATATGGAAAGAGTGGAGGTATATTGCACCGCAAATGGAATACAAGATGAAAAAAAAGCTTCAGTGCTTCTGGATCTAATGGGCGCAAAGACATACAAGCTGTTACGAAACTTAATCACTCCAGCCGAACCGATGGACAAGAATTTTGAGGAGATTGTTGATACCCTACACTGCCAATTCGAGGCAGGACTGGCAGATTCTCTGCCAGACAAATTCATCTGCGATCCCCTAAGTGTAGAAACACAAAAAAAGGTATCTTCTGAGAAAGATTTAACACTGGACAAGGCTTTCAGTGCAATAGGAGCTGCAAAGATACAGCAAAGGCCACAGGACTTCAGCACCCATGAAATGACACGGGGTTTCGAGAGATGTTATCGCTGCGGCAGGTCCACCCATGACCAGAGGGACTGCTGGTTCAAGGAAAAAGCATGCAGGCGATGCGGAAAGATGGGACACATTCCACGTGTGTGCCGATCTGAAAATAAAAAATCCACTAACGGGAAAAGAATCAATAAGGAAAAGCACAGAAAGGTACAAATGATGACGGACAGTAGCTCCGAAGACCAGAAGAGCGATAGCGACTCCGGGAACAAGAGACTAAGCTCTCTCAAATTACATAATGTAATTGCCAAAGAAGATTACCAGACCATTTGGGTTACCCTCACAATAGCAGGGTCCCCAGTTAAAATGGAGCTAGATACAGGATCAGCTCTGACCGTCATAAATCGACGGGATTACGAGCGGTTATTTCCGCATATACCTTTAAAAGACACATCCATTATCTTGAAAACATATACGGGGCAGAAAGTATACCCCAAAGGAAAAATAAGGGTGCCCGTTGTATACAACGGCAAGGAAATACAGAAGTTGTATTTATACGTTCTACAAGATGGTGGTCCACCACTGTTGGGACGTGAATGGATCAGGAAAATACGTTTAGACTGGCACTCCATTCAGGCACTGACGGTGACCAGTAAGGAAAAAAATGATGATGACGTCATACCTGGACGATTAAAAGACATCTTGGCCAATGCCAAGGAACTGTTTCAAGAGAAACTAGGAACCTTGAAAGGCATCACCGCCTCAATAAAAGTGGAAGATCCAGCAATTCCCAAGTTTTTTAAGGCAAGACCAGTGCCATACGCAATTCGTCCAGCAGTCGAGGCAGAGCTGGAGAATTTGGAAAAGGCAGGCGTATTATCTAAAATAGATTGGAGCGAGTGGGCAACACCCATCGTCCCAGTCATGAAGAAAGCATTGAAGAATGATAAATCTGAAGAACAGAGAAAAATTCGCATCTGTGGAGACTTCAAGGTGACTGTAAACCCGGTCCTTCACACGGTACAGTATCCTCTTCCGAGGATAGAAGATATTTTCGCCTCACTATCCGGAGGGAAACGTTTCACCAAAATTGACTTGGCACAGGCATACCTACAGATGGAGGTTGAAGAGGCCTCTAAAAAATATCACACGATAAATACACACAAAGGTCTGTACCAGTACAATCGACTGGTTTTCGGAGTAGCATCCGCTCCAGCTATCTGGCAAAGAGCTATGGAGCAAGTCCTCCAAGGGATTCCGGGGACTCAATGCTACCTAGACGACATCCTTGTAACAGGAGAAAATGACAACGAGCACCTTGCCAATTTAGAGCAGGTGCTCACTCGGCTGAGAGAACGGGGCCTACGAGCAAATCGCCCCAAGTGCGAATTTTTCCGAAATCAAATATCATATTGTGGCCACATAATAAATAAGGAAGGGTTGCATAAGTCACCTAAAAAAATTGAAGCAGTCATAAAAGCCCCAGCACCTGAAAATGTTTCACAATTAAGGTCGTTCCTGGGATTAATAAATTACTATCATAAATTTTTACCGAACTTATCAACTCTTCTACACCCTCTTAATGAACTGCTACAAACAGGAGTAATTTGGAAATGGAACGAAGACTGCAAAAATGCCTTCCATAAATGCAAAGACTTAATCACATCCAAAGAAGTTTTGGCTCATTACAACCCATCACTGCCAATCAGACTGGCGTGCGATGCATCCCCTTACGGCATAGGAGCAGTATTATCGCATAAATTCCCTGATGGCTCGGAACGGCCGATAGCTTTTGCGTCACGCTCATTGAACTCAGCTGAGCGTAACTATGCCCAAATCGACAGGGAAGCACTCAGCCTGGTATGGGGAGTAAAGAAATTCAACCATTACCTACACGGACAAAAATTTACCTTGTTGACTGACCATGAACCCCTCATCTCCATATTCAACCCTAAAAAAGGTGTTCCCATTATGACAGCACAAAGGCTGCAGAGGTGGTCCCTTTTTCTAGGGGCACACCAATACAACATAGAATACAAAGGGTCAAAACAGCATGGGAATGCTGACGGTTTATCGCGCCTACCGTTGCCAACGATAGAAGAGGCACCTACAGTAGACCCAGTAGAGATATTCCACTCTACCATAGTGGAATGTCTACCAGTGACAAATTCTGCCATTTGAAAGGGAGACAAGAAATGACCCGACTCTCTCACGGGTCTACGATTTAACAGTGAAGGGATGGCCAGCACATGGCGAACCACTGTTGCCAGCATTCTCGCAAAGAAGAGAACAGCTGTCAGTGTGCCGAGGAACCTTGATGGGTGGATCCAGAGTGGTGGTTCCACCCAAACTCCAGGATAAAGTGCTAAAGGAGCTTCACGAAGGGCATCTGGGTGGAGTGAAAATGAAGAACTTAGCCAGGGCATTTGTATGGTGGCCAGGTATCGATGGAGACATCGAAGAAATGACCAAGAGCTGCCTAGGATGCCAGAAGGTCCAAAACGCTCCACCACAAGCCCCTCTACATCCATGGGAGTGGCCCTCATCTCCCTGGCAAAGGGTACACATCGACTTTGCTGGTCCATTTATGGACTCAATGTTCTTAATCGCGGTTGATGCACACTCCAAGTGGCCGGAGGTAATAAAGATGTCCTCCACCACCACGGAAAAAACCATCACAGTATTAAGGACCATATTTGCCAGGAATGGGCTACCAGAACAGATCTGTTCTGATAATGGACCGCAATTTGTGTCCGAAGAATTCAGGAAGTTCTTAAAAAACAATGGGGTTAAGCACTGCACGTCCGCCCCATACCATCCCGCCACCAATGGATTGGCTGAAAGGTTTGTCCAGACCTTCAAGAAGGCCATAAAGGCCATGGGTAATGAAGACATAAAACTTCAGCACAAGGTGGATAACTTCTTATTCGCATACAGGAATGCAACACATATGGTTACCAACCAAACTCCCGCCATGATGTTCTTCAATAGAAACCTAAGATGCCGGCTGGATTTGGTCAAGCCGAACATCAGAAGGGACGTGAAGAACCGGCAGTTTCAAGGCATGAATGAAAGGCCAACTAGAACCTTCCAGATAGGTCAACAAGTTTTGGCCCGCGACTACCGTACCGAGAAATGGCAGCCTGGAACTATCTGCACACGACTAGGACCACTGATGTATACCGTGGACATCGGAGAAAGCATAATAAGGCGCCATGCTGACCAAATCATAAAGTCATCCGAAAAGGGACAACCTACACCACCACTCTATACATCTAACGATGAAGTAGAGATACCCATATCTACCTCCGATCTGGTGATACTGGAACCCGATGAACCAGACACTGGCATTCAAGCCGAATCAGCCTTGCCAGAAGAACCTACTACACCACCAGAAACTACTACACCACCAGAAACTACTACACCCCCGAGGCGTTATCCAGACCGAGTCAGGAAGCCTCCTGAGAGACTAACTTATAATTAATTAATTACAGCAATGTATATTATTTTGCATATAACATGTAATTAATAATTACTTAAAATATGATGTACTGGTTAGCTAAAAGGGGAGGAATTGTGGTGTATGTGCCTTTAAGAGCCCAGGTGTGCGTAATGCCAGTAATTGCCACTCGGGCTATATAAGCCTGTGTATTGTGTATATCCGTTAGAACCCCCCCCCCCCCCAGACTTTGCTTAGTAAATACCTATGAACCAACTCCTGTCTTCAGTGTCTTTATCAACACACGGACACTACAAAGATTATGTGGGATCCTGTAACAATATGAACATTATTTTTATTTGTTAAAATGATGGGTAAAAATAAATAATTCCCTGTGAACAAACACATTCTGTGGATTATTATGGTATCGAAACAGAGTACAGACCTGGTGAAATCATCCCACCTTGGTTGCAATGCAGCAGGTAGAATTACTGGTCACCACTGGTGGTGAAGAGGCATATTATAGTCTCTATAATCCAAACGGTGCAGTACAGTTACAATTATTTGGCCCTCGATTACGCTTTTAAATACATTTGCACTTAAGATTTTGTTTGATTACACCTCTGTGGAGCACTTTGGGACGTTTTCTACTTTAGTGGCGCGAAATAAATTATCATTTTCTTTTTAAAAATAAGGTTGAATTCCTTTCAAACATACCTGTGCTAACCTTTTCACATTGTCCTTGTTCATTCCTTGTGGGTTTTTCCTTCTGAACATCATATTTCACTAGTTTATATGATAGAAATGCCTGAAGAATGAAAAGGTTTGGAAAGAATTACCCTCGATGTAATTATATACGATGCAAAGTAAAAACAACTATTCCACATTTACATACTTGTTTCTGCAGAGTTCATGAAAATCCTCTTAGAAAGTCTCAGAGTCTTGTAAATATTAGATTACATATTATTGGTCTAACTTTCCTCATTCTTTGAATGCACTACAATCAGACTCCATCTATGAAAGGAAATCACCTTGAACACTATGGCCTAGAAATTGGATATGGCTTGAAAACAGGCGGTGTCATGGCCCAGCGCTATTTGGCTGCACCCGTTCGAAGTGGTCCAGGCAGCATGCAAAATTTGTGCTGCCTGCTCATTTACATGATTGGAGCACTGATCTCAGCGCTAAATGTGCTGTTGATTGACTTACTGCTGAACAGGTGGGCCAATATCAGATGCAGTCTAATGGCCAGTAATGTTTGGCCTAGGCTTTCTCCACTACTTAAAGGGGAGGTGATCTGATGCAGCAGCACCTCATTGTCATTGCAGTTGAAGTTGGAATTGGAATTGCAGTTGGAATACATGGCTGAGCACCAGCAAAGAGAACGAGCCAGAAGGTTCTCCGATGTGGCTGTGGAGGCATTGTACTGACAGTGGCGAGGAGGCGGGCTGTCCTGTTCCCGCAGGATGGCAGGAAGCCATCAGCACATACATCAAGGCGGCTGTGGCAAGAGATAGCTGGGTACATCACGGCCAACAGTATCGTACCGAGGACATGGATCCAATGCTGCAAGAAGTTTAATGACCTCACACGGAAGGTCAAGGCGAGTGAAGGCTTCAGCAAATGCCATATCCCACCATCTGCTCCACAAGCCTCACACACTGCTCAGTGCACCACATCCCCAACACTCACCTACCAACAATCTCTAACTTTCACCACTCAGACCTCACAATCATAGCTTCATCTCACCCTCACACACGTACCACTGCTGCTCTCCTCACATCCACATCTCACACTTTGCACACACTGACAGCTATTCAACTATGGCAGGCACATCACCCAAACAAATTTCACTACACTCACTGACACACTTCCCTTTCTCTTGCAGGCCAAGGTGGCGCACAATCACCGCGAGCAGCAGCAGACGGGAGACAGCCAGGCCGCAATACAGGCCTTAAGCCAACTGGAGGAGACGGTGCTCAACATAATTGGAGGGGAAGTCACCAAGGCCATGGCAACGGGAGAAGTTGAAGCCCTTGGGGACAATAATGATATGCTCATTCCTAATCCTTCTTCTCACATCCCACTTCCCTCTCATCCCACAATATTTTCTCATTTACAAGCTGCTAATGCTGTATGCATGGATATCTTGCTTTACAACCATTCCCCTCACCATAATCTGACTCTTATGCCTTTCTGCTTTCAGATGACCAAGATCTGCCACCTGCACAGCCTGTCCCTGAAGTAATGCAGGAGAGTGGAGATGAAGAGGAAGGCACATCATCATTGAATCTGACACTTGTAGACACCAGCTCAGAAACTGGCGCTGCGTGGAATGTAGAGTATAGATGTGGGATCTGCACATGGAGAGGCACCGGACATGAGTGGGCTGCAGCAAGGCCAGGGGGAAAGGGTAGCTCGGGAGCCAGCTCCCCGGAAGGCGAGTTTGTGCACGTGTTCTGCTGCACATGACTCAAGATGATGACGTTGATGGGGCGGCCTTCAGAAGAATGTGATGGGCATGCACACAGAAATGCTAGGTGCAATGGCAAGCCTGCCAGAGAGTCTCTTGGCAATGTAAAGGAGCATGGAGGAGTCCTGCTCCAACATTGGATGGGGCTTTGTGCAAAGCTTGGAGCCCATTATTTCCAGGCTGGAACCCAGCCATGATGCTGGGTGTGATGGGCGATGTCGTGACTTCCATTGCAGTATAGGCGGAAGCGACCCAACGTCTCAGTGCTGCAGTGGAAGCGCAGACTGCTCTCCTGCAGGCCCAGCTTGCTGCCACACAAGATCAGACTGCTCTCCTGCAGTCTCAGCTTGCTGTCACCCAAGCTCAGACTGCTGCCATCGTGGCTGAGTTTACCAGTGTCGAAAGGGGTTTGCAGGGTGTCGCAGCAGGCTAGCAATCTGACCTCCAACAGATTGCTAGGAATGCTGAGGCGCCGCCTCGGGGGAGTGGCAGTGGGACTGTGGAGCAGGTATCTACTGTCCTCTTTCAGGATGACAGCATTCCTATTCCCGCAACTGCCACGCAGCCAGCCAGCCCTGACTGCTGCCGCCCATGCCGAGGTGGTGCAGTCTGCAGTTGGGTCTTCTAGGTCCACAGCTGGTCGAGGTCGTACTGTAAGGCCATCTGAAGTCTCCTCCATGGAAACTCAGCAGCCTTCCACCAGCCATGCTGCAGTCACTGGGGGAGCACTGTGTAGGAGCACCAGAGTAGGAAAGGGAACACAAACGACAGGCACTGAGGGATTGCACAAAGGTGATTAGTTGATATTGTAATGTAAATTGAAGAGTTATAAATTTATTAATTTTGTTTGGAATATTTGTTTTGTGGTGGCTCTCATTTCAGCTTTGTGCCCAAGAGGACGCTGTGGTGTTCCGTGACAGAGGGATGGTATGATGCGGATGTGGTTGATGGGGATGTGGTGAGCAATGGAGATCTGGGGTTTCATTCACTCGAATCGGAGTCTAATGAGGCGCTCACAGACAGCCTGTGTGGAAGGGGGATTTGCTGCTCTTCCTCCTCCTCCACCTCTCCCTCGTCCTCTTCCTGAGGTGGTCCTGCAATCCCTGCTCTGCCCTCGTGATGGCCAAGTTGTGAAGCATTCAGCAGACTACCATGAAATGGGACACCCACTCCGCCGAGTACTGGGGGGCTCCTCCAGAGAGGTCAAGGCAGTGGAATCATTGCTTCAGCAGCCTAATGGTCTGCTTGATAATGTTCCTGGTGGCAGCATGGCTCTCATTATATGAGTGCTGAGCAAGAGTGTTGGTGTTGCGGAGGGGAGTCATCAGCCAGGTGCAGAGCGGATAGCCCTGGTCTCCGAGCAGCCACCCTCGGGTTTAATGTGGTGGCTGGAAGATTGCTGGCACACCGGACTGGCGCAGGATGAAGGCATCATGACTGCTGCCAGGATAACTGGGATTAACCATCAGGATGCGCTGGGCATGGTCACACAACAACTGCACATTAAGTGAGTGGTAGCCTTTGCAGTTACAGAAGATCTCAGAATTGTTATATGGCGCCCGCAAAGCCACGTGTGTGTAGTCGATGGCGCTCTGCACCTGGGGAAATCCGCTATCCTGACAAAGTCACATGCACGCTCCTCCTGTTTCTCTCTGCTCAGAGAGGAGACAACGTAGTCCCTTCTCCTGGTGCACCTCTGTGACCTCCCGGATGCAGCGATGGATGGAGAACGAGGAGATGTTGGCTATGTCCCCTGCTGCAGACTGGAAGGATCCGCTGGCAAAGAAATTGAAGGCCTCGGTGACCTTGAGGGTCACTGGGAGAGCCGTGGTTGCCCTGCTCTGCGGCTGAAGGTCTGGTTGCAGGAGGTGGCAGAGTTCTGTGACCAACTTCTTGCTGAAGCGGAGCTTCCTAATACACTGCTCCTTGCTTATAAGAGAAGACATTGGGCTGGATTTTCATTCAGAAGTCGGGAAGGAGGCGGGACTACAACTTTCGGGTTTTAGTCCCGCCTCCATCGAGATGCGGCCAATCCACGCGATTTTCCCTTGATTGACCTTGTTGAGCCCGCCCAGCGGCCTCAGCAAGCCAATTAAGGGCCACCCAGCAACAGGTGACGTCACAGACTGAAATTTCATCTGTCAAGACATGTTGACAGATGAAATATCAGTGTTTCACAGCTGTTTGAAGCTGTCAAACACTGACAGTCTGACTTCTAACCTGAGTCCTTCTACGCAGACTCAGTTAGAAATCTCGCCGGCACTGAAAGCTGTCACTTTTGACAGCTCGCGGCCATTCAGCTTTCTGTGCCGGCTGAATGATGGACTCCCGAAGCCTAGAAAAAGGAAGGTTGTAAAGGTAAGTACAGGTAATTTAAACTTCTTTAAACACTTTAGACACACCAAACACACTTACCTTTGCACTCATGCACCCATCACTCACCTGAACACCGACATCTCAACCCCTCCAAGTCCTTCAATCCGACGGCCCGCCTGCTCTAACCTGGCGTGGTTTGAAGCTGTCGGGAATCCCACACGACACCCTTCAAAATAGGGATTAGGCTAAAAACTGCCTGTTAACTACCTGTTAACAGGCAGTTCATTGACACTAATCCCTTCCCGCCTCGGGTTGGCGGGTCCCAGTGCGGGGCGGGTACCTGCCTCCTTTGAAACTTACGTGGAGGCGGGTTTTGGGCGGGATGGTGTCGGGACCCCCGAATTCGGGATTTTTGCCCCCCCGCACGCCTAAAAGCCCGCCTCACGGCACACTGAAAATCAACCCCATTAGGTGGGTAAGACCTCCTGTTGAGAGCCCTCTTGGCCCTCCTCCTCCTCCTTCTGGGTGTATCTTCTCTTCTTCTTCGCTGCCTCCGCTCCCTCTCCCGAAGATACTCGAGCGCGAGGGGGACTGCAAGTGGAGCCCCCATGACTGGGAGCAAATGTTGTGAGCAGAAGCCTTTAAATAAGAATGAAGGTGCTCACCACTTGCCCCAACACTCCCTGTCACCGTAGGAACTTGAAACAGGTTTAGAAAGTTGCAAGAGTTGCCGAAAGTTCCACAGAGCCAGTCAAACTGAACAAACATGTTAGCTGCAAGTTGTTGCTCAAGATCCTTTAAATAATGCTGCTGGAAGCTCTGTCCTGCTTGTGAATGCTTGGTTATATGGTCAGAATTAACTCCAGCTGGTAAGTTGGGCGGCGCACTCCAAAATGGCAGATCGGGCGTCAGGTGAGCATTGCATACTCACTGATGTCACAATTTGCATAATCTACATATCCCTAGTGAGCGCGGACATTGGCAGCGCTGCTGCCCAGTCAAAAATGGCGGCTGCCACAGGACCCACTGGCAGTGGACAGAAGTGAGGCAGCCGCCATTTTTTTGCCGAAACGGGCCTTAACAGCCAGCACTAACACCTCCAATTTCTAGGCCTGTATGTTTGAACTATTTGTGTAATTTTGATAAGCTGCTCTTCTTTCTCACCTCCTCAATGTATAAGCCTCTTCTGAACCATGCTTTAATTTTGATAAAGAAGGCAATTTGAACACATAAATATGCTCCAAATTGCACCAGGTCAGGAACAAGAAGGAAATATTTGTATGTGTCGCATGAACTACATTTAAAGATTGAAGATTATAGTTAAGGTAAGTAATCTATTGTTCTTCCACTTCTGTTCAACCTACATACAAATGAGTTCTCCTAAAGAAGTGTAAAAAAAATGGAGGCAGGAAACTATGATCTCAATATTGAGGCCAACTTGATACACAGCCTGTCAAAGCACTTGCCATCTTAAACTGTTAAATCACAACAATAATGTTCAGGGAAAGCATGTATATCATTCTAAGCACCTGCAGTGCAAATTGTGCTGAGAAAAGCCCTTCACATATTGACCCACAATATGGCCTAGTAACTGGCTTCACTTACTTGCAAAGAGATTTACAATGCAGGAACTTGTTCAAGCAAGTTCATCTGATAGTGTTTTCTTTTACACCAATATACTTTCCAACCAAACATCAAAGATAACAGGATTAAACAGAAAATTATGAAAACATACTGCATTAAACTCACAAAATTAATAGCGATCTTAATTACCATCAGAAATCTTGTTATTGGATATAGACCACCTTCCCCCACCTGCATGAATGGAAGTCCAAACACTCAGCACGGTATTCAAGAGGCTGTGGTAGGCAGGGCACAGTCTTGCACATTTTCTGGCTGTGGCCAGAAATGCAGCCCAACAAGAAGAAGTGCTGCATGGAACCTCAAAGAACACCAAATGCACAGTTAAGCCAGAGCCAGCACACTGCTTTCTGGTTATTGTGAATACAGGAAACTTTGGTTTAACCGGAGGTTGTATGTCCGGAAACCTCGCTCTACCGGCAGAATTCACCCCCCGAAAACAGCGCCTGAGTAACCGGCAATGTTGCCGGTTCCGAGTCCGAGTCTCCAACGGTTGCCGAGTTCGTCAGTGGGGGTAGTTCTACAAACCGCCACTACTCGGCCTCTTGGCGCCAGCGGAACTCGGAACACCTCAGAAACCCTGCATCAGGAGTCTCACCCTCCCACGCTGCCGGTAGCCTCTTCTGATCCGCCATTTTTTGGGGTTCCAGTACAGTACTGTGTGTCTCCAACGCTGTTGCAACTCATTGGACTGCATTATGGAAATCCCAAAAGTTGATCCAACCAAAAGGAAGAGAGTGGTGTTAACTTTAAAGCAGAAAATTGATATATGCAAACGACTAGAAATGGGAGCGAAGCGTATGCACATTATGAAAGAATTCAAAATCGGTTCGTCAACAATGTACGACATCAAAGCGCAGAAGGATAAGCTGCTCAAGTTTTATGCAAGCTCGGAGACATCTAAGAGTGTAGAGAAACGGCGCACGCTTCGTAAGCCTAAGCTTGAAGAGCTGGATACCGTGCTTTATGAGTGGTTTGCTCTGAAGCGTTCAGAGGGTGTTCCGATTTCCGGACCCATGCTAATATCAAAAGCGAAGGATTTTTATGCAAAGATGGAGCTCACTGACAAGTGTGCTTTCTCTGATGGATGGCTATCGTGCTTCAAGGCATGGCATGGGATACGACGACTCGATGTTTGCGGGGAGAAGAAATCAGCTGATCACGACGCCGCAGAAGAATACTGCGATTATTTCAATCGGATTGTGCAGCAACATGATTTGTCGCCAGCATAGCTATACAATGCCGATGAAACGGGCTTATTTTGGAGGTGTTTGCCAGAATCAACGCTTGCTGGGGCTAGTGAGGCTAATGCTTCAGGTTACAAGAAAAATAAAGATCGTGTAACCGTGCTAACATGTACGAACGCTGCTGGATCACACCGGGTTAAACTTCTCGTCATTGGGAAGTATAAAAATCCCTGTGCATTTAAAAATGTGAGGCACTTACCTGTTGAGTACAAAGCTCAAGCAAATGCTTGGATGGATAAGGAAATCTTTTCAAATTGGTTCCATCATACTTTTGCTCCATCTGTGAGGGAACATTTCCGTAGAATAAGGAAACCTGAAAATAGCAAATGCATTTTATTGCTGGATAATTGTAGAGCCCATCCGCATGAATCCGAGTTGGTTTCTGGAAATATTTTCACCATTTATTTGCCACCAAATGTAACTTCTCTCATACAACCCATGGACCAGGGCGTTATCCAAAATCTCAAGTGTCATTACAAGAAAGACTTCCTACGTAGACTGATAAGCCAAGATGACAATACAGGTATTCAGGCATTTCAGAAGGAATACAATCTTAAAGATGCCATCTTTAATGTTGCATGTTCCTGGAAATTGGTGAAAGGTCACACTTTGAGACAAGCCTGGTGCAAATTGTGGCCTTCTGTAATGTTTGCTGAAGGTTCTTCTTCAGAGGAGGAATTTCGTGGGTTCAATGTTCATCCGCGGAAGACTGCAGTAATGGAAATGGCTGACATGGTGAAAGATGTAGGCCCAGCAAACCCTCTACATCACCTCAGTGAAAGTGATATTGAGCAGTGGGTTGATGCCGATAGAGAAGTTGCTGTTGTGCATTTGCTAAGTGATGATGAAATAATGGAGAATGTTTTGAATCCAAGGAAAGAAAAGGAAAGTGTGATGGAAAATGAAGACGATGAGATTTCTGAAGTGAACAAGATTTCTTGGGCTAAAGCTGCAGCAGATCTTGCTTCATTCATCAAATTTGCTGAAAGCCGTTCTTGCTATTCTGCCCAAGAAGTTATGCAGCTCCATATTCTGCAGTCTACCTTTCTGCAAAGAAGGCAAGAGTCCACTAAGCAAGCAGACATCCGGGACATGTTTAAGAAAGCTTCCAAAAGAGTTGGAGCACTGGAAGTGCCTGAAGAATCTGTTGAAGTGCATGATCCTGATGAACCAGTTGGCTTGGAATAAGTGTACAGTCAACCACCGTACAGTACTTTATACTGTACTGTACAGTCGTTTAAGTTTTGGTGCACTGCACAGTCGTTTATAAGTTTTGTTTTACTATTAAGCAGTTTATAAGTTTTGTTTTACTGTTGAGTTATTAAAGAGTTATGGATTACCATCAACTGGCAGTACAGGTAGACTACCCTTTATCCGGACTTCCGAAAACCGAAACCCTCTAAAAACCAAAGGTTTTTTCGTTCAGCGTAAGTCGTGCGTACGAACGAAAAAACCTTCGGTTTTTAGAGGGTTCCGGTTTCGGAAGTTCGGATAAAGGGTAAGTCGTGCGCACGACCCCCCGCGGACCCCGCCGGCCCCGACAACCGCCGACCCCCCCGCGGACCCCGCCGGCCCCGACAACCGCCGACCCCGCCAGCCCCGACAACCGCCGACCCCCCCGCGGACCCCGACAACCGCCGACCCCGCCAGCCCCGACAACCGCGGACCCCGCCGGCCCCGACAACCGCCGATCCCCCCCGCCGACCCCGCCAGCCCCGACAACCGCCGACCCCCCCGCGGACCCCGCCAGCCCCGACAACCGCCGACCCCCCCGCGGACCCCGACCCCGACTGACTTACGCTGAGCGTCAGCGTAAGTCATGCGCACGACCCCCCGCCGACCCCCGCCGACCCACCTTCCGAAATCCGAAATTCTCCTTTATCCGAAACTCGGCTGGTCCCGAGGTTTTTGGATAAAGGATAGTCTACCTGTACTGTACTTAATCAAGCATCTTTCACCATCCATTTAACACAACATTCTGTAGGCGAGTACCCAATTACTGTATATTGCACATTTCTTGATTTTTAAATTTTTCTTAGTTAAAAACAGCCTGGGTAGATAATCCGCTCACCACTCCGGAACTTTTGATAGATCGGCATCACGCCGGTCCCGTCGGTGCCGGATATCAGAACTTTTCCTGTACCTTGGGCAGGATTTTCATTGGGCTGTGGAATCGGGATTGGAGGTGTGTGGGGGGGTTAATATCCCGAAATCAGGGGTCCCGACCCCATCCCGCACCCAACCCGCCTCATGCCAGTTACAAAGGAGGCGGGTACCCGCCCCGCACTGGGACCAGCCTACCCAAGGCGGGAAGGGATTAGTGCCAATTAACTGCCTGTTAACAGGTAGTTAACAGGCAGTTTTTAGCCTAATCCCTATTTTTATTGCTGAAGTGTGGGATTCCCGACAGCTCCAAACCACGCCAAGTTAGAGGATGAAGAGCTTGGAGGGGTCGAGATGTCGGTGTTCAGGTGAGTGATGGGTGCATGAGTGCAAAGGTAAGTGTGTTTGGTGTGTCTAAAGTGTTTAAAGAAGTTTAAATTACCTTTTCTTACCTTTTCAGCCTTCCTTCCTTTAGGTCTCGGGAGTCCATCATCTCACTGGCACAGAAAGCAGAATGGCTGCGAACTGTCAAAAGTAACAGCCTGCAGCTTTCTGTGGAGGAGAGATTTCTAACTGAGTCTGTGGAGAAGGACTCAGGTTAGAACTCAGACTGTCAGTGTTTGACAGCTTCAAACAGCTGTGAAACACTGATATTTCATCTGTCAACACCTCTTGACAGATAAAATTTCAGTCTGTGACGTCACCTGTTGCCGGGTGGCCCTTAATTGGCCTGCTGAGCCCACTGGGCGGGCTCAACAAGGTCAATCAAGTTAAAATTGTATGGATTGGCCACATCTCGATGGAGGCGGGACTACAACCCCGAAAGTTGTAGTCCCGCCTCCTACCTGACTCCTGAATGAAAATCCAGCCCCTTGTTTATGGATGGGCAAACACCTCGATTGCTTTCTAGCCACTGAGGTAGTAGCAAGCCAATAAACATCACCCAGTCAACTTTGCTTAAGATGATAGTGAATCCAAAGAAAATGGCCACAAAATTCTTCGAGCTGGGGGAGGGGTGTTGCTTTCAGTTGCACTTACAGCCATCGGAAACCTGCCATCAAGATAATCAATATCCATACCATGTTAAGCCCTATTTGCTTAAAGTTATCAGTATTGGGAAATTTTGATTTAAGGGATCTAAATTTCCCATACCTATTTGAAAGAGGAAATAGTAATATTGATAAATTATCAACATAATCGTTGAGTGCTCAGGAGTGTTCATTTTATGCTAATTTTTGGTGTTAGATTTTTAGTGTGAATATATCATGTGGTCTACTGAGCTATCAGCAGCAATAAACCTCCCCACTCCCCTCCACCTTCCCCCCGACTCCGATGTATGATTTAAAATGACCACCTGTGGGTAATTCAATATCTGAAATATTCAGTTTGCTATCTTCTTACCAAGGAACCAATTGTTATTACGAATCATACTCCTCAGGCAATTAGCCAGGCCATTCTCTTTTCAACCATGTACTAGTATCATTAAAAATCACAATTTATATTCTGTAACAATACAACAATATTCAGTGCTTTATTTGGAGGTGAAGATCCCTTTAAATATCACTTCTGAAACTTGCTTTCCAACTGTTCCCAAGCTGGGCAGGTTAAAGAGATGACGTTTGATCCACTGGGGGAGCTGAAAGTGAACATTTACTTCCCCATATATGATGGTTATAGATCTGAAGCCATTAATTCCCATAACGAATCTTTAATGAGCACCTGCCCTGTTGAGAATATATTATGACCATCTATGTCCCACATTCTACATCCCTATAGTTGTTCGTTCTTTTACTATGATGTGACTAGGCATGTAAGCAGTAGTCCTACAAGTAAGGAATCATATTTTGTTTCCTCAAATCAATATTGATTCTATATGTAATATGAAGTTTAAAATGTTCATTTAAGTTTTGCCAATTCCGTATTGCTAAACGGTGTTAACATGTTGTAAGAAACCGTAATTTTGTTTCTGTTTATTTGCTAATAATGTGTCCATTTACTACCTGTGCAGAGTTTCCTGTGACTGATTATGTACACCCTGAATCGCTAGCGCTTATGAGAAACACTTCCTTTGCTAAATAATTTTTTTTATTGCTTTCTGATAGCATATTGTTCATGGATTTTGCCTTATGAGCAATTTGAACATTGAACATCACAAGACTTCCTTACTCTTGTACTCCAACCCCTTGCAATAAAGGCCAACAGCCATTTGCCTTCTTAATTGCTTGCTGTACGTGCATGCCAACTCTCTGTGTTTCCTGTACGAGGACACCTAAAGCTCTCTGAACACCAACATTTAATAGTTTCTCACCATTTAAAAAATATTCTATTCTTCCTACCAAAGTGAATAAACTCACAATTCCCCACTTGATACGCCATCTGCCACCTTATTGCCCACTCACTTACCTGTCTATATCCCTTTGCAGGCTCTTTGTGTCCTCCTCACAGCTTACTTTCCCACCTAGCTTTATACCATCAGCAAACTTGGATACATTACATTCGATCCCTTCATCCAAGTCATTAATATAGATTGTAAATAGCTGAGGCCCAAGTACTGATCCTTGCGGCACCCCACTCGTTACAACCTGCCAACTTGAAAATGACCTGTTTATCCCGACTCTCTGTTTTCTGTCAGTTAACCATGCTAATATATTACCCCCAACCCCATGAGCCCTTATCTTGCGTAACAACCTTTTATATGGCACCTTATCGAATGTGTTTCAGAAATCCAAATATACTACATCCACTGGTTCCCCTTTATCTATCCTGCTAGTTACATCCTTAATAATGGATTCCAGCATTTTCCCGACAACTGATGAATTGGGAACCTCAGTCAGAGCCAATCTGCACTTGGACTTCCCATGTCAATACCAGCCGGCATAGATTGACCTGAATCAAACCAAGAGATTGCATAAAGGGCAGCAATCTCGGTGTTTGGGGCACTTCTCACAAGGCACATCGTCCTGAATCAGCTCAGCACCAACATTTCTGAACGACTCCCTGGGTTCAGTCTCAATAGAGGAGAGTTTTCATAGAATGACAGAAATTACAGCACAGGAGGAGGCCATTCAACTCCCAGTGCCTGTGCGAGGGCTGGTGCTCCCTCCTGTAACCCCATTTCCCACCCCCCCCTCCCCAGTTCCTTTATATTCCTCTTTTTCAAATACTTATCCCATCCCTTTTAAATGATGTTCTAGTTCCTGCCTCAATAGCCACTTGTGGTGAAGCATTCCATGGTCTAATAGCCATCCAATCAAGAACCTTCCTTCTTCCTTCCACCTTGGTTTTTCCAGTGAAGATCCTTGGTTTCCGTTCCCTTGTCCCTCATTCGTCCACCAGTTGAAACAATCTTTCACTGTTTACTTAAAGTAAAGTCCCCAGGTTTCATTCACCCCTAAAGGCTGCTCCTCTCTTGGCGCCACTCCCACTAACCATGTTGTTACTGTTGCTCCTGGCTCGACAGGAAATACTGGGCTTCACATGCACTACATTCTTTGGCCTCTCCACCCGAGCCTCATCCTCCGACCCCCAGTCCCCAGTTTCCCTTTCTCCCCTGAGCCTTCATTCCCTGACCCCTATTCCCCACTCTTCCTCTCTCCCCCAAGTCCCCATCCTCCAACCCCCCAGTCCCATCTCCCTGTCCTTCTCCCTGACCCCCAATCCACTGTCACACTCTTCCCCCCACGAGCTCAAATCCTCTGCCTCGAGTCTGTTCACCATAGTTTTGCACCTCTCCCTGCTCCGTCTCTCTCTCTTTCCCCCTGCCCTAGACTGTTTCTCCACCAGCCGGTCCAGTTTCTGGACACCCCTAAATGGGACTGGGCTCCCAGGCATTAGCTTCACGCCATCCTACCCAAATTCTGGTCCCGCCCACTGGCCCTGATGTCACTCCCATTTCCTATGGGCAGGAGACAGTGGTGAAGTATTTAACTGAGGCTTGGGAGTTAAAATGGCCTGTGCCACAGGCTGAACTCTCTGTAGGGTTTCCCTCCCTCCTCCACCCCTGCCTGCTCTGAGTTAAAATCGACTCTAATGTGTTGTAAAGTCTTCTCTGAAAAGAATATTTGTCTTAACTACAGTTCCAAGCCAAAAACAGGAAGCATAGCACGAATAGAAGCAGACAGCTGTGAACAATAACCTCTTTATAATTCCCTATCATCAGACACAATGCTCGAGTCATCCCCAGGGCGAGTGGAAGAACAAAATATGCAACATTATTCTCTTGCCATCAGTTGACTCAACTGTACCAGGTTTCACATTTGAAAAATTATTTTCAAGCCACAGCACTGCTTTCAGCTTAAGTTTAAAAAATCAAAGTTAACATAAAGGCCTAGTGGCACAGCAAATCGATATACTGCAATTGGACCCTCAGTTGCTTAAAGCTCCATGAAGCCAATAGTGTACGGCTGTGTTAAGTCAACTCTTTGCTAACAATAAAAGGGTGAAAAAGGAAGCTTAAAATATCCCCAGACTATCCAACGTCTTAACATTTCACTTTGTCCCAGTTGGATTTATACCTTAAAGTAGCTTCCAACTACTTAGCAAAATGTCATTTGTGTAATTTCATAGTACAGTTTGCTTTGGCATGAAAAGCATGATGTTAAGTCATAGATAGGGTGATTGGAATTTTTGGCACTTTTTGAAGAATATGTTGTTCTGCAATGTAAATACAGCTTGTGCACACAGAGTTCTGAGTTTATTTGTGCGTATACCTTTTCTTTCTTGGGGTTTGTATGATGGTAGGGGAACTGTAGACTTTTGTTTTGTGAAGGAAATCGGCAGAAGTCTTTGACAGGGAGAGATTTGTGAGGGTGTGGTCAATTTAGGGTAATAATTGAGTTAAAATAACGACCAAAGGAACCTCGTATGAAAGTGTTTGTCCATTAGTATTGCCAACAGTAATTTCTAGGACAAAACACAAAAGAAAAATATTGCGGAATGCAATAAATCTGAAATAAAAACAGAAAATGCTGGAAATGCTCAGGTGGTCATGCAGCATCTGTGGAGAGAGAAACAAAGTTAACAGCCAGAGTGCGGGTCCACTGTCAAAATCAGAAAGATTGACAGCGGGTCGGTATCCCACTGTCAACCCGCCACCGTGTCAGTTTCCCAAGTGTCGGGTCTGTCATTCCTGAACAGACCTGACACCAAGCGGTGGGTCAGCCAATTTAGATAGTTAAAAGCTTGTTAAAAGGTAGTTAAGCTGGATTTTACCATGTAATTACCATTTTACCAGCTTTTCCACGAGTTTCCCGGCACACGGGGAATCATGTCAGGTAAATAGGTCGGGTGTTGTGTCAGCATGGAATGATTTACTAACCCGACAGCTGCAAATGTTCGATGAAAGCTCCCATTTCATAGGTCTTCACTTTCCAAGGTTAGAAGCTGTTGCTTACTGCATTTGGAAGACAGATTGAGCTTTATGCAGCTTGCAAGTGTTTGGAGCAAACTCTCTATCCAATATCACCTGCTTGGAACAACCTCTCTCACCATTGACAGATCGCTTCTGTCATCTCAACCTCACCTGCCATCTATTCCATCAGCATTGGTGCCCTTGAAAAAAATCTCACCTTGGTCCTCAGAATCCCAACACGATCAGTTCCAACACCAGCATCAACGGGCACACCAGCAGTACCAACATGCACACAAACCTTCTCCGCATCAGCACCCGTGCACATTGCTGCCCAGGAAGCCAGCGATGACCTCACCATGTCCAGATTTACTTCACTTGACGCTGTATACCCTGGCTGCCACATGATGCACCAGGTTGGCACCACCCCACACCAACACCATAAAGCATCCCTACAATGCCCAAGCCATTCCTTTCGCATTCATCACCATTGCGGGGGGTACCGTTATGTCTCACTATTCACTGGAACTCACTAAGACACTTCTAAAGGTGCACACAAATCTGTCCAAGAAGGCAAAGTGTTGACAATAAAGATTTCAATACTTGACAATGTGGATGTGATGAGTGGCACAGGAGGATGAGGTTGAGTGTGGCTTTGCAGTAATGTTTCGTGATCTACTGTGATCATTGAAAGGCTTGTGCCACTGCAGCCTGGTCCTCCTGACAACATCTCTGCTTGTGCCCTCCTGTGCAATGTGCAACCAGGCTGCATTGGTGTCCTGGGGAGGTGTCTTCTGCCCATGGGATGGAAAGAGAACCTCCCTGCGTGCGGTGACTCCCTCCATAAGCATATGGAGGGAATAATGGAAGAGCCTGGGTGCAGCCATGCACCTTTGTGCAGTGCTCATCAGTGTTTGCAGCACCTCAATGCTGCAGAACACGGACAGCACAACTGTCAAAATGAATGTGGCTATGGTCCCTTTAAGGAAACCGGCAGATGACGCATCATCAAATGACGTCATCAGACCCGCTTCCTATTAATTGGCTGGAAACCTTGCAGGGCGGGCTTAACAAGCCCCATCAATGGAAAATCATGTTGGAGGCTGGGATCTAGACAGATGCAGGGTCCCCACACGCCACGGACGTCGCCCGCCACGGACCCGCCAAGGTTGGAAAAAATCCAGCCCAACGTTTCAGGTTGATGACCCTTCGTCAGAACTGGAAAAAGTTAGAGATGTAACAGATTTTTAAGCACGTGCAGGGACAGGGAAGGGGAGGAAAGAACAAAAGGGAAGGTCTGTGATAGGACGGAAGGCAGGAGAGAGTAAATGACAAAAGGTATGACGGTGAGAGGCAAAAGGAGATGGTAATGAGACAAGTTAAGAAACAAAAGATGAGGCTAGATGAGGTATAAATGGGAATGGCAGAATCATCAACATGTGAAAGAAAAATAGGGGCAGAAGTTATTGTCTGAAACTGTTGAACTCGATGTTGAGTCCAGAAGGCTGTAAAGTGCCTAATCGAAAGATGAGGTGCTGTTCCTCGAGCTTATGTTGAGCTTCGTTGGAACAGTGCAAGAGGCCGAGGACGGAGAGGTCAGAGTGGGAGTGGAGCGGAGAATTTCGCCTGCCACTTTAATTCTCCGCCCGATGGAAAGCGGACATGAAGGCAGTTAAAATAGAGAAAGAAATAGAGGAATGATGGAGAAGGAAATAGGGTGAATTAGAGTCAAATCCAGTCCAAAAAGAGAAATAGAGATAGACAGAAAGATTGGATTAAGAGAGAGAGAGAGAGAGAGAGAGAGAGAAAAAGGCAGAAAGGAAAATTAAGAAAATTAAAAATGTTAAACTTAAAATTTTGAAAATCTCCTAGAACAATTTACTACCTGGAGCAATGAGACTTCAGTTTCAATTGTTCACTCTCTGGGCTGGAGAGGTTGATTGGCATTGCAGGGACAAAAATCTTGTCATTAAAAGGATCCTTTCGATGTTAAGTACCAGACCTAACTTTCTGCGGTGAGTTTAATTCTTAATTAATGCACAAATGCAGCAAACGATTGAAACTCATGGGCAGTCAACGGTGAGCTGCCATTTTCGCAAGGCTAACAGCAGCGTGGCGCAGTCATCCAGCAGTTTGTGGCAATTCACAACCCACAGGGTATCTCGTCCTCATCAAGGTGTCCGCATTAAACTCACTGTTATTATGCCAGCAAATTCTGGCTTTTAAAATACAATTTGTGACTACAGGCAATAATACCAACCCATACACAATGTGCCTGGACATGAATAAATAAGTAAAATTGCTGTCAGACCTCAATAAATAATTTGCTGCTTAAATGAAACAAATTATCCAGAGATGTTAAATAATTGACAGTACAACTAATTGCTGAAGAGAATACTTCCTGTATTAAAGACAAAATTTAATTATCTCACTACTACACCAGACAATGAATGATCAGATTGTCTGAGTTACTTTTATTTCTTGCATCTCATCAGTAACTCTCTCCTATCCTGCCACTGCTCTCCAGTGACCTTAATGTTTTTTCAGGTTGACAGTCAATCCATGCCATTGTCAAAACTACATGCTCAAGGAAGTCATGTCCCCATGCTGTCCTCAGCAGTGTCAATCCAATCTTCCTGGTAAGCAAATTTTCCCACTGCTTCAAGTTCCAGCCCTCTTCTACTGGCACTTATAACAGAATAAAATGTATTTAATCAGTACAATTTAAGGCAGTTTCATTCATAATGGTTTTTCTGACTAAATTAAACTAAGCAGAACAATCAGTTGACTACCTCAATGTACATTTTACTTTATTATCTCCTGAGAGCAATTCTCAGGCTGGAAAGAAACACTACTGGCTTCTAATTTTGAATCAGCCATAAATGTTTACTCTCCTCCCTGCAGGATCTGGCTGGGACCTAAAATCCCCTTGGTGATTGCTCGTGTCATGCTTTCAGTGGCTTTTTTCACCCTATCCAGCTGCCTCTTGCCGACACAACAGTAGTGATTACATCTCAAAAAGTAACTTATTATACATGAAGCATGTTGGAATATGATACGGTGCTGTATAAATACTACTACTTTTGTTCTCGTGCACAAATAAGCGAGTAGCAAATAGTCTGAAAGGGTAGAAAACACAAATTTTATATAATGATTTTTCAAAAAAATTGGAACAAAATGCATAATCTTATACTGACTAAAAGCAAAGCTAATGACTATTTTCTGTTTTATATTTGGAAATATCATAATTGAAATTTAATTCCTCGCTTCTAGTTTCTCTAGCTGCAATAATTAGTTTCTTTTTTAGCTCTACATCACTTGTAATATAGCCAATCTCCATAAAAACACAGAAGCACATAAATAAACAGCAACAAGCAAACAGACATAAGGAATAACTCACCAATGGGTGACCTGGATAAATGAAATTCCAACACATTAAACGGATCATCCTCCGCCATTTCCGCCACCTCCAGTGTGATCCCACCACCAAACACATCATTCCCTCCCCCCCTTTCAGCATTCCGAAGGGACCGCTCCCTCCGCGACACCCTAGTCCACTCCTCTATCACCCCCAACACCCCTTCCCCTGGCACCTTCCTGTGCAAGCGCAGGAGATGCAACACCTGCCTTTTTACCTCCTCCCTTCCCACTGTCAAGGGCCCCAAACACTCCTTCCAGGTGAAACAGCGATTTACTTGTACTTCTTGCAATTTAGTAAACTGTATTTGCTGCTCACGATGCGGTCTCCTCTACATTGGGGAGACCAAACGTTGATTGGGTGACTGCTTTGCGGAACACCTCCGTTCAGTCCGTAAGTGTGACCCCGAGCTTCCGGTTGCCTGTCACTTTAATTCTCTGCTCCACTCCCACTCTGACCTCTCTGTCCTCGGCCTCTTGCACTGTTCCAACGAAGCTCAACGTAAGCTCAAGGAACAACACCTCATCTTTCGATTAGGCACTTTATAGCCTTCTGGACTCAACATCGAGTTCAACAATTTCAAACTATAACCTCGGCCCCTATATTTATTTTCTTTTTTTTTCTTTATTCTCTTTTTTTTCTCTCACATGGCAGCTGTAGGTGATGCTGCCATTGCCATTTACACCTCATCTAGAGTCATCTTTTGTTTCTTAACTTGTCCCATTACCATCTCCTTTTGCCTTGCACCATCATCCCTTTTGTCTTTTAATCTCTCCTGCCTTCCAGCCTACCGCAGACCTCCCCTTTGTTCTTTCCTCCCCTTCCCCCTTTCCCTACCCCACACTTGCTTAAAAATCTGTTACTTCTCTAACCTTTTCCAGTTCTGATGAAGGGTCCCAGACCTGAAACGTTAACTCTGTTTCTCTCTCCACGATGCTGCCTGACCTGCTGAGTGTTTCCAGCATTTTCTGCTGTTATTTATAAATGAAACTCCAGTTAGTTTGGAAAATTACAGATTCCCTCCATCGTCATATTTGCAATAACGTTTTGGTGGCTAAGCAGGGACCAGGTCTTCACACCAGAAAGCTGGAAAGTAGAAGTCACTCGCTGTGTCAAGTATCCACTACAATCAAATTTACTCCCAAAATAATCAATATTCATCAGTCACGCTTAGAAGCAGAGCTTAAACCAGGTCATCCAGAAAATTTCCAGCTTTCATATCTAGGAACTCAATTTTCACTCACCTTATGTAAGGAAGTGATGCGTCCCACAGCTCCCAACTTGCCTGTATAATTCATAAAGAAGATATTTCCTTCTGTTGCACCATAAAACTCACACATCTTAATGTTGCCAAAACGCTCTAGAAATTCTTTCCAGACGTCAGTCCTTATACCATTTCCTACAGCCATGCGCACTTGGTGATTCTTTTCTCCTTCTGTCTGTAAAACAAAGAGTTTTGCTACGTTAAAGGCGCAATATAAATGCAAGTTGTTGCTGTTGTCGGTATAAATGTGCTCTCATGGAGTAGCAGTGATAAGGTACCCACCACCAAACAATAGTGTGACTTTTCTTTTAAAAAGTAATTATTAGTTCCATAGAGTGAATATGTTACCTCAGTAGAACTTAAAAGAAGTAGCATGCCTTTTTTATTAAACTAATTTACCTTCATTCCTTCTTGTGGGCGTTATTTCTTTAAAAATAATAGGATTAGGACATTGTATTAGCATTTAGGCTGATCCAACAGATTGAACAGTGAGCAAACAGAGTTGATTCCTTTTATAGAAATTGCATGATTTTGGAGATGGGTTACTCTGCTGGGAACATAGAAAAGGGATGACAAGCTAATACTGCTCTTCTCAATTTACAGCTAACCCAAAACATTAAAAAAAAATTAACAAAGAAGTTGTGTCTAATTTTGTTAATGCAATATTAATGTTATATCTAGCTAGCTCTAGAATCTGCTGCCATAATATTCAATACTCTTAGGTGGAGAAATTCAGTATCGCCCCGTTTGGGGCGCTATTATCGGCCAGGCGCAAAGTTTAGTGCCCGGCGCTAATAGAGTCATGGGGGGGGGAATTGGGTATAGCCCCGTTTGGGGTGTTAGAATTGGCGCTGCACACATTTTTTCGCCAGGCGCAACTTATCGCCACCTCGAGCGATATTGGGTTGCTGCGCCCCTAAAGGTGATTGCGGCGTTGATTCAGGCGCTGCACGGGAGTCTTAAGGCACTAACCCGGCGGCGCTACTCAATATGTCGGCGGCCAGGCGCAGCGCAGGTGCTGTCAATAATCGATTACGAGAGACATGCTGGCGCCGGCCAGCTCTTAAAGGGGCGGGTCAATTAGGAGCAGCAGCCACACTCTGCGCCTTGTAGGCCTCAAAATCGGCGCTGTGCTTTCTGTGGCGTTCCAAACTTTGAACATATGGAGAGGGTGAGGCAGAGAGCGGAGCGCTTTACCGATGGGGCATTGGATGCTTTGGTTGGCGCAGTGGAGCGCCGGCGAGCTGTGCTGTACCCCGACAATGGCAGGAGGCCTCATCAGAACGAGTACCGCAGGGCTTGGAGGGAAGTTTGTCAAAGAGTCACCTCAACCAGCGTGGTGGCCAGGACTCCTGTGCAATGCAGGAAGAAGTTCAACGACCTCACTCGGGTCGTTAGGGTGAGTGCCTTTTTCGCCATCTTCTTCATCCCTCCATCTGCACCTGACATTATGGCCAGAGGGTGCGCGAAGCCCCAATGGCCATCTGTCAGCCAGCACCCATGGCCCTTTTTGGAAACACACACGCACATTCAGCTCAATGCATAATGGAAGGGCTAATCTACCATGGAGGGCATGTGATGTCAGCTCAGGCCAGCATGTTTCATCACTTCCCGTCCTTTCTCCTGCAGGCCAAGCTGGCCAGGAACCGGAGGGAGCAGCATCGTACCGGTGGAGGCCCTCCTCGGCTGCAGACACTGACGGACCTGGAGGAACGAGTCCACCAGATTGTTGGAGGCCGGATGAGTGGTCCTGTCACCACTGGAGCTGCCGACACCATTGTGCACAGCAATGGTAAGGTCATCACCTTTTTGAACTCTCTCCTTCGACTTCTTCCCCCCACCAGCATGCTTTTTCACTCTGGACCCATGTCAGAGCATTGCAGCACTCATGCATCCCTTGCTGCCACCCTGTCCTTTCGCTAAAGCCACTCTTCAACCTCCCTGCTTTCAGATGCTGCAACACCAGCTTGGGAGCCGGGCCCTCAAGCTGCCACTGCCACTGACTCCGGAGGAGATGAGCAGGAGGAAGCTGGACCGTCCCTGCCACCCTCAGATGAGCCAGCCCCTCTGCAGACTGGGGAGACTACTTCCCTGGAGGGGAGCGAGGGGGAATGCTCTGAGGAGGAAGCAGTTCCAGGAACCAGCGGGCTGCAGCAACGCAAGGGGGGTAGGGAAGCTCGGGGGCCGTCTCCCCAGAGGGCGAGTCAGGCCGCGAGTACTGCTGCACAGAGCGCAGAAGAGGTGCGTTCCCTCGCAGAAATGAGCGCGCAGGCTCGGCTCAGGCACACTGAGCACATGGCTGCAGTGGCAAGGATGCCTGAATCCATCGAGACACTGGCAAGGAGTGTGCAAGACTTCGGGGCAGCACAGGCAAGGAGTGCACAGGACCTCGGGGTAGCACAGGCAAAGAGTGCGCAGGACTTTGGGGCAGCACTGGAAAGGACTGTCCAGGACTTCGGGGCATCACTGGAAAGGACTGTCCAGGGCTTGACCGAAGCAGTGGAAAGGACTGTCCCGGCCTTCAGCGAAGCACTGGCACCTGCCACGCCAGTGCTGAGTGCTGCCACGCAGTCACTCGCTGGTCTCATGCAGACGCATATTGAGGCCACGCGACCAATGACTGCTGCCACCCTCGCTGGATCAGGCGGGATTACCCGGGGCCCTTGCAGCACCACAGCAGGGCCTCAATCTGTGGACCAGCCGATTGGTGCGCATGCTGCGGTGCTGCCTCGTCCGAGTGCCAGTGTGTCGTTCGACCAGAGAGCTGCTGTCTGTTCTCAGAATGTCAGCATTCCTGATGCCACCGCTGGCACGTCGCCACTGCAGCTGCCACCACCTGCAGGACAGACTGCTTCCACCCATTCACAGTTGGAGCAGTCAGCATCCGGGCCCTCCAAGGCCAGAGGTCGTCCAGGACGTCCCTCAGGGGCATCTGCGCTTTCCGACAGCCAGCAGGCCTCCTCCAGCCTTGATGCAGCCGCTGGGGTCCCATTACAGAGGAGCTGCAGGGAGGAACGGGGCCGATCTCGCAAGAGAAGTAGATCACCATCAAGGGGGAAAGAGTAGAAGGTGCAGCTGAGACGTCTTATTTGTAGAAATCAAGGCCGTGGATGCTGGTCTGAATGTTAGTAATGTTTTGGATAGTCTCCCGGGTGTGCGAGTCACTTAAGTGTTAGTTTTGCTTTCTGTAGCCATTGCTTTGTCATTTTGGAAGGAAGCACATTTCGCAAAATAAACAACTTTTTTTATTTACATTGGCCATGTCTGATATTTACATTCATTGCCCTTCATAGGCTTTGGGTTATTCGGACGGTTCCCTTCCTCCTCATCGAACGGCAGCAAGCATTCCGTCAGAGGGGCCTAGAAGCGGCTTGTTATCAGCCTCTGACGGACGGCCCTTCCAGTTTGTACCACCCTCCCGTCTTGGTCCTCGTCCTCCTCCTCCTACTCCGCTGGTGCTTCAATGGCTGGTGGCATTGGCTGGGTGCGTAGGATGGCGAGGTTATGCAGCATGCAACAGACTACGACAAAGTGGGACACTCGCTCTGGTGAGTACTGCAAGGCGCCTCCGGAATGGTCGAGACAGCGTAACCGCTGCTTCAGCACACGGATTGTGTGCTCCACAATGTTCCTCGTCGCCTGATGGCTCGCATTGAAGCGCTCTTCAGGAGGCGTGCTGGGCAAACGGAGCGGCGTCATCAGCCATGGGCACAGAGGATAGCCCTTGTCACCGAGAAGCCAGCCTCCTGGGTGAGCCGGGGCCTCAAATAGGTCTGCAACTGAAGTCTGGCACAGGATGAAGGCGTTGTGGCTGCTGCCAGGGAACTGTGCATTGACTGCGAGGATCAGCTGTCGGTGGTCACAGACCAGCTGAACATTCAAGGAATGGAACCCCTTGCGGTTGCGGAACTCCTCCGGATTCAAAACAGGCGCCTGCAAAGCCACGTGCGTGCAGTCAATGGCGCCCTGCACCATGGGGAAGTCCGCTATTGCTGCGAAGCCCTCTGCGCGCTCCCGCTGCTTCTCCAGTGTCATAGGGAAGGAGATGTACTGCCGCCTCCTTTTAAATAGGGCATCTGTTACTTGACGGATGCAGCAATGCACCGCAAACTGCGATATGTTGGCTATGTCCCCAGTTGCGGCCTGGAAGGAGCCGCTCGCATAGAAATTCAGGGCAACAGTCATCTTGACAGCCACCGACAGAGAGGTCCTGCACCTTATCGGAGGCTGCAGATCTGGCTGAAGCAGGTGGCACAGCTCAGTCACCACCTCCTTTCTGAAGCGCAGCCTTCTAAGACACTGCTCCTCTGACATGTTCAAGTAACAGAACTGCTGTCGGAAAACCCTGGCAGCGTAAGGTCTGGTGTGGCGACGTCTGTTGGCCCTCCTCCGTCTGGCCATTCCTGGCCCTCTCTCCCTGCGTCCTTGTGCCCTTTCCAGATGGTTCAGCAGCAGGACGTTCCCCTCCAATGCAGCCCCCATAGTAATAGCGCACAAGAAATTGTAAATGTTGTGAATGCTCACCAGCTGCAAGGTGATGGTCAGTAGGCTGAAGTTCCTCTGGCCAGTGCTGGCTCACTGGTGCAATGGCTCTCAGAGTGCAGCTCAGCAACTCTGTGAAAGTCTCGAGGAAGTTGTGCTCCCAAAATGGCTGCCGCTTTTATACCAGTGCAGTCCCCTTTAAAGAGCGTCCCCCTAGCCCGAGAGCGACTGGGGAACGTTCCAGGTAAGCAGTCCTCATTAGCGCCAGACGGAACGGAGGGGCGCAACACTGAATTTCCGGTCCGGAGCGCCCAAAAGGCGTTGCACACTGAAATTACATCATGATCTGCCTGCGCCCGCGAGCGGGCGCTAAGGTTTAGCGCCGGCGCAAAATGCCCACTCAATATGGGAGGAGGCGCTGGGTTCACTGCACCCGGCCGAAAATTGGCTACCGCCCCACTTCTCGGCCTCTTTAGGCGCTACCAACCGAATTTCTCCCCCAGAGAGTCAGAGTTATACAGCACAGAAAGAGGCCCTTCGGCCCATCGCGTCCGCGCCGGCCATCAAGCCCTTTCTAATCTAATCCCATTTTCCAGCATTTGGTCCGTAGCCTTGTATGCTATGGCATTTCAAGTGCTCATGCAAATGCTGCTTGAATGTTGTGAGGGTTCCTGCCTCTACCACCCTTTCAGGCAGTGAGTTCCAGATTCCAACCACCCTCTGGGTGAAAAAGTTCTTCCTCAAATCCCCTCTAATCCTCCTGCCCCTTACCTTGAATCTATGCCCCCTTGTTATTGACCGCTCTGCTAAGGGGAAAAGTTCCTTTCTATCTACCCTATCTATGCCCCTCATAATTTTGTACACCTCAATCAGGTCCCCCCTCAGCCTTCTCTGCTGTAAGGAAAACAACCCCAGCCTGTCCAGTCTTTCTTCATAGCTGAAGCGCTCCAGCCCAGGTAACATCCTGGTGAATCTCCTCTGCACCCTCTCCAAAGCAATCACATCCTTCCTATAGTGTGGCGACCAGAACTGCACACAGTATTCCAGCTGTGGCCTAACCAGCGTTTTGTACAGCTCCATCATAACCTCCCTGCTCTTATATTCTATGCCTCGGCTAATGAAGGCAAGTATCCCATATGCCTTTTTAACCACCTTATCCACCTGTTCTGCTGCCTTCAGGGATCTATGTACATGCACACCAAGGTCCCTCTGATCCTCTGTCTTTCCTAGGGTCTTACCATTCATTGTGTATTCCCTTGTCTTGTTAGTCCCTCCAAAATGCATCACCTCACACTTTTCAGGGTTAAATTCCATTAGCCACTGTTCCGCCCATCTGACCAACCCATCTATATCGTACTGCAGGCTGAGGCTTCCCTCCTCGCTATTTACCACCCCACCAATTTTCGTGTCATCTGCAAACTTACTGATCATACCTTTTACATTCACATCCAAATCATTAATGTAGACCACAAACAGCAAGGGACCCAGCACCGATCCCTGTGGTACCCCACTGGATACAGGCTTCCAGTCACAAAAACAACCTTCGACCATCACCCTCTGCCTTCTGCCACTAAGCCAGTTTTGGATCCAATGTGCCAAGGCACCCTGGATCCCATGGGCTCTTACCTTCTTGACCAGTCTCCTGTGTGGGACTTTATCGAAAGCTTTACTGAAATCCATGTATACCACATCCACTGCACTACCCTCATCCACACACCTAGTCACCCCCTCGAAAAATTCAATTAAATTGGTCAGACATGATCTTCCCTTGACAAAGCCATGCTGACTATCCCTGATTAATCCTCGCCTCTCCAAGTGGAGACTAATTCTGTCCCTCAGAATTTTTTCCAATAATTTCCCTACCACTGATGTTAGGCTCACTGGCCTGTAATTCCCTGGTTTATCCCTGCTACCCTTCTTGAATAATGGTACTACGTTAGCTGTTCTCCAGTCCTCTGGCACATCCCCTGTGGCCAGAGAGGTTTTGAAAATTTGTGTCAGAGCCCCTGCAATCTCCTCCTTTGCCTCACACAGCAGCCTGGGATACATCTCGTCCGGGCCTGGGGATTTATCCACTTTTAAGCCTGCTAAAACCGCTAGTACCTCCTCCCTCTCGATGCTAATATGTTCAAGTATATCACAGTCCCCCTGCCCGATTTCGATGTCTACATCGTCCTTCTCCATAGTGAACACAGATGCATAAAATTCATTTAAAACCCCACCTACATCTTGTGGCTCCACACACAGATTGCCACTTTGGTCCCTAATGGGCTCTACTCTTTCCCTAGTTATCCTCTTGCCCTTAATATACTTATAAAACACCTTTGGATTTTCCTTTATTTTGCTCGCCAGTGTTATTTCATGACCCCTCCTCGCTCTCCTAATTTCTTTTTTAAGTATCCCCCTGCACTTTTTATACTCCTCTAGGGCTTCCTCTGTCTTTAGTCCTTTGCATCTGCCAAAAGCCCCCCTTTTTTTCCTGATCCATTCTCGTATATCCCTTGACATCCAAGGTTCCCTGGGCTTGTTGGTCCCACCCTTGACCTTTACGGGAACATGTTGTCATTGTACTCTCTCAATTTCCTTTCTGAAAGACTCCCATTTTCCTACAAGTAGCTGATCCCAGTCCACTTTGGCCAGATCCTGCCTTATCATATTAAAATCGGCCTTCCCCCAATTTAGAACCTTTATTTCTGGTTCATCGCTGTCCTTTTCCATGACTACCTTAAATCTCACCGAATTATGGTCACTGTCACCAAACTGCTCACCTACCAACACTTCTACCACTTGCCCAGCCACATTCCCTAGAATTAGGTCCAGTACCGCCCCCTCTCTTGTAGGACTTTCTACATGCTGGCTCAAAAAGCTCTCCTGGGTGCACTTTAAGAATTCTGCACCCTCTAAGCCTTTCACACTCTGACTATCCCAGTTAATATTGGGGAAGTTGAAATCCCCCACTATTATTACCCTATTATTTGCATTTCTCTGAGATTTGCCTACATATCTGTTCCTCTATCTCCCCCTGACTGTTTGGGGGCCTATAGTACACTCCCAGCAAAGTGCTTGCCCCCTTTTTGTTTTTAAGTTCTACCCATATGGCCTCATTAGATGAACCTGTTAATATATCATCACTCCTTACAGCAGTAATTGACTCCTTAATTAATATTGCGACAGCCCCTCCTCTGTCTCGCCTGAAGATTCTATACCCCGGAATATTGAGCTGCCAGTCTTGCCCCTCTCTCAACCATGTCTCCATAATAGCAACAATATCATACTCCCATGTGTTCATCAACACCTTCAGTTCATCCACCTTATTCGCAAGACTCCTTGCATTAAAATAAATGCCATCCAGCCTTGCCCTACTCCCTTGTGCCATTACATATTTGCTCTGCCTTCCAAGCTGACTTGTTTTTTCCTCTATATTTGGCTGTACATCACCCCCTATTATAGCTCCACTCTGTATCCCATCCCCCTGCCAAGTTAGTTTAAACCCCCCCCCTAATTATCGCCTCCGACTGCAAAATTGGCCTCTAGCACCCCTGGAGGTGATTTGAGCACTAAATCAAACACTACACACATCTCTTAAGGCGCTAACATCGAGGAGCGAGGCACTACCTCAGAACGCTATCGAAGCTCAGGTGATGTCAGTTGGCAATGGAACAGACAGACTGGCGCCAGTCAGTTCTTAAAGGGGAGGGTCCATTTTGCTGGCCAGCCACACCCTGCTCATTGCAGCCTTGTATTTTGGCCTATAGAGACCTCTAAAGCAATTGTGCTGGAACCACTAATGATAGGCCCAGGGAAAGAGCTTAGCGCTTTAGCGACCAGGCCTCGGTGGCTCTGGTTGGCGCTGTTGAGCGGCGACGGGCAGTGCTCTATCCACAGAGTGGCAGGCGGCCATTGCCCCAGGAATACAGAAGAGTCTGGAGGGAGGTGGCTCCTCGAGGAGCTTGGTGCCGAGAACCCACACCCAATGTCGGAAGAAGTTCAACGACCTCACTCGGGTGGTCAGGGCGGGGGGCTGCTTTTCAATACCTCTCCATCCCTCCATCTCAACTTCACTCTGTGTCCAGAGGGTTTAAAAACCCCAAATGCCCAACACTCATCCAAGACCTATGGCCATCTCATAAAACACACACGCGCATTCTACACCTTGCATATATTAAGGGCTATTCTACAATGGGAGGCACATCAGGCAAGCACATGGCTGCACATTCACTCAGACGCCGTCCTTTTTCTTGCAGGCCAAGCTCTCTCATAACAGGCGGGAGCAGCAACGAACGGGAGGAGGACCAACTGACCTACACACTCTCACCGATTTGGAGGCACGAGTGCACAGGATCGTTGCCAGCCAGGTCATAGGTGTTGTGGCTGCTGGAGAGGTCGACCCCCTTGGGGACAGTAATGGTATGTTCATCAGCTTTTTCTCCTCTCTCATTCCACTTGCCCCTCACAACACCAGCCTTTTACACTTTCAATCCAACTTACTAACTGTCTCCAGTCCTTGCTCCCTTACTGCCCCCCTGTCCTGGCGCTAAAGTCACTCTTGTACCTCCCTGCTTTCAGATAGTGAACCACCAGCTGAGCAGCCTGTCCCTCAACCAACCAGTGGCAGCGATGCCCCAGGCGAGGAGGAAGAGGAAGCCAGAGCCTCACCGCCTGCGACTCCTGAGGGAGCCCATTCCAACACTGGGACCACGCCTTCCCTGGAGGGGAAGAGGGGGGGTAGTGTCTGATGATGGCGAAGCTCCTGGACCCAGAAGGCTGCAGCAACGCCATGGGGGTAGGGAAGCTCGGGGGCCAGTTCCCCGGCGGGCAAGTAGGCAAGCGAGTGCTGCTACACAGGACTTGGATGAGGACCGCACCATAGCGCCCATGAATAGCCAGGTCTTGAGCATGCACACTGAGCTCATGGGTGCAATGGCAAGGGTGCCCGAAAGCATGGCTGGACTGGCTAGAATGTGAACGAAACACAATGGCTTAGTGCTGCAATTCAGTCATTGGCTGGTGCCATCCAGTCTCAGACAGCTCTCATGCAGTATCAGATTGATGTCACGCAAGCACTGACTGCTGCCATCCTCGCTGGGTCACCCACAGTTCCTCGGGGATCTCACAGTACTGCAGCAGGCCAGCAATCTGTGCTCGAGCAGATTGCTCCGGATGCTGAGGTACTGCCCTGTGGGAGTGCCAGAGTGTCGGTTGAGCAGGAAGATGCTGTCCTCTCTCAGGTGTACAGCATTCCTGCTCCCACCACTGGCACTTCCCCATTGCACTTGACACAGCCTGCAACACAGCCAGCCCAGACTGCTGCCGCCCATGCAGAGTTGGTGCAGTCTGCAGCCGGGCCCTCCAGGCCCAGAGCTGGTCGAGGGCATCCTTCAAGGGCATCTGCAGTCTCTGGATCGGATATTCAGCAGCCTTCCACCAGCCTTGCTGCAGCCACTGGGGCCCCATTAGAGGAGAAGTAGGGTGGGAAGGGGGGGGAAGTGCGCAGGGGATGGAGATTACGCTTGAAGTGTGTGATGAAATATATTCCATTCATCACTGCCTGTGACTGTGGTCGGTTTCAGTGTCATTTCCCTTCCCCCAGTCCTCATTGTATTATGTATTGGAATGTGCTGGAATGTGCTGTGTGTAGGGCTCCGCCCATACCTGGCCCCTTTTGTAAGCTGGCTCAGTCTGGCCTCAGCCTCCAGAAGGAAGACATCTCTCTCTTTTACGTGTTACTTTCTAAGTTAATAAAAGCCTTGTTTTGTTTCGCTAACATCGAGTCTCGGAACTTATTGAGGCACATCAATTTTATTAACTTATTTTTCAACACTATGGACCAACTCCTGAAACCCGAACGTTTGGATTTGGATCAACATGCTCCGGACGCATCAGCACGCTTCGGACACTGGTTTGAGTGTATGGAATTCTTCCTGGACAATTCCGCAGCCGTTAAAGACGCTACGGACGCTGCGAGGATGAGACTCGGAATTCTGCGGAATTGGGTAAGCCACCGGGTTTACCCCCTCATCCAAGACGCCGATACGTACCTGGCCGCCTGCGACATCTTAAAGGCGCATTACCAGCAGCCTACGAATGAGGTGTATGCTAGGCATCTACTCGCTACTCGCGCACAGCGACCTGGGGAATCGGTGGAGGAGTTCCTAAGCATCCTGAAAATGCTTGGCAAAGACTGTAAGTGCCGAGATGTAAAAGCCGCAGTGTACACCGACGAGCTTGTTCGCGATGCCTTTATCACAGGCCTCAGCTCCACTTACATCCGGCAAAGACTGCTGGAAAAAACGGGGTTGGACCTGAAACAGGCTGCGGACACCGCGCGGTCCCTGGATGTGGCCCAGAGAAACTCGGATGCCTACTCTTCAGCCCGCGCCGTCCACGCCGCCACGTGCGCACCGAGGGCGCCGCCATCTTGGAAGGCATCTTCCCCGCCCGGCAGCCCGACACCGGCGGGGCCCAGCTCTCCCCCCAGAAGCCCTACGACAGCCGCGACGCGTCAGGGACCCAACTGCTACTTCTGCGGGCAGCCAAAGCACACCAGAAACCTGTGCCCGGCGAAAGGCACCACCTGCTTTAAGTGCGGTAAGAAGGGGCACTTCGGGAAGGTGTGCAAGGGAACCCCGCCGGAAAACCAACCGCCGGAAAACCCGCAACCGCCGCGTGTGCGCCGTGGGAGCGGCCATCTTGGACGCCATCTTGCCCGACCTCGTGGGGTCCGCCATCTTATGAGCAGACAGCGTGGACGCCATCTTGTATCGATCAGGGCCCTACAGTGGCATCGGTCACAGTGGACCAGACCAGGCCGCACCCGCTATCCAAATCAATGGTGGACATCGAGGTAAACGGGTGCCGGGTTAAATGCTTAATTGACAGTGGAAGCACGGAGAGTTTTATCCACCCTGAACTGGCACAGCAACTCTACCTAAAGGTGGTCCCTACTCAGGGTACCATCCCTATGGCTGATAAAACCCAGACATCGACCATTCTGGGTTACTGCACGGTACAATTGGGCGTTAACGGAACTGTATACGATAATTTTAAAGTGTTAATCATGAAGAACCTATGTGCGAGCGTGTTCTTGGGCCTGGATTTCCAGTGCAACCACCAAAGCATCACGCTCAAGTACGGTGGGTCCCAGCCGCCCCTCACAGTGTGCGGTCTGGCTACCCTGAAGGTAAAGCCACCTTCGCTATTCGCGAACCTTACCCCTAACTGCCGGCCAATAGCGACCAAAAGCAGGAGGTACAGCTGGGAGGACAGGCGGTTTATTGCGACCGAGGTAGACAGGCTCCTGAAAGAGCGCATTATTGAACGCAGCAACAGCCCGTGGCGCGCCCAAGTGGTAGTGGTAAGGGGTAGCGAGAAGAAACGGATGGTGATCGACTATAGTCAAACGATCAACAGGTACACCCAACTAGACGCCTACCCGCTACCCCGCATATCAGAAATGGTGAACCAAATCGCCCAATACCGGGTGTTCTCCACCATCGACCTCAAGTCAGCGTACCACCAGCTCCCTATCAGACCAGAGGACCGCCCGTACACCGCCTTCGAGGCGAACGGACGCCTCTACCAATTCCTCAGAGTCCCCTTTGGGATGACGAATGGGGTCTCGGTCTTTCAGAGGGAGATGGACCGCATGGTCGATGACCACCACTTGCAGGCAACCTTCCCCTACCTCGACAACGTCACCATCTGCGGCCACAATCAGCAGGATCACGACTCGAACCTCGAGAGGTTCCTGGAAACCGCACAAAAACTCAACCTCACCTACAACGAGGACAAGTGCGTTTTCAACACGACGCGCCTCTGCATACTAGGCAGCGTGGTGGAGAATGGGGAAATCGGACCAGACCCCGACCGATTGCGCCCCCTATGGGAGCTGCCCCTGTCCAACACTCCCAAAGCCCTGAAAAGGTGCCTGGGTTATTTTCTTATTATTCCCAATGGGTCCCCAACTACTCCGACAAAGCCCGCCCCGTCTTGAAAGCATCCTCTTTTCCGCTCTCTGCTGAGGCCCACGCCGCCTTCAAAAGCATTAAGCAGGATATTGAGCGGGCCACGCTACAGGCAGTGGACGAGAACACTCCATTTCAAGTGGAAAGTGATGCGTCTGACTTCGCCTTGGCGGCCACCCTCAACCAGGCGGGGCGGCCCGTAGCTTTCTTCTCGAGGACCCTCCAAGGCCCCGAGATCAGACACTCCTCCGTGGAAAAGGAGGCCCAAGCCATCGTGGAGGCAGTGCGCCACTGGCGCCACTACCTAGCCGGCAAACGCTTCACCCTACTTACCGACCAGCGGTCGGTAGCGTTTATGTTCAACAATAAACAGAGGGGGAAGATTAAAAATGATAAGATTCTTAGGTGGCGGATCGAGCTCTCCACCTTCGAGTACGACATCATTTACCGGCCAGGGGCCCTTAACGAATCCCCTGACGCCCTCTCACGAGGGATGTGTGCCAGCGCCACCGGGGATCGGCTACAGACCCTCCACAACGACCTCTGCCACCCAGGGGTCACGCGGCTGTTCCACTTCATAAAGTCCCGTAACTTACCCTACTCGATTGAGGAAGTTCGGTCTCTGACCAGGAACTGCCGCACTTGCGCTGAGTGCAAGCCTCGGTTCTACCGCCCAGATAGAGCCCACTTAATCAAAGCTACACGGCCCTTTGAGCGGCTCAGCTTAGATTTCAAGGGCCCCCTCCCGTCCGTCGACCGCAATGTTTACTTCCTGAACATTGTGGACAAATACTCCCGGTTCCCATTCGCCTTCCCCTGCCCAGACATGACCAGCGCCACGGTCATTAAATGCCTCAACAGCCTGTTCTGCCTGTTCGGTATGCCGAGCTACATCCATACGGATAGGGGGGCGTCCTTCATGAGTGAAGAGCTACGCCAGTACATGCTGTCCAAGGGGATCGCCACGAGCCGTACCACCAGCTACAACCCCCGGGGTAACGGCCAGGTGGAGCGAGAGAACGGGACTGTGTGGAAAGCAGTCACTCTAGCTCTAAGGACCAAGGGCCTCCCTATCTCCCGCTAGCAGGAAGTCCTCTCGGATGTGCTCCATTCGATACGGTCGCTATTGTGTACGGCCACTAATGCCACGCCTCATGAACGTATGTTTGTCTTTCCCCGGAAATCCACCTCAGGTGTATCCATGCCGTCATGGCTCTCCACCCCAGGTCCGGTACTTGTGCGAAGGCATGTGAGGGGCCACAAGATGGACCCTCTCGTGGAGCCAGTACACCTACTCCACGCCAACCCCCAATACGCATATGTCCGGCACGCCGACGGAAGGGAGGACACCGTGTCCATAAAAGACGTCGCCCCAGCCAGCATCGACAACAACCACGGCAATAGCAGCGACAACGATCACAGCAATTCTTACCCACCCACTACTCTTTTCAACGATCACAGCAACCCTTACCCACCCACTACTCTTTCATCACCCCCGGAAGAACATCGACAAACGGCACCCCCACCAACTACCCCTTCAACAACCCTGGCGGCACCCCCGGCAGAGACCCAGGAGGCTACCGGGGACACCCAGCCGACACCCGCGGCACCACGTCGGTCGCAGAGGACTATCAAACCCCCGAACAGACTAAATCTATAGAAGGGGTGAATGTGATGAAATATATTCCATTCATCACTGCCTGTGACTGTGGTCGGTTTCAGTGTCATTTCCCTTCCCCCAGTCCTCACTGTATTATGTATTGGAATGTGCTGTGTGTAGGGCTCCGCCCATACCTGGCCCCTTTTGTAAGCTGGCTCAGTCTGGCCTCAGCCTCCAGAAGGAAGACATCTCTCTCTTTTACGTGTTACTTTCTAAGTTAATAAAAGCCTTGTTTTGTTTCGCTAACATCGAGTCTCAGAACTTATTGAGGCACATCAAAGTGCAAACAGTAGGAGGTCTAAATAAATAGTGGGAATGTTTGCGATAAAGGTCGAGGTTCATGTGATTACATTTGTTTACTGTTTTGCCGTTTATCTCCAGCTTGAGAGAACCAGTTCTGTTAGTTCATGATTTGTTGTGTTTGTTTGTCCTGAATAAATGACACACAGAGTTTGTTAAATAAAAAAGTTTTTGTATTCAAAATTAAAAATTTGTCTTTTGAATCATTCCAGCTTTGGCCGGCAATAGGGGTGCAGATTGCTTTCCATGATGTTTTCTCCATGCCAGAAGCTAGCTTCTCAGTAGGTGCCTAGAAGCGGCTTCTTATCAGCCGTTCACGGATGGCCCTTGCACTGGCAACATTGTGCGCCTCCCTCCCACGTTGGTGCTGCTGCTGATCCTCCTCCTCCTCCTCCTCCTCTTCCTCAGGTGGTGCACCAATCCCTGGTGGCATTGGCTGGGTCCTCAGGATTGCGAGGTTGTGAAGCATGCAGCACACAACTATGAACAGGGAGACTCGCTCAGGAGAGTACTGCAGGGCTCCTCCTGAGTGATCCAGACAGCGGAACCATTGCTTCAGCATGCCGATCGTCTGCTCAATGGGGGTAGGGAAGCTCGGGGGCCAGTTCCCCGGCGGGCAAGTAGGCAAGCGAGTGCTGCTACACAGGACTCGGATGAGGACCGCACCATAGCGCCCATGAATAGCCAGGCCTTGAGCATGCACACTGAGCTCATGGGTGCAATGGCAAGGGTGCCCGAAAGCATGGCTGGACTGGCTAGAATGTGAACGAAACACAATGGCCCAGAAATTCCAGAACAGGGCTTGCAGCGCGTGCAAGCCCCGTATTTACACTTACCCCGCGCTACTGACGATCAGCTCCAGGGACGCCTGGAATTGGTGTTTCCAGAAGAAGAATCCCGGGCAGCGTATGACGTCACGCCGCCCAGGAGTGCAGCCAGCGCGAAGTCAGGAGCGTGCAGTGCAAGTCAGACACGCCCCTTGAGGTCTGTTTCACTGGACACGCCCCCAATGTTTCTGTCAAGCTGCTAACCATTTTTACATGCAAAGCAGCAGTTTAAATAGGTTTTTGGAAGTTTTTTGAAGATTTTGGTAACTTTCATAAGCCTTTTAAAATGTTTACATTATTTTGAGTAATCTGAAGTAGTTTTAAAGAGAATTAAAGCAATTTAAAGACTTTTAAAAGCCCTAAAAGAATTTTTTTAATTCCATTTATTTATTTAGCAATGTCGTCGTCATACGTGTCTTCACACTGTTCCCTTTGGGGAACTGTATGAAGTGGTGGAAGGATTTATGGCCATGATTAACGCTCATTCCGTGACCGTAACCATCTTTGAACCAGCCATTAGGGCGGTTAGTCCTATGGCGGGAGGGTTTTACGGGCTCCCACAAGCTATACAAGGAGGGGGGGCCACCCACACCCACGGACGCAAATATCCCACTGGATGTCAACCCAGAATTTAGAGCCGGAGCTCCGACTCCACTTGCCGGGACTGTCTGGGGCGGGGTTCGAAACCCTACCCTGATCTGGCCCAGCGGCAGGGATCCTACCGCTATGACAAAGGCCCAATCCAATTAGCAACGTGAAATGGCAGCAGAGGGCTCCAGTCACGGGGAGGGAAAAGGCGCAGGAAATGTATGGGTGTCACCTTTTGTGCGGAGTGGGCCTTTTGCGTAGCAGTAAGCATCCCCGCCGCTGGGCCAGAAGGAGTAGGGTTTTGAACCCCACTCCAGACAGTCCCGGCAAGTGGAGTCGGAGCTCCAACTTTAAATTCTGGGTGGACATCCAGCGGGATGCTTGCGTCTGTGGGTGTTGGTGGCCCCCCCCCCTCAGATGGGTTGTGGGAGCCCGTAAAACCCGCCCGCCATAGGACTAACCACCCTAATGGCTGGTTCAAAGATGGTTACGGTCACGGAATGAGCGTTAATCACGGCCATAAATCCTTCCACCACTTCATACAGTTCCCCAAAGGGAACAGTGTGAGGATACGTACGATGATGACCTCTTGCGCAATGCACCTCCTTGGACCCTCAGTCGCAGATGCGAGGGGGCAAGTTGTGCAATTGTTAAATTTTTTATTTTATTGACATGTAAAATGTTGGCCCAGTAATTCCCTTCCAAATGCGCTAGTACGGTCGGGGTACTTACGCATCTGGCTGGATGAAATGCCGGTTTTCAGCATGCACAGTGCATGTGGGGAAAACCGGCATTTCCTGTCCTCTGAACGAAGGGGTTCAGAGGCAGAACGCGTGCGCAGTATAATTCACCGCTTTCATTAATGCTTTCAGTGAGGTCCAGTCATTACAACTTACACATGAAAAAAGCATGGGTACAGTTGCTCCAGAGGCTGCGGAGGAAGATATTTCTTATCGTGGAGCTTCTGAAAGTATGTATGTCTGTATATATTCCTTTGCGTGTTATGTATATATTCCTTTACTTATGTGTATGAATGTATTATTTAATTATGACTTTCAGAGAAAGTAACTTATTGGAAAATCATAATTAAAAATATACATTCATACACATTAGTAAAGGAATATAAAACATACATACATATACGTAAAGGAATATATGTGGACATACATACATAACTCATTCTCACATTCCATTCACACAGCCACAATTGCTCCTTCTACCTACCGTTCTGAAAACCCGTTTAAAAAAAAAAAATTAAAGTTTAAAACTTAGTTAAAATTTCTTAAAATAACTTCCCTCCCTTTCCCAAACCTAAATATTGCATTTCATAAGCTCCTCCATAAAATATATCTCCTTCCCCAGCCAATGAACAACTTTACACTTGCTTTTTTCAAGTGCAAGTTCTAGGGACTTACCCTCACTGAATCCATCAGTGAAATCTACAAAGTTCACTGCGCAAGCGCTGCCTGTGCAGTCGCACGCGCTGTGAATAGACCTCGGGTCTGGAAATGCCGGCGTTCCCCGCATGCGCTGTTCCTGCTGAACGCCGGCATTTCCAACAGCCAGATGCGTGAGTAACCCGACCGTACTCACGCTTCTGGCCTGGAATTTCTGGCCCATTGGCTTGCTGCAATTCAGTCATTGGCTGGTGCCATCCAGTCTCAGACAGCTCTCATGCAGTATCAGATTGATGTCACGCAAGCACTGACTGCTGCCATCCTCGCTGGGTCACCCACAGTTCCTCGGGGATCTCACAGTACTGCAGCAGGCCAGCAATCTGTGCTCGAGCAGATTGCTCCGGATGCTGAGGTACTGCCCTGTGGGAGTGCCAGAGTGTCGGTTGAGCAGGAAGATGCTGTCCTCTCTCAGGTGTACAGCATTCCTGCTCCCACCACTGGCACTTCCCCATTGCACTTGACACAGCCAGCCCAGACTGCTGCCGCCCATGCAGAGTTGGTGCAGTCTGCAGCCGGGCCCTCCAGGCCCAGAGCTGGTCGAGGGCATCCTTCAAGGGCATCTGCAGTCTCTGGATCGGATATTCAGCAGCCTTCCACCAGCCTTGCTGCAGCCACTGGGGCCCCATTAGAGGAGAAGTAGGGTGGGAAAAGTGCGCAGGGGATGGAGATTACCCTTGAAGTGCAAACAGTAGGAGGTCTAAATAAATAGTGGGAATGTTTGCGATAAAGGTCGAGGCTCATGTTGATTACATTTGTTTACTGTTTTGCCGTTTATCTCCAGCTTGAGAGAACCAGTTCTGTTAGTTCATGATTTGTTGTGTTTGTTTGTCCTGAATAAATGACACACAGAGTTTGTTAAATAAAAAAGTTTTTGTATTCAAAATTAAAAATTTGTCTTTTGAATCATTCCAGCTTTGGCCGGCAATAGGGGTGCAGATTGCTTTCCATGATGTTTTCTCCATGCCAGAAGCTAGCTTCTCAGTAGGTGCCTAGAAGCGGCTTATCAGCCGTTCACGGACGGCCCTTGCACTGGCAACATTGTGCGCCTCCCTCCCACGTTGGTGCTGCTGCTGATCCTCCTCCTCATCCTCCTCCTCTTCCTCAGGTGGTGCACCAATCCCTGGTGGCATTGGCTGGGTCCTCAGGATTGCGAGGTTGTGAAGCATGCAGCACACAACTATGAACAGGGAGACTCGCTCAGGATAGTACTGTAGGGCTCCTCCTGAGTGATCCAGACAGCGGAACCATTGCTTCAGCACGCCGATCGTCTGCTCAATTATGTTCCTGGTGGCAATATGGCTCTTATTATACCGCAGCTCGGCAGGGGTGTTGGGGTTACAGAGCGATGACATCAGCCAGGTGCAGAGTGGATAACCCTTGTCCCGGAAGAGCCATCCACTTGGGTGATGCGGTGCCTGGAAAAGGTCTGGCGCACCAGTCTGGCACAGGATGAAAGCATCGTGGCTGCTGCCAGGATAGCGGGCATTGACGGTGAGTATGAGCTGTGTGTGGTCACAGACCAACTGCACATTTAAAGAGTGGTAGCCCTTGCGGTTTCAGAATACCTCTGCATTTTCATGCGGCGCCCTGCACCGTGGGGAAGCCCGCTATCCTAGCAAAGCCACATGCACGTTCATGCTAATACAATAGCAAAATACTGCGGATGCTGGAAATCTGAAATAACAACAGAAAATGCTGGAAATACTCAGCAGGCCAGGCAGCATCCGTGGAGAGAGAAACAGAGTTAACGTTTCAGGTCGATGACCCTTCATCATGCTGTTTGCCCTGGGTCATGGGGAAAGAGATGTACTGGCGTTTCCTTTTATACAGGGCATTTGTCACCTCCCGGATACAACAATGGACAGCGAACTGGGAGATATTGGCGATGTCCCCAGTAGAAGCTTGAAATGAGCCGCTGGCATAAAAATGCAGAGGCACTGTCACCTTCACTGCCACCGACAGAGATGTCCTGGTCCTGAGTTGAGACTGCAGATCTGGTTGCAGCAGGTGGCAGAGCTCAGTGACCACCTCCTTGCTGAAGCGCAGCCTGCGCAAACACTGCTCCTCAGACAAATGAAGGTATGAGAACTGCTCCCTGAATACCCTCAGAGGGCAAGGTCTCCTGTGCAGAGGCCTGTTGGCCCTCCTCCCTCTGGCCATGTTTGCCACTCTCTCTCTGCGCCTCTGCTGCCTCCAATTCTGCAGGTGCAGGATGATGCCCCGATTCAATGTAGCCCCCACAGTCTCTTCTAAATCGCTGGAATGAAGGTGAAATCAAAATGAACCTGCAAAGTGCTGCTCAGGACCCAAAACTCCTTCACAAAGCGTTGAATCTCTCCAGACGTCTCTCTCCCTCTCAGCATGTGTGGCGCAAAAATTTCGCCGGTAAGAAAAGGCAGGAAGCGGCTGCCTTTAAATAGCGCTCCCCCAGCCCCTTCCTGACTGCAAAATGTTCCCCTCTACTTGTCGTTGCTAGCGGCAGGCGATAAGGCAGGGCGCGCGACTCAATATCCGATCTGGGGTGCTACCGGGGCGTTGCACGCTCGACTGAAGTCACGATCTGCGGGCACAGGAGATCGTGGCGGTAGTGTTTAGCGTCGCTGCAAAATGTCTGGTTAATTTCGCGAGAGTGGCGCTAAAATCACTGTGCTCGGGCGCTAACTTCCTAGTGCCCTGTTAGCACCCCCGGAGGTGCTAACAGGAGGCACTAAGCAACCAAATTTCCCCCCCTTAGTTCTTTCTCAAATTCCTAAAACTACAAAACAAATTTCAAGTATTAAAACATTGCCAAGATTTAGGAAATGTTTAACAATTGTAATCAAGGAAAGTACTAAATTGCCCACCATAGGTTAAGTCTTCTTCATTCTTTGAAAGGTGTTCAAACTCCAAATAGGAATATAGCATAATGCACAGGGAAGAACAAAAGTAATTTTCTAACACAGTTCCTTCAATAAATTGTTACCATTAACATTACCAGACAGACAGTCTTCCACAATCTGTTATATATAAGGCCTATCTTTCTTCGTGCTAGCCTATAAAAAAGCCAGTAGGTTTGTACCAGAACAGGCAGCCACAAAACTGCTTTTATTCTATGATGCATGGAAGCTGCAGACAGATATTTAGTAGGAACAACACGAGAGTGTAACACACACATAATATTCAAAGCTCAATAGCTTAAGAACATAATTTTTCAGCCTTTAAGCCTCACGAGACAATCTCCTTTTCACTGACAAAACTCACCTGCCCACTTTTCCCCAATATCGCTCAATTCCTCTCACTCCACAATAATACCTTATTGTCTCTTATTTGTTCCAGGGATTTGGACAACACTGGCAAGACAGTATTTACTGCCCACCCCTGGTGGCCCTGAGGACATTAAAAGCCAACCATGTAGTATGGAACTGGAGTCACATGCAGGTCAGACTGGGTAGGGATTTTAAGTTCCCTTCCCTGAACCTGTTGGGTTTCGACAATAATCTGGCTTCTTTCATGGAATAAAATCAGACAGAACAGGAGGAGGCTATTTGGTCCATCATGGCCTATCCAGTACTTATTCAGTACTTTCCCTTGAGTTTATGCATGGGGGGAGGGGGAGAGGGGGAGGAAATGTAGAATAGACCAGATTCCACAGAGTGGAGATGCGAGCAGGGGCACATGCTGGAGTGGATTGCAGAAGCGGATTAGAGTAGGCTCGGAGGTCGAACCGGTAGGAGGGGAGGCGGCCAGCGGACCGAGGGCGGGAAAAGCAGGCCCTGGAACGTCGGACACCGCGGGAGGCTCGGAGGTCAGACCGGGTGGAAGGAGAGCCAGGGAGAAGCAGGCCCCGGGATGTCGGTACCACGGCGGCTGAAGATTGTCGTGCGGGAAAGGCGGAGCGAGGAGAGAGTAGACGCTATTGTGATGGCGCCGATGAAGATGGCTGCCGTCCTTGCGGGCTCCGTGCGTACCAGGCAGCTAAGTGTCCTTTGCTGCTTGGTGCGCTCGGCTCGTTAAGAAAAAAGCATTTCACTGACTGGATTTCACTTGTTGTATTTGGTTATGTGACAAATAAAATTGAAATTAAAATAAAACTGAAATTGAGTAATGCTATGCAGGGATTTGTCGACAAAAATAAGGCTTTTGAAATTAATGTCTTGGATTGAGGTGCCAGTCGAAGTCAACAAGAATAGGGCTGATATGTAATAAGGATGGTGCAGAATGGGATGTAGACAACAGAGTTCTCTATGTTGGCATTTGTATAGGGTGAAACTCTTGAAACCAGGGAGAAGTGTGTTGAGCCTGGAGATGACAAAGAGATGGATAAGTGATTCAATGACACAGTGGGTGAGGTAGGAAAAGAGAAGGGCTATTTTGAGGAGGTGGAGATAGATGGATTGTTGATGCACTAGATGTGGGGGTTAAAACTTGTAGTGTATGTGCCTTTAAGAGCCCCATGTGTGCTGTAATACCGGTAATGGCCACTTGGGCTATATAAGCCTGTATATTGGCCTAGAAATTCAGTGGGCTTTGCGCCCAGTTAAGGCCCAAAGAGGGCCTCTGCGCCAGTAGAGGAGGTTGCGCTGATATTGAGCTCGGCGGTAATGGCGGCGGTAGCCGGTAGCGCTGCGCCGGCACTGATGAAGTCATCGGTGTGCGCAGTGCCCCGTTTCCGCCCCGATGCCGGCCCGACCCCCATATTCAGTTGCCACCGCCTCCTCCGTGGCGGCCGCTACTAACATCCGGAGACCAGGGCCTTACTGCAGCCTTAGTGGGGCGCATAAAGGTGGAGGTGCGGCCGGCCGCTTTTTCGGCGGCTGCCTGCCCGCACCTCCTTCCCCGGCCTCCTCCACCACCCCCCCCGCGGCATTGCCGGCTGCTTTCCGCGAGCCCGGCACTTCTCCGTGGTGCCGGGCTCATTTGCCGGCACAATCCAGCGGCGATCTCCCCATTGCAGGCACCTCCACCTTAAGAGGAGGAGGCCTGCAGTACCGCAGCCTGCCGCACCGCATCGGGTGGCGCAGCGGCACCTAGAGCGCTGAAATTCAGTTTCAGCACCCCAAGCGGGGGCGGGCACACCCTGGAACAGCGCCCGGTTCCGACTTGGGGCTCAAAAACTGAATATCTCACGGGCGCAACTGGCTCCGCGCGCAGCGCTAACTTTTGGGCGCAAGCCAGCTGGCGGGCCCAAACTGAATTTCTAGGCCATTGTGTTATATCCGTTAGTACCCCCCCAGACTTTGCTTAGTAAACACCTATGAACCAACTTCTGTCTTCAGTGTCTCTATCAACACACGGACACTACAGTGGCGACGAAGTGGAAACGGACTTACCTGCAATTCGGCAGCACCTCAAGGACATCGATTCCTCGGGCGTCCAGAAGACACAAGAAAGTGAAAGAAGCTGTGGTTTCACCAGCTGGCCAAGCTGGTGGCAGGTACTGCGCTAATCCTTCCTGGGCGTCAGGCTGGGGCTCCAGCGGCTGGCTCTACAGCTGGGACAAGCAGCGAAATCGGAGGCAAGCAATAACAGACGGGGAGGGTGCACTCGGGAGACGGCCGGCGCTGCAAGCAGGTCGGCGTTCAGACCTAGAAAGTCCAGCGGGAACGAGTCTCCAACTGTAAATAACAAAATAAAAAGAACGGAAACAGCGTTGTCATCGGCAGCAGCGGCGGGAAAGCGCCATATCTTTTCTGCAGAAAAGAAAGAAAAGCGCGGGAAGCGCCATATCTTTTCTAAGATGCCTAAGTCTGGCAAGATTGATGCTTTTGATAGCGAAATAGAGGATTGGACCACATATGTGGAAAGAGTAGAGGTATATTGCACTGCAAATGGAATAGAAGATGAAAAAAAAGCTTCAGTACTGCTGAATCTAATGGGCGCAAAGGCATACGGGCTGTTACGAAATTTAATCACTCCAGCCAAACCAAAGGACAAGGATTTTAAAGAAATTGTTGATACCCTGCAGGAGCACTTAAACCCAACACCGCTGCTGATAGCGGAACAATTCAAATTCTTCAAGAGAAATCAACACAAGAATGAAAGTAACGCTGATTACCTCACCGAATTAAGAAAGCTATCAAAATACTGCCAATTCGGGGCAGGACTAGCAGATTATCTTCGAGACAAATTCGTCTGCAGTCTCCTAAGTGAAGGAACACAAAAAAGGCTGCTTTCTCAAAATGATTTAACACTGGACAAGGCTTTCAGTATGGCTGTATCATACGAAGCAGCAGCAAGAGGAGCTGCAGAGATACAACAAAAGATACAGGACTTCGGCACCCATGAAATGACACAGGGTTTCGAAAGATGTTATCGCTGCGGCAGATCCACCCATAACCAGAGGGACTGCTGGTTCAAGGACAAAGCATGCAGGCAATGCGGAAAGATTGGACACATTGCACGGGTATGCCGATCTGGACAAAATAAATCCACAGACAGGAAAAAAAAAATCAATAAAGTACAGAAAGGTACAAATGATGACGGACAGTAGCTCCGAAGACCAGAAGAGCGATAGCGACTCCGAAAACAAGAGACTAAGCTGTCTCAAATTACATAATGTACTTGCCAAAGATTTGCCAACTTACCAGACCATTTGGGTTACCCTCACGATAGCAGGGTCCCCAGTTAAAATGGAGCTAGATACAGGATCAGCTCTGACCGTCATAAATCGACGGGATTACGAGAGGCTATTTCCGCATATACCTTTAAAAGACACATCCATTATCTTAAAAACATATACGGGGCAGAAAGTATACCACAAAGGAAAAATAAGGGTGCCTGTTGTATACAACGGCAAGGAAATACAAAAGTTGTATTTATACATTCTACAAGATGGTGGCCCACCACTGTTAGGACGTGAATGGATCAGGAAAATACATTTAGACTGGCACTCCATTCAGGCACTGACAGTGACCAGTAAGAAAAAAAACGATGATGACATCATACCTGAACGATTAAAAGACATCTTGGCCAACGCCAAAGTGGTGTTTCAAGAGAAACTAGGAACCTTGAAAGGCATCACCGCCTCAATAAAAGTGGAAGATGCAGCAATTCCCAAGTTTTTTAAAGCAAGACCAGTGCCATACGCAATTCGTCCAGCAGTCGAGGCAGAGCTGGAGAATTTGGAAAATGCAGGCGTATTATCCAAAATAGATTGGAGCGAGTGGGCAACACCCATCGTTCCAGTCATGAAGAAAGCATTGAATAATAATAAATCTGAAGAACAGAGAAAAATTCGCATCTGTGGAGACTTCAAGGTGACGGTAAACCCGGTCCTTCACACGGTACAGTATCCTCTTCCGAGGATAGAAGATATTTTCGCCTCACTATCCGGAGGGAAACGTTTCACCAAAATTGACTTGGCACAGGCATATCTACAGATGGAGGTTGAAGAGGCCTCTAAAAAATATCTCACGATAAATACACACAAAGGTCTGTACCAGTACAATCGACTAGTTTTCGGAGTAGCATCCGCTCCAGCTATCTGGCAAAGAGCTATGGAGCAAGTCCTCCAAGGGATTCCGGGGACTCAATGCTACCTGGACGACATCCTTGTAACAGGAGAGAACGACAACGAGCACCTTGCCAATTTGGAGCAGGTGCTCACTAGGCTGAGAGAACAGGGCCTACGAGCAAATCGCCCCAAGTGCGAATTTTTCTGAAATCAAATATCATATTGTGGCCTCATAATAAATAAGGAAGGGTTGCATAAGTCACCTGAAAAAATTGAAGCGGTCATAAAAGCCCCAGCACCTGAAAATGTTTCACAATTAAGGTCGTTCCTGGGATTAATAAATTACTATCATAAATTTTTACCGAACTCATCAACTCTTCTACACCCTCTTAATGAACTGCTACAAACAGGAGTAATTTGGAAATGGAACGAAGACTGTAAACGTGCCTTCCATAAATGCAAAGACTTAATCACATCCGAAGTAGTTTTGGCTCATTACAACCCATCACTGCCAATCAGACTGGCGTGCGATGCGTCTCCTTACGGCGTAGGAGTAGTATTATCGCATAAATTCCCTGATGGCTCGGAACGGCCGATAGCTTTTGCGTCACGCTCATTGAACTCAGCTGAGCGTAACTATGCCCAAATCGACAGGGAAGCACTCAGCCTGGTATGGGGAGTGAAGAAATTCAACCATTACCTACGCGGACAAAAATATACCTTGTTGACTGACCATCAACCCCTCATCTCCATATTCAACCCTAAAAAGGGTGTTCCCATTATGACAGCGCAAAGGCTACAGAGGTGGTCCCTTTTTCTAGGGGCACACCAATACAACATAGAATACAAAGGATCAAAACAGCATGGGAATGCTGACGGTTTATCGCGCCTACCGTTGCCAACGGTAGAAGAGGCACCTGCAGTAGACCCAGTGGAGATGTTCCACTCTACCATAGTGGAATGTCTACCAGTAACAAATTCTGCCATTGAAAGGGAGACAAGAAATGACCCGACTCTCTCACGGGTCTAGGACTTAACAGTGAAGGGATGGCCAGCACATGGTGAACCACTGTTGCCAGCATTCTCGCAAAGAAGAGAACAGCTGTCAGTGTGCCGAGGAACCTTGATGGGTGGATCCAGAGTGGCGATTCCACCCAAACTCCAGGATAAAGTGCTAAAGGAGCTTCACGAGAGGCATCTGGGTGGAGTGAAAATGAAGAACCTAGCCAGGGCGTTTGTATGGTGGCCAGGTATCAATGGAGACATCGAAGAAATGACCAAAGCTGCCTAGGATGCCAGAAGGTCCAAAACGCTCCACCACAAGCCCCTCTACATCCATGGGAGTGGCCCTCATCTCCCTGGCAAAGGGTACACATCGACTTTGCTGGTCCATTTATGGACTCAATGTTCTTAATCGCGGTTGATGCACACTCCAAGTGGCCAGAGGTAATAAAGATGTCCTCCACCACCATGGAAAAAACCATCACAGTATTAAGGACCATATTTGCCAGGAATGGGCTGCCGGAACAGATCTGTTCTGATAATGGACCGCAATTTGTGTCCGAAGAATTCAGGAAGTTCTTAAAAAAACAATGGGGTTAAGCACTACACGTCCGCCCCATACCATCCCGCCACCAATGGATTGGCTGAAAGGTTTGTCCAGACCTTCAAGAAGGCCATAAAGGCCATGGGTAATGAAGACATAAAACTTCAGCACAAGGTGGATAACTTCTTGTTCGCATACAGGAATGCAACACATATGGTTACCAACCAAACTCCCGCCATGATGTTCTTCAATAAAAACCTAAGATGCCGGCTGGATTTGGTCAAGCCCAACATCAGAAGGGACGTGGAGAACCGGCAGTTTCAAGGCATGAATGAAAGGCCAACTAGAACCTTCCAGATAGGTGAACAAGTTTTGGCCCGGGACTACCGTACCGAGAAATGGCAGCCTGGAACTATCTGCACACGACTAGGACCACTGATGTATACCGTGGACATCGGAGAAAGCATAATAAGGTGCCATGCTGACCAAATCATAGAGTCATCCGAAAAGGGACAACCTACACCACAACTCTATACGCCTAACGATGAAGTAGAGATATCCATATCTACCTCCGATCCGGTGATACTGGAACCCGATGAACCCGACACTGGCATTCAAGCCGAATCAGCCTTGCCAAAAGAACCTACTACACCACCAGAAACTACTACACCACCGAGGCGTTATCCGGACCGAGTCAGGAAGCCTCCTGAGAGACTGACTTATAATTAATTAACTACAGCAATGTGTATATTATTTTTCTTAACATGTAATTAATAATTACTTAAAATATGATGTACTGGTTAGCTAAAAGGGGAGGAATTGTAGTGTATGTGCCTTTAAGAGCCCCATGTGTGCTGTAATACCGGTAATGGCCACTCAGGCTATATAAGCCTGTATATTGTGTTATATCCGTTAGTTCCCCTCCAGACTTTGCTTAGTAAACACCTATGAACCAACTCCTGTCTTCAGTGTCTCTATCAACACACGTACACTACAAAACTCATTCTAAGGTCAAATAGGACAGTGAGGTTGCACAATATCAGGCTCAAGTAACCAAGCAGCGAAGAATTGGACTGAGATCACAAATTTAGCTGCAAAGTTTCTAGTAAGACCCAATTTGGTCAATGCTGAGTATTGAAAAATTCTAGCTGCTCAATTTTATGTTGGAAACATAATTGGCCAACATAACAACCGTTGTGGAAACTGGGGGCTAGAAATTCATTATAGCCAAGGAATGGGCAGTGTTTAGACTAAAAATGTTTATGTAGCGCCAGTTGAAAATCATGTAGACTGCACGCAAAATTCATCCTCACTCCTTATTTAAATGATTGCAGTCATGATTCTAATCTAAAAACTCAAGCTCATTGGCATCACACTGAAAAAATGGACCAATATTGAATGTAGTCTAAATGCAAGTAATGATTGCCACAGGCTTTTTTCACTACTTAAAGGGGAGGTCCATTGATGCTGCAGCACCTCATTCTCAGCATTGTTGGGTGTGCAGCTGCCTCAACAACCATAAGAAGAAGGACAAAGAGAAGGAGCACATGTGTACAAATGCTGATGGTAAATCGACACCCCAGGGAGAGAGCCCGGAAGTTTTCTGAGGAAGATTTGGAGGCACTGGTTTTAGCGGTGGAGAGAAGGCAGGCAGTCCTGTACCAACTGGCAGGAGGCCCTCTCCACAAGTCTGCCAGACTATGTGGAGGGAGGTGGCACACCACGTCACGGGCAGCACTGTGCTCCCCAGGTCCCACACCCAGGTCAGGAGGAAGTTTAACAAGCTCACATGGGTGGTCAGGGTGAGTGAAGGCTTCAACAAATGCTACATATCACCATCTGTACCACAAGCTTCACACACTGCTCAATGTCGTACACCCCCAGCACTCACCCAAGAACAATCTCTACCCAGCAACACTCACACCCACATCTCACAAGTTGCACACTGACAGCTATTCAACTATGGTAGGCACAAGGGTCATTAGTTATTAGAATTCATGTGATATGTATATTTATAGATAAATTTATTAATAGTGTTTGGAATACTTTGTGGTCGCTTTCATTTCACCTTTGTGCCCAGGAGGATGCTATGATATGGCATGAGACAGGGATTGTATGATGGGGATGTGGTGAGCTACGGGGGTCTGGGGTTTCATTCATTTGAATTGCAGTCTGATGAGCCGGCCACGGACAGCCCGTCCGGAAGGCCGATTGTCTCGCTGCCTCCTCCCTCCCTCCTGTTCCTCCTCCTCCTTGTCCTCCTCATCCTCCTCTGCCTTGTTCTCCTCCCGAGGGGGTCCTGCAATCCCTGGTGGCAAGGGCTGCGCCCTCATGATGGCCAAGCTGTGGAGCATGTAGCAGACCACAACGAAATGGAACTCCTGCTCAGCCGAGTACCGAGGGCTCCTCCAGAGCGGTCAAGGCAGTGGAACGGTTGCTTCAGTAGGCCGATGGTCTGCTCGATGATGTTCCCGGTGGCAGCATGACTCTCATTATATGAGTGCAGGACAGGAGTGTTGGGGTTACAGAGGGAAGTCATGAGCCAGGTGGAGAGCGGATAGCCCTAGTCTCCGAGCTTGATGTGGTGGCTGGAAGAGTGCTGGCACACCGGTCTGGTGCAGGCTGAAGGCATTGTGGCTGCTGCCAGGATAGCGGGCATTGGCGGTGAGGACTTGCTGTGTGTGGTTGCACACCAACTGCACATTAAGTGAGTGGTTTCCTTTGCGGTTACAGAAGATCTCAGGATTGTTATGCGGTGCCCACAAAGCCACGTGGGTACAGTCAATGGCGTCCTGCACCATTGGGAATCCTGCTATCCTGGCAAAGTCACATGCACGCTCATCCTACTTCTTTCTGGTGATGGGGTAGCTAATGTAGTCCCTTCTCCTACTGTAGAGAGCCTCAGTGACCTCCCAGATGCAGCGATGGACGCGAACTGCGAGATGTTAGCTATGTCTCCTGCTGCAGACTGGCAGGATTCACTGGCGAAGAAATTGAGGGTCATGGTGACTTTGACTGCCATTGTGAGAACCATGGTCGCCCTGGTCTGAGGCTGGAGGTCTGGTTGCAGGAGGTGGCAGAGTTCTGTGACCACCTCCTTAGTGAAGCAGAGCCTTCTAATACACTGCTCCTCGCTTAACTGAAGGTAGGAGAAGTGCTCTTGTATTACCCTCGGAGGGCAAGGCCTCCTGTTGAGAGCCCTGAAGGCCCTCCTCTTCCCTCTGCGCAATTGTTCCCGTCCTTCTCGCTGCCTCCGCCGTAGATCCTGGAGGGCGAGGTCATTAATCTTAGCAAGTGTTGTAGTTTGAATCTTTCCAGAAATAATTATGCAGTTTTGAACTTGCCACAACACTTCTCATACAAAAGAACCTTGAAATTACTAAAGAAAACTGTTGCAGTAGCAGGAACTAACAGACAGCCACTCAAATTCACAAACCTGTCAGGTACAAGTGATTGGTGATGATCCCTTTAAATAGCGTTGCTGGAGCCGGCTTCCTGCTGCTGCACGCCACCTGAAGCTGTCATTAACTCCAGCCGGTAAGTCCATTGGCTATAAGGAAGTTGGAGATCGGGCGTCCAGTGAGCATTGCACACTCACTGATGTCACGATCTCCATGATGGTGAGGTCCCTGGTGAGTGAGTTTACTGGCAGCGCTACTGGCAAGTGCCGTGTGAACTGGAACCGGCATCAGGTGTTGTTACAGCTGTCAATGACATTTTAGCGCCATCTTGTGGCGCTAACCTGTGGCGCAACCCACACGAATTTTCCCCTCAAAGATTGTGGCGGAGACAAAGTTGGGTATGTCTTAGTCTCATAAATGTTGCTACCACGGACAGGCATATGGTAACTAACCTGGGTACTGATTTATAAGAATCCTGCCAGGTTGAACCTCAAATACTCAGTAGGATTCTCAAATCCCACATGTATAAAGCATTTTGTTGATGTATAAATTTGACAGCAGGTTGACAACAATCCAATTCTCATTTGCAAGGTGCCTTGAAAATAGGCTTCTGCCCCAGGGAGCTGATATGTTTGACTCACTTTCTGGAGAGCCACTTTATGCTGCACTTGCAATTTTCTATATGTGTTCTGTTACTGAATAGTTAAATGTGGGTTGCTTAGTGATTCTGGGAACTCAGCAAAGGTTGTCTGGAGGCAACTGACGGATGTAGAACTCTGTCATCCATCATGCAGATTTCCTGCATTATATTTTTCCCACATGAAAACTTCAACTAGGTCAGTTTATTACTAATTTTAAATATGTTTCAGCTAACAGTTTCTATAAGGGAAGCCTGTTTCTGTAACTGAAATAGGCAGGCCATTTGGGTTGAAGCTTTAGCGGCCTTTGAACTTAAGCTAGCCAAATTAAGGACCATTTGAAGGACAATCATTATTTTAATTTTCAGATTTCAATCAGACATTTTTAGAATCAAAGTATGCATGGCCTGAACTTAACGTGCTTAACTGGGCACTGGCAGCATGGCACCCTGACAACTGAGATTGTTGGAAGAAGTCAGAGATAGTAGTGGTTCTGTGCTGTGAACTGTTGCTGTCTATGATGCTATGTTCAGAATACTCCATTGTATCTTTGATCTGGCTTGATGCTCAGAGGCACCTTTGTCTGGGATATATGCTGCAAGCTGCTGGCCATTTCTTCAGTTTGTTTTGGTTGCATCAAAGGCAACCAAAACAAACTGATGTGATAATAGGACACTTAGAAAATATCAATGGGATTAGACAGAGTCAACATGGATTTATGAAAGGGAAATCGTGTTTGGCAAACCTACTGGAGTTTTTTTTTGAGGATGTAACTGGTAAAATAGATAAGGGAAAACGTGTGGATGTGGTGTATTTGGATTTTCAGAAGGCCTTTGATAAAGTCCCACATAAGAGGTTAGTGTGCAAAATTAAAGCACATGGGATTGGGGGTAATATACTGGCATGGATTGAAAATTGGTTAACAGGACAGGAAACAGAGTAGGAATAAATGGGTCTTTTTCGGGGTGGCAGGCAGTGACTAGTGGGGTACTGCAGGGATCAGTGCTTGGGCCCCAACTATTCACAATATATATCAATGATTTGGATGAAGGAAACAAAATGTAATATTTCCAAGTTTGCTGACGACACAAAACTAGGTGGGATTGTGAGTTGTGAGGAGGATGCAAAGAGGCTTCAAGGCGATTTAGACAAGTTGAGTGAGTGGGCAAATACAGATGCAGTATAATGTGGATAAATGTGAAGTTATCCACTTTGGTAGGAAAAACAGAAAGGCAGAGTATTATTTAAATGGTGATAGATTGGGAAATGTTGATGTACAAAGGGACCTGGGTGTCCTTGTACACCAGTCACTGAAAGCAAACATGCAGGTGCAGCAAGCAGTTAGGAAGGCAAATGGTATGTTGGTCTTCATTGCAAGAGGATTTGAGTACAGGAGCAAGAATGTCTTACTACAGTTATACAGGGCCTTGGTGAGACCGCACCTGGAGTACTTTGTGCAGTTTTGGTCTCCTTACCTAAGAAAGGATATATTTGCCATAGAGGGAGTGCAGCAAAGGTTCACCAGACTGATTCCTGGGATGGCAGGACTGTCGTATGAGGAGAGATTGGGTCGACTAGGCCTGTATTCACTAGAGTTTAGAAGAATGAGATGGAATCTCATCGAAACGTATAAAATTCTGACTGGATGCAGGGAGGATGTTTCCCCTGGCTGGGGGGTCCAGAACGAGGGGTCACAGTCTCAGGATACGGGGCAGGACATTTAGGACTGAGATGAGGAGAAATTTCTTCACCCAGAGGGTGGTGAACCTGTGGAATTCTCTACCACAGAAGGCTGTGGAGGCCAAGTCACTGAATATATTTAAGGAGATAGATAGATTTCTAGACACAAAAGGCATCAAGGAGTATGGGGAGAAAGCAGGAATATGGTATTGAGATAGAGGATCAGCCATGATCATATTGAATGGCGGAGCAGGCTCCGAATGGCCTACTCCTGCTCCTATTTTTCTATGTTTCTATATTTCTAACATCTGAGCTCTGTAGCATCAGGGAACAGCATTGCCATGAATACGCACGACAACAACAACTTGCATTGATATAGCACCTTTAACATAGTAAAACATCCCAAGGCGCTTCACAGGAGCATTATCAAACAAAATTTGACACCGAGCCAAATAAGGAGATATTAGGGCAAATGACAGGAAGGCTTTAAGGAGCATCTTAAAGGAAGAAAGACGGGTCGAGAGGCGGAAAGGTTTAGGGAGGGAAATTCCGAGGAAAGGGCCCCAGCAGCTGAAGGCACGGCCGTCAATGGTGGAGCAATTAAAATTGGGGATGCTCAAGAGGCCAGAATTGGAGGAGCGCAGAGGTCTCAGAGGGTTATAGGGCTAGAGGAAGTTACAGAGATAAGAAGGGGCGAGGCCATGGAGGGATTTGAAAACAAGGACGAGAATTTTAAAATCGAGGCATTGTTTAACTGGGAACCAATGTAGATCAGCGAGCACAGGGGCGATGGGTGAATGGGACTTGGTGGAAGTTAGGATTCGGACAGTAGTTTTGGATGAGCTTAAGTTTATGGAGGGTGGAAGATGGGAGGTCAGCCAGGACTGTGTTGGAATAGTCAAGTCCAGAGATAACAAAGGTATGGATGTGGATTTCAGCAGCAGATGAGCTGAGGTAGGGGTGGAGTCGGGCGATGTTACGGAGGTGGAAATAGGCAGTATTAGTGATGCTGTGGATATTTGGTCAGAAACTCATCTCGGGGTCAAATACGACACCAAGATTGTGAACAATATGGTTCTGAGGTCTGATGTGTTGTCATGCAATAAGATGGGTTGTGGATTGAGGAAATGTCCCTTTGATTGCAAGTGGGGGAGAAGGGGGTCAGGCTATGGCATTTTAAAAGTACGTATAAACCCTCTTAATACCTGCATAGTAGCAAATAGTCACCGATTAAAACACAATGGGATAATACAGGAAACGTTGGTTTATCCAGAGGTTATGTGTCCGGAATACTCGATCTAGCGGCAAAAATCAGGAGCCGTTTTCTATATGTTTTTTTTTAGTTCTCGTTGCTTTTTTTTCCCCCCAGTCAAGCACTGCAAGGTCTGTAGCTATAGCAACAGCTTCAGCTACAGACGCTTGCAGCTGCAGCCGACTGTTTTGAAGCTGTTGCTAAGCAACAGGGTTTGTTGATTCACACGGAGCTTCTCAGTTCCGTATGTTTAAACGTTAACTCTGGTATGTCCGGCACTTTTGATGTTGCGGCACCAGCTCGGTCCCGTCAGTGCCGGATATCAGAAAGTTTCCTGTAATTCGATTGCCCCCAAAAACGGACGTGATCGCAATACACCACACCCCCATCACTCACCTACCAACAATCTCTATCAATCAAGACTCATACCTCACATTCATATGCTGAACCTCACCCTCACACACTTACCACTGCTGCAAGCCTCACACCCATATCTCAGTTTTCACACACTGCCAGTTATTCAATCATGACAGCCGCATCAACCAAACACATTGCATCACAATCAAGGACACACTCTCTTGTGCAGGAGAAGGTGGCTCACAACCACAGGCAGCAGCAGCTAACCGGAGGAGGACAGGTGCACCTGCATATCCTAACCCCGATGGAGGAGTTGAGGTTGCATTCACTCGTACCACAGTCAGATCAGTTGATCATGGGCAGCCCGGCCAAAAAAGGACTCTGTCTTGGTTGTCTCCTCCCTTCTTCCTCCTCCTCAGCTTTTCGCCATATACGTGGTGGTAAGGGCTGTACCCTCATGATGGCGAGATTGTGCAGCATGCAGCAGACCACGACGAATCTTGAGACACACTCTGGTGAGTACTGCAGGGCTCCTCCAGAGCGGACCAGGCAGCGGAAGTGTTGTTTAAGGATCACAATGGTCTACTCAATCACATTCCGTGTGGCAGCATGGCCTTCATTATATGCATGGTTCCCACGTGGTTGGGTTGCGCATCGGAGTCATGAGCTAGGTGGTCAGCAGATAGCCCTTTTCGCCCAGTAGCCACCCGCTGGTTTGTTGTGGTGGGTCAAATACAGATAGTACAGCGGACTGCTGCAAAATGAAGGCATCATGGCTGCTGCCAGGATACCAAGCATTGACTTGCATGATGCGCTGAGTACGGTCACGCACCAGCTCGACAATGAGGGAGTGGAATCCCTTCCGATTGCGGTACATCTCCGAGTTCACATGCAGCACCCGCAAAGCAACATTGTGCAGTCAATGGCACCCTGCACCATGGAGAAACGTGCAATCCTGGTGAAGCCGCGTGCTCGCTTTGCCTGCTTCTCTCTGGCAAGAGAGAATGAAATGTATTCACCTCTCTTTGCATACAGAGCCTCAATGACCTCCCTTATACAACGGTGAACCGGCGAACTGTGAGATGTTGCAAATGTTACCTGCTCCAGCCCAGAAGGAGCCCGACGCATAAACATTCATGGCAATGCTCACCTTCATAGCCACTGGCAATGCCGTCCTCGCCCTGCTCTGAGGCTGCAGGTCTGCCTGCAACAGGTGGCAATTTCAGTGAGCATCTCCTTAGTGAAGCGGAGACGTTGCATGGACTGTTCCTCACTGAGGTTGAGGTAAGAGAATTGCTCCCTGAAGACCTGGGGTGGGTATGGCCTCCTGCCGAGAGCCCTTCTCCCCCTCCTCCTCCCTCTTCGAGCAGCTTGTCCTCCTCTGTGTCGCCTCTGTTCAATCTCCCCAACAAGCTACAGGCCAAGGGGGATACAAACTACAGCACCCCTGTCTGGGAGCAACTGGTCTGAGCAGAAGCCTTGAAGTAACCTGCCACACCTCTCCCTTGAGACTTCAGCAACTTCAAATAAGACACCAAACCAAGAAACACCTCTACAAACTCACCAAGAGTTTGGATAGAAATCAATCAGCAACTAACCTGAAAGCAGGTGATGATCCCTTTAAATATCGCTGGTAGAGGGTCCTTCCTGTTGCTGAACACGTTAGGTAAAGCGAGGGAGATATGAAGTCAGCGTTGAGGTTGAAAATGGCAGCGCTGGCGTCAAATCAGCATTGCACGCTGACTGACATCACGATCTGTGTACTGTGCATACTTCCGGTGCACACTCCCTGCGCTGACGCAAACGACTTTACCAAAATTGCATCCAGCACGGCCTGCACCAGAAGTGCGCGCATGAAGCGCGGACACCATTTTCGACACAAAACAGCACCCGTAGTGCCAAAAAAATCGGGCGTTACGAAGCTGAATTTCTAGGCCAATAAGATCCTGTTTGCTGCCAGAAATAAAACGATTATACAAAATCAGAGTTAAATTAAACCCAATTGTTTTGTGGTCCCCAAGTTAGCAGAAGACATGTTCCGATTTGCTTTGGCAGAGGGAAATATGAAGTCAGTGGAGATGCCTCTAGCCCTTCCGCTCCTCCCTGCAACATACATAGAAACATAGAAGATAGGAGCAGGAGTAGGCCATTCGGCCCCTCGAGCCTGCTCCGCCATTTAATGAGATCATGGCTGATCATCCAAATTCAGTACCCTGCCCCTGCTTTCTCCCCATATCCCTTGATCCCTTTAGCCTTAAGAAATATATCTAACTCCTTCTTGAATATATTTAATAAGCTGGCCTCAACTGCCTTCTGTGGTAGAGAATTCCACAGGTTCACCACTCTCTGGGTGAAGAAATTCCTCCTCATCTCAGTCCTAAATGGCTTACCCCTTATCCTTAGACTGTGACCCCTGGTTCTGGACTCCCCCGCCAAAGGGAACATCCTTCCTGCATCTAGTCTGTCTAGTCCTGTTAGAATTTTATAAGTTTCAATGAGATTCCCTCTCATTCTTCTAAACTCTAGCGAATATAAGCCTGATCGACTCAATCTCTTCATACGTCATTCCTGCCATCCCAGGTATCAGTCTGGTGAATCTTCGCTGCACTCCCTCCATGGCAAGAACATCCTTCCTCAGATAAGGCGACCAAAACTGCACACAATACCCAAGGTGTGGTCTCACCAAGGCCCTGTACAACTGCAGCAAGACATCCTTGCTCCTGTACTCGAATCCTCTCGCAATGAAGGCCAACATACCATTTGCCTTCTTAACTGCCTGCTGCACCTGCATGCTTACCTTCAGCGACTGGTGCACAAGGACACCCAGGTCTCGTTGCACTTCCCCTTTTCACAATCTATTGCCGTTCAGATAATAATCTGTCTTCCTGTTTTTGCCACCAAAGTGGATAACCTCGCATTTATCCACATTATACTGCATCTGCACCCAACCTGTCCAAATCATACTGAAGCTTCTCTGCATCCTCCTCACAGCACACACGCTTTGTGTCATCTGCAAACTTGGAGATATTATATCTAGCTCCCTCGTCTAGATCATTAATATATATTGTGAATAGCTGGGGTCCTAGCACCGATCCCTGCAGTACCCCACTAGTCACTGCCTGCCACTCGGAAAAAGACCCGTTTATTCCAACTCTTTGCTTCCTGTCTGCCAATCAGTTCTCTATCCAAGTCAGTACCTTACACCAAATCCCATGTGCTTTAACTTTGCATGCTAATCTCTTGTGCAGGACCTTATCGAAAGCCTTCTGAAAGTCCAAATACACCACATCCACTGGTTCTCCCTTATCTATTCTACCAGTTACATCCTCAAAAAATTCCAGTAGATTAGTCAAGCATGATTTACCTTTTGTAAATCCATGTTGACTTTGTCCAATCCTGTCACTGCTTTCCAAGTGCTCTGCTATTACATTTTTATAATGGACTCTAGCATTTTCCCCACTACCGATGTCAGGCTTACCGGTCTATAATTCCCCGTTTTCTCTCTACAACCTTTTTTAAATAGTGGGGTTACATTAGCTACCCTCCAATCCATGGGATCTACTCCAGAGTCTATAGAATTTTGGAAGATGACCAGCAATGCATCTACTATTTCTAGGGCCACTTCCTTAAGTACCCTAGGATGTAGATTATCGGGCCCTGGGGATTTATCGGCCTTCAATCCAGTCAATTTCCCTAACACCATTTCCCTACAAATACTGATTTCATTCAATTCCTCCCTCTCATTAGACCTTATGTTCCCCGAAATCTCTGGAAGGTTATTTGTGTCCTCCTTTGTGAAGACAGAACCAAAGTATGCATTTAATTGGACTGCCATTTCTTTGTTCCCCATTATAAATTCCCTTGATTCTGACTGCAAGGGACCTACGCTTGACTTCACCAATTTTTTTCTCTTCACATATCTATAGAAGCTTTTACAGTCAGTTTTTATGTTCCCTGAAAGCTTACTCTCATATTCTATTTTCCCCCTATTAATCCCTTTGTCCTCCTTTGCTGAATCCTAAACTACTCCCAATCCTCAGGTTTGCTGCTTTTTCTGGCCAATTTATATGTCCTCTCCTTGGATCTTATGCTATCCCTAATTTCCCTTGTTAACCATGGTTGAGTCACCTTTTTTGTTTTATTTTTATGCCAAACAGGGATGAACAAATTCTGTAGTTCATCCATGCGATCTTTAAATGTTTGCCATTGCCTATCCACTGTCAACCCTTTAAGTAACGTTCCCCAATCTATCCTAGCCAACTCGCGCCTCATACCATCGTAGTTTCCTTTATTTAAATTCAGGAACCTAGTCCCCGAGTCAACTACTTCACTCTCCATCTTAATGAAGAATTCGATCATATCATGATCGCTCCTCCCCAAGGGGCCTCGCACAACAACATTGCTAATTAATCCTTTCTCATTACATAATACCCAGTCTAAGATGGCCTGATCTCTAGTTGGTTCTTCGACATATTGGTCCAGGAAACCATCCCGTATACACTCCAGGAATTCCTCCTCCACAGTATTGTTACTAATTTGGTTAGCCCAATCTATATGTAGATTAAAGTCACCCATGATAACTGCTGTGCCCTTATGCACGCTTCTCTAATTTCCCTTGTAATGCCATCCCCAACCTCCGCATTACTGTTTGGGGGTCTATATACCACTCCCACTAACGTTTTCTGCCCCTTGGTATTTTTCAGCTCTACCCATGCAGATTCCATATCATCAGAGCTAATATCCTTCCTTACTATTGTGTTAATCTCCTCTTTAACCAGCAATGCTACCCCACCTCCTTTTCCTTTTTGCCTGTCCTTCCTGAATATTGAATACCCCTGGATGTTGAATTCCCAGCCTTGGTCACCCTGGAGCCATGTCTCCGTAATTCCAATTACATTTAATCCGTTTACATCTATTTGCACAGCTAATTCATCCGCCTTGCTCCTCGCATTAAGACACAAAGCCTTCAGGCTTGTTTTATCAACACTCTTAGTCCTTTTAGAAATATTATTTACTGTAGCCCTGTTTGATTTACACCCTTGATTTCTCTGCCTTCCACTTTTGCTTTTCTCCTTCCTGTCTTCTGTTTCTATCCTTGCTTCCCTTTCCTCTGTCTCCCTGCATAGGTTCCCAACCCCCTGTCATTTTAGTTTAAACCCTCCCCAACAGCACTAGCAAAAATTCCCCCTAGGACATCGGTCTCGGTTCCGCCCAGGTGCAAATCATCCAGTTTGTACTGGTCCCACCTCCCCCAGAACCGGTTCCAATATCCTAGGAATTTGAATCCCTCCCCCTTGCACCATTCCTCTAGCCACGTATTCATCTGAAATATCCTTCTATTTCTACTTTATAGATATGTGAAGAGAAAAAGATTGGTGAAGTCAAGCGTAGGTCCCTTGCAGTCAGAATCAGGGGAATTTATAATGGGGAACAAAGAAATGGCAGACCAACTAAATACATACTTTGGTTCTGTCTTCACAAAGGAGGACACAAATAACCTCCCAGAGATGCCGGGTAACATAGGGTCTGATGAAAGGGTGGAACTGAAAGAAATCAGTATTTGTAGGGAAATGGTGTTAGGAAAATTGATGGGACTGGAGGCCAATAAATCCCCAGGGCCTGATAATCTACATCCTAGGGTACTTAAGGAAGTGGCCCTAGAAACAGTAGATGCATTGCTGGTCATCTTCCAGAACTCGATAGACTCTGGAACAGTACCCATGGATTGCAGGGTAGCTAATGTTACCCCACTATTCAAAAAAGGTGGTAGAGAAAAAGCGGGGAATTATAGACCGGTAAGCCTGACATCAGTAGTGGGGAAAATTCTAGACTCCATTATAAAAGATGTAATAGCAGAGCACTTGGAAAGCAGTGACAGGATCGGACAAAGTCAACATGGATTTACGAAAGGTAAATCGTGCTTGAGTAATCTACTGGAAATTTTTGAGGATGTAACTGGTAAAATAGATAAGGGAGAACCAGTGGATGTGGTGTATTTGGACTTTCAGAAGGCTTTTGATAAGGTCCCGCATAAGAGATTAGCGTGCAAAATTAAGATACATAGGATTGGGGGCAAGGTATTGACTTGGACAGAGAACTGGTTGGCGGATAGAAAACAGAGAGTTGGAATAAACGGGTCATTTTCCGAGTGGCAGGCAGTGACTAGTGGGGTACCGCAGGGATCGGTCCTCGGACCCTAGCTGTTCACAATACACATTAATGATCTGGACGAGGGAATTGGATGTAACATCTCCAAATTTGCAGACGACACAAAGCTGGGTGGGAGGGTATGCTGTGAGGAGGATGTCGTGAAACTCCAGTACGATTTGGACAGGTTGGGTGATTGGGCAGAAACATGGCAAATGCACTATAATGTGGATAAATGTGAGGTTATCCGCTTTGGTGGCAAAAACAGGAAGGCAGATTATTATTTGAATGGCAATAGATTGGGAGAAGGGGAAGTGCAAAGAGACCTGGGTGTTCTTGTGCACCAGTCGCTGAAGGTAAGCATGCAGGTGCAGCAGGCGGTTAAGAAGGCAAATGGTATGTTGGCCTTCGTAGCAAAAGGGTTCGAGTACAGGAACAAGGATGTCTTGCTGCAGTTGTACAGGGCCTTGGTGAGACCACACCTTGAGTATTGTGTGCAGTTTTGGTCGCCTTATCTGAGGAAGGACGTTCTTGCCATGGAAGGAGTGCAGCGAAGATTCACCAGGCTGATACCTGGGATGGCAGGAATGACGTATGAGGAGAGATTGGGTCGATTGGGCTTATACTCACTGGAGTTTAGAAGAATGAGAGGGGATCTCATCGAAACCTATAAAATTCTGTCAGGCCTGGACAAACTAGATGCAGGATGTTTCCGATGGCCGGGGAGTCCAGAACCAGGGGTCATAGTCTAAGGATAAGGGGTAAGCCATTTAGGACAGAAATGAGGAGGAATTTCTTCACCCAGAGAGTGGTGAACCTGTGGAATTCTCTGCCACAGAGGGTGGTGGAGGCCAGTTCATTAAATATATTCAAGAAGGAGTTGGATATATTTCTTAAGGCTAAAGGGATCAAGGGATATGGGGAGAAGGCAGGGACAGGGTACTGAATTTGGATGATCAGCCATGATCTCATTGAATGGCGGAGCAGGCTCGAAGGGCCGAATGGCCTACTCCTGCTCCTATCTTCTATGTTTCTATGTTTACTCTGACTAGCACATGGCACTGGTAGCAATCCTGAGATTACTACCTTTGAGGTCCTATTTTTAAATTTACCTCCTAACTCCCTATATTCAGCTTTTAGGACCTCATCCCGTTTTTTACCTATATCGTTGGTACCTATATGCACCACGACAACTGGTTGTTCACCCTCCCCCTCCAGAATGCCCTGCAGCCGCCCCAAGACATCCTTGACCCTTGCACCAGGGAGGCAACATACCATTGTGGAGTCTCGTTTGCGGCCGCAGAAACGCCTATCTATTCCCCTTACAACAGAATCCCCTATCACTATAGCTCGCCCAGTCTTTTCCCTCCCGTCCTGTGCAGCGGAAGTTGGCTGCTGCTGCCTTCCCCCGATATCCACAGTGGTATATCTGTTTGAGAGGGGGCTGGCCACAGGGGACCCCTACACTACCTGCCTACGCCTACTACTCTGCCTGGTGGTCACCCATTCCCTTCCTGCCTGTGCAGCCTTTACCTGCGGTGTGACCAACTCCCTAAACGTGCTATCCACGATGTCCTCAGCATCGCAAATGCTCCAGTATGTATCCATTCGCAGCTCCAGCGCCGCAATGCGGTCTGCCAGTAGCTGCAGCTGGATACACTTCCCGCACACATGGTCGTCAGGAATATAGGAAGTGTCCCTGATTTCCCACATAGCGCAGGAGGAGCATGCCATAGAGCCGAGCTGTCCTGCCATGAATTACCCTTTAATTAATTTAAATTAATTTAAATCAAATCAATACCACTAATTACACTACAATTAAATGATATACTCAAGGGCCCTTGGTTACTAACACTCCCTGATACACAACAGAGACCTTAGAAACTATAACCACAAAAATCAAGACCTTCTAAATTTTATAAACTATTAATCTTAACTGTCAAACTATAGAGTAGTATAAATACTCACCTGGCCGTACTCACCCAATCAGCTGCTTCCTCTTGCCCGCGTCACTTTTTGAACTGAAACAGTCTTTGTAACACTTCTTAAAATCATGGAAAGGAAAGAGATCTATCGCAAAAGTATTACCTTTGGCTGATTACACAAGTAGCGGCAGAGTTCTCCAATGTACTGGAAACATGTAACATTATACTTTCGACAGTCATTCCAGAACTGGCTAGCTGAGAATTTCTTCTTTAGCACCAATGTTGCACCTAAATGAACACAAGAATGTACCTTTCAGACATTCAGACAGTGACAAGAAAATAGCTCCCCCATTCATGTACTGTCAATAATCTTGAGCTTCTACAACAATTACAATTGCAAGACAAGGGGCATAGGTCAGTATTAGAACAGAAACTACACATGGATGGGTTGAAATAAGACATAGCCATAGAATTTCAGTGTAATTTTTGGGGTCGTCAGATAGCTCAGTGGGTAAATGCACCAACTAATGCAGTATTGAGCCATAGAGAACTTAAAACAGAACATACTGGAAGACAAAGTTCTTCAGCACCTGAAAGAGAAAAGATAGATTAACATTTTGGGGTTGAGATCCATTGTCAATTCCCTGCACTCTAATGAAGTGTCTGGGGGGAATTTTCCGGGGGGTCAGCGAATGCGATCGGTCGCAGGTTGAGTGGGAAATTTTGTTTTTGAACAGCAGGTTGGGATCCCGCTATCAACCCACCGCCACGCGCCTTTCACAAAAGTCGAGTCTGTCAGCACTGAGCAGACCCGACATGCAGCAGCTGGGGAGGCAATTCAGGTCATTATGACCTTATTAAGAGCATTAAGAACTATTTTCAGCTCACCTTCAGAGCTTACCAGGTCATCCACGGGATCCACGCTGCTCGGGAATCAAGTCAGGTAAGCAGGGCGGGGGTTGTGTCACCATGGAATTATCTCATTACTGGACAGCTGAAAATGTGCTATAAAAGCTCCCATCTCACAGATGTTCACTTTCCAAACTCAGAAGCTATTGCTTACTCCATTTGGAAGACAGATTGAGCTTTATGCAGGTTGCAAGTGTTTGTAGCAAACGCTCTATCCAGTGCCACCTCATTGGAACAACCTCGCTCACCAATGACAGACTGCTTCTGTCATCTCAACTTCACCTGCCATTTATTCCATCAGCATTGGTGCCCTTGAAACTATCTCACCTTGGTCCTCAGAATCCCACCACCATCAGCCCCAACACCAGCAGCACCAACAACAGCACCAACCTTCTCCATAATCAACTGATGCTGCACAGGACACGGCATCAGCACCCGATCATATTGCTGTCCAGGAGGCCGGGGATGGCCTCACCATGGCCAGGTTTACTACACTTGACACTGTACACCCTGGCTGTCACATGATGCACCAGGTTGGCACCACCCCACACCAACACCGTAAAGCATCCCTACAATGCCCAAGTCATTCCTTTTACACTCATCACCATTGCGGGGAGTGCCATTCTGTCTCAGCATTCACTGTAACTCACTAAGCCACTTCCAAAGGTGCACACAAATCTGTCCAAGAATGCAAAGTGTTGAAAATAAAGGTTTCAATGTTTGACACCACATTAACAGACGCTTTACATGAACATTGCATAAAACACCCAAGTTGTTAGTTGGTATAATTGCACTAGGATGAGGGCGAGTGTGAGGGGGTGGCTAGTGAGATGGGGAAGTGATAATGTAGATAGAGAGGGATGGGTGGGGGTACAAGGTAAGTTGGTGAGAGTATGGATGTGTAGGAGTAAGGTAGGGAAGGCAGAGTGATGGGAATGTGATGAGTGGTACAGCAGGATGAGGTTGAGTGTGGCTTTGTACTAACATTTCGTGATCTACTGAGATCATTGAAACGTTTGCATCACTGCAGCCTGGTCCTCCTGACAACATCCCTGCTTGTGCAACCAGGCTGCGTTGATCTCCTGGTGAGGTCTCTTCTGCCTATTGGAAGGGCAGAGAACCTCCCTGCGTGATGTGACTCCCTCTATAAGCATATGGAGGGAGTCATAGAAGAGCACCTCTGTGCAGTGCTTGTCAGTGTTTGCAGCACCTCAATGCGGTAGAACACTGACAGCACAAATGTCAAAATCAATTTGGACATGGTCCCTTTAAGGAAACCGGCTGATGACGTCATCAAATGACGTCATCAGACCCGCTTCCTTCAATTGGCTGGTAAACACGCTGGCGAGCTTAACAAGCCCAATCAGGGAAAATCATTTTAGACAGCGGACTGGAGCCAGCAGCGAGGCTGGGACCCATCACCCACGTCATCCGCCACGGACCCGCCGATGTTGGTAAAATCCAGCCCAGACAATCCAAAATGTTAACCAGTCTCTTAATTCCAGCAGGACTAGACAGACTAGATGCAGGAAGGATGTTCCCGATGGCAGGGGAGTCCAGGACCAGGGGTCACAGTCTAAGGATAAGGGGTAAGCCATTTAGGACTGAGATGAGGAGGAATTTCTTCTCCCAGAGAGCGGTAAACCTGTGGAATTCTCTACCACATAAGGCAGTTGAGGCCAACTTATTAAATATATTCAAGAAGGAGTTAGATATATTTCTTAAGGCTAAAGGGATCAAGGGATATGGGGAGAAAGCAGGGACAGGGTACTGAATTTGGATGATCAGCTATGATCTTATTAAATGGCAGAACAGGCTCGAGGGGCCGAATGGCCTACTCCTGCTCCTATCTTCTATGTTTCTCTTCTCTTTTCAGATGTTCAAGGATTTGCTTCTTATTTACAGTATTTCTGGTTGTATTTCAGATCATAATTTACTTATTCTTTCTTTCACCTCACTAACTTTCTCCTCTTCCCTCTTCTCCTGAAAGTGTTCAATCCTTGTTGGCATATGGTTCAATGGCCTCTAGTACCTTGCCCTTGTAATCATTATTCAATGATTACTCAGGAGGGTTCACAGTTTCTGTCTCTGCTGAAATGGAGAGACCAGGAGGGTCTAATATTTTATCTCTGATCTATGTTGAATTAATTGATCTCAGTCAGAGTAACGCTGAAGGTTCTAAATTGGTTTCACTGCCAACAAGCTATAGAGGGGAATAAAAGAAAAATCAACTAATGCTTCCCATTCTCAATTGCTATCCACTGATGCTGGGTAAGGATACAACCTCCATGCCCAGAATTACCTTAGCTGCCAGTGAGGCAGGCAGCCCAAAATTGGAATGCTGGCAATCAGCGAGCTGCCTTTGGATGCACAACTACCTTTTAGAAGTTAGGACCTAAAACTCCTGGGAGAGTGACAATATTTGCAAGGGGTCCCACAGAAACAAAGATTTGAAAATCCTTGACTTACAGCATCCCACTTACTTGCTTTGTCCCCATACTCCAATAGTGCTATGGGGGGGAAAAATTCAGTTGGTTGTGCCTCCCGTTAGCGCCTTAAGAGGGCGCTAATGGGATGCAACGCAACTAGCACCCGGGCACGGCACTGCCCACGCCTCCCGCAAAATTCAGCGGGAGGTTAGTGGTGGCGCTAACCGGTAGCGCCCTGTGGCACTGGCGATAATATCATTGGTGTGCGCAGCGCCCCGGCCACGATCTTCGGGAGCGCCCCCTGACTTACCGCCGGACGCTATGTCCGACGGGGTCAGGGGGGGCGTACCTGCGGCCAGGGAGGTGCAATTTAAAGGCGAGGTGCGGGGCGGCCATTTTTGTTGCTGGCCGCCTGCCAGCACCTGCCTGCGCTCCCGTCCCAGACCTCCTGAAACACCCCCCCCCCCCCGCGAAGTGCTGGCTGCGCTCCAAGAGCCCGGCACTTCTCTTGAGTGCTGGGCTCTTTTGCCTGCACTCCCGATCCCCGGGGGCCCAGCTGGGCCCCAGGCCGTGCTGCACAAGGCCCCTCCCCTTTAAGAAGGGGAGGTCGGCATGCAATATCGCGGCGCGACGTGCCGCAGCGTGTGGCGCTGCGGCACTTAACGCCGCAATATTGACTCACAGCGCCCCAAGATGCGGGGCGCTTCCAGTAGCACCCCGCTTCCCTCTTGGGGCACAACCACTCAATTTCCGGCGCGGGGACGTTAATTTTTCCGGGGCGCTACTTTTAGCGCCCCGGCGAAGTTAGCGCCCCAATTGGGGCGCTACTCAATTTTTAGCCCTGGGTCTTTAACATTTATCTGAACCATTAGAATAAGTAGGCAGTGTCTTGGTTTAACACCTCCTCCAAAAGAGAGTGCCACCTATAATTCAGTTCTGTATTGGAATGTCAACCAAGATTATGAGCATATACTCTGGTTTAGGACTAGACCGTAAAGCCTATGACCCAGAGGCTAATGTTATCAACTGCGCCAAATAAACATGAGTAAAGATCAGCAGTTTTACAGTAGTGAAGGAACGGCTTTATGACAGTACTTCTCCTTTATTAAAGCAGTAGTTTAGCATTTGACATACTTAAGAAACAAGCATACCTATCTCGATGCAGCCACAGATGCCTAAGAGTGAGGCTGCGCCATGATATAGAGGAAGTGAAACATAGATGACATCATCCTTGGTGACTCCAAATATCCAAAAGCCAGCACTAGCCCTCAAGGACTGTAGCTGTGTGATTACAGCAGCCTTTGGTAACCCTGAAAATTTTCAAAATTACATTATGTTAAAAGAACATTCAACTTTACATGAATGAAAAAGTAAAGAATTAACAAATTGAAGTACTGTATTAGAATATTACATTAACCCAGAGGGAAATTTCTCCTCCATACTCCTAAAATGAAGGCAACATTTACACAAATAACACACTTTCCTTCTTAAATACAAAGTATTCCCTATTTTTAACAGGGATGGCCTTAATATCCACTTTTTTCCTTTTTTCATATACTCATATTTAGTTATCGTCATACCAACTTTAAAAAAAAACAAATTATTTATTCATTCACGGGATGTGGGCGTCGCTACCAAGGCCAGCATTTACTGTCCATCCCTAACTGCCCTCGAGAAGGTGGTGGTGAACTGTCTTCTTGAACTGCTGTAGTCCCTGTGGTGAAGGTACTCGTAGTCCCTGTGGTGAAGGTACTCCCACAGTGATGTTAGGTAGGGAGTGCCAAGATTTTAACCCAGCGACGATGAAGGAACGGCAATATATTTCCAAGTGACTTGGAGGGGAACTTGGAGGTGGTGGTGTTCCCATGCACCTGCTGCCCTTGTCCTTCTAGGTGGTAGAGGTCACGAGTTTGGGAGGTGCTGTCAAAGAAGCCTTGGCAAGTTGCTGCAGTGCATCTTGTAGATGGTACATGCTGCAGCCATGGTACACCGGTGGTGGAGGGAGTGAATGTTTAAGGCGGTGGATGGAGTGCCAATCAAGCGGGCTGCTTTGTCCTGGATGGTGTCGAGCTTCTTGAGTGTTTTTGGAGCTGCACTCATCCAGGCAAGCAGAGAGTGTTCCATCACACTCATGACTGTGTCAGGAGGTGAGTCACTCACCGCAAAATACCCAGCCTCTGACCTGCTCTTGTAGCAATAGTATTTATGTGGCTGGTCCAGTTTAAGTTTCTCGTCAATGGTGACCCCCCAAGATATTGTTGGTGGGGGAATTCGATGATGGTAATGTCATTGAATGTCAAGGGGAGGTGGTTGGACTTTCGCTTGTTGGAGACACACATTGCCTGGCACTTGTGTGGCGTGAATGTTACTTGCCACTTACCAGCCCAAGCCTGAATGTTGTCCTGGTCTTGCTGCATGCGGGTACGGACTGCTTCATTATCTGAGGAATTGTAAATGGAACTGAACACTGTGCGATCATCAGCGAACATCCCCACTTCTGACGTTATGATGGTGGGAAGGTCAATGATGAAGCAACTAAAGTTGGTTGGGCTTAGGAACTCCTGCAACAATGTCGTGGGGCTGAGATGATTGGCCTCCAACAACCAGTCATCTTCCTTTGTGGTAGGTATGACTCCAGTCAAAATTATGTAGGACATTGAGCACCTTATGATGAATTGGCCGTAGCTAATCTACATCTGTAATGTGCAATATGATAGCTTACATAGTGGTATGGTACAAAGCTACAGGGTCTCAGGTTCAATCCCTGATCGGTACTGTTGAATTCAACAGGGGCAGCTGTGGACCACTGCTCAGGCCTCAGTACCTATACTGGATGACATCAGGTAAGGGTACAATCAGGTTCACCTGCAATGCCTCCCAAAGTTGAACAACTTGCCAACACTCAGTGTTGAGGCTCACACATGAAGAATAGTCATGTTTTCCAAAGTATTGCATGATTACCTGGATATATTTCTTAAGGCTAAAGGGATCAAGGGGTACGGGGAGAAAGCAGGGACCAGGTACTGAGTTTGGATGATCAGCCATGATCGCATTGAATGGCGGAGCAGGCTCGAGGGGCCGAATGGCCGACTCCTGCTCCTATCTTCGAGGTTTCGATGTTACCTGTGGAATTGTACCTCAGCATGAATCGCCCCCTTTAGAAAAGGTTAGAAAGTAAAACCCACAGTAGTGCAGATGCAACTAAACAAAATATGCAGCACATAAAGTAATAGCTTACAAACATTTAAGAACTAAGAGGGATTACATATTTGTAGAAGCTTGTAATTACAATAATTATAAGTACGACGTTATTTCAGAGTGGCTAATTATATTAACAAACCATATAATTGGTAAATGCTGTGGTTAATGAGCATGTTAAAGAACACTGTATCCGCATAAAATCACAGAAATTAAAGCACAGAAGGATTTCATTTCAACTCATCTGCCTGCACCAGTTCTACATTGGAGCTACATATTCTCCCATTTCCCTGTTCTTTCCTTGTACTGTTTTAATAATTTTTTCAGCATTTATCTAATTCTCTCTTAAACACCTGTGACTGAATCAGCTTTAACTGCCACTTGTGGTAATGTATTCCATATTCTAATCACCCTTTGCATGTAAATGTCTCCCTTTTCGCTTCTAGTATTTTTCCCCTTTGGTGCCAATTCTGCAGGTTATGACCAGTGGAAATAACTATTTACCCTCTCAAACACTTCCATAATTTTGAACAAAGCTATTGGATATCCCCTTAAACTTCTCAACTTCACTAAATCTCCTCATCTTGTGCTGTGTTCCGGTGTGCACACCCATTGCATTTCATTCGTCGCATCGTGGCACAGACGCTGTCAATAAACTTCACCATGACCTTTAAACATAATCCCTTAAGATTACGATCTCTCACCCTTTGCCTTTTATAAAAAGAAAAAGAACCAGCTTTTTTCTTGGCTGGTTAGCAAAAACAATTCCGTGATGGCTTTTGGGTATTACTAAAATAAAAATGAATTTCTTCCTGTCACTTTATACTCACCATTACCTCGAAACCAAAAGCAGTTTCAAAATGAAAACTGAGAAATAGGACTTTTCTAGTGAACATTCCCTACTGGCACACACTTCTCAATTTCTATCTAACTGGGTAATGAAAGTTATACATTTAGACATCAGATTAATGGAGTGTGTAATAATTACAAAGTAGTTACAGCACAGAAACAGGCCATTCAGCCAAACAGGTCCGTGCCGGTGTTTATGCTCCACATGAGCCTCCTCCCACTCTACTTTATCTAACCCAATCAACATATCCTTCTATTCCTTTCTCCCTCATGTGCTTATCTAGCTTCCCCCTGAATGCATCTATGCTATTCGCCTCAACTACTCCCTGTGGTGCGAGTTCCACATTCTAACCACTCCCTGTGTGAAGAAGTTTATCCTGAATTCCCTATTGGATCTATTAGTAACTATCTTATATTTATGGACCCTAGTTCTGGTCTCACCCGCAAGTGGAAACATCTTCTCTTCATCTACTCTATCAAACCCTTTCATAATCTTAAATACCTCTATCAGGTCACCCCTCAGTCTTCTCTGTTCTAAAGAAAAGAGCTCCAGCCTGTTCAAACCTCTCAGTTCTGGTATAATATAGAAAATCCCTTTTGCACCTTCTCCAGTGCCTCTACATCCTTTTTATAATATGGGGACCAGAACTGTTCACAGTACTCCAAGTGTGGTCTAGTGATAATGATGCATCGTTGTCAGGTCTAGGTAGAACAGCTGGGCAAGGATGCAAAGGGGCCAGATCTTAACTCACTGCATTAAAAAAATCTCCTCATCTGGAATGCATTGCCTGAAAGTGTGATGAAAGAAGATATAATAGAAACTTTAAAAAGGGAATTGGATCTCTACTTATAAAGGAAAGATTTGCAGGGCTATGGGAAAAGATTAGGGAAGTGGGACTAATTAGATAACTCGTTCAGAGAGCCGGCACAGGCGTGATGGGCCAAATGGCCTCCTGCTGTGCTGCACGATTCTATCTCCCCTCTGGTTCTTTTGTGAGTTATCTTAAATCTGTGTTCTCTGGTTACCGACCCTCCTCCACTGAAAACAGTTTCTCCTTATTTACTCCATCACACCCTCCCCATAATTTTAACACCTCTATTAAATCTCCTCTTAATCTTCTCTACTCTAAAGAAAACAATCTCAGTGTCTCTAGTCTCTCTGCATAACTTAAGTCCCTCAACCTTGGTATCATTCTAGTAAATATCCTCTGTACCATCGCCAAGGTCTTGACATCCTTCCTAAAATGTGGTGCCCAGAATACTTAAGCTGAGGCCTAACCAGTGTTTTATAAAGGTTTAGCATAACTTCCTTGCTTTTGTACTCTATGCCTCTTTATAAAACCAAGGATCCCGTATCAACTTGTCCCACCACCTCTGGACCTTTAAGATTGTACCATTTATTTTACATTGTCTTTCCTCATACGTTCTCCTATGAAGATAATAGATTGTGAATGATGACATAATGGAATCACCATATAAATATGCTGCTGCCACATAGCATGGTATGAACAGCAGCAGGCAAAAAAGGCTGGATTTTACCAACCTCGGCAGGTCCGTGGCAGGCAACGTCGGTGGCAGGACCCAGCCTTGCTGCCGGCTTCAGCCCGCTGTCTAAAAAAATGATTTTCCCCTGATTGGGCTTGTTAAGCCCGCCCAGCATGTTTGCCGGCCAACTGAAGGAAGGGGGTCTGATGACGTCATTTGATGACACGTCATCAGCCAGTTTCCTTAAAGGGACCATGCGCAAATTGATTTTGACATTTGTGCTGTCAGTGTGCTACAGCATTGAGGTGCTGCAAACACGGACAAGCACTGCACAGAGCTGCAGGGCTGCACCCTGGCTCTCCCATGACTCTTTCCATATGCTTACGGAGAGAGTCTCAGCATGCAGGGAGGTTCTCTTCCCTTCCAATGGGCGGAAGAGACCTCCCCAGGAGATCAATGCAACCTGGTTGCACATTGCACAGGAGGACACAAGCAGGGATGTCGTCAGGAGGACCAGGTTGCAGTGGCGCAAACCTTTCAATGATCTCAGTAGATCAGGAAACATTGGTACAAAACCACACTCAACCTCATCTTGTTGCGCCTCTCATCACATCCCCAGCACTCTGTCTTCCCTACCCTAATCCTGCACATCCTTACTCACACCAACTTACCTTGCACCTCCACCCATCCCTCTATCTACATCATCACTTCCCCATCTCACTAGCCACCCCTCACACTCACCCTCATCCTAATCCAATCATACCAACTAACAACACACAAGGGTAGGCACTTGGGTGTTTTATGCAGTGTTCATGTAAAGTTTCTGTTAATGTGGTGTCAAACATTGAAACCTTTATTTTCAACACTTTGCGTTCTTGGACAGATTTGTGTGCACCTTTGGAAATGGCTTAGTGGGTTGCAGTGAATGGTGAGACATAACGGTACCCCCGCAATGGTGATGAGTGTGAAAGGAATGTCTTGGGCATTGTAGGGATGCTTTATGGTGTTGGTGTGGGGTGGTGCCAACCTGGCACATCACGTGGCAGCCAGGGTGCACAGCGTCAAATGAAGTAAATCTGGCTATGGTGAGGCCATCCCTGGCGTCCTGGGCAGCAATGTGCTCGGGTGCTGATGCCCTGTGTCCTGTGCAGCATCAGTTGATTGAGGAGAAGGTTAGTGTTGTTGTTGGTGCTGCTGGTGTGCCCGGTGCTGCTGGTGTTGGGGCTGATCGTGATGGGATTCTGAGGACCAAGGTGAGCTAGTTTCAAGGGCACCAATGCTGATGGAATAGATGGCAGGTGAAATAGAGATGACAGAAGCGATCTGTCAATGGTGGGAGAGATAATGAGGTCAGACTGGATGGAGACTTGTGTAAAGACTTGCAGCATCCTGAATCTGTAGTGGAAATGCTGTTTAGAGAAGCTGGTGGCTAAGGGAAGATATCTGATTCAGCTGGGAGCTTTTACTTGACATTTGAAGCCGTCAACTCATCACCTAAAAGAATGGCAAGTCACCTCCCGCCTCAGCTTCACTGATGAGGTCTAGGCACAGCAGGAAACCGGTGGGCAACCTGTCAAATTCAAAAAGTTGGGGAAAAGAGCATTGATAAGTGGCTGTAAGTAAGCCACTAATGATTTCAATTGTCTCCCCCACCGCCGTGTGTTGGGTCTGCTCAGTGCTGGCAAACCCAACATCTGGGAAAGGCGCGTGGTGGCGGATTGACAGCAGGGTCCTGACCCGCTGTCAAAACAAAACATTTTCCCACCTGACCCGCCACCTATCGCACCCACTGACCCCCTGCAAAATTCTGCCCAAAGAGACAGTGGGAGAATGAAAAACACAGGTCTTCCTTGCTGCTGGGGGTAAAAACCCAGCAGATTTACGTTGATGTGGCTGCCGGGTGCTGGAGATCTACACTACAGGACCCAGCAGCCAAAGAACAATATAAAAGCGCATTTAATAAAAATAAAAATGCTAACCCATCAGGCAACTTTTGTTTTCCTTGTGACATCAATGGTACCCTGTGTGCACATAACAACAAGTCTAACAAGAGCAAATTCCATTTATGGTTGGATTTCCACCTCCCATCTCCCCCAGAGAATATCTATGACTCCAAATTCCTAATAAGAACAAACGTTTCATTCATAGGCATGTATTCAGCTGCAATACATCCCAATGGCCTTGCATTGCTTTGTCCTGTAGTCTTCCCCTTTAACCACCCATTGTCAGAATATAAATGTTGCAGAATGCATATTAACTCAACTGCAGCAAGGACTATGGGGTTTTCCTAATGCGGACTAGATCATTTGTGTGGTATTGATAATGAAAAATGCAATTACAAGATGATTTATTGGGTTTTATATGTTATTCTTAGCTAGAATGTCTTTAGTGAAATAACAGCACTATCAGTGCGCAGGAAATGGAAAGAACATGAAGTAGCTAAGCCAAAATAGATTACTATACTTTTAAATGCTGCATTATACATGTATTTTAATGGATGCAAGTTATATAATTGTGTTGTATACAAACTTATCTCCTAATCTGACAATTTTTTTGGCTGATTACGCTCCTGTGTAGCATCTTACTACATTCAAGGTACTATATAAATGCAAGTTCTTGTTGTTGTAATTTGATTCAAAGAATACTTGCACCCTGCAGGGATTCATCTTTTTCTTAAGACTGCACAATTGGAATATTGATTTGACCCGGTCATTATTGACCAGTATTGCTCCCAGTCCACAAGTTTAATATTCTTGTTGTCATCTTCAAATCCCGCCACAGCCTTGGCCAACTAATCTCGGCAAACTCTTCCAGGCTTATCCCCTCCTGACCCCTTTTGTGCAACTCCCTCCCCCCCTCAACCACCCACCCTCACCCTTCACCCACCCCCACCCCCCATTAATGGCAGAACCTTCAGCCACCTTTGCCCATCTCTCTGGAATTCCCCCTCCTTACACCCCTCCACCTCTCCTCTTCTTTTCCCCAGGATTAAGAAGCTTCTCAAAACCCATCTTTTTGACCAAGCAATCTGTCACCCTTCCTAATTTCTCACTCCACGGCTTAGTGTCTGTTCCCTTATCTGTTTCTACTGATTTTTCTTTTCCCTTTAAAACACCTTGGGGCATTTTTTATGCCAAAGGTGCTCTATAGATGCAAGTCATTGCTGCTGCAATGCAGGAAGAAGATACAGCATTTCTCATTCCTCAAATAAAGCTGTCCTCTACAGAACAAATTAAAGAATAAAGACAAAACCAGAATCCTAAATACCTGTTGTCCCTGAAGTGAATATATACAGAAAGGTGGACTTCAAGTGGATTGTAGATTGCCACGATGCTGGCACCCGGCTGTCTGGTGCATCCTCTACTTTATCTGCTAGGGTAGTCACCCCATGGAGAGTGCAACTTTTCCCCATAACCCAGACAGATATATTATTCTCCTTGATACTGGTAAGAATGTCCTCCACAACATCAACTAGATCTGCAGGTTATGAAGAAAAAAAAATCAACACATTTTTATAGACATGCAAATCAGACATTGTAAGCAATCTCTAAAGAACATTATTTACTTCCAAAATAATAATTGTGTATAGGTTATATAGACACTCCCTGTAGGCAGGAAATTTAGAATTGTAGATCAAAGAGGGGAGCTTCGCGATTTCCCAAGAATTGATTTGCTGTCCCATTGCAAACCCGTCAATTTGCTAACAGTGAGGATAAAAAGTGTGCAGATTTGCTTAGACGACACACACCTGACTACGCCCCTGACAGCACCCCACCCCACCCACAAACGCATTTATTTAACATTTTGTGATCACAGTTAAGAATGTCAATGTTAAAGAAATGGAACATTTCTATTTTTTCACCCAATTATAGTATTAGGAATCCCACAGAATAACAAACTACATGAAAAAGAAATATTCCCCAGCCTATCCAATAATGTGCCTAAATTCCAACATAGAAGAGCACCTTCTACTGCATTATTACATTTATACTTTCTGTAATGTATATACCTTTAAGGGGGGAACTACTTTTTACAGCTCATGTATACTGTAGTACCGGCAGTGACCACACCTGTATATAGCACTGAGTAGTAATCTGTACAGTTCAGTTCCAGAGTGAGCCACGTTGAGTAAACACCTGTTGTACCGTTCTCCTGCAGTCTTGTGTCTTACTACTAACGGACACAACATTGGCGACGAGGCAAATTCGATCCTACCTGCAACTCTGCATCACCTCCCAGGGATTCGTTCCTGGAGACCAATAGATTGGAGGTCAAGGCCAGAGACACAGGCGTTGACCACGGGCAACCGCCCAGTCATCCAGCAGAGACTCGAGAATTGCGGGGGAGGCTGTTGAGAGCCAGGCTTGGTTTTCCAGTCACGGTGGTCCAGCGAAACAGGTTGGCAACAGGTAGTGCGCAGACCCTTCCTGGACAGCGGCGGGCTAGAGCCCGACCGAGCGGCACAGCAAAGGGCCGAGCAGCGTCGACGGGAGAGAGAGAGGGCAGAGCGCACAGGGCGCAGCCGGTGTTCGGGGGCCGAGCAGCGTCGAGGAGAGAGAGACACGCAGAAACCCGCGAGGCGCCGCCATTGCCACGAGGACCGCTGAGAGCGGCGTTGGCAGCAGCGCAGGAGAAGCGCGCGAAACCTACAGGGCGCCGCCATTGCCACGAGGACCGCCGAGAGCGGCGTTGGCAGCAGCGGGGGAGGAAGGTACGCGCGGGAGACGCCATTTTAAACCACACCCAAAATGCCGAAGAGTGGCAGTATCACTGCATTTGACAATGAAGTCGAAGATTGGACTACATATGGCGAACGAATAGAGGTATACTACAAGGCAAATGAGGTGTCAGATGACAAGAAAGCGCCGGTATTGTTAAAGTTAATGGGTGCAAAGACGTATGGCTTATTACAAAATCTAGTAACCCCAGCGAAGCCAGTGGAAGAGAGTTTTGGAGACATAGTGACGATACTACAGGAACATTTAAACCCCACACCGCTGCTGATAGCAGAAAGATTCAAGTTTCACAAACGGAACCAGCATAAGGATGAAAGCAATGCTGAGTATTTAACAGAACTGTGCAAACTATCGAAACACTGCCAGTTTGGAATGGGACTGGCAGATACCTTAAGGGACAAGTTTGTGTGTGGGCTTCAAAGTGAAGGAACCCAGAAACGGCTTTTATCTGAAAAGGACCTTACGCTGGACAAGGCTTTCAGCATTGCGGTATCATATGAAGCAGCAGCACGGGGCACTGCAGAGATACAACAGAGACCGCAAGAAAATGGCACAAACGAAATGTCATACAGAACAGAGACGTGCTATCGCTGCGGCAGAACAACACACGACCAGAATGATTGCTGGTTCAAAGACAAAGTGTGCAGACAGTGTGGAAAAGTAGGACACATAGCACGAGTCTGCAGGTCGGGAAAGAAAACCAGCAATAAGAAATCTCCAAAAGAAAAGTACAAGAAGGTACATAAGGTGACGGAGAATAGTTCAGACGAACAAAAAAGAGTGATACCGACTCCGAAAGCAGGGGTCTGAGTTGTCTGAAACTACATAATGTGATCAAAACGGAGGATCACCGAACCATTTGGGTCACTCTCAAATTGCTTTAAGGTTATGTTTTTCTTCTCCCCTTTTCAACTATAGTTGAAAACAACTCTGTCTCAGTGCTCGTGAGTTAAACAGAAGCTGGACAAGTCCAAACAGCTCACTACTCTGCTTGGGGCGGGGGGGGTGGTGTATGGGAGAAATGCACACACCCATACACACGTGTTCCAATCTTTATTTAGAATTGGCTTGATTGCACTTTGAATTCTTAATTTAAGGATACAGGCTGCGTATCGTCTACTTAAATGGATAGCGTAGTCATAACACTAGGTCTTGTGTTTTAGCCTCTAGAGCTCTCAGCTTGACATTGTGTAACTTGCATTGATATAGAATTATTACTGTTTTGCAAAATAGGTATAATGAGGGAAGAATGTCAAGTGATGACCTAAAACTGATAACTGTATTTCAGTTTGTAGGTAGAGTTCAGAGATTCCTCCTTTTTTAACCAATAGAGCGTGATAGTTTACTGACAGATTCTGAGCACAGATATAATAATTAACTTGTGTTTTGTAGTCAGTAAACCTTTTATCAATTGACCCAGATTTTTAAACACTTTTTAATAAATCCAATATGAAGTCTAGCTGTGAGAAATAGTAACTAACATCCATGTGGAACTGAAAAGCTGTTTCCTGTGGCCTGTGCTGCAAATTCCTGAGCATTATGAGTGGAATAGTTACGCTTCAGGACTATAAAATAGCTTGTGATTGAATATCTAGCAGTATTGCACGAAGTTTCAAAAAACAGTATCCTGTGTTGAGCAAAGGTTGAAATTTGAGTTAATTATTGTAAGTGTTCAGTTTCTTTGGATTTTAACAAGATTGGGTTAAGTATTCTGTTCTTGTGTAGCAACTTTATAAATGTGTTAAGGTATTCCTTTGGCAAATGCATTCATTACAGAGAGTGGTGAACCTGTGGAATTCTCTGCCACAGAGGGCAGTGGAGGCCAGTTCATTAAATATATTCAAGAAGGAGTTGGATATATTTCTTAAGGCTAAAGGGATCAAGGGATATGGGGAGAAAGCAGGGACCGGGTACTGAATTTGGATGATCAGCCATGATCTCATTGAATGGCGGAGCAGGCTCGAGGGGCCGAATGGCCTACTCCTGCTCCTATCTTCTATGTTTCTATGTACTCTCAAAATAGCAGGAGTCCAGGTAAAAATGGAATTGGACACAGGATCAGCCCTAACAGTCATAAACCGACGGGACTACGAGCGGCTATTCTCACACATACCCTTGAGAGACAAAAAAATTATTTTGAAGATGTACATGGGGCAAAAAGTCTACCCCAAAGGAAAAATAAGGGTGACCGTTATATATAACGGTAAGGAAACACCAAAACTAGACCTGTATGTATTGCAAGATGGAGGACCACCATTACTGGGACGTGAATGGATCCGGAAAATACAGCTGGATTGGCATTCCATACAAGCACTGACTGTGGCTGACAAAAAGGATGACGACGTCACACCTGGGCGACTGTCAAAGATCCTAACCGACGCGCAAGAAGTGTTCCAGCAAGGACTCGGAACACTAAAAGGCATGACAGCAACAATTAAAATCGAAGAAAACGCAAGCCCAAAATTTTTTAAGGCCCAACCGTCGAAGCAGAGCTGGAGAGTTTGGAACATTCAGGAGTACTGTCCAAGGTAGACTGGAGTGAGTGGGCTACACCCATCGTCCCTGTGATGAAAAAGTCGTTGAGCAGCACGCCTGGGGAACCAAGGAAGGTTCGCATCTGTGGGGACTTTAAGGTAACAGTGAACCCAGTCCTTCACACCGTGCAATATCCACTTCCGCGGATTGAAGATATTTTCGCCTCGCTATCTGGAGGGAAACGCTTCACTAAGATTGATCTGGCCCAGGCGTATCTGCAAATGGAGGTAGAAAAAACATCAAAAAAATACCTCACAATCAACACCCATAAAGGGCTCTACCAATACAACCGGCTGGTATTCGGGGTAGCATCAGCTCCAGCTATTTGGCAAAGGGCAATGGAACAAGTCCTGCAAGGGATCCCAGGGACCCAGTGTTATTTGGACGACATCCTGGTCACGGGCGAAAATGACAGTGATCACCTCGCCAACCTGGAGCAGGTGCTCACTAGATTGAAGGAATATGGGCTCCGAGCTAACCGCCCCAAATGCGAGTTTTTAAAAAAAGAGATCTCCTATTGTGGCCACGTTATCGATAAAGAGGGGTTACATAAGTCCCCAGAAAAGATTGAGGCAGTAGTCAAGGCTCCAGCACCGGAAAACGTGTCACAACGGAGGTCGTTCCTCGGGCTCGTAAACTACGACAATAAGTTCTTGCCAAATTTGTCTACAATACTACACCCACTGAACACCCTACTGCAAACTGGAGTGCCATGGAAGTGGAGTGACGAATGTAAACGAGCTTTCCAGAAGAGCAAAACACTAATCACATCGAAAGAGGTATTGGCCCATTTCAACCCAGCACTACCAATTCGGTTGGCGTGTGATGAGTCACCCTACGGCATTGGAGTGGTGCTGTCGCACAAATTCTCGGACGGCTCAGAGAGGCCAATAGCCTTTGCGTCATGATCACTAACCTCAGCCGAGCGTAACTACGCCCAGATTGACAGGGAGGCCCTCAGCCTAGTGTGGGGAGTGAAAAAGTTCAATCACTATCTGCACGGGCAGAAATTCACCTTGCTGACTGACCACCAGCCTCTTGTCTCCATTTTTAATCTGAAGAAGGGCGTTCCGGTGATGACTGCGCAATGACTACAAAGATGGTCACTCTTTCAAGGGGCGCACCACATGAGATTGAATATAAGGGCACGAAACAGCATGGAAATGCTGATGGGCTATCACGCCTGCCACTGCCTACTGTGGAGGAAGCACCAGTAGTGGATCCTGTCGAAATATTTCATTCGACTATAGTTGAATACCTACCGGTAACTAACGCTCGTATAGAAAAGGAGACCCGAAATGACCTGACACTGTCTCGGGTATATGATTTGACGGTGAAGGGATGGCCAGCACATGGCGACTCAACTGTTGCCAGCATTCTCGACAAGAAGAGAACAGCTGTCAGTGTGCCAGGTGTGGTAAACCACTTTTATCGTTCACTAATCGTTACACTATGGTTATCACTGTTTATATCGTTACACTATGGTTATCACTGTTTACACTGTTGTATCACTACACAAGGTTACCTCTTGCCACGCTGTTATACCTGGGCTGACCACAGCTGACTCCGCCCATGGCTCCGCCTGCTTGCCCAGGTATAAAGGTGGTCGACTGGCTGGTATTCCTCCTTGTTGGATCCGATCACCCACGAGGGTGGGCTCTGTTATTTAGCCAATAAAAACCTATAGTTACTAACTTAACTCGTCGCTTTTCATGAACTGAATTGATAGGTATATCACCGGGGGACCTTGATGTGTGGATCCCGAGTGGTAATTCCACCCAAGTTAAGGGATAGAGTGCTCAATGAGCTTCATGAGGGTCATCTGAGAGGGGTAAAAATGAAAAGCCTTGCCAGGGCTTATGTGTGATGGCCGGGAATCGATAAACAAATCGAGGACCTGACCAAGAGCTGCTCAGGATGCCAGAAAGTCCAAAATGCACCACCACATGCCCCTCTACACCCATGGGAGTGGCCCTCATCTCCATGGCAATGGGTGCATATTGATTTTGCTGGTCCATTCATGGAGTCAATGTTTTTAATAGCCATGGATGCGCACTCGAAATGGCCTGAGGTCATCAAAATGTCCTCCACCACCACGGAGAAAACTATTGCAGTCCTACGGACCATTTTTGCCAGGAACGGCTTGCCAGAACAGATTTGCTCCGATAATGGACCACAGTTTGTGTCCGAAGAGTTCCGGAGGTTTATGAAAAAGAATGGGGTACGGCATTACACATCCGCCCCGTATCATCCAGCCACAAATGGATTGGCTGAGAGGTTCGTACAAACCTTTAAGAAGGCAATAAAGGCTATGTACAATGACAACATTCCGCTGCAGCATAAGGTGGACAATTTCCTGTTCGCCTACCGGAATGCGACACATGCAGTCACCAACCAGGCCCCGGCCATGATGTTCTTTAACCGAAGGTTAAGATCTCGCCTGGATTTGCTCAGACCAAACGTACGAAGAGATGTTGAGAGTAAGCAATTCCAGCACATCCATGAGAAGCCAACAAGGAGCTTCAATGTAGGGCAACTAGTCTTGGCCCGCGACTACCGAACAGAAAAATGGCAGCCAGGAACGATATGCACACGGCAGGGCCCACTAATGTACACAGTGGACGTTGGGGAGAACATTGTGAGACGCCATGCTGACCAGATCCTAGAGTCACAGGAACAAGTCAACCTCATGCCTCGCCCATACGTACCTGGTGAGGAACCAGACGTGCAGGTCGCATCTACCCCAGAAACAGTAGCATCGGAAGCTGATGACCCAACCGACGACAGGGTGCCAGAATCGCCTCCGCACCAAGAGTGAGACACTCGGGAAAGGCGCTATCCAGAAAGGATCAGGAAGCCTCCCCAAAGACTGAATATATAAATGGACTATTTTCAGCTAATGTTGCATATTAAAAGTGTTAATTGTAATTAGTTTGATATTTAATTGTTAAATGAGTGTTATGGTACTGTTAATCTAAAAGGGGAGGAATTGTAATGTATATACCTTTAAGGGGGGGGACTATGTTTTACAGCTCATGTATACTGTAGTACCGGCAGTGACCACACCTGTATATAGCACTGAGTAGTAATCTGTACAGTTCAGATCCAGAGTGAGCCACGTTGAGTAAACACCTGTTGTACCGTTCTCCTGCAGTCTTGTGTCTTACTACTGATGGACACAACACTTTCCAGTATCACTTATTTTTATGACTGCACTTAGTGAAGTTGCCCTAAACAGATTTTATATTTTGTGATAGTGATGGTGGCTCCTAATGTTGGTCTCGTGCAGTCAGTGGCAACCCCAAAGTAAAGCTGACTGGCTAAAAAAGGCCAACTCCAAGAAGACCTGGTTAAAAAAAAAGTCTTCCCTGGTTAAAAAAGTGTCTTTTTGGTAGCTAACTTTAGTGAATCCAGCAGCTTTATTTTGGAATAAAAACAGAAAATGCTGGAAATACTCAGCAGGTCAGGCAGCATCTGTGGAGAGAGAAACAGAGTACATTTCAGGTCGATGACCTAGTTCTGACGAAGGGTTATTGACCTGAAATGTTAACTCTGTTTCTCTCTCCACAGATGCTGCCTGACCTGCTGAGCATTTCCCGTTTTTATTTCAGATTTCCAGCATCCGCAGTATTTTGTTTTTGTATTAGAGCTTTATTTTGGAGGCTGATACTAGCTTTGCAAGATCCATCCGCCGGGAGTAGGCCACACTAGCATGGCACTTAAAGCAGTTCAATCGGGGTCAGGTTTTTGCTGTTGAAACCCAATGAATTGAATTTAAAAATCTGTATACCCATGGGAAAGGGAAGGTTCATTGCTTCGAACTGTGCTTCATTCAATCCCAGACAGAGATGAAAGAACCATGGCATCAAATCTCATGGCTCAATGAAAAAAGAAACCAACACATGAAACCAAACACTATTCAGGCACCAAATACTTAGAATGATCTGTGATGCTGGGTTGTATTGTATTACATGATAATGCAAATCTCTTTCTTCTGAGATTGAGTAGTTTTATTGTGGTTTTAACTATTCTTAGTTTTAAATAAAAACAAATTGTGCTTTTCCACTGAACTATTCCAATTAGACCAAAAAGGAAGAAAAAATACTCTAGACACTGGTGATTGGAAATTAAACTTGAAAATGATGGAAATACACAACTGGCCCATCAGCATCTGGAAAGAGAAAAAATAAATGAATATTCCAGTTGCAGACCCTTCTTCAGAACTAATGAAGGTTTCATACCTGAAATATTAACTTATCTTTTCTGTTTACCATTGCTGATTGATCCGCAATGTTTTTTGTGGCATTTTCTGGTCTTATTCCACTCGTAGATAAAGCAGTTAGATCACAAATGGTTGATTTATCTGACTATATACTTACACTGTCTTCCTGTACTTACTTTATTTGTATAGCAACTAATTACAACATCAGTGTTACAAAACCCTAACAGGAAGGTGCTTATACGATATCAAGCTGAGATAAGTGACGATCACGTGGGTCATAAATGTTTCCTGAAACCCAAACTAGATTTAGATACAAGATAACTGTGATTTTTTTTTTAATCCACGTAATTTACTTTGGGGAGGGTTTGCCCAATTCCCTCCCCTTGCTTCTCTCCCGAAGGCACTGCTTATTGTTGCTATCCAGTGTCTTGCCCAAGTGGCCATCTTTCACACGCAAGCCTAGCGAGTGTTGGTAGGTAATTTAACTCTGCCAAGCTTGATCCTGCCCTTGGCCAACATCTATATGAACTCACTTTCCAACAGGTATCGTCGTATAGTTATCAGGAGTAAGAAACCCTCGCTGAATTTAGGAACAAAGAGGTCAATTGTAATTCTGCACAGCCAGCTCAGCTGACATCAGCTAACTCAGCACAGACTGAGAACTGAATCCCAGGACCTTCTAGTCTACATAACTTAGCTATACACTGCATTCACCAGCTGACCCATCGGTGGAGCTTCATTTGTGTACTGATTTACTTTTTTGCTTGGTCTACTAATTTTTGCTTTCTGTGCTTAATTTATCTTCTGCTGATGATGGCTGTCATGCAGTGTATGCTTTTGGTGTGCAGAGATTTACATGAGAGCATAAACCACTGCGAAGAGTTAACAAAAAGTTTTATTTCACCTTAGGTTACCAATATTAAATAGGTTATAAAAGTGGTCATTTTGTAAAAAGGATTTGAATGCAGAGAACACTCAGCTGGTGTCACGATGCATAACTCATTACATAAGTTAGGACACAGATTAAATACTTTCCATGTTGAAAGGTTCTATTATATGCCCCATTTACATGAAAGTTTTTATGAAGACCAGGACTTCTTGATCACTTTATCAAAGAAAACAAGTTTGTTAATACAGTCCCCAATTATGTGGACCATTAAAATGATATGGTCAGAAGTAGAGCTGTTGCCATGGAGTACTGTCAGTAACCATGGACCTTGTTATATTCAATACATGTCTCACTTTTGCAAAAGAAAAAAAAACCTTGAATCCAAATTAACCCATTCCCTTAAAACCTCTCTCATGTATAGTATCTGATGATAAAGCAGGAGTCACTTGCTGCTTATAGACTGGTAAGAATATGCAAATTTGTTATAGGCCTGTGTCAGACCCTTCTTTGGCATTTAAGTAAAATTACTGTAGCACTTTGTAGAACAGGGCTTATACAAAAAAAATCAGTAAAGATTGTTAACATATTTGCTAGTTACTGGGGCAATGTTTTGTCCTTTATTTGGCAGCATATCCATGAGGCATTAACTGAAGAACGGATCTGCTGGAAGCACGACAACACTGTGAATTGTTTTTAGTTTACAATCCTAAATGAGTAGAATTGAAGCTGAGCTAAAGCTGCCAATGACTACTGTCACAGTTATTTTATCAGGCTTGTACCAAGTTGGCAAGAGAATTACTGACGTTTGTGAAAAAAGTACCCAACCTGAAAAAGCAATGTTTACTATAATATTTGAATAAAGATCATAGTTGCACATGTACAATTTGGGAATGGGTTGGCGGAAGCATGATAGCAGGATTATATTTTTCTGAAAAATGAAAGTAAAGTGAGGCCACTTTTAAAGAAATATCTGTTCATTAAAAAAAACCTCTGGTTTAGATAACTCATTAAAATTTTAAGTGTTTTTACTTTAAACATGAACATAATACATTTCAGGCAACAAAAACAAAACTGATATTTATGTCAGTGGAATCTTACTCGGAATAAAATAAACAAATTAACTAGTCAGTCATTCATCTTATTGCTCTCTGAGGGACTTTTTCAATCCAAAATGGTTGTCCTGTTTGCCTATGATCACTGCAGTTCAAAGCATTTGATTGTGTGAAGCACTATGGAATACTTTGCTGTATAAATGCAAGTATTTTATATAACTATAAATGTTGTGTAGAGTTTTAGAGCACAGAAAGTTCTGCACAGGCAAGGGCAGCATCTCCGTATACTGGACTTCATTTTCTTTTCAGTGGCCAAAAATCAGATGTGAATTTTAATTAGAAATGTCTAAAGTCTTACGCAATAAAGGTATAAAGTGGGTGAATTGATTAAGCTGAACTTTTAAGAGTTTTTTTTTCAAAATTCAGATTAGCACTCTACCCGTTATAATCTCACAATGAAGATTCCTCCCTCGAATCTCTAGGGCTATTCATTTATTGTGACTGGATAGGTCAAATCTCCTTTTTGTTACACAGGATTCCAGGACTTTTAGCTATGCTTTGGCGATTCCACCCCATCACCAATGTAGAAGATTATTAGAAAGAGAGCCTTTAACAAAACCAATTAGAAATTGTGTGTTCAGGTAGCAGTGAAGGAAAGTGTTCAAAGTTGTTTGAGCTGGTATGTGGCTAAATTAAGTTTACGTACAAATGTTACATACATGTGTAAAATATGTAAAAATAGCATTTGCCAATGTAAAAACTATAAACAAGTCTCAAATATATATAAACATATATAAATGTTACAACAATTATCAGTGGGAAATGTAACATAATTTAAAAAGGAAATGGATAGGTTTTTGAAAAGGGACTTGGGGACCAGGTAAAGAAATGGGATTAGGGTGAATTACTCCATTTGAAGAGCCACCAGCACTGGCACTGAAACAGTGGGCTGAATGGCCTCCTTCTGGGCTGCAATTTCTGTGCTTCACTTGACATTATGATCTGGAATACACTAGCTGAAAGGGTGGTGGAAGCAGATTCAATGGTAACATTCAAAAGGGAATTGGATAAATACTTGAAAAGGCAAGATTTGTAGGGCTATGGGGAAAGAACAAGGGAGTGGGACTAATTGGATAGCTTTTTCAAAAGCCGGCACAGCCATGACGGGCCGAATGGCCTCCATTTTTTTTTGCTACAAGATTCTATGATTTTATAACACTATGTAGAAAGTTATTAGTTACACTACATTCCAGAAATGTATCATGCTCTGGCAACCATTTATAGCTGACCTTCCAAAACTGAAAGCAGCATTGGAACAAATATAAATTTAAATTACTTGGCTTCTGAAGTTTTTCATTATTTACGAACATTTGACAATGACGGACAGGAAAAGACCCACAGGTAATCCAGCCTGCCCCACACAGCTACAACGGCTTGTGTATCACAATATCCGAACAGCACTGTGGGCGGACCTACACCCCACGGACTGCAGCGGCTCACCACCAGCTTCTCAAGGGCAATTTGGGATGGGCACTAAATGCAGGCCTAGCCAACGACGCCCACATCCCATCAAAGAATTAAAAAATATATACACTCTCCACCCCACCGGAAAGCCATGTGATCTCCTGGGAGAGATGAAAAATGTAAAACTCAGGCCAATTAGGTGGAAAAATCTGTAAAATTCCTCTCCAACCCCTTTAGGCGATTTGGGGTACAGATACACAAATCACTAAAAGTAGCGATGCAGGTCAATAAGGCCATAAAACAAGCAATCAGTACACTGAGATTCATTTCTAGAGGGATAGAATTGAAAAGCAGAGAAGTTATGTTGAACTTGTATTGAATCTTGGTTAGACCATGCATGGAGTAATGTGAATAGTTCTGGTCTCCATAAAAATGATATAGAGGCACTGGAGAAAGGTCATCAACCTGAAACATTGGCTGGAATTTTCAGAGGGGGGGAGGGGCAGCAGGCGGGATCGGTGGCGGGTCAGGTGGGAAAGTGTTTTTTTTTTGACAGCAGGTCGGGAACCCGTTGCCACGCGCCTTTCCCAATGTTGGGTCTGTCAGCACTGAGCAGACCCAACAGGCAGCGGCAGGTGATCCAATTAATCTCATTATCATCTAGTTGACAGGTGCTTAACAGGCTTTTTTAACTTACCTTTTCACTTTAACTTCATGGCCACGAGCTGTTCAGGGACCACAGCTGTCAACCTGAGGCGGGAGATCAGTGACCATTGCTCCAGCTGATTACTTGACAGCTTCAAATGTATAGTAAAAGCTCCCACCTGACAGATTTTCAATTTCCTCAGGCAGAAACTGTTTCTCAGTTCAATTTCCAGCACAGATTCTGCAGGCTTTCCACTTTCCACTCTCCATCCAGTATCACCTCATTGGAAGAACTCTCTCACCACTGACAGATCTCTACTTCACCTGCCATCTATTCCATCAACATGGGTGCCCTTTATGCTGTCTCACCTTGGTCCTCAGAATCCGACCACACTCAGCCCCAACACCAGCAGCACCAACAACACCAACCTACATTACAACAGTGACTACACTTCAAAAGTACTTCATTGGCAGTAAAGTGCGTTGAGACGTCTGGTGGTCATGAAAGGCGCCATATAAATGCAAGTCTTTCTTTCTTTTTAATCTTCTTTGCAATCAACTGATGCTACACAGGGCATCTGCACCCGACTACATTGCTGCCTGGGAGGCCAGCGATGGCCTCACCATGGCCAGATTTACTTCATTTGACACTGTACACCCTGGCTGCCACATGATGCACCAGGTTGGCACCATCCCACACCAGCACCATAAAGCATCCCTCCAATGCCCAAGCCATTCCTTTCACACTCACCACCGGTGCGAGGAGTACCGTTATGTTTAACCATCTACTGCAACTCACTAAGCACACAAATCTGTCCAAGAATGCAAAGTGTTGAAAATAAAGGTTTCAATGTTTGACATCACATTAACAGAAACTTTACGTGAACATTGGATAAAACAACCAAGTGCCTACCCTTGTATGTTGTTAGTTGGTATACTTGCACTAGGATGAGGGGTGGCTAGTGAGATAGGGATGTGATAATGTAGAGAGAGAGAGATGGATGGGTGGAGGTGCAAGGTAAAAGGTAAGTTGGTGTGAGTAAGGATGTGCAGCGGTAGGGTAGGGAAGGCAGAGTGATGGGGATGTGATGTGAGGCACAGCAGGATGAAGGCGAGTGTGACTTTGTACTAACATTTCCAGATCTAATGAGATCATTGAAACATTTGAGCCACTGTGCCCAGGTCCTCCTGACAATATCTCTGCTTGTGAACTCCTCTGCAATGTGCAACCAGGCTATGTTGGTGTCCTGGGGAGGTGTCTTCCACCTATCAGAAGGGACGAAAACCTCCTTGTGTGCTCTGACTCCCTCCATAAGCATATGGAGGGAGTCATGGGAGAGCCTGGGTGCAGCCCTACATCTCTGGACAGTAACTGTCAGTGTTTGCAGCACTTGAATGCTGTAGAACACTGACAGCACAAATGTCAAAAGTTGGCCATGGTCCCTTTAAGGGAACCGGCTGATGATGCGTCATGTAATGACATTACCAGATTTGGACCGAGAAATGCGCTGGGCGGGCTTAACAAGCCCTATCAAGGGAAAATCATTTGGACAGCAGGATGGAGCTAGCAGCAGGGTCGGGACCCACCACTGACATCGCCTGCCCTGGACCCGCCGAGGTGACCAAAATCCCGGCCATTAACTCTGTTTCTCTCTCCATAGATGCTGTCTGACCTGCTGAGTATTTCCAGCATTTTCTGTTTTTATTTATGTTAGAATGTGGAACACGTTACCACAAGGAGTAGTTGAGGCAACTAGCATAGATGCATTTAAGGGGAAGCTAGATAAACACATGAGAAAGGAATAGAAGGATAAGTTGATGAGGTTAGATGAAGAAGGGTGGGAGGAGGCTCATGTGGAGCATAAACACTGGCCTGGATCTGTTTGGCCGAATGGCCTGTTTTTGTGCTGTAAATGCTATGTAATACTACTATGTAAAAAGGTATTCAAGATTTTCCTTCTTGCTGCTATAGCTCTCTTTAAGCGATTAAATCTGCAATACTGCAGAAGTCATGTCACTTTATCAGCTTTCCTCATGGGATTCATCAAAATCACTACTGAAATCCAAGTACAACACTAATGACTGTAAAGCACCAATATGAAATTTTCATACTATGTCCATTTGACCTATGAGAAGCACCCATCAATACAAGTACAGATTGGGTTATGACTGGAGATAGTATTTGGAGCTGTGGTGATCACAAGTTCGTCAGCGATACGGGTAGTGTTGGCACCAATTTGAGGTGGGTGATTTAAGGTATGAGTACTTTAAAGCAAATGGACACAAGTTCAATTTTTCCTATAGTATATTGGTACAAATACACTAAAAAAAACCTAGCATAATACGTATTATCATGATGGAAAAACAAGTTGGCGTTAGTTACCAAACACAATCTATCCTACAGATATATGATTTGAATCTGTCCAAGTGGAACGGTTCCCTCGGGGGTGGGGGTGGGAGGAGGTATAGCAGCGAGAAAGAAAATCATGAACAACAAACAAAAAAGGCCAACTAAAAACTTTTGCCTAGACAGTGCCTTTTGAACAGTTAATCCTTTTAATGCATTGACTTTCTGCTGTAAATTCAACTTTGTTCACTTTCTTCAAGTCATTATAAAATTATTTGCTCCATGGGTCTCGTACAGGGCTTTTTTTAGGTCAAATATAATTCAAATTAAAAAGGAATTTTTAACTAATTTCTTTTGACTAAATGAAATTTGAGCTGTTGATCCCACCAACTTCTATAAAGTTATGATTATACGTTTACACAAATTGATGCACTTAGTACTTTATCTTAGATATTAAAGCATATTGTGAGGACTACATTCAAACCTCCTACACATATCTCCTGCCAAAAAAAGGTATATACATTCTCTACCAACATAGTACATACTTAAGGAAGTGGCCCTAGAAATAGTAGATGCATTGCTGATCATCTTCCAACATTCGATGGAACCTGGAACAGTACCCATGGATTGGAGGGTAGCTAATGTTACCCCACTATTCAAAAAAGGTGGTAGAGAGAAAACAGGGAATTATAGACCGGTAAGCCTGACATCGGTAGTGGGGCAAATGCTAGAGTCCATTATAAAAGATGTAGTAGCAGAGCACTTGGAAAACAGCGACAGGATCGGACAAAGTCAACATGGATTTACAAAAGGTAAATAGTGCTTGACTAATCTACTGGAATTTTTTGAGGATGTAACTGGTAAAATAGATAAGGGAGAATACGTGGATGTGGTGTATTTGGACTTTCATAGAAACATAGAGATAGGAACAGGAGTAGGCCATTCGGCCCTTCGAGCCTGCTCCGCCATTCAATGAGATCATGGCTGATCTTCATCTGAGATCTTAGCTGGCTTTTGATAAGGTCCCGCATAAGAGATTAGCGTGTAAAGTTAAGGCACATGGGATTGGGGGCAAGGTATTGACTTGGATAGAGAACTGGTTGGCAGACAGAAAGCAAAGAGTTGGAATAAACGGGTCTTTTTTCCGAGTGGCAGGCAGTGACTAGTGGAGTACCGCAGGGATCGGTCCTTGGACCCCATCTATTCACAATATATATTAATGATCTAGACAAGGGAACTAGATGTAATATCTCCAAATTTGCAGACGAGACAAAGCTGGGTGGGCGTGTGTGCTGTGAGGAGGATGCCGAGAAACTCCAGGATGATTTGGATAGGTTGGGCGATTGGGCAAAAGCATGGCAGATGCAATATAACGTGGATAAATGTGAGGTTATCCACTTTGGTGTCAAAAACAGGAAGGCAATAGATTGGGAGAAGGGGAAGTGCAACAAGTCCTTGTGCACCAGTCGCTGAAGATAAGCATGCAGGTGCAGCAGGTGGTTAAGAAGGCAAATGGTATGTTGGCCTTCGTAGCGAGGGGGTTTGAGTACAGGAACAAGGATGTCTTGCTGCAGTTGTACAGGGCCTTGGTGAGACCGCACCTTGAGTATTGTGTGCAGTTTTGGTCGCCTTATCTGAGAAAGGATGTTCTCGCCATGGAAGGAGTTCAGCGAAGATTCACCAGGCTGATACCTGGGATGGCAGGAATGACGTATGAGGAGAGATTGGGACGATTGGGCTTGTACTCGCTGGAGTTTAGAAGAATGAGAGGGGATCTTATTGAAACTTATAAAATTCTGACAGGACTGGACTGGACAGACTAGATGCAGGATGTTCCCGATGGTCGGGGAGTCCAGAACCAGGGGTCAGTCTAAGGATAAGGGGTAGGCCATTTAGGACAGAAATGAGGAGGAATTTCTTCATCCAGAGAGTGGTGAACCTGTGGAATTCTCTACCACAGAAGGCAGTAGAGGCCAATTCATTAAATATATTCAAGAAGGAGTTGGATATATTTCTTAAGGCTAAAGGGATCAAGGGGTATGGGGAGAAAGCAGGGACCGGGTACTGAAATTGGATGATCAGCCATGATCGCATTGAATGGCGGAGCAGGCTCGAGGGGCCGAATGGCCTACTCCTGCTCCTATCTTCTATGTTTCTATGTAATGAAGTGAGAAGTGTAAGTTTTCCAGTTGTGTTAGGAACATAGGAACATAGGAACAGAAGGTGTGACTATGCTGGTCAGGTCATGTGGTGCAAATCTCTGATGAAGTAATCCGAAAGAAAATCTTTTATGGCACATTAACAACTGATAAGTGATCTTATGGTGGACAACAAAAGAGATATAAAGACTGTTTAAAAGTGACTCTGAAACAGTGCGAATTAGACATCCATAAGTGGGAACAATTTGCTCAAGAAAGCATGACAAAAAAAACATCCAACCTCCTCCTATGGCACCCAACACATTTCTGATGCTGAATATAAACTGCAGCTGATGAAATCGTGCCTGAAAAATCAAGACCCCCAATCCACTGTTCACTCTGTGGACACTCATTTTGAGCAAAAATTGCTCTCATCAGTCATCAAATAACAGACTGCAGGAAATAGAATGATATTTTGGCTGTCTTCTTCAATGTTGAAGGACAAACGAAGGAACGGGTAGCAATCTGAGTCAGAAGGTCATGGGTTCAAGCACTACTGAAGAGACTTGAGCACATAATCTAACCCAACACTTCAGTGCAGTAATGAGATACTGCTACATTGTTGGAGGCTCAATCTTTTGGATGGGATGTTAAACCATGGTCCTGTCTGCCCTCACAGATGGATGTAAAAGGTCCCATGGCACTATTCAAAGAGCAGGGGAAATCACCCAGTGTCCTGGCCAACATTTAGACCTCATTCAACACATCGCCAAAACGTATCTGGTCATTTGCCGGATTGCTGTTTGTGGGCAGATTGGCTGCTGCATTTCCCTCCATTACAACAGTGACTACACTTCAACAAGTACTTCATTGGCTGTCAAGCGCTGTGGGGCATTCTGTGGAGGTGAAAGGCGCGATGTAAATGCAAGTTCTTTCTTACCTGCTCCCACGATCAGGGTCTTGGCCCCCGAGCTGCCGAGGCAGTGCAAGAGGGACCGTGCGCGGAGGTTGGTGTTGAGGAAAGCCACGGCGCAGCCGAGCTTGGACAAGCCGAACCAGACGCACACGAAGTCGGGCTCGTTGGTCATCAGCAGCGCCACCGTGTCTCCCGCTTTCACGCCGGGCTGGTGCTGAAGGAAGACGTGAGCTATTCGGTTGCTTCTGCTGTCCACATCCCGGTAACTGTAAGGCCGGTCCTCGAAAAGGAGGAAGGTTTTGTCCGGGTTTGCCTGCGCCTGCTGCGCGAAGCGGTCCAGGACGGTCAGCACCCTTTTGGTGAGATAAACTTTTAAAAGCCTGAAGCCGAACTTGCTGGCTCTCAACACGAAGCGCGCGTCCTCGCACAGATAAGGAAAGGTGAGATTCAGGAGGAAGAGCAAGGCGAGGGCTCCCGCGACCGCTGCTGCGGCGACAGATAACATTCTTCCAGTCGAGCCTGGCCGAAAGTATTGACACGTCGGAAGGAGAAAGAGTTAAAACAAGACTATTAATCTTCTTCCTCCGCTTCTTGAGCGGCCTGGATTTCTTCGGTGGTCTCCCTACACCAGTCCGTACTCAATTACTCTCTACCATCTTCAATGTGGAATGATTTTTTTCTCTCCTAAAATTTCAATAAATGACAAGGGCAGTGACCATACAGTGAAAGCGAGATGTTTTGGAGCACCAATTAAGGCGGGACATCCTGCGCTGCTGCTGCCTTGCGTAATAAATGTTCAGCTCTTGTTCAACACCGCCAAGCTTTTTGCTACTACGTCTTCAACTATCCTACTGAATTAAAAGCTTTACATTTAACTCAGGTCAAAAGGGTCATGTCGAAAGTGTCACATTTCAGGGTGTTGCAAATTGGCACAGCACTCCTCTTTCTATTTGCGTTCCCTACAACTATAACTCTATGTGTTGATCCCACCTGCCGCTGCTGCTCCTTATCTTGCTAGAACGGAATTGCCAGGATCCCCATGAAGAAAAAAATGCATTGCCAGAAGAACCTTAGAATATTCTATCACTACAAATCTTTTGAAATCCTTTTAAGTAGCAAAAACCATAATGTAATTCAAACAACATGTATCCCAAAACTTTCCATTGTTTTAGCTGAGAGCAGATAAGGATCTCTTTAAAATATCTCCACCTACTGCCCATGGTTTGTGGACAGGAGCAAGAACTGTTGGTAACAACGTGGGCAGAGGCAAAAATGGCATTGTGGGTCCTATGTCATCTGACCCTGATTAGCATATGTTCATTAAAACCCTGCCTGCTTCGAGCGGGAGTTCTAGCCACCTAAATCAAGGTCTTCCCAAAATTCGAAATGGGCAGACACCCAGTGGTAAGTTGGTTCTGTTTTCAATACAATTTTCGTCCCTCTACTGCCCCATTTTTAGGCACAAATGCGTTGGTATTAAGGTGAAAATCACCCCCTTCCTCTCTACCACTTCTCTAAATTGCTTCCATGCGTTCTGAATGCCTATCCAACATCAAGTCTTGGATGAATTACAACATCTCCCAGGTCAGCATCAGAAAGAGCAAAGCTGTTATCTTTGTTTGCCAATGATTCTATCCCCTTTTTTGGCCATTCCCTCAGTCTGAACCTGAGTTGAGCTTTAAACCCCACATCCTAACCATCGCCACAGCCGCTTACATCAACTTCTGCAGCATTGCCTACTTCAGCTTTTACCTCAGCACTTTTTTTCTGAAACTCTTACAGGTGCCTTTATCAGCTCTAGACTGGACTATTCAAACACACCATTTGCTGGTGCCTCACCACCATCCTTCAACTTCTCCCATTGGGTGAAGGTGGACTGGGCTGGGAAGGTTTACTTGCCCAACCCAAATACTCACCAGCTGACCTGCTTATTCACCTACCAAAAGTGCTTCTCAGCTCGCTGACTCACTCGCCAGTCTCACTGCCTCCAGTTCTTCCTGGCAAACCTCTTTCCCTGCCCATCTGCTTCCCCAGTGGTTCCATTGCTATTAATGTGAACACAGGTTCAGAAATAACTTCTCTTCCCATTGAGATACCATCATCTCTTTGAGTTGGTCAAGCATCTATCCTTAAACCCTCTTCTCCATCTAAATCCTGCTCCCTGTAACAACATTTGCATACATGGGCCAGCTTCCATATATACGCTGATGAAATCCAGCTCTACCTCTTCCATTGACCGCACAATCTCTACCATGTTGTCAGACTGCCTGACAAATCTCAAGTCATAGATGATTCAAAAGTTCTTCCAATTGAGCATTGAGAAGGCCACAGCCATTGTCTTAAGTACCCACCATGAATTATTCTCCCTTGCAATTGACTCCATTCTATTTCTCATTCAGTCTGAACCAGATTACATGAAACCTTATCATCCTGCTTGACCCAGTGCTGAGCTTCAAACTCTATTTTCTTTCCACTACTGAGACCGTTTAATTCCATCTCTGCAACATTACCCACCTCTGTCCCTACTGTTGAAACACTCATTCACATTTTTGTTACGTCTAGATTTGTTTTCTCTATTGTCCTCTTTGCGAGCCTCCCATCCTCCACCCTCCATAAACTCCAACTTGTCCAAAACACAGGCACTCATATCCTGTCCCTCAATAAGTCCTACTTGCTCACCGCTCCTGTTCTCACTGATCTACACTGGCTCTCTTCCCAAACGCAATAAATTAAAATCTTGGCCTCATCCTCAAATCCCTCCATGGCCTGACTCCACTGACTGCTGCAACTTCTTCCAGACTTATATCCCCTCCTGAACCTTTTGGTCTTCTAACGTGGGACTTTTATGAAACCTTTTTTCCCTTCTCCAACTTAAGGTGGCAGCAACTTCCTGGTGGCACAGCAGGTAACTTGTATGTTTTCTCCTCCAGCTTTTGTCAGAATGTTCATCTGCAGTGATTTCTTACCTGAAGCATTCTCTTGTGACTTCATTGTGGCTCAGGATTTCATCATGGCTTCAACTTTACATATTGATGGTTTGCAAGGAATAACTCAGTCTAGTGATGCTAGAAGGAAAGGAGTCCAGAATTTTTGGGACGTCGACTTACAGATCCTCCTGGACAAGACCCATCAGAGGGGAGATCGCCTACAGGGTTTGCAGGGAAAGAGGCTATCAAAACAGCACACATTCACCAGAATGATACCAGGGTTTAAAGGTTAAATAATGAGGACAGGTTGCATAAACTTGGTTTGTATTCACTTGAGTTTAGTAGGTTGAGGGGTAAATTAACCAAGGTGTTTCTTAGTAGGTTGAGGGGTAAACTAATCAAGGTGTTTCAAATGACAAAGGGATTCGCCAGGATAGATACAGAGAAACTATGTCCTCTGGTGGGGAATCCAGAAAAAGGAGGCATAATTTAAAAATTAGAACCATTTAGGAGTGAAATTAGGAAGCACCTTTTCGCACAAAATATACTGGAAATCTGGAACTCGCTCCCTCAAAAGGCTGTGGATGCTGGATCCAATGAAGCTTTCAAAACTGAGATTGATAGGTGTTTGTTAGGTAAGGGTATCAAGGGATATGGAGTAAAGATGGGTAAGTGGGATTGAGGTACAGATCAGCCATGATCTAATTGAATGGCGGAACAGAGTCAAGGGGCTGCATGGCCTACTCCTGTTGCTAAGTTTCTAATTCTGTGGAGTTATCTTTCATGTCTTTTAATGCCCTCATTACAATTTTTAACTTGCAGGCCCTCCACTCTCTCAAAAGCTTGATCCTTTTTACAGACCTGTAACTCTGTGACCTGAATTTAGATTGTACAATTTAAGCATGAGCATTTTACCTAATTTTCCAAGATACATCAATAACATTCAGTCAGCTATACTGAAGCAATATTTTTCCTCCGGTCCTAGCATTTTTTGTCTACTAGCTTTTAAAAAAAATAATTTTGAAAAATGAAGACAATTTTGAAAAGCTTTACTGAGGTATAATTTTATATTTAGTGGTTTTTAAAAAAAAGAGAGAGCATGTGTATTTGAGAGAAAGAAAAAGAGAAACTTGATAGCATGTGATTACACATCTGTGGTATGGTTTTTGTGTCTGATGCACGCGTGCACACTTCTACCGTGAATTGTGCCAGACGTCATATTGGTAAAGGCTTTAGCGCACGTACAGAAAACGTCCGCCAGAAGTATGCAGAGTAGACAGATCATGACATCATGCTGATTTGATGCCAACACTGCCATTTTGGGGCTCCCAGCTCTTAAGCTCACACTGCTGAACACGCGCTAAGCAGCGGGAATGAACACCCACCCCCAGCCCCACCCCCCACCAGCGCTATTTAAAGGGATCATCAACTACTTACCAGTTAGTTGCGTGTTGATCTTTCTGGCTGTTGGTACACTTCTACAAGTGTTTGGTGATTTCCATAGTATTAAGATGCAAAAGTCTACAGGGAGTGGTGTGGTAGGTGCTGAAGGACTATTTGCTGATTTCAAGGCTTCTGCACAAACCAGTTGTTCCCAGACATGGGTGCACTAGTAGACCTTCCCCTTGGAATAGAGTATGACTGGGATAATGAGCAGAGGCCACGCAGAGCAGGACAAGCTGCTAGAAGAGGGAGGAGGGGGAGAAGGGTTCTCAGCAGGAAGTCATATCCACCCAATTCTCCTACCTGAGCTTTAGCGAGGAACAATGGCCTAGAAATTGACTGCAGTGGAACTGAATATCAGGCACTAGTATAATGGGTGGCCGATCCAATGCTGCCTGTTTCATGTCTCTGCCCGAGACAAATTTCCAGGCCAATGTGTGAGACGCCTGCACTTCAGTAAGGACATCCTCATTGAAATCTGCCAACAGCTGCAGCCACAACTCCAACCTCAGAGCAGGGCAAGGACCACATTGCCAGTGGCTGTGAAGGTGACTGTGGCGATTAACTTTTATGCGTCTGGCTCCTTCCAGGCTGCATCTGGAGATATTAGCAACATCTCCCAGTTTGCCATCCAAAGTTGGATAAGGGAGGTCACTGAGGCTCTCTGTTCCAAGAGAGCTAACTACATTTCATTCCCTCTTGCCAGAGACAAGCAGGCAGAGTGAGCACGAATGTTTGCTAGGCTTCCCCATGGTATAGGGTACCATTGACTGCATGCACATTGCTTTGTGGGCACCGCATGTCAACTCTGCCATGTACCAGAACCAAAAAGGATTCCACTCCCTCAGCATCCAGCTGGTATGTGACCAGAGGCAGCGCATCATGCAGGTCAATGCCCGGTATCCTGGCAGCAGTCATGATGCATTAATTTTGCAGCAGTCCGCTGTGCCAGCTGCATTTCAGCCACCACAGCAAACCAAAGGGTGGCTACTGGGCAACAAGGGCTATCTGCTGACTCCATTGCTCATCACTCTGGTTTGCAAACCACTCACTTGTGTGCAGCATGCATACAATGAGAGCCATGCTGCCACAAGAAATGTGATAGAGCAGATGATTGGCATGCTGAAACAACAATTCCACTGCCTGAACCAGTCTGGAGGAGCCCTGCAGTACTCGGCTGAGCGGTTCTCAAGATTTGTGGTGGTCTGCTGCATGCTGCACAACATCGCCATCATGAGGGGACAGCCCTTGCTACCAGCTATCAGGCGAGCAGCTGAGGAGCATGAGGAGGAGGAGGAAGAGAGGCGCCAAGCTAGACAGCCCTTTTCTGCCTGGGCTGTCCGTTAACAACTAATTCGACTGTGATACCAGTAACCGCAATCCTAATTCCCCATTCACCAGCAGTCCCCCACTCCTTACCTTCTGTTACTGACCAATACATCAGTCTCTTAGCCACAATGCAAAAATAAAAGCCACCACAAAATAAACATTACAAATAAAACTTATAATTCAAATTGCATTATATTCCTCCATACACAATTAAACTAATCACCCTTGTGCATTCCCTTGGTGCCTGTCTTCCCTGTGCCTTTGCCTGGCCTACTGCTCCTATGCAATGCTACCTCAGTGGCTGCAGCATGACTGGTGGAAGGCTGCTGACGTTGAGTAGAGGAGACTGCAGATATTCTTGGAGAACAACCTCGAGCAGCTCTGGGCCTAGAATGCCAGTTTTCAGACTGCACCATCTCGGCATGGGCGGCAGCAGTCTGGGCTGGCTGGCTGACAGGCAACAGAGTGGCAGGGGGGTGAGCACGAATGCTGTCATCCTGAGAGAGGACAGCAGGTTTGTGCTCCACGGAGCCACTGCCACTCCCCCTGGGCAGCACCTCAGCAATCCTAGTAATCTGTTGGAGGACAGATTGCTGGACTGCTGTGACACCCTGCAAGCCCCTTTGAACACTGGTATCCGCAGCCATGATGACAGCAATCTGAGCTTGCATGACTGCAGCCCGAGCTTTCACTGCAGCACTCAGAAGTTTGGTGGAAGCAGCTTGTGCTGCTCACTGTGAAATTGAGAGATTGGCCATCAGATGTTACATCATTATTGGCTCCACAAGTGTGCTAATAGAGTTGGTCACCACTTCCATGCTGGAAAGGATGGGCTGCAAGCTTTGCGCAAAGCCCTGTGCCAGGTTGATGCTGGACCCCGCCATGCTCCTTGACATTCAACACAGACTTTCTGGCAAGCTTCCCAATGCACCAAGCATTTCATTGTGTATGCCCTTCAGCCTTCTTCTGTAGCCTGCCCCATCGAAGTCCTCATCTCAGACCTCTGCAGCAGAACACATGGTTGACCCTGCTCTTCGCCGAGCTGGTCCCTGCGCTATCCTTGCCCCCTGCCCTGGCTACAGCGAACTTGTGCCCGGTGTCTCACCATGCGCAGATCCCACCTCTAATCTATCCTCTAACGATACATGCAGTGTCAGTATCTGAACTGGTGGCTGTGTGTGTGAAATCACATGATGGTGTGCCTTCATCATCACTCTCTTCTTGGTGTTCCTCCACTGCCTGGACAGGTTGCAGTTCTTGGGTATCTGAAAGGAAAAAGGCTCAAGGATAAGATTGTGGTGAGGGGCGGGGGGAAAGTAAGACATGTGTGCCTACACCATCTGCAGCTTGTAAGTCAGAAGAGATTGTGGGATATGGGGCAAGTGGGATGTGAGACGGAGGATTAGGTATGAGGATACCGTCATCTTCAATGGTTTCAGCCATGTCACTGGCCACAGCCTCAGCAATGTCCATTCCAATAATGGCCAGCACCATCTCCTCCATGGGGGTTAGGACATGCAGGCACACCTATCCCCCTTCGGTTAGTTCCTGCTGCCTCCGGTTGTGCGTCAACAAGAGAGAGGGAAATGTGTCAGTGAGTGTTGTGCAATCTGTTTGGGTGATGTGGCTATCATGATTGAATAGCTGGCAGTGTGTGCAAGCTGTGAGATGTGCATGTGAGGCTTACAACAATGCTAAATGTGTGAAGGTGCAGTGGAGCATAGGAATGTTAGGTATAAGTCTTGATTGATAGGGATTGTTGGTAGGTGAGTGATGGGGGTGTGCTGAATTGAAGAGTTATGAGGCTAGTGGTGCAGTTGATAGGATATGGCATTTGAAGATGCATTCACTGACCTTGACCACTCGTGTGAGGTCATTGAACTTCTTGCGGAACTGCATCCAGGTCCTCGGGGCTAGACTCTTAGCATTGACCTCCATGGCTATCTGCCCCCACTGCCATTTGAACGTGTGTCTGGAGGGCCTCCTTTCCACTTCTTCCACCAAGACATCCAATGCAGCGTCGGAAAACCTTCGAACCCACACTCTCCCATATTGTGCCATTTTTCACTGTTACCCAGGTCAGATTCACTTCGTGCACAACTCCCAGCACCTGTTCCACCCACAATGCACCTTCCCTTTAAGAAGTGCAGGTTAGCTTTAAGAAGTGCTAGGAAGTTACAATTTTGGGCCCCCTGCTGATGTGTGCAGCCAATAAACAGCGGTGGCTGCATGCAGAGATCATGCAGCCTGCATTTCAAACAGTGGGCATGGGTTAATTGTGCATAGCAATCCCCGTGCCAATTTTCGGGGACTATCTAATTTAGCCCCCTTAAAGTTTTAACATCTCATCTGACCCCAACCCATCTGATTTTGGGAATTAAGATTCAGCCCTTTGATTCTGCACCACTTGACTTCCTGTACATTTTGTCAATTTTTTCAAATACAATTTCAGTATTTGTTGATGTGCCTCAATTATTCCGAGACTCGAAGTTAGCAGAACAAAAGTAAGGCTTTTATTAACTCAGAACATAACACGTAAAATAGAGAGATGTCTTCCTTCAGGAGGCTGATGCCCGACTGAACTTAGATTACAAAGGAGCCAGGTATGGGCGGAGCCCTGCACACAACCAGTTCCAGCACATTCCAATACATAATACATGAGGACTGGGGGAAGGGAAAAGACACAGAAAGCAGGCAGTTACAAGACACAGAAAACAGGCAGTGATGAATGGAATATATTTCATCACATTCACCCCTTCTATAGATTTAGTCTGTTCGGGGGTTTGATAGTCCTCTGCGACCGACGTGGCTGTTGTGGTGCCGCGGGTGTCAGATGGGTGCCCCCGGTAGCCTCCTGGGTCTCTGCCGGGGGTGCCGCCGGGGTTGCTGAAGGGGTAGTTGGTGGGGGTGCCGTTGGTCGATGTTCTTCCGGGGGTGATGAAAGAATAGTGGGTGGGTAAGGGTTGCTGTGATCGTCGTCGCTGCTATTGCCGTGGTTGTTGTCGATGCCGGCTGGGGCGACGTCTTTTATGGACACGGTGTCCTCCCTTCCGTCGGCGTGCCGGACATATGCGTATTGGGGGTTGGCGTGGAGTAGGTGTACTGGCTCCATGAGAGGGTCCGTCTTGTGGCCCCTCACATGCCTTCGCACGAGTACCGGACCTGGGGTGGAGAGCCATGACGGCATGGATACGCCTGAGGTGGATTTCCGAGGAAAGACAAACATTCGTTCATGAGGCGTGGCATTAGTGGCCGTACACAATAGCGACCGTATCGAATGGAGCACATCCGAGAGGACTTCCTGCCAGCGGGAGATAGGGAGGCCCTTGGTCCTTAGAGCTAGAGTGACTGCTTTCCACACTGTCCCGTTCTCTCGCTCCACCTGGCCGTTACCCCGGGGGTTGTAGCTGGTGGTACGGCTCGTGGCGATCCCCTTGGACAGCATGTACTGGCGTAGCTCTTCACTCATGAAGGACGCCCCCCTATCCGTGTGGATATAGCTCGGCATACCGAACAGGCAGAACAGGCTGTTGAGGCATTTAATGACCGTGGCGCTGGTCATGTCTGGGCAGGGGAAGGCGAATGGGAAACGGGAGTATTCGTCCACAATGTTCAGGAAGTAAACATTGCGGTCGACGGACGGGAGGGGGCCCTTGAAATCTAAGCTGAGCCGCTCGAAGGGCCGTGTAGCTTTGATTAAGTGGGCTCTATCTGGGCGGTAGAACCGAGGCTTGCACTCAGCGCAAGTGCGGCAGTTCCTGGTCAGAGACCGAACTTCCTCAATCGAGTAGGGTAAGTTACGGGACTTTATGAAGTGGAACAGCCGCGTGACCCCTGGGTGGCAGAGGTCGTTGTGGAGGGTCTGTAGCCGATCCTCGGTGGCGCTGGCACACATCCCTCGTGAGAGGGCGTCAGGGGATTCGTTAAGGGCCCCTGGCCGGTAAATGATGTCGTACTTGAAAGTGGAGAGCTCGATCCGCCACCTAAGAATCTTATCATTTTTAATCTTCCCCCTCTGTTTATTGTTGAACATAAACGCTACCGACCGCTGGTCGGTAAGTAGGGTGAAGCGTTTGCCGGCTAGGTAGTGGCGCCAGTGGCGCACTGCCTCCACGATGGCTTGGGCCTCCTTTTCCACGGAGGAGTGTCTGATCTCGGGGCCTTGGAGGGTCCTCGAGAAGAAAGCTACGGGCCACCCCACCTGGTTGAGGGTGGCCGCCAAGGCGAAGTCGGACGCATCACTTTCCACTTGAAATGGAGTGTTCTCGTCCACTGCCTGTAGCGTGGCCCGCTCAATATCCTGCTTAATGCTTTTGAAGGCGGCGTGGGCCTCAGCAGAGAGCGGAAAAGAGGATGCTTTCAAGAGGGGGCGGGCTTTGTCGGAGTAGTTGGGGACCCATTGGGAATAGTAAGAAAGTAACCCCAGGCACCTTTTCAGGGCTTTGGTAGTGTTGGGCAGGGGCAGCTCCCATAGGGGGCGCAATCGGTCGGGGTCTGGTCCGATTTCCCCATTCTCCACCACGCTGCCCAGTATGCAGAGGCGCGTGGTGTTGAAAACGCACTTGTCCTCGTTATAGGTGAGGTTGAGTTTTTGTGCGGTTTTCAGGAACCTCTCGAGGTTCGAGTCGTGATCCTGCTGGTTGTGACCGCAGATGGTGACGTTGTCGAGGTAGGGGAAGGTTGCCTGCAAGTGGTGGTCATCGACCATGCGATCCATCTCCCTCTGAAAGACCGAGACCCCGTTCGTCACCCCAAAGGGGACTCTGAGGAATTGGTAGAGGCGTCCGTTCGCCTCGAAGGCGGTGTACGGGCGGTCCTCTGGTCTGATAGGGAGCTGGTGGTACGCTGACTTGAGGTCGATGGTGGAGAACACCCGGTATTGGGCGATTTGGTTCACCATTTCTGATATGCGGGGTAGCGGGTAGGCGTCTAGTAGGGTGTACCTGTTGATCGTTTGACTATAGTCGATCACCATCCGTTTCTTCTCGCTACCCCTTACCACTACCACTTGGGCGCGCCGCGGGCTGTTGCTGTGTTCAATAATGCGCTCTTTCAGGAGCCTGTCTACCTCGGTCGCGATAAACCGCCTGTCCTCCCAGCTGTACCTCCTGCTTTTGGTCGCTATTGGCCGGCAGTTAGGGGTAAGGTTCGCGAATAGCGAAGGCGGCTTTACCTTCAGGGTAGCCAGACCGCACACTGTGAGGGGCGGCTGGGACCCACCGTACTTGAGCGTGATGCTTTGGTGGTTGCACTGGAAATCCAAACCCAAGATCACGCTCGCACATAGATTCTTCATGATTAATACTTTAAAATTATCATACACAGTTCCGTTAACGCACAATTGTACCGTGCAGTAACCCAGAAAGGTCGATGTCTGGGTTTTATCGGCCATAGAGATGGTACCCTGAGCAGGGACCACCTTTAGGGAGAGTTGTTGTGCCAGTTCAGGGTGGATAAAACTCTCCGTGCTTCCACTGTCAATTAAGCATTTAACCCGGCACCCGTTTACCTCGATGTCCACCATTGATTTGGATAGCGGATGCGGCCTGGTCTGGTCCACTGTGACCGATGCCACTGTAGGGCCCTGATCGAGACAAGATGGCGTCCACGCTGTCTGCTCATAAGATGGCGGACCCCACGAGGTCGGGCAAGATGGCGTCCAAGATGGCCGCTCCCACGGCGCACACGCGGCGGTGGCGGGTTTTCCGGCGATTGGTTTTCCGGCGGGGTTCCCTCTGCACACCTTCCCGAAGTGCCCCTTCTTACCGCACTTAAAGCAGGTGGTGCCTTTCGCCAGGCACAGGTTTCTGGTGTGCTTTGGCTGCCCACAGAAGTAGCAGTTGGGTCCTTGACGCGTCGCGGCTGTCGTAGGGCTTCTGGGGGGAGAGCTGAGCCCCGCCGGTGTCGGGCTGCCGGGCGGGGAAGATGCCTTCCAAGATGGCGGCGCCCTCGGCGCACACGTGGCGGCGTGGGCGGCGCGGGCTGAAGAGTAGGCGTCCGAGTTTCTCTGGGCCATCTCCAGGGACCGCGCGGTGTCCGCAGCCTGTTTCAGGTCCAACTCCGTTTTTTCCAGCAGTCTTTGCCGGATGTGAGTGGAGCTGAGGCCTGTGATAAAGGCATCGCGAACAAGCTCGTCGGTGTACACTGCGGCTTTTACATCTCAGCACTTACAGTCCTTGCCAAGCTTTTTCAGGATGCTTAGGAACTCCTCCACCGATTCCCCAGGTCGCTGTGCGCGAGTAGCGAGTAGATGCCTAGCATACACCTCATTCGTAGGCTGCTGGTAATGCGCCTTTAAGGTGTTGCAGGCGGCCAGGTACGTATCGGCGTCTTGGATGAGGGGGTAAACCCGGTGGCTTACCCAATTGCGTAGCATTCCGAGTCTCATCTTCGCAGTGTCCGTAGCGTCTTTGACGGCTGCGGAATTGTCCAGGAAGAATTCCATACAGTCAAACCAGTGTCCGAAGCGTGCTGATGCGTCCGGAGCATGTTGATCCAAATCCAAACGTTCGGGTTTCAGGAGTTGATCCATAGTGTTGAAAATTGAGTTAATAAAATTGATGTGCCTCAATTATTCCGAGACTCGAAGTTAGCAGAACAAAAGTAAGGCTTTTATTAACTCAGAACATAACACGTAAAATAGAGAGATGCCTTCCTTCAGGAGGCTGATGCCCGACTGAACTTAGATTACAAAGGAGCCAGGTATGGGCGGAGCCCTGCACACAACCAGTTCCAGCACATTCCAATACATAATACATGAGGACTGGGGGAAGGGAAAAGACACAGAAAGCAGGCAGTTACAAGACACAGAAAACAGGCAGTGATGAATGGAATATATTTCATCACATTTGTAATAAACTTTTTAACTTCCCCTTTTAATTTAAGAATTAAATTGCGATTTTTCCCTAATCGTTTTATGAGCCTGCCTATCTCTACTCATTGCTTTCTAATTTCCCGTAGAGTCGGTGGCCCTTTCAATAATAAAAAATAGAAATGCCTGCCACAGAATGCAGTTGGAAATAGTACAAAAGTTTATTTATGTGAGATGATTTTCACTGTCAGAGCCATGGTCTCAGTGCCCCAAGGTTAGGGCTTGTCGTGACCACATACTTCCCCCTCAGTCGCAGCAGTATAATCTCAGTCGTTGGAGATAAGCTGCGCTAACATAGTGTAAAAAGAGGGTAAGCCTCAGCTACATAGTGCTCATATGTCAAGCACTGTACTCATGTTTAATGAAATGGAGGGTAAGCATCTGTCCATTTTGTTCCCTTTAGCCTCTATAATAAAATGGAAAACATCTTCGATTTCCCTTAGCATAAAACAGCAGCTAATTCTTCCCGGTGCACCAATCTGCATTTCTAGCAGTTGCCTTCCAAACCAGCTTCTCCCCACCCCGCCGAGCTGTATTTCCAGCAAACACAACCCCTTCCCACTAGTTATCATTTCTAGTAACCCCGCCCTCTGTCCTCTGAGCCTCATTTCTAGCGTCTCAACCCCCTCCGCAACTAGCATAATTTCCACCACGCTGACGACCCGTTCCCCGCACTTAGCATCACTTGCAGAAACTGCCTTCCCCAAATGAGCATTATTCCCAGGACCCAGTGTAGGATTTGCAAAATTGGACTTTATATTAATAAGGGTCAAATGGCAGAAGAGGCCATGATTTTAAAGACTGTTTTAAAAGAAGCCCAGAAAAAGGGGCATACAAAATGGCTACCATACCATGTGACCAGCTTATTGGGACACTTTAAAATGGTTCCTGCGCAACCTCAGACAAATTTGTGGATTCAACCCACAGTAAGTTCTGGAAGCCGTTTCTGAGCGAACGAAACCAGACCCACAGGTATGCATATGGATTAGGTGCAGATCTCGTCAAGATCGGCCTGGAGACAGAGGCCATCAAAATGTTGCCCCAGACAAAAGGGGACAATTTCATATTCATGAGAACAGCACCCAGGACTAGATAACGAGATCAGCAGGCCATTAAAAACAATGAAGGTAATTCCAGACCAGAGATGGGCCTGTTACCAGCCATTTAAGACATTTTAAAATATAATGGCTACCCCACTGTGCTCGCAGTCCGCCAAGAATAAAACAAAGACTAACCTGATTTTGGGCGGGAAGTGAAGCCTCTGGAAGAAAGGTATAACTGGAGAGATTTTTCGGCAGTTGGGGCAAGCTTGGAGAGGTACAGAGAGGCAGAGCGAGTTGGAACGCAGACAGTTGCAAGCCTGCAGCTTGAGCTGAGACACACAGCGTGAATCCGGACACCCAGAAGAAGAAGCAGGCAATCGCAGGAGGAAGAAGAAAGCCAACATCGAAAAGGCCGTCTCGAAACCAGCGTTCCGCCCCGGGGAAACACATCGGGAGATCATCGACCGTCCCCGGGCCGTTGCCGGAACGAGAGGCCATCGACCTAACTTGGGAGAAGAAACAAAAAAATAAAACCCAAGAGAAGTAACCTTCCAGCCAACCTGGCTCGGGAGAAGAGAGAAAAGGAACCTGAAGAAGCGATGGGAGCCAGCCCAAGACTCCTCTAACCAGGGTCGAGCCGACGATCCTCGACCCCGCCGACATCCAGGCCCGCCAGTGTCCAGCCGCCCCGACCCCCACCTCAGGAGAGAGGTGTGGCGCAGCTCGCAGGGGCTCCACGATCCACATGGAGACGAAACGCCTGAAAGGACCAAACACAGACTCGATTTCAAAACCTTGCACTTCCTAGTGGGATTGGTGAGCATGTTTCTGGCCCTTCACAATTAGATCTAGATAGGTTTAATAAGGGGGTGGATTTAAAGGTACAATTAACATGAGTTGTTGTCCCTCGATGTTCCGTGTGTTTCCTTATTTCATAATGATCTTTGTAGTGTATAAGATGCCTGTATTTGCTTTAGTTAGTACTGTGTCGTTATGATTTGTTTGTGTGTTTTACCCTCCCATGTACTCCCTTATCTGCTTGCATTTGATTTGATACTTTTCCTTATGCAATAAAATTTCATTTTGTTTCATCAAACTTGGTCTACAAGAGTTTTCTCTACATTGTAGTTCCTGCGCCTAAGTCCAGAGTATAGAATCTAAGGGGTGAGTGGGTCGAACCACTCAAGGTTTTACTGTGCAAGAGAGAGAGGCCTCTGGAGAGAGAAACCTCAGGGAAATCTCTCGAGGAAAACCCCTTACACCGAACCCACCCTCAGTGAGTCCGAACAGCCTGCCCACATCCGGAACTCCTCCATCGAAGTGATTGGGCTAATGGCTGTCCAAATTGTCTTTACGTAAGGAAGGCTCTGTAATGGTTTTCTAGAGGAGCTACAGATGTTTAATGTTTTCAGAGACATGGCATGATTGCAGTTCCCCAGTGAGGGAAATGAAGAGAGGGGAGAGGGAGAAAGAGGAAGGGATGGAGGAGATGGGGAGGAAGGTGTAGGGGGAGGGGAAGGAATGACAGGAGAGTTGTAAAGGAAGAGGGAAGAGGTAGAAGGAGTAGAGGTGGGGAGGGAGGGGGAGCGAGCAGGAGAATGACAAGGGAGGTGTATGAGGGAGGTGGGGGAGGAGCAGGAGAAGTGGTTGAGACGGGGTGGCAGAAAATGGGGAAGGAGGAGGGGAGAGAGGGAGGGGTGGAACAGGTGGAGTATTAAAATGACCCTATTTCTTACCTGTTTCCCATTATACCTTTGTATCCTCTTCCTCTCCTCTTTCAGCTCCCCCTCCTTCCTTCCCTACATCCCTCCCCTTCTCTTTTCCCCTCCTCTTTTTGTCGCTTTTCCCCCTCTTTCCTCCTCCCTCTTCCTTCGACTCCACCCCAGCTCTCCCCATCTGTTACCAGCTCCCCTTTCTTCCCCTTCCTCCATCCAGCTTCTCCCTTATACTGGGTCTTGCACTGCTGCTCTCTCTACTCCTTCAGACCACAATGTAATGTATATACCTTTAAGGGGGGAACTATCTTTTACAGCTCATGTATACTGCAGTACCGGCAGTGACCACACCTGTATATAACACTGAGTAGTAATCTGTACAGATCAGTTCAACTGTGAGCCACATTGAGTAAACACCTGTTGTACCGTTTCTGCTGCAGTCTGTATCTTATTATACACGGACGTAACATTGGCGACGAGGCAGGTTTGAACCTACCTGTAACTCTGCATCACCTCCCGGGGATTCGTTCCTGGAGATCAGTGGATTGGAGGTCAAGGCCAGAGACTCGAGAATTGCGGGGGAGGCTGTCGAGAGCCAGGCTTGGCTTTCCAGTCGAGGTGGTCCAGCAAAACGGGCTGGCAACAGGTAGTGCGCAGACCCTTCCCGGACAGCGGTGGGCTAGAGCCCGACCGAGCGGCACAGCAAAGGGCCGAGGAGCGTCGACGGGGGAGAGAGAGAGAGAGGGCAGAGCGCACAGGGCGCAGCCGGTGTTCAGAGGCCGAGCAGTGTTGGAGAGAGAGGGAGAGAGACGCGCAGAAACCCGCGAGGCGCCGCCATTGTCACGAGGACCGCCGAGAGCGGCGTTGGCAGCAGCGCAGGAGAAGCGCGCGAAACCTACAGGGCGCCGCCATTGCCACGAGAACCGCCAGGGGCGGGGGGAGGAAGGAAAGCGCGGGAGACGACATTTTAAGCCATTGGGAGATGCCATTTTAAACCACACCCAAAATGCCGAAGAGTGGCAGTATCACTGCAATTGAAAATGAAGTCGAAGATTGGACTACATATGTCGAACGAATAGAGGTGTACTGCAAGGCAAATGAGGTGTCAGATGACAAGAAAGCGTCGGTATTGTTAAATTTAATGGGTGCAAAGACGTATGGTTTATTACGAAATCTAGCAACCCCAATGAAGCCAATGGAAAAGATTTTTGAAGACATAGTAACGATACTAAAGGAACATTTAAACCCCACACCGCTGCTGATAGCAGAAAGATTCAAGTTTCACAAACGGAACCAGCATAAGGATGAAAGCAATGCTGATTATTTAACAGAACTGCGCAAACTATCGAAACACTGCCAGTTTGGAGCGGGAGTGGCAGATACCTTAAGGGACAAGTTTGTGTGTGGGCTTCAAATTGAAGGAACCCAGAAACGGCTTTTATCTGAAAAGGACCTTACGCTGGAAAAGGCTTTCAGCATTGCGGTATCATATGAAGCAGCAGCACGGGGCGCTGCAGAGATACAACAGAGACCGCAAGAATATGGCACAAACGAAATGTCATATGGAACAGAGAAGTGCTATCGCTGCGGCAGAACAACACACGACCAGAATGATTGCTGGTTCAAAGACAAAGTGTGCAGACAGTGTGGAAAAGTAGGACACATAGCATGAGTCTGCAGGTCGGGAAAGAAAACCAGCAATAAGAAACCTACCAAAGGAAAGTACAAGAAGGTACATAAGATGACGGAGAATAGTTCAGACGATAAAAAGAGTGATAACGACTCCGAAAGCGGGGAACTGAGTTGTCTGAAACTACATAATGTGATCACAATGGAGGATCACCGAACCATTTGGGTCACTCTCAAGTTAGCAGGAGTCCAGGTAAAGATGGAATTGGACACAGGATCAGCCCTAACAGTCATAAACCGACTGGACTACGAGCGGCTATTCTCACACATACCCTTGAGAGACACAAAAATTATTTTGAGGACGTACACGGGGCAAAAAGTCTACCCCAAAGGAAAAATAAGGGTGATTGTTATATATAATGGTAAGGAAACACCAAAACTAGACCTGTATGTATTGCAAGATGGAGGACCACCATTACTGGGACGTGAATGGATCCGGAAAATACAACTGGATTGGCATTCCATACAGGCACTGACTGTGGCTGACAAAAAGGATGACGACGTCACACCTGGGCGACTGTCAAAGATCCTAACTGACGCGAAAGAAGTGTTCCAGCAAGGACTCGGAACACTAAAAGGCATGACAGCGACGATTAAAATTGAAGAAAACGCAAGCCCAAAATTTTTTAAGGCTAGATCGGTACCTTATGCGATCCGCCCAGCCGTCGAAGCAGAGCTGGAGAGTCTGGAACGTTCAGGTGTACTGTCCAAGGTAGACTGGAGCGAGTGGGCTACACCCATCGTCCCTGTGATGAAAAAGTCATTGAGCAGCACGCCTGGGGAACCAAGGAAGGTTCGCATCTGTGAGGACTTTAAGGTAACAGTGAACCCGGTTCTTCACACCGTACAATATCCACTTCCGCGGATTGAAGATATTTTCGCCTCGCTATCTGGAGGGAAACGCTTCACTAAGCTTGATCTGGTCCAGGCGTATCTGCAAATGGAGGTAGAAGAAGCATCAAAAAAATACCTCACAATCAACACCCATAAAGGTCTCTACCAATACAACCGGCTGGTATTCGGGGTAGCATCAGCTCTGGCTATTTGTCAGAGGGCAATGGAACAAGTCCTGCAAGGGATCCCAGGGGCCCAGTGTTATTTGGATGACATCCTGGTCACGGGCAAACATGACAGTGATCACCTTGCCAACCTGGAGCAGGTGCTCACTAGATTGCAGGAATATGGGCTCCGAGCTAACCGCCCCAAATGCGAGTTTTTTAGAAAACAGATCTCATATTGTGGCCACGTTATCGATAAAGAGGGGTTACATAAGTCCCCAGAGAAGATTGAGGCAGTAGTCAAGGCTCCAGCACCGGAAAATGTGTCACAACTGAGGTCGTTCCTCGGGCTGGTAAACTACTACCATAAGTTCTTGCCAAATTTGTCGACAATACTACACCCACTGAACACCCTACTGCAAACTGGGGTGCCATGGAAGTGGAGTGACGAATGTAGACGAGCTTTCCAAAAGAGCAAAGCACTAATCACATCGAAAGAGGTATTGGCCCATTACAACCCGGCATTACCAATTCGGTTGGCATGTGATGCGTCACCCTACGGCATTGGAGCGGTGCTGTCGCACAAATTCTCGGACGGCTCAGAGAGGCCAATAGCCTTTGCGTCACGATCACTAACCTCAGCTGAGCATAGCTCCGCCCAGATTGACAGGGAGGCCCTCAGCCTAGTGTGGGGAGTGAAAAAGTTCAATCACTATCTGCACGGGCAGAAATTCACCTTGCTGACTGATCACCAGCCTCTTGTCTCCATTTTTAATCCGAAGAAGGGCGTTCCGGTGATGACTGCACAACGACTACAAAGATGGTCACTTTTTCTAGGGGCGCACAACTATGAGATTGAATATAAGGGCACGAAACAGCATGGAAATGCTGCTGGGCTATCACGCCTGCCACTGCCTACTGCGGAGGAAGCACCAGCAGTTGATCCTGTCGAAATATTCCATTTGACTATAGTTGAATACCTACCGGTAACTAACGCTTGTATCAAAAAGGAAACCCAAAATGACCCGACACTGTCTCGGGTATATGATTTGACGGTGAAGGGATGGCTAGCACATGGCGACTCACTGTTGCCAGCATTCTCGACAAGGAGAGAACAGCTGTCAGTGTGCCGGGGGACCTTGATGTGTGGATCCCGAGTGGTAATTCCACCCAAGTTAAGAGAGAGACTGCTCAATGAGCTTCATGAGGTTCATCTGGGAGGGGTAAAAATGAAAAGCCTAGCCAGGGCTTATGTGTGGTGGCCGGGAATCGATAAACAAATCGAGGACCTTACCAAGAGTTGCTCAGGATGCCAGAAAGTCCAAAATGCACCACCACATGCCCCTCTACACCCATGGGAGTGGCACTCATCTCCATGGCAACGGGTGCATATTGATTTTGCTGGTCCATTCATGGACTCAATGTTCTGAATAGCCGTGGATGCGCACTCGAAATGGCCTGAGGTCATCAAAATGTCCTCCACCACCACAGAGAAAACTATTGCAGTCCTATGGACCATTTTTGCCAGGAATGGCTTGCCAGAACAGATTTGCTCTGACAACGGACCACAGTTTGTATCCGAAGAGTTCCGGAGGTTCTTGAAAAAGAATGGGGTAAGGCATTACACATCCGCCCCGTATCATCCAGCCACAAATGGATTGGCTGAGAGGTTCGTACAAACCTTTAAGAAGGCAATAAAGGCCATGTACAATGACAACATTCCGCTGCAGCACAAGGTGGACAATTTCCTGTTCGCCTACCGGAATGCGACACATGCAGTCACCAACCAGGCCCCAGCCATGATGTTCTTTAACCGAAGGTTAAGATCTCGTCTGGATTTGCTCAGACCAAACGTACGAAGAGATGTTGAGAGTAAGCAATTCCAGCACATCCATGAGAAGCCAACAAGGAGCTTCAATGTAGGGCAACCAGTCTTGGCCCGCGACTACCGAACCCAAAAATGGCAGCCAAGAACGATATGCACACGGCAGGGCCCACTAATGTACACAGTGGACGTTGGGGAGAGCATCGTGAGATGCCATGCTGACCAGATCCTAGAGTCACAGGAACAAGTCAACCCCATGCCTCGCCCATACGTACCTGATGATGAACCCAACGTACAGGTCGCATCTACCCCAGAAACAGTAGCATCGGAAGCTGATGAACCAACCGACGACAGGGGGCCAGAATCGCCTCCGCACCAAGAGCAAGACACTCGGGAAAGGCGCTATCCAGAAAGGATCAGGAAGCCTCCCCAAAGACTGAATATATAAATAGACTATTTTCAGCTAATGTTGCATGTTAAAAGTGTTAATTGTAATTAGTTTGATATTTAATTGTTAAATGAGTGTTATGGTACTGTTAATCTAAAAGGGGAGGAATTGTAATGTATATACCTTTAAGGGGGGAACTATCTTTTACAGCTCATGTATACTGCAGTACCGGCAGTGACCACACCTGTATATAGCACTGAGTAGTAATCTGTACAGATCAGTTCAACTGTGAGCCACGTTGAGTAAACACCTGTTGTACCGTTTCTGCTGCAGTGTGTATCTTATTATACACGGACGTAACACACAAGTGCCACCTCTTATTGGTCAGACTACCCTGCTCCCTTTTCCAAGCCCCTTGCTGGGATACCCTCCAACATTACTCAGTATGAGCTGTATTTATTTTGATTTTCTAAGAAAATTCTTGACAAATAACGAAAACGTATAAAAATTAAAGAGCTAGGGGTTGAGTTTCTGCTAGTTGTATCTGTGCAATCCGGGCAAAATCAGCCAATCAGTGCAAAAGAGCGAGGAATTTTAAGCATGAGTTATGAATTAAGCCCCATTCACAAAAATGGCAACACCCCTGGGTCAAAATTGCGAGATTCCGCCGATTGCGCTGGTAAGGGAAGGCGCTTCAAATTGTGCTAATTATCGTAGGCGTACAAGTTTTTTCATATCAAAAAATATTTAATTTACTAAGAAACTGAGTAGTGTTCACCAATCAAACAATTAAATGGTTCAGTGTAGTTTTTTTTTAAAGTCATCTTCAGTGATTTTAAATCAGGCTTCTCACAGATGGAGGACTGGACACTCTTATTAAAAATGCTTTTTTTTGCTGATAAACCCATTTCATAAAACTGCGCCAGTTTATCAATTTTAAATACATCAATGAATACTTTTTTCATTATGTTACCCGATTGCACTGGTTCATTGAACATTTGAACGTTTGTGATTATGCAAATGAATTTGAGTGGAAACTTGAAGCTTAACTGAACCAGCGCAATTTAAAGCAATTTCCCGATTGAGCCCAAAGCGGCAACTCTACCCCGTAATGTTGAACAATCCAGAGCAGCAAGAGAACTACAAAAACATTATACACCAACCTATGGTATATTTGAAATAGTATTCAATATAAAAGTCAAGGTTACTTCTGCCTGATTACAAAAATTGTATTAATCTTTAAATTGCATTCTTAGCAGAATCATAAAGTATCATTTACATGCTGCGAGCCAGCCTCCTCCACACTCCAGCTCGCCAGATGCAATTCTTTGTTAATTGTTTCTTTCTGACCACTTAAAAATTACTCTTTTGTTATTAGTTCCAAAGCTGAGGTAAACTGGGTTGCCAGAAAGGGCAAGAACACAATTTCTTTTCATTTTCTGAGCATTCAGAAAATAGTTACATTTTTAATACATCAATTTAATGCACTTAAAAAAACACAAAGTGAAGTCTATAATCTAACACATATGTTTTGTGCAATAGCAAAATACTGCGGATGCTGGAAATCTGAAATAACAACAGAAAATGCTGGAAATACTCAGCGGGCCAGGCAGCATCCGTGGAGAGAGAAACAGAGTTAACGTTTCAGGTCTGGGACCCTTCATCAGAACTGGAAAAAGCTGGAGATGTAACAGATATTAAGCAGGTGCAGAGACAGGGGGAGGGGGGTGGGTGTTAGGAGGGGAGGAAGGAATTGAAAGAACATACTGTGCTTATGTAAGAGGCAGGAAAGATAAAATGTTGTAAATGGGATTGGCAAAATCATACAGCATGAAAAATGGGAGCAGGGATAATTATCTGAAATTGTTGAACTCGATGTTGAGACCGGAAGGCTGTAAAGTGCCTAATCGAAAGATGAGATGCTGTTCCTCGAGCTTGCGTTGAACTACATTGGAACAATGTAATAGGCCGAGGACGGAGAGATCAGAGTGGGAGTGAAGCGGAGAATTAAAGTGACATATGTATTGTGCACTTGTCCTACAAATATATGGGATGGATTACAGAAGACAGAAAGGGTCATTTTAAAATTGGGTTATAGTATAAAACGGGCGGTATGGATTAAGCCGCCCGTTGTACATCTCTCCCGATTCTCATTTCCATTGAAGTAAAGGTTGTACCAAAATTAAACCTCAGGCCTCATCTACATCTTTGGGGCAAGCTGCTGGTCTCTGCTGCACCTCCACAGACAACTCACCCCATGAGAAAGATGAATAAAGGTGACATTAAGGCAGCAGAGAGGTCTAGCAATGAGCATAGTAAGAGGAATTATAAGGAGGACCCAGCTATTTTGGCCTGTACAGCAACATGTTGCATCAGTAAGTTATTTGCTTGAAACGTGGCTCTTGACACCACTGTTAAACCCTGCAACCTTAGCAAAGAGCATATAATAAAGAACACGCAACAGGCATGAACTCAGCAAGCAAACATTTGACATGCTGAAACAATTGGGATAGTTTTAACCATCACCCCCCACCCCCACACGATGGGCGGCAGAGGGTTAAAAATATTTAAATCGCGTAATGCGACCCCAACCCACCATGTACGTGCCTGCTGTCGTTTTTACAGCGGCAGATTGCAGTGGGAGCCTGATTTAAATTTAATGCTGGCGGGCAGGTTTCCCAGGAGTCGGGCAACCTGGCGGCAAATCCGTGATCCAAGCCTTATGCCCCATGATAAGACCATAAGAATATAAGAATTAGAAACAGGAGTAAACCATACGACCCTTCGAGCCTGCTCTGCCGTTCAATAATATCATGGCTGATCTTCGACCTCAACTCCACTTTCCCGCCTGACCCCATATTCCTTGATTCCCCTAGAGTCCAAAAATCTATCTATCTCAGCCTTGAATATACTCAATGACTCAGCATCCACAGCCCTTTGGGGTAGAGAATTCCAAAGATTCACAGCCCTCTGAGTGAAGAAATTCCTCCTCATCTAAGTCTTAAATGGCCGACCCCTTATCCTGAGACTATGCCCCCTAGTTCTAGACACTCCAGCTAGGAGAAACAACCTCTAAGCATCTATCCTGTCGATCCCCCTCAAAACCTTATGGGGGAAAATTTGGGTCGCGCCCCCTTTGGGGCACGAACTTCGCCGGGTTAGCACCCCAAAATAGTTAGTGCTCCCACACCCGAAATTGAATGGTAGCGCCCCAAGTAGGAGGCAGGACGCCATTGGAAGTGCCCCCCTCCCTCTTGGGGCACTCCCATTCAATATTGCGGCGCTACGTGCAGCAGCACCATGCGTGCCGGCACGTAGCGCCGTGGTACTACAGGCCTCCCTCCCCTGATTAAAGGGGAGGGGCCTAGCGCAGCATGCACTGGGGCCCTGCCGGACCACCGGGGAGTGGGGTGCTGGCACCCCGCAGGAGGATAGTACTGTCAATGACACCTTCTATCACTTTGCTGATGACTAAGAGTAGACTGATGGGGCAGTAATTGGCCGGGTTGGATTTGTCCTGCTTTTTGTGGACAGGACATACCTGGGCAGTTTTTCACATTGTCGGGTAGATGCCAGTGTTGTAGCTGTACTGAAACAGCTTGGCGAGAGGCGCGGCTAGTTCTAGAGCACAAGTCTTCAGCACAATAGCCAGGATGTTGTCGGGGTTCATAGCCTTTGCTGTATCCAGTGTCCTCAGCCATTTCTTGATATCACGTGGAGTGAATCGAATTGGCTGAAGACTGGCTTCTGTGATGGTGGGAACCTCAGGAATAGGCCGATATGGATCATCCACTCGGCACTTCTGACTGAAGATGGTTGCAAACATAAGAACATAAGAAATAGGAGCAGGAGTAGGCCATTCGGCCCTTCGAGCCTGCTCCACCATTCAATGAGATCAGGGCTGATCTTCTGCCTCAACTCCATTCACCGACCCTATCGCCATATCCCTTGATGCCCTTACTAGTCAGAAATCTATCGACTTCTGTTTTGAATATACTCAATGACTGAGCCTCCACAGCCCTCTGGGGTAGAGAATTCCAAAGATTCACCACCCTCTGTGTGAAGAAATTTCTTCTCGTCCCAGTCCTGAATGGCCTACCCTTTATCCTGAGGCTGTGGCCCCAGGTTGTAGACTCCCCAGCCAATGGAAACATTCTCCCAGCATCCACCCTATCAAGCCCTGAAATAATTTTGTATGCTTCAATGAGATCCCCTCTCATTCTTCTAAATTCAAGAGAATACAGGCCTGGTTTACTCAATCTCTTCTCATATGACAGTCCCACCATCCCAGGAATCAATCTCGTGAACCTTTGTTGCACTCCCTCTATGGCAAGTATATCCTTCCTTAGGTAAGGAGACCAAAATTGTACACAGTACTCCAGGTGTGGTCTCACCAAGGCCCTATATACAGGAAACTTTGTGCTACCCGGAGGTGAGCTATCCGGCAATCTGGAGCCACCGGCAAAAATCAGCAGCCATTTTTATTCTTTTTGTTTGTTTTTTTTGCTTTGTTTGAACAGTCAAGCTGTGCAAGGTCTGTAGCTATAGCAACAGCTTCAGCTACAGAGCTTTAGGGCCACACCCGAGTGTTTAGAAGCTGTTGCTAAGCAACAGTGTTTGTTGTCAAATACGGAGATAAGAATCTCCGTATCTCTCAACATTAACTCTGGAGAGTACGGCACTTTTTAGGCAACGGCAGCAGCTCGGTCCCGTGGGTGCTGGATAGCACAAAGTTTCCTGTAATTGGAGTAAGACATCTTTACTCCTGTACTCAAATCCTCTTGAAATGAAGGCCAGCATACCATTTGCCTTCCTAATGGCTTGCTGCACCTGCACATTCACTTTCAGTGATTCATGTACAAGGGTACCCAGGTCCCTTTGAGCATCTGCATTCCCCAATCTTTCACCATTTAGGATATACTCTGCCTTTCTGTTTTTCTACCAAAGTGGATAACTTCACATTTATCCACATTGTATTCCATCTGCCATGTTCTCGCCCACTCACTGAGCCTGTCGAGATCCCCTTGAAGCCTCTTCACAACTGACACTGCCACCTAGCCTGCAAAAGACCCGTTTATCCCTACTCTTTGTTTTCTGTCTGTTAACAAATTCTCAATCCATGCTAGTATATTACCCCCAATTCCATGTGCTTCAGCCTTGTCTTTTGCACTCACGTGCTGGGCTCCACCATTATTGAGGATGAGGATATTCATGGAGCCTCCTCCTCCCCCCGTTAGTTATTTAATGGTCCACCACCATTCACGACTGGATGTGGCAGGACTGCAGAGCTTTGATCTGATCCGTTGATTGTGGGATCGCTTAGCCCTGTCTATAGCATGCTGCTTCCGCTTTTTAGCATGCAAGTAGTCCTGTGTTGCAGCTTCCCCAGGCAGGCACCTCATTTTTAGGTACGCTTGGTGCTGCTCCTGGCATGCTCTTCTACACTCCTTATTGAACGAGGGTTGGTCCCCTGACTTGATGGTAATGGTAGAGTGAGGGATATGCCGGGCCATGAGGTTATAGATTGTGGTGGAATACAATTCTGCTGCTGCTGATGGCCCACAGCACCTCAGATGGATGCCCAGTTTTGATCTGCTAGATCTGTTCTGAATCTATCCCATTTAACACAGTGGTAGTGCCACACAATACGATGGCGTGTGTCCTCGCTGTGAAGACGGGACCTTGTCTCCACAATGGCTGTGCGGTGGTCACTGCTACCAATACTGTCATGGACAGATGCATCTGCGACAGGTAGGTTGGTGAGGACGAGGTCAAGTAGGTTTTCCCTCGTGTTGGTTCACTCACCTCCTGTCGCAGGCCCAGACTGGCAGTTATGTCCTACAGGACTCTGCCAGCAGTGGTGCTACCAAGCCACTCTTGGTGATGGACATTGAAGTCCCCCAGAGTACATTCTGTGCCCTTGCTACTCTCAGTGCTTCTATCCAAGTAGTTCAATAAGCTGAGGGAGGGCAGTAGGTGGTAATCAGCAGGAGGTTTCCTTGCCCACGCTTGACCTGGAGCCATGAGACTTCATGGAGTCCAGAGTCAATGTTGAGGACTCCCAGTGCCACTCCTTCCCGACTGTATGCCGGTGGGACAGGACATACCAGGGATGGTGATGGAGGGGTATGGGATATTGGCTGAAAGGTATGATTCTGTGAGCATGACTATGCCAGGCTGCTGCTTGACTAGTCTATGGGACAGCTCTCCCAATTTTGGCACAAGTCCCCAGATGTTGGTGAGGAGGAATTTGCAGGGTCGACTGGGCTGGTGTGCCATTGCCGTGTCCGTAGCCGGTGCCGAGGTCGATGCCGGGTGGTCCGTCCAGTTTCATTCTTATTATTGTGTTTCGTAGTGGTTTGTTACAACTGAGGGACTTGCTAGGCCATTTCAGAGGGCAGATAAGAGTCAGCCACATTGCTGTGGGTCTGGAGTCACATATAGGCCAGACCAGGTAATGACTGCAGATTTCTTTCCCTAAAGGGCATTAGTGAACCAGATGGGTTTTTATGACAATCCGATAGTTTCGTGGTTACCATTACTGATACAGGTAGACTATCCTTTATCCGAAAACCTCGGGACCAGCCGTGTTTCGGTTTTCGGAAAATTTCGGATTTCGGAAGGTGAGCGAAAACACTTCAGTTTTCAGAGTAATTCGGTTTGCGGGAGTGCGGATAAAGGATACACTATCCCTTATCCGAAAGGGTGGGGGTCAGCGGGGGGTCGGGGTCGGGGGTGGGGGTCGGCGGGGGGTCGTGGTCGGGGGGGGTCGGGGGTGGGGGTCGGCAAGGGTGGGGGTCGGCGGTGGGTCGGCGGGGGTCGGGGGTCGGCGGGGGTCGGGGTTGGCGGGGTCGGGTTCGGCGGGGGGGTCGGCGGGGGGTCGGGGGTGGGGGTCGGCAGGGGTCGGGGTCGTGCGCACGACTTATGCTGAGCAATTTCGGTTTTCAGAAGTCATGCTTAGCGCCACTTTCGGCTTTCAGAGGTTTCCTGGTTTCGGATGTGCGGATAAAGGCTGGTACACTATATCTTATCCAAAATGGGGCGGGGTCGGCGGGGTCGGGGGTGGGGGTCGGCGGGGGTGGGGTTCGGCGGGGGGGTCGGGGGTCGGTGGGGGTCGGGGTCGGGGTCGGCGGGGGTCGGGGTCGTGCGCATGACTTACGCTGAGCGATTTCGGTTTTCAGAAGTGCGGAAAAATGCTACGCTATCCCTTATCCGGCTAGGCCTGTAAGTCGTGCGTCACTCTGGTCATGTCATGCGCACGACTTACGCTGACCGAAAAAACCTTCGGTTTTTAGAGGGTTTCGGTTTTCGGAAGTTCGGATAAAGGGTAGTCTACCTGTACTAGCAATTATTTCAGATTTATTTAATTAACTGAATTTAAATTCCCCAGCTGCCATGGTGGGATTTGAATTCACATTTCTGGATCATTAGTCCAGTGGCATTACCACTATGTTACCATTCACTGCAAGAAGCGTAGGACCCTCACTTAAATTATGTATTCAGCATTTTCAATTCGTCTGGCATGCTCTCCTGATGCCACTGGGGAAGCCCAATCCAATATGGTGGGCCATGTACTTCTGGGTGGAACTGTGTGTGCGCTTCCTGCCTTCCATATTGGATGCTTAGGAGGCTGTTTAGCGCCTGTTTTAGAATCAAATTTCCAGGCCAATCACTACAGAGTTAAAGTTGATGTGTGTTGCCTTTGTTGAAAGTTAATAGTGAAAGTGTAGTGAGTATTTAACAAAGTCATAGTGAAATAGGAGGTAGTTGAGATACTGGATGGGATAAAAATTGATGATGAGGAGGTACTAGAAAGGCTGGCTGCACTTAAAGTTGATAATTCACCAGGACCGGAGGGGATGCATCCTAGGAAGCTGAGGGAAGTGAAGGAAGAAATCACGGAGGTACTGGTCATAATCTTCCAATCCCCCTTGGATACGGGGCTGGTGCCAGAGGACTGGAGAATTGCAAATGTTACACCCTTGTTCAAAAAAGGGTGTAAGGATAAACCCATCAGCTACAGGCCAGTCAGTTTACCCTCAGTAGTGGGGAAGCTTTTAGAAACGATAATCTGGGACAAAGTTAACAGTCACTTGGACAAGTGTGGATTAATTAAGGAAAGCCAGCACGGATTTGTCAAAGGCAAATTGTGCTTAACTAACTTGATTGAGTTTTTTGATGAGGTAACAGAGAAGGTTGATGAGGACAATGCAGTTGATGTGGTACATGGACTTCCAAAAGTCATTCGATAAAGTGCCACATAATAGGCTTGCCAGCAAAGTAGAAGCCCATGGAATAAAAGGGACAGTGGCAGCATGGATACGAAATTGGCTAAGTGATAGGAAACAGAGAGTAGTGGTAAACGATTGTTTTTCGGACTGGAGGAAGGTCTACAGTGGTGTTCCCCAGGGGTTGATATACATTAATGACTTAGACTTGGGTGTACAGGGCACAATTTCAAAATTTGTAAATGACACAAAACTTGGAAATATTGTCAACAGTGAGGAGGATAGTGATAGACTTCAAGAAGACATAGACAGGCTGGTGGAATGGGCGGACACGTGGCAGATGAAATTTAACGCAGAAAAATGCGAAGTGATACATTTTGGTAGTAAGAGCGAGGAGAGGCTATATAAACTAAGGGGTACAATTCTAAAGTGAGTGCATGAACAGAGACATCTGGGGGTATATGTGCACAAATCATTGAAGGTGACATGGCAGGTTGAGAAAGCAGTTAAAAAAGCATACTGTTCCCACATGATGCACTATTGGGCTTCATAAATAGAGGCATAGGGCTGGATTTTCATTGAGGAGGCAGGTAGGAGGCAGGACTACAACTTTTAGGGTTGTAGTCCCGCCTCCATCGTGTTCTAGCCAACCCACGCGATTTTGACTTGATTGACCTTGTTGAGCCCGCCCAGCGGGCTCAGCAGGCCAATTAAGGGCCACCCGGCAACAGGTGACATCACAGATTGATATTTCATCTGTCAAGACCTTTTGACAGATGAAATATCAGCGTTTGTCAGCTGTTTGAAGCTGTCAAAACTGACAATCTGTACTCCAGGTTAATTCCTTCCTCAGGATGATTTAGAGATCTCTCCGGAACAGAAAGCTGAATGCTGCAATTTTTGACAGATCGCGGCCATTCTGCTTTCTGTGCCGGTGAGATGAGGGACTCCCGAGACCTGAAGAAAGGAAGGCTGTAAAGGTAAGTAAAACTTCTTTAAACACTTTAAACACACCAAACACACTTACCTCTGCACTCATGCACCCATCACTCACCTGAGCACCGGACATCTTGACCCCTCCAAGCCCTTCATCCCGACGGCCCACCTCGCTAACTTGGCGTGGTTTGGAGCCGTTGGGAATCCCACATTTCACCAATGAAAATAGGGATTAGGCTAAAAACTGCCTGTTAACTACCTGTTAACAGGCAGTTAATTGGCACAAATCCCCTTCCCGCCTCGGGGAGGCGGGTCCCAGTGCGGGCCGGGTACCCGCCTCCTTTGAAACTGGCATGGAGGCGGGTTGGGGACGGGATGGGTTCGTGCCCCCCGATTTTGAGATTTTAACCCCCCATATGCCTCCAATCCCATCTCCACGGCCCAATGAAAATCCTGCCCATAGAGTACAAAAGCAAGGAAGTTATGATGAACCTTTATAAAACACTGGTTCGGCCTCAACTGGAGTATTGTGTCCAATTCTGGGCACCGCATTTTAGGAAGGATGTGAAGGCCTTAGAGAGGGTACAGAAAAGATTTACAAGAATGGTTCCGGGGATGAGGGACTTCAGTTACGTGGATAGATTGGAGAAGCTGGGGTTGTTCTCCTTAGAGCAGAGAAGGTTGAGAGGAGATTTGGTAGAGGTGTTCAAAATCATGAGGGGTCTTACAGAGTAGATAGAGAGAAATTGTTCCCATTGGCAGAAGGGTCGAGAACCAGAGGACACAGATTTAAGGTGATTGGCAGAAGAACCAAAGGCGGCATGAGGAAAAGCTTTTTTACGCAGTGAGTGGTTAGGATCTGGAATTCACTGCCTGAAAGGGTGGTGGAGGCAGATTTAATTGTGGCTTTCCAAAGGGAATTGGATAAATACCTGAAAGAAAATTTTTTCAGGGCTACGGGGAAAGGGCGGTGAAGTGGGACTAACTGAAGTGCTCTTGCAGAGAGCCGGCACAGGTTCGATGGGCTGAATGGCCTCCTTCTGTGCTGTAACCATTCTATGATTCTAGATGTGAGGCTGTGTTTCCCCCTTCTGCTACTTTACTAGTTTGCTGTTGTTTCCACTGTACTGTTCCCACATGATGCATTACTGGAAGGAGTAAGTGTGGAGTATTCCTAGGGACTTACTTGTGATTCAGCTGGCCGTTTCCTGCTTGGGTGATAGAATCGCCTGCCCTATTCTGGCTGCAGTGGACTGCTTGATTTAGGGGGCTTTCCTGTCATTTGTCCAGAGGCAGGTGCAGACAAGAGATTGTCAGCAAGCATGAGAGCCCGCATTTTGTGTTTTTGCCAGCATACCACTTCTAGACTAGGCTAAACTCTCAAATCGGCCACTGATTTGTTGATACACCGATTATTGCACTGTATGATGTCTTTGAATCCTTCACTACTGATTCTCTGGAGGAGTCTGTCTTGATGTCACATGATGTCATTATCACAGCCTGGATATTGGACCACATTGGTTTAGCAACATCAATGGGGACTAATATGGCTGAGTTCTCCCTGCCAATGGCACTGATGCTGCTCAATGTTAGTCTGCAGAGCGGAGAACATTTGCTATATGATATTGCCCAACTGGGTGGCAACTGGAGTAAATCTAATTTGCAACATTTTCAGCAAGGATGCAAGTAATTGGTACACCTGTTTGTGCTCCTGAAGTATCCACTGTTTCATAGCTGCCCCTGGAAGGTCTGAATCCTGAGGCAAGTCAAGGTCCATGACGATGCACAGCTTCAATTCAACGAAAGCCAGTCTTTTAGCCCACACCTCAGTCTCTTCCACACACTCATCATGCACTACTTCCTTTAAATCTATGAAACTGCCAGGAGTATGTGCCTCTGGGCAGGTGCCTGTTTCAATTAATGACGTTAATGAGTATTGTGGTGAAGCTTGCTGCTGAGAAGCCCCAGCTTGCTGCCCTGCAGCTCTGAAAATAAAACCGAGTTAAATTGATCTCCAAAACCTGTTACAAGAATCTTTTGTAAAGAAAGGGCCTTCATCTCCTGTGATGACTCAGCAAGTTTGTCTTGTGAATAGATGAGCCATTGGTTTAAAATATAAAAGCAAAGAATTACTAATGTAGTTACACAGCGTGCTGATTTGGAGCATTGTGTTCACTTTTGGCCAGCCTGCCTTAGGAATGATGAGCTGGCCTTAGATAAGGTCCAATGATGATCCACCAGGAGGATACGTGGAATAAAGAGACAGAACTATAATTAAAGACTGGATAAAGTTGGGTTATATTTCCTGGCATTGTGAAAGTTAAGGAATGATCTGGGTGAGATGTTTAAATAATGAATGGAATTGACAGGTATATAGATTAAGATTCGTCCCTTTAGTCTGGAAATCCAGAACAAGGAGATCCAATTTTAGGCTCTGAAATTCTGGGGGTTGGAGAGGACGGAGTGTGGGCCAGAATTTGGGGTAAAACCAGATGTGCCAGGCTGCCAGCTTTATCTCTGTATAACTAGTGCCCCGAATTCTGGCTGAGGCGGGAGTGGGTGAGTCAGCTGCCTTCTCCCTCCCACCCTCGTTAAAAAGGTGTCTCTGGGGGAGTTGCTCGGCTACCCCAGGAATTCCTCCACTGACACCCCCATTAGGTTGAACATAAGTCTTGCCATCTAAGAGCTGGTGTGACTTCTGTTCAGGGCTTAGTAAAGGTCTCAAAAATGATCAAGGCAATGGGAATTGATCCTGGAGGGGATAGATTATCTTTAAAATAATGGCCCTGAGCTCTCTTACGAGATGAAGATACATTTACTCAACTTTCCCTTTGTACCTTTCTGAGCGATAGCGGCGTGGCCGTGTCGCTCTGACTTATGCTGGCAACACAGCATCTCAAGTGCCCCTACAGGTGCAGGCCACCCACCCTAATTGTGTAAATGATCCTGTTCCCTAGTTCCCACAATTTGGGAGGGTTCCCATGGCAGTCTTCATGAGCAGATGGTAGTTGTACTCCACAGAATTCAAACTAAGTTGGTTAAAAGTGAATTCAGAAAACAATTCTTCACACAAGTGGTTGAGAATCTGAATTGCACAGCCCTGAAAGTCATAGGTGCAGAATCAATGGAGGTGTTTAAAAGAAAGATAGATAATTACTCGGGAATTAAGGAAAAGGCCTCGGAGAGGGTGCAGAGGAGATTTACCAGAGGATGAGGGCCTTCAGTTATGTGGAGAGACTACAGCAGCTGAGATTGTTCTCCTTAGAGCAGAAAAGGTTAAGGGGAGATTTAATAGAGGTGTTCAAAATAATGAGGGGTTTTGACAGAATAGAAAGGGAGAAACTGTTTCCACTGGCAAGAGGGTCAGTAACCAGAGGATACAAATTTAAGATAATTGGCAAAAAATCCAAGGGGGATATGAGGAGAATTTTTATACGCAGCGAGTTGTTAAAATCTGGAATGCACTTGCTAAAAGGGTGGTGGAAGCAGGTTCAATAGTAACTTTCAAAAGGGAATTGGATATATACTTGAAAAGGATAAATTTGCAGGGCTATGGGGAAAGAGCAGGTGAGTGGGAATAATCGAATAGCTCTTAAAGAGCCGGCACAGACACAATGGGCCAAATAGTCTCCTTCTGTGGTGTATGACTTTATGATTCTATAATAAGAGGTCAAGACAACAGTAAATTACATTGCATATCACCACCAGCAAAGAAAATATAACAAAGTGCTTTATAGCGGAGAAGCCAATGCTGAGCATGAGAAGAGTTGAGAGAGACATGTTGAAAAGATAAGCCTTGAGAAATTTTTGATGGGAAAAAAGCAAGTAGGAGGTACAGGGATTTAAGGACAGAGTTTCAGAGAGTAGGGCCAAGACAGCTGAAGGTTCTGCCATCAATAGTGGAGCAAAGAGAAGAGGAATATATAGGCCAGAGTTGGAGGACTGAAGGGCATGTGCTGAGTCAAGGAACGGGGGATTTTTTGAACTTGGTGCGTTGGGGATAGGGAACCTATGGAGGTTGGCAAAACTGGGGATGATGCACAAACAGGATTTAGTACAGGATGTGGGTGGTGGAGTTTTGAATGAGTTGAAATTTATGTAAAGTGGAGTTTAGAAAGTCAGTGAGGAGAATTTTGAAAAAGTCATGTCTAGAGGTAACAAATATGTGGATAATTGGAATTGGCTAATAAAATAGTGGAACCGGCTCAAATGGCCAAATGGACTATTCATCTGTCTGTCTGTCTGTCTGTCTATCTGTCTGTCTGTCTGTCCTTCGGCACGTCTGTCCGGCTGTACACTCGAAAGTTATAGAGCGTACCTACACGTGCATCACATCAAAAGAAAGCTTACGATTCCAGAACGGTCGTAAGCGTATTTATGTTTCGGCCAGACAAAAATTGCGCCCGCGGTATCCAAAAAACGCTCAAAATTCCGCTCATTAGCATCTCATTATCCGCTCATTATCACAGAAATCACAGATCACAGAAATCCCACAGTGCAGATAGAGGCCATTTCGGCCCATCGAGCCTGCACCGACACATATCCCACCCGATCCCCGTAACCCCTACACCAACACATATCCCACCCTATCCCCGTAACCCCACGTATTTAATCCCCCTAACACTAAGGGTCAATTTATCATAGCCAATCAACCTAACCCGCACATCTTTGGACTGTGGGAGGAAACCGGAGCACCCGGAGGAAACCCACGCAAACAAGGGGAGAATGTGCAAACTCCACACAGACAGTCACCCGAGGCCATTAGCAATAGAGTGACGTCGAGGTCGACCAATCGTACGGCGGGTTCCTGGCGCGTGCGGGCGGGCCCTCCTACAGTTGAGTGACGGGACGATTGACCAATCCTACGCTTCGGTGACCTGACGGTCGACCAATCGGTGCGTGTGTGGGCGGGCCTTATCGTTCTGAACCGAGGTGAGTCGCCGCCATCTTGATTCCAAACTTTTCATTTCTTTTTCCCGCTTTCTGAGTCTTTAAAAAAAAAGTTGCTTTTAAAACACATATTGTTTTTAAAAAAAGTTAATTACTTTCTAAATCTTTTATCTAATCTCATTAATTTTCCTACCTTTCCCCCTTTTTCCAGGTAGGCCTCGAAGCCTGGGCGTCTGTTGCCAGCCATGCTGGACCCTAGGCAATTGTTTTGTGGCAAGCTCCTCCCACCCCTCACCCCCCACCCCCCCCACTGGGCCCGATTCCAAACCAGCGGCCAGCCATCTTGGTAAAGGCTGGCTGGGCTCACTGCAAGCTCCTGGCAGTTCATTCGGGGGGGGGCGGGGCTCGGGAGGGGAGGGGGAGCGGAGAGGGTTACCCCGGCAACCGGGCTCGCCAGCCGCAATCGGCTGCTCAGGCCCAGGCCCGGAGATCGGGAGGCGGAGAGGGGAGGAGGGTTACCAAGGCAACCGGGCCCGGCCAGCCGCAATCGGCCGTCTCAGGCCCCCCTCCCCCCTCCCTCCTCCCTCCCCCACTCCCACCCCCCCTCGTTCCCCCCCTCCTCCCCCCTCCCTCCCCCTCCCCCTCCTCCTCCTCCTCCTCCCCCTCCTCCCCCCTCCCCTCCCCCTCCCCCCTCCCTCCCCTCCCCCCCTCCCCTCCTCCCCCCTCCACCCCCCTCCCCTCCCCCTCCCCTCCCCCCTCCCCCCCTCCCCCTCCCCTCCCCCCCTCCCCCCCTCCACCCCCCTCCCCTCCCCCTCCCCCCCTTTCTCGCTCTCTCTCTTCCCCCCGTCGCTCTCTCTCTTCCCCCCAGTCGCTCTCTCTCTTCCCCCCCAGTCGCTCTCTCTCTTCCCCCCCAGTCGCTCTCTCTCTTCCCCCCCAGTCGCTCTCTCTCTTCCCCCCAGTCGCTCTCTCTCTTCCCCCCCAGTCGCTCTCTCTCTTCCCCCCCAGTCGCTCTCTCTCTTCCCCCCCAGTCGCTCTCTCTCTTCCCCCCCAGTCGCGCTCTCTCTTCCCCCCCAGTCGCGCTCTCTCTTCCCCCCCAGTCGCTCTCTCTCTTCCCCCCCAGTTGCTCTCTCTCTTCCCCCCCCAGTCGCTCTCTCTCTTCCCCCCCAGTCGCTCTCTCTCTCCCCCCCCAGTCGCTCTCTCTCTTCCCCCCCAGTCGCTCTCTCTCTTCCCCCCAGTCGCTCTCTCTCTTCCCCCCAGTTGCTCTCTCTCTTCCCCCCAGTTGCTCTCTCTCTCTCTTCCAACAACAACATGCCCTCGAAAAAGCCTCGGCACCGCCGGGCACTCCAGCTAGTCTATATATATAAAAGGATACATCGGTCTGTCTGTCTGTCTGTCTATCTGTCTGTCCTTCAGTGTGTCTGTCCGACTATACACTCGAAAGTTATAGAGTGTACCTACACGTGCGTTACGTCCAAAGAAAGCTTACCATTCCAGGACAGTCGTAAGCATATTTACTTTTCGGTCGGACAAAAATTGTTCGCAGCGTTATACAAAAAACCTTCAAAATTCCACTCATTATCCGCTCATTAGCATTGATTGACTGACGTCAAGGTCGACCAATCCTGTGCCGTCATGATTGACCAATCCTACAGTTCAGTCACCTGATGGTTGGCCAATCGCTGCATCTGTGGGCGGGACTAATCATTTTGAACTCAGGCATCAGGCAGCCATTGCTTCAACTACTTCCAGCTCAAAATCTGCTAATCCAGCTTCGAAAAAGTTAGTATCTCTTTTAAAAATAACATAACATTTACCAAAAACATTTTATAAGTACTTTCACTTTCATCTTTGAAGGTATTAAAAGGTACAAATGTTGCCTGGCAGCAGATTCACAGAGGGACAGAGAGACAGGGCCCAAAGCCTGGGACTCGATTTAAACCGCCCGGCCCAAAACAGCCCTGGCAACGCGGGGCCCCCCCAGCTAGTGTTCCTATATTTCACAGAATTGCAAGACTGGGAGAGTAAAGAGATCAAGAGTGGAGGGGGTGCGCGATCAGGAGGGAGCGAATGGGTGGGCAATCAGGGGAGAAGGGGGATTGGGAGGAGGAGGTGGTCAAGGCGATGTTCAGCGATTCTGTCCTTTATCATGTCTCTCTCTGTTTACTAACCTGATAATTTGCCTCAGAAGATATTGTACATTTCCATCGGAATTCTTTGTCATGGAGGATTTTTTTCAGCATAAGGTTGTATTTGTTTTGGTGAGTGTGAGTTAGAACCATAGAAATTTATGGCACAGAAGGTGGCCATTCGGCTCATTGTGTTTGTGTTGGCTGAAAAAGAGCTTTCCAGCCTAATCCCACTTTCTAGCTCTTGGTCCGTAGCCTTGTAGGTTACGACACTTCAAGTGCATATCCAAGTACTTTTTAAATGTGATGAGCGTTTCTGCTTCTACCACCCTTTCAGGCAGTGAGTTCCAAACCCTCACCACCCTCTGGGTGAAAAAGGATCTCCTCAATGTCCCTCTAATCCTTCTACCAATTATTTTAAATCTATGCCCCCTGGTTATTGACCTCTCTGATAGGGGAAATAGGTCCTTCCTATCCACTCTATCTGGGCCTCTCATAATTTTATACACCTCAATCAAGTCTCCCCTCAGCCTCCTCTGTTCCAAAGAAAACAACCCCAGCCTATCCAATCTTTCCTCTTAGCATTACTTCTCCAGTCCTGGCAACATCCTCATAAATCTCCTCTGTACTCTCTCCAGTGCAATAACATCTTTCCTGTAATGTGGTGACCAGAACTGTACACAGTACTCTAGCTGTGGCCTAACTAATGTTTTATACAGTTCAAGCATAACCTCCCTGCTCTTATATTCTATGCCTCGGCTAATAAAGGAAAGTATGCCATATGTCTTCTTAACCACATTATCTACCTGTCCTGCTACCTTCAAGGATCTGTGGAAATACACTCCAAGGTCCCTCTAGACTTCTCAGTATCTGTAATGTATTATCACATGGTTTGTCACATGGTTTAGTATGAGCATGCTCAGTTCACTCTGGCCTATTAAAGCAAGTACATTGACTAGCAGCTCATTGTGTCTCTGTCCTTCATTTGTTCTACCCACATATATAGAAACATAGAAACATAGAAGATAGGAGCAGGAGTAGGCCATTCAGCCCCTTGAGCCTGCTCCACCATTTAATGAGATCATGGCTGATCATCCAAATTCAGTAACTTGTCCCTGCTTTCTCCCCATATCCCTTGATCCCTTTAGCCTTAAGAAATTTATCTAACTCCTTCTTGAATATATTTAATGAATTGGCCTCAACTGCCTTCTGTGGTAGAGAATTCCAAAGGTTCACCACTCTCTGGGTGAAGAAATTCCTCCTCATCTCTGTCCTAAATGGCTTATCCCTTATCTTTAGACTGTGACCCCTGGTTCTGGACTCCCCTGCCATCAGGAACATCCTTCCTGCATCTAGTCTGTCTAGTCCTGTTAGAATTTTATAAGTTTCAATGAGATCCCCTCTCATTCTTCTAAACTCCAGCGAATATAATCCTAATCGACCCAATCTCTCCTCATACGTCATTCCTGCCATCCCAGGTATCAGTCTGGTGAATCTTCGCTGCACTCCCTCCATGGTAAGAACATCCTTCCTCAGATAAGGCGACCAAAACTGCACACAATACTCAAGGTGTGGTCTCACCAAGGCCCTGTACAACTGCAGCAAGACATCCTTGCTCCTGTACTCGAATCCTCTCGCTATGAAGGCCAACATACCATTTGCCTTCTTAACCGCCTGCTGCACCTGCGTGCTTACCTTCAGCGACTGGTGCACAAGGACACCCAGGTCTCGTTGCACTTCCCCTTCTCCCAATCTATTGCTGGTCAGATAATAATCTGCCTTCCTGTTTTTGCCACCAAAGTGGATAACCTCGCATTTATCCACATTATACTGCATCTGTCATGCATCTGCCCAATCACCCAACCTGTCCAAATCATACTGTAGTTTCTCTGCATCGTCTTCACAGCACACACACCCACCCAGCTTTGTGTTGTCTGCAAACTTGGAGATATTACATCTAGTTCCCTCGTCTAGATGATTAATATAGATTGTGAATAACTGGGGTCCTAGCACCGAACCCTGCGGTACCCCACTAGTCACTGCCTGCCATTCGGAAAAAGACCCGTTTATTCCAACTCTTTGCTTCTTGTCTGCATTACATTTACATATTACATTTTTGGCGACGACAATGGGAACCTAATGCCATTTTTAGGGATCATGGAAGGACAGTGTTCAACCTTCGAGTGGAAAAGTTTAAGGTGAATTTGTGACACCTAAACTGAATTTTTTGCGATGTTTTACTGTTAATGCTGATGCAGAATTGTCTGTGCTTCGCCTTTGCATCTATGTATACATAGCAACAGCAGCGTTGATTCGCACAGGTGGCGTGCTGAGTCACTGTTTGCCGGGATCAGGACAATCATGGCTGCGCCGAAGGGATTCATCGGCAGCCTCGGCATGTATTTTTTAAAAATTTGTTTATGCGATGTGGACGTCACTGGCAAGGCCAGCATTTATTGCATATCCCTAAATGCCCTTGAGAAGGTGGTGGTGAGCCGCCTTCTTGAACGGCTGCAGACTGTGTGGTGAAGGTACTCCCACAGTGCTGTTAGGGAGGGAGTTCCAGGATTTTGACCCAGCAACAATGAAGGATCAGCAATATACTTCTAAGTCAGGATGGTGTGTGACTTGGAGGGGAACTTGGAGGTGGTGGTGTTCCCATGTGCCTGCTGCCCTTGTCCTTCTAGGTGGAAGAGGTCGCGGGTTTGGGAGGTGCTGCCGAAGAAGCCTTGGCGAGTTGCTGCAATGCATCTTGTAGATGGTACACACTGCAGCCATGGTGCGTCGGTGGTGGAGGGAGTGAATGTTTAAGGTGTTGGATGGAGTGCTAATCAAGCGGCCTGCTTTGTCCTGGATGGTGTCAGGCTTCTTGAGTGTTGTTGGAGCTGCACTCATCCAGGCAAGTGGAGAGTATTCCATCACACTCTTTACTTGTGCCTTGTAGATGGTAGAAAGGCTTTGGGGAGTCAGGAGGTGAGACACTCGCCATAGAATACCTAGCCTCTGATTTTAAGAGAAGGGAGCACCATCCGTGGCTAACTAAGGAAGTAAAGGATGGTATCAAATTGAAAACGAAGGCATACAATGTTGCCAAGATTGGTGAGAGACCAGAGGATTGGGAAATTTTTAAAAACCAGCAAAGGATGACTAAAAAAATAATAAATGGAGAGAAGATGAATTATGAGAGTCAGCTGGCAAGAAACATTAAACAGATAGTAAGAGCTCCTACAGGTATATAAAAAGGAAGAGGGTAGCTAAAGTAAACGTTGGTCCCTTAGAGGATGAGACTAGGGAATTAATAATGGGGAACGGGGAAATGGCAGAGACTCTGAACAAATACTTTGGGCTCAATTATCCAGGCCCAAGGAGGCAGGATTGGAGGCGTGTGAGGTGATAAAATCGCAAAAAATGGCGGGCGGGCCCAATCCCGCCTCCATCCCGCCTCTGAGCAATTTTCCCAAATGCATGTTTTCTGACCCCGTTTCCATCCCGCCTCCAAGAGACGGGCTAGCCCTTAAGGCCCTTAACATCCAGTTAAGTGCCTCTATAATCCCATTTTGAGAGGCCGTTCTGATTTTACCACTTTTCCCACATCCTGCACGTCTCCTCTGGAACACGCCAGTGAATCCTGGTGGCCTCACAAGTGGACTGCTTACTAACAGCTGCAGCTCCACCATTAAAAAGGAGTTTTCAGCAATCATCATTTGCAGGTGACAGAACTTTGTTGTCTCAGGTCTGGGGGAACTTTTAGCAGGTCTACTCATTTTTGTGGAAGTTTGGAGCCTGACACCCATCTCCAGTTTGACCTCCTGGGAAACCCCTCACACCACCTTGACTGAGCACTTCCTCAACTGAGGCATATACCAGAAGCATGGGAACCATTTATTTCCTTTCCTCCTGGACATCAGATTCAGACGAAGACCAGCTGTGGCAGCAGCAGAACCATGAACAACAGCACCACCAACAGCAGCAGCAACAACAGAAGCGCCAAGCTGCTGCTCATCCACCTGAAGCTGCACAGGTCAGAATGCGCCACCGCACGACCACATTGCTGCCCGGGATGCAAGGGACGCACTCATCTTGGCCATATTTGCTTAGCCTGCACAATCAAACAATTTTGTCTCACACCTTCTTATCAGACCATCGACAATGGCCAAGAACCTGCGGACTCCTATCACGCTGACCACCATACTGACAATTGCAAGCCGCCCTAAGCCCTCAACGTGGAAGTCCCATTAGCGAAATGACACATGCCACAACTGCAACAGATTGCCATCAGAATTTTTTATGACAATAAGCAACTGATGGCTTTTCAAAATTAAACACATTACACCCAAGTTACTACAGTAGCCAGCCTTACCATGGAGGTAGCCAGCCTTACCATGGAGGTAGTCATCCTTTCCAAGCAGGTTGCCATCCTTTCCGTGGTGATGCGTTCATGCGCCAATGCCTCCACAAAGGCTCTGCTGATGTTAGCGATGGACTCCTCCATTCGTTCCACACTCACAGTGACCCTGGAGACAAAATCTGCCAGAAACTCCTGCACCTGTTCCTAGAGTTCCAGCACCGCTCTCCTTCTGGATGGACCCGGAGGCACAGGGTCGACATGCAGCAGAGCCGAGCTGGGAGCATCCTCTCCACTGCGACGAGGACACTCCACTGCTGTCCCTGTCTCCACCGTCTGCTGATGCTCACTTGTGAGCTGTGATACACGAGGTGACAACTCTACTCTATGTCCCGAAGGTCCCTCCAAGGTGTGAGTGTCTGCGCTGGTGCAGAGTGCGCTTAATTCTGCTGACGGAGTGCCCTCAGAGGTTGCAGCTTCCTCTGAGGAGTCTGGAAGCTCAGGCTCTTCCTCCTGGACAGTGGGGACAGGGGCTCTCGATGGTCCTGTGGGGGAATAAAGGAAAGAGTTAGAGATGTGAGGTAAAGGTTGCATGCACATTGAATTGTCAATCTGTTAGAGCATCAGAATCATTATCAGTCACTCATGCAATGTCAATGACAGAGATGCCAAACTATTCTGTCACCAGCTTGCTGTGATGCGTCCGCGTGTCCGTAATCCACTTGGGAATCCTCCTCGATCCCGGCAATTTCCAGGGCCGCCTCCTCCGAAGTGGTGAGCTGGGCTACTGAGGGTGGCCCTCCTCCTGTCCTCAATCTTTCCCTCTTATTGTGGGCTCTCTTTTCCTGCAATGAGGGACACAAGTGGAGTTTGAGTGAGAATGAAGGAGTGAGTGTAGAGAATCCATAGTATAGATGCTTAGAAGGAGACAAAGGGCCCTCACTGTGTGTTGTAAGTTGTTGTTTTGTGTCACAGTGATAGGGAGTGTGAGGGCTGCATGGTAGAATAGTTAAGTGAATGTGACCATAGAAAGAGAGGGAATGGGTAAGGGTGCAGGGCTGTCAATGTCAAGTGGGATGTGGAGGAAAAGGTTGGCAAAGCAGAGTGCTGGTGAGGAGAGGCGATGGGGATGAGATTGAGGGTGATGAGAAAGTCATACTCACTTTTCCTGTGCGGAGAAGGTCATGAAACCTCTTCCTGTACTGCAGCCAGGTTCTGCGACACATAGAGATGGCATTGACCTCCTGGGCCACTTGCAGCCATACAGCTTTAGTCTGTTGTGGTAGCTTTTATCTCCCTGAGGAAGGGAAGAGTACCTCCTTATTAGATCTTGCTCCCTGCACCAGAGCTTGGATGGAGGGAGGGCTCATCAAAGCAAGGTGCAAACTTTTGCTTGCTGGTGGACATGGTCGGTAAATAAAGTCCTTCATACAATGTCCAAAGCGTTTCCAGTCTCCAGAAGAAGCAAGGCTGCTTGCAGGCCTTAAATCCAGCAGCACTGATGACATCTTCGGAGGTGACTTTCAGGATGGAAAGACTAATTGGGCCAGGGGTTCCCACACGCTGGAAATCAAGTGCCCAATTAGGGGAAAATCACACTTATTTCCCACTTCACATCGGAGTCGGGGTCCTGACATGAAAACCACCTGATACGCTCCAGCCCGACCCCAATGGCAAAATCGAGCCCTTTGCATCTGTCTTCACTGTAGAAGACACTAACAACATCCCAATAATGGATAATCAAGGGGCCACAGGGAGTGGGGAACTAAAGACAATCACTATCACTAAGGAAATAGTACTCGGTAAATAATGGGACAAAAAGACGGCAAGTCCCCTGGACCAGATGGCCTGCATCCCAGGGTCTTAAAAGAAGTGGCCGCAGAGATAGTGGATGCATTGGTTGCAATATACCAAAATTCCCTGGACTCTGAAGAGGTCCCAGTGAATTGGAAAACCGCTAATGTAACACCCCTATTTAAGAAAGGAGGGAGACAGAAAGCAGGAAACTATAGACCAGTTAGCCTAACATCTGTCGTTGGGAAAATGTTGGAGTCCTTCATTAAGGAAGCAGTAGCAGGGCATTTAGAAAAACATACTGCAGTCAAACAGAGTCAGCATGGTTTTAGGAAAGGGAAATCATGTTTAACAAATTTTCTGGAGTTCTTTGAGGATGTAACAAGCAGAGTGGACAAGGGTGAGCCAGTGGATGTGGTGTATTTGGATTTCCAGAAGGCATTCGATAAGGTGCCACATAAAAGGTTACTGCATAAGATAAGAGCTCATGGAGTTGGGGGTAATATATTAGCATGGATAGGGAATTGACTAACTAACAGAAGGCAGAGAGTCGGGATAAATGGGTCATTTTCTGGTTGGCAAACGATAACTAGTGGGGTGCCACAAGGAACGGTGCTGGGGTCCCAACTATTTACAATCTACATTAATGAGTTGTGAAGAGGACTCAAAGAATCTGCAAAGGGATATAGACAGGTTAGGTGAGTGGGCAAACATTTGGCAGATGGAGTATAATGTGGGAAAGTGTGAGGTTATCCACTTTGGCAGGAAAAATAAAAAAGCAAACTATTATTTAAATGGAGAGAGATTACAAAATGCTACAGTTCAGAGGGACCTGAGGGTCCTTGTGCATGAAACACAAAAGGTTAGCATGCAGGTACAGCAAGTAATCAAAAAGGCAAATGGAATGTTGGCCTTTATTTCAAGGGGCTTGGAGTATAAAAGCAGGGAAGTCCTGCTACAACTGTACAGGGTATTGGTGAGACCACACCTTGAGTACTGTGTACAGTTTTGGTCTCCTTATTTAAGGATGGATATACTTGCATTGGAGGCAGTTCAGAGACGATTCACTAGGTTAATTCCAGAGATGAGGGGTTTGACTTATGAGGAAAGGTTGAGCAGGCTGGGCCTATACTCATTGGAATTTAGAAGAATGAGAGGTGATGTTATCGAAACATATAAGATACTGAGGGGGCTCGACAGGGTAGATGCAGAGAGGATGTTTCACCTCATGGGGAAATCTAGAACTCGGAGGCACAGTCACAGAATAAAGGGTCGCCCTTTTAGAACTGAGATGAGGAGGAACTTCTTCTCTCAGAGGGTCGTACATTTGTGGAATTCTCTGCCCCAGAGAGCTGTGGAGGCTGGGTCATTAAATATATTTAAAGTGGAGATAGAATTTTTTTTGCAAGGTAAGGGAGTGAAGGGTTATGGGGAGTGGGCTGGGAAGTAGCTTTGAGCCCTAGATCACCCATGATCTTATTGAATGGCGGAGCAGTCTCGAGGGGCCAAGTGGTTTATTCCTGCTCCTATTTCTTATGTTCTTATGCTCTTGTTGCCACAGTATTTATGTGGCTGGTCCAGTTAGGTTTCAGGTTAATGGTGGCCCCCAGGATGTTGATGGAGGGGGATTCGGTGATGGTAATGCCATTGAATGTCAAGGGGTGGTGGTTAGACTCTCACTTGTTGGAGATAGTTATTGCCTGGCACTTCTGTGGCACGAATGTTACCTGCCACTTAACATCGTCCAGGTCTTGTTGCATGCGGGCATGGACTGCTTCATTATCTGAGGTGTTGTGAATGGCACTGAACACTGTGCAATCATCAGTGAACATCCCCATTTCTGACTTTATGTTGGAGGGAAGGTCATTGATGAAGCAGCTGAAGATGGTTGGGCCTAGGACACTGCCCTGAGGAACTCCTGCAGCGATGCCCTGGGGCTGTGATGATTGACCTTCAATCACCACAACCATCTTCCTTTGTGCTAGGTATGACTCCAGCCAGTGGAGAGTTTTCTTCCCGATTCCCATTGACTTCAGCTCGCGAACCATTCAGTTCTTACATTGAGCGGATGGAGATGTTTTTTAAGGCCAATAACATTTTTGAGACCGAAGATGCAGCTGAGAAAGTTCAAGCTCAAAAAAAAGTAATTCATGAATGCAAAAAGGCAATTTTTCTAATGGAGATCGTGCCAGATGTCTACGGAACGTTGACAAACCTACTCACGTCAGAGAAAGTGAAGGATGTGTCATTTGAAGACATTGTCAAGAAACTCTACCCAAAGCCATTAGAAATAGCAGAGAGCTATAATTTTGGTACCAGAATCCAAAAACAAAGTGAAATCATCAGTGAGTACATTGTAGCTCTTAAGAATTTGTCTTTGCATTGTAACTTCAGCACATTTTTGGATCGTGTGTTGCAAGATAAGTTTGTATGTGGACTGGTGGATGAGTGCACACAGTCCAAGTTACTGAACACTCCAAACCTAACGTTTGACATAGCATGCAAAATTGCCCTATCTATGGAAATTGCGTCTAAGAATGCTAGGGTGCCCTGTCCAACTCAAGTGACTAGTGCTGCTGTGGTCTACAGTCACAATTCCATCGCCAAACCTAAAGTTGTGAGACCAAGTCAAAAGCATGTTGGTGAGAGCAGTTCAGTGATTTGTTATTGCTGCAATGGAAATCACTCACCACAGTCCTGCCAATGTGGAAATGTGAAGTGTTTTCACTGCCAGAAGCAAGGCCATATTTCAACAGCTTGCAGAGCTAGATCTAAAGTAGGATATAAGAACCATTCTGTGGCAATGCAAAGCAGTGACAACAAAAAGGAAGAGTTCACAATATTGAAGCGAACAAACCTGATGTTGAAGAACTAGGGGGGAAAAATCGGGTGGCGCCCATTTTGGGGTGCTAACATCGCCGGGGCGCTAACTTCAACGCCCCCAAAAAGTTAGCGCCCTCCCCACCATAAATTCAGTATTAGTGCCCCAAGCAGGAGGTAGGGCACTACTGGAAAGCACTCCACCTCTTGCTTGGGGCACTACTACTGAATTTTGCAGCACTACGTGCAGCCATACCATGTGCGGCGGCACATAGCACTGCATCATTGCATGCATCCTCCCCTGATTAAAGGGGAGGGGCCTAGCACTGTGTGCACTGGGGACCTGCTGGACCACCGGGGAGCAGGGTGCCATGAAAACAGCCCGGCATTCAAGAGGAGTGCCGGGCTGAGCGATTGCGGCTGGCACCCCGCATACAAAAGCGAAAGGGGGCAGGTGCTGGCAGTCGGCCAAAATAAAAATGGCTGCCCAACACCTGACCTTTAGCTTGTGCCGCTGCCGCTGCTAATCCGCACCCTGACCCTGTCACATATATCGTGCGGTGATAGGTCAGGGGTTGCAAGGGAGGCCATCGCCAGCGGCGCACGGTGCTACTAGCAACCGCTGCCGCTAACCTCCCACTGAATTTCGCGCGAGGTATTAGAGGTGCAGCGCCCAGGCACTAGGGGATTTGCGCCCTGTTAACGTCCCCCGGGGGCGCTAACGAGAGGAGCAAACCAACCCAATTTTCCCCTCCTAGGCAGCTACAGTATCTATGCCACTAGCGGCAACATGAGCAGTCGTGAGAAAGACTTTGTATAAAACTTTTGATCAATGAGTAATATATTGTTATGCATATTGACATGGTGGCGGACTGCCCTATCATGAGTACGGACACATATGAGAGTAAGTTTAATCAAATACCACTTACAAAGAGTGCCATAGAGATAAAAACCTACTCTGGAGAAATCCTAGAGATGTGTGGACAAATGGAATGTACAGTTCAGCACAATGGCCAGTCAGTAAAGCTGCCTATTATTGTAGCGAGCTATAACAACTGACCAACCCTCAAAGACTGGTTGAGAAAGTTAAAACTAGACTGGAAAAACATCTTCAGTGTGGATGCTTCAAAGAAGTGACCCGACACAATGCTGAATAAGTATATAAGCATGTTCTCAGACAGTTATGAGGGCATCACTGGGTATAATGTACATATCCACATCAAGTCCAATACGAAACCTGTCTATTGTAAGGCAAGGCCGGTCCCTATGCATTGAAAAGTCAGGTGGAGGAAAAGTTAGCAAAGCTGAGAGAGAATGGAGTGCTAGTAAAAACTGACAAAAGTGAATGGGCGACCCTGATTGTGGTAGTAACCAAAGCAGACAAAATTGTACGCTTGGGTGGTGACTACAAAGTTACTATCAACCAAGCAGTTGACAATGAGCAGCACCCATTACCTACATCACAAGATTTGTATGCAGCACTTTCTGGGTCAAAGGTTTTCTCCAAGCTTGACCTGTTGCACGCTTATGCTCAGCTGAATGTTGACAGAGAGTCAACAGTATCTCACTATCAACACACGCAAGGGACTGTACTCATACACCAAGCTGTGTAAAGTCCTCCCCAAAATCTTCCAAACTACGATTGATAAGATTTTGCAAGGAGTTCCAAATTGCTTATGCAATCAAGATGATGTGCTGATCGCAACAAGCAGCGAGAAGAAAATCTAGAAGTGTTAGATTTAGTGCTTCAAAGCTTGAATTCCCAGAATGTCAAATTGAAAAGGAACAAATGTGCTTTTGTGCAGCCCGAGGTTGTGTATCTTGGTCTGAAAGTTGATGCAAATGGCTTGCAACCAGTTAAGGAAAAGGTTGATGCTGTCATCAATGCTCCAAAGCCACAGAACGTATCTGAGTTAAGGTCTTTCCTTGGAATGGTCCAGTACTACGCACGTTTCTTACCTGAGTTACCGACTATGTTAGCTCCATTGCATGAGCTCCTCAAGAAAGATGTCCAGTGGAAGTGGACAAAAGCACAACAGGAAGCTTACGACGCTTGTAAGAGAAGCCTCTCTAGTGATGCACTACTTGTGCACTACGACACAGAGCGTGAGCTTAAGTTAGTGTGTGATGCTTCTAGCCATGGTGTGGGAGCTGTTATAAGCCACGTAATGGATGACAGCCAAGAGAAACCAATCACATTTGCTTAGTGAACCCTCGCAAAGAGCGAAAGAAACTATGTGCAAATTGAAAAGGAAGCACTCGTCATAGTATCTGGAATCAAGAAATTCCAACAGTTCCTGATCAGCAGTAAGTTTACTCTGATAACTGATCACAAACCGCTCCTAGCAATATTGGGTCCCAAATCTGCCATCCCTGCAATAGCCGCATCAAGAATGCAACGTTGGGCCATGTTGTTGTCACAATATGACTACACGATTGAATATTGCACTTCAAAGCACAACACAATCGCAGATGCCTTGTCCAGGTTGCCACATGAAGACTCGTGTTGGAAGTGTGGTAAACCACTTTTATCGTTCACTATCGTTACACTATAGTTATCACTGTTGTATTGTTATCACTGTTCTCACTGTTGTATCACTATACGAGGTCACCTCTTGTCGCGCTGTTATACCTGGGCTGACCACCTCCGACTCCGCCCATGGCTCCACCTACCTGCCCAGGTATAAAGGTAGTCGACTGGCTGGTATTCCTCCTTGTTGGACCCGATCACCCACGAGGGTGGGCTCTGTTATTTAGTCAATAAAAACCTTTAGTTACGTTCCTAACTCGTCGCTTTTTATTGGACGAATTGATAGGTATATCAGGAAGTGAAGGTGAGATTTTCATGCTAGGTGCAGTTGACAAAGACTTTCCCGTGAATGCAACTGAGATTGCAGATGAGACTCAAAAGGACTCAGTACTGAAACGAATGTATGAAAACACATTGAATGGATGGACTGATCAGTGTGTGGACACATAATTGAAACCATTCCATAACCGTCATACTGAATTGTCGTGTGAGCAAGCTTGTATCAAGTGGGGAAACAGAGTGGTGGTACCTACTTCTTTGAGAGATAGAATTCTGGCCGAACTTCATACTGAACATCCAGGGATTGTCAGTATGAAATCAATTGCAAGAAGCTTTGTTTACTGGCTTGGATTGGACAGTGATCTTGAATCACTTGTCAGGAAATGCAGCGTTTGCCAAAATTGCAGAAACAAACCACCCAAAACTCTACTACAACCCTGGTCATGGCCAAGTAGACCTTTTCAGAGAGTAATTGTAGACTTCTGTGAGAAAGCAAATGATTATTTCCTAGTACTTGTAGATAGTCACTCAAAGTGGATTGAAGTGAAACACATTGATTCAAATATTACAATTGAACGTACCTTGGATGAGTTGAGGTCTATCTTCGCATGTCATGGCTTACCTGAAGAGCTTGTTTCTGACTGGCCCTCAGTTCCATTCTGCTCTATTCCAAGAGCTCATGAAATGGAACGCTATCAAACATACTTTCATTCCACCATATCATCCAGCTTCAAACGGATCAGCCGAAAGGTCAGTCAGAATAGTAAAAGAAGCTCTCAAAAAGCAAGTGTTGCAGGGTTGTTCGGGACTCAGCATGAAGCAACGTTTGGCAATTTTTTTGCTAAAGTACAGAACTGGATATACCCCAGTAGAACTCTTGATGAAGAGGAGATTGAGAACATGATTGAATCTTGTTCAACTAAATTTGGCCTCAAGAGTTGAACAGAAACAGTTGAGTCAGAAACGTTATTATGACAGCAATCAGAAAGAACATAGTTTCAAACAAAACGAGTGTGTTCGTGTTCTCAGTCCCCTGGAAAGTCGAGTTCACACAAGTGGGATATAGGAACCATAGTAGAGGTTGGTGGAACCAAGAGATATTTGGTTGAAATTGGTGACAACATCCGAAGTGTTCATGTAGATCAAATGATCTCTGATAGAGATGAACCAAGACATGATCTTGAACCACTTGATCATGAACACATACATGACTTTGACTCCGTTCAGACTTCAGAAACTGAAGTACCAGGTTCAAACAAATCTGAGATAGAAACTGAATCATCTTTGAGTTCGGAACCAGAACAAAACAGCCTGAAAATTGGTTCAACACCAAAACCTTTTGTAAGGACATAAGAACATAAGAAATAGGAGCAGGAGTAGGCCAATCGGCCCCTCGAGCCTGCTCCGCCATTCAATAAGATCACGGCTGATCTGATCCTAACCGCCAATCCACTATCACAGAACCATCTCCTGAATCTAACAGAATTAGACACACGAAATAGGAGCAGGATCAGGCTACACGGCCCCTGGGCCCGCTCCGCTACCCACAGGGCCATGACCGATCCGAACCTAGACTCATGTCCAAATTCCTGCCCGCTCCCCGTAATCCTTAATTCCCTTTACTTCTAGGAAACTGTCTATTTCTGGTTTAAATTTATGTAATGATATAGCTTCTACAGCTTTTTGGGGCAGCATATTCCATGGACCTACCACCCTCTGAGTGAAGTAGTTCCTACTCATCTCAGTTTTGAAAGAGCAGCCCCTTATTCTAAGACTATGCCCCCTAGTTCTAGTTTCACCCATCATCGGGAACATCCTCCCCGCATCCACCCGATCCAACCCCTTCACAATCTTATATGTTTCAATAAGATCGCCTCTCATTCTTCTGAACTCCAATGAGTAGAGTCCCAATCTACTCAACCTCTCCTCATATGTCCATCCCCTCATCCCCGGGATTAACCGAGTGAACCTTCTTTGTACTGACTCGAGAGCAAGTATGTCCTTTCTGAAGTATGGACACCAAAACTGTACGCAGTATTCCAGGTGCGGTCTCACCAATACCTTGTACAACTGAAGCAATACCTCCCTATTTTTATATTCTATCCCCCTAGCAATGAAAGCCAACATTCCATTGGCCTTCTTAATCACTTGCTGCACCTGCATACTAACCTTTTGAGTTTCGTGCACCAGGACCCCCAGATCCCTTTGTACTTCAGTACTTTCCAGTTTCTTGCCATTAAGATAATAACTTGCTCTACGATTTTTCCTGCCAAAGTGCATAACCTCACACTTTCCAGTATTGTATTCCATCTGCCAAATCTCTGCCCACTTACTTAGCCCGTCTATGTCCCCTTGCAGGTTTTTTATGTCCTCCTCACTCACTACTTTCCCTCCCATCTTAGTATCATCTGCAAACTTTGATATGTTACACTTGGTCCTCTCCTCCAAATCGTTAATATAGATTGTAAAGAGTTGGGGACCCAGCACTGACCCCTGCGGAACACCACTAGTTACTGATTGCCAGTCTGAGAATGAACCATTTATCCCAACTCTCTGCCTTCTGTTAGATAGCCAATCCTCTATCCATGCCAGAAAGGGCAGCACGGTGGCATAGTGGTTAGCACTGTTGCCTCACAGCACCAGGGACCTGGGTTCGAATCCGGCCTCGGGTGACTGTCTGTGTGGAGTTTGCACATTCTCCCCTTGTTTGCGTGGGTTTCCTCCGGGTGCTCCGGTTTCCTCCCACAGTCCAAAGATGTGCGAGTTAGGTTGATTGGCTATGATAAATTGACCCTTAGTGTTAGGGGGATTAAATACGTGGGGTTACGGGGATAGGGTGGGATATGTGTTGGTGTAGGGGTTACGGGGATCGGGTGGGATATGTGTCGGTGCAGGCTCGATGGGCCAAAATGGCCTCTATCTGCACTGTGGGGTTTCTGTGATTACCCCCAATCCTGTGATTTTTTATCTTAAGCAATAATCTTTTGTGTGGCACCTTGTCAAATGCCTTTTGGAAGTCTAAATACACTACATCCACTGGTTCCCCTTTATCCACCCTATATGTTACTTTCTCAAAGAACTCCAGCAAATTTGTCAAACATGACTTCCCCTTCATAAAACCATGTTGACTTTGTCCTATTAAATTATGATTATCCAAATGTCCTATTACTGTCTCCTTAATAATGGACTCCAAAATTTTACCTACCATAGATGTTAGGCTAACCGGTCTATAGTTTCCAGCCTTCTGTCTACTGCCCTTTTTAAATAAGGGTGTTACATTACTCACGCACTTTCCTTTCTCTTGCAGGCCAAGGTGGCTCACAACCAGCGTGAGAAGGTGTGGACAGGCAGAGGCCAAGTCCAGATTGAAGAGCTGAGCCAGCTGGAGATCATTGGGAACCAGGTCACCGACACTGTGGTCACCGGTGACATTGACCCCCTTGGGGACAACAATGGTATGTTCATTCCTAATCCTTCTTCTCACATCCCCGTTCCCCCTCAACACACAATCTTTTATCACTTTCAAGCTACTCATACTGTATGCATGCATTTCTGTCTTGCTGCCCCCCTCCTCTCACCATAGCCTGACTATTGTGTCTTTCTGCTTTCAGATAATCAGCAAGCACCCGAGCAGCCTATCCCTGAGGCCACCGCAGAGGAGGAAGATACTCGCAGACACCAGCTCAGATACTGGCACTATGCGTTCTTTAGAGGCTCGTATAGTAGCGGGATCTGCACAGGGTGAGGCACCAGGGACGAATGGGCTGCAGCAAGGCCAGGGTAGCTCGGGGGCCAGCTGCCCAGAGGGCGAGTTCGCGCGTGAGTTCTGCTGCACAGGACTCAGATGAGGACCTCGATGGGGAGGCCTTCAGAAGAAGGGTGGTGGGCATGCACATGGAAATGATAGATGCAATGGCAAGGCTGCCAGTGAGCCACTCGGCAATGGCAAGGAGCATGGAGAAGACCGCCTCCAACATTGCACGGGGCTCTGTGCACACCATGGAGCCCATAATTTCCAGTCTGGAAATGATAGTACACTCCCAGAGAGACTGTGGCAACCCAGACATCAAGGCAGCATTTGATCGAGTGTGGCATCAAGGAGCCCTAGCAAAACTGAAGTCAATGGGAATCAAGGGGAAAACTCTCCATTGGTTGGAATCATACCTAGCACAAAGGAAGTTGGCTGTGGTTGTTGGAGGTCATTCATCTCAATCACATGACCTCACTGCAGGAGTTCCTCAGGGCAGTGTCCTAGGCCCAACCATCTTCAGCTGTTTCATCAATGACCTTCCCTCCATCATAAGGTCAGAAGTGGGGATGTTCGCTGATGATTGCACACTGTTCAGCACCATTCGAGACTCGTCAGATACTGACGCAGTCCGTGTCCATATGCAGCAAGACCTGGACAACATTCAGACTTGGGCTGACAAGTGGCAAGTAACATTCGCACCACACAAGTGCCAGGCAATGACCATCTCCAACAAGCGAGACTCTAACCATCTCCCCTTGACATTCAATGGCATTACCATCGCTGAATCCCCCACTATCAACATCCTGGGGGTTGCCATTGATCAGAAACTGAACTGGACCAGCCATATAAATACCGTGGCTACAAGAGCAGGCCAGAGGCTGGGAATTCTGCGGCGAGTGTCTCACCTCCTGACTCCCCAAAGCCTTTCCACCATCTACAAGGCACAAGTCAGGAGTGTGATGGAATACTCTCCACTTGCCTGGATGAGTGCAGCTCCAACAACACAAGAAGCTCAACACCATTCAGGGTAAAGCAGCCCGCTTGATTGGCACTCCATCCACCACCTTCAACATTCACTCCCTCCACCACCGGCGCACTGTGGCTGCAGTGTGTACCATCTACAAGATGCACTGCAGCAACTCGCCAAAGCTCCTTCAACAGCACCTTCCAAACCCGCGACCTCGACCACTTAGAAGGACAAGGGCAGCAGACGCATGGGAACATCACCACCTACAAGTTCCCCTCCAAGCCACACACCATCCTGACTTGGACCTGTATCGCCGTTCCTTCACTGTCGCTGGGCCAAAATCCTGGAACTCCCTTCCTAACAGCATTGTGGGTGTACCTACACCATATGGACTGCAGCGGTTCAAGAAGGCGGCTCACCATCATCTTCTCAAGGGCAATTAGGGATGGGCACTAAATGCAGGCCCATCAATGAATAAAAAAAAAATTTTTTTTTTAAATGAGCAATGTCGCAGCTTCCATTGTGGCACAGGCAGAAGCAGCCCAACGTCTTAATGCTGCAATTGAAGCTCAGACTCTCTCATGCAGTCTCAGCTTGATGCCTCCCAAGCTCTGATTGCTGCCATCATGGTTGGGTCTACCACTGTCGACCAGGGCTTTCACGGTGTCGCAGCAGGCCAGCAATCTGTGCTGCAACAGATTGCTAGGAATGCTGAGGCGCCGCCCCGGGGGAGTGGCAGTGTCGCCGTAGAGCAGGAACCTGCTATCCTCTCTCAGGATGACAGCATCCTACTCTCACCACTGCCACTCTGCCATTGCCCTTGCAGTGGCCTATGAGCCAGCCAGCCAAGACTGCTGCCACACATGCCGTGGTGGTGCAGTCTATAACCAGGCCTTCTAGGTCCACAGTTGGTCAAAGTTGTCCTGCAAGGCCATTTGAAGTCTCCCACACGGAAACTCAGCAGCCTTCCATCAGCCGTATTGCAGCCACTGGGGGAGCACTGTGTAGGAGCACTAGAGTAGGAAAAGGCACATGAACGACAGGCACTAAGGGGTTGCACAAGGGTGATTAGTTATTAGAATTCATGTGATATGTTTGATATGTTTATAGATAAATTTATTAATTGTGTTTGGAAACTTTTGTGGTGTTTCTCATTTCAGCTTTGCACCCAGGAGGATGGTGTGATATGGCATGAGACAGGGATGGAATGATGGGGATGTGGTGAGCTACGGGGATCATTCACACAATCGGAGTCTGATGAGCCCATCCAGAAGGCCGATAGTCTCGGTGCCTCTGCCCTACCTCCTGTTCCTCCTCCTCCTCGTCCTCGTCCACCTCTTCCTTATCCTCCTCTCCCTCGTCGTCCTCCTGAGGTGGTCCCGCAATCCCTGGTGTCAAAGGCTGCACCCTCATGGTGGCCAAATTGTGGATCATGCAGCAGACCACCACGAAATGGGACACCCGCTCAGCCGAGTACTGGAGGGCTCCTCCCGAGCAGTCAAGGCAGCAGAACTGTTGCTTCAGTAGACCGATGGTCTGCTCAATGATTTTCCTGGTGGCAGCATGGCACTCATTATATGAGTGCTGAGCATGAGTGTTGGGGTTGCAGAGGGGAGTTATGAGCCAGGTGGAGAGCGGATAGCCGTTGTCTCTGACCAGCCACCCGCGAGCTTGACAAGTTGGCTGGAAGAGTGTTGGCAGAATGAAGGCATCATGGCTGCTGCCAGGATAGTGGGCATTGACATTGAGGATTCGCTGTGTGTGGTCGCACACCAACTGCACATTAAGTAAGTGGTAGCCTTTACGGTTACAGAAGATCTCAGGATTGTTATGCAGTGCCTGCAAAGCCACCTGGGTGCAGTTGATGACACCCTGCACCATGGGGAAGCCTGCTATCCTGGCAAAACCACATGCACGCTCATCCTGCTTCTTTCTGGTGATCGGGAAGCCAATGTAATCCCTTCTCCTGCTGTAGAAAGTGCCTCAGTGACCTCCCGGATGCAGCGATGGATGGGGAACTGTGAGATGTTAGCCATGTCTCCTGCTGCAGACTGGAAGGATCCGCTGGCAAAGAAATTGAGGGCCACAGTGACCTGGAATGCCACTGGAAGAGCAGTGGTCGCCCTGGTCTGAGGCTGGAGGTCTGGTTGCTGGAGGTGGCAGAGTTCTGTGACTACCTCCTTGGTGAAGCAGAGCCTCCTAAGACACTGCTCCTTGCTTAATTGAAGGTAGGAGAAGTGATGTCAGAAGTCCCTAGGAGGGTAAGGCCTCCTGTTGAGAGGCCTGATGGCCCTCCTCCTCCCTCTGCGCACATGTTCCCATCTTTCTCGCTGCCTGGAGGGCAAGGTCGACTGCCAGTACAGGCCCTGTGACTTTTAGGAAGTATTGTAAATTGAAGCGTTTCAAAATAATTATGGAGTTTTGTACTTGCCAGAATATTCCCTGATACCAAAGAACCTTGACATAACTAAAGAAAACTGTTGCAGTAGCAGGAACTAACACACAGTCATTCAAATTCACAAACCTGTCAGCTGCAAGTGGTTGGTGATGATCCCTTTAAATATCGTCGCTGGAGCCGGCTTCCTGCTGCTGCACACCACCTCAACCTGCTGTTGTTTTCTCCAGCTGGTAAATTCAACGGCCAAAACGAAGTTGGGAGATCGGGCATCAGTGAGCATTGCACACTCACTGACGTCATGATCTCCATGATTGCGATGTCCCTGGCGATCGAGTTTAGCGGCAGCGCTACTGGCAAGATGGATATGGCGTGCACCGGTGGAACCGCCATCAGCTGGTGGTAGAGCTCTCAGCGGCATTTTAGCGCCATCTTGTGGCAGTAACGTGTGGCGCTAAACACATGAATTTCTCCCCAAAGGTGTTGTTACTAGACTATAACAAGAATAATTCTATCCCATACTGCCACCTGTAGCGTAATGAAACCTTTAGGGTACAACTTAGTTTCTGAACACATTTGTCTTTTAAGTAATTCAGTTTTCTAGTGTATTCATCTGCAAAACCGAAAATTATAATGGCCTGGAATTTGCGGTCCATGATGATGGTGAACTGGCAGCGTTCACCATCACTTCGCCTTTGAAACTGACCGCAACTTCAGGATTTAGCACATGTGCAGCATAACGCAGAAATCCTGAAGTTGCGGCTTGTCATTCACTGCTCCTCCACAGGCTATGCTGTGCTCCACCCAAAGCCCCCCCGCCCCCGCCCCGTCCCACACACACACACAGAGCCGGCAACTAGTGTAATCAAGGAAATCAGTGAAACCGACAAAATCTTCGGCTCTTTCGCAGTAATTACTCTGTTAAATGCCCCATTAAAAGTTAGACCCTTTAGATTAGGTGTAACTGAGATTTTAACAGTATATTGACTGCTAAACAAAGGTCATGGCCCTGAAAAAGTCATTTTAATTTTGTGGAGTGTCAAATTAAAAATTTTTAAGAAACTTTATTTTTTCAGGTTTGCCAAATCCCCATGTGAGAGTCCCAATCTTTGTTTTGCTCTCTCTAACCTTTTTAAAAAGTTAGAATCAAAGAAGCTTACCCACTTCCTGGTTCGCAGTCTATGAGAATTCTGCGTTTTGATTGGCTACTTAGACAGCCTGTTGCCGTCACAGCAGCGCTTTGCTGGGAATCCCCATTAACTTCCGTTGATTTCAATTACTCGTCGGAAAACCCGAAATTCTCGCCACAGAGATCGCGAGATCTTTTGCGAAGCTTACTTCGGCACCAGCGGCGAACGCCTTTGCTTCACCGCTGACCGCAAATTCTGGGCCATTAATATATGGCTTTTTATAATATTTTTATAATCTTATAATTCAGCATCCACTAACTACCCAAATCCTGTTCCTAACATTTGTTCATCTTCACTCCTAAATACAAATTACTAACCTGGCCCATCAATCAACGTAGATATTAGCATTACTATCCTCTTTGGTTCATAAAGCACTAATCAGTTGTGCCTCTTCAGCTAAATTAGTGAACTACTGGCAATTTATTGCTGCACAGGAAGTTTTTTCTTCTTCTCTGCCAATTGCGTGAGTTGTAACTCCTTACTGTGCAGAGTGCAGTAAACTGTGTTACTGTTGTTAAAAAGCCAGGCAGCGAGCCAGGATGGCCACAGGGTTCGACCCGAAACGTCAACTCAAATTTCTCTCCACGGATGTTGCCTGACCTGCTGAGTTTTTCCAGCATTTTCTGTTGTTATTTTGCCCACAGGTCAACTGCCCTCAGCGCAGCCAAAGGTTGTGCAATAAAGTACCAAGAAAAATAAGGGAGCTATATAGCGTACAGTACCTTTCAGTTTCTGTAGGTGGCGCTATTTTATCATTTTACAGCTCATTCCGAAGCAAAAGCATTGTGCTGTTAAATTTGTGCTTTAAAATTCTGGCAGGCATAAATACACAGGGTGAATGGATCTGAATAATATGTTTGAAGAGCAAATTATCAGCTGTTAAATATCAGCTGTTGCATGTGTGGTAGTAGGTCGTCCTCTTGGGTTGATGTTGCTGTTCGATTGTTAGGATGCTGCAGTGTTAATTTGTATTTAGAGTTTTTAAAATTCTGCAAACATTCATTTCCACTTGCGACACCAGGAAATTATGTTTTTTTTTTGTAAATCAGACATTTTCAAAGAAGTTGTGACAAAGTTGTACCATCCGCAGGATCACAACAAACTAATCAAAACTAGGAATAAGCACGGATAAAAAGAAAAAAATAGAAATGCTGGAAACTTGAACTAGAAAAAGAACTTGAATTTATATATCACCTTTCATTTCCTCAGGACATCCCAAAGTGCTTCACAGCCAATGAAGTACTTTTGAAGTGTAGTCACTATTGTAATGTAGGGAACTATGGTAACCAATTTGCACACAAGGTGGGGTCATTTTGATTTTGTGTGATAATGTACAACGGCGTTTCACAGGAAATCACAGGAAATCACAGGAATCCCACAGTGCAGATAGAGGCCATTTCGGCCCATCGAGCCTGCACCGACACATATCCCACCCTATCCCCGTAACCCCACGTATTTAATCCCCCTAACACTAAGGGTCAATTTATCATAGCCAATCAACCTAACCCGCACATCTTTGGACTGTGGGAGGAAACCGGAGCACCCGGAGGAAACCCACGCAAACACGGGGAGAATGTGCAAACTCCACACAGACAGTCGCCCGAGGCCGGATTCGAACCCGGGTCCCTGGCGCTGTGAGGCAACAGTGCTAACCACTAGTTTCGGTAGCGTACATCTCACCCAATTTTCATTTCCACCGACTTCAAAATTACCCCCATAGTTCCATACACAGTAATGAAATATATGACTAAACAATCTGGTTTTAGTGGTGCCGGCTAAGGAATTATTGCTGGACAGAACACCAGATGAATTCTGCTGCTCTTCTTCAAATAGTACCATGACAGACTGGGCCTCAGTTTAATATCTCATCCAAAAGGCCCCTTCAATACATAGAAACACAGAAGATAGGAGCAGGAGTAGGCCATTCGGCCCCTCGAGCCTGCTCCGCCATTCAATGAGATCATGGCTGATCATCCAAATTCAGTACCCTGTCCCTGCCTTCTCCCCATATCCCTTGATCCCTTTAGCCTTAAGAAATATATCTAACTCCTTCTTGAATATATTTAATGAATTGGCCTCAACTGCCTTCTGTGGTAGAGAATTCCACAGGTTCACCACTCTCTGGGTGAAGAAATTCCTCCTCATCTCAGTCCTAAATGGCTTACCCCTTATCCTTAGACTGTGACCCCTGGTTCTGGACTCCCCGGCCATCGGGAACATCCTTCCTGCATTTAGTCTGTCTAGTCCTGTTAGAATTTTATACGTTTCAATAAGTACTGCACTGAAGTGACAGCCTAGGTTATCTGCTCAAGTTTCTGCAGTGGGGTTTAGAACTTCTGACTCTATGGTGAGAGTACTACCACTAAGCCAAGGTTGACACAAACCTCAGAAAATGCTGTAAATACACAGCAGGTCCAGCATCTGAGAAAAAGAGATTAATGTTTAAGGTGCAGACCCTTCCTTGAAACGTGTTGTGACAAAGAGTCTACATCTTAAATATTAATCTGTACTTTTCTCTTTTGAAATGCTGATGAACTTGTTGCATATTTCCAGAATTTTCTGTTTTTATGCAAGATGTAAACAACTGTATCACTAGTGAAAATGGATACTCACTGCCCCTCTGCAAAAGTTTTGATGGACATTCTATCTCATCTCCTCACTATATCAACAGAAATCTGAAACTTCCTGTCAACTGGAGTAAAATAAAACCAGTTCAAAGCATAAAACAGCCCAGAATGGAGTGCCTCGTATAGTCTTCCTTTGATCACACTACTTTTAGAACGCCAGAATCAAAAGTATGACTAAGTTGATATTCTATTTTTCTTCTCCTTGAGGGAGATTTGTAAACACATAGGGCTAAAAATTCAGTTTGGGGCGCCCAGCTCGCCTGGGCGCCGGAATTACCGCTGCGCGCGGAGCCACTTGCGCCAGCGGGATATTCAGTTTCAGCGCCCCAAATGGAATCCGGCCGCTAAACAAGGCTTTAGGCGCCCCGCTTGGGGCGCTGAAACTGAATTTTGGCGCGCAAAGTGCCGCAGCGCCACCCGCTGCGGCACGGCAGGCTGCGGTACTGCAGGCCTTCCTCCCACTGTTAAGGGGGAGGTGCCTGCAACAGCGCGATCCCCGCTCGCGAGTGCCGGCAAATGAGCCCGGCACCAAGGAGAAGTGCCGGGCTCTCGGGAAACAGCTGGCAATGCCGCGGGGGGGGGGTGGTGTAGGAGGCCGGGGACGGAGGCGTGGGCAGGCGGCCGCCGAAAAACCGGCCGGCCGCACCTCCACCTTAGCTCGCCCCACTACCGCCACAGGTAGGCCCCTGTGTACCGGTCGCTATTTGCGGCCGGCGCGGAAGAGGCGGCTGCGACCTAATATGTCGCTCGGGGCGGTAGCGGGGCGCTGCGCACACCGATGACGTCATCGGTGGCGGCGCAGCGCTACAGGCTAACGCCGCCATTAGCGCCCCGTTAAATATCGCGGTGGTTGTGGCCAGAGGCGCAAAAGCCCTCTTTGGGCGCAAACTGGTGGCGCAGGCCACTGAATTTCTAGGCCATAATTTCTTTAAAATGATTTTTTAATTTCATCAGTCTTTATTAAAATAACTATCTGCTGATTTAAAATATATATATACAGTATATTCAATTATTGGAGCAGGTACAGCAAAGTTAGTATCAGAAGTTAAGGGAATAATGGATGAGGAAAGATTGACAACCCTGGGTGTTGTCTGTCTTGAAAGGAGAAGACTGAAAGGGGATATGATAGACAATTATGAGAGGTTGGACACATTGGATCCAAATAAGCTTTTCTGCCATGTACAGAATTTAAGTATGAGGGGTCATATTTTCAAATTAAGGAATACAAAAGACAATAGAAAATGCAGGAAGAGCTGTTTTTACAAACAGGGTGTTAATTATGTGGAACATATTACTGGCTTGGGTGATGGAAAAATAAACCTTTAATGGGTTTCAAGAGAGAATTGGAAGGTTCTTGTCAACAAATGGGATTCAGGGATTCTAGAAATGCATCTAGGGAATAGGTGGGCTAGATGGACTGAAGGTCTTCTGCCTGAAACTGGTATAATGTTACTATAGTTTGAAGCTATGGAGGTGAATTCGCTCAAGGCTTCTCCTGCTCCGCCACTGTATCATCCACCAAAGTTACGCAGCAGAGGAGGAGAAGCTCCAAGGAAATATTTGGGATATAAGTCTCAAAACCAATAAAAGGTATGTGTCTTAAGTACTGGTTCCATGTCCTAAATTCTGATGCTGCTGCATAATTGTATACAGGGAATACAGTTCCCCTGTAGCTTGCAGTGAAAAATGCCTAGAATCACTGCAGTTCAAATCAGATGACACAATCGCACTTCAGTTCCAATGAATGCTCCTCCATTGGTGGGGGAAAGGGGGAAAGTATCAATTTTTTCTTTACTTTCATTTTTAAGTCATCTTTCCCTCTTCCCTCCTACAGTGGCCTCTGCTACCCAACCCTACTCCAAAACAAGTATTGTTGCTGCTGGCTGTCCAAATGAGATTCATGTCATTCTCCTAAATAAGAGGTTAGGGTCAGCGGCCATCTGGTTTTCGGCCTATATCAATGGCACACCAGTAAACACCTGTTAGGAGGTGCTTGAGAGGAGCTTAGAGTCTCATTTATGCTGATGGGGAGCTGTTGCGTATTGACACACATGTTTCCTGTCATAAAGAAAGAATTTGCATTGATATAGTGTCTTTCGTGTCCTCAGGACATCCCAAATCACTTTACAACCAATGAATTACTTTTTAAGTGCATGTAGGCAAATGCAACAGCCCATTTGCATGCAGCAAGATCTCACAAACAGCAATAAGATAAATGATTCATTTCACCCAAAAGACAGTACCTCTAACGTTGCAACATTCCTTCAGTACTACCCTAAAGTGCCAGTCCAGATTATATGCTTAAATCCTGGAATAAAACTTAAACCCATAACCTTCTCACTAACAGGCAAGAGTGCTACCACCGAGCCAAACTGACATTATTGGTACTCTTGTCAATAAAGGACATCCAGAAAATCAACAAGTGTTCAGACCCAAAGTTTCCCTGGATCTTGTTATCTTCTGTTACATTAACATCCTCTTTTGCCACACAAAAAATACTGAGCCCATTCACTGTGTCGTTGTGCTTAGTTTGTGGTGCAAAATTGCATGTACACTGATGCACGGGTCTGGTTCAACATCAATTTCCAGGTGCACAACAACACCCCCAGGCCCACCAAACACAATTTTAAAAATAAAATACACAGGAGCAATTGAAGAATGAATAACCTTTTACCTTTACTTGTCAAGTATCTCTGCTCTCTTGTAGGCTTGATAGAGGTTGATTCAGAATATGGAGCCTAACCCTTCTCTCCATGGACACAAGACTGGATCTCCAAATTTTGAATCGGTCTCCAATGGACTTACAGGAGAATGGAGGCAAATGGCTATGTAACTGTGGGGAGCAGTGCCTGAAGATTATTTTGCAACCTGAAACCCAATGTATGAGGTTAAAGGGGTATGAATTTCCACCCTTCTCTGTGAGGAAGTACCCATTTTTAATTGGCACCTTTCCTTAAATTAATTAGATCATTAACTCAAATTTTTTTGAATATGGCTATAAACCTGAGTTCCAGCACTCTGCACCACCACACTACTTTGAAATGTCTTTTTTAATATGACTGTCAAAATGCGGATCTTCATCATGCTCACGACTAGTCTGCTTAAGATACCACACAGCAAAATGCCACAAATCAATCGTGAATATGCTATTCAAGTAAATTTGTGTATAAATATGGTATTACACACATGTCTATATAGTATGGCACACTCTTACCTAGCCAATCATAGCCTGGGCATCTCTAACAATGCTTCCTTTCCTAGCCATGCATGTGGCCTCTGGAATTCCTGAACGATACATCCTTGGCCCACTCCTCTTCATCATTACCAGCAAATCGTTTTTTTTTTAAGTTTGTAAAGAAATAAAAAATAATAGCTAATATGCAACGCTCATCTAGGTGAGGCACTGAAGAGGCATTAAAGAAACAAACGGGGTAAAAGTATCTATGTAACCATGGGAAAAATACACATGTACAAAGCATGAAAAAGGGGAGAATAAAAAATACCTGCAAATGCATGAAACTGAAATAAGAACAGAAAATGCTGGAAATGTTGAAAATGCCAATCCCCAGCTGTGAAGTTCCTTAAGACATATTGCTACATTAAAGGCACAATATAAATACACGTTGTTGTTGAAATGTGCAGTAGCACCCGAAAAGAGAAAAGCTAGGTGAATAACCCGGTGCAGAACCCCACTGGAACAGTGTTCTGGTGAAGGGTCTTCACCCGAAACACCAATTCACCTACCTTACCCCTAGATGTTAACAGACCCTCCGTGTATCTAGCATACATGCTCAAAAATACTTTCTCTCGGGAAGATGGGGGTGAGGGAATGATGGGGTGAGTGGTAAGTGAATGGTGCATGGAGGGTGAGGAGATGGTGAGATGGGCAGAAGCAGAGGCGACAAGTGAGTGAGTGGAAAGGTGATACAAGTTGTGAATGGCTATTGCAAAGGGGTAGGAAAGGAAGCACGGCAGACGGAGGAAGGGATGGGATGGGATCTACCTCTCGCCACGGGAGTAAAGAACAAGAGAAAGAAAGTAGCAGAAAAAGAGAAACACAAAAATGTGTATAAAAGAAAGCACTAGATAAAAACAAAAGAGGAGAAATAGGGAGAAACAACAACATGAAGACAACACAGGCTTTAAGGAGGAGACTGTAGGCTCCAACTTGCTGTGAGCAGCTTCATAAGTGATCCACTATAAATGCAAGCCTTGCTAGTTGTATTTAAAACAAGTCTTCAGTCTAATGTGCATATGTCACACTCCAAGCATATTATTTCAAAATGTTAAAAAACATTAAATGGGAAACAGTCACTTCACGGTGAGGTCATTTAAAGGTTCATTTTTGTTGCTGACGGAGATTTGCAGATTGACCTGGAGCCAGAAATTTACAAGCATCTGGCAATCTGCAAACTTCCCTCCTTAATCATCTGTAACTGACCTTATGACCTATTTAGACCACTTCCCCTTAGGCTAAAAATCACAAAGGTACTCCAGACCCCAGACTGCCCCTGAACAGTACAGAAGATCAGCCAGTATGGGCCAGATTTTGCAGTAGAAATAATGATGAGGTCAACAGCGCTCACCTTTATTTGCGTTGAAATCAGACAGCAACTTCCAATGACCGGACATGCGCAGTTAAATGCAGCAATCAGGAAGTTGCTGTCCGATATGCTCTGCTCCTCTGAAAGCTTCCCGAAAACTGCATCTTGTCATTTGACTCACCATTCAAATACATTGAACGGCGTAAAGTTGTTGTACTTAACTCATAGATATGGACTAAACTCGCCAGAAAAAGTTAGGGCTTGTCCATTCCAGTCTAAGTAAATTTTATTGGCATGACAAGTTTTAATTGCTGTCAAACAACCTTTCTGGCCCTGAAAATTAACTTTTACAAGTGTGGAGTCTCATTCCTTCAGCTTTTAATTATTGTTGGAGATTGAAAACAAATAATGAAAATGCTTTTCTTTACTTGTTCTTTCTGTCTCTTTTATCGCTCTCTCTTAATCAATCTTTCTTTCCCTCTCTTTATTTTGCTTTCTGTACCTGACTTGACATTGAATTCAATATTCCAACTTGCACTTCCTGGTTCAGACAGCTCATTAATGATTCTTCACTTTGATTGGTTAAGGAGAAACACAGTTGTTGGCCCTGTTCACATAGGTCCTAGATGTCCTGTAGACGGTGCTGCAATTTTTGGATACTTTTCTCACAGTAACTTGCCATACAAAAGCCCATAGAATGTCTATGGGTAAGTGTAAGTCTAACGGATGGCTGGCACTGTTCATTCGTCTCTCAGAGCAATGTCCGGTCCATTATGTTTAAAGTAATGATGATGTGATGGGGTGGTGTTGAAGATATTGGGGGAGAGATTGGTTTGTGTCGTGTCCATGATTGGCCCCACCAACCATAGCCCGTTCCAACCTCCCTTCTGGGCATTACCTATGAGCTGCTGCCAGCGAGGCAAGCAAACTCAACATTTGAGACCCACAATGTGCAAGCTGCCTGTGGAGGCATGATAGGTGCCAGCAGCTCACGCATTTAATGCTAATGAGCCTGAGGCCCAATTTCAGGCCGACCTTGGGCTTCTTGGTTTGGGTGCATGCTGAAAATGGGCCAGATGAAATTCTACCTTATTTTTAATACAGCTGAACAGGAGAGGGAGCTCTGTGCTAATCAAAGAAATGTGTTAATTTGAGAGGTGCATTTAAATCAAATGATACATTTTTAAAATCATACTTTAGCAAATTTTCCCTTCAATTTAATACAATATCCTTTAAGCCTCTGGGTTGAGGAAAAGTTTGGTTTACTGTGAGTCCTAACCATTCATTTTAATCAAAAGTAATTGTTAGTTTCAATCAACCCCTTCAATAATGCACCACATTTGGGGACAAATATTCGAAGTGAGGAGCCTAGAAGGCACCTCAAGACACTGACACCAAACCCAATGCTCAATGACATAATTCACATTGTGATTTATTTAGCCTTCCTTAAACAGCTTTATTTTTTCCACTTATTTCAGACCTTTTCTCTGTAAAGCTTTGTCAAAGTATTCATAAATCTGTCACAGAATCATTGGATTATAAATATCCCAGGACATTGGGCGGGTTATTCATGAAAACTTTCAGATACCCCATTAATCTTTCAACATGTTCCATTCAGTCAAGGAAACATATGGGATTGTATGATGCTAATGTGTGATGACAGATACGAAATGCAATATGTTATAAGCTGCACTGCTAAAATGCAGTGAATTCTTCAGCAAACTCCATCAGACTGTATCATGGTGAGGTTACCATGGTCTCACAAATATTTACATATTTTGTTAACTCTCATGTAAACACCAGCCTAAAAATTAGTTTAGACCAGTTTTGAAGTGCATAATGTGTGCAGGGAATGATCTTTGCGCCTAAAGATGGAAGCACGATGATTGCAATAAATTGGTCTTTGGGCCTCATCTATATAATCACAGCCAACTAAAGAATTCAATTTTGGCCGGCCTGCCTCGCTGATAGTGGCCCTCAAATAAGTTGGGGAAAAGACAGCAGAAAAGGACCAATTGAGACTGGAAGTAGATAATAGAAATGCTGTGGAGCCTGGAGGAGCACTCCTGTTCTTCCTGGCTCAACATTAATAAACAAAAATAATTACACTTACCCTTCCGGTGGTGGCCATCGGCTAGTCCGCATCCGGGTCCAGCAAATCTGAGCAAAGCAGTCCCGATGCCTCCTCCAAGGCAGTCCAATGTGGTGGAGGGGATCCTAAAACTGGCATTAGGTCTCTCATTAGCCTGTTTTAGGGGGCCACTCCGGACACTTGTAAAATGGTCCAACACATTCTCGGGGTGGATTTTTTCAGGCGTCCTTGAGACACAGGACCACAGAATTTGGCCTCGTCATGCCCATTTTACACCCATAAAACGGGCTCAATGAGGTCCAATTTCTACACCATATTTAGAGAATTGTGAAATACCAGGAAACATGAGCATTTGTCAATAAATTCTTCCACACATAAGCTAAGAAAAAGGTAGATGATTCTGAAATCATAGAATTATAGAAACTTACAGCACAGAAGGAGGCCATTCGGCCAATCGTGGCTGCTCTTTGAAAGAGCAATCGTGTTTATTCCCACCTCCCTGCTTTTTGTCTTCAAGTACATGTCCAACTCCCTTTTAAAATTATTTATGCAATCAGCTTCCACCACGTTTTAGGTAGAGTGTTCCAGATCCCAACAATTCTCTGAGTGAAAAAATCTCCTCTCTAGATCTTTTTCCAATGATTTTGAATCCATGACCTCTAGTTATTGACCCACTTGCCAGAGGGAATATTATTTCCCTATTTACTCTATCAAAACCGCTCATCATCTTGAAAACCTCTGTTAGGTCACCTCTTAAACTTCTCTGTTCCAAGGAGAACAGTCCTAACTTTTCCAACCTCTCCTCATAACTGAAGTCCCTGGTAACATCATGGTAAACCTCCTCTGTACCTTTTCTAAGGCCTTTACATCTTTCCTGAAGTGTGGTGCTTGGAATTGTCCACAGTACTCCTGCTGAGGCCTAATCAGTGATTTATAAACTTCTAGCACACCTCTTTGCTTTTATATTCTATTCCTCTATTTATAAACCCAAGTAACCCATATGCTTTTTAAACTACCTTCTCAGCTTGCCCTGCCACCTTTAAGGATTTGTGTATATGGACACCAAGGTCTCTCTGTTCATCTACACTTTACAAAATCATGCCATTTGTTGATATATTAAACATGTGATAATAAGAACATAAGAACATAAGAAATAGGAGCTGGAGTGGGCCATTTGGCCCCTCGAGCCTGCTCTGCCATTCAACAAGATCATGGCTGATCTTCTACCTCAACTCCAGCTTCCCACACTATCCCCATAGCCCTTAGTTCCCAAAAATGTATCGACCTCTGTCTTGAATATACTCAACGACTGAACATCCACAGCTTTCTGGGATAGAGAATTCCAAAGATTCACAATCCTTTAAATGAAGAAATTTCTCCTAATCTCAGTCCTAAATGGCCGACCCCTTATTCTGAGACTGTGACACCGTGTTCCAGATTCCCCAGCCAGGAGAAACATTTCCTCAGCATTAACGCTGTCAAGCCCCTTAAGAATTTTATGGGGCAATCCTCTCATCCCAGGAACCAGTCTAGTGAACCTTTGTTGCACTCCCTCTAAGGCAAGTGTCTTTCCTTAGGTAAGGAGACCAGAACTGTACACAGTACTCCAGGTGTGGCCTCACCAATGCCCTGTATAATTGTAGTAAGACTTCTTTACTCTTATACTCTAATCCCTTTGTAGCAAAAGCTAACATACCACTTGCTTTCCTAATTGCTTGCTGTACCTGCATGTTAACTTTCTGTGGATTCATGTACAAGGACGCCCAGGTCCCTCTGAGTGCAAACATTTCCCAGTCTCTCACCATTCAAAAAATATTCTGCTTTTTTGTTTTTCCTACCAAAGTGGATAACTTCACACTTTCGCACATTGTATTCCAGTTACCATGTTCTTGCCCACTCAGTCAACCTGTCTATATCTCTCTGCAGCCACTTTGCGTCCTCCTCACAGCTTACTTCCTCACCTAACATCAGCAAACCTGGATACGTTACACTCAGTCCCTTCATCTAAGTCATTAATATAGATTGTAAATAGCTGAGGCCCAAGCACTGATCCTTGAGGTATCCCACTAGTTACAACCTGCCAACTGGAAAAAGTCCCGTTTATTCCTACTCTAGTTTTCTGTCCATTAGCCAATCCTCAATCTATGCTAATATATTACCCACAATCCCATGAGTCCTAATCTTGTGCAATAACCTCTTGTGTGGCACCTTATCGAATGCTTTTTGATAATCCAAATACACAATATCTACTAGTTCACCCTTATCCATCCTACTAGTTACATCTTCAAAAAACTCTTAACAAATTTGTCAAACATGATTTCCCTTTCATAAAACCATGTTGACTCTGCCTAATCTTAATATGCTTTTATATGGTATGGCAGCTGTAGCTACTATGACCGGAAAGCCCTGCAGCGGGTAGTCAAAACTGCCCAACGCATTACCGGCACCCGGCTACCGACCATAGAGCACATATACCAGAAACGCTGTCTACGGAGGTCACGGTCCATCATCAAAGACCTTACCCACCCCAGCCACAGTCTGTTCGCCCTCCTGCCATCTGGGAGACGCTACAGATGCATTCGCGCCCGTACAACCAGATTTAGGAACAGCTTCTTTCCCAGGGCTGTCATCCTACTGAACTCCACAAATAAACTCTAAAGCCTGCACATCTGCCAATGCACTTTATTATGGTTATGTTTATGTTAATGTATTACAAGCCAAATGTATGTTGAATGTTTAAATGTCTTAATCTAAATGTACACTCTCGGGAGCCGCAAGCCTACATTTCGTTGTACTGCACTTGTGCACTAACAATGACAATAAAAGTTGATTTGATTTGATTGAATTGATTTTTGATTTGATAAGTGCCATGTTACCATGTCCCTAATAATAGATTCTAACATTTTGCCTACTACTTATAACAGGCTGGCCTATATATTCCCGTTTTTTCTCTTCCTCCTTTCTTAAATAGCAGGATTATGTTTGCTACCTTCCAATCCTTGGGGACTGGAAGATTAATACCAGTGCATCCACTATCTCTGCAGCTACCTCTTTTAACACCCTAGGATGCAGGTCATCAGGTCCAGGGGATTTGTTGCCACTTAGTCCCATTAATTTCTCCAGTACTATGTCTTTACTTATACTGATTTTATTAAGTTCCTCATTCTCTCTAGACCCTTGGTTCCCCATTATTTCCAGAATGTTTTTTGTGTCTTCTACCAGGGAGACAGATACAAGTATTTGTTTAATGTCTCTGCCATTTCCTTATTACCTATTATAATTTCTCCTGTCTCTGCCTCTAATGGGCCCACGTTTACTTTCACTAATCTCTTCCTATTCACATTCCTATAGAAACATTTACAATCTGTTTTTATGTCTCTTGCTAATTTACTCTCACATTCTGTTTTCTCTTTCCTTATCAATTTCTTGGCTCTCCTCTGCTGAATTCTAAAATTCTCCCAATCCTCAGACATACTACTCTTTTTGGCAACATTATAAGCCTCTTCCTTTGATCTAATACTATTTTTAACTTCTCTTGTTAGCCACGGTTGAATCAGTTTTCCTGTGTGATTTTGTGCCTTAAAGGAATGTATATTTGTTGTAAATTATGTATAAATTCTTTAAATGCTAGCCATGGCTTGTCTACCGTCATACCTTTTAATGTAGTTTCCCAATCTACCTTAGCCAACTCGCCCCTCATACTACATAGTTTGCTTTGTTTAGATTTAAACCCTAGTTTTGGACTTAACTAATTCACTTTCAAACTCAATATAAAATTCATATTATGGTCACTCTTCCCTAAAGGCCCCTTTACTACAAAGTTATTAATTAACCCTTTTTCATTGCACAATACTAGATCTAAAATAGCTTGCTCCCTAGTTGGTTCCTCAACATAATGATGTGTAGATGGGCTAAATGTGTACTTTTATACACAAAGGTGGTTAAATAATATTTCATCACAACTTAAATGTAAGGGGTATGCAGTCCATCCAAATTTTCATCCATCAAAAGTAATAGGTAGAAAATTGGATGGGCTGCATAACAGGAGCACAATCCTCTGCACCCACTACTCTGATGTACATGTTTGGCATCTGATGCTCTGCACCATGAAGGCAAAGATGGAATATTTACTCTGCAATTTTCTTTATTACTGAATAGTTGCTATTCAATGCTGTTGTTCCAATTTCCTCCTTTTATTCCCCCTCCCCTCCTCTATTGAAGACACTGATTCTTGCTGGGCAGAGTTCCACAGGCACTGGCTACACTTTGATACTCCACCCAAATAATGATTTCCAAATGTGTGTGCTGAGTCAGTGAGGGGGGAATTTTAACTCAGAGAAGCGTGTGGGTTTGGGTGCGGGTGGGGGGTTAAAACCGGGAATAATACGAGCATGTTGGGAAGCCAGCTCCAACCCGCTAACTTCTGTGCTTAACTGGAGCGCGTTAGGCTGCTTGCACGCAACCCCCTCGGGACAGGCTGGTTGCCTATTAACATGTGCTAAATTTAACATCGCATCCACGGGTTTACTGAAACTCACCAGTGAAAGCAAGGTGAGCACACAATGGCAATTGAGGGGGCTGAATCAAACTCATGGAAGTACTGCACTAAATACTCAGTTCTCACAGCTGCATTCTTACCTATTAGTGGGAAAGGGTTTATTCACAGTACTTTTGCTGTGAGTTTGCTTTCTACACTTTGGAGGTTTTCTGAATCACAGCATGATGGGTGGCACTTTGGCTGCCTTAGATGGGACCTTGGACGAGGATCAATATGACCAGCACCAGCAGCACCAGCAGCAGCCTGCTCTTGAGAGACCATTAGCTGGACATCAGAGAGGGGAGCAGAAGCAGCTGCCTGCTGTTGGGAGACTGGCACCTGGACAGCAGAGAGGGGAGCAGCAGAGAGTGCAGCTCGCAGGAGACTATCTGTGACACAGGGTGTACAGGCAGAGGCTGAGTTTCCTTGACGTGTCAGAACAGCAGTGTATCAGGAGGCTCAGGTTGTCACGTCAGGCGGTGGCAGACATCTGTACCCTGCTAGAAGACCTAGGCCTAGAAATTCGGTTGGTAGCGCCAGCGATTAGCGCCTAAAGAGCCCGAGAATTGGGGCGTTACCCAATTTTCGGGCGGGCGCAGTGAATATAGCGCCACCTCCCATATTGAGTATCCTTTTAGCGCCGGCGCTAACTCTTTGCGCGTGCCCGCGGGCGCAGGCAGATCATGGTGTCATTTCAGTGTGCAACGCCTTTTTGGTGCCCCGGACCAGATATTCGGTGGCGCCCGCAACCTTTCCGCCTGGCGCTATTAGTGACAGTTGGATGGAGCGTTCCCAGGCCCTTCTCGGACTCGGGGGGCGCTATTTAAAGGGGACAGCACTAGTATAAAAGCTGCAGCCATTTGGGCTGGCCATTCTGATCATTGCTGGAGAGAGTTCCTGACCTTCGGAGGCACTGGCACTGGCAGCTTGAGGGCCCGGCTCCTGAGCTGGTGATGCAGCATCTGAAAGCAGGGAGGTGGAAGAGTGGCTTTAGCAAAAGGACAGCTGGGCAGCAAGGGATGCCAGATTGCGGCAAGGCTATGACATGGGTCCACAGTGAGAAAGCATGCTGGCGGGGGGAACAAGTGGAAGGAGACAGTTGTAAAAGGTGAGAACCTTACCATCGCTGTCGACAATGTGGTCAGCATCTGCAGTGGTTACAGGACCACTCAGACGTCCTCCAAGAATCTGGTGGACTCTCTCCTCGAGATCCGTGAGAGTGACCACTTGTGGTCTTTGCCAATCCTCGCCAGCTTGGACTGCAGGGGAAAGGAGGGGAAGTTATGTGACATGATGCCCTGAGTGATCATCTCATGCCCCCCATGGTGCAAGAGCCCTTACATGATGCCTTGAGTCAAATGTGCATGTGTGTGCCCAGAAAGGGCCATGGGTGCTTGCTGGCAGATGGCCATTGGGGCACAGCCCACCCTGTAGTCATAAAATCAGGTGCAAATGAAGGGATGCAGAAGTTTGCAGAAACAACACTCACCCTCACGACCCGAGTGAGGTCGTTGAATTTCTTTCTGCATTGGACAGGGCTCCTGGTCACCATGCTGCTGGAGTTGACTCTCTGGCATACATCCCTCCAAGCTCATCGGTAGAGAACATCTCGCCGGCGCTCCACTGCGGCCACCAATTGCTCCAGAGCCTCATTGGTGAAGCGCTCTGCTCTCTGTCTCACCTTCTCCATCTGGTCCAAGTTTTTAGCGCCAGAGGAGGCCCTGCGCTGATTCTGAGGCCTGCAAGGCGCAGAGTGTGGATGCTGAAGCTGACTGACCCACCCCTTTGAGAGCTGGCCGGCGCCTGGAAGTCTCATGGTCATCGGTAATTGAGAGCACCTGCGCAGCGCCCGTCCGCTCCGATATTGGGTTGCGCCGGAAGTTTCGTGCCTTAGGAGCCCCGTGTAACGCCTGAATTCGCGCCTCAATCACCTTTAGGGGCGATGCAACCCAATATCGCGCCAGGTGGCGATAAGTTGCGTCTGGCTATAAACTTTGCGCTGCGCCAATTTAAACGCCCCAAGCGGGGCTATACCCAATTTCTAGGCCCTAGTCCCTGCTGGACCTTGTGGCCACGAGTTACCAGTGGCTGTCAAAATCACCAACGCCCTCAAATTTTCTGCTTCTGAATCCTTCCAGGGCTCTGCCGGAGACATATCCAGGATCTCCCAGTCGGCAGCCCACAAATGCATAAGACAGGTTGTTTGCCAGGGCAGGCAATTAAGTAAACTTCACCTGCGATGATGCCAATCAGAATGAGCTTGGATTTGCATCTCTGGCTGGCTTCCCACAGGTGCAGGGCAATCCGGGCACCCCCAGATCAACCAGGAGTATTCATAAACTGCAAGGGCTTCCACTCCATCAATGTGCAGCTGGTGTGCAACCACAAAAAGATAGTTCTGCACAAGATTTCCAGGGAGCTGCCATAATGCAGCAGTCCAAGCTCCCTGACGTCTTTGAACCTGGAAGCACACTTAAGGGGTGACTGCTAGGAGAAAAGGGATACCCTTTTCAAATTTGGCTGATGACACCTGTCAGAAACCCGACCAATAAAGCCCAACAGCGCTACAATGAATGCCATAAGACTAGCAGATGTGTGATCGACCAACCTGAAGATGTGCTTCAGGTGCCTAGACAGATCACAACAGCCAGGGTGTCCAGAAAGGCTGTGGTGTGCTGCGCTCTGCACAATGTTGCTCAGCAGTGAGATTTGGACCTGCAGGAGGAACAAGGCGCAGAGCTCAGATCTTCTTCGGACAATTCTGAGGAGGGGGAGGGGAAAGGCGAGGAGGAGGAAAGTGATGAGGGCAATGCGCCACCAGCTGTTCTCATTGCTGCCCGGGATGACAGGCATGCCATTATTAACGCAAAGTTTGCTTAGGTTGCACCAGTGGACCGATGTCAGAAGCACATACAATGGCCACTCTTCTTGCCCATCCCCCTGCCACTAACATAAAGCAGTCCTGCAAATAACTAACCACCCCTTGCACATCCTCCCATTGGTCCCTATCAATTCCTGTCTTCCCATTCATCATCAAACAAGTTAAAAGACAACTTGGCAGCCAGCAACCAAGAATGGGCAAGACAGGGAAGTGATGCAAAAGAATGAAATTTACATGATTGAACTAACAGAAACTTCACAACATAACATTTTCTCATACACACATGTGCATATCCTTGTGCAACTACAAAGCATTACTCTTCCTTTCCCTACTGCTCTTACATGGGGCAACCCCTGTGGCTTCAGCAGAGGTAAGCTGCTCATATCCCTGCTCTGACTGCTGAGATGCTCTTGGTTGACATCCTCTGGTTTTGGACCCCATGAGGACCTTGCTAAAGACATAGGGACATCAGGCAGCATGTCGTGTATTGACTGAGGTGGGGGTGGGGGGGGGGGGTGGGAAGGGGGCGCAATGGATGAGAAGTGGAAGCGCTTTGAGTGGAGTCCAAACTTCCATGTCCCCTTTTGCCATCATCCCTCTCATGGCTCTCATGAAATAAAGTCATATGACCAAGTGCTGTATGATATGTGAGTTGTTGATATTTAATTGTGTCACCAGATAGCTGGGAAGTCCATGTCTCCGCATCTCTGATGGCCAGGGATGCCGAAATGCCACTAATCTCCAATGCCTCCTCCTCTGCACTTGTGACTGTAATGGCATGTGTTCATCCGATGGATGCAGTGCATTTGGTGAGGGTGACTATCAGGAAGAGGCATGAAATTGCATAAGGATGAGTGCCCAGTGGTGGATGGATAGATGGGGATGTGAGGAAGTGCATAGAAAGAGATGGATGAGTGCGTGTGCAAGGTAAGCGGATGTGAGGAGTAATGTGATGGAGTAGACCTGAGAAGACAGAGTGAGAGGGTGGGATGATGTGCACAGCAGGATGTCGGCGAATGTGCAACTGTACTCACCTACATCCTGCCCAAGTTAGGTCATTAAAGCGGTTCCTGCACTAAATCCAGGAGCATGGCACATTGCTCTTGCTGCTGACCTCCTGGGCAACCTTCAGCCATGTCTTCTTTGTGTCAGCAGCAGGTTTCTTCCTCCCATTGCTGGGGAAGAGTATCTCTCTTCAGCTCCTCATAGCCCCCAGCAGCACAAAAGATTATTGCTTAAGATAAAAAATCACGGGACTGGGGGTAATATTCTGGCATGGATAGAGGATTGGCTATCTAACAGAAGGCAGAGAGCTGGGATAAATGGTTCATTCTCAGACTGGCAATCAGTAACTAGTGGTGTTCCACAGGGGTCAGTGCTGGGTCCCCAACTCTTTACAATCTATATTAATGATTTGGAGGAGGGGACCGAGTGTAACATATCAAAGTTTGCAGATGATACTAAGATGGGAGGGAAAGTAGTGAGTGAGGAGGACATAAAAAACCTGCAAGGGGACATAGACAGGCTAAGTAAGTGGGCAGAGATTTGGCAGATGGAATACAATACTGGAAAGTGTGAGGTTATGCACTTTGGCAGGAAAAATCGTAGAGTAAGTTATTATCTTAATGGCAAGAAACTGAAAGTACTGAAGTACAAAGGGATCTGGGGGTCCTGGTGCATGAAACTCAAAAGGTTAGTATGCAGGTGCAGCAAGTGATTAAGAAGGCCAATGGAATGTTGGCTTTCATTGCTAGGGGGATAGAATATAAAAATAGGGAGGTATTGCTTCAGTTGTACAAGGTATTGGTGAGACCGCACCCGGAATACTGCATGCAGTTTTGGTGTCCATACTTAAGAAAAGACATACTTGCTCTCGAGTCAGTACAAAGAAGGTTCACTCGGTTAATCCCGGGGATGAGGGGATGGACATATGAGGAGAGGTTGAGTAGATTGGGACTCTACTCATTGGAGTTCAGAAGAATGAGAGGCGATCTTATTGAAACATATAAGATTGTGAAGGGGTTGGATCGGGTGGATGCAGGGAGGATGTTCCCAATGATGGGTGAAACTAGAACTAGGGGGCATAGTCTTAGAATAAGGGGCTGCTCTTTCAAAACTGAGATGAGGAGGAACTACTTCACTCAGAGGGTGGTAGGTCCATGGAATATGCTGCCCCAAAAAGCTGTAGAAGCTACATCATTACGTAAATTTAAAACAGAAATAGACAGTTTCCTAGAAGTAAAGGGAATTAAGGGTTACGGGGAGCGGGCAGGAATTTGGACATGAGTCTAGGTTCGGATCGGTCATGGCCCTGTGGGTAGCGGAGCGGGCCCAGGGGCCGTGTAGCCTGATCCTGCTCCTATTTTGTGTGTCTAATTCTGTTAGATTCAGGAGATGGTTCTGTGATAGTAGATTGGCGGTTAGGATCAGATCAGCCGTGATCTTATTGAATGGCGGAGCAGGCTCAAGGGGCCGATTGGCCTACTCCTGCTCCTATTTCTTATGTTCTTATGTTCTTATGTAAGCGAGCTGCCATTGAAGCTAGGAACAGCCTTTGAGCGTCCTGATTCCATAGTGATAATTTTTCCTCTGTTGCTTCCAACTCCAAGTGCCTGAAAATTCCATCTTTGGATTGACCCTTTAAATACTGGAGTGGGTCATGTGGGTTCTCATCACGCCCGCTGCCCGCAATCAACGGCAAACCTGGAAGTAAAATGCTAATGAGCTGGCTGCGTTAGAAAGTCATAGACAGATGCACTGAACTTACTTGCGGGATTCCCCACGATATTGGACCCACCCGCCCACAACGCGTCTCCGAGTTAATATCAGGGCCTGAGAATCAGCTGATCAACACCAGGTGAACTTTATCAGACATCCACACACCTGCACTTACGAGTAGAAGTCACTGGATAGCAATCAGGAGTGGGAACCTGATTGACTTTTTTTTCTCTTTCTAGCCCAGGCTGTGTTGGGGTTAATTGCAGCAGCACTACATCCACTCCAGCTAAGATGAGCTAACTTAGCATGGACTTGTATTAAACGTGTGACCTTCCTGGTTCAGTTCCACACAAGACTTACCAACTGAGTCATTCGGGGAACTTATTTTCTCTGAAGTGATGTTAAAAATGTCAATATCTTCCATTGCCTACCCTTTATGTAGCTCATTCATATTCGTAGCTAGCTGCTCAGAGGATGTCAATTGTGGGTGGTCGCCTACAGGATAAATGGAGAATGGTGTGAGACTAACTCACAGACAGCAACAAATATAGCTCAGACCTTATCTCTGCAGGAAAGCTGGTATGTCTCAGTGTAATACATAAAAAGCAGCTGCTGACTGCATTCTTTCTAGTCTGAAAAACCCATATCTGTTTTTCTATTCCTTTCCAAAATGCACTTTATTTTCCTATTAAAGGTAGTCATTACTAGGTACTACCATAGACGGCCTAACAAATTCCAGCTTAATATTAACATTGTTACCAACAATAGAATATTGAACTGTATAGCCAAAACAGTAGAATATATGTCAGAGAACGCCATGTTCAAACTTTTCAGTGCTTTGGTCAGACCACTCATTGAGTACGGTGTCCAATTTTGGTTTGTGACACAAAAGAGACAGTCAAGCTTTAAAGGCAGTGCAGAAAAGAGGCACAAAGCTGATCCTTAGTCTTAGAGTTCTAAGTTATGAGGAAAAATTAGAGAAGCCTGGGCTTTTCAGCCTTGAAAGGAAGTATCTGAAATGTGATCTTATACGATAGTGAATGGTATGGAAAAAGTAAATCCACAAAATTACTTTATATTAAATTGCAAGAGTAGGACAAGGTTCAAACTAGTAAACGGCAAATTTAGGACTGATATCAGAAAGTTCTTCTTTACACACAGAGTGATGAAGGTATGGATGGGAGTCCCGGATAGAGCATTGGAGACCAAAGCCTGGAATCATTTTAGAGCCAGTTGGATGCTGTAGTGGGTGGATTTCAGGGTCATTCTAGATGGATGAATTAAGATGGTTCAAGTTGCCTTTTTCTCATCTGTATTTATCTTGCGATCTTGTGAACACTGTAAATGTAAATTACTGCTCTGGTTCTTATTGGTAGTAGAGGTCATCTGGCTGGGAGGTGCTATTGAAGTCAGCTTTGTGAGTTGCTACAGTGCATCCTGTAGATAGTACACTTGCAAGTGTATAGTTTTGGTCTCCATGTTACAAAAAGGAGATAGAGGCACTGGAGAAGGTACAAAAATGATTTACAAGGATGATACCAGAACTGAGAGGATATACTTACCAGGAATGACTGAACAGGCTGGAGCTCTTTTCTCTAGAAAGGATAAGGCTGAGGGGTGACCTAATAGAGGTCTTTAAAATTATGAAGGGGTTTGATAGGGTAGGTGCAGAGAAAATGTTTCTGCTTGTGTTGGAATCCAAAACTAGGGGCTATAAATATAAGATAGTCACTAATAAATCCAATAGGGAATTCAGGTGAAAATTCTTTACCCAGAGAATGTAGAACTCATTAACAATGGAGTAGTTGAGGCGAATAGCATAGATGAATTTAAGGGGAAGCAAGACACATGAAAGAGAAAGGAATAGAAGGGTATGCTGATGAAGTGAGATGAAGTAGGGTGGGAGGAGGCTCATGTGGAGCATAAACACTGGCATAGACCAGTTGGGCCGAATGGCCTGTTTCTGTGCTGTAATTCTATGTAATATGTACATACTGCAGTTGGTGGTGGAGGGAGTGGATAATGCACCAGATTTTGCTGAAAATGCGCAAATCGACCAGCAACTTGTAGCGAGGAAGAGATACCCTGTGAATTGTGAATTGCCACAAGTTGCTGGCCAATTTGTGCCACTCCACTGTTGGCTTCATGAAAATGGCATCTTGCCCTTAACCTCCATGTCATTTTCATGAAGTTGCTGCATTTGCACATTAATTGCCCATTAAACTCACCACAAGAACTTAAGTCTAGTAATTAATAGCATGAGTATCCTTTTAATGATGTGATCATTGTTAATGACTGCCAATCAACCTCTCCTGCTCAGAAAGTAAATAATTATAAGTGTGGAGTCTTATTGCTTCAGGTTGTGAATTGTTTTAGGAGATTTTTTTATTACTTTTCCTTTCTATCTTTTTTCTCTCTCTCAATCGAATCAGGTAGTGGGGAGGGTGGATGAAGGTACTGCACTTGATGTTGTATACATAGGGCTAGAAATTTGGTGCATTTGCGCTTCTCGTTACAGGGGGGCGCTAACAGGGCGCAAATGACTTTTCGCCCAGGTGCAGTGCTGCTAACGACTCCCGCTAAATTCAACAGGAGTTTAGCACCAGCGGTAACCGGTAGCTCCCCGCTGCACAGGCTATGACGATGTCATCACCGTGCACAATGCCCCGTTTTCGTCCCACCTGCAAAATTGGCCCACGCCCCCTGAATCTGTGCTGGCCGATGACAGCAACCGATTCAGGGGCGGGAACAAAGCGGCAGGAAGCTCACCGGGCATTAAGTAAAGGGGAGGTGGCGGTCGGGGATACAAAACCTGCTTGCTTACTTGTCGCGACCCATTGCGTCTTTGAACTGCATAAGGGATCGATGACTTTAAAAATAGAGAAATAGGGTTGGATTTTGATTCAGGGGTGGGCTGGGGTCGTGTAATCCGTATTTTGTGTTAGCCACCCGATTCTAAATCAATATGGGAGAATGATGCAATTTTAACTTAATTGGCCAAATGAGTTCCAACGTGTGGGAACTCATGGCAAATGAGTTTTTCCAATCTGAAAGTTGCCTCCGATGATGTCATCATTGCTGCTGCATTTAAGGTCTGCAACAAGCCTTGCTTCTTCTGCAGACTGTCAACCTTTTGGAAGAGGGACCTGGAGGCAGAATGACCAGCGAGAGACCTAGGTCTGTGCCCAGGTTTGATGATGCTGCCCTGCAAGCTCTAGTAGAGGGAGCAAGAGCACATAAAGAGGTGCTCTTCCCTTCTTCAGGGAGGAAGAAGCCTCCCCATCAGACCAAGGCTGTGTGGATCCAGGTGGCAGAGGAGGTCAACTCGTTGTCAGTAACCCGCAGAACCTGGCTTCGGTGCAGGAAGAGATTTCATGACCTTCTGTGCACTGGAAAAGTGAGTATGAATTTCCCATCACCCTCAATCTGATCCCCATTGCCTCTCCTCACCAGCACTCAGCTTTACCAATCTCTTCCTCCACATCCATGACACTGACATCCATGCACCCTTACCCATTCGTTCTCTCTGTATTGTCACATTCACCTAACTATTCGACTATGCAGCCCTCACACTCCCTATCACTGTGATGCTATGAAAACAACTAACATCACACAGGGAGGGTCCTTAGTCTTGCCACCTCACTCCATCTTTGTCTCCTTCTAAGCATCTATGCTATGGATTCTTTACACTCACTCCTTCATTCTCACTCAACCTCCACTTGTCTCCCTCATTGCAGGAAAAGAGAGCTCATAATAAGAGAGAAAGAGCGAGGACAGGAGGAGGGCCGCCCTCAGTGGCCCACCTCACCCCCTGGGAGGATGCGGTCCTGGAGATCGTGGGAGTGGAGGACGATGCGCAAGTGGGGGATGGACAGACGGGTGCATCACAGCAAGCTGGTGACAGAATAGTTTTCCATCTCTCTCAATGACATTGCATGAGTCGTTGATAATGATTCTGAAGCTCTAACAGATGGACTTATGATCATCTGCAATATGCAATGTGCATGTAACCTTGGCATCACATCTCTGACTCTTTCCTTTACTCCCCCACAGAACCATCGCAAGCACCCGTCTCCACTAGCCAGGAGGAAGAGCCTCAGCATCCAGACTCCTCAGAGGAAGCTGCAACCTCTGAGGGCGCAGCGTCAGCAAAATTCAGTGCACCCAGCACCAGCGCAGATACTCACACCTCGGTGGGACCATCGCGAGATAGAGTAGTGTTGTCACCTGGTGTATCACAGCCCACAAGTTAGCATCAGCAGATTGTGGAGACAGGGACAGCAGTGGAGAGTTCTAGTCGGAGGGCGCAGGACTCTGCCAGCTCGGCTCAGCTGCATGTCAACCCTCTGCCTCTGGGTCCATCCATAAGATCAGCGGTGCTGGAACTCCAGGAACAGATGCAGGAGTCTCTGGCAGGTTTTGTCTCCAGGGTCGCTGCGAGTGTGGAGCGAATGGAGGAGTCCATTGCGAACATGAGCAGAGCCTTTGTGGAGTTATTGGCGCATGAACGCATCACCATGGAAAGGATGGCAACCTCCATGGAGGTGATAAGTCGCCAGAGTGCTGAAAACATGGTGAGTGTTCTGAATAGAATGACATCTCTGGAGGAGCGATGGTCATCTATTGAACAGAGAAACCATAAATTCATGGAAGTCCTTCTGAGTAGGACTGCCAGTGCAGATACGGGTCCCCATGACCCCCCTGATGTACAGCAAGGTGCTCTCAATCCACTTGCAAGCGCTGAGGGGGACCTGACCCATGAGAGGGAAGTTGGTGGCAGACATCAAGGAAGTGGGGGCTCCTCTTCAAGCGCTCACACTTCCATGCCACTGCAGAGCCCTAGGTCAGAGCCCCACCAGAGTCCACACCCATCTGAGATCGACGTCTCAACCCCTGCACAGCCGCAGGAGCAGCAGACTGTTGCCGAGCCCTCACAGGTTTGCAACCCCAGAGGACACCCGCCAAAGGTGTTGAGACAGGGGCAGCAGGAAAGTGAGCAAGGGGCCTCCACATCTGCTGAAGCCACAGGGGAAGCACCACGTAGGAGCATGCGTAAGAGAAAGATACTGCACAAATAGTCACAAGGGTAGTCACTTGGGTGAAATTTGATATTTTATGTTAAAAAGCCATCAGATGATTAATGTAAATAAATGATCTGATGGCTACTGCTGTAGTTGTGGCGTGTGTCATTTAGCTAATGGGACTTCCACATTGAGGGCTTAGGATTACTTGGTATATGCCTCAGTTGAGGAAGCACTCAGTGAAGATGGCGAGAGGGGTTTCCCAGGAGGTCACACTGGAGATGGGTGTCAGGCTCCAACCTTCCACAGCTGTGGTTATGCCTTCTAAAAGTTCCCCCAGACCTGAGACAACAAAGTCCTGCCACCTGCAAATGATGGCTGATCAAATATCCTATTTAATGGTGGAGCTGCAGCTAATAGTCAGCAATCCAATTGTGCTCCCGCCAGGTTTCATCGTCGTGTTTCAGAACAGGCGTGCTTCACATCGGAAAAGGGTTAAAATCACCAAGGCCTATCAACATGGCATTATAGAGGCAATTTAGTGCTTGTTAAGGACCTTAACGGCCTATCCCGCCTCTTGGAGGCGGGACGGAGACGGGACCAGTAGACACGATTTAATTAAAATTGCTTGGAGGCGGGATGGAGGCGGGGTTGGGTCCGCCTGCCAGTTTTTGCAATTTTAACCCCCCAGACGCCTCCAATCCCGCCTCAACGGCTCGCTGAAAATCGAGCCCATAGAGTACAAAAGCAAGGAAGGTATGCAAAATTTTTATAAAACACTGGTTAGGCCCCAGCTGGAGTTTTATGGCCAATTCTGGGCATCACACTTAGGAAGGATGGCAAGGCCTTAGAGAGGGTACAGAGGAGATTTACTAGAATGGTACCAGGGATAAAAGACTTCAGTTACGTGGAGAGAGCAGAGAGATTGGGGTTGTTCTCATTCAAGCAGAGATGGTTAAGGGGAGATTTTATAGTATTCAAAATCTTAAAGGGTTTTGACAGAGACTGTCAAACTAAGAGAAACTGTTTCCAGTGGCAGAAGGGTCAGTAACCAGAAGACACAGATTTAAGGTAATTGGCATAAAAAACAAAAACGACATGCGGAAACATTTTTTTTTATGCAGCGAGTTGTTATGATCTCGAATGCACTGCCTGAAAGGGTGGTGGAAGCAGATTCATTAATAGCTTTCAAAAGGGAATTGGATAAATACCTGAAAAGGGAAAATTTGCTTGGCTATGGGGAAGGAGCAGGGGAGTGGGACTAATTGGATAGCTCTTTCAAAGAGCCAGCACAGGCACAATGGGCCAAATAGCCACATTCTGTGCTGCATCATGCTATGGTTCTATAATTCTATTGTTCTTTCCCTTTTATTATTTTGCTTTCTGTACCTGATTTGAGTTCATGCGATACACTGTTTGTCCCGTTGTTCACCAAGATCACAGATGGCCTGTTTCCTTCATGCACCATTATCAGCTTGCACTTCCAGCAGTTTTGTGGGCAAAGAATTTTTGAACTTAAACGTGCACGAACAACTTTATTTAATGGGGTATGCCATGAGATACCCCGCTTCAGCAAAATCTGTCCCATTAAGTCCAGTGACAGGGCTGATGATCAAGTCGACTGTTTCGTCCTGAATGGCATCAAAATTTGAAATCATTTGGCTCATCTTGAGGATATGTTACTGAAAATTCCTTCCTTTCTTCTTTCTTAGTACAGAGGTGATTTTATTTGTAGTGGTTGTGTAGCTAAGTCAGTTCCCATTATGCCAAATCATCGCAATTAGTCTGGTAATTCAACAAGAGAGCAACTGAGCATGCGCAACTTTACGTAGGCAGTTGCTCAGAATTTACAAATGTAACTTGGCCAGTGTGCTGGCATCTTCCCTGATGTACAGTGGAGTTTGGTACAGACCAGCAACGTAGAAAGCTCATTGCTTGACCGTACAGGCAGTCTGATAGCCTGCAGCCCGACTCGAGGTGATGGATCTGACAGAAAGTGCTACTAGCAGGAGCCTTATGTTTTACTAATGGAGGCCCTCAGCAGAGTCCCCACTTGAAGAGGATTTGGTGTTGATACAGGAAAGCATTTAATAATTAAAGGTCCAAGTGTAAAAAAAAATATTTTAATTTAACATTTTCAAAAACATTTTCAGAAGAGATAAGTTGTACATTTGCTTACCCACTAATATAGTACTGGTGAATTTTCCCAGCACCTTGGTCCTGCTGTCTTTAATATCTTCTCTTCTTCTTAGGCAGTCCCTCGGAACTGAGGATGACTTGCTTCCACATTAAAAATGAGTTCTCAGGTGACTGATGAGTCCAATGCGGGACCTACAGTCTCTGTCACAGGTTGGGCAGACGGTGGTTGAAGGGGCGGGTGGGTGGGGTGCTTGCGTTGACGTGCGCTCCTTGCGCTGCCTGCACTTGGCTTCCGCTTGCTCCCGGCGAAGAGACTCGAGGTGTTTGGCGCCTTCTCCTCCACTTTTGGGCCAGGGATTCCCAGGTGTCGGTGGGGATGTTACACATTTTCAAGGAGGCTTTGAGGGTGTCCTTGAAGCGTTTCCTCTGCCCACCTGGGGCTCTCTTGCTGTACTCACACTGAAAATAGATTGAATTTGGCCACTTGAAAAACTGAATGTACATTTTGTGCAACCATGTTGCAAATCAAAAATGTATGTCAGTGCCCCTTTGGAACAAAGTAGAAATACACTGTAAAATCAATCAGATTATTTTCCAATGTGTCATAATGCTTCAGTACACTTTCCACATTCTGCATACAGTAAGTTCTTTCCAGTATATAAAAAAATCAGTATATTGGCAGTAATAAACTTTGCTTCAAGCATGACTTATAACTCCAGTGGCGTAAGGGGTTTGAAATACTGGAAATTTGAAGAGTTCTCAAACAATTGGTTCAGTTGGTGGTTTTACTGATGAGCTTAACCTACGCTGGAAAATATGACATGGTATTAACACCAACAGTGTAATTTCGCTCTTGGCACTACACTCATGCAGAAATTGCTCATATTCACCAAATACAACTGTAGATGTTTAGGCTATGGGTGTAATTTCTGAACCACTGCTATCCATGTGGTGAAGTACTCCCAGAATGCAGTTTTTAAAAATTCATTCATGGGATGTGGGGGTCGCTACAAGGCCAGCATTTATTGCCCATCTCTAATTGCCCTTGAGAAGGGAGCCGCCTTCTTGAACCGCTGCAGTCCGTGTGGTGAAGGTACTCCCACAGTGCTGTTAGGGAGGGAGTTCCAGGAATTTGACCCAGCGACGATGAAGGAACTGTAATATATTTGCAAATCAGAATGGTGTGTGACTTGAAGGGGAACTTGCAGGTGGTGGTGTTCCCATGCACCTGCTGCCCTTGTCCTAGGTGGTAGAGGTCGCGGGTTTGGGAGGAGCTGCCAAAGTTAGGCAGGAAGCTATGGGTTTAAGCCCTGTATTGCCATTTGTGGGTTGTTACTGTCGTATAGCAGTTGCTACATTTTCTTACATAACAAAAGTCACTGCACTTCATAAGTAATTAATTGAGTGAAACATTTTGTTATGAAATAATTGTAAGTGCAAGTATAAGTTCATTGGTGCCAGGCAGCTGACACTATTTAACATCCAAAAGGGCTTTCGGAACGACTTACCTATAAGTGTTCACCCTGGAATTTTTCTCTAAAATCCTGGTACAGAGAGACTAGAAAAGGCAGCCTCAATAAATTCAATTTAAATTAAGGCAAAAATGGCACTTCCTTTGTGGATGATTCCTGTTTTTGTTCCTCCCATAGACAGTTAGCAAAATGCATACAGAGACCACGGCTATGTGCTGATTACAACAAACAACGTTTATGCTGCACTATACACATACATGATTTAGAATGCATTGCCTGAAAGGGTGTTGAAAGCAGATTCAATACTAACTTTCAAAAGGGAGTTGGATATATACTTGAAAAGGAAAATTTTGCAGTTAGCGGGAGCAGGGGAGTGGGACTAATTTGATAGCTCTTTCAAAGAGCCAGCACAGGCATGATGGGCTGAATGGCCTCCTTCTGTGCTGTATGTTTTGATGATTCTTTCAAGCACATTAATAATTTCCACACGTGTACGACTGTGGACAAGTTGCGCCTAATTTTCTTTTTCTGCAGGGAAATGAGGCGGTAGAAAAGGAATCAAGTCTGATGAGGAAATGCGAAACCATCTACTGGGTGATATTGGCATGGGCCAGCATTCCTTTAGCCATTTTCAGCAAGTATTGAAAACAGCTATGGCCCAATATCCAAGCTAACGTAATTGTTAGGAAATGTGAGGCCCCGAGCTCTTCTCTGGTAGTGAGGTGGATGGCACAGCATTGAACATTGTTCGGTTATTCAAACCAAGTTGAAAGGTGGCAGTATCAACAAGTATATTGTGGTCAAAAGCAACCCAGATCACCAGCTGCTTTTGCACAAAGTGATCATGGTTGTAGTCCAGAAAATCACTAAGACTGATACAGACAACCCAGTGGAAGAAAATCATTGATGGAACAATGGTTGAAATTTTTTGATGAGATAACTAACGTGGTGGATAAGGGAGTTCTATTGATGTAATTTATATGGACTTCCAGAATGCATTTGCTAAGGTTCCACATGAGAGACTGTTAACAAAAATGAGAGCACATGGAATTGGAGGCAACCTATTGACATGGGTAGGGAATTGGTTAGAAGGTAGGAGACAGAGAGTAGGGATATTGAATATGTGCTTCAATTGCCAGGGTGTGGCTAGTGGTGTCCCCCAGGGATCTGTACTGGGGCCTCAGCTTTTCACTATATTTATAACTGACTCAGATGAAGGAATAGATAGCCAAATATCCAAGGTTGCTGATGACAAGTTAGGTGGCACAGTAAATAGTGTAGATGGGAGCAAAAAATTGCAAAGGGACGTTGATAAATTAAGTGAGTGGACTAAACTGTGGCAGATGGAGTTCAGTATGGGGAAGCGTGAGGTCATCCACTTTGGGCCTAGGAAAGCTAGATCAGAGTATTTTCTAAATGGCGAGAAGCGAGGAACTGTGGCTGATTGGAGAGATTTAGGGGTCCATGTACAGAAATCACTAAAAGCTAGTGGACAGGTACAAAAAATAATTAAAAAGGCTAATGGAATGTTGGCCTTTATCTCAAATGGGGGGGGGGGGTGGAATACAAAGGGGTGGAAGTTATGTTACAGTTACATGAAGCTCTGGTTAGAGTACTGCATTCAGTTCTGGGCACCACACCACAGGCAGGATATATTGGCCTTAGAAGGGTGCAGTACAGATTCACCAGAATGATAAAAGGGTTAAATTATGAGGACAGGTTGTATAGACTAGGCTTGTATTCCCTTAAGTATAGAAGATTATGGGGTGAACTAATTGAAGTATTTAAGATGATTAAAGGAGTAGATAGGGTAGATAGAGAGAAACTACTTCCTCTGAAGGGAGAGTCCAGGACAAGGGGGCATAAACTTAAAATGAGAGTTAGGCCATTCAGGGTTAATGTCAGGAAGCACTTCTTCACACAAAGGGTAGTGGAAATCTGGAACTCTCTGCCCAAAAAGCTGTTGAGGCTAGGAAAATTGAAAATTTCAAAACAGAGATTGATAGATTTGTGTTAGGCAAAGGTATTCAGGGTTAAGGAAACCAAGGCAGGTAGACGGAGTTAAGATACAGATCAGACATGATCGAAATGAAAGTCAGAAGCAGGCTTGAAGGGCTAAATGGCCTTCTCCTGTTCTTATGTTCCTATGAACATCAAGAAGAAACTACATACTACATGTCATGCTCATCAAATGGTGGTGAGACATGATGGCATCAAAGGAGCCATCATGACTTCATCAGTGAGAGTTTTATGATTTTACACTTGTCACTAAATTAGTACAACTATATTTAATATAATTAAAAAATGTTTCCAATAATTGTTTAATCTCAATATTTTTGAGAAAATACTTCTTGCAACTTAAAAAATGTTTATAAAGATCCAAAAAGAACATAATTTGCTTCCCCAAAGATGCAGCTGGCAAATGCAGTGAATAGCTGAGGCTTAGAGACTATGAAACTTCCAAATTTGATTTGCAGTCTGTATTAAATTAGCTCATCTGTGCCAGGGCACAATAATGGGCTTCAGTGCCCTTGGGTTAGGGAAGGGGATGTCATCCATGTTCCAATTGTTGGTTTTTATCCAATGATCCCTAATGAAATGCATCTGTGTAGACGTTGGATGAGGACAGAATTGGGCTCATATTTGAGGTCCCCTGCAGTTTGAATGGCCTACTGACACTTACTGTCAAGACTCACATATGAAGGTTAGCCACTTGGGTCAAATAATAGAGACTGATTGGCGCCTATGGATCTGCAGCAAGGAGACAACTGCTTTATTGAGTTGAAAAAGAAGCAGAAAAAAGCTTTGGCACTGCTGAATATATTGATTACCAACTGAGTCCTGGTTTACTTTGGTGTTTGCAGCACAAACATTCTATTCTTTTCCTCTCCATTTAGTTGTTTTTTTATTTAAAGAGTAGGTGCCAATAATATCAATAATGTACTGACTTGGAAGAGTGACTGAGCCTGATACTGTAAAGCAGCTGAAATAATATACTGTACAAGGTTGAAGTTGAAGTACCCTGATAATTTAATTGGTATCAACTGTTTAAAATATAGTTCAAAAATTAAAAGAAATTCATTAAACAAAGCACGGATCCTTAAGCACAAATAGATTAAGGGTCACCGAGAGCTAGTTTCTCTGATGATATCACTTGTGTAAAAATAAATCTCTTAAATAGTGTGAAGTGGGTTATTACTTATGTATAAATTTTTGGCCCACTCCCTTCCCTCATACAGCATAGCTTGAGTTTATATCCAAATCACATAAATGAATCTGATTTATCCATCTCACAATACAACAATTTCAACAGCAATTCACAAGCGTACAGAGATCGAAGCCCAGATTTTAACTCGGAATGGGAATCGGGCAGGTGCTGTTGGCTTGAGGCCTGGGCCATTTTAACTCCTGGGCCGCATTAATATTTGAAGAACGGCTGCCCTCCCAATTGCCTGCCATGTGCAATTTATGGCACAATTCCTGGAGGGCTACTTAAAGCATGGGATGCATCTCTTAAAGCAAGGGGGGGGATTTTCCCACTGGAAGCGAGATGGAGGCGGGTTTCAGTTTGCGTGGGTTTGAAACCCGCCTCCACTGATAGGTTTCAAAAATTTGCGAATTTCCCATGATTGGCCACTTGATTTCAGAGGTGTGGGATGCCCCTGCTCAATTAGTGTTTTGGGACTGAAACTTGCCTCTGTTGACAGCACTTTTCCAGTCTGATTTTATGGCTTCTTCCTCCCTTGGCTCATTCCACAGCATTTCTGCGTCTCCTGCACCGCCTCCAACATCTTTTGAGAAACCACTTTGTCCAATTCCAAGGCAAGGGCCTACCCAAGGCACTCAGATGAGGTGCTGCAAATGTTGTTTGAGGGGGTGAGAACTAGCATGGAGGTGCTCTTCCACTCATCTCGGAGGAAGAGGCCTGCCAAAGAAACCAAGGCTGTGTGGGTACAGCTGGCAAGGGATATAACCTCCAGATCTGTGTGCAGATTGGGAGACTGTTTCTGTGTATTGATGAAATGCCATCCCTGTTGGAAAGCATTAAAATGATTTGAAGCCAAAATGTTGGCGTTATGCTATCTGTTCTTTCGCCTTAGGCAGCTCCACATTGCGGGCACTGCCACACTTGCATTGTCAGTTTGGTGGCCTGAGTGAAAGGAGGCCAGAGAGTCAAGTCCATTGTCAATGATGTCCTAGGATGGAGCAAAGGACATGTGCCAACTTGGGCAACCTATGCAAATCTGGCCATGATAAGTTCATCCCTTACATCCCAGGCAGCCACGTGCTCGTGTGCTGCCGCTGCCGCTGGTCGATACACTGGCACTCTGACCTCCTCCTCCTCCTCATCCTCATCTGAGGTCCATGCAGAAAGAAAATGAATGGTTCCCATGCTGCTTTTAGATGCCTCCTTTGGGGAAGCGCTCATTGCAAGTAGGGAGAGGGTCTTCCAAAGAGGTTCCACAGTTGATGGAGTCAAGCTGCAGCACCTCCGACTTCGGAAGGCCTTCTAAAAGTGCTCAGAGACCTTTTAAAGCCAAGGTCTGGCACCTGCAAATAATCCTTGCTGCAACAACCGATATCTTGTTAGACCTGCAGCAGTGAGGAGGCCACCCACGAGTCAGCCCGCCAGGTTTACCTGGTTTAGGAGGTGCGTGGATCACGCTGAGAAGCTGGAAAAATCACTAGGGCCTCTCAAAATAGGCTTAGAGAGGCACTTAATGAGCATTTAAGGATCTTTAATAGCGCAATGGCCAGCTGGAGGCGGGAGCGTTTCCCGACCTCCAAAACCAGCACCGACAATATCCCGCAGAGGTGGGTTGGAGGCGGGTTCCGAACCCGACCTCTTTGAATCTGATTTTCCCGCCTTTCCCGCCTCCAAACCTGCCTCCTCCGATGTCAGAAAATCGCCCCCATGGTTCCATACTTTGCTTGCATATTTTCCTGAACTGCCATGGTAGTTGTCAGCAGAGCTGAGTCACAGTGCTGCCTCCCACTTATCCCACTTTTCCTGCTTTTCTGAAGCCTCCCCAAAGGTACTAGTGGAGGAAGTGAGAGCCAGGAGGTAGATACTCTTCCCAAGAACCTGCAGGAGCATCCCCATGGCCACTGTCAGGCAGGCCTGGACAGAGGTGGCTGACAGGTTCAGTGCCAAGAGCATTATCCCCAGGATCTGGGTTCAATGTAGAAAGAGGTTTAATAACCTCACAAGAGCAGCAAGGGTGAGTACAGCTCTTCACCTCTCTCACTAGCACCTCACAACACTCCAATCACCCTCTCCCAGCTATTACCTCCTCTCCATCACATCCTTCAACATACAATCACAACAATAAGTTAAAACACCTCTCTTGCTCAATCCAAACACACTCACCTCTTCCTTTCCTCTCATCTCACTACACACTAACATAATTCTCTTCTCACATACCTCTTGCACAATCACCAACCACTCCTTCTTCATTTACATCTCACACACTACCCTTTACATTCATCACCTCCCCATCCTCAATCCATCTTGCTTCTTCTATACCTCTCAACATATTCACTATAAGCACAGACCCCACACATCTCTACTGATGTTCTCAACACAAACTCAGTAACACTCACTCACTCTTTCTGCAAGACAAGACTGTACAATATGCCAAGGAGAGAATGAAGACCACTGGAGTGTAATGATCAGTAACATGTCATTCTAGAATGGTACACTAGGTGGAGCTGTATGTTTAGAGTGGGCTACCCACAAGGCGGTAGTCAAGATGGATGCCTGTACACTAGTCCACATGGCTGAATAAATGACTAGCTCAAGCTAGCTGTTCATAATGAAAACATCTATTTATTTATGAACATAACATGGTACCAGAAGTGGTAATATCTGCTGAATATTGTGAAACGCGACATGGAGAATTTGAAGCCACTGGAGGGTTTGAAACTCACGGGGAATGTCGACTGCAATTGGCGGATTTTCAAACAACAATTCGAATACATTGCTGCCATCGGGTTCGGTACGATGCCAGATGCAAGGAAAATAGCGTTGCTGCTCACGGTTGCAGGCCCGCAGGCGATAGAGGTATTTAATACGTTTGTATTTGATCAAGAGGAGGACAGAGAAAAAATGGACGATGTGCTAAAGAAGTTTGATACACATTGTTCCCCCAAAAAGAACGAGACCGATGAGAGGTACGTGTTCCGTTCACGGACACAGCAGCAAAATGAGACTTTTGATAGCTTTGTGACTGATCTGAAACTGAAAGCACAGACATGTAATTTCTCTGAACTGAAATCATCCATGAATCATGACCAGATTGTGTTTGGTATTCATGATAAAAAGGTCAGGGAACGTCTGTTGAGAGAAACCGAACTAACATTGGAAAATGCTGTGAAAATATGCCATGCCAGTGAGCTAGCTCAACAGCACACAAAGACTTTCAATGAAATTAATAATAATGTGACTGTAGTGAATGACTGTGCTGCTGTCGATGCTGTGTCCTACAAAGGGAAGAAACATGGGCAGAACAGAAATGCAAAGCAATCGGAGGATGGAACTTTTAATTGGAAACGCTGTGGTTACCAGCACCTGCGTTTGGGAAAATGTGCACAAAATGTAATGGAAAGAATCACTTTGCCAAACAATGCTTTTCAAAAGTAAAAGCAAAGAAAGGGCAACAAGTCAATGTGATAGAGGACACTGATTTAAGTGAGACATTTTTTGTTGGAATGGTGTCATATGACAATATCAAAAAGGATACAGAAAATGTGCAGCCCTCAGGAATGGACAATGCTGAACATAAAGTTAATGCAGTAAAAGAGGGCAAATGGATAATGCCACTGCAGGTAAATGGAGCATTAGTTACATTGAAACTAGACACTGGGGCAAAAGCAAACTTAATCAGTATGAGCGATATTAAAAATATGAAAGAAAAGCCCAAAATACAGAAAAAGTCAGTACTACTGAAGAACTATAATGGACAGAAAATAGATAGCTTAGGTGTATGCAGACTTAAAGTGACAGTCAAAGAAAAGTGCATCATCTCATGTTTTCTGTTGTGGCTGAAGGACTTGATTCACTACTAGGTGACAAAGCTTGTGAGGACTTAGAACTGGTCAAGAGAGTCTACCGTATAAACTGTGCCATAAGCAGACCAGATGACTTGGTGGATTCTGTAGTGAGTAATTTCCAGGATGTGTTCAAAGGATTTGGAGTTCTACCATTCACTTACTAGATCCAGCTAAAGGAGGATGCTCAGCCAGTGGTACATGCTCCACGGAGAGTTCCAGCACCCCTGCGTGACCGGCTCAATAAAGAACTGGACAGAATGACCACACTAGGAGTCATCAGGAAAGTCGAAGAGCCAACAGACTGGGTTAACTCCATGGTATGTGTAAAGAAAAAGAACAATGATCTAAGAATATGCATGGATCCAAAGGACTTAAATGCAAACATAAAACGTGAACACTACCAGATTCCCAAGTGAGAAGAAATCACCAGTGAAATGTCAGGTGCCAGATACTTCACAAAGCTCGATGCCTCACAAGGATTTTGGCAACTAAAACTGGATGAAGAGTGCACCAAATACTGTACCTTCAACACACCATTTGGCAGGTATTGTTTCCTCAGAATACCTTTCGGGATAATATCTGCATCTGAAATCTTCCATAGAGTGATGGAACACATAATTGAAGGTCTGGAAGGAGTTCGGGTCTATGCTGATGACATCATCATCTGGGGCTCCACACTGAAGGAACACAATGAGAGACTGACTAAAGTGCTACAGAGCATACGCCGGAATGGACTGAAGCTCAACAAAGCCAAGTGTCAGTTTGGCATCCAGGAAGTCACTTTCCTAGGAGATAATCTATCTGGTAAAGGAATAGAGCCAGATATGGAAAAAGTAAATGCCATACCCAACATGCCCCAACCCACTGACAAAAAAGGAGTGCTACGCATCATGGGGATGATAAACTTCATTGGAAAGTTCATTCCTAACTTGTCAGCCCAGACAGCCTGCCTGCGACACCTGCTACATAAAACAAATGAGTTTGCATGGACAGAAAGACATGAACAAGAGTGGATGAACCTCAAAACAGTGCTGACAACCACACCTGTACTCACCTTCTTTGACCCAACAAAGAGAATCAAAGTGTCAACGGATGCATCAAAAGATGTCTTGCTACAAGCAGAGGGTGAAGATTGGAAGCCTGTTGCCTATGCCTCCAGGTCTATGACTGACTCTGAGTGTCGATACGCCCAGATTGAAAAGGAATGTCTAGGCTTGGTAGTTGGACTAGAAAAGTTCCATGGCTACATATATGGACTTCCCACCTTCACAGTTGAGACAGACCACAGCCCACTGGCTGCCATCATAAAAAAAAATCTGAATGAGATGTCTCCAAGGATTCAACGACTCATGATGAAGCTGCAAAGATATGGCTTTGAACTGATCTACACACCAGGCAAACACATAGTGTTAGCAGATGCACTATCCCGAGCACCCACAATGAGTCATGCGAGCTCTACTGAGGAAGACATGGATGTTCATGTGAGTATGGTCACTGCTGCGCTGCCCATGTCAGACACAAAATCAAAGCAAATAGCAGAAGAAACAGTAAAAGATACATTGTTACAAACAGTAATAGAGAACATTCATCATGGTTGGCAAAAAGGTTCCTGTCCAAAGTACTATCACATCAGGTCAGAGTTAAGTGTTGCAAGTGGACTATTACTAAAACAGAACAGAATAGTCATTCCACAGGTTCTACATCAAGACATGCTCAAAAGGATTCATGAGGGACACCTCGGAATTGAAAAATGAAAAGGAGAGCAAGAGACACTGTTTATTGGCCTGGCATAAATAAGGACATTGAGAACATGATAGGCATATGTGAGACATGTCAGAAACACCAAAACAAACAAGCAAAGGAACCAATTATAGTAGCTGACTTACCAACAGCACCATGGCAAAAGGTTGGTATGGACCTTTTTCATTTGAATGGTAAAGACTATCTAATAGTGATTGACTACTATTCTAACTATCCTGAGATGGCGCTGCTCTCAAGCACATCAGCAAGCAGTGTCATAATGCATGTTAAATCCATCTTTGCCAGACATGGAATTCCCAGGATTGCCGTTAGCGACAATGGTCCGTGCTTCAACTGTAAGGAGTGGCAACAGTTTGTAGCACATTATGACTTTCAGCACATCACGTCCAGTACTCTGTATGCTCAGTCGAATGGTAAGGCAGAGAAAGGTGTTCAAGTTCTCTAACAGCTACTGAAGAAAGCAACAGAAAGCAAGTCTGATCCTTATCTTGCCCTGCTGAGCTACCGAGCCCCCCTTTAGACTGTGGTTCTTCACCTGCTGAACTTCTAATGGGTTGCAAGTTGCGCACCACGCTACCCTGCTGTGCAAAAGAAAAGCAGAGTAAGGAACTGAGACAGAGACTTCAACTGTTAAAGCTGAAACAGAAATCACACTATGACAAGTCATCCAAAACTCTGAAACCATTGACAAGGGATGATGTTGTCAGGATTGAGGATCCAGATGCATGGAACAGGAAAGCTACAGTTCTTGAGGAAGTAGGACCAAGGTCATACACTGTTAGAACTGAGGAAGGACAGATTCTCAGGAGAAACCGCCATTCCCTCCTGAAAACACAAGAAACTATCCAAGAGCAAATCGATGACAATGCCGCAACTGAATCTTGTCACTCACCACCAGAACAATCTAACACAAACACACATACAGGCTCTCATGAAAACACATCAGACTTACCTGTGCTGAGAAGATCCACACGTGAAGTAAAAAAGCCTGATAGACTTAGTACAAAGAAAACTATAATAAAAGAATGAAAAGCTTAGAGTTCATAAAGTAAAGCTTTGAAAATGTGTTGACTGTTGTGAAGATGTTTATGTCATTATGATTGATTGATATTGATTGATATTGATTTTGTTTAACCTCTAAGGAAGGGGGATGTAATGATCAGTAACATGTCATTCTAGAATGGTACACTAGGTGGAGCTGTATGTTTAGTAGTGGGCTACCCACAAGGCGGTATTCAGGATGGATGCCTGTACACTAGTCCACATGGCTGAATAAATGACTAGCTCAAGCTAGCTGTTCATAATGAAAATGTCTATATATTTATGAACATAACATGGAGGAGTCCCTCGTGCCATTGCCCTCGTGCAGGCAGAACAAGTAGCCCTGGACATCTTTGGCTCAGGAAGAATCATGAGTATCGGGGAAGGGGAGGCTGGCAGTGTACCTAAGCAGGGTGTTTACATTTATATCCTGTCATTCAACTCAGAAAACATGCAGCAAGCTTGATAACTTCAAGCTGCATTCACCAGACTGCCACCTGCTCATGTGCTACTTCTATCTCGCATCCTGACTCTTCTATCCTTTCTCTTTCTTATAGGTCCTTCTCAACACCAAGAAGCTGCTACAGAAGAACAGACCTTGGAGGAGGACAATCTTTCTGAGGATGCACTTTCATGCGCACCACCCCTCCAGGTAGCAGCTCAGACTTTGGCACTTCATGTGGGACAGGTAGTGAACTACAGGGATTTCCATGTGGTATAACGCCCAGCATTAGTGGGCAGCAGCAGGTAATAGTGGCAGGGCAGCCCAGGAGACACCTTGCCAGAGGGTGAAGCCCTCTGCCAGCTCTGCTGAGGAGGACAGAGTAGAGAACTTTGTGGTTCCAGGCATGAGAAGAAAACTACTGACTTCACCCAAACAACTGTTTGAGGTATTGAATGGCGTATTTTTGAAGAGGTAACAGAGAGAGTAGACAATGGTAATGCAGTAGATGTAATTTATCTAGATTTTCAAAAGGCCTTCGATAAGGTACCCCATAATAGACTGATGAACAAGGTCAGAGAATAAGGAGTCAGGGGACAAGTAGCAGAATGGATTGCTGGCTGGACAGAAAGCAGAGAGTAGGAGTAAAGGGTAGCTATTCACAGTGGCAGAAGGTGGGTAGTGGTGTTCCACAAGGATTAGTGCTGGGACCACTGCTGTTCACAATTTACATTAACGATTTAGACTTTGGAATCAAAAACACAATTTCTAAATTTGCGAATGACACCAAATTGGAGGGGATAATCAATACTGTGGAGGATTGCAACAAATTACAGGAGTACGTTAATAAACTTGCAGAATGGGCATATAATTGGCAAATAAAGTTCAACACAGATAAATATGAGATATTACATTTTGGTAGGAAGAATAGGGAGGTCACTTATTACTTGGAGGGTGCGAGTCTAGGTGGGGTATAGGAACAAAGGGATCTCGGAGTGCAAATACATAAATCACTAAAAGTTGCGACACAGGTTAGCAAGGCCATTAAAAAAGCAAACCAAGCACTTGGGTTTATTTCTAGAGGTATAGAATTGAAAAGTAGTGAAGTTATGCTAAACCTGTATTGAACCTTGGTTAGACCACACTTCGAGTACTGCGTACAGTTCTGGTCGCCATATTATAAAAAGGATATAGAGGCACTGAAGAGGGCGCAGAGAAGATTTACAAGGATGATACCAGAAATACGAGGGTATACATATCAGGAAAGGATGAACAGGCTGGGTCTCTTTTCTCTTGAAAAAAGAAGGCCGAGGGGTGACCTAATAGAGGTCTTTAAAATTCTGAAAGGTTTTGATAGAGTGGATACAGAGAGAATGTTTCCACTTGTGGGGAAGAGCAAAACTAGGGGCCATCAATATAAGATAGTCACCAAGAAATCCAATAGAGAATTCAGAAGAAACATCTTTACCCAAAGAGTGGTGAGAATGTGGAAGCCACTACCACAGGGAGTAGTTGAAGCGATTAGTATAGATGCATTTAAGAGGAGGCTAGACAAGCATATAGATTTAGATGAGGAAAGAAGGGAGCAGGCTCGTGTGGAGCATAAGCCCCGGCATGGACTGGTTGGGCCGAATGGCCTGTTTCTGTGCCGTATGTCCTATGTAATCCTATGGATCCTAAGGAGTTTGACCACTATGGCTGAGAGTGTGGAGGAGTCCGCATCCAGCCTCTGTGGTGTTATCTCACATGGCATCACCACTTTACAATCTATCTTGGTCACCATCTTCTTTTTTTTAAAAAGCACTACGGTTGATCACCTGAGTGAGAAATGAATGGAAAACAATAATTATGTTTGGCATTAAGTTAATTACCTTTATCGCATTTGGCACTTTGGTCTTCAATGTAGTTTCATAGCAGTTTCTGAGTCTGCATTGTCAGAATGTCATTGATGTAGAAGTTGTCTGAATGGTTTGAACATTCTTCAATGTAGGATGAAGGGGGTGAGGAAGAATGTAACAAAGGCTGTTATTCAGAGGGGCTCTTTGTAAGTTCTGAATGCAGGTGTGTGAGAAGCTGGGTGGAATTTGTGAACTATGAACTATGAGCTGATCCCTGGCATCTTGGGATACCTTGCTGCAGCTGTACAGGGCACTGGTGAGACCACACCTCGAGTACTGTGTACAGTTTTGGTCGCCTCATCTGAGGAAGGATGTTCTTGCCATGGAGGGGGTGCAGCGGCGATTCACCAGGCTGATACCAGGAATGGCGGGAATGACCTATGAGGAGAGACTATGTAGTTTAGGGATGTACACACTGGAGTTTAGAAGATTGAGAGGGGACCTCATAGAAGTGTATAAAATTCTGACAGGTCTAGACAGACTGGATGCAGAAGGAATGTTTCCCTTGGCGGGTGAGAACAGAACTAGAGGACATAATTTAAGGATAAGGGCTAAACCATTTAGGACAGAGATGAGGGGGAATTTCTTCACTCAGAGAGTGGTGAACCTGTGGAACTCATTGCCACAGAGGGCAGTGTACGCCAGCTCATTAAATATATTTAAGAGGGAATTAGATATATTTCTACGGGCAAAAGGGGTTAAGGGTTACGGAGAGAAGGCGGGGACGGGATACTGAATTAAAGGATCAGCCATGATCTCATCGAATGGCGGAGCAGGCACGAAGGGCCGAATGGCCTACTCCTGCTCCTATCTTCTATGTATCTATGTATCTGCAAGATCTTGAGGTGGTCCTCCTTCCTCTGCTCCTTCCTTTTCTTCCCCCAGGTCTTCCTCATCTGATGATGATTCTGGCCACTACTCTGCCTCCTTCAAATGCAGGCCTCTCTGCAGTGCAATGTTGTGCAATATGCAACAGAATGCGTGGCACTCTATCTGGAGCATATTGCAGCAAACCCCTTGAGCAGTCCAGACACCTAAACCTCTGCTTGAACATTCCTATTGTGTACTCTAACATGATCCTGCTGCTCGGTTGTGGCGGGGTTGCACAGAGGTGTCATCAGCCAGTTTTGCAAGGGGTATCTCAACACAATGGAGAGTATCCTCAGTGTGGAGACGGGACTTTGTCTCCACAAGGACTGTGCTGTGGTCACTGCTACCAATACTGTCATGGACAGATGCATCTGTGACAGGTAGATTGGTGAGGATGAGGTGAAGTAGGTTTTTCCCTCGTGCTGGTTCTCTCACCACCTGCCGCAGGCCCAGTCTGCCAGCTATGTCCTTCAGGACTCGGCCAGCTCGGTCAGTATTGTATTTCCGAGCCACTCTTGGTGATGGACATTGAAGTCCCTCACCCAGAGTACATTCTTTGCCCTTGCTACCCTCAGTGCTTCTTCCAAGTGGTGTTCAACATGGAGGAGTTTTGATTCGTCAGCTGAGAGAATGTGGTAGGTGTTGTGTATGTACCTTTAAGAGAGAACTGCTTTTATACTGTAGTACCGGCAGTGACCACACCTGTATATAAAGCCGTAGCAGGCTTCTGTACTTCCAGTTCCAGCATACCCTCTGTTCAGTAAACACCTGTTATTACCGTTCTCCTGCAGTCCGTGTGTTATTGATACGCGGACACTACAGTGGCGACGAGCAGGTTCGAACTCACCTGCAGTACGGCATCACCTCACGGGGATCCATCCCTGAAAAGAAGCTTCTTGGAGGTCGAAGCCAGAGCAACGGGCGTCGACCGTGGGCAACCGCCCAGTGATCCATCAGAGTTCAGTGAATCGCAGGGGAAGCTGTGGAGAGCTGGGCTTGGCTCCCCAGTCAAGGTGTTCCAGCAAATCGTGCTGGTAGCAGGTAGTGCGCTGACCCTTCCGGACTGCGGCTGGCTTGAGCTCGATTGAGCGGCTCTGCAAGGGGGCAGTGCAGCGTCGTCGGGAAGGAAAAGAGAGAGAGAGGGTGGAGCGTACAGGCCGCGGTCGGTGCTCAAGAGCCGGGCAGCGTTAGAGAAAATAAAAGAGGGGAAGGAAAAGAGACGTGCAGTGGACAGCGTCGAAGAAGAATAAAATGAAGGAATTTAACTAACAAAAGAGAGACGCGCCGAAGCCGCGAGGCGCCGCCATTACTATTTAGAACGCTAGGAGCAGCATTGGCAACAAGGGGAAGAAGGAAAAGCGCGGGAGGCGCCATTTTAATCCATTGGGGAAGAAGGAAAAGCGCGGGAGGCGCCATTTTAAACCACCCAAGATGCCGAAGAGTGGCAGTATCACTGCTTTCGACAACAAAATAGAAGACTGGACCACGTATGTGGAAAGAATTGAAGTGTACTGCAAGGCAAATGGGGTGGCCGATGAAAAGAAGGCATCGGTATTATTAAATTTGATGGGCGCGAGAGCGTACGGCCTATTGCGGAATTTAATTACCCCAGCTAAACCAATGGAGAAAAGCTTTGAAGAGATTGTCAGTATTTTACAGGAACATCTAAACCCTATGCCGCTGCTGATAGCAGAAAGATTCAAGTTCCATAAAAGAAACCAGCACAAAGATGAGAGCAATGCTGACTATCTTACGGAACTACGCAAGTTATCGAAGCACTGCCAGTTCGGAGCAGGACTGGCAGATACCTTAAGGGATAAGTTTGTCTGCGGGCTCCAGAGTGAAGGAACCCAGAAATGACTACTTTCGGAAAAGATCCTTACGCTAGAAAAGGCTTTCAGCGTGGCAGTATCCTACGAAGCAGCATCATGGGGAGCTGTGGAAATACAACAGAAACCGCAAGAATATAGCACCAACGAAATGGCATATGGAGCAGAAAAGTGCTATCACTGCGGCAGAACAACCCATGACCAGAAGGACTGCTGGTTTGAAGACAAAGTATGCAGGCAATGTGGAAAAGTGGGACACATAGCACGAGTCTGCAGGTCGGGAAAGAAAACCAACACTAAAAGAACGACTAAGGAAAAGTACAAGAAAGTAAAAAAATGACAGACAGTAGTTCAGAAGATCAGGAGAGTGATAATGACTCCGGGAGCAGGAGACTAAGTTGTCTAAAGTTACACAACGTGATCGCAAAGGAGGATCACCGAACCATTTGGGTCACCCTCATGATAGCAGGGTCCCAAGTAAAGATGGAATTGGACACAGGATCAGCCCTAACAGTCATGAATCGACGAGACTATGAGCGGCTATTCTCACACATGCCCTTGAAGGACACGTCCATTGTATTGAAGGCATATACGGGACAAAAAGTCTACCCCAGAGGAAAAATAAGGGTGCCCATTAAATACAACGGCAAGGAAACACAGAAACTGTATCTCTATATACTACAAGATGGAGGACCACCATTATTGGGACGTGAATGGATCCGAAAAATACAATTGGATTGGCATTCCATTCAGGCGCTAACTGTGGCTGACAAAAAGGATGACGACGTCACACCTGGACGACTGTCAAAAATTCTAACTGACGTGAAAGAGGTGTTCCAGCAAGGACTTGGGACTCTAAAAGGAGTAACGGCAATGATAAAAATTGAAGATAACGCAAACCCCAAATTTTTTAAGGCCAGACCGGTACCGTACGCGATCCGCCCGGCCGTCGAAGCAGAGCTGGAGAGTCTGGAGCATTCGGGTGTGCTGTCCAAGGTGGACTGGAGCGAGTGGGCCACACCCATCGTTCCAGTAATGAAGAAATCATTGAGCAGCACGCCTGGGGTGTCGAAGAAGGTTCGCATCTGTGGGGACTTTAAGGTAACTGTGAACCCAGTCCTGCACACAGTACAATATCCACTTCCGTGGATAGAAGATATTTTCGCCTCACTATCTGGAGGGAAACGCATTACGAAGATTGATCTGGCCCAAGCGTATCTACAAATGGAGGTAGAAGAAGCATCTAGAAAATACCTCACGATAAACACTCACAAAGGTCTTTACCAGTACAACCGACTGGTATTCGGGGTAGCATCAGCTCCGGCTATTTGGCAGAGGGTGATGGAACAAGTCCTGCAAGGGATCCCGGGGACCCAGTGTTATTTGGACGACATCCTGGTTACGGGTGAAAATGACAGTGAACACCTTGCCAACCTGGAGTAGATGCTCACTAGATTACAAGAATATGGGCTACGAGCCAACCGCCCCAAATGCGAGTTTTTCAGGAAACAAATCTCGTATTGTGGCCACATGATTGATGAAGAGGGGTTACATAAGTCCCCAGACAAGATTGAGGCAGCAGTCAAGGCTCCAGCACCAGAAAATGTGTCGCAACTGAGGTCGTTCCTCGGGTTGGTGAACTACTACCATAAGTTCTTGCCAAATTTATCTACAATTCTGCACCCACTGAATGCCCTGCTGCAAACTGGAGTAGCATGGAAATGGAGTGATGAGTGTAAGCGTGCCTTTCAGAAATGTAAATGCCTAATCACTTCAAAAGAAGTATTGGCCCACTACAATCCAACACTACCGATTCGGTTGGCATGTGATGCGTCTCCCTACGGCATTGGGGCGGTGCTGTCACACAAATTCCTTGACGGTTCAGAGAGGCCAATAGCCTTTGCGTCGTGCTCGTTAACCTCAGCTGAGTGTAACTACACCCAGATTGACAGGGAGGCCCTCAGCCTGGTGTGGGGGGTGAAGAAGTTCAATCACTATCTGCACGGGCAGAAATTCACCCTACTGACTGATCACCAGCCTCTTGTCTCCATTTTTAACCCAAAGAAGGGCGTTCTGGTGATGACGGCGCAACGGCTGCAAAGTTGGTCCCTTTTTCTAGGGGCACATCAATACGACATAGAGTACAAGGGTACGAAACAGCATGGAAACGCTGATGAGCTGTCGCGCCTGCCGTTGCCTACGGTGGAGGTAGCACCTTCAGTGGACCCTGTTGAGATATTCCATTCGACCATAGTCGAATGTCTACCTGTTACAAACTCAAGTATAGAGAAGGGAACCCGAAATGACCCGACACTCTCTCGGGTCTATGATTTGACGGTGAAGGGATGGCCAGCACATGGCGACTCACTGTTGCCAGCATTCTCGCCAAGGAGAGAACAGCTGTCAGTATACCGGGGGACCTTGATGTGTGGACCCCGAGTGGTAATTCCACCCAAGTTGAGAGATAGAGTGCTCAATGAGCTTCATGAGGGTCATCTGGGAGGGGTAAAAATGAAGAGCCTAGCCAGGGCGTTTGTGTGGTGGCCAGGAATCGATAAAGAAATTGAGGATATGACCAAGAGATGCACAGGATGCCAGAAAGTCCAAAACGCTCCACCACAGGCCCCGCTACACCCATGGGAGTGGCCCTCATCTCCATGGCAACGGGTACACATTGATTTTACTGGTCCATTTATGGACTCAATGTTTTTAATCGCCGTGGATGCACATTCGAAATGGCCAGAGGTCATCAAAATGTCCTCCACCATCATCTTCGCCAGGAATGGTGGCTTGCCAGAACAGATTTGCTCCGACAATGGACCACAGTTTGTGTCCGAGGATTTCCGGAGGTTTTTGAGGAATAATGGGGTAAAACATTACACATCTGCCCCCTATCATCCAGCCACAAATGGATTGGCTGAGAGGTTTGTTCAGACCTTTAAAAAAGCTACAAAGGCGATGTATAACGACAACATACCAATACAACACAAGGTGGATAATTTCTTGTTTGCTTACACATGCAGTCACCAGCCAAGCTCCAGCCATAATGTTCTTTAACCGAAGGTTAAGATGTCGCCTGGATTTGCTCAAACCAAATATAAGACGAGATGTTGAGGATAAGCAATTCCAGCACATCAATGAGAAGCCAACCAGGAGCTTCAAGATAGGGCAACCAGTCTTGGCCCGCGACTACCGAACAGAAAAATGGCAGCCAGGAACAATATGCACACAGCAGGGACCACTAATGTACACAGTGGACGTTGGAGAGAGCATCGTGAGACACCATGCTGACCAGATTCTAGAGTCACAGGAACAAGTCACAACCATACCACGAGCATGCGCACCTGGTGATGAACCCGAAGTACAGCTTGCGTCTACCTCAGAATCAGTGGTATTGGAAGCTGACGAACCAACCAATGACAATGAGCCAGAATCGACTCCGCCGCAAGAACAGGATACTCGAGAAAGGCGCTATCCAGACAGGATCAGGAAGCCTCCTCAAAGACTGAATTTATAAATGATTACTTCAGTTGATGTATATAGTACAGAGAACATTGTAATTGTAATTAGTTATTATTTAATTGTTAAATGAATGTTATGTACTGTTTGTCTAAAAGGGGAGGAATTGTTGTGTATGTACCTTTAAGAGAGAACGGCTTTTACACTGTAGTACCGGCAGTGACCACACCTGTATATAAAGCCGTAGCAGGCTTCTGTACTTTCAGTTCCAGCATACCCTCTGTTCAGTAAACATCTGTTATTACCGTTCTTCTGCAGTCCGTGTGTTATTGATACGCAGACACTACAGTAGGTGGTAATCAGAAGGAGGTTTCCTTGCCCATGTTTGACCTGATGCCATGAGACTTCATGGGGTCTGGAGTTAATGTTGAGGACTCCCAGGGCCACTCCCTCCTGACTGTATACCACTGTGCTGACACCTCTGGTGGGTCTGTCCTGAAGTTGGGACAAGACATACCCAGGGATGCTAATGGAGGAGTCTGGGACGTGTATTGATACAGTGGTATCCTATTCTGTTTACAAATTTTGCTGGCTTGTGCTTTGTTGCCTTGATAGCCACGTGTGCACAATTGATTACTCCCTGCATACAAGGGAAGCCAGGCACTGCTACAAAGCCACAAACTGTCTCTTGTCAGCTGCTTGAGAGCCACTTGGCTCTGACAAAGAGGGCGCCATTTGTAATGTATGTACCTTTAAGGGGGGGAACTACTTTCTACAGCTCATGTATACTGGAGTACCGGCAGTGACCACACCTGTATATAACGCTGAGTAATAATCTGTTGTTTCAGTTGCAGTTTGAACCACGTTGAGTAAACACCTGTTGTACCGTTCTCTGCAGTCCTTTTCTTATTATTATACGGACGTAACAGTGGCGATGAGCAAGTTCGAACCTACCTGCAACTCTGCATCACCTCCCAGGGATTCACTCCTGGAGAACAGTGGAAGAAGGTCGAGTCCAGAAGCACGGGCGTCGACCACGGGCAACCGCCCTGTCATCCAGTGGAGATTTGAGCATCGCAGGGGAGGCTGTTGAGAGCCAGGCTTGGCTTTCCAGTCACGGTGGTCCAGCGAAACGGGCTGGCAACAGGTACTGCGCAGACTCTTCCCGGACAGCGACGGGCGAGAGCCCGACCGAGTGGCACAGAAAAAGGCTGAGCAGCATCGACGGGGGAGAGAGAGAGGGCAGAGCACACAGGGCGCAGCCGGTGTTCAGGACTGAGCGGCGTCAACGGGGGAGAGAGGCGAGAGAGAGCAGAGCGCAGCCAGTGTTCAAGGGCCGAGCAGCGTCAACGGGGGAGAGAGGCGCGCAGGAAAACACGAGGCGCTGCCATTGCCACAAGGACCGCAGAGAGCGGCGTTGGCAGCAGCGCAGGAGCAGCGCACGAAACCCACAATGCATCGCCATTTGCCACGAGGACCGCCGAGAGCGGCATTGGCAGCAGCGCGGGAGATGCCATTTTAAGCCGCAGCGGGGAAGAAAGGAAAGCGCGGGAGACGCCATTTTAAGCCAGTCTAACCACACCCAAAAATGCCGAAGTGTGGCAGTATCACAGCGTTCGACAATGAAGTTGAAGATTGGACAACATATGTCGAACGCATAGAAGTATAATGCAAGGCGAATGAAGTGCCAGATGACAAGAAAGCGCTGGTATTGTTGAATTCAATGGGGGCAAAAACGTATGGCTTACTACGAAACCTAGTAACCTCAGAGAAGCCAGTAGAAAAGGATTTTGAAAACATAGTGTCAATCCTACAGGACCACTTAAACCCCACACCGCTGCTGATAGCAGAAAGATTTAAGTTTCACAAAAGGAACCAGCATAAAGATGAAAGTAATGCTGAGTATTTAACGGAACTGCGCAAGCTATCGAAACACTGCCAGTTTGGAACGGGACTAGCAGATACCTTAAGGGACAAGTTTGTGTGTGGGCTTCAAAATGAAGGAACCCAGAAACGGCTTCTATCTGAAAAGGACCTTATGCTGGAAAAGGCTTTCAGCATTGCGGTCTCATATGAAGCAGCAGCACGGGGCGCTGCAGAGATACAACAGAGACCGCAAGAATATGGCACAAACGAAATGTCATATGGAACAGAGAAGTGCTATCGCTGCGGCAGAACAACACACGACCAGAATGATTGCTGGTTCAAAGACAAAGGGTGCAGACAGTGTGGAAAAGTAGGGCACATAGCACGAGTCTGCAGGTCAGGAAAGAAAACCAGCAATAAGAAACCGACCAAAGGGAAGTACAAGAAGGTACATAAGATAACGGAGAATAGTTCAGACGAACAAAAGAGTGATAACGACTCCGAAAGCAGGGAACTGAGTTGTCTGAAACTACATAATGTGATCACAACGGAGGATCACCGAACCATTTGCGTCACTCTCAAGATAGCAGGAGTCCAGGTAAAGATGGAATTGGACACAGGATCAGCCCTAACAGTCATAAACCGACGGGACTACGAGCAGCTATTCTCACACATACCCTTGAGAGACACAAAAATTATTTTGAAGACATACACGGGGCAAAAAGTCTACCCCAAAGGAAAAATAAGGGTGACCGTTATATATAACGGTAAGGAAACACCAAAACTAGACCTGTATGTATTGCAAGATGGAGGACCACCATTACTGGGACGTGAATGGATCTGAAAAATACAACTGGATTGGCATTCCATACAGGCACTGACTGTGGCTGACAAAAAAGATGACGACGTCACACCTGGGCGACTGTCAAAGATCCTAACTGACGTGAAAGAAGTGTTCCAGCAAGGACTCGGAACACTAAAAGGCATGACAGCGATGATTAAAATTGAAGAAAACGCAAGCCCAAATTTTTTTAAGGCCAGACCGGTACCTTATGCGATCCGCCCAGCCGTCGAAGCAGAGCTGGAGAGTCTGGAACGTTCAGGTGTACTGTCCAAGGTAGACTGGATCGAGTGGGCTAAAACCATCATCCTTGTGATGAAAAGGTCGTTGAGCAGCACGCCTGGGGAACCAAGGAAGGTTCGCATCTGTGGGGACTTTAAGGTAACAGTGAACCCGGTCCTTCACACCGTACAATATCCACTTCCACGGATTGAAGATATTTTCGCCTCGCTATCTGGTGGGAAACGCTTCACTAAGATTGATCTGGCCCAGGCGTATCTGCAAATGGAGGTAGAAGAAGCATAAAAAAAAACCTCACAATCAACACCCATAAAGATCTCTACCAATACAACCGGCTGCTATTCGGGGTAGCATCAGCTCCGGCTATTTGGCAGAGGGCAATGGAACAAGTCCTGCAAGGGATCCCAGGGACCCAGTGTTATTTGGACGACATCCTGGTCACGGGGGAAAATGACAGTGATCACCTTGCCAACCTGGAGCAGGTGCTCACTAGATTGCAGGAATATGGGCTCCGAGCTAACCGCCCCAAATGCGAGTTTTTTTAGAAAACAGATCTCGTATTGTGGCCACGTTATCGATAAAGAGGGGTTACATAATAATAATAATAATAATAATAATCAACTTTATTGTCATTGTTCGTGCACAAGTGCAGTACAAAGAAATGTAGGCTTGCGGCTCCCGAGAGTGTACATTTAGATTAAGACATTTAAACATTCAACATTCATTTGGCTTGTAATACATTAACATAAACATAACCATAATAAAGTGCATTGGCAGATGTGCAGGCTTTAGAGTTTATTTGTGGAGTTCAGTAGGATGACAGCCCTGGGAAAGAAGCTGTTCCTAAATCTGGTCGTTCGGGTGCGAATGCATCTGTAGCGTCTCCCAGATGGCAGGAGGGCGAACAGACTGTGGCTGGGGTGGGTAGGGTCTTTGATGATGGTCCGTGACCTCCGGAAACAGCGTTTCTGGTATATGTGCTCTATGGTCGGTAGCCGGGTGCCGGTAATGCGTTGGGCAGTTTTGACTACCCACTGCAGGGCTTTCCGGTCATAGTAGCTACAGCTGCCATACCATACTGTGATACAGTTCGTCAGGATGCTCTCTATTGTGCAGCGGTAAAAGTTAGAGAGGATCAGGGGTGACAGGTTACATCCCTTCAGCCTCCTTAGGAAATATAGGCGCTGCTGGGCCTTCTTCACCAGAGAGGAGGTATTGAGGGACCAGGAGAGGTCTTCCGTGATGTGGACTCCGAGGAATTTAAAGCTGTCCACCCTTTCCACCACAGCCCCATGGATGTGGATGGGGGTGTGACTTCCGCCTTTAGACTTCCTGAAGTCCACAATGATTTCTTTGGTTTTCTTGATGTTAAGGGCCAGGTTGTTATCGGCGCACCACTTCACGAGATGCTGGACCTCCTCCCTGTAGGCTGACTCGTCGTTGTTGGTGATCTGGCCTACTACCGTGGTATCATCCGCAAACTTGATGATGGTGTTGGAACCATGAACAGCCACACAGTCGTGGGTGAAGAGGGAGTAGAGGAGGGGGCTCAGCACACATCCTTGTGGGGCCCCTGTGTTCAGGGTCAGCGGGTGGGAGGTGTGGTTACCTAATTTGACAGACTGGGGTCTGTTTGTTAGGAAGTCCAGGGTCCAGTTGCAGAGGGACGTGTTCAGGCCAAGAGTGTGGAGTTTGGTGGCCAGCTTGTTGGGGACGATAATGTTGAATGCTGAGCTGTAGTCTATGAACAGCATTCTGATGTAGGTCTCTTTACCATCTAAGTGATTCAGTGCAGAGTGTAGAGGAGTTGTGATTGCATCCTCCGTTGATCTGTTTGCACGACAGGCAAACTGGTGTTGGTCAAGAGAGGCGGGAACACTGGCTTTGATGTGAGCCAGGACCAGTCTCTCGAAACACTTCATTATGATGGGTGTGAGTGCGACAGGTCGATAGTCGTTCAGGCATGTCACAGCCGTTTGCTTTGGCACAGGAATAATGGTAGCGGTCTTGAAGCATGTAGGGACTACTGCCTGGGCCAATGACAGATTGAAGATGGCGGTGAAGACATCAGCCAGCTGATCAGCACATTCCTTGAGTACCCGTCCAGGGATGCTATCCGGTCCAGCAGCCTTTCGTGTGTTCACTCCGCGTAGAACACCCCTTACGTTGGAGTCCCCAGAGAAGATTGAGGCAGTAGTCAAGGCTCCAGCACCGGAAAATGTGTCACAACTGAGGTCGTTCCTCAGGCTGGTAAACTATTACCATAAGTTCTTGCCAAATTTGTCTGCAATACTACACCCACTGAACACCCTACTGCAAACTGGGGTGCCATGGAAGTGGAATGAGGAATGTAGACGAGCTTTCCAGAAGAGCAAAACACTAATCACATCGAAAGAGGTATTGGCCCATTACAACCCAGCGTTACCAATTCGGTTGGCTTGTGATGCGTCACCCTACGGCATTGGAGCGGTGCTGTCGCACAAATTCTCGGACGGCTCAGAGAGGCCAATAGCCTTTGCGTCACGATCACTAACCTCAGCCGAGCGTAACTACGCCCAGATTGACAGGGAGGCCCTCAGCCTAGTGTGGGGAGTGAAAAAGTTCAATCACTATCTGCACGGGCAGAAATTCACCTTGCTGACTGATCACCAACCTCTTGTCTCCATTTTTAACCCGAAGAAGGGCGTTCCGGTGATGACTGCGCAATGAATACAAAGATGATCACTTTTTCTAGGGGCGCACCACTATGAGATTGAATATAAGGGCACGAAACAGCATGGAGATGCTGATGGGCTATCACGCCTGCCACTGCCTACTGCGGAGGAAGCACCAGCAGTGGATCCTGTCGAAATATTCCATTCGACTATAGTTGAATACCTACTGGTAACTAACGCTTGTATCGAAAAGGAGACCCGAAATGACCCGACACTGTCTCGGGTATATGATTTGGCGTTGAAGGGATGGCCAGCATATGGCGACTCACTGTTGCCAGCATTCTCGACAAGGAGAGAACAGCTGTCAGTGTGCCGGGGGACCTTGATGTGTGGATCCCGAGTGATAATTCCACCCAAGTTAAGAGAGAGACTGCTCAATGAGCTTCATGAGGTTCATCTGGGAGGGGTAAAAATGAAAAGCCTCGCCAGGGCTTATGTGTGGTGGCCGGGAATCGATAAACAAATCGAGGACCTGACCAAAAGCTGCTCAGGATGCCAGAAAGTCCAAAATGCACCACCACAGGCCCCTCTACACCCATGGGAGTGGCGCTCATCTCCATGGCAACGGGTGCATATTGATTTTGCTGGTCCATTCATGGACTCAATGGCCTAGAAATTCGGTATGGCCCCGCCAGGACTTTTGCACCCAAAATTTTGCGCCCGCCAGGATTCCCGTAGCGCCCGCCTAAAATTCAGTTGCGACGGTCCAAGACGGCGGCGGGCGCTATTGCAGGGTTTGGCCGCCTCGCTAGGGGCGATGAATGTCACTTTCAGGCGTCCAGCTCCCGCTGCGGCACCCGATGCGGTGCGGCAGGCTGGGGTACTGCAGGCCTCCTCCTTCTCTTAAGGAGGAGCTGCCTGCAGCCATCAGATCACCGGTGGATTCCCCCGGCAAATGAGCCCGGCACCACGGAGAAGAGCCGGGCTCGCGGGACTCAGACATCAATGCCGCGGGGGGGTGGTGCAGGAGTCCGGGGAGGGAGGTGCGGGCAGGCGGCCGCCGGGAAAGCGGCCGGCCGCCGCTCCACCTTTATGCGCCGGCCTTTCGGAGCTGCAAGACCCCGTTTCACAAAAGCTGTTTGCGGCTGCCACGGGCGAGGCGGCCGCAACTGAATTTGGCCATCGGGCCGGAATAGCATTGCAACCGGGGTGCTGCGCACACCGATGACATCATCGGTGCCGGCGCGGCGCTACCGGCTAATGCCGATGTTAGGGTCCATCTGAATTTCGGGCGATAAAAAACTTCAGGCGCAAACCACTTTATAGCCAATAAGTGGGCGCAAACGCGACTGAATTTCTAGGCCAATGTTTTTAATAGCCGTGGATGCGCACTCAAAATGGCCTGAGGTCATCAAAATGTCCTCCACCACCATGGAGAAAACTATTGCAGTCCTACGGACCATTTTTGCCAGGAATGGCTTGCCAGAACAGATTTGCTCCGACAACGGACCACAGTTTGTGTCCGAAGAGTTCCGGAGGTTCTTGAAAAAGAATGGGGTAAGACATTACACATCCACCCCGTATCATCCAGCCACAAATGGATTGGCTGAGAGGTTCGTATAAACCTTTAAGAAGGCAATAAAGGCTATGTACAATGACAACATTCCGCTGCAGCACAAGGTGGACAATTTCCTGTTCGCCTACCGGAATGCGACACATGCAGTCACCAACCAGGCCCCAGCCATGATGTTCTTTAACCGAAGGTTAAGATCTCGCCTGGATTTGCTCAGACCAAACGTACGAAGAGATGTTGAGAGTAAGCAATTCCAGCACATCCATGAGAAGCTAACAAGGAGCTTCAATGTAGGGCAACCAGTCTTGGCCCGCGACTACCGAACAGAAAAATGGCAGCCAGGAACGATATGCACATGGCAGGGCCCACTAATGTACACAGTGGATGTTGGGGAGAGCATCGTGAGACACCATGTTGACCAGATCCTAGAGTCACAGGAACAAGTCAACCCCATGCCTCGCCCATACGTACCTGGTGATGAACCCGACGTACAGGTAGCATCTACCCCAGAAACAGTGGCATCGGAAGCTGATGAACCAACCAACGACAGGGGGCCAGAATCGCCTCCGCACCAAGATCAAGACACTCGGGAAAGGCGCTATCCAGAAAGGATCAGGAAGCCTCCCCAAAGACTGAATTTATAAATAGACTATTTTCAGCTAATGTTGCATGTTAAAAGTGTTAATTGTAATTAGTTTGATATTTAATTGTTAAATGAGTGTTATGGTACTGTTAATCTAAAAGGGGAGGAATTGTAATGTATGTACCTTTAAGGGGGGGAACTACTTTTTACAGCTCATGTATACTGTAGTACCGGCAGTGACCACACCTGTATATAACGCTGAGTAGTAATCTGTTGTTTCAGTTGCAGTTTGAACCACGTTGAGTAAACACCTGTTGTACCGTTCTCTGCAGTCCTTTTCTTATTATTACACGGACGTAACACCATTGACCTCCTTAATGCAGTGGTGAACTGCAGACTGGGAGATGAGGCTGATGTCCTCTGTACCAGACTGGAAGGATCCAGTGGTGTAAAAATTCAGGGCTGTGGTGCCTTTGAGGGCTACTGGCATGGCATGTCCCCCTGGCACAGCAGGCAGCAGGAGTTGTTTTAGGAGGTTGCAGAGACCTGTGACAGCCTGCCTAGAGAAGCACAGCCTCCTCCTGTACTGCTTCTCAGATAGGTTCAAGAAGGCGACTCTTGACCTGTAGACTGTGTATGCTGGATATGGCCTGATGTGCACAGCCTTCCTCACCTGTTGTTTTCTAAGAGGCCCAGGTGCTGCTGGTGGTGTTTGCTGAGGCTGCTGCTCTTCCTTCTCCAAGTCTTACTCCATCCAGAACAAAGAAGCAATAATGGCACCCATTGTAAGTAGATAAAGCTTACTAAGGGTTGTAGGGCAAAAAAGGTGTATTAATAGTGAAATAACAACAGAAAATGCTGGAAAAACTCAGCAGGCCAGGCAACATCATTGGAGAGAAATTAGAGTCAATGTTTCGGGTCAAAACCCTTTATCAAGACTAAAGAGGCACAGGGAATGAAATAGATTAAGAGGCCGGGCTGGGAGAGAACAAAAGAGACGAGACATTAAGAGGTATTCAAAACGAGACGAGATGGTGATAGGTCTAGTGGAGACAAAAGACAGCTCTAGATTAGGTGTGAAATGCGCTGGCAGAATGGGAGACAGCTGCCATGTGGGAGAGAGAAAAAAAAGGAAAGGGGGGCGGCGGGAAAACCCAAAACAAAGGTGTGGATAAAATATATAAGTAAAAATGTAATAGGGGCCGAGGTTATGATCTGAAATTGTTGAACTCGATATTGAGTCTGGAAGGCTGTAAAGTGCCTAATCGGAAGATGAGGTACTGTTCCTCGAGTTTACGTTGAGCTTCCGTGGAACAATGCAAGAGGCCAAGGACGGTGAGGTCCGAGTGGGAATGGGGCGGTGAATTAAAATGACAGGCGACCGGAAGCTCGGGGTCACCCTTACGGATTGAACGGAGGTGTTCCGCAAAGCTGTCACCCAATCTGCGTTTGGTCTCCCCAATGTAGAGGAGACTGCATCGTGAGCAGCGAGTACAGTATACTAGATTGCAAGAAGTACAAGTAAATCGCTGTTTCACCTGGAAGGGGTGTTTGGGGCCCTGGACAGTGGGAAGGGGGGAGGTATAAGGGCAGGTGTTGCATCTCCTGCGCTCACCCTCCGCCATTTCCGCCACCTCCAAAATGATCCCACCACCAAACGCATTTTTCCCTCCCCTCCCCTTTCAGCATTCCATAGGGACCGCTCCCTCCAAGACACCCTAGTCCACTCCTCTATCACCCCCAGCACCCCTTCCCCTTCGCCTGGCACCTTCCCGTGCAAGCGCAGGAGATGCAACACCCGCCCTTATACCTCCCCCCTTTCCACTGTCCAGGGCCCCAAACACCCCTTCCAGGTGAAACAGCGATTTACTTGTACTTCTTGCAATCTAGTATACTGTATTCGCTGCTCACGATGCGGTCTCCTCTACATTGGGGAGACCAAACGCAGATTGGGTGACCACTTTGCGGAACACCTCCATTCAGTCCGTAAGGGTGACCCCGAGCTTCCGGTCACCTGTCATTTTAATTCACCGCGCCATTCCCACTCGGACCTCACCGTCCTTGGCCTCTTGCATTGTTCCACGGAAGCTCAACGTAAACTCGAGGAACAGCACCTCATCTTCTGATTAGGCACTTTACAGCCTTCCGGACTCAATATCAATTTCAACAATTTCAGATCATATCCTCGGCCCCGATTACAATTTTACTTATATATTTTATCCACACCTTTGTTTTGGTTTCCCCCCTTCCTTTTTTTTTTCTCTCTCCTACATGGCAGCTGTCTCCCATTCTGCCAGCACATTTCACACCTAATCTAGAGCTGTCTTTTGTCTCCACTAGTCCTATCACCATCTCGTCTTGTTTTGAATACCTCTTAATGTCTCTTCTCTTTTGTTCTCTCCCAGCCTGGCCTCTTAATCTATTTCATTCCCTGTGCCTCTTTAGTCGTGATAAAGGGTTTTGACCTGAAACATTGACTCTAATTTCTCTCCACGGATGTTGCCTGTCCTGCTGAGTTTTTCCAGCATTTTCTGTTGTTATTTTGTATTAATAGCGATTTGGAAATTGGAAAATCTCCTGGAAAACCAGACAGCAATAGATCCTCAGGTACAATGAGCTGCGGCTGAGAGCCCTTGTTTATACTGTGGCACAGAAATTCCGTTCGCAGCCCTCCCGCGGGCGGAGGGCTGCAATCCTGAAAAATCTGCGCCTGGACCGGAGGGTTCCGAGAGGCGCAGAATTCCATTGATGAGCCTCCTCAAACTGCCGGTGTGCAGGGCCCACGTATCCCAGGGGCGCAGCTAGTTCGCAGCGTACCTGGGATCATGTGGGCCATGGGGAGCCAATCAGAGCAGGGAATCTCCATTCATAGATTTGACAGGAAGGCCTGTCAAATCTATGAATAGAGATCAGCCCCAAAACATAAGTAAAACTTCAAATATATTTTTTTAAATCACATTTTTAAAATGACTATAAGTTACATAAATTAACTATTTTAAACAAAAATTTAAATTTTTGAAAAAAATAATTAAAGTTTTTAACGGGGCTAAAAATAAACTTACCTTTCTTTAAAGTATTTTAAAATGATAAATCAGTGGGAAAAAAACATTTCTTTTACTTTCTTCACCTCTTACCTTGTTAAAAGCAGGCCTTGCGCCTGCTTTTCCAGGCGCAGCTGTTTCAGACTTACCTGGACTGAAGCAACTGTTGAAAAAATGGAAGTTTCAACTGTACGCGCTGCCTATCCAGCGCAGGTGTTTGTCTTGTGAAGCCCTTTCTTTGAAGAATGGAAGTTCCAGTTTCCAGCGCATGCGCAGTGCATGCGTAAAACCGGCACTTCCGCTGGCCCTACGAGTGAGTACACAGCGTGTACACACCTGTAGGGAACGGAATTTATGGGTCACTGCCTTAGGTGCTCTCAGAAACCAATCTTGCCAGGTTTTGCTGGCAGGTCCGAGTCTGAGTGGAGCCTCAACGAATTTGGTTTAAAATAGAGTGAGAATGGGTATGGCATCATCAGAGTCAGACTTTGACCTTTTAATTAGGACCCTGCTTGCCTAGAGTGGGTGCCTGATGCAAAGCCCAAAAATGGTGAGCCAAAATGTTGGTGGAAAAAAGTGGTATATCAAGGGTGCAGGGAGGCCCCAGACGCAATTTTAACTTTCTGCCCGCCCCATTTCCGCCGGGCAGGATGGGTTCTAATCAACACTTAAACCAAGCAAAAACAGAATGGTTACCCAACCCTAAGAATTTTTTTTTAGCTGGAATTTCAGGGGCTTACCTTTAAAATATGACTAACTCGTTCTCACCTCCTTAACATCACAATGCACTATTAGCATAGATCATCCCAGTTCTTGTGGAGAGAATTAATATGGTCAGTTTATAGTAAGGAGCAGTAAGCTATGCTCTGGTTTTAAGGGATAAATGATTTGCATATATGGTCATTATTCTTTTACTGTTCTGTATTTTCTTTTATTTTTTGCAATCTCATTCCTGGGTCAATACTTCAATTTCCATTATTAACAATTTTTAAACATTTTTCCCCTCAAATTTTGTCTGACCTTTTGAAGACAATCACTCTGGCAAAGTATGGTCCCATGTGTGCTGGTAATTCTAGTTGTCATTCTTCAGGGTGAAGCCTAAAGGAAGTGTTTAGGCTGTGAGTGCCGGTAGGCGATTAAACTGTGAAGAGCCCAATCCTGTCATCCATCCAATATTACACACACATATACTTTTCAGCAGGGTTCACTAAATAGTGATCAGAAGCAGGAACACTGGCTGACCTTTCACCTCTCTAATCCAAGCACACTGAGGTTATTTGTAGTGCCCCTACTGTTGCTCCAGCACAGAACAGTGCTAATGGGCTCCTTCCTGTCTTTGAATTGAAATCTTTGTGCAATATCTGGTATGACCTATGACAATGTATATTTTACTGAAGATTATTTATTTATCTCATGAACATTTGCTTCTTGATGATTAATTTTCCCATAATTGAAGTTTGTCAGCCAATCCTTTAATTTTGATGAAATAAGAGTATACATAGTCTCCGATTTCCTCTTTCCAACTCATGATACTGCATATACAAATACTAAAGTAAGTTTCTCACATTATCAATTTCAATGCTTTAAAAAAAAAAATTTTTTAAAAGATGCCCTTTGCTAATTCCAACAGTAATTTTTCACAAAAAGTCATTACTATTTGTTAACAATTGTATTGGAGTTTAACTGTAGTTATTTAATTTTACATGATTTTAAACAGGCCTCTTTATACATCTGAATCCAATTATAATAGCTATGTTTAAAAAAAGCATGGGAATTCACAGTACATATTTTTGATTAAATATTATTATTGAATTAGTCTAAATACTAAACAGGATGAGCATGTGTAAATTTGTTGCAGTGCATTCTTGCGTTTTAGAAAAATGTTGTCCCATGGTCTTTCGGTGAACAACAAAATATGCTGAATTTAAAGACTTTTGACCCCATTCTGCACTGGCTTATTTTCTCTCCAAAAACTGGAAGCATGTTTTTAATGGAATGAAAATTTAAAATCTAAGGAACCATTTGTAACTGTCTCTGAAAGGTGCTGTGTTTTACCACAGGAAGAGAGAACACAATTATGATAACAGCTCAGAATAACCAATCTTATTGCTGCAGTAATACTTTCTGCATGGCATCATCATTCAACTTCCTCTATGCTTCTCCCTTCCCTTTACCCACCAAGCTAAAGCTCCCCACAGGATCCCCCTGCCCTAGCCCATCTATTTCTCTTAGTTTCTCTCCCATCTCCCCTCATGCTCTCTCCAAGCTTATCTCATCCATGAAACCCACCTGCTGCTCCTTCAACCCCATTCCCACTAAACTGCTGGCCACCCAACTTCCCTTCTTGGCTCTCAAGTTAATTGACATTATAAATGGTTCCCTCTGCACAGATAGCACCACCCTCCCTTACAAAACTGCCGTCATCACCCCACACCAAAAAGCCCGCCATCGACCATCTGTCCTTGAAAAGTACTGCCCCATTTCTAATCTGTCTTTCCACTCCAAAGTCCTTGAATATGTTTCTGCCTCCCAAATCCATGTCCATCTCTTCCACAGCTCCCTGTTTGAATCTCTCCAATCAGGTTTTTGTCCCTGCCACAGCACTGAAATGTCCCTCACCAAAGTTACAAATTACATTACATAGGATATAAGGCACAGAACAGGCCATTTGGCCCAACCAGTCCATGCCGGCATTTATGCTCCACTCGAGCCACCTCACGTCTTTCCTCATCTAAATCTATCAGCATAACCCTCTATTCCCTCCTCCCGCATATGTTTGTCCAGCCTCCCCGTAAATGCATCTATGCTATTCGCTTCAACCACTCCCTGTGGTAGCGAGTTTCACATTCTCATAGAAACATAGAAATATAGAAGATAGGAGCAGGAGTAGGCCATTGAGCCTGCTCCGCCATTCAATGAGATCATGGCTGATCATCCAAACTCAGTACCCTGTCCCTGCCTTCTCCCCATATCCCTTTATCCCTTTAGCCTTAAGAAATATATCGAACTCCTTCTTGAATATATTTATAGAATTGGCCTCAACTGCTTTCTGTGGTAGAGAATTCCACAGGTTCACCACTCTCTGAGTGAAGAAATTCCTCCTCATCTCTGCCCTAGATGGCTTACCCATTATCTTTAGAATGTGACCCCTCTTATGTTCATTAAAAAATAGACATTCTTACTATGAACACAGCTAGCTTTTGCTAGACACTTTTATTGAGCACATGTGGACTAGGTACAGTATCTGTAGAGGCATCCATCTTGACTGCTGCCTTGTGGGTAGCCTAGTGCCTCATGGGTAATGTAGTCTTAATATACATACAGCTGGGTAGTGTAGTCTTATATACAGCTCTACACAGCTCTACGGCTCCACCTAGTGTCCACTATAGAATGACATGTTATTGATCATTACATCCTCCTTTCTTTGAGGTTTAACAAAATCAATATCAATCAACTTTCAAGAAAACAATAAAGATAATATCAGTAACACTTTTGTTAGTGCTCTATAAACATAAACATTTTCAAAACAGTCAACACATTTTTAAAGCTTTACATTGTACTCAAAGATTAAGTCTATCAGGCTTTTTTACTTCACGTGTGGATCTTCTGAACACGGGTAAGTCTGATGTGTCTTCATGAGATGGTTCTGGTGGTGAATGACAAGATGCAGTTGCGTCATTGTCATCGATCTGCTCTTGTATAGATCGAGGTCTCCTTGCGATCTTTGCTTGGAGAGGGTTTCAGTGTTTCCTTCACTCTTCATGCCATAACTCTCAATGTAGTCAATGCACTCTCGAAAAACTGCTGGCAGCTGGATCCCATCATACAGCATAGTCCTCTCAGCAGCCTCGGCTAATGGAACACCAAAGATTGGCCTGAGGGAAGAAGGAGTATCCACCGGAACTGCCTCCTGCTCTGGTGCAGGCTTCTTCTTTTTCTTTTTCTCTTTCCACTGCTTAACAACATCTGCTCCGGTTATATCTTTGGACTTTTTCTCTTTGTGTTTTTCCTCTTTGTGCTTTTCTTCCTTTGGCTTCTCTTTGACCTTAAAGTCTTTTTCTTTCTTCTTGGAGAAACTAGGCTTTTTGAAGACATGGATACCCTTTGGCCTTTTCATCCTTGATGGGCTCTCTGCTTCATCACCTGAGTCATCTGGTCTACTTATGGCACAGTTTATACGGTAGACTCTCTTGACCAGTTCTAAGTCTTCACAAGCTTTGTCACCTAGTATCGAATCAAGTCTTTCAGCCACAACAGAAAACATGAGATGATGCACTTTGTCTTTGACTGTCACTTTAATCTGCATACACCTAAGCTATCTATTTTCTGTCCATTATAGCTCTTCAGTAGTACAGGTAGACTATCCTTTATCCGAAAACCTCGGGACCAGCCGTGTTTCGGTTTTCGGAGAATTTCGGATTTCGGAAGGTGAGCGAAAACACTTCGGTTTTCAGAGTAATTCGGTATGCGGGAGTGCGGATAAAGGATACACTATCCCTTATCCGAAAGGGTGGGGGTCGGCGGGGGTGGGGGTCGGCGGGGGGGGTCGGGGGTGGGGGTCGGCGGGGGATCGTGGTCGGGGGGGGTCGGGGGTGGGGGTCAGCAAGGGTGGGGTTCGGCGGGGGGGTCGGGGGTCGGTGGGGGTCGGGGTCGGCGGGGGTCGGGTTCGGCGGGGGGGTCGGCGGAGGGTCGGGGGTGGGGGTCGGCGGGGGTCGGGGTCGTGCGCACGACTTACGCTGAGCGATTTTGGTTTTCAGAAGTCATGCTTTGCGCCACTTTCGGCTTTCAGAGGTTTTCTGGTTTCGGATGTGCGGATAAAGGCTGGTACACTTACGCAGAGCGATTTCGGTTTTCAGAAGTGCGGAAAAATGCTACACTATCCCTTATCCGGCTAGGCCTGTAAGTCGTGCGCCACTCTGGTCATGTCGTGCGCACGACTTACGCTGACTGAAAAAACCTTTGGTTTTTAGAGGGTTTCGGTTTTCGGAAGTTCGGATAAAGGGTAGTCTACCTGTACTGACTTTTTCTGTATTTTGGGCTTTTCTTTCATATTTTTTATGTCACTCATACTGATTAAGTTTGCTTTTGCCCCAGTGTCCAGTTTCAATGTAACTAATGCTCCATTTAGCTGCAGTGGGATCATCCATTTGTCCACTTTTACTGCATTGACTTTATGTTCAGCATTGTCCATTTCTGAGGGCTGCACATTTTCTGTATCTTTTTTGATATCGTCACATGACACCATTCCTACAAAAAATGTCTCACTTAAATCAGTGTCCTCAATCACATTAACTTGTTGCCCTTTTGTTGTTTTTACTTTTGAAAAGCATTGTTTGGCAAAGTGATTCTTTCCATTACACTTTGTGCACATTTTTCCAAATGCTGGGCATTGTTTTAACTGGTGTTTGTAACCACAGCGTTTACAATTAAAAATTTCATCCTCCGATTGCTTTTCATTTCTGTTCTGCCCACGTTTCTTCGCCTTGTAGGACACAGCACCGACAGCAGCATTATCACTCATTACAATCGCATCATTATTGATTTCACTGAAAGTCTTCGCGTGCTTTCGAGCTAGCTCGCTGGCTTGGCATATTTTCACCGCATTTTCCAAATTTAGTTCGGTTTCTCTCAACAGACGTTCCCTGACTTTTTTATCATGAATACCAAACACAATCTGGTCACGAATCATGCATGATTTCAGCTCAGAGAAATTACATGTCTGTGCTTTCAGTTTCAGATCAGTTATAAAGCTATCAAAAGTCTCATTTTGTTGCTGTGTCTGAGAACGGAAGATGTATCTTTTATAGGTCTCATTCTTTTTGGGAGAGCAATGTGCATCAAATTTTTTTGGCACATCTTCTAATTTTTCTCTGTTCTCCTCTGGATTAAATACAAATGTATTAAATACCTCTATCGCCTGTGGGCCTGCAACCGTAAGCAGCAACGCTATCTTCCTTGCATCTGGCTTCATACCGAATCTGATGGCTGCAATGTAGAGTTCGAATTGTTGTTTAAAAGTCTGCCAATTGTAGTCGATTTTTCCTGTGAGTTTCAAACGCTCTGGTGGCTTCAAATTCTCCATGTCGCTTTTCACAATTTTCAGCAGATCTTCACCACCCTGGTACCATCTTATGTTCATTAATAAATAGACACAGCTAGCTTTTGCTAGACACTTTTATTGAGCACATGTGGACTAGGTACAGTATCTGTAGAGGCATCCATCGTGACTGCTGCCTTGTGGGTAGCCTAGTGCCTCATGGATAATGTAGTCTTAATATACATACAGCTGGGTAGTGTAGTCTTATATACAGCTCTACACAGCTCTACGGTTCCACCTAGTGTCAACTATAGAATGACATGTTATTGATCATTACAACCCCTGTTTCTGGACTCCCGCGCCATCGGGAACATCCTTCCTGCATCTAGTCTGTCTGGTCCTGTTAGAATTTTATAAGTTTCAATGAGATCCCCTCTCATTCTTCTAAACTCCAGCGAGTATAATCACAATCGACCCAATCTCTCCTCATACGTCATTCCTGCCATCCCAGGTATCAGTCTGGTGAATCTTCACTGCACTCCCTCCATGGCAAGAACATCCTTCCTCAGATAAGGCGACCAAAACTGCACACAATATTCAAGGTGTGGTCTCACCAAGGCCCTGTACAACTGCAGCAAGACATCCTTGTTCCTGTACTCGAATCCTCTTGCTACGAAGGCCAACATGCCATTTGCCTTCTTAACCGCCTGCTGCACCTGCATGCTTACCTTCAGCGACTGGTGCACAAGGACACCCAGGTCTCGTTGCACTTCCACTTCTCCCAATCTATTGCTGTTCAGAAAATAATCTGCCTTCCGGTTTTTGCCACCAAAGTGGATAACCTTGCATTTATCCACATTATACTGCATCTGCCATGCATCTGCCCAATCACCCAACCTGTCCAAATCATACTGGAGTTTTTCGGCATCCTCCTCACAGCACACACGCCCACCCAGCTGTGTGTCATCTGCAAACTTGGAGATATTACATCTAGTTCCCTCGTCTAGATCATTAATATATATTGTGAATAGCTGGGGGCCTAGCACTGCTCCCTGCGGTACCCCACTAGTCACTGCCTGCCACTCGGAAAAAGACCCGTTTATTCCAACTCTTTGCTTCCTGTCTGCCAACAAGTACCTTGCCCCCAATCCCTTGTGCTTTAACTTTACACGCTAATCTCTTATGCAGGACCTTATTGAAAGCCTTCTGAAAGTCCAAATACACCACATCCACTGGTTCTCCCTTATCTATTCTACCAGTTACATCCTCAAAAAATTCCAGTAGATTAGTCAAGCACGATTTACCTTTTGTAAATCCATGTTGACTTTGTCCGATCCTGTCGCTGTTTTCCAAGTGCTCTGCTACTACATCTTTTATAATGGACTCTAGCATTTGCCCCACTACCGATGTCAGGCTTACCGGTCTATAATTCCCTGTTTTCTCTCTACCACCTTTTTTGAATAGTGGGGTAACATTAGCTACCCTCCAATCCATGGGTACTGTTCCAGGTTCCATCGAATGTTGGAAGATGATCAGCAATGCATCTACTATTTCTTGGGCCACTTCCTTAAGTATGTACTATGTTGGTAGAGAATGTATATACCTTTTTTTGGCAGGAGGTATGTGTAGGAGGTTTGAATGTAGTCCTCACAATATGCTTTAATATCTAAGATAAAGTACTAAGTGCATCAATTTGTGTAAACTTATAATCATAACTTTATAGAAGTTGGTGGGATCAACAGCTCAAATTTCATTTAGTCAAAAGAAATTAGTTAAAAATTCCTTTTTAATTTGAATTATATTTGACCTAAAAAAGCCCTGTACGAGACCCATGGAGCAAATAATTTTATAATGACTTGAAGAAAGTGAAGAAAGTTGAATTTACAGCAGAAAGTCAATGCATTAAAAGGATTAACTGTTCAAAAGGCACTGTCTAGGCAGAAGTTTTTGGTTGGCCTTTTTTGTTTGTTGTTCATGATTTTCTTTCTCGCTGCTATACCTCCTCCCACACCCACCCCCGAGGGAACCGTTCCACTTGGACAGATTCAAATCATATATCTGTAGGATAGATTGTGTTTGGTAACTAACGCCGACTTGTTTTTCCATCATGATAATACGTATTATGCTAGGTTTTTTTTAGTGTATTTGTACCAATATACTATAGGAAAAATTGAACTTGTGTCCATTTGCTTTAAAGTACTCATACCTTAAATCACCCACCTCAAATTGGTGCCAACACTACCCGTATCGCTGACGAACTTGTGATCACCAGAGCTCCAAATACTATCTCCAGTCATAACCCAATCTGTACTTGTATTGATGGGTGCTTCTCTAGGTCAAATGGACATAGTATGAAAATTTCATATTGGTGCTTTACGGTCATTAGTGTTGTACTTGGATTTCAGTAGTGATTTTGATGAATCCCATGAGGAAAGCTGATAAAGTGACATGACTTCTGCAGTATTGCAGATTAGTCTCGCCACTCTTTGGGTAAAGAAGTTTCTTCTAAATTCCCTATTGGCTTTCTTGGTGTCTATCTTTTATTGATGGCCTCTAGTTATGCTCTTCCCCAGAAGTGAAAACATTCTCTATGTATCCACTCTATCAAAACCTTTCATAATTTTAAAGACCTCTATTAGGTCACCCCTCAGACTTCTTTTTTCAAGAGAAAAGAGACCCAGCCTGTTCATCCTTTTCTGATATGTATACCCTCGCATTTCTGGTATCATCCTTGTAAATCTTCTCTGCACCCTCTCTGTGTTGCCTCTATATCCTTTATATAATATGGTGACCAGTGTAGTGTATGTAACTGTTCTACCTTTAAGAGAACTATTGTATGTAACCATTCACCTTTAAGAGAACTATTTTAGGTGTGGTACTACTTTATCTTGGCTGCTGTATACTGTAATACCGACGGTGACCACACCAGTATATAAGTGCTGTGTCAGGATTTATTGGGCAGATTCGCCCTGACCTTCGAATAGTAAAGTCCTGTTTAAGTTACTCTTGTAGTCTGTGTATTACTTCGCTATACAACCCACAGACTTTACAGTGGCGACGAGTTCGATCTTACCCTGCGGCAACAATACTTCTGACGAAGTAAACGAGCGTCGAAAAGAGGCACCCGCCCTCGTCATTTTGCTGAGAGAAAACACGAGTTTGCAGACCAAGAAAGGAGGAAGTTTTCAAACAAGAAGTCTTCCATCAGCAACAGGCACGGATTGTCCCTTCTGCCACGGTGGTGAGTGAGCCGATCAACACGAGAAGCAAGTCGGCCACGGTGACTGAGTAAAGGGAAAATAGAAACAAATAAACAGAGGATAAGGGCGGTGCACTCGACCACGGTCGAGGGGGAAAGGAGCCGGACAGAAGTCGGGCCCAGAGGCGCTGAGACTGGGGCAGCGTGGAGCAGAAGCCGCGGTACAAGCGGGCTGGGGAGCGTCGTGAGACGGCTAGACCGCGACGGCGAAAAAGGCCGGACAACTACCGCGACCACGAGGTGCTGCGACCGGGATCGTAAGGCGCGGGAAGATATAAAAATAAATAAGCCACGGAGAACTCAGCCGCAGCCGGGGAGGAAAGCACCGGACTGTGAGAAGCTGGGAGGCGCGATTGGGGTGAAAAAGGCCAGACAGTGATTGAGGCCACGAAGCGCTGCGACCGGATCGTAAGGCGCGGGACGATATAAAATAAATAAACCGCGGAGAACGTAGCCGCAGCCGGGGAGGGAAGCACCGGACTGCGAGAGGGCTGGAGGCGTGATTGGGAGCCCGAGCGAGCGGGAGAGACAGAGCCCGAGCGAGGAAGGCTGAGCGAGATCCAGCCCAGCGGCTGAAACTGTTCGCCGCCAACGGGTTGTACCCAGCACCGGCTGCCCTGCCGAGAGAAGGGAACGCGCTGAAGCCGACGCGCAGGCTGCAAACCCGAAAGCCAGCGGCCGTCGCCCGAGGGAAGCTTACCCCTCCTGCCAGGGGAAGAAACGCGGGAAGCCGCCAGTAGGCGGGGAAGAAGACAGAAGCGGGAACCGCCATTTTTAAAGTGGGTGGGGAAAGAAGATAAGCGCGGGAAACCGCCATCTGGAAAAAAAAGTTAAAGAATATTGTTGTTGTTTCTCAGGAAGAGTGTGAAGATGCCTAAGCATAGTAACAGCAACGGTTTCAATGCCGAGGTGGAAGACTGGCCCATGTATGTAGAACGCATCGAGATATATTGTACGGCTAATAAGATAGCAAATTATGAAAAAGCTCTAACCTTATTAAACTCAATGGGTGCGAGGACATACGGGTTATTGAAGCATCTTCTATCACCAGCTAAACCGACGGATCAGTCTTTCGATAATATTGTTGCTGTCCTGAAGGATCATTTTAACCCCGCACCGCTGATGTTAGCGGAACGATCTAAATTTTACGGGAGAACGCAACGAAAAGAGGAAAGCAACGCGGAGTACTTGGTCGAGCTGCGTAGACTAGCGAAATACTGCCAGTTTAGAGGAAATCTGACAGAGGCATTGCGAGACAAGTTCGTGTGTGGATTGTCGAAGGAAGGAACGCAAAAACGACTACTCGAAGAGAACGATCTTACACTTGATAAGGCTGTCCTTATTGCAGCATCGCACGAAGCCGCAGCGAGAGGCACGGCGGAAATGCAGCGGAAGACAGCGGTACTCAGTGTGGATCAAATGACTTCGGGTACAACGAAATGTTCTCGTTGTGGGAAGACAACACACGACCAGAACCAATGCTGGGTTAAAAACCAGGACTGTAGGAAATGTGGCAAGCTTGGCCACATAGCTAAGGTATGCCGGTCAGGAAAGAAGAACAACAATAATAAGTCACGGCAGAAGAAGTACAGAAAGGTACATGAGGTGACTGGGAAGAGTCCAGATGAACAGAATTCGGACTCAGACTCCAACAGCAAGGCACTGGGTAGTCTGAGGATTCATAATGTGAGTAAAGAAGCTAACCGACAAACTATCTGGATCACACTACAGGTTGCAAAAGTCCAAGTGAAGATGGAAGTGGACACCGGATCGGCGTTGACGGTCATGAATAAGCATGATTACAAAAAGTTATTCAAACATATTCCCCTACGGGATACGGAGATAGTATTGCAGACATACACGGGGCACAAAGTATACCCCATCGGAAAGATAGAAGTCAAGGTGAGATACAAAGACAAAGATCACCAAAGGATGGACTTGTATGTGCTGCCCGAGGGAGGTCCACCACTTCTGGGATGGGAGTGGATCAGGAAAATAAAGATAGACTGGCATTCACTAAACACAATGACGGTAGATTCCGGGAAGGAAGAGGTCAAACCTGAACGGTTGTCCAGAATATTGGACGAAGCTAAAGAGGTATTCCAGCAAGGACTGGGAACACTGAGAGGAATTAAAGCAAAAATCAAGATTGCAGAACATGCAAGCCCAAAATTTTTCAAAGCCAGATCGGTACCTTACGCGATACGACCTGCTGTGGAGGCAGAACTAGAAGAGCTTGAACGTTCAGGGGTACTGTCTAAGGTGGACTGGAGTGAGTGGGCCACGCCCATTGTTCCCGTCATGAAGTCTTCATCAAGTAACAAGCCAGGGGGACTGGGGAAGGTCCGCATCTGCGGAGATTTCAAGATCACAGTTAATCCGGTGCTTCACACGGTACAATACCCGCTTCCGCGGATTGAGGATATCTTTGCTTCATTGTCTGGCGGGCAACACTTCACCAAGATAGACCTGGCACAGGCATACTTACAAATGGAAGTCGAGGAAGAGTCGCGCCAGTATCTCACAATCAACACGCACAGAGGCTTGTATCGTTATAATAGACTGGTTTTTGGAGTAGCTTCGGCTCCAGCAATTTGGCAGAGGGCAATGGAGCAGGTCTTACAAGGTGTTCCAAGCACGCAGTGTTACTTGGACGATATCCTGATTACGGGAGAAGACGAGGAGGAACACCTCACAAATTTGAAACTGGTGCTCACCAGGTTGAAGGAATATGGCCTTCGAGTTAATCGCCAGAAATGTGAGTTCTTCCAGAAACGGATCTCGTACTGTGGTCATGTCATTGACCAAGAGGGGCTGCACAAGTCGCCTGACAAGATAGAAGCTGTCGTGAAGGCCCCCGCTCCGGAAAACGTTTCACAGTTGAGATCGTTTCTGGGGTTGATTAATTATTATCACAAGTTTCTGCCAAATTTATCCACGGTGCTACATCCGCTGAATGCTCTGTTACGGAAAGAAGTGCCATGGAAGTGGAGCGAGGACTGTAAAAAGGCCTTTCGCAGAAGCAAGGCGTTGATTACCTCTGAGGAAGTGTTGGCTCATTTCAACCCAACGTTACCTCTTCGTCTAGCTTGTGATGCTTCCCCTTATGGAATTGGAGCAGTACTTTCACACAAGTTACCAAATGGCTCGGAAAGGCCAGTCGCATTTGTGTCCCGATCGTTGACCTCCGCGGAGCGAAATTACACTCAGATAGACAGGGAGGCCCTCAGCCTTGTGTGGGGAGTAAAGAAATTCAATCATTACCTGCAGGGCAAGAAGTTCACATTACTGACAGACCACCAGCCGTTGGTGTCCATATTCAACTCTAACAAGGCCGTTTCCACTATGACAGCGCAAAGGTTACAGAGGTGGTCCGTGTTACTTGGGGCACACCAATATGACATTGAATACAAAAGCTCCAAATGGCATGGAAATGCTGATGGGTTATCGCGCCTACCGTTGCCGGTAGTAGAAGAGGCGGCTACAATGGACCCGGTAGAGATGTTCCACTCATCCATAGTAGAATGTCTACCAGTAACCAATTCGATGATCGAGAATGAAACAAGAAATGACCCGACTCTCTCACGGGTCTACGATCTAACAGTGGAGGGATGGCCAGCACATGGCGAACCAACACTGCCAGCATTTTCGCAACGGAAAGAACAGCTGTCAGTGTGCCGAGGAACCTTGATGTGTGGATCGAGAGTGGTGATTCCACCCAAACTTCAGCATAAGGTGCTAAAGGAACTTCACGAGGGGCATCTGGGTGGAGTGAAAATGAAGAACCTAGCAAGAGCGTTTGTGTGGTGGCCAGGTATTGATGGAGACATCGAGGAAATAACCAAGAGTTGTCTAGGATGCCAGAAGGTCCAAAACGCGCCACCACAAGCTCCTCTGCATCCATGGGAGTGGCCCTCATCTCCTTGGCAAAGGGTACACATCGACTTTGCTGGTCCATTTATGGACTCAATGTTTCTAATAGCGGTGGATGCACACTCCAAGTGGCCGGAGGTAATAAAGATGTCCTCCACCACCACGGAAAAAACCATCACAGTATTAAGGACCATGTTTGCCAGGAATGGGCTGCCGGAACAGGTCTGTTCTGATAATGGACCACAATTTGTGTCCGAAGAATTCAGGAAGTTCTTAAAAAGCAATGGGGTCAAGCACTACACGTCAGCCCCATACCATCCCGCCACCAATGGCTTAGCTGAAAGGTTTGTCCAGACCTTCAAGAAGGCCATAAAGGCCATGGGTAATGAGAACATCAATTTACAACAGAAGGTAGATAACTTCTTGTTGGCGTACAGGAATGCAACACATGCGGTCACAAATCAAACTCCCGCCATGATGTTTTTCAATAGAAGACTAAGATGCCGGCTGGATTTGATTAAGCCAAACGTCAGAAGGGACGTAGAGAACCGGCAATTCCAGGGCATGAATGAAAGGCCAACTAGATCTTTTCAGACAGGTCAACAAGTTTTGGCCCGGGACTACCGTACCGAGAAATGGCAGCCTGGAACTATTGTAAAAAGGCTAGGGCCGCTGCTGTATACAGTGGACATTGGTGACAGCATAATAAGGCGCCATGTTGACCAGATCATAGGGTCATCCACAAAGAGCCAACCTACTCCACAACCTTACACGGCTAATGTAGAAACAGAGATACCCAGAGCACCTACCTCCGATCTGGTAATACTGGAATCAGATGATCCTGATACTGTCCTTCAAGCTGAATCGGCCTTGCCGGAAGAACCTACTACCCCACCGAAAACTACTACACCACCGAGGCATTATCCGGACAGAGTCAGGAGACCTCCAGAGAGACTGAATCTGTGAACTGGTTTTACATAATTTGTATATATGTTCTAATGATATGGTTAATGGGGAATAAGTATGTTGTAAGCTAAAAAGGGAGGATTGTAGTGTATGTAACTGTTCTACCTTTAAGAGAACTATTGTATGTAACCGTTCACCTTTAAGAGAACTATTTTAGGTGTGGCACTACTTTATCTTGGCTGCTGTATACTGTAATACCGACGGTGACCACCCCAGTATATAAGTGCTGTGTCAGGATTTATTGGGCAGATTCGCCCTGACCTTCGAATAGTAAAGTCCTGTTTAAGTTACTCTTGTAGTCTGTGTATTACTTCGCTATACAACCCACAGACTTTACAACCAGAACTGTATGCAGTACTCTAAGTCTGGTCTAACCAAGGTTCGATACAGGTTTAGCATAATTTCCCTACTTTTCAATTCTATACCTCTAGCAATAAACCCTAGTGCTTGGTTTGCATTTTTAATGGCCTTGCTAACCTATGACGCAAATTTTGTTTATTTTTGTATTTGTACTCCAAGATCCCTTTGCTCCTCTACCCCACCTAGACTTGCACCCTACAATTGATAAGTGACCTCCCTATTCTTCCTACCAAAATGTAATAACTCACATTTTTCTGTGTTGAACTTCATTTGCCAATTATATGCCCATTCTGCAAGCTTATTAATGTCCTCCTGTAATTTGTTGCAGTCCTCCTCAGTGTTGTCTATCCCCCCCCCCCAAATTTGGTATCATCCATAAATTTAGAAATTGTGGTCTAGAAATTCAGTTGTTAGCCGCAGCCGCTAGCGCCTTAGGAGGAGGAGAAGTGGGGCGCTAAGCGGCTAGCGCCCGGGCGCGGCGTGATCTGCGCCTCTCTAGAACTTCACTTAAGATTTAGTGGCGGCGCAAAGCCGTAGCGCCCGCTCAGCTGTGCGCGCCGATCCTGACGTCATTTCATGGTACAACGCCCTTGGTGCGCCCCAACCGGAACTTCAGTGGCGCCGCCCTTATGTGCGCCTGGCGCCCCCAGCGACTGGTAGAGGGGAACGGTTCCCAGTTGCTGCGGGGCCCAGGGGGTGCTAATTAAAGGGGACTCCTCCTGCAGTATAAGTGGCAGCCATTTTGCTCCACTCCTTCTTTGTGAGAGACGGATGTTTGGAGAGAGACAAAGGGAGAGAGCTTTCTGGTTTGACTCAATGCTCGCACAGGTGCCTGTGTCTTCAGGCCAGAGCTTTTTACTTGGATTTAACTTTCAGTGCCATGGCCTTGATTCAAAACATATAATGGGGGCTGCAATGGGTGGAAACGTTGACTTACTGCATTGCATTCAAGAGGCTCAGAGACGCTGTGAGAGAGTGCCAGTCATGGCCAGACGGAGAAGGGCCAACAGGCGTCGGCACAGGAGGCCTTACCCACCCAGGGTACACCGCCAGCAGTTCTCATATCTGAACATGTCTGAGGAGCAGTGTGTTCGGAGGCTGCGATTCAGAAGGGAGGTGGTCAATGAGATCTGCCACCTGCTTCGCAGAGATCTGCAGTCACAGCTGAAGAGCAGGACATCTCTGTCGGTGGCAGTGAAGGTGACAGTGGCTCTCAACTTCTATGCCACCGGCTCCTTCCAATCCGCTACTGGGGACATCTCCAACATCTCCCAGTTCGCGGTACATTGCTGCATCCGCCAGGTGACCAATGCCCTTTTCAGAAGGAGACGTCAGTTCATCTCCTTCCCCATGACCCTGGACAAGCAGCAAGAGCGTGCAATGGGATTTGCAGCATTAGCGGGCTTCCCCATTGTGCAGGGCGCCATTGACTGCACGTATGTGGCTTTGCGGGCACCTCTAGAGAATGCCGAGGATTACCGCAACCGGAAGGGCTACCATTCGCTCAACGTGCAGTTGGTGTGTGACCACAGGCAGCTCATACTAGCTGTCAATGCCCGCTTTCCAGGCAGCAGCCACGATGCCTTCATCCTGCGCCAGACTTCTGTGGCAGACATTTTCGAAGCCCAGCCTCACCCACGAGGATGGCTTCTCGGGGACAAAGGCTATCCTTTGTGCACCTGGCTGATGACCCCGCTCCGTGCGCCCAGCACCCCTGCTGAAGAGCGATACAATGACAGCCATCAAGCAACCAGGAATATCATTGAGCAAACAATTGGCATGCTGAAGCAACGGTTCCGCTGTCTGGATCGTTCCGGGGGAGCCCTGCAGTACTCGCCTGAGTGAGTCTCCCATTTTGTTGTAGTGTGCTGCATGCTGCAGAACCTGGCTATCCGCAGGACTCAGCCACTGCCAGCAGACATTGGAGGACCACCAGAGGAGGAGGAGGAGGAGGAGGAGGAGGGGGAGGAGGAGCACCAGCACGGGAGGGAGGCACAAAGTGCAAGGGCCGTCCGTCGGCGGCTTATTGCAACTCGGTTCTAGGCCCCCTCTCAGGGAATGGCTTGTGTCAATGAAAGAAGATGAATGTAGCCGCTCCGCAAGCCCTCAGCCGGTCAAGGCAACAAATACTTCCAAAAGCAAACATGGACAGTGCGATTAAAGAACATTTTTTACTGTGCAAACTCTGTGCCCTTCCCGCATGACAAACTAAGTCAGAGAAACCCCCCAAAAAACAGAGACATAACTGGCTCTCACAACCTTCAAAAATGACCATTATCCTCGGCCTTTATAAAAAACAAACACAACAGTCTCGGCCTTCATATATAAAAGAACACAACAGTCTCGGCCTTCATATATAAAAGAACACAACAGTCTCGGCCTTCATATATAAAAGAACACAACAGTCTCGGCCTTCATATATAAAAGAACACAACAGTCTCGGCCTCATATATAAAAAAATCATTTGGCCACACCTTCTACTTTTTCCCCTGCGAGGGTGATCTGCCTCGCTTCCGCGAGTGGCCCCTTCCTGCCCTGCAGCCCCTCCTCAATGGGGCCCCAGTAGCTGCAGCAAGGCTGGGGGAAGGCTGCTGAGGGTCAGATGGTGAGATGGCAGATGCCCTTGGGGGTCGGCCTGGACCAGCTCTGGGCGTGGAGGGGCCGGCTGCTGACTGCTCCAACTCTGCTTGGGCGGCAGCAGTCTGTCCTACGGGTGGTGGCAACGGCAGTGGAGGAGTGACAGTGTTGGCTGCAGGAATGCTGCCAACCTGACAGAGCACAGGCACTCCCTGGTTGGCTGATACACTGGCACTCGCACGGGCCAGCACTGCAGCATGCGCAGCAATCTGCTGAATCACAGACTGCTGGGCTGCTGCGGTGCGGCGAGTGCCCCGGCGATGCCTGGCCGATCCAGCGAGGGTGGCAGCAGTTAGTGCTCATGTGGCCCTGGTCTGTGTCTGCGTGACACCAGCCAGTGAATGCACGGCACGACTGAGCACTTGGCTGGAAGCCGCCTGTGATGCAGCAAAGTCCTGCAGACTCCTGGCCTGTGCTGCACTGAATTCTTGCAGACTCCTGGCCTGTGCTGCCCCGAATTCCTGTACACTCCATGCCAGTGACTCTATGGAGTCAGGCATCCTTGCCACTGCAGCCATGAGCTCAGTGTGTCTGCGCTCAGCCTGGGCGCCCATTTCTGCAAGGAGCCACACCGCCTCTGCGCTCACTGTAGCAGGACTGGAGGCCGCACTCACCCTCCGGGGAGAAGGCCGCCGAGCTTCCCCACCCCTCCCGCGTTGCTGCAGCCCGCTGGGCCCCGGAGCTTCACTCTCCTCCGACCCTTCCCCCCTGCTCCCCTCCAGGGAAGACGTGTCCCCATCATGGCCATGGGCTGCCTCAGCTGAGGGTGGCACTGATGGTCTGGCTTCCTCTTCCTCCTCCTTGCCTTCCGATTCACTCACAGTGCCAGCTTGAGGGGCCCCCTCCTCACCTGGCGGTTCACCATCTGAAAGCAGGGAGGCACAAGAGTTGCTTTAGAGTGAGGACAGGGCGGCAGTGAGGGAAGCATGAGTGCTGCTATGCACTGCATTGGTTCGATAGTGGCAAAGGATGCTGGTGTGAGGCGCAAGTGGAAAGAGAGAGGTCAAAAAGGTGATGCCCTTACCATTGGGGCCCAGAACAGGATCGGCATCTCCACTGGCGACGGGGCCAATCAGCCGGCCTGACATAATGCGCTCCACACGCTGCTCCAGGTCGCTGAGCTGTTTGAGGTCAGGACGGCCTCCCCCGGTCTGTCGCTGCTGCCTTCGGTTGTGCGCCAGCTTGCCCTGCAAGAGAAAGGATGGCCTCTAAGTACAGTGTGAAGCCCTGATCTTGCCTGCACTGCCTCCCATGGTGGAATAGCCCTGACAGTGTGAAGCCATCATCTTGCCTGCACTGCCTCCCATGGTGGAATAGCCTTGACAGTGTGAAGCCATCATCTTGCCTGCACTGCCTCCCATGGTGGAATAGCCCTGACAGTGTGAAGCCATCATCTTGCCTGCACTGCCTCCCATGGTGGAATAGCCCTGACAGTGTGAAGCCCTCATCTTGCCTGCACTGCCTCCCATGGTGGAATAGCCCTGACAGTGTGAAGCCCTCATCTTGCCTGCACTACCTCCCATGGTGGAATAGCCCTGACAGTGTGTAAAGTCCTGAATGTGCAAGTGATTTTCATGACAGTCCCATAGCTGCTGGATGAGGGCTGGGCATTAGGGCTTTCAGGTCCCTTTGGCCATAAAGTGAGGTGCACATGCAGGGATGAGGAGGATACTGGAAAGGGTACTCACCCTGACAACCCGAGTGAGGTCATTGAACATTTTTCTGCATTGAATTGGAGTCCTGCCAACCACGCTGTTGGAGGCCACCCTGTTTGCCACCTCCCTCCAGGCTTTCCGATGCTCGTTGGGCAGCGGCCTCCTGCCACCTTCAGGGAAGAGGACAAGGCGCCTGTGCTCCACTGCGCCAACCAATACCCTCAGGTCACCCTCGCTGAAGCGCTGCGCTCTCTCCCTGGCCTTCTCTATTGTCCTGGGCGTTGAACAGTTCAAGCAGCAGTGTCAGGCTGTGCTTCAGGGCTGCAGTGTGCAGGGCGTGGCAGCTAAACAATTCCATCCTCCCCCTTTAAGAGCTGACCGGCGCCAGAGTGTCTGCCTTCAATCAGCAACTCGCCGCACCTGCGCTGCGCCCGCCCTCGGTAGTAGCGCCCCGGCTTGCCGGCTTAGCGCCTTATGATAGTCATGCATTGCCTGCTTTAGCGATGCAACTGAATATCGGTGAAGGTGGCGCTAAGTTGCGCCGGGCGCAAAATTTAGCGAACGCCCGGCTGTTGCGCCCCAAATGTGGCTGTACTGAATTTCTAGGCCTGTGTTTTTGATTCCAAAGTCTAAGGCCTAGAAATTCGGTGGGCTGCGCCACCAGTTAGCACCCAAAGAGGGCACTTAGTGGGTTTAGCGCCACTGGCCACGCCTCTCGTGAAATTTAGCGGGGCGCTAATGGCGGCGTTAGCCGGTAGCGCTGCGCCGCCACCGATGATGTCATCGGTGAGTGCAGCGCCCCGCTACCGCCCCAATCGTGAAATTTGGTAGCGCCCCCTGCTGTAACGCCGGTCGCAATTTGCGACCGGTTCAGGGGGGCCTACCTGCGGCGGTAGAGACGCTGAGGTGCGGGGCGGCCATTTTTTTTGCTGGCCGCCTGCCAGCACCTCCTCGTGCAGCCGTCCCCGGCCTCCTGAGCCCCCCCCCCCCCGGCATTGTGCCGGCTGTCTCCCAAGAGCCCGGCACTTCTCCTTGGTGCCGGGCTCTTTTGCCGGCACTCGCGATCTCCGATCGCGCTGCAGCAGGCTCCTCCCCTTTAAGAAGGGGAGGAAAGCCTGCAGTACCGCAGCGCGCCGTGTCACAGCGTGTGGTGCTGCGGCATGTTGCGCTGCGATTTTCAGTTGCAGCGCCCCAAGACGGATGCAGGGCGCCTCGAGTAGCGCCGTGCTTCCGTTTGGGGCGCTCAACCTGAATTTACGGCGGGTGCTCGTGACTCCTTCCGGGGCGGTACTTCCGGCGCCCAGGCGAGACTGGCGCCCCAAACGGGGCGCCACTGAATTTCTAGGCCTAAATTTTTAATGTAAATAATGTAAATTGTGAACATCAGTGATCCCAGCACTGATCCTTGTGGAACACCACTACCCACCTACTGCCACTGTGAATAGCTACCCTTTACTCCCACTCTCTGCTTTCTGTCTTGAAGCCAGCCAACAATCCATTCTGCTACTTGTCCCCTGACTCCTCATTCACTGACCGTATTCATTAGTCTATTATGGGGTACCTTATCAAATCTAGATAAATTACATCTACTGCATTACCATTGTCCACGCTCTCTGTTACCTCTTCAAAAAATTCAATAAGGTTGGTCAAGCAAGATTTTCCCTTTTGAAATCCATGCTGACTATTCATTATTTTACTTTTCATTTCTAGATGTTCTTCTATTCTCTCCTTTAGTAGGGATTCCATTATTTTTCCTACCACTGATGTTAAGCTGACTGGTCTATAATGCCTTCTTAAATATAAGTATTACGTTAGCTATCTGCCAGTACTCTGGCACTATACATTTTTCTAAATGCACTATAATGTGGATAAATGTGAGGTTATCCACTTTGGTGGCAAAAACAGGAAGGCAGATTATTATTTGAATGGCAATAGATTGGGAGAAGGGGAAGTGCAAAGGGACCTGGGTGTTCTTGTGCACCAGTCGCTGGAGGTAAGCATGCAGGTGCAGCAGGCGGTTAACAAGGCAAATGGTAAGTTGGCCTTCGTAGCAAGAGGGTTTGAGTACAGGAACAAGGATGTCTTGCTGCAGTTGTACAGGGCCTTGGTGAGACCGCACCTTGAGTATTGTGTGCAGTTTTGGTCGCCTTATCTGAGGAAGGATGTTCTTGCCATGGAAGGAGTGCAGCGAAGATTCACCAGGCTGATACCTGGGATGGCAGGAATGACATATGAGGAGAGATTGTGTCGATTGGGCTTACACTCACTGGAGTTTAGAAGATTGAGAGGGGATCTCATCGAAACCTATAAAATTCTGTCAGGCCTGGACAGACTAGATGCAGGAAGGATGCATCCCGATGGCCGGGGAGTCCAGAACCAGGGGTCATAGTCTAAGGATAAGGGGTAAGCCATTTAGGACAGAAATGAGGAGGAATTTCTTCACCCAGAGAGTGGTGAACCTGTGGAGTTCTCTGCCACAGAGGGTGGTGGAGGCCAATTCATTAAATATATTCAAGAAGGAGTTGGATATATTTCTTAAGGCTAAAGGGATCAAGGGATACGGGGAGAAGGCAGGGACAGGGTACTGAATTTGGATGATCAGCCATGATCTCATTGAATGGCGGAGCAGGCTCGAGGGGCCGAATGGCCTACTCCTGCTCCTATTCTTCTATGTTTCTAACAAATTATTAATTTTGTGTATTAATGCCTCTTCCCTAGATTCTTTTAAAATGTGTGAATGCAATCCATCTGCACCAGGAGTTTTATCCTCTTTGAGTTTGATTAGTTTATTCAATAATATCCCCTTTTTTATTTTAAATGCCCTTATCTCATTACTCATCTCATCATCCAATGTCATGTCCACCTGTTCTGGCTCCCTGGTAAATACCGAAGCGAAATAATGATTTAATATTCCGCCATCTCCCTATCGTTACCTGTAGTATTGTCATGTCCATCCCTTAATGGCCCTATTCCCATCCCAACCTTCCTTTTTTATTGATGTGCCTGTAAAATATTTTACTATTTTGTTTTATGTTCCTTGATAATTTAATTTCATAGTTCCTCTTTGCCTTCCTAATTGTTTTTTTGGCTTCTCTCCCAATCCCTTCGTATTCTCTCTTATCATGCACTCCTCTGCTATCTATGTACTTAATGCATGCTTCGTTCCTTACCTTCAATTGTTTTCTTATGTCTTTATTCATCCATCGAGTCTCATTAGTGTTTAGCTTGTTCTTTCCTTTTAGCGGAATATATTTTTTCTGCACTCTGTTGAACATCGTTTTAAATGTTTCCCATTGTCACTGTACATCATTGTTTGCCAATATTGTTGCCCATTTTATCTTCCCAAGTTCTATTCTCTGCGACTATGACCATGGTGTATTACCTCACCTGTTCCTTCTTGACCTCTCTGCAGCAATTAAGATGGTTGCCCACATCATCTTCCTTCAACCCCTTTCCTCTGTTGTTCAGTTCAGTTGGATTGCCCTTATGTGGTTCCACTCTTAACTATCCGATTGTACCCGTAGCATTTCAGTCAATAGCTGCTGTTTCACCCCATAGTGTCATCTCCAAAGTACCCCAAAGATCTATCCTAGGTCCCCTTCTGTTCCTCATCTACATGCTGCCCCTTGGCTACATCATCGGTGGGCATGGGGTCAACTTTCACATTTATGCTGGTGATATCTAGTTCTACCTTCCCACCACTTCTACTGCCTCGCCCAACACCCAACCTTTGTATGAGCGACAATCTTCTCTATTAACCATTGGGAAGACTCCCCATTCCTCTGTCTCTAGCCTCTTGTGCATTCCCCACCCCCCATTTTGCCCTAACATTGGCCTTCATCTGCCAAGGCCCCACTCTATGGAATTGCTTCCCTAAAGCCCTCTGCCTCTCCACCCTTTTCTCTTCCTTTTAGACCCTCCTTAAATCCCATCTCTTTGATCAAGCTTTTGGTCACCCCGCTTAATATCTTCTTCTTTGGCTCAGTGTCCATTTATTTCATTACACTCTGTGAAGTACCTTGGGGCTTTATTTCTACAATAAACGTGCAATATAATTGCATGTTGTTGTTGTTGTTGAATGGTCACCAGGGACTACTCTGTAAAATCAGAGATGGTAAGCGCTTATTAATAAAATACATATATACAAACATACAAAAATGCCAGGCAGGAAAAGATCAGCTGGTCCATCAAGCCTACCCCGCACCATGATGGCTCGACCATCATGACTAAATATTCCTTCTCTCACAATTAGCCCCGTAACCATGTAATCTCCTGGGAGAGACAAAAAAAAGAAAAAGAAACAGGGCTAATAAGGGAAAAAATACTCTGCAAAATTCCTCTCTGACCCCCTCAGCGATCAAAACCATTCCAGGAGATCACATGGACTGAGTGTGACCTATAAAGACACTTGCCTTCTATATAATGCAATCTCTGCCCCAGTCAAGAACTGGTTCAGCTCCCTCTTGAAGGTGTATGGAGAGTCAGCACCCACCAAACCAGCTGACAGTGCATTCCAGAGCTTCACTACTCTCTGGGAAAAGGACATAGGAACATAACACAAGAAATAGGAGCAGGAGTCGGCCATTTGGCCCTTCGCACCTGCTCCGCCATTCAATAAGATCATGGTTGATCTGCTACCTCAACTCCCCCTTCCCGCACTATCCCCATGTCCCTTGATTCCCATAGTATCCAAAAATCTATCCATCTCTGTCTTGAATATACTCAACAACTGAATATCCACAGCTCTCTGGGGTAGAGAATTACTAAGATTCACAATTCTTTCAGTGAAGAAATTTCTCTTCATCTCAGTCCTAAATGGTCGATCCCTTATTCTGAGACATTGACCCCTAGTTCTAGACTCCCCAGCCAAGAGGAAACATCCTCCCAGCATCTATGCTGCCAAGCCCATTAAGAATTTTATATGTTTCAATGAGATTGCCTCTCATTCTTCTAAACTCTAGGGAATATAGGCCTAGTCTGCTCAATCTCTCCTCATAAGACAATTCCCTCATCCCAGGAATCAGTCTAGTGAACCTTCATTGCACTCCCTTTAAGGCAAGTATATCCTTCCCTAGGTAAAGAGACCAAAATTGTACGCAATACTCCAGATGTGGCCTCATCAAGGCCCTATATAATTGTAGTAAGACTTCTTTACTCATATGCTCCAATCCCTTTGTAATAAAGGCTAACATACCATTTGAATTCCTAATTATTTGCTGAACCTGCATCTTAACATTCTGTGATTTGTGTACAAGGACACCCACGTCCTTCTGAGTACCAACATTTCCTAGTCTCTCACCATTTAAAAAAAATTTCTGCTTTTCTATTTTTCCTACCAAAGTGGATAACTTCTCCACATAATATTCCATCTGCCATGTTCTTGCCACTCAGTAAACCAGCCTATATCCCTTTGCAGCCTCTTTCCATCCTCCTCACAATTTACTTTTCCACCTAACATTGTATTGTCAGCAAACTTGGATACATTACACTTGGTCCCCTCATCTAAGTCATTGTAAATAGCTACGGTCCAAGCACTGATCCTTGCGGTACCCCACTAGTTACAGCCTGCCACTGGTCCGTTTATTTCGACTCCCTGTTTTCAGTACATTAACCAATCCTCAATCTATGCTAATATATTACCCCCCAACCCCATGAGCCCTAATTTTGTGTAAGAACCTCTGGTTTGGCGCCTTATCGCCCTTCGAGCCTGCTCTGCCATTTAATGAGATCATGGTTGATCTTCTGCCTCAACTCCATTCGCCGGCCCTATCGCCATATCCCTTGATGCCTTTACTAGTCAGAAATCTATCGACTTCTGTTTTGAATATACCCAATGACTGAGCCTCCACAGCCCTTTGGGGTAGAGAATTCCAAAGATTCACCACCCTCGGAAGGAATTTCTTCTCATCTCAGTCCTGAATGGCCTACCCTTTATCCTGAGGCTGTGGCCCCTGGTTCTAGACTCCCCAGTCAAGGGAAACATTCTCCCAGCAACCATCCTATCAAGCCCTGTAATAATTTTGTATGCTTCAATGAGAGCCCCTCTCATTCTTCTCATTTCAAGAGAATACAGGCCTAGTTTATTCAATCTCTTCTCATACGACAGTCCCGCCATCCCAGGAATCAATCTTGTGAACCTTCATTGCACTCCCTCTATGGCAAGTATATCCTTCCTTAGGTAAGGAGACCAAAATTGTACACAGTACTCCAGGTGTGGTCTCACCAAGGCCCTATATAATTGGAGTAAGACTTATTTACTCCTGTACTCAAATCCTCTTGTAATGAAGGCCAGCATACCATTAGCTTTCCTAATGGCTTGCTGCACCTGCACATTCACTTCCAGTGACTCATGTAAAAGGACACTCTTTAGGAAATACTCTGCCTTTCTGTTTTTTCTACCAAAGTGGATAACTTCACATTTATCCACATTATATTCCATCTGCCATGTTCTTGCCCACTCACTGAGCCTGTCGAGATCCCCTTGAAGCCTCTTCACATCCTCTTCGCATCTGACACTGCCACCTAGCTTTGTACCATCAGCAAATTTGGAAATGTTACATTTAGTCCCCTCATCCAAATCATTGATATAGATTGTGAATAGCTAGGGCCCAAGCACTGATCCTTGCACTATCCCAGTAGTCACAGCCTGCCATCCTGAAAAAGACCCGTTTATCCCTACTCTTTGTTTTCTGTCTGTTAACCAATTCTCAATCAATGCTAGTATATTACCCCCAATTCCATGTGCCCTAATTTTGTTCATCAACCTCTTGCGTGGGACCTTATGGAAGGCCTTCTGAAAATCCAGATACACTACATCTGCCAGTTCCCCTTTGTCTACTCCACTAGTTACATCCTCAAAGAACTCCAATAGGTTTGTCAAACAGGATTTTCCTTTCATAAATCCATGTTGACTCTGCCCAATCTTACGATTAGTTTCTAAGTGCCCAGTTATTGCATCCTTTATAATAGATTCCAGCATTTTCCCAGCTACTGATTTGAGGCTAACAGGTTTGTAGTTCCCCGTTTTCTCTCTCTCTCCTTTCTTAAATAGCGGGGTTACATTTGCTATCCTCCAATCTGCAGGAACCGTTCCAGAATCTATAGAATTTTGGAAGATGACAACCAATGCGTCCACTATCTCAATGGCCACCTCTTTCAAAACCTTAGGATGTAGGTCATCTAGTCCTTGAGATTTATCGACTTTGAGTCCCATTAATTACAAAGGCATTCTGTCGGTCTACCGGATTTTCCTCATCCACTTACCCTAGTGACTTCCTCAAAATCAAATTTGTTAGGCATGACCTTATTTTTGGAAGCCATGTTGTGAGTTAATATGAGAAACTTTGCTTTACAAATGACTGGTAGACTATCTTCATACAGTCTGACTGCGATAATGCATAAAATGGGTACTGAAATAAATCTTCTCCAACAAAAATGGACTTGGATAAGGGCATGAACATTGGTCTGTGAAATTAAATCAAGACTTACATGGTTCGATACACTGCACAGAATGCATTGGATACCTGTGTGCCTGAGCATGTAAACTGTGCATATTCTGATGAATAATAGCAGCATTAAGCTAGCAATTGTACATTTATGAGAGTTATGGAATAGCTGCCAACTCTATCCCTTTTGTCATAAATGTTTGGTGACTCCACAAAGTTGTGAGGTTCCCTGTATCAGCAGATCCCCTCCTAACAATTTTGAGCAGACTTTTATGAATGCTAAATTTGTTTGAGAACATGGTTAAACATGTCCTGGCAAAAAAAAAGACAACTCTTAGACACACTGAGGGTGTAGTTAATTAGTACTGAATGCATCTTTCTCAGAATACTTGATAGACTGAAGTGACATTTGAACATAATCATAATAAAAGTTAAAATAAGAAAAGGTCATTCGACCTAGCATTCAGCTTTATATCCAACTATATTCCGAATGCCCCTAAATTCTGCATCTCTACTAGCCTGTCTGGCAGAGACATTTATCACCCTTTATGTGAAAAAGCTCCATCTGATGTCTGATCTAAATTTACTGTCCACTGATTTATATTTATGACCTCTGGTCCTATTATCCTGCTTTATTTTAAAGTAATATATTCTATATTTACTTTTTCTAAGCCATTTAATATTTTATATGCTTCAAAGGGAGCCCTTTAACCATCTTATTTCTAGGCTGTAGAGTGTGGAATTTCTGCAGGAGTTCCCTGGCGGGAGATTGGCAGAACCTCCACTTAAGTTATGGCGTGAGATCAGAACTTATTGGAAATTCAGGGCTTGAGTATTTTTAAATTATTTCTCATAGTTTATCTTCCTTGGAACTATTCTTGTTGCTCTTCATTGTACCTTCTTCAATGTTTGTGTACCCCTTTTGTGCTGTGGTGATCAGAACTATGCACAGTACTTCAAGTGTGGTTTGACCAGTACATTGTCCTCCTCCACGGTCTCTAAATTGTCAGACTGCTTGTCAGACATCCAGTTCTGGATGAGCAGAAATTTTCTCCAATTAAATATTGGGAAGATAAAGCCACTGTTTTCAGTCCCCATCACAAACTCCGTTCCCTAGCCACTGACTCCATCCCTCTCAACATCTGTCTGAGGCTAAACCACACTGTTCGCAACCTTGGTATCATTTTTGACCCTGATATGAGCCTCCGACCACATATCCGAAACATAACTAAGACCACCTATTTCCACCTCCATAACATCGCTCATCTCCGCCCTTGCCTCTGCTGAAACCCTCATCCATGCCTTTGTTACTTCTAGACTTGACTATTCCAATGCACTCCTGGCTGGCCTCCCACATTCTACCCTACATAAACTTGAGGTCATCCAAAACTCGGCTGCTCGTGTCCTAACTCGCACCAAGTCCCGTTCGCCCATCACCCCTGTGCTCGCTGACTTACATTGGCTCACGGTTAAACAATGCCTCGATTTCAAAATTTTCATCCTTGTTTTCAAATCCCTCCAGGGCCTCGCACCTCCCTATCTCTGTAATCCCCCCAAGCCCCACAACCCCTCAAGATATCTGTGCTCCTCTAATTCTGCTCTCTTGAGCATCCCTGATTATAATCACTCAACCTTTGGTGGCTGTGCCTTCTGTTGCCTAGGCCCTAAGCTCTGGAATTCCCTGCCTAAACCTCTCCGCCTCTCTTTCCTCCTTTAAGACACTCCTTACCTCTTTGACCAAGCTTTTGATCACCTGCCCTAATTTCTCCTTATGTGGCTCGGTGTCAAATGTTTTCTCTTATAACACTCTTGTGAAGGGGCTTGGGATGTTTTACTACGTTAAAGGTGCTATATAAATACAAGTTGTTGTTGTTGTTGTCCAATCTCAGCATAATCTCAGTCAATTTGTATTCCACTACTCTGGCAATATAGTACTGATTTTTTGATTCCAGCAAAATTGGGACAGGAGTCATTTGTGACACATGCACACCCGTGAGAGCATCGGGAGGGCCAGTCTCGTTGAATTTTCTGAGGCAAGCTGCTCTTCTCAGTAGTATAGGCTCCTTGCACAGGTAGTAAGCTACAAGTTGGTTGGCTTCAAATTGGAAAATTGGGCATGCTAATAACTCTTTAAGGCTGCTGCTCACTGCTATATTTCAAGTGGTTTAGCAGAGAGCAAAGCAGAGGGATGGAGGAGTGGAGAAAAGGAGTTCCAAACAGAAGGGCCAAAGCGGCTGAGATCTCACCAGCAATGGTGGGGCAAATGCACAAAAAGCCAGTCAAAAGGTGAAAGGATGTGAAAGAGAATGTAAAGGTACAGGAGGTTACAGAGAGATTTGAAGACAAGGATGAGAATTTTAAATTTCATATATTGGTGACAGGGAGCCAATGTAGTTCAGCGAAGATAATGGTAATGGGTGAGTGGGACTTAGTGTGGGACAGGATACATAGAATTACAGCATGGAACCAGGATCTTCTGCCCAACCAGTTCGTGTTGTTGTTTTTCCTCCACACGAACAGTAGTTCTGATCCCATGTGACTGTCCTGTTCCCATATCTTTTTATCCCCCTTGCTATCATTTACCTAACTCACCTATTTTTAAATGTTGAGATGGTCTCTTCTTCAAACACAATGGCCGCGAAATTCCCATGCTTAGTGCTGGCTGTTAAGTCTGGTTTGCAGTCCCCCTCACACTGCAGCATGACAAGGAAATGGAGCAGCGGCACCAAAGACAAGCTGCTCACAGAGGTAAGAAGAGGAAGGGGAAGAGGACTCTCAGCAGGTCTTACCCACCTTGGGTCTTCAGGGAGCACTTCTTCTGCCTACACATAAGCCAGGAGCAGTGTATTTGGAGGCTCCAAATCACAGATGTCACAGATCTGCCACCTCCTGCAACCAGACCTGCAGCCTCAGAGCAAAGCAACGACCAATGTTCCCATTATGCTGTGTGGCCGCACAGCTCCCAGAAATTCCCACGCAGTCGGCTCACTGGCTCACCAGCTTTTAAATAGGAAAAGCCGCGCTCACAGGCCATTTTGAATGGGCCGTGCAGCCACTTAAAGGGGCCATGCACCCAAAAAGAAATTAAAGGCAACATTGGCGATGACGGCTCTTCCAGTGGCTCGCAAGGTTACCGTGGCACCAAATTTTTTCGCCAGCAGATCCTTCCACGCTGGAGCAGGAGCGTATTGCAGTTCGCCATCCATCGCTGTATCCAAGAGGTCACAAAGGCTCTGTACAGAGAGAAGCAGGAGGAGTGCGCACATGGCTTTGCCAGGATATCAGGCTTCCCCATGGTTCATGTCACCATTGACTGCACACACGTGGCTTTGTGGGCACCGCATATAAATCCAGAGATATACTGCAAAGGATACCACTCTCTTAACGGGATGTATCCCAGGCTGCTGTGTGAGGCAAGGAAGGAGATTGCAGGGGCTCTGACACAATTTTTCAGAACCTCTCTGGCCACAGGGGAGGTACCAGAGGACTGGAGAACATTTGTAGTACCATTATTCAAGAAGGGTAGTAGGGATAAACCAGGGAATTACAGGCCAGTGAGCCTAACATCAGTAGTAAGGGAATTATTGGAAACAATTCTGAGGGACAGAATTAGTTTCCACTTGGAGAGGCAGGGATTAATCAGGGATAGTCAGCATGGCTTTGTCAGGGGGCAATCATGTCTGACCAATTTGATTGAATTTTTCGAGGGGGTGACTAGGTGTGTGGATGAGGGTAGTGCAGTTGATGTAGTCTACATGGACTTAAGTTAGGCTTTTGACAAAGTCCCACATGGGAGACTGGTCAAGAAGGTAAGAGCCCGTGGGATCCAGGGCAATTTGGCACATTGGATCCAAAATTGGCTTAGTGGCAGGAGGCAGAGGGTGATGGTCGAAGGTTGTTTTTGTGGCTGGAAGCCTGTGTCCAGTGGTGTACTGCAGGGATCGGTGATGTGTCCTTTGCTGTTTGTAGTGTACATTAATGATTTAGATATGAATGTAGGTGGTATGATCAGTAAGTTCGCAGATGACACAAACATTGGTGGAGTGGTAAATAGCGAGGAGGGAAGCCTCAGGCTGCAGGACGATATAGATGGGATGGTTAGATGGGCAGAACAGTGGCAAATGGAATTTATCCCTGAAAAGTGTGAGGTGATGTATTTTAGGAGGACTAACAAGGCAAGGGAATACACAATGAATGGTAGGATCCTAGGAAGGACAGAGGATCAGAGGAACCTTGGTGTGCATGTACATAGATCCCTGAAGGCAGCAGGGCAGGTAGATAAGGTGGTTAAAAAGGCATATGGGATACTTGCCTTTATTAGCCGAGGCATAGAATATAAGAGCAGGGAGGTTATGATGGAGCTGTACAAAACGCTAGTTAGGCCACAGCTGGAATACTGTGTGCAATTCTGGTCACTACACTATAGGAAGGATGTGATTGCATTGGAGAGGGTGCAGAGGAGATTCACCAGGATGTTACCTGGGCTGGAGCGCTTCAGCTATGAAGAGAGACTGGACAGGCTAGGGTTGTTTTCCTTAGAGCAGAGAAGGCTGAGGGGGGGCCTGATTGAGGTGTACAAAATTATGAGGGGCATAGACAGGGTAGATAGAAAGGAACTTTTCCCCTTAGTACAGGGATCAATAACCAGGGGGCATAGTTTCAAGGTAAGGGGCAGGAGGTTTAGAGGGGATTTGAGGAAAAGCTTTTTCACCCAGAGGGTGGTTGGAATCTGGAACTCACTGTCTGAAAGGGTGGTAGAGGCAGGAACCCTCACAACATTCAAGAAGCATTTAGATGAGCACTTGAAACTGTTGTATCCGTGTGTTAATGAAGACACGAAATGCAGGAGTTGGTTTACAGGTGTTTACTGAACAAAGTCTGGAGGTGAACTAAAAGATACAAGACACTATACAGGCTTATATAGCCCGAGTGGCCACTACCGGCATTACAGTACACAGGGGCTCGTAAAGGCACATACACCACAATTCCTCCCCTTTTAGACAACCAGTACATAACATTTTAAGTAATCATTAATTAACATGTTTACAAGAACAATAATCTACACATTTGCTGCAGTTAATCAATTATAAGTCAGTCTCTCTGGAGGCTTCCTGACTCGGTCCGGATAACGCCTCGGTGGTGTAGTCGTTTTCGGTGGTGTAGTAGGTTCTTTTGGCAAGGTCGATTCGGCTTGAATGCCAGTGTCGGGTTCATCTGGTTCCAGTATCACCGGATCGGAGGTAGTTACTATGGGTATCTCTGCTTCATCATTAGGCGTATAGAGTTGTGGTGTATGTGGTGTATGTGCCTTTAAGAGCCCCAGGTGTACTGTAATGCCGGTAATGGCCACTCGGGCTATATAAGCCTGTATATTGTGTTGTATCAGTTAGTTCCCCTCCAGACTTTGTTTAGTAAACACCTATCAAACCAACTCCTGTCTTCAGTGTCTCTATCAACACACAGACACAACAGTGGCGACGAATTGGAAACGGACTTACCTGCAATTCGGCACCACCTCAAGGACATCGATTCCTCTGGCGTCCAAAGTTGAAGAAAAATCAAGAAAAAGAAAAAGCTGTGGTTTCACCAGCTAGCCAAGCTGGTGGCAGGTACTGCAATAATCCTTCCTGGGCGTCGGGCTGGGGCTCCAGCAGCTGGCTCTACAGCTAGGCCAAGCACCGAAAGCGGAGGCAAGCAGTAACAGACGGGGAGGGAGCACTCGGGAGACGGCCGGCGCTGCAAGCAGGTCGGCGTTCAGACCTAGAGAGAGAGTCCGGTGGGAACGAGTCTCCAACTGTAAATAAATAAATAAAAAGAACGGAAACCGCGGGAAACAGCGTTGTCATCGGCAGCAGTGGCGGGGAAGCGCGGGAAGCGCCATATCTTTTCTGCAGTAAAAAAAAAATCGCGGGAAGCGCCATTTTATTTCTAGGATGCCTAAGTCTGGCAATATTGATGCTTTTGATAACGAGATAGAGGGTTGGACCACATATGTGGAAAGAGTGGAGGTATATTGCACCGCAAATGGAATAGAAGATGAAAAAAAAGCTTCAGTGCTGCTAAATCTAATGGGCGCAAAGACATGCGGGCTGTTACGAAATTTAATCACTCCAGCCAAACCAAAGGTCAAGAATTTTAAAGAAATTGTTGATGCCCTACAGGAGCACTTAAACCCAACACCGCTGCTGATAGCGGAACGATTCAAATTCTTCAAGAGAAATCAACACAAGAATGAAAGTAACGCTGATTACCTCACCGAATTAAGAAAGCTCTCAAAACACTGCCAATTCGGGGCAGGACTAGCAGATTATCTTCGAGACAAATTCGTCTGCGGTCTCTTAAGTGAAGGAACACAGAAAAGGCTGCTTTCTGAAAAAGATTTAACACTGGACAAGGCTTTCAGTATGGCTGTATCATACGAAGCAGCCGCAAGAGGAGCTGCAGAGATACAACAAAAGACACAGGACTTCGGCACCCATGAAATGACATAGGGTTTCGAGAGATGTTATCGCTGCGGCAGATCCACCCATGACCAGAGGGACTGCTGGTTCAAGGACAAAGCATGCAGGCAATGCGGAAAGATTGGACACATTGCACGGGTATGCCGATCTGGACAAAAAAATCCACAGACAGGAAAAAAACAATCAATAAAGAAAAGTGCAGAAAGGTACAAATGATGACAGACAGTAGCTCCGAAGACCAGAAGAGCGATAGCGACTCCGAAAACAAGAGACTAAGCTGTCTCAAATTACATAATGTAATTGCCAAAGATGATTACCAGACCATTTGGGTTACCCTCACGATAGCAGGGTCCCCAGTTAAAATGGAGCTAGATACAGGATCAGCTCTGACCGTCATAAATTGACGGGATTACGAGCGGCTATTTCCGCATATACCTTTAAAAGACGCATCCATTATCTTGAAAACATATACGGGGCAGAAAGTATACCCCAAAGGAAAAATAAGGGTGCCTGTTGTATACAACGGCAAGGAAATACAAAAGTTGTATTTATACATTCTACAAGATGGTGGTCCACCGCTGTTGGGACGTGAATGGATCAGGAAAATACGTTTAGACTGGCATTCTATTCAGGCACTGACAGTGACCAGTAAGAAAAAAAACGATGATGACGTCATACCTGAACGATTAAAAGACATCTTGGCCAACGCCAAAGAAGTGTTTCAAGAGAAACTAGGAACCTTGAAAGGCATCACCGCCTCAATAAAAGTGGAAGATGCAGCAATTCCCAAGTTTTTTAAGGCAAGACCGGTGCCATACGCAATTTGTCCAGCAGTCGAGGCAGAGCTGCAGAATTTGGAAAAGGCAGGCGTATTATCCAAAATAGATTGGAGCGAGTGGGCAACACCCATCGTTCCAGTCATGAAGAAAGCATTGAATAATGATAAATCTGAAGAACAGAGAAAAATTCGCATCTGTGGAGACTTCAAGGTGACTGTAAACCCGGTCCTTCACACGGTACAGTATCCTCTTCCGAGGATAGAAGATATTTTCGCCTCACTATCCGGAGGGAAACGTTTCACCAAAATTGACCTTGCACAGGCATATCTACAGATGGAGGTTGAAGAGGCCTCTAAAAATATCTCACGATAAATACACACAAAGGTCTGTACCAGTACAATCGACTGGTTTTCGGAGTAGCATCCGCTCCAGCTATCTGGCAAAGAGCTATGGAGCAAGTCCTCCAAGGGATTCCGGGGACTCAATGCTACCTAGACGACATCCTTGTAACAGGAGAAAACGACAACGAGCACCTTGCCAATTTGGAGCAGGTGCTCACTAGGCTGAGAGAACGGGGCCTACGAGCAAGTCGCCCCAAGTGCGAATTTTTCCAAAATCAAATATCATATTGTGGCCACATAATTAATAAGGAAGGGTTGCATAAGTCACCTGAAAAAATTGAAGCGGTCATAAAAGCCCCAGCACCTGAAAATGTTTCACAATTAAGGTCGTTCCTGGGATTAATAAATTACTATCATAAATTTTTACCGAACTTATCAACTCTTCTACACCCTCTTAATGAACTGCTACAAACAGGAGTAATTTGGAAATGGAGCGAAGACTGTAAACGTGCCTTCCATAAATGCAAAGAATTAATCACGTCCAAAGAAGTTTTGGCTCATTACAACCCATCACTGCCAATCAGACTGGCGTGCGATGCATCCCCTTACGGCGTAGGAGCAGTATTATCGCATAAATTCCCTGATGGCTCGGAACGGCCGATAGCTTTTGCGTCACGCTCATTGAACTCAGCTGAGCGTAACTATGCCCAAATCGACAGGGAAGCACTCAGCCTGGTATGGGGAGTGAAGAAATTCAACCATTACCTACACGGACAAAAATTTACCTTGTTGACCGACCATCAACCCCTCATCTCCATATTCAACCCTAAAAAGGGTGTTCTCATTATGACAGCGCAAAGGCTACAGAGATGGTCCCTTTTTCTAGGGGCACACCAATACAACATAGAATACAAAGGATCAAAACAGCATGGGAATGCTGACGGGTTATCGCGCCTACCGTTGCCAACATTAGAAAAAGCACCTACCGTAGACCCAGTGGAGATTTTCCACTCTACCATAGTCGAATGTCTACCAGTAACAAATTCTGCCATTGAAAGGGAAACTAGAAATGACCCGACACTCTCACGAGTCTACGATTTAACAGTGAAGGGATGGCCAGCACATGGCGAACCACTGTTGCCAGCATTCTCGCAAAGAAGAGAACAGCTGTCAGTGTACTGAGGAACGTTGATGTGTGGATCGAGAGTGGTGATTCCACCCAAACTCCAGGATAAAGTTCTAAAGGAGCTTCACGAGGGGCATCTGGGTGGAGTGAAAATTAAGAACCTAGCCAGGGCGTTTGTATGGTGGCCAGGTATCGATGGAGACATCAAAGAAATGACCAAGAGCTGCCTAGGATGCCAGAAGGTCCAAAACGCTCCACCCCAAGCCCCTCTACATCCATGGGAGTGGCCCTCATCTCCATGGCAAAGGGTACACATCAACTTTGCTGGTCCCTTTATGGACTCAATGTTCTTAATCGCGGTTGATGCACACTCCAAGTGGCCGGAGGTAATAAAGATGTCCTCCACCACCACGGAAAAATCCATCACAGTATTAAGGGCCATATTTGCCAGGAATGGGCTGCCTGAACAGATCTGTTCTGATAATGGACCGCAATTTGTGTCCGAAGAATTCAGGAAGCTCTTAAAAAACAATGGGGTTAAGCACTACACGTCCGCCCCATACCATCCCGCCACCAATGGATTGGCTGAAAGGTTTGTCCAGACCTTCAAGAAGGCCATAAAGGCCATGGGTAATGAAGACATAAAACTTCAGCACAAGGTGGATAACTTCTTGTTCGCATACAGGAATGCAACACATATGGTTACAAACCAAACTCCTGCCATGATGTTCTTCAATAGAAGCCTAAGATGCCGGCTGGATTTGATCAAGCCCAACATCAGAAGGGACGTGGAGAACCGACAATTTCAAGGCATGAATGAAAGGCCAACTAGAACCTTCCAGATAGGTCAACAAGTTTTGGCCCGGGACTACCGTACCGAGAAATGGCAGCCTGGAACTATCTGTACACGACTAGGACCGCTGATGTATACCGTGGACATCGGAGAAAGCAAAATAAGGCGCCATGCTGACCAAATCATAGAGTTATCCGAAATGGGACAACCTATACCACAACTCTATACGCCTAACGATGAAGTAGAGATACCCATATTTACCTCCGATCCGGTGATACTGGAACCCGATGAACCCGACACTGGCACTCAAGCCGAATCAGCCTTGCCAAAAGAACCTACTACACCACCAGAAACTACTACACCACCGAGGCGTTATCCGGACCGAGTCAGGAAGCCTCCAGAGAGACTGACTTATAATTAATCAACTGCAGCAATATGTAGATTATTTTCCTTGTAACATGTAATTAATAATTACTTAAAATATTATGTACTGGTTGGCTAAAAGGGGAGGAATTGTAGTGTATGTGCCTTTAAGAGCCCCAGGTGTACTGTAATGCCGGTAATGGCCACTCGGGCTATATAAGCCTGTATATTGTGTTGTATCAGTTAGTTCCCCTCCAGACTTTGTTTAGTAAACACCTATCAAACCAACTCCTGTCTTCAGTGTCTCTATCAACACACAGACACAACAGTGTAGGTTGTCCATTTTCGGATGACTCTATGATCTGGTCAGCATGGCGCCTTATTATGCTTTCTCCAATGTCCACGGTATACAACAGCGGTCCTAGTCATGTGCAAATAGTTCCAGGCTGCCATTTCTCGGTACGGTAGTCCCGGGCCAAAACTTGTTGACCTATCTGGAAGGTTCTAGTTGGCCTTTCATTCATGCCTTGAAATTGTCGGTTCTCTACGTCCCTTCTGATGTTTGGCTTGATCAAATCCAGCCGGCATCTTAGGCTTCTATTGAAAAACATCATGGCGGGAGTTTGGTTTGTAGCCACATGTGTTGCATTCCTGTATGCAAACAAGAAGTTATCTACCTTATGCTGTAGATTTATGTCTTCATTACCCATGGCCTTTATGGCCTTCTTGAAGGTCTGGACAAACCTTTCAGCCAATCCATTGGTGGCGGGATGGTATGGGGCGGACGTGTAGTGCTTAACCCCATTGTTTTTTAAGAACTTCCTGAATTCTTCGGACACAAATTGCGGTCCATTATCAGAACAGATCTGTTCAGGCAGCCCATTCCTGGCAAATATGGCCCTTAATACTGTGATGGATTTTTCCGTGGTGGTGGAGGACATCTTTATTACCTCCGGCCACTTGGAGTGTGCATCAACCGCGATTAAGAACATTGAGTCCATACATAAATGAACCAGCAAAGTCGATGTGTACCCTTTGCCATGGAGATGAGGGCCACTCCCATGGATGTAGAGGGGCTTGTGGTGGGCGTTTTGGACCTTCTGGCATCCTAGACAGCCCTTGGTCATTTCTTCGATGTCTCCATCGATACCTGGCCACCACACAAACGCTCTGGCTAGGTTCTTCATTTTCACTCCACCCAGATGCCCCTCGTGAAGCTCCTTTAGCACTTTATCCTGGAGTTTGGGTGGAATCACCACTCTGGATCCACACATCAAGGTTCCTCGGCACACTGACAGCTGTTCTCTTCTTTGCGAGAATGCTGGCAACAGTGGTTCGCCATGTGCTGGCCATCCCTTCACCGTTAAATCATAGATTCGTGAGAGAGTCGGGTCATTTCTCGTTTCCTTTTCAATGGTAGAATTTGTTACTGGTAGACATTCCACTATGGTTGAGTGGAACATTTCCACTGGGTCCACTGTTGGTGCCTCTTCTACCATTGGCAACGGTAGACGCGATAAACCGTCAGCATTTCCATGCTGTTTTGATCCTTTGTATTCTATGTCATATTGGTGTGCCCCTAGGAAAAGGGACCACCTCTGTAGCCTTTGCGCTGTCATAATGGGAACGCCCTTTTTATGGTTGAATATGGAGACGAGGGGTTGATGGTCAGTCAACAAGGTAAATTTTTGTCCATGTAGGTAATGGTTGAATTTCTTCACTCCCCATACCAGGCTGAGTGCTTCCCTGTTGATCTGGGCATAGTTACCCTCAGCTGAGGTCAATGAGCATGACGCAAAAGCTATCGGCCACTCCGAGCCATCAGGGAATCTATGCGATAATACCGCTCCTACGCCATAAGGGGATGCATCGCACGCCAGTCTGATTGGCAGTGATGGGTTGTAATGAGCCAAAACTTCCTTGGACATGATCAAGCCTTTGCATTTATGGAAGGCACGTCTACAGTCTTCGCTCCATTTCCAAATTACTCCCGTTTGTAGCAGTTCGTTAAGAGGGTGCAGAACAGTTGACAAATTCGGTAAAAATTTATGATAGTAATTTATCAATCCCAGGAACGACCTTAATTGTGAGACATTTTCAGGTGCTGGGGCTTTTATGACCGCTTCAATTTTTTCAGCTGACTTATGCAACCCTTCTTCGTTAATTATGTGGCCACAATATGATATTTTTTTCTGGAAAAATTCGCACTTGGGGCGATTTGCTCGTAGGCCCCGTTCTCTCAGCCTAGTGAGCACCTGCTCCAAATTGGCAAGGTGCTCGTTGTCGTTTTCTCCTGTTACAAGGATGTCGTCTAGGTAGCATTGAGTCCCCGGAATCCCTTGCAGGACTTGCTCCATAGCTCTTTGCCAGATAGCTGAAGCTGTTGCTACTCCGAAAACCAGTCGATTGTATGGTACAGGCCTTTGTGTGTGTTTATTGTGAGATAATTTTTAGAGGCCTCCTCAACCTCCATCTGTAGATATGCCTGTGCCAAGTCAATTTTGGTGAAACGTTTCCCTCCGGATAGTGAGGTGAAAATATCTTCTATCCTCGGAAGAGGATACTGTACCGTGTGAAGGACCGGGTTTACAGTCACCTTGAAGTCCCTACAGATGCAAATTTTTCTCTGTTCTTCAGATTTATCATTATTCAACGTTTTCTTCATGACCAGGACGATGGGTGTTGCCCACTCGCTCCAATCTATCTTGGATAACACGCCTGCCTTTTCCAAATTCTCCAGCTCTGCCTCGACTGCTGGACGAATTGCGTATGGCACTGGCCTTGCCTTAAAAAACTTGGGAATTGCTGCATCTTCCACTTTTATCAAGGCGGTGACGCCTTTCAATGTTCCTAGTTCCTGTTGAAACACTTCTTTGGCGTTGGCCAAGATGTCTTTTAATCATTCAGGTATGACGTCATCATCATTTTTTTCTTACTGGTCACAACAGCGGTGGACCACCATCTTGCAGAACGTATAAATATAACTTCTGTATTTCCTTGCCGTTGTATACAACAGGCACCCTTATTTTCCCTCTGGGGTATACTTTCTGCCCCGTATATGTTTTCAAGATAATGGATGTGTCTTTCAAAGGTATATGCGGAAATAGCCGCTCGTAATCCCGTCGACTTATGACGGTCAGAGCTGATCCTGTATCTAGCTCCATTTTAACTGGGGACCCCGCTATCATGAGGGTAACCCAAATGGTCTGGTAATCTTCTTTGGCAATTACATTATGTAATTTGAGACAGCTTAATCTCTTGTTTCCGGAGTCACTATCGCTCTTCTGGTCTTCGGAGCTACTGTCCGTCATCATTTGTACCTTTCTGTACTTTTCCTTATTGATTTTTTTTCTGTCAGTGGATTTTTTGTTTCCAGATCGGCATACACGTGCAATGTGTCCCATCTTTCCGCATTGCCTGCATGCTTTGTCCTTGAACCAGCAGTCCCTCTGGTCATGGGTGGATCTGCCGCAGCGATAACATCTCTCAAAACCCTGTGTCATTTCATGGGTGCCGAAGTCCTGTGGCTTTTGCTGTATCTCTGCAGCTCCTCTTGCTGCTGCTTCGTATGATACAGCCACACTGAAAGCCTTGTCCAGTGTTAAATCTTTCTCAGAAAGTAGCCTTTTTTTGTTCCTTCACTTAGGAGACCGCAGACGAATTTGTCTCGAAGAGAATCACAGAATCACAGAATCACAGAAACCCCACAGTGCAGATAGAGGCCATTTCGGCCCATCGAGCCTGCACCGACACATATCCCACCCGATCCCCGTAACCCCTACACCAACACATATCCCACCCTATCCCCGTAACCCCACGTATTTAATCCCCCTAACACTAAGGGTCAATTTTATCATAGCCAATCAACCTAACCCGCACATCTTTGGACTGTGGGAGGAAACCGGAGCACCCGGAGGAAACCCACGCAAACACGGGGAGAATGTGCAAACTCCACACAGACAGTCGCCCGAGGCCAGATTCGAACCCGGGTCCCTGGCGCTGTGAGGCAACAGTGCTAACCACTATGCCCCGAACTGGCAGTGCTTTGACAGCTTCCTTAATTCGGTGAGGTAATCAGCATTACTTTCATTCTTGTGCTGATTCCTCTTGAAGAATTTGAATCGTTCCGCTATCAGCAGCGGTGTTGGGTTTAAGTGCTCCTGTAGGGTATCAACAATCTCCTTAAAATTCTTGTCCATCGGTTTGGCTGGAGTGATTAAGTTTCGTAACAGCCCGTATGTCCTTGCGCCCATTAGATTTAGAAGTACCGATGCCTTTTTATCATCCTCTATTTCATTCGCTGTGCAATATACCTCCACTCTTTCCACATATGTGGTCCAATCCTCTACATCACTATCGAAAGCAGTAATATTGCCAGTCTTAGGCATCCTGAAAAAAAAATGGCGCCTCCTGCGCTTTCCCGCCGCTGCCGCTGCTGACAACGCTGTTCTCTGCGGTTTTTATTTATACAGATATTTTTTAATAGTTGGAGACTCGTTCCCGCCGGAGTCTCTGGGACTTTTCCCTCCCTCTGCTTGGTCCGAACACCGACCTGCTTTGCAGCGCTGGCCGTCTCCCGAGTGCTCCACCCTCCGTCTCTGTTTGCCTCCGCCTTCACTGCTCGGCCCCGCTGCAGAGCCAGCCGATCGAGCCCCAGCCCGCCGCCCAGGAAGGATTATTGCAGTACCTGCCACCAGCCCGGCTAGCTGGTGAAACCACAGTTTTTTCTTTTTTTTTCTTCAACCTTCGTCTGAGGAATCGATCTCCTTGAGGTGCTGCCGAATTGCAGGTAAGTCCGTTTCCAATTCGTCGCCACTGTTGTATCCATGTGTTAATGAAGACACGGACTGCAGGAGTTGGTTTACAGGTGTTTACTGAACAAAGTCTGGAGGTGAACTAAAAGATACAAGACACTATACAGGCTTATATAGCCCGAGTGGCCACTACCGGCATTACAGTACACAGGGGCTCTTAAAGGCACATACACCACAGAAACGCCATAGCATACAAGGCTACGGATCAAGTGCTGGAAAATGGGATTAGAATAGACAGGGCTTGATGGCTGGCGCGGACACGATGCGCTGAAGGGCCTCTTTCTGTGATGTATAACTCTATGACTATGACTCTTTACGTGCAATTGGTGTGTGATCATGCCCAGCACATCACGATGGTGAATGCTCGGTATCCTGGCAGCAGTTATGATGCCTTCATCCTGCGCTAGTCCGCTGTGCCAGCAATCTTCCAGCCACCATGTCAAACCCGAGGGTGGCTGCATGGTGACAAGGTATATCCGCTCTACACCAGGCTGATGACATCCCTCCACAACCCCACCACTCGTGGCCAGCAATCATATAATGAGAGCCATGCTGTCACGAGGAACCTCATCGAGCAGACCATCGGGGTTCTGAAGCCTTCACCACTCGGGAGAAGCCCTCCAGTACTCCCCAGAGCGGGCATCCCAATTTTTGGTGATCTGCTGCATCCTCCACAAGTTGGCCATCATGAGGGCACAGCCCATGCCACCACGGGTTCTGTGACCACCTCAGGGGGAGGAGGAGGAAGAGGAAGAGGAAGAGGAGGAGGAGGAGGAGGAAGGGAGGAGGCAGCCTGCAAATCCCCATTACAGATGCGCTGTCCATGATCGCATCATCAGATTCCAGTTCCACTAACTGAAACCCAGATCCCCGTTGTTCAACACTTCCCCATCTTGCCATCCCTCTGTCACAGGTCATCACAGCATCCTTTTGTCACAATGCTGAAATGAAAGCCACCACAAAAGAAACATCCCAAACATAATTTATGAATTTATCATTTCAATATAACAAAGTTACAAAGTCAACTAATCACCCTTCTGCATTCCCTTAATGTCTGTCTTTCATGTTCCTTTGCCTATTCTAGTGCTTCTACGCAGTGCTACCACGCAGTGCTACCCCAGTAGTTGCACATGGCTGGCAGAAGGCTGAGGACTTTCATTGGGGGACACTGCAGATGGCCTTGCAGGATGACCTCGAGCAGCTCTGGGCCTAGAAGGACCGGCTGTAGACTGTGCCATCTTGGCATGGACAGCAGCAATGGCACTGGCAAAGTGACAGGGGTGGGAGTACGAATGCTGTCACCCTGAGAGAGGACAGCAGGTTCTTGCTCCACAGATCAACTGCCACTCCCCTGGGGTGGCGCCGCAACATTCTTAGCCATCAGTCTGAGCTTGCGTGACTGCATGAGAGCAGTCTGAGCATGCGTGCCAGCAAGCTGAGCCTGCATTTCAGAGGTCTGAGCTTCCCCTGCAGCACTCAGACATTGGGTTGCTTCCACTTGTGCTGCAATGGAAGCTACGACATCGACCATCACACCCAACATTATGGTTGGGTCCACAAGTTCTCTTAAGGAGTTGCCCATCACTTCCATCCTGGAAATCATGGGCTCCAAGCTCCGCACAAAACCCCGTGCAATTTTGGAGCCGGTCTCTTCCATGCTCCTTGACAGTGACAAGAGGCTCTCTGGCAGGCCTGCCATTGCACCAAGCATTTCTGCGTGCATGCCGATCACCCTTTTTATGGATGTCGCCCATCAACGTCCTCATCTGAGTCCTTTGCTACAGAACTCGTGTGCGACCTGGCACCTGCGCTACCCTTTCCCCCTGCCCTGGCTGCAGCCCACTCGTGCCCGGTGACTCAACACGTGCAGATCACGCCATTATACCACTCTCTAATGTACACGCATTGCCATTTTCTGAGCTGGTGCCTGTGAGTGTCAGATTGAGTGACGGTGCCTCTTCTTCTCCATCACTCTCCTCCTTCTTGCTGAAGAGGTTGGGCTGCTGGCAGTTCTTGGGTATCTGAAAGGAGAAAGGCACAAGGGTCGGGTTGTAGTGAGGGGAAGGGGGCAAAGCAAGATATCCATGCATTCACCATCAACAGCTTGTAAGTGAGAACAGATTGTGGGATGAGTGGGAAGTGGGATGCGAGAAGAAGGATTATGTATGAGCATACCGTCATCATCAATGGTTTCAGCCTTGCCCTGTGCCACAGCCTCAGTAACTTCCCCTCCATTTAGCTCCAGCACAGCCTCCTCCATGGGGGTTAGGTTGTGCAGCCATGCTTACTCCCTGCCTATTTTTATCTGCTCTCTCCGATTGTGAGTGACTATTACCTGCAAGAGAAAGGGAAGTGAGTCAGTGAGTGTGGTGCAATGTGTTTGGATGATGTGCCTTTCATGGTTGAATAGCTTGTGTGCAAGGTGTGAGATGTCGGTGTGAGGCTTGCAGCAGTGTTAAGTGTGTGAGAGTGAGGTGAAGCTTTGATTGTGAGCTTCAGATTGTGATTGCTAGAGATTGTGGGTAGGTGAGTGATGGGGTGTGGTGCATTGAGCAGTATGTGAGGCTAGTGGTGCAGTTGATAGGATAAGGCATTTGAAGATGCATTCACTCACCTTGACCACTTGAGTGAGGTCATTAAACTCCTTTCAGCACTGGATCCAGGTCCTGGTGGTGACACTCATGGCACTGATGGCTTCTGCTATTTCTTCCCACTGCCTTCTTCCAGTGTGCCTGGAAGACCTCCTGCCCCCATACGGGTGCAGGACCTGTCTCCTCCTGCACACACCCTGCACCAAGGCCTCCAGTGTTGCGTTGGGGAGCCGAGGTGCACGCTCTCTCCCCTGTTGAGACACGTTTAATGCGCTAACTCCATCAACAATGACTACCTCCACCAACAATGAGGTCCTTCTGAATCAGAGAACCTCCCCTTTAAGAAGTGCAGAACAGCCTGTGACTCTGCAGGCAACCTTTAAATGGAGAGCAGACTGCACAGGATTTTATGCCGCCTGTTGAGCACTGAGCCAACCAGCAGTGAGTTTATCACTGAGCTCAGCACTCCAATCATGGTAATGAGCAGGCATCATGAATTTTGCATGCTGCCTGCACTACTTCTAATAAATCACCTCTTAATCTCCTCTTTTCTAATAAAAAAGTCCCATTTTTTTGTCTTTCTTCATACTTGTATTTCCTCATACCAGGCAGAAATGTGTCAACGTCTTTTCTGTAGTGTGGAACCTAAAATTGCACACTGTACTCTATCTAACTAAGTCTTACGAAGGCTTTATATAGATTCATCATTACATCTTTACTTTTATATTCTATACTTCTTGCCATAAGATCCAGTATTTACTTAGCTTTTTTATTACATTATCCATTTGAGGTGCTGCTTTTAATGTTTTATGAACCTGAATCCCCAAATCCCTCTGCTCTTCCGCATCACCCTCCAGTCAAATTATATAATTCCTTTCATTTTCTTTTCCTAAAATGTACCACCTCACATTGGCTGACATTGGAATCGGTGTGCCACTTTTTTGCCCATTCCACCATCTTATCAAAATCCCTTTATAGCTTCTTTTGGTCCTCAGAATTATTTACTAAACCTCCTATTTAGTATTATCGGCAAATTTGGATAGCACTCACTCTAGCCCTATATCCAAATCATTGATGTACACAGTGAACAGAAGCGGTCACAGAACAGAACCCTATTTCCAACCACTTTGAGAAAATCCCTTTAACACCTACTCTCTGTTTTCTCCTAGTTTTTAATTCAATTTTCTACCCTTCTATAACCCTTAATCTTCTCCAATAGTGTCCTGTGTGGTACCTTGTCAAAGGATTTGAAACTCCATGCACAGAACATCCTATGCATTTCTCCCATCCGCCATATCTGTCACCTCCTCAAAGAAATCTATCAGGTTTTTCAAGCGTGGTTCTGTCTGAAATTCTTGTTGGCTGCTTCTAATTATTTTCTCTTCATCTAGATATTTACTGAGTTTATTGTTAATTAAAGATTAAAAAATGTTCTCTACCATGAATATTAAAGTAACTGGCCTGTAATTACCTGGGTTAGCTCTGTATCCCTTTTTGAAATTACATTGGCTACTCTCCAGTTCTCCAGCAAATATCCACTCTTAATAGAACCCTGAAATATTCTAAAGCCTTCACTATTTCTCCTCCATTTCCCTCAAGATCCTTGGCTGTATCCCGTCGGGTCCCGGCACTTTGTCCTCCTTTAGATTAAATAACTTTTCAAATAGTTTCCTATTATTTATTGTAACTCTCATTTCACTTTTAATAACTTTGTGCTTTATCTCCTCCCCATTATACTTCTCTTTTGTACTGGTCACGGATTTATGGACAGGTTTGAGTTTATAGATGGTGGTCTTTGGGAGGCAGCAAGGAAGACAAGGGAGAAATCCAGCCCCATACATACATTTCTTTTGGCTTAAATAGAAGCTTTTCATATGGAACTTAATAAAATCCTTTTGAAAGACCCAATAAACCATATGATAAGAAATTCCACTGCCTACCTTTTGAATCCATTGGGATACTTCTATTGACATTATTTGTGGGTTGAAATGTAATTGTTTGATATTAATAATGAACGTGTTAGTTTGATTGTAAGAAATTCCTTTGTCTCCTATTTTGACAAGGGCGGTAACCTATTTATTCTAAACTAGTATCATACAGTGCAATTTAAACCCACTGCTGTTATAATATCTGAATGGTTTGTGCCTTGTCATACAATGAATAGAGTTCAACATTAACCTGACTTCTATTGTCCAGCATTTACAAATTGATTGCTGTTTGAGCAGCAACATCAGTGATGTTAAGATGTAACTAGTCTCATAGCATCTGAGTACTGTATAAACAGTAGTATCTTTGTTACAAACCAGAAATTCCTGATGAAGGACACGTGTCTTCAAACAGACATTGTCAAACAGAAAGCATGGTATTATTTATAGTAGTTACCACTCTACTCTGTTTATAGATTCCTAAAAAAATCTAGGGTCTTATTATCTTCTATTAACTTTGGTATAAAATCTTAACATATATGGTAAAGAATAAATGTCTAACCATTACTCCCAATTGTTTCAGGGTTGTTTGAAAAAACACTACCTTAAAAGGTAAGGTAAATCCACTAACTGACCAGCTTTAAAAGAAACAGAGCCTGTAAGTATGAAGACAAATGTTACTGGTGTCAGTGTTATTCAGCAGATGAAAGTCACTGTACGAACAAACTACATGGTAGAGCATAGCATCAAAAGTTGGCATACATAACATGTTTCCTTGTTACATCTGCAGTAGTAAACCATGTAACTTTTTTAGCTAAAGTTATAGTGCAGTATTCCATTATTTTTACTGCACTATAACTGGAGAGCTCTGTGCATTGACCCTCGGCATGCATAAAACCTCAGTAGTTTCAGGTCACAATGCACTCTCATGCAGAAGGTTGGGAAGAGGGGTGTGGGGGAGGGGAGTGGGATACTGGACACTATCCACAGATAATTTCTCTATGTGGTAAGCCCATTGGAAAAGCTCATTCAGTTGTGAATAATTGTTTGCTTTGTCAGTCAGAAGGAAGAGACTAGAATTACCCGTTGAGATCTACAGTAACATTTAGGAACTAAACATTTTAAAATGTAACCAGATTATCCAGAATTACATTTTCAAGTCAAGAACGTTCTGTGGCTCTGTCGAATTCTATCTGCCTTAAAATCAGTCAAACATTATCTACAGAAAGCGATTTTGCAGTTGGGTCTGATATAAATAATATACATTATGCACTTTGATAATCATTAAAGAATTCTGGAGTGATAATCTATAAAAGCCCCTAGTACCATTTAATCAATGCGGAATTCCCTGAACTGATAACAAACTTGGAGAAGTTTGGAGCTGGATCATGATTTGGCTGGGGTCAGTTTGAGTCAAGTTGATCCAAAAATCTGAACCAAGGCCACTTCACTCATCCCTACAACTATCTGTTGGTTTGATCTATGCATAAATGTGCTTTATTTTTCAGCGTATTGTGAGGACAAACATATCACTGATTTGCCTGTTCATGATGGCTATCACTCTGTGTATGGACGATTGCACGATTTACTCGCACAACCAGGGGAATTCCTGGCCTTCTGCCTGAACAAAACTTTCAATTTATATTCCCGTTTTTGCTTTATTTCCAGCCATCAAAGTAATCTTGCATTCCCAGTGAATAATGAATACATGAAAAAAAAACACTGAAATGATTTATAATGGAAACAAGAACTTTATGAAGATCACTATAAACTATGTTTAACTCCATTTAAGGGGATCAATGCTCGGGATTTTATAGAAAACAATGAAAGAAAATCAAGATGGCAACTGCTTCCATTTCTTTTGTAGTATTTAAATCTGTTAACATTAATGGACAAAATCAGCTTTTGGCCAATCAGATCACCCCTGTAATAATCTTTGTTTCACATTGCTCCAGTAAATCAATTCCCAATTAAACAGCATAAATCATGAATAATTTGAACATTTGATTGTGCGGTGGCCAAACCTTAGTGGAAATGGAGCAAAGAATTCATGAAGTCTGTTTTAAACTTGACAACCTTTGCAGTGTTCTTCTGAAATGCACTGAGCATTCTGTCTGGGGTGGTGGCTGAGAAACATACTCCAGGTTCAAAAAGCCTGGCAATGCATCACAGGCTGGGTCAACCATTCCCAGGACCCAGGAGAAGGTAAGAAAGAGTCATACGTTGTATGCTTATTTTTATATTTCCATTATAAATTCCTATGTCCACATTTGTAATGGAAACTGCCTATATAAACTTGACACACTAATTACACTGTCCTGTTTGTGCTGGCACTGCAATTCTTTCACTGGGGTGGGGGGGGGAGGTGGTGGAAGGTGCAATTTCAGCGTGACGAGTTTACATAGGCAGTTTCCATTATAGAAGTAGACATTGGAGTTTATAATGGATATAATTGACAGGAAGCACACACTGACATAGAGGGGAAATTCTCCTCCAAATCTCGCCCCACTTGGAATACCCACTATCAGCCACGCCAGGACTGCCACTGATCACTCCTTTCCCACCAGCTACAACAACAACAACAACAACGTGTACTAATATAGTGCCTTTAACATAGTAAAACATCCCAAGGCGCTGCACAGGAGTATTACAAGACAAAAAATTTGACATCGAGCCACATAAGGAGAAATTAGGGCAGGTGACCAAAAGCTTGGTCAAAGAGGTAGGTTTTAAGGAGCTTCTTAAAGGAGGAAAGAGAGGTAGCGAGGCGGGGAGGTTTAGGCAAAGAATTCCAGAGCTTAGGGTCGAGGCAACAGAAGGCACGGCCACCAATGGTTGAGCGACTATAATCAGGGATGCTCAAGAGGGCAGAATTAGAGGAGCACAGATATCTTGGGGGGTTGTGGGGATGGAGGAGATTGTAGAGATAGGGAGGGACGAGGCCATGGAGGGATTTGAAAACAAGGATGAGAATTTTGAAATCGAGGCGTTGCTTAACCAGGAGCCAATGTAGGTCAGCAAGCACAGGGGTGATGGGTGAACGGGACTTGGTGCAGTTTAAAAGTTAAAAAATCTTTTAGCAGCAGAGATAGAGAACAGCAGGTAAGTCTTACAGTGTAATCCAGTGTAGTCCAGTGCAAGAATGTAGTGGTGTAATCCAGTGCAGTTCAAGGCAGAAACATAGTCTAGATGCTTAGAGAAGTCCAGGAGATCGGAAACCAATTTGAGAAAAGAATTCAGCAGCATAAGACTTGAAGTGACTGAAAAACAGAGCAGAGTCACAGCCACTGAGTCAAACAGTGTAGTCAGTAGAGCATCGTAGTCCTGTTGGTAGAGGAATCCAGTGATGGAAGTCAAGTTTCAGCAGAGTTCCGGGTCAGTGAGAACAATGACATGCCGGGACAGGGGATGGGCCGTGGACTCTGCAGGGGTAGCTTTAAACTTGTAGTTTGAACTTGTAGTTTGGACTGAAATGCCTTCACTATCAGAGCCAGGGGCCTAGATTTTCAGTATAGACAGTTTTGGGGCGCTAACCATAGCGCCCGCCCGAAGTTAGCGCCCGCCCCAAAGTAGCGCCCCGTTGCCGGAAATTCAGTGGCTTCGCCCTAAGAGGTTGGTGGAGCGCTAAAAGAGGCGTTCCACTACTATCTTTAGGCGCTAAGCCGGCGGTGCAGAGCGCAACACCCGAGCTCGGGCGCAGCGCACGGCAGACACTCTGGTGCCAGTGAGCTCTTAAAGGGGAAGGGTGCATGTGTTTTTTGCAAAGGCAGAGTCTGGGGGGGAAACGGAGGAGGAGGAGGAGGAGGAGGAGGAGGAGGAGGAGGAGGAGGAGGAGGAGGAGGAGGAGGAGGAGGAGGAGGAGGCCGGAAACATAGATACACCATTCAGAACACACTGGTTCCTTCCATTATAGTGCAGGAGGAGGGCCCTTTAATTTGCGCTCCCCAGGGTGTGTTGCGTTCCATTTTACAAACGCACTGGACGCCAGCCGCACAATTGGGCGGTCCGACTGAAGTTTGTATTCGGGGCGGCCAAAGGGCGTTGCACGAGGATGTGACGTCATGTTCTGCGCGCGCATCCGGCCGGCCGCTAAACTTTGCGCCGGCGCTAACGGGCAAAGGGTAAATCGTGCTTGACTAATCTATTGGAATTTTTTGAGGGAGTAACTGGTAGAATAGATGGGGGAGAGCCAGTAGATGTGGTGTACCTGGACTTCCAAAAGGCCTTCGATAAGGTCCCACATAAAAGATTAGCATGGAAAATTGAGGCTCATGGGATAAAGGGGAAAGTTTTGGCGTGGATAGGGAACTGGCTGTCAGATAGAAAACAGAGAGTTGGAATAAACGGCTCATTTTCTGAATGGCAGGCAGTAACAAGTGGGGTACCACAGGGATCTGTCCTGGGCCCCCAGCTGTTCACAATTTACATTAATGACCTGGATCAGGGAGTCGGATGCAGCATTTCCAAATTTGCAGACGACACTAAACTAGGAGGTGGGGTGGGCTCAGAGGAAGAGACCAGGAAGCTCCAGAGCGATTTGGACAGACTGGGCGATTGGGCGGATAAATGGCAGATGCACTATAATGTGGACAAGTGCGAAGTTATCCACCTTGGGTGCAAGAACGGGAGGGCAAATTATTATTTAAATGGCAATAGATTGGGAGAGGGGGAAGTACAGAGAGACCTGGGTGTTCTTGTACACCAGTCACTGAAGGCGAGCATGCAGGTGCAACAGGCGGTCAAGAAGGCAAACGGTATGCTGGCCTTCATAGCAAAAGGGTTAGAATACAGGAACAGGGATACCTTGCTGCAGCTGTACAGGGCACTGGTGAGACCACACCTCGAGTACTGTGTACAGTTTTGGTCGCCTCATCTGAGGAAGGATGTTCTTGCCATGGAGGGGGTGCAGCGGCGATTCACCAGGCTGATACCAGGAATGGCGGGAATGACCTATGAGGAGAGACTATGTAGTTTAGGGATGTACACACTGGAGTTTAGAAGATTGAGAGGGGACCTCATAGAAGTGTATAAAATTCTGACAGGTCTAGACAGACTGGATGCAGAAGGAATGTTTCCCTTGGCGGGTGAGAACAGAACTAGAGGACATAATTTAAGGATAAGGGCTAAACCATTTAGGACAGAGATGAGGGGGAATTTCTTCACTCAGAGAGTGGTGAACCTGTGGAACTCATTGCCACAGAGGGCAGTGTACGCCAGCTCATTAAATATATTTAAGAGGGAATTAGATATATTTCTACGGGCAAAAGGGGTTAAGGGTTACGGAGAGAAGGCGGGGACGGGATACTGAATTAAAGGATCAGCCATGATCTCATTAAATGGCGGAGCAGGCACGAAGGGCCGAATGGCCTACTCCTGCTCCTATCTTCTATGTATCTATGTATCTATGTAACTTAATTTGGGGCGGGGCACAAACTGCGCTGCGCCCGGGCGCTACACGCATAGCGCCCGAAAATCACTTCTCTTAAGGCGCTAACTGCTGGCGCAAGCAACTGAAAATCTAGCCCAGGGTATCTTAAGCAATGGAAGGAATGAGATTGGGGAAAGAAAGGGCAAAGGATGGCAATGGATGACCAAAGATACAGTTGAAGAGAAGAGCAACTCAGTAAGGAGCTGCCAGCCCAGGAGCTATCTTGAAAAATACATACAACTAGTACCATGGGGAGAGGATCTGGGACACTGGCAGGTTTACCATCTTCCTCAACAGTTACCACCACATCCTGGACCCGCCATAGTGGCAGGTAGCAGCCCCCTCTCCCTCCAGGCAATCCCAGAAACTTACTTGCTGAAGGTCTCGGAGTTGGCCGAGGCCTTCTGTGCGAGCATTGAATCTAATCTTTGGGATGCATCGACCCCTTTAAGGTTCCTCGCCACCACACTTGGTGCTGCAATGACATCCCTGTTGAGTCTGTGTTTACAAGTGCAGTTATGATGAATAACAGGACACAGACAACAGAAGTAAGTAAACAGGTCTTTAGTGATTGAGGGTCAAGGCGGGAACTGAGGTACACTTGCTCCGCAGGGTTTATATACCGGTGTGGTCACCACCGGTACTACAATGTACAGGAGCCATTAAAAAGTAGTCCATCATTTTAAGGTATCCTCTTAAGGTAGTACAGGTTACATACACTACAATTCCTCCCCTATTAGCTTAACAGTGGACACCCCAATTAATACACTACATGAATAATATACATATATACATTTTACACACAAGAACTGTTCAAAGATTCAGTCTCTGAGGAGGCCTCCTGATCCGGCCCGGATAACGCTTTTCAGGGATCTCTGGTTCCCGTTGCTGGGGTGACTAATCCAATTGATCTCCTATGGATTCAACATCATCCAATACGTTCGAGTCTGAGGTAGATGCTACAGGCTCAATAAGTTCTTCAACTGGTGTCTCTGCCGTAGACATGGGGTCGACCCTTGTTCTCGATTCCACAAGTTGGTCAGCATGACATCGTATTACGTTCTCTCCAACGTCTACCGTGTACATCAAAGGTCCCTGTCGTGCACAAACTGTTCCAGGTTGCCATTTATCATCCCTATAGTCCCTGGCCATCACTGGTTGTCCTATTTCAAAACTACGAGTGGCCTTTTTATTTACATGCTGGAATTGCTTGTTTTCGACTTCCCGTCGCACATTGGGTTTTAACAAATCCAACCGGGACCGCAACCTTCTGTTATAGAACGTTATGGCAGGGCTTTGATTTGTCACTGCATGCGTGGCGTTTCGATACGCCATTAGGAAATTGTCCACCTTGTGTTGTAGTGGAATATGATCTTCACTCATGGCCTTTATTGCCTTTTTGAATGTTTGTACAAATCTCTCGGCCAACCCATTTGTAGCCGGATGATATGGGGCAGATGTATAGTGTTTCACCCCATTCTTTTTCATGAATTTCTGGAATTCTTCTGACACGAACTGTGGTCCGTTGTCTGAACATATTTGCTCCGGCAATCCATTCCTTGCAAATATGGTTCTTAGAACTGCAATCGTCTTCTCAGAGGTAGTGGTCGACATCTTAATCACTTCTGGCCATTTAGAATGTGCGTCTACTGCTATCAAAAACATGGAATCCATGAATGGACCTGCAAAGTCGATATGCACATGTTGCCATGGGGCTGAAGGCCATTCCCACGGATGCAGCGGTGCAATTGGAGGTGCGTTCTGAACTTTTTGGCACCCTGAGCAGCTTTTAGTCAGATCCTCTATTTGTTTGTCTATACCTGGCCACCACACGTAAGCCCTAGCAAGGCTTTTCATCTTGACTCCCCCCAGATGACCTTCGTGCAATTCTTTTAGAACTCTCTCCCTTAATTTAGGAGGAATAATCACCCTTGTTCCATACATCAATGTTCCTTGACATACGGACAGCTGTTCTCGTCTGGCTGAGAATGCTGGTAACAGTGGTTCGCCATGTGCTGGCCATCCCTTCACTGTCAAATCGTAGACCCGAGACAGTGTCGGGTCATTTCGGGTCTCTCTCTCAATACCCGCATTGGTGACTGGTAAGCATTCGATGATGGTCGAGTGAAATATCTCGACAGGGTCAACTGCCGGTGCCTCTTCCGCTGTAGGTAGTGGCAGGCGCGACAGCCCATCAGCATTACCATGCTGCTTTGTACCTTTGAACTCAATATCATACTGATGTGCCCCTAGCAAAAGGGACCATCTCTGAAGCCTCTGCGCCGTCATTACCGGAACACCCTTCTTAGTGTTAAAAATGGAAACTAACGGCTGGTGATCTGTCAGCAGCGTAAACCTTTGGCCGTGCAGGTAATGGTTAAATTTCTTAACTCCCCACACGAGGCTGAGAGCCTTCCTATCTATCTGAGCATAATTGCGCTCAGCGGAGGTCAATGATCTGGATGCAAAAGCGACTGGCCTTTCCGAGCGATCTGGAAACTTATGTGAGAGCACTGCCCCGATACCATATGGAGATGCATCACAAGCTAAGCGAATAGGTAGTGTTGGGTTAAAGTGAGCCAACACTTCCTTAGAGGTGATCAATGCCTTGCTCTTTTGAAAAGCCCGCTTACAATCATCGCTCCACTTCCATGGTATTCCCGTTTGCAAAAGAGTGTTTAGTGGGTGTAACACCGTGGATAAATTTGGAAGAAACTTGTGGTAATAGTTAACCAACCCGAGGAACGACCTCAACTGGGATACATTTTCCGGTGCTGGAGCCTTGACTACAGCTTCGATCTTGTCAGGGGACTTATAATTATGGAGCCCCTCCTGGTCAATGATGTGGCTGCAGTACGAGATTCGCTTTTGAAAGAACTCGCATTTCTGGCGATTAGCTCTTAGCCCATATTCTTTCAATCTGATGAGCACCTGCTCCAAATTCGCGAGGTGATCACTATCGTTATCTCCTGTAACCAGGATGTCATCCAGGTAGCATTGTGTGCCTGGGATTCCCTGCAATACCTGCTCCATGGCCCTTTGCCAAATCGCTGGAGCCGATGCCACTCCAAAAACCAGCCTATTATACTGATATAAGCCCTTATGTGTGTTGTTCGGGAGATACTGTCGTGACGCTTCCTCAACTTCCATCTGTAGGTACGCCTGCGCCAGGTCTATCTTGGTGAAGTGCTTTCCGCCAGAGAGCGAAGCGAAGATATCTTCGATCCGCGGAAGCGGATATTGCACCGTGTGAAGAACTGGATTAACAGTGATCTTGAAATCGCCACAGATGCGAACCTTCCCAGGTTCCCCAGGCTTGTTGCTCAACGAACGCTTCATGACAGGAACAATGGGTGTAGCCCATTCGCTCCAGTCCACCTTCGACAGTACCCCTGAATGTTCTAGCCCTTCCAGCTCTGCTTCCACAGCAGGTCGTATCGCATAGGGCACCGGTCTGGCTTTGAAAAATTTTGGGTTTGCTTGTTCTTCAACCTTGATGGTTGCAGTAATTCCTTTCAGTGTTCCCAGTCCCTGTTGGAACACCTCCCTAGCATCGTCTAAGATTTTGGACAGTCGTTTAGGTTTGACGTCGTCCTCCTTACAGGCATCCACAGTCAGTGCTTTTATGGAATGCCAGTCCAATTTTATTCGCCTGATCCATTCCCGTCCTAGTAGTGGCGGACCTCCATCAGGTAACACGTACAAGTCCATTTTCTGACTTTCTTTACCATTGTAGACCACATTTACTTTTATTTTTCCTTTGGGGTATACTTTTTGCCCCGTGTATGTTTTCAATACAATCTTCGTATCCCTCAAGGGAAAATGCGAGAATAACCTTTTGTAGTCTTGCTTATTTATGACCATTAATGCCTACCCTGTGTCCAGCTCCATCTTCACTTGGACTCCTGCTATCTGGAGCATGACCCAGATAGTTTGGTGGTCTGCTGTGTTACCCACATTATGTATTTTCAGACAACCCAGTTCCTTGCTGCTGGAGTCTGAATCCGTCTTCTGTTCATCCGAACTGTTCTCTGTCGCCTTGTGTACTTTTTTGTACTTCTCCTGTGGTGACTTTTTGCTGCTGGTCTTCTTTCCTGACCGGCATACTCTCGCTATGTGACCAAGTTTGCCACATTGCCTGCATTCTTTGTTTTTGAACCAGCACTGGTTCTGGTCATGCGTTGTCCTTCCGCAACGATAGCACTTTACTGCGCCCAATGCCATTTCATTGGTGCTGAATTCCAGTGGCCTTTGCTGTATCTCTGCAGCGCCCCGTGCTGCTGCCTCATGGGATACTGCAATGCTGAAAGCTTTGTCCAGTGTAAGATCCTTTTCCTCTAGCAGTCGCTTCTGGGTTCCTTCCCTTAGGAGCCCACACACAAACTTATCTCTCAGTGCGTCTGCTAGTCCTGTTCCGAACTGGCAGTACTTTGCTAACTTGCACAGTTCTGTTAGGAATTCAGCGTTGCTTTCTGCTTTATGTTGAATTCTTCTGTAGAATTTAAACCGTTCCGCTATCAACAGCGGTGTGGGGTTTAAATGCTCTTGCAGGATAGTAACAATATCCGCGAAACTCTTTTCTACCGGTTTGTCTGGGGTTACCAGGTTCCTTAATAACCCGTACGTCTTCGCACCCATCGAGTTTAATAGGGTTAGTGCTTTCTTATCATCCGGTACATCATTCGTACTACAGTAAACTTCGATGCGTTCCACATAAGTGGCCCAATCTTCCACATCGTTGTCGAAGGCAGTGATGTTACCCGTTTTCGGCATCCTTGCTGAGTTTCTTCTTTCCCTTCGGATATTATTTAATATGATGACTTTTTAAAAAAATTAAAGATGGCGGCTTTTCCCGCGCTTGGCGGCTTTTCCCGCGCTTGTCTTCTTGCCCCGCCGACTCAAGATGGTGATTTCCGCGCTGTTGCTGTCCATGCCTCCCAGCTGTCCTTCCTGCCTTTCTTTTCCCGTGTATACGCTTCCTTGCGCTGCTGCTCTTGTTGCCCCGCTGCTCCCGCAGTCCTTGAGGCAATAAAGCGCCTTCCTGGCTGCTGCGCGTCTCTGCCCCGATTGCAGTTTATTTTAAAACTGCTTTTTAGCGCTTCTTCTGCGCTGTTGCGCTGTTGCCCCGCCGCTCCCGCGGTCCTTGTGGCAATAAAGCGCCTTTCTGGCTGCTGCGCGTCTCTGCCCCGATTGCAGTCCGGCCCCTGACACCGGCTGCGGTCGTATCCTCCGCCCTTTCTCTTTGTTTTTCCTCCCCTTCTCCCTCTGACAACTTGGCTGACTTCCCCGCCGTGCCGCTCGATCGGGCTTGGTAGATCGGAACAGGTAGTTAATAGGCAGTTTGTAGCCTAATCCCTAATTTTATTGCTGGTGTGGGATTCCCGACGGCGCCAAACCACGCCAAGTTAGCAAGGCGGACCATCGGGCTGAAGGGCTTGGAGGGTTCGAGATGTCCGGTGTTCAGGTGAATGATGCGTGCATGAGTTCAGAGGTAAGTGTGTTTGGTGTGTGTAAAGTGTTTAAAGAAGTTTTACTTACACTTACTTACCTTTACAGCCTTCCTTCCTTCAGGTCTCGGGAGTCCCTCATTTCACTGGCACAGAAAGCAGAATGGCCGCGAGCTGTCAAAAGTTGCAGCATTCAGCTTTCTGTTCTGGAGAGATCTCTAAATCAGCCTGAGAGGATGGAATTAACTTGGAGTACAGATTGTCAGTGTGTGACAGCTTCAAACAGCTGTCAAACGCTGATATTTCATCTGTCAAAAGCTTTTGACAAATGAAATGTCAATCTGTGATGTCACCTGTTGCTGGGTGGCCCTCAATTGGCCTGCTGAGCCCGCTGGGCGGGTTCAACAAAGTCAATCAAGTGAAAAATCGTGTGGGTTGGCCACAACTCGATGGAGGCAGGACTACAATCCCGAAAGTTGTAGTCCTGCCTCCTACACGCCTCCTCCATCAAATCCAGCCCTATGCCTCTATTTATGAAGCCCAGGATCCCATATGCTTTTTTAACCGCTTTCTCAACCTCCCTTGCCACCTTCAATGATTTGTACACATATACCCCCAGGTCTTCCTGTTCATGCACCCACTTTAGAAATGTACCCTTTAGCTTATATTGCCTTTCTTCGTTCTTCCTACCAAAATGTATCACTTCGCACTTTTCTGCATTAAATTTCATCTGTCCGTCCATTTCACCAGCCTGTCTATGTCTTCTTGAAGTCTATTACTATCCTCCTCACTATTCACTGTACAGGAAACTCGATTTACCGGCACCCAAACAACCGGAAATCTCGGTTAACCGGCAAAATTCAGGAGTGGGTTCAGTTAAGTTTTTCTTCATATTAGTGGCTGTTTCTTGATTCTTGGCTGTGTAATCGGGGGTTCCTGCACTTGTTGCTAAGCAACAGGGATGCTTGGTCTGTGGCCGGGCTTCTTGCACCTGTTGCTAAGCAACAGGGAAGCCTGGATTTGTTACTGTGTACGGAGCTCTCGTACCTTTTAACTATAACTCTCTGTAATCCGGACTTTTAGATAAACCGGCACCATGCTGGTCCCGTCAGTGCTGGATAAAAAAGAGTTTCCTGTACTTCCAAGTTTTGTATCATTTGCAAATTTTGAAATTGTGCCCTGTACTCCCAAGTCCAAGTCATTAATATATATCAAGAAAAGCAGTGGTCCTAGTTCTGGCCCCTGGGGAACACCACTGTATACCTTCCTCCAGTCCGAAAAACAACCGTTCACCACTACTCTCTGTTTCCTGTCACTTAGCCAATTTTGTATCCATGCTGCCACTGTCCCTTTTATTCCATGGGCTTCAACTTTGCTGGCAAGCCTATTATGTGGCACTTTATCTAACGCCTTTTGGAAGTCCATATACACCACACCAACTGCATTGCGCTCATCAACCCTCTCTGTTACCTCATCAAAATAATTAGAGGGGTGAACAAAAGCTTGATCAAAGAGATAACTTTTATGGAGTGTCTTGAAGGAAGGGGAGAAAGGAAAGATTTTAGGTATGTAAATATAGAGCATGGTGCCTAGACAGCTAAAGGCATGGCCACCAATGGTGGAGCAAAGAATGGGAGAGATGCACCAGAGGCAGCACAGTGGCATAGTGGTTAGCACTGTTGCCTCACAGCGCCAGGGACCCGGGTTCGAATCCAGCCTCGGGCGACTGTCTGTGTGGAGTTTGCACATTCTCCCCGTGTTTGCGTGGGTTTCCTCCGGGTGCTCCGGTTTCCTGCCACAGTCCAAAGATGTGCGGGTTAGGTTGATTGGCTATGATAAATTGACCCTTAGTGTTAGGGGGATTAAATACATGGGGTTACGGGGATAGGGTGGGATATGTGTTGGTGTAGGGGTTACGGGAATCGGGTGGGATATGTGTCGGTGCAGGCTCGATGGGCCGAAATGGCCTCTATCTGCACTGTGAGGTTTCTGTGATTCTGTGATTCTGTGACAGATTCGGGATGCATCAGAAGACAGATACCGAGGACTGGGAGCTTGGGTTGGAGGGGTTGTCGACTGGAAAAGGTTACAAAGATTGGGATGAGCAAGGCTATAAAACGATTTAATAACAAGGATGGGAATTTGAGGCACTGGGGCACTGGGAGCCAGTGCAAATCAGCAAGGACAAGGGTGATGGGTGACCAGGACCTAGTGTGGGATAGGATACAGGCAGCAGTGTTTTTGATAAGCTGAAGTTTATGGAGGGTGGAGGATGGGAAGCCACTGGAAAAGTCAAGTATGCAGAAGACAAAGGTAGCAGAGAGGTTGAGGAAAATGAAAAGGAATAATGCACGACGATGGTTAGGGCCATTTCCATGCTGTGGCAGAGGTGGAAACCTGATTGGAGAGAGTCAAACAGAGGGTTGTGAGAAAGTTGGGCACAGGTTTTGGAGGTGACAGTATGTTGAAGGACTTTGGAAAATGAATAGAGGTTGGAAATGATGCTTTAGATTTCAAGGAAAGAGGGTGGGTTTTTTGAGGAGGGAGGCGGTGACTTTGGTTTTGAAAGCGAAGAGGACAGTTCCTGAGAAGAAGGAACCATTTATAATGTCAGCTAGCATAAAAGGTACAATACAGTCGACATTTCTACTACAGTCACGTTGCAACACAACACTGGTTCCCTGCAACAGCGATTCTGTTGCTCAGATAGATCAGGGAGTGCTACGGTATAGTTCAAGCAAGGCCTCCAACATTATTATTGCCTCGTGCATGATGCGCTACCTTGCTCTGTAAAAGGGCCTAACAATGAAACAGGCAGAAGAAGAAAGACAGTCACAAGCAAATGTAGAAGATGAGGCTGACCAAGAGACAGAGTCATTTGCTGCATGGCAAGCTACTTAGTCTGCCAATTGTCAGACAATGTCTAGTCAACTTTAATTAAGTGCTTTATGACATCAAAGCACAACAGTTACCTCCACATATGCCCAATTCCCTTGTTAAATAACAATTCACCTCCATTGAGTCCAGCATTACACTCATACCCATAAATAATACATAATTTCTTCCCAACAATCTGAATTTGCCTCATACAAAAATAAATATCAGAGCATGTTCCAGTATCAGTCAAGGCTACTTTTATTAAACACAATGCATAGAGCAGATGAATTCTGTATGTTTTGCCCCAGTGCTTTCCCTTTGTGAAAATGTATGGTGTGTGTCTTCTACTTCCTAACTGTGTAGTCCTTCTAGGTGTTCTTCCAGTGGAAGGATGAAGTAAGGTGCTTGGTCAGCAATTACCTCTTGGGATGGAGGTAGTCTAGTTGTGCTGGGTCAAAAGATGACCCTATAATTTCAGGTTTCACACAAGCTTATATCCAATCAAAACATATAACCTGAGTGTCAGAAAGCATGTTGCAAATATTCCAATTACAAAATGTACTGCTGCGTTCCTCTTGCCTATAACTCAGTAAGTGGGGAAAAAGGTGTATAAAGTGCTCCAGGCCTAGATGTCCCCAGTAAGACAAACATTGTTTCCTTATGTCTCTTGACTTCAAAAAGTTTGAACTAATATACAGAAGGAAGTCTCCAACTTTCAGAAGAGGATCACCATCACTTTTCCCTATACTCATGTTGGTATTTCTATGTAATAATCTGTAGTGGTCAATGATCTGGTTTTTGTAATGATATCAGCAAATAGTGATGGTATTTGCCTGTTTGATTATGATGCCTTACCAGCATATTTGCCTGATTGATTACTTATGCCTGACCAGCAGAGGGCATGTGACAGAGACAAGCAGTTTAGTTTTAGTTTCGCTTTTAGATGGATCACTAGCATGGTGTCTCCTGTAATGCTGTTAAAAAGAGTTGAACAGACTTTAGATTAAAAGACATTCTCTTTCATAAATGTCTCGTCATTGAACCCACAAAGAAATCAATACATGGTGTCAGAAGTGATTGAAAGAGATGAAGAGGAAAAATCTGAAGTTAAATCAGCTCTCCACATATTAGCAAGCCAAAAGAGAACATCGTTACTTACCATTGGAGAATAGCTAACGAAGTGAAAAATGGAAGGATTACACCCACCGGCGACGCTTCAGTTGACAGGTAATGTGGCTGAAAATTGGAGAAGGTTCAAACAACGTTTGGAATTGTATTTAGCAGCAATCGGAGCGGACGAGAATCACAGAATCACAGAAACCCCACAGTGCAGATAGAGGCCATTTCGGCCCATCGAGCCTGCACCGACACATATCCCACCCGATCCCCGTAACCCCTACATCAACACATATCCCACCCTATCCCCGTAACCCCACGTATTTAATCCCCCTAACACTAAGGGTCAATTTATCATAGCCAATCAACCTAACCCGCACATTTTTGGACTGTGGGAGGAAACCAGAGCACCCGGAGGAAACCCACGCAAACACGGGGAGAATGTGCAAACTCCACACAGACAGTCACCCGAGGCCGGATTTGAACCCGGGTCCCTGGTGCTGTGAGGCAACAGTGCTAACCACTATGCCACCGTGCTGCAGTGGCAAAAGTGATAAAGTGAAAGCGTCAGTGTTCTTACATGTCGTGGGTGATGAAGCGCTGGATGTGTATAATAACTTCACATTCGCTGCTGATGGAGACAAAATTAAGCTGGATAAAATAATGGAACAGTTTGAGGCCTACTGCATACCTAAACGTAACGTGACGTTTGAGAGGCACAGATTTTTCACATGTGTACAGAAAACGGGAGAGTCTATTGATCAGTATGTGACTGAACTGAGAAACCGAAGCAAAACATGTGAATTTGGGGGACTGACAGGCTCGCTGATAAAAGACAGACTGGTGTGTGGTATTCCAGCACGGTGGCATAGTGGTTAGCACTGTTGCCTCACAGCGCCAGGGACCCGGGTTCGAATCCGGCCTCGGGCGACTGTCTGTGTGGAGTTTGCACATTCTCCCCGTGTTTGCGTGGGTTTCCTCCGGGTGCTCCGGTTTCCTCCCACAGTCCAAAGATGTGCGGGTTAGGTTGATTGGCTATGATAAATTGACCCTTAGTGTTAGGGGGATTAAATACATGGGGTTACGGGGATAGGGTGGGATATGTGTTGGTGTAGGGGTTACGGTGATCGGGTGGGATATGTGTTGGTGCAGGCTCGATGGGCCGAAATGGCCTCTATCTGCACTGTGGGGTTTCTGTGATTTCTGTGATAATGGTCTAAGGGAAAGACTGCTAAGAGAGCAAAATCTAGACCTGGGAAAAGCCATAGCACTGTGTAGGGCTACAGAGACTGTGAAGTCGCAGGCAAAGGAGCTGTTCAGTGACAGTAGCTGCAACGTGGATGCAGTGAGAAAGAACGGACACAAACCGTTTAACAAAAAGAGCGCCAATGTGAAAAAAGAGGCGTGGCCAGCGAACAAAAATGAAAGGGACAATCGAAAGTCATGTAGTCGATGCGGTACACAGCATCCACCAAAAAAGTGTCCAGCATATGGTATAAAATGCAATAGTTGCAACAAAAACAACCATTATGCCCGTTGCTGCAAGAACCAAGCGCAACAAAGCAAGGTCCATGCAATAGATGAAAGCGAGATAGAGGAGTTCTATGTAGATGTTGTGTCTGAAAACAAAGAAGAAAAAAGAGACTGGATGTTGACACTAAAAGTGAATGACATACACATTCCATTTAAATTGGATACTGGAGCACAAATTAATGTGATATCAGAGATTGATTTTAAGAAAATTAGACCCAGACCAAAGATACATGGAATAAAAGTGAAAGTGACAGGATACTCAGGTACTGATATACCAGCGAAAGGAAGATGCATTGTCAAAGTGACACACAAGGACAGAGAGCACACGCTAGCATTAATCGTGGTGCCAAAGGATGTGCAAGCCATACTAGGTTTAATAGCCTGTGAGAGACTGAACCTGGTAAAGAGAGTCCTCGTGGTGGAAAGCGAAGGAGAGACAGTCTATGATGAACTCATGAAAGAGTACAACGACCTATTTCAGGGTCTAGGCTGCCTTCCAGGAGAACACACGATCAGAGTAGATAAAAGTATGCCAACGGTCATACATCCATGCAGAAAAGTTCCATTTGCTCTTCAAAAGCAACTGAAGGCAGAGTTGGACAGGATGGAAAGCCTGAACGTGATTCGGAAGATAGATGAGCCAACTGAGTGGGTGAGTTCCCTCGTCGTTGTGGACAAAAAGAATGGAAAGCTCAGAATTTGCCTGGATCCAAGAGATCTAAACAGAGCAATAAAGAGAGAGCACTTCAAGCTTCCTACACGTGAGGAAATCATGTCACTGTTTGCAAATGCAAAGTATTTCAGCAAGTTAGATGCATCATCAGGATTTTGGCAGATGAAATTGGATGAGGCAAGTTCAAGACTGTGCACATTCAACAGTCCATTTGGCAGATACAGATTCCTAAGTTTACCATTTGGCATTGCCTCAGCTCCTGAAGTGTATCACAAAACTATCCATATGATCTATGAGCATCTGGAGGGAGTTGATACCTCAATGGATGACATCATAGTATGGGGAACCACGAGAACTGAGCATGACGAGAGACTGAAAAAAGTGCTGGAAGCAACAAGGAAAACAAACCTGAAGCTGAATAGAGAGAAATGCCAGCTCGGGGTGACAGAACTGACATTCATGGGAGATATCCTTAGCGGTGAGGGCATCAGACCAGATCCCAGAAAGGTGTCCGCCATTGAGAATATGCCAAAGCCACAATGCAAAAAGGACGTGCAGAGGTTTAATGGAATGATCAACTACATGGGTAAATTCATATCCAACCTCTCAGAAAAGATGGCGCCACTGAGAAGACTAACTGAAAAGAACATAGAGTGGGAATGGAATCATGAGCATGAGAAGTCATGGAGCGATCTAAAGAAACTGCTCACAGAGGAACCAGTTCTGAGGTTTTATGACCCAGCGAGACCCATCAAGATATCATCAGATGCATCACAGAGTGGGCTCGGTGCCGTTCTTCTGCAAAAATATGACTACTGGCAACCTATTGCATATGCATCGCGCTCAATGACAGATGCGGAGACGCAATATGCTCAAATAGAAAAGGAGCTGCTCAGCATCACATACGCCTGTGAAAGATTTCACCAGTTTGTGGCAGGACAACCAATCAGTGTAGAGACTGACCATAAGCCCTTGATTGCATTGTTCCAAAAGCCACTAAATAGCTGTCCGCTTAGAATACAAAGAATGATGATCAGGCTGCAACGCTATACACTGAATGTTGTGTACACACCTGGTAAACTGATGTATACAGCAGACACGTTGTCCAGAGCTGTTGACCCAAGTGAGCCCGCAAACACCAAAATGGATGAAAAAGTGAACGCCTACGTGGACATGATCACAAGTGCACTGCCCATAGCAGATGCAAAAATGGAGCTCATAAAGGCTGAGACAAACAAAGATGAAACAATGAGACGACTGAGGAAAAGCATCTTGGATGGATGGCCCAACATGAAGCAAGACTGCTCACCTGACATGGCAGAGTACTGGAACTGCAGGGCGGAACTATCAGTGGTCGAAGACATCATCTACAAAGGAAGTAAAATAGTTATCCTAAAGAGTCTGAGAAAAGAGATGCTAAAAAGGATCCATGGAGGACATCTGGGAATCGAAAAGTGTAAGAAAAGAGCACGAGAGGTGATGTACTGGCGACGAATCAACCAAGATGTGATAAATGAGGTGTCAAACTGCACAATATGCCTGAAATATCGAGCAAGCAATCCGGTAGAACCACTAAAGCCACACCCAGTGCCAGACAGACCTTACCAGAAGGTAGGCGCTGACTTATTCATATGTCAAGGGAAGGACTATCTTGTAGTTACAGACTATTACTCCCTGTATCCAGAGGTTTGTAGACTGTACACCACCACTGCAGATGCTGTGATAACATGTATGAAAGCCATATTCTCCAGACATGGCGTGGCAAACGAGGTCTTCACAGACAACGGACCCCAGTTTTACAATGCAAGTTTCCGACACTTTGCCAAAGAGTGGGACTTTGTCCACACAACGTCAAGTCCTCACTTTCCACAGTCCAATGGACTAGTGGAAAAATCGGTCCAGACAGTGAAAAGACTGATGTACAAGGCAAAAGACAGTGGAACTGACTTCTACCAAAGCATGCTTGTATACCGCACAACGCCGCTCGAGTGTGGTATGTCACCAGCCCAACTCCTTATGGGACGGCGGCTAAGGTCAAACCTACCCATCCCGGAGAACCTCCTGAAAACAAAAGAGGGGGAGAAAGTGAGGAAGTTCAAAGAACAACAGAAAGAAAAGCAAAAGTACTACTATGACAGAGGAACACAAAACCTACCTGAACTCCACACTGGTGACCAAGTAAGGTTCAAAGACAAAACAAACATATGGACTCAGAAGGGAACTGTCCTGAGTGAAGTCCAACCAAGACCATACACCATTCAGACAGATGAGGGTGCTGTTCTGCGAAGAAATCGTCGAGATCTTCTCATGGGACCAGCCACAGCAAGTCAAAAGACTGATACTGTTGAACAACCTGATCACACAGCAGGTCAAAAGACTGATACTGTTGAACAACCTGATCACACAGCTGAGAACTCATCATCGGAGGCAACAACTCAGATTCAAGGACAATCAATCAGGAAATCCTCAAGACATGTGAAGCCTCCTGAGAGACTCATTGAGCAAGTTTAAGGACTCTTGTTATAGAAGGAAGTAATGTAATCTTATTCTTTCTTCAAGTTCTAGTGTATTTACATATTTCATGTGAACACACAAAGCAAGGTTAAAAAACCTTGATCATGATAATGATAATGTAAGTTCATTAAGTGTTACAGTTAAAATGCAGATTAATACAAAGAAAACATGTTGTTAGTTAAAAGTAAAATACTTTTGTTTTAAGAAAAGGAGATGTAATGATATCAGCAAATAGTGATGGTATTTTCCTGTTTGATTATGATGCCTTACCAGCATATTTGCCTGATTGATTACTTATGCCTGACCAGCAGAGGGCATGTGACAGAGATAAGCAGTTTAGTTTTAGTTTCGCTTTTAGATGGATCACTAGCATGGTGTCTCCTGTACTGCTGTTAAAAAGAGTTGAACAGACTTTAGATTAAAAGACACTCTCTTTCATAAATGTCTCGTCATTGAACCCACAAAGAAATCAATACAGTTTTCAGAGCTGATTATTAAGAAAGTGCTCCAATTGAGTTTTAAAATAAAATAGAAGTCAGGGATAAAGAATGGAAATGTGGGATGAATAGGTATACTAGGGCTATGAATTTCCTCGGAGCTGCTCCCCCTGTGCCACTGTAACTTTGCCGGAAAGGCGGTGGAAACCCCACTTAAACGCGTAAGTGGAGCAGGAAGAGCTCGGAGGAAGTTCCTGGCCTAGGGATTACCTTTAGGAGCCTCAGGCAGAAACAATGCAGATTTTTCCTTCAAGGAATTAAATATGTCAATAGACTCCACAATAAAGCAGATCATATCATATGGAGATACAGCGGGGGAATGGGACTGACTGGATAGCACTACAGAGAGCCATAACGGACTCGATGGGCCGAATGTCCTCCTTCTGTGCTGTTATGACTCTATGACTATGACTATATGTGATCTGTGAAATAAGTGAACCAAATGACCTTCTCTCATTCCATAATTTATGTTCTAGTTAAACTTTTGTATCCTGAAAGCTTGTGTGTCTGGTCCAGGAAGGTAATCATAGGCAGAACACAATCTCTGAGAATGTCCCACCTTTCTGTCATTGTGTTTAAAAAAAATGTTTTAAATATTGTTAGAATGGAAATCAATGGCAGTGTATTGCAGCGATTATTCAATTAGTGGGTAAATAACGGCAACTGAAGACTCCTATAATTATATTGCCTGCTATGGTCAACAAAATTTGATGAGTAACATGTGTATAGAACATACATTGCAATTCCTCCAGATGAGTGTTATATGTGGTATTTTAGGGAAATTCTAAAGCTGGTAGTGTATCCTCAATACCACCTGGAGATAGCATGTGCCTATTCAAAAATTTATATCCATGTCCAAGCATTCTGATACATATCATTTGATGTGGTCTATATGGATTTTAGCAAGGCTTTTGATAAGGTCTCACATGCCAGACTGGTCACGAAAGTAAAAGCCCATGGGATCCAAGGCAAAATGGCAGAGGCAGGAAACAAAGGGTAATGGTCAAAGGGTGTTTTTGAAGACCTGGACTCCAAGGTCTCTTTGTTCCTCTACACTTATCAGTGTCCTACCATTTAATGTGTATTCTATTGCCTTGTTAGCCCTCCCCAAATGCAATGCCTCACACTCCTCCGGATTGAATTCCATTTGCCACTGTCTGCCCACCTGACCAGTTCATTGATATCTTCCTGCAGTCTACAGCTTTCTTCTTCATTATCAACCACACAGCCGATTTTAGTATCATCTGCAAACTTCTTAATCATACCCCCACATTCAAGTCTAAATCATTGATATATACCACAAAAAGCAAGGGACCTAGTAATAAGCCCTGCGGAACCCCACTGGAAAAAGCCTTCCAGTCACAAAAACAGCCATCAACCATTACTTTTTGCTTACTGCCTCTGAGCCAATTTTGGATCCAATTTGCCACTTTGCCCTGGATCCCATGGGCTTTCACTCTCATGACCAGTCTACCATGTGGGACCTTATCAAAAGCCTTGCTAAAATCCATATAGACTACATCAAATGCACTACCCTCAACGACCCTTCTTGTTACCTCCTCAAAAAATTCAATCAAGTTAGTCAGACACGACCTTCCTTTAACAAATCCATGCTGACTGTCCTTGATTAATCCGTGTCTTTCTAAATGAAGATTTATCCTGTCCCTCAGAATTTTTTCCAATAATTTTCCCACCACCGAGGTTAGGCCGACTAGCCTGTAATTACTCGCTCTATTCCTTTCTCCCTTTTTAAACAAAGGTACAACGTTAGCAGTCCTCCAGTCCTCTGGCACCACACTTGCAGCCAGAGAGGATTGAAAAATGATGGTCAGAGCCTCTGCTATTTCCTGTCTTACTTCTCTTAACAGCCTGGGATACATTTCATCCGTGACTGGGGATTTATCCACTTTCAAAGCTGCTAAGCCCCTTAATACTTCCTCTGTCACTATATTTATTTCGTCTAATATTTCACACTCCTCCTCCCTGATTGCAATGTTTGCATCGACCCTCTCTTTTGTGAAAACAGATGCAAAATATTCATTGAGAACCATACACACGTCTTCCGCCTCCACGCACAGATTATCTTTATGGTCTCTAATAGGCCCTACTCTTTCTTTAGTTATCCTCTGTCAAATTAGGTAACCACACCTCGCCCCCCCTGACCCTGAACACGGGGGCCCCACAAGGATGTGTGCTGAGCCCCCTCCTCTACTCCCTCTTCACCCACGACTGTGTGGCTGTTCATGGTTCCAACACCATCATCAAGTTTGCGGATGATACCACGGTAGTAGGCCAGATCACCAACAACGATGAGTCAGCCTACAGGGAGGAGGTCCAGCATCTCGTGAAGTGGTGCGCCGATAACAACTTGGCCCTTAACATCAAGAAAACCAAAGAAATCATTGTGGACTTCAGGAAGTCTAAAGGCGGAAGTCACACCCCCATCCACATCAATGGGGCTGTGGTGGAAAGGGTGGACAGCTTTAAGTTCCTCGGAGTCCACATCACGGAAGACCTCTCCTGGTCCCTCAATACCTCCTCTCTGGTGAAGAAGGCCCAGCAGCGCCTATATTTCCTAAGGAGGCTGAAGGGATGTAACCTGTCACCCCTGATCCTCTCTAACTTTTACCACTGCACAATAGAGAGCATCCTGACGAACTGTATCACAGTATGGTATGGCAGCTGTAGCCACTATGACTGGAAAGCCCTGCAGAGGGTAGTCAAAACTGCCCAACGCATTACCGGCACCCGGCTACCGACCATAGAGCACATATACCAGAAACGCTGTTTACGGAGGTCACGGACCATCATCAAAGACCCTACCCACCCCAGCCACAGTCTGTTCGCCCTCCTGCCATCTGGGAGATGCTACAGATGCATTCGCACCCGTACAACCAGATTTAGGAACAGCTTCTTTCCCAGGGCTGTCATCCTACTGAACTCCACAAATAAACTCTAAAGCCTGCACATCTGCCAATGCACTTTATTATGGGTATGTTTATGTTAATGTATTACAAGCCAAATGAATGTTGAATGTTTAAATGTCTTAATCTAAATGTACACTCTCGGGAGCCGCAAGCCTACATTTCGTTGTACTGCACTTGTGCACGAACAATGACAATAAAGTTGATTATTATTATTATTATATTATTATTAATATATTTATGAAACATCTTTGGGTTTTCCTTGATTTTACTCGCCAAAATTTTTTCATGCTCTCTCTTTGCTTTCCTAAACACCAAAACAAAAGATTTTTTATTCAGTCCATAGAGGCGATGCAGAGAAGAATCACAAGGCAGCTTTTATGACCATTAAAAACAGATGACTGGGAAAGGATGTTCCAGAGCTATAAAAATACTAAATGGTATAAATAATGGCCCAGAAATTTGGGTCGGGGGCTTCCCGTGGGTGTAAGCCCCCGACCTGCACTTACCTTGCGCACCGGCCGTTGTGCTGTGGGCCCCCGTGGAATTGCGATTCTGGGCCTCCTCCAACTGCTGGCGCACAGTGCTTGCATATCCCAGGGGCGCAGTTAGTTCGATGCGTCCCCTGGCATCACGTGGGCCATGGAGAGCCAATCGGAGCAGGGAATGCTTCATTCATAAGTTTGACAAGAAAGGCTGTCAAACTTATAAGTATTATAAGCCCCAAAACATCATGAAATCTTCAAATAATTTTTTTTTTAAAAATCACATTTTTTAAATAAACACTAAATTACATGAAGTAACTATTTTAAACAATAATTTACATTTTTGAAAAAAATAATTTTATTTTCTAACGGGGCTAAAAATAAACTTACCTTTCTTTAAAGTATTTAAAAATAATAAACCTGTGGAAAAAATGTTTTAATTTTAATTAATTCACCATTAACTTGTAAAAAGCAGGCCTTGCGACTGCTTTTTACATGTTTAACTTCTGGAGACTTACCCTCCCGGGAGAACCTGCAAAAAAAACATAAGTTCGATGCGCACGCGCAGCCTCTCCTGCGCATGCGTTCGACCTCTGAACCCCTTCTTTCAGGGGAACAGAAGTTCCGGATTCCCGTGCATGCGCAGTGCATGCAGGAAACCGGCACTTCCATTGGGCCTACGGGTGAGTACCCTGTGCGTACTCACTCGTGGAGACCCGAATTTCTGGGCCAATGCATCTCTATTTCAAGGTAAGCTAAGATACGGGGCATGGGCTACAAGTGGCAAAAGATCAATCTCAGACTCATGGCAGGAATGCCTTCCTGGTAATAGAGGTGAAAAATTTACATTCATTCAAAGTCCAGTTAGGAGTCATGATGGGAGACTTTAGGTATTTTTCCTAGATAAATGAGCTAAGATAAGCCAAATGGCCTCCCTTTATCTTGTCATTTTTGTGACAGGAATAGCAGGATGATATAAATTGGATACATTTAGCTAGTGCGCCAAAAGAAAAATTCCTTCATAAATTCAGATCTCATCACTCACCTCTCTTCAGGGCTGCTAATAACCTCTGAGGTTTGCCATTATTCACATCGGTTGATGTCATTCCACACTTTAATTTTTGGTTAACCACCAAGCTTCACCTTATATGTAAAGCACAGAGAATGCATTGTGGTAGTACTGAAAGATCATGAAACATGATTTCACTTGTTGCTTTCCCCCCATAAAACACTTCTGTGTCATGCTTCCATCATATAAAACATCGTACCAAACCAACCTATAAAAACCCTATCAGTCTGGCTTCTCGTTATGTCTATAGATTGGGAATCTGTTTGGCTTAGATCTAAATAGTTCTGTGCAAACAGAATTTGGAAGCAAATTGCTTTGACAGAATGCTGTGTGGAAAACCGGCAGGCTATGATTCATTACAGCTGTATTTATTTTATTTTCTACCTGAGAGATGAATGCTATGCTATAAAGTCACATAATTACAAACAAACCCAGGGATCATTTCATTTCAGAGTTAACTGAAAGGCCAGCAACTTGCCTTTAAAACTGCAAGAAAAACCTTTTTCTTTATTTTTTTCCTTCTTTTGGAATTACATCATAACTCTAGAATCAGAAATGTCAGCATAGAAGGAGCCAGTACTAGCTCCACTTTACAGCTGCCTACTCAAATTCTATTTCTCTGTCCTTTCCTCATCTCCTTTATTATTTTTCCTTTAAATGTTGTAAAATGTGCTTCAATAGCCACTTGTGGCAATATATTCCATATTATAACAACTCTATGTAAAAAAAATGCTTCTAACCTCATCCTTTACTTTTGATACGAATCCTAAATTGATGCCCCTTCACCCCTTCACTGACCATTGGAAATAATCTTTCACTACTTGCCCTAGCAAACCCTTTCAAAACTTTGTACACTTCTATTAGACACCACACTCCCCCACTTTAACCTTCACTGCTTTAGTGAAGACAGTCCCAGTTTTTTAAGTCTCTCATCGTAATTAGGTCCCCTCATTCCTGACACGCACCTTTTCCATCCTTTCCAAAATAGAGTGCCCAAAATTGTATGCAGCACAGCTAAGTGCTGGCATCATTGCACCGTCATGCACGTAAATAAATTTGATAAGGTTTTGAGTAAATAAGCTGTACTTAGTATTTTAGATCATTATTACATAGACCTAAATACAATAGAAATAACCAGCTCTTCCACACGTTGTAATGGCTCAAACAGCCAGCACATTATATATATTGTTAATGTTATGTAATACCGTTAGTGGTCTACCGAACAATAAAATTAATTGATAAAGACTTTCCAATTCAGCTCCCCCAGTGCCCTAGTGGATAAAGCTGGTGTGGTATGAAGCTATACAGGCCAGAGGGCTCAATTCCTAGAGGACTAAATTGGATAGCATCTGAAAATTGGCGCGGGGATCGCGATGCGTGATTAACCCGCGCCCGTTGATTGCAGTGCAGCCAACACGCCAACTTTGTGCTGCCTACTCATTTGAATGATCTCTGTAGCCAGCCAGTGCTAACCATTCTGTTCATTGGCTGGACACACGGTCAAAAGGCAGTGGGTGCAGATAGCCATGGATGCCAGGAGTCCAGCCCCAAGGACCTGGATGCAGTGCCGCAAGAAGTCCAATGACCTCACATGAGTGGTCAAGGTCAGTGAATGCATCTTCAAATGCCATATCCGACCAATTGCACCACCAGCCTCAGACACACCTCAATTCACTTCACCTCCATCACTCACCTAGCAACAATCTCTATCAATCATGACTCATACCTCACATTCATAGCTTCATCTCACCCTCACTAACTAATTAGTGGGGGGGAGGTTTTAAGAAAGCGAAAAATAAAAATGACAGCGGAGAAGGCAATAGAGCAAGGTAGCAGTGGGGGAATTAAAAACCAGAGCGTGTCAGGAAGGGACAGAATGTATGATGATAAAGGTAAAGTAGTAAAAGGGGTAAAAGCAGGAATAAATTGTCAGAAAACATATTTGAAAGTTCTTTATCTGAATGCACGCAGCATTCGTAACAAAATAGACGAGTTGACGGTACAGAAAACTACACATGGTTATGATCTGGTGGCCATTACGGAAACATGGCTGCAAGAGGATCATGACTGGGAACTAAACATACAAGGGTATTTGACAATTAGGAAGGACAGACAGGAAGGAAAGGGAGGTGGGGTTGCTATGTTAATCAAGGATGGAATCACTGCAATAGTCAGAAATGATATTGGGTCAAAGGATCAGGATAGTGAAACAGTTTGGGTGGGGATAAGGAATAATAAGGGGAAAAAGTCACTAGTGCGCGTAGTCTATAGGCCTCCTAGCAGTTGCAACTCTGTTAGTTGGAGTATAAATCAGGAAATAGTTGGGGCTTGTAATAAGGGAACAGCTATAATCATGGGGGATTTTTGTAATGTATATAACTTTAAGGGAGAGAACTACTTTTTACAGCTCCTGTATACTGTAATACCGGCAGTGACCACACCTGTATATAAACCCTGAGTAGTGATCTGTACAGTTAGTTCTAGAGTAACCCTCATTCAGTAAACACCTGTTGTAGCGTTTCTCCTGCAGTCTGTGTCTTATTATACACAGACACAACAGTGGCGACGAGCAAGTTCGAACCTACCTGCAACTCCGCATCACCTCCCAGGGATTCGCTCCTGGAGAACAGTGGAAGAAGGTCGAGTCCAGAAGCACGGGCGTCGACCACGGGCAACCGCCCATGCATCCAGCGGAGATTTGAGCATCGCAGGGGAGGCTGTCGAGAGCCAGGCTTGGCTTTCCAGTAACGGTGGTCCAGCGAAACGGGCTGGCAACAGGTACTGCGCAGACCCTTCCCGGACAGCGACGGGCTAGAGCCCGACCGAGCGGCACAGAAAAAGGCCGAGCAGCGTCGACGGGGGAGAGAGAGAGGGCAGAGCGCACAGGGCGCAGCTGGTGTTCAGGACTGAGCGGCGTCAATGGGGGAGAGAGACGAGAGAGAGCAGAGCGCAGCCGGTGTTCAAGGGCCGAGCAGCGTCGACGGGGGAGAGAGGCGCGAGAGAGCAGAGCGCACAGGGCGCAGCCAGTGTTCAAGGGCCGAGCAGCGTCAACGGGGGAGAGAGATGAGAGAGAGCAGAGCGCAGCCGGTGTTCAAGGACCGAGCAGCGTCAACGGGGGATAGAGGCGCGCAGGAAAACGTAAGGCGCTGCCATTGCCACGAGGACCGCAGAGAGCGGCATTGGCAGCAGCGCAGGAGCAGCGCACGAAACCCACAGGGCGTTGCCATTTGCCACGAGGACTGCCGAGAGCGGCATTGGCAGCAGCGCGGGAGACGCCATTTTAAGCCGCAGCGGGGAAGAAAGGAAAGCGCGGGAGACGTGATTTTAAGCCGCAGCAGGGAAGAAAGGAAAGCGCGGGAGATGCCATTTTAAGCCAGTCTAACCACACCCAAAAATGCCGAAGAGTGGCAGTATTACAGCGTTCGACAATGAAGTCGAAGATTGGACGACATATGTCGAATGCATAGAAGTATACTGCAAGGCGAATGAAGTGCCAGATGACAAGAAAGCGCTGGTATTGTTGAATTCAATGGGTGCAAAAACGTACGGCTTACTACGAAACCTAGTAACCCCAGAGAAGCCAGTAGAAAAGGATTTTGAAAACATAGTGTCAATCCTACAGGACCACTTAAACCCCACACCGCTGCTGATAGCAGAAAGATTTAAGTTTCACAAAAGGAACCAGCATAAAGATGAAAGTAATGCTGAGTATTTAACGGAACTGCACAAGCTATCGAAACACTGCCAGTTTGGAACGGGACTAGCAGATACTTTAATGGACAAGTTTGTGTGTGGGCTTCAAAGTAAAGGAACCCAGAAACGGCTTCTATCAGAAAAGGATCTTACGCTGGACAAGGCTTTCAGCATTGCAGTATCACACAAAGCAGCAGCACGGAGCGCTGCAGAGATACAACGGAGACCGCAAGAATATAGCACAAATGAAATGTCATACGGAACAGTGAAGTGCTATCGCTGTGGAAGAACAACACACGACCATAAGGATTTCTGGTTCAAGGAGAAAGTGGGCAGACAGTGTGGAAAAGTAGGACACATAGCAAGAGTCTGCAGGTCGGGAAAGAAAACCAGTAGCAAGAAATCTCCACAGGAGAAGTACAACAAGGTACATAAGGTGACGGAGAGTAGTTCAGACGAACAGAAGAGTGATACAGACTCCGGAAGCAAGGAGCTGGGTTGTCTGAAACTACATAATGTGATCAAAATGGAGGATCACCAAACTATCTGGGTCACACTCAAGATAGCAGGAGTCCAAGTGAAAATGGAATTGGACACAGGATGAGCCCTAACAGTCATAAACCGAAGGGACTACAAGCGGCTATTCTCACATATACCCTTGAGAGATACAAAGATTGTCTTGAAGACGTACACGGGGCAAAAAGTCTACCCCAAAGGAAAAATAAGGGTGAACGTTATATATAACGGCAAGGAAACACCAAAAATGGACCTATATGTATTGCCAGATGGAGGACCACCACTACTAGGACGTGAATGGATCCGGAAGATACAGCTAGATTGGCATTCCATACAGGCACTGACTGTGGCTGACAAAAAGGATGACGACGTCACACCTGGGCGACTGTCAAAGATCCTAACTGATGCGAAAGAAGTGTTCCAGCAAGGACTCGGAACACTAAAAGTCATGACAGCGATGAGTAAAATTGAAGAAAACGCAAGCCCAAAATTTTTTAAGGCCAGACCATTACCTTATGCGATCCGCCCAGCCGTCGAAGCAGAGCTGGAGAGTCTGGAACGTTCAGGTGTCCTGTCCAAGGTAGACTGGAGCGAGTGGGCTACACCCATTGTCCCTGTGATGAAAAAGTCATTGAGCAGCACGCCTGGGGAACCAAGGAAGGTTCGCATCTGTGGGGACTTTAAGGTAACAGTGAACCCAGTCCTTCACACCGTACAATATCCACTACCGCGGATTGAAGATATTTTTGCCTCGCTATCTGGAGGGAAATGCTTCACTAAGATTGATCTGGCCCAGGCGTATCTGCAAATGGAGGTAGAAGAAGCATCAAAAAAATACCTCACAGTCAACACCAATAAAGGTCTTTACCAATACAACCGGCTGGTATTCGGGGTAGCATCAGCTCTGGCTATTTGGCAGAGGGCAATGGAACAAGTCCTGCAAGGGATCCCAGGGACCCAGTGTTATTTGGACGACATCCTGGTCACGGGCGAAAATGACAGTGATCACCTTGCCAACCTGGAGCAAGTGTTCACTAGATTGCAGGAATATGGGCTCCGAGCTAACCGCCCCAAATGCGAGTTTTTTAGAAAACAGATCTCGTATTGTGGCCACGTTATCGATAAAGAGGGGTTACATAAGTCCCCAGAGAAGATTGAGGCAGTAGTCAAGGCTCCAGCACCGGAAAATGTGTCACAACTGAGGTCGTTCCTCGGGCTGGTAATCTACTACCATAAGTTCTTGCCAAATTTGTCTACAATACTACACCCACTGAACACCCTACTGCAAACTGGGGTGCCATGGAAGTGGAGTGACGAATGTAGACGAGCTTTCCAGAAGAGCAAAACACTAATCACATCGAAAGAGGTATTGGCCCATTACAACCCGGCCTTACCAATTCGGTTGGCATGTGATGCGTCACCCTACGGCATTGGAGCGGTGCTGTCGCACAAATTCTCAGACGGCTCAGAGTGGCCAATAGCCTTTGCGTCACGATCACTAACCTCAGCCGAGCGTAACTACTCCCAGATTGACAGGGAGGCACTCAGCCTAGTGTGGGGAGTGAAAAAGTTCAATCACTATCTGCACGGGCAGAAATTCACCTTGCTGACTGATCACCAACCACTTGTCTCCATCTTTAATCCAAAGAAGGGCGTTCCGGTGATGACTGCGCAACGGCTACAAAGATGGTCCCTTTTTCTAGGGGCGCACCAATATGAAATCGAGTATAAGGGCATGAAACAGCATGGAAACGCTGATGGGCTATCACGCATGCCACTGCCTACTGTGGAGGAAGCACCATCAGTGGATCCTGTCGAAATATTTCATTCGACTATAATTGAATGCTTGCCAGTAGCTAACGCTGGTACAGGTAGACTATCCTTTATCCGAACTTCCGAAAACCGAAAACCTCTAAAAACCGAAAGTTTTTTCGTTCAGCGTAAGTCGTGCGCACGACATGACCAGAGTGGCGCACAACTTACGCTGAGCAGGGCAGAGGGTCACAGAGTTCCCTCCTGGGTTGGAGATTGCAGGCCGAGCCGGGCAGTGTGAAGCAGGTACCGGGAGAGTGAACCCAACAATACAGCGGCCCGTCCGATAGCTGCAGCAGCCCGTCCGATATTCTTTTCTCCCCCCGACCCGACCCGAACCGAACCGCGGCCCGTCCGATATTCTTTTATCCGCCCCCCCCGACCCGACCCGACCCTTGACCCGAACCGCGGCCCGTCCGATATTCTTTTCTACCCCGCACCCCCCCCACCCCGACCCGACCCCCCCACCCCGACCCGAACCGCGGCCCGTCCGATATTCTTTTCTCACCCCCCCACCCGACCCCCGACCTGATTTGCGGGCCAGCTTAGTAGGAGTCAGCCGATATCCGGCTTTCCAGAGAAGCAGGAAGGGGAATGAGACACGGAACAGTCACAAGAGGTAGCCTGAACTTTTAAAATTTATATTAAATACAAATTTCCCAGTCTTATAATAATACCTTCTGAAATCCGAAAAATTCCGAAAACCGAAACTCAGCTGGTCCCAAGGCTTTCGGATAAGGGATAGTGTACCTGTATAGAGAAGGAGACCCGAAATGACCTGACACTGTCTCGGGTATATGATTTGACGGTGAAGGGATGGCCAGCACATGGCGACTCACTGTTGCCAGCATTCTCATCCAGAAGAGAACAGTTGTCAGTATGCCAGGGGACCTTGATGTGTGGATCCCGAGTGGTAATTCCACCCAAGTTAAGGGAGAGAGTGCTCAATGAGCTTCACGAGGGTCATCTGGGAGGGGTGAAAATGAAAAGCCTTGCTAGGGCTTATGTGTGGTGGCTGGGGATCGATCAGCAAATCGAGGACCTGACAAAGAGCTGCTCAGGATGCCAGAAGATCCAAAATGCACCACCACATGCCCCTCTACACCCATGGGAGTGGCCCTCATCTCCATGGCAATGGGTGCATATTGATTTTGCTGGTCCATTCATGGACTCAATGTTTTTAATAGCCGTGGATGCGCACTCGAAATGGCCCGAGGTCATCAAAATGTCCTCCACCACCACGGAGAAAACTATTGCAGTCCTACGGACCATTTTTGCCAGGAATGGCTTGCCAGAACAGATTTGTTCCGACAACGGACCACAGTTTGTGTCCGAAGAGTTCTGGAGGTTCTTGAAAAAGAATGGGGTAATGCATTACACATCCGCCCCGTATCATCCAGCCACAAATGGATAGGCTGAGAGGTTTGTACAAACCTTTAAGAAGGCAATAAAGGCTATGTACAATGACAACATTCCGCTGCAGCACAAGGTGGACAATTTCCTGTTCGCCTACCGGAATGCGACACATGCAGTCACCAACCAGGCCCCAGCCATGATGTTCTTTAACCGAAGGCTAAGATCTCGCCTGGATTTGCTCAGACCAAACGTACGAAAAGATGTTGAGAGTAAGCAATTCCAGCACATCCATGAGAAGCCAACAAGGAGCTTCAATGTAGGGCAACCAGTCTTGGCCCGCGACTACCGAACAGAAAAATGGCAGCCAGGAACGATATGCACACGGCAGGGCCCACTAATGTACACAGTGGACATTGGGGATAGCATCGTGAGACGCCATGCTGACCAGATCCTAGAGTCACAGGAACAAGTCAACCCCATGCCTCTCCCATACGTACCTGGTGATGAACCCGACGTACAGGTCGCATCTACCCCAGAAACAGTAGCATCGGAAGCTGATGAACCAACCGACGACAGGGGGCCAGAATCGCCTCCGCACCAAGAGCAAGACACTCGGGAAAGGCGCTATCCAGAAAGGATCAGGGAGCCTCCCCAAAGACTGAATTTATAAATAGACTATTTTCAGCTAATGTTGCATGTTAAAAGTGTTAATTGTAATTAGTTTGATATTTAATTGTTAAATGAGTGTTATGGTACTGTTAATCTAAAAGGGGAGGAATTGTAATGTATGTACCTTTAAGGGAGAGAACTACTTTTTACAGCTCCTGTATACTGTAGTACCGGCAGTGACCACACCTGTATATAAACCCTGAGTAGTGATCTGTACAGTTAGTTCTAGAGTAACCCTCATTCAGTAAACACCTGTTGTACCGTTTCTCCTGCAGTCTGTGTCTTATTATACACAGACACAACAATTTTAACTTTCATATTGACTGGGCTAATCAAATTGGGCATGGCAGCCTTGAGGAAGAGTTCATAGAGTGTATTAGGGATGGGTTCCTTGAGCAGTATGTAACTGAACCAACCAGGGGGCAGGCAATCTTAGATCTGGTCCTGTGTAATGAGACAGGATTAATAAAAAATGTCCTGGTAAAGGATCCCCTTGGAATGAGTGACCATAATATGGTTGAATTCCGAATTCAGTTTGAGGGTGAGAGAGTTGGATCTCAAACCAGCATATTGAGCTTAAATAAAGGAGACTATGAAGGTATGAGAGTAGAATTGACTAAAGTGGACTGGGGAAACAGATTAAAGTGTAAGACGGTACAAGAGCAGTGGTCTACATTCAAAGAGATATTTCACATCTTTCAAAAAATATATATTCCACTGAGGAAAAAGGGGAGTAAAAGAAAAGACAGCCATCCGTGGCTTAGTAAAGTAATAAAAGATAGTATCTGACTGAAAACAAGGGCATATAAAGTAGCCAAATCTAGTGGGAGGATAGAGGATTGGGAAGCATTTAAAAACCAGCAAAGAATAACTAAAAGATTAATTAAGAATGGGAAGATAGATTATGAAAGTAAACTAGCAAAAAATATAAAAACAGATAGCAAGAGTTTCTACAGCTATATAAAAAGAAAAAGGGTGGCTAAAGTGAACATTGGTCCCTTAGAGGATGGGACCGGGAAACTAGTGGTGGGGAACATGGAGATGGCAAAGACGCTGAACAAATATTTTGTATCAGTCTTTACAGTAGAGGACACTAAAAATATCCCAACACTGGATAAACAGGGGGCAATGGGGGAGGAGGAGCTAAACATGATTAAAATCACTAAGGAGGTGGTACTCGGTAAAATAATGGGACTTAAGCCGAATAAATCCCCCGGACCTGATGGCCTACATCCTAGGGTCTTGAGAGAAGTAGTGGTAGGGATTGTGGATGCATTGGTGATTATTTTCCAAAACTCCCTGGACTCAGGAAGGGTCCCGGCAGATTGGAAAACTGCTAATGTAACACTCTTATTTAAGAAGGGAAGTAGACAAAAAGCTGGAAACTATAGACCAGTTAGCCTAACATCTATGGTTGGTAAAATGCTGGAGTCCATTATTAAGGAAACAGTAACAGAGCATTTGGATAAACATAATTTAATAGGACAGAGTCAGCATGGTTTTATGAAGGGGAAGTCATGTTTGGCAAATTTGCTCGAATTCTTTGAGAACGTAACATACAGGGTGGATAAAGGGGAACCAGTGGATGTGGTGTATTTGGACTTCCAAAAGGCATTTGACAAGGTGCCACACAAAAGATTACTGATCAAGATAAAAAATCACGGGATTGGGGGTAATATACTGGCATGGGTGGAAGATTGGCTATCTAACAGAAAACAAAGAGTTGAGATAAATGGTTTGTTTTCGGGCTGGCAATCAGTAACTAGTGGTGTTCCGCAGGGGTCAGTGCTGGGACCCCAACTCTTTACAATCTATATTAACGATTTGGAGGAGGGGACCAAGTGCAACATATCCAAGTTTGCCGATGATACAAAGATGGGAGGGAAAGCAGTGAGTGAGGAGGACATAAAAAACCTGCAAAAGGACATAGACAGGCTAAGTGAGTGGGCGGAGATTTGGCAGATGGAATATAAGATTGGAAAGTGTGAGGTTATGCACTTTGGCAGAAAAAATCAAAGAGCAAGTTATTATCTAAATGGAGAGAAACTGCAAAGTGCTGCAGTACAAATGGATCTGGGGGTCCTGGTGCAGGAAACACAAAAAGTTATTATGCAGGTGCAGCAGGTGATCAGGAAGGCCAATGGAATCTTGGCTTTTATTGCAAGGGGGATGGAGTATAAAAGCAGGGAAGTCTTGCTGCAGTTATACAGGGTATTGGTGAGGCCACACCTGGAATACTGCGTGCAGTTTTGGTTTCCAAATTTAAGAAAAGATATACTTGCTCTTGAGGTGGTTCAGAGAAGGTTCACTCGGTTGATTCCGGAGATGAGGGGGTTGACGTACGAGGAAAGGTTGAGTAGGTTGGGCCTCTACTCATTGGAGTTCAGAAGAATGAGAGGCGATCTTATTGAAACATATAAGATTGTGAGGGGGATTGATCGGGTGGATGCGGTGAGGATGTTTCCACTGATGGGTGAGACTAGAACTAGGGGGCATAATCTTAGAATAAGGGGCTGCCCTTTCAAAACTGAGATGAGAAGAAACTTCTTTACTCAGAGGGTAGTCAATCTATGGAATTTGCTACCCCAGAGAACTGTGGAAGCTGCAACATTAAATAGATTTAAAACGGAGATAGACAGTTTCTTAGCAGATAAGGGAATTAGGGGTTACGGGGAGAGGGCAGGGAAGTGGACGTGAGTCTAGGTTCGGATCAGCCATGATCCTATTGAATGGCGGAGCAGGCCCGAGGGGCCGTATGACCTACTCCCGCTCCTACTTCTTATGTTCTTATGTTCTTATGTTCTCACACACTTAGCACTGCTGCAAGCCTCACAATCACATCCCACAGCTTACACACACTGCCAGCTATTAAACCAAGTCAGCCACATCACCCAAACACATTGCACCACACTCACTAACACACTTCCCTCTCTCTTGCAGGACAAAGTGACACATAACCAGAGGTAGCAGGGGCTACCCGTAGGGGAAACCAGGAAGGAGATGCTGCTGGCCATTATTGAAACGACCATTGCTGAGCCTGTAGCTGACGACGGGACTTAATCAATTGTGGTTGACAGGATCTTCATCCATAATCCTTCTACTCACATCCAACTTCCTCCACGTCCCACAATCTCTTCTAACTTACAAGCTGCAGATGGTGTAAGCATGCACCTCTTACTTCCCCGCCCCTCTGGGCCCCTCACCACAACCTTACCCTTGTGCCTTTATCCTTTCAGATAGCCAAGAAGTGCAACCTGGCCAGGCAGTGGAGGAACACCAAAAAGAAGAAGGAAAGACTTGCACCTTTCATGACCACACTGGATGTCTCAAAGCGCTTTACAGCCAATGAACGACTTTTGAAGTGTAGTCACTGTTGTAATGTAGGAAACACAGCAGCCAATTTGTGCACAGCAAGCTCCCAAACAGAAATGTGATAATGACTAGATTGTTTTTTAGTGTTGTTGATTGAGGGGCAAATATTGGTCAGGACACCGGGGATAACTCCCCTGCTCTTCTTCGAATAGTGCCACGGGATCTTTTACATCCACCTGAGAGAACAGATGGGGCCTCGGTTTAACATCTCACCCAAAAGACGGCACCTCCAACAGTGCAGCACTCCCTCAGCGCTGCACTGGAGTGTCAGCCTAGATTTTTGTGCTCAAGTCTCTGGAGTGGGACTTGGACCCACAACCTTCTGACTCAGAGGCGAGAGTGCTACCAACTGAGACACAGCTGACACAGCTGATAACAAGGAGACAGTGATGTTGAAGACGTACCGTCACTCTATTTCACACTCGCAGCCACCAGCTCAGATACTGACACTGCGCGTAATTTAGAGGGTAGGATAAAGGCAGGACCTGTACGTGGTGAGACACCAGGTATGAGTGGCCTATAGCCAGGGCAGAGGCCAAGGATAGTGCAGGTGCCAGCTCGCCAGAGGCAAGGTCGCACACAGGTTCCGCAACAGAGGACTCAGATGAGGACTTCGATGGAACAGCCTACAGAAGGCGATGGGTATGCACAATGAAATGTTTCGTGCATTAGGAGGTCTGCCAGAAAGCCTGCTTTCAATGCCAAGAGCATGGAGGAGTACAGCACCAACTTGGCACAGGGTTTGCACAGAGCTTAAACCCCATCCTTTCCAGCATGGAAGTGGTGGCCAACTCTGTTTGCACACTTATCAAGCAGCACTTACTCACCAATAACCTGCTCACTGATGCCCAGTTTGGGTTCCAGACCTCATTACAGCCTTGGTCCAAACATGGACAAAAGAGCTGAATTCCAGAGGCGAGGTGAGAGTGACTGCCCTTTACATTAAGGCAGCATTTGACCGAGTGTGGCATTAAGGAGCCCTCGTAAAAGTGAAGTCAATGGGAATCGGGGGAAAATTCTCCTCTGGCTGGAGTCATACCTAGCACAAAGGAAGATACCATTGAATGTCAAGGGGAGGGTGTTAGACTCTCGCTTGTTGGAGCTATCATTGCCTGGCACTTCTGTGGCACGAATGTTACCTGCTGTAAAGTCTGTGGGTTATATGGTGAATTAATACACAGACTACAAGAGTAACTTTAACAGGACTTTACTATTCGAAGGTCAGGGCGAATCTGCCCAATAAATCCTTACACAGCACTTATATACCGGTGTGGTCACTCCCGGTATTACAGTATACAGCAGCCAAGATAAAGTAGTGCAACACCTAAAATAGTTCTCTTAAAGGTGGACGGTTACATACAATAGTTCTCTTAAAGGTAGAACGGTTACATACACTATAATCCTCCCTTTTTAGCTTACAACATACTTATTCCCCATTAAACATAACATATATCCAACTTCATGTAAAAACAGTTCACAAATGTAGTCTCTGCGGAAACAGTTCACAGATTCAGTCTCGGTGTAGTCGGTTCACGTTGCTGGAGTGACTCATCCAATAGTCCTTCACTGGACTTAACAGCTTGAACTTCCGTCACTTCTGAACCAGCATTGTTGACTTCTAAAAGCTTGAGGGCTAGATTTTCAGTTGCTTGCGCCAGCAGTTAGCGCCTTAAGAGAAGTGATTTTCGGGCGCTATGCGTGTAGCGCCTGGGCGCAGCGCAGTTTGCGCCCCGCCCCAAATTAAGTTGCCCGTTAGCGCCGGCGCAAAGTTTAGCGGCCGCCCGGATGCGCGCGCAGAAAATGACGTCACATCCTCGTGCAACGCCCTTTGGCCGCCCCGAATCCCAACTTCAGTCGGACCGCCCCATTGTGCGCCTGGCGTCCAGAGCGTTTGTAAAATGGAACGCAACACACCCTGGGGAGCGCAAATTAAAGGGCACTCATACAAAAGGCAGTCTGCATGTGTTGTGTGGAAGTAAGCTGTGTGTTGTTCTGAACGGTCTATTTATGTTTTCGGGCACCAATTCCTCCTCCTCCTCCTCCTCCTCCTCCTCCTCCTCCTCCTCCTCCTCCTCCTCCTCCTCCTCCTCCTCCTCCTCCTCCTCCTCCTCCTCCTCCTCCTCCTCCTCCTCCTCATCGTCGTTTCTCCCCAGACTTTGCATTTGAAAAAAATACATGCACCCTTCCCCTTTAAGAGCTCACTGGCACCAGAGTGTCTGCCGTGCGCTGCGCCCGAGCTCGGGTGTTGCGCTCTCCACCGCCGGCTTAGCGCCTAAAGATACTAGTGGAACGCCTCTTTTAGCGCTCCACCAACCTCTTAGGGCGAAGCCACTGAATTTCCGGCAACGGGGCGCTACTTTGGGGCGGGCGATAACTTCGGGCGGGCGCTAAGCTTAGCGCCCCAAAACTGTCTATACTGAAAATCTAGCCCTGAGTACCTTGGGAAGTTTTTCTACTTCCAACTGATTTGGCTCCGTACGGAGAGACCACGTGCGTGACCTGGTAGAGGTGATAATGGTTCAGATGGTCATCATCTTCTGCTTCGTCTTTTCCTTTTCTGCTTCTTGGAGACTCTCTGGGCTCCACTGTCAGCTGCCAGCTGCATGCACCGCTCCTCCTTCTCGTCCTCCTTTTTCCGTAGTAGCGCCACCATCTCCCGATGTTCCTTAGACTTTAGGTGATTCTTCATGGTTTCTGCACTTTGGGAGTTTTCATCACAAGCTGGGCAGAGCAGGTCATCGTAATATTCGGTGTCGTCCAACAGGTCATGGTAATATTCGGTGTCGTCCTGAGCTAGGCCAGCGAGAGGATCTTCTATTTCCTCCATACCCAGCTGGACGTTAGCCAGCTTTTGTTCCAAATCCAGACATCTTTCCTGAAGAGACTTCTTCATGCGTTCAGTTTCATCCAGCTTTTTCTGGGCTTCCTACAAGTCTTTTACTAATGACCTCATTCGTGATTTCAATACTTCAACTTCATTGGGAGATTGATTGATTGTATTATTCAATCCCTCTACTGGAGCAGCTGTTTCAGCATTCTGTTGTTCAACATTGACGTGAATCAGCGTACTTTTGGCATCCAAGGTTTGCTCTGCTGCCATCTTCTCAGTCTGTGTTGCAACCTCAGCTATTCCAATAACTTTTGGGAGCTCCAAACCCCTCTCCTTTGAAGATTTAGACTCATGTCCAAATTGTTCCCATTTCAGAGTCTTGTCCCTCAGCATATAAAGGAGTTGGCTGACCGTTGACTCTTCTGACCTCATCTGTTTCCCAGTAGCTGCAGGGCTGTTTATAACCTTGCCCTGGGGCTCCTTTGCTGTTTCTACTTCACCATCATCCGCAGCCTCCACCATTCGAATTTCCACAAATGAATCATCCGGTGATGCTGCACCCAACTTCAGTAGGAGCTCGGAATTCATGGTGACCAACTCAGCCTTTTCTGCCTGCAATCTGCTAACAAGCGCCTTCAGTTGCTGAACATCTTGCTCCACCAGATTAGAGCACGCACCTTCAGAAACCGAATCAGCTTTGATTCGTTTGGCCTCCTTGCGCAGACGGTTTGTGTGCTCCTGCTCCCTTTTCTCCCTCAGCTGTTTCTGTTGTCTTTCCAGATTCTCCCACTCTGTGTCAAAGAACGTTTTCATTGCTTTTATCTCTTGCTCAAGACGGCAACTCAATTGTTCTAATTGCTGTTGTAATTTGAAATGGAGTTGAGTTCGAGCCCGGTGTTCCTCAGACTTGTGCATGTCTGTAAACTGGACAGACTCAGAATTCTCTGCCAAACTATGTTGTTGTTGTTCAGTGGAATTCTGTTCTGAAACTTTGTTCTCCTTTGAAGCATTAGTATTTATGCACTCCTTCATTTTTCCAACCTTAGTCAGCAAGTCCATTTTAGACTTGTCTTTCGCACCTGGGCTGGTCTTGTCGTCATCCGTTTCAGAGTCTGAGCTGATTGTCTTCACCGAGTTCTCACTCGTTATTGCTTTTAGGTAGTGCCATTCCATGTTTATTTCCCTGATCCACTCCCGTCCCAGAAGTGGTGGACCTCCCTCAGGTAGTACATATAAGTCCATTCCTTGGTGTTCTTTGCCCCTGTCTCTCACCTTGACTTGTATCTTTCCCATGGGGTATACTTTATGCCCCGTGTATGTCTGCAATACGATCTTGGTATCTCTCAAGGGTATATGTGAGAATAGCTGGTTGTAATCCCTTCGATTTATGACTGATAGGGCTGATCCTGTGTCCAATTCCATTTTCACTTGGACTCCGGCTACTTTTAGTGTGACCCAGATAGTTTGTAGGTCAGCTTCCTTACTCACATTGTAAATTCTCAGACTACCCAGTTCCTGGCTGTTCGGGTCTGAATCCGAATTCTGTTCATCTGAACTCTTCTCAGCCACCTTGTGTACCTTGCTGTACTTTTCCTGCGGTGACTTTTTTCTGTTGTTGGTCTTCTTTCCTGACCGGCATACTTTAGCTATGTGACCAAGCTTGCCACATTTTCTACATTCCTGGTTTCTAAACCAGCATTGGTTCTGGTCGTGTGTTGTCTTCCCACAACGATAACATTTTGTTGTTCCCGAAGTCATTTGATCCATGCTGAGTACCGCTGCCTTCAGCTGCATTTCCGCAGTGCCTCTCGCGGCTGCTTCGTGTGATGCTGCAATAAGGACAGCCTTGTCAAGTGTAAGATCGTTCTCTTCGAGCAGTCGCTTTTGTGTTCCTTCCTTCGACAACCTGCACACGAACTTGTCTCTCAATGCCTCTGTCAGATTTTCCCCAAACTGGCAGTATTTCGCTAGTCTACGCAGTTCGACCAAGTATTCCGCGTTGCTTTCCTCTTTCCGTTGCGTTCTCGCATAAAATTTGAATCGTTCCGCCAACATCAGCGGTGTGGGGTTCAAATGATCCTTCAGGACAACAACAATATCAGCGAAAGTCTGATCCGCCGGTTTAGCTGGTGATAGAAGATGCTTCAATAGCCCGTATTTCTTCGCCCCCATTGCGTTTAATAAGGTGAGAGCTTTATCATCATCTGCTATTTTATTGGCCTCACAATATATCTCGATGCGTTCTACGTACGTGGCCCAATCTTCCACCTCGGAATCGAAGTTGTTGATGTTACCATGCTTAGGCATCTTCACTATCTTTTTGAGAAACCACAACGAATTTGTTAGTTACTTTTTTTTTCCAAAAATGGCGGTTTCCCGCGCTTGTCTTCTTCCCCGCCCACTGGCGGCTTCCCGCGTTTCTTCCCCTGGCGGGAGGGGTAAGCTTTCCTTCGGGCGATGACTGCTGGCTTTCGGAGTTCGCAGCCTGCGCGCCGGCTTCAGTGCGTTCCTTGTTCCCTTTTCTCGGCCGGCAACCGGCGCTGGGGACAACCCGTTTGCGGCGAACAGTTCCAGCCGCTGGGCGGAATCTCGCTCGGTCTCCCTCGCTCGGTCCCGTTCCCCCTTCACTCGGGCTCTGTCTCTCCCTCAGCGACTTCCAATCGCGCCTCCCCGCCCTCTCGCAGTCTGGTCCTTTCCTCCCCCGGCTGCGGCTGAGTTCTCCGCGGTTTTATTTATTTTTATATCTTCCCGCGCCTTACGATCCCGGCCGCAGCGCCTCGTGGCCTCGGTAGCTGCCCGGCCTTTTTCGCCGGTCGCGGTCTAGCTGTCTCACGACGCTGTTGCGTCTCCCAGCCCGCTTGTAGCCCGGTCTCTCACACCGGCTGCGTTCCCGCTTGTAGCCCGGTCTCTCACACCGGCTGCGTTCCCGCTTGTACCGCGGCTTCCGTGCCCTACGCTGCCCCAGTCTCAGCGCCTCTGGGCCCGACTTCTGTCCGGCTCCTTTCCCCCGACCGTGGTCGAGTTCACCGCCCTTATCCTCCGTTTCTTTTTATTTTCCCCCTACTCACAGTCAACGTGGCCGACTTGCTTCTCTTGGCTGATTGGCTCACTCACTGCCGTGGCAGAAGGGACAATAACAGCCTGTTGCTGATGGAAGGCTTCGTGTCTGAATCCTTCCTTCTTCCTTGCTCTGCAGACTCGAGTCTTCTCTCAGCAGAACGACGAGGGCGGGTGCCTCTTCTCGACGCTCGTTAACTGCTTCGGGTGTGTCGCTGCCGCAGGGTAAGATCGAACCCGTCGCCACTGTAAAGTCTGTGGGCTATATGGTGAATTAATACACAGACTACAAGAGTAACTTTAACAGGACTTTACTATTCGAAGGTCAGGGCGAATCTGCCCAATAAATCCTTACACAGCACTTATATACCGGTGTGGTCACTCCCGGTATTACAGTATACAGCAGCCAAGATAAAGTAGTGCAACACCTAAAATAGTTCTCTTAAAGGTGGACGGTTACATACAATAGTTCTCTTAAAGGTAGAACGGTTACATACACTACACCTGCCACTTATCAGCCCAAGCCTGATTATTGTCCAGGTCTTGTTGCAAAGTGGCATGAACTGCTTCATTACCTGAGGAGTTGCGAATGGCACTGAACACTGTGCAGTCATCAGCGAACATCCCCATTTCTGACCTTATGTTGGAGGGAAGGTCATTGATGAAGCAGCTGAAGATGTTTGGGCCTAGGACACTGCCCTGAGGAACTCCTGCCGCGATGTCCTGGGGCTGTGATGATTGACCTTCAACCACCACAACCATCTACTTTGTGCTAGGTATGACTCCAACCAGTGGAGCATTTTCCCCCCGATCCCCATTGACTTCAGTTTTACTAGGGCTCTTTGATGCCACACTCAGTCAAATGCTGCCTTGATGTCAAGGGCAATCACTCTCACCTCACCTCTGGAATTCAGCTCCTTTGTCTATGTTTGGACCAAGGCTGTAACGAGGTCGGGAGCTGAGTGGTCTTAATGGAACCCAAACTGGGCATCCGTGAGCAGGTTATTGGTGAGTAAGTGCCGCTTGATAGCACTGTTGATGCCACCTTCCGTCACTTTGCTGATGATTGAGAGTAGACTGACGGGGCGGTAATTGGCCAGGTGGTTTTGTTCTGCTTTTTGTGGACAGGACATACCTGGGCAGTTTTCCTCATTGTCGGGCAGATGTCAGTGTTGTAGCTGTACTGGAACAGCTTGGCTAGAGGCGCGGCTAGTTCTGGAGCACAAGTCTTCAGCACAATAGCCGGGATGTTGTCGGGGCCCATAGCCTTTGCTGTATCTAGTGCGCTCAGCCGTTTCTTGATATCACGTGGAATGAATCGAATTGGCTGAAGACTGGCTTCTGTGATGGTGGGGACCTCAGGAGTAGGCTGATATGTGTTACAATGTGTTTGGGTGATGTGCCTGTCATGGTTGAGTAGTTAGCAGTATGTGCAAAGTGTGAGATGTGGATGTGAGTCTTGCAGCAGTGGTAAGTGTGTGAGGGTGAGGTGAAGCTAGGATTGTGAGGTATGAGTCGTGATTGCTAGAGATTGTTGGTAGGTAAGTGATGGGGTTTCGTGCATTGAGCAGCGTGTGAGGCTAGTTGTGCAGATGGTGGGATGTGACATTTGACGATGCATTCACTCACCTTGACAACTTGTGTGAGGTCATTAAACTTCTTGCAGCACTGGATCCAGGTCCTGGGGGCAATACACGTTGCACTGACGACTTCTTCTGCCATGCTGCCTGCAAGACTTCCTTCCCCTCTGCGGGTAGAGGACCTGTCTTCTTTTGTGCACCCCTAAGTCCAAGGCCTCCAGTGCTGCATCAGAGAATCTCCTTGCCCTTTCTCTTTCCTGTTGAGCCATGGCTTGCATGCAGAGTGACAATGAGGTGCTTCTGCAACAAAGCACCTCCACTTTAAGAAGTGCAGAGCCTCGACAAAATTTTATTGGCCAGTAGACTACACCCGATATTGGTCCCTGTCTTGAGCGCTAAGCCAACCAGCAGCGTGTTTAGTGCTGAGCTCAGTGCTCCAATCATGTAAATAAGCAGGCAGCACAAATTTTGTGTGCTGTCTGCACCACTTTGAACGGGCGCCGGCAGATCGCGTTTCGTGTTCCCTGTGCCTGTTTTCGGGCCTAATCGAATTTCACTCCTGTAGCAACAGCCCAAAGAAATCAACCAGCACCTAACCTGTAAGTAGCTGATGATCCCTTTAAATAATGCTGTTGGGGGGTCCTTCCTGCTGCTGAACGCATTTTCAGCTGTGCGAGCTTAAGAGACGGCGTTGTCTTGAGCGTTGAGCTCCAAAATGGCGCGGTTGGCGTTAAACCAGTGTTGCATGCTGATTGACATCATGATCTGCCTTCTCTGCATACTGCTGTCAGGGCAAGGCTGGTTCTGGACCCAAGTGCAGACAGACGAGGCGAGAAGCAGGTATGCAGTCTTAAATAAAAGTTCTTTACTAGAATCACACAGGTAAACAGTTACAAACATAGGAGCTCAAGACAAGCTACCACTCGGCAAATGGCTTGTCAAGACTGAGCACAGAGGGAAGAAACCACAGAACTTAAATACAAGCAAAAACAGGTGAAACCAATAAACCTGATAAAAGGCAGTTAAGTAATAAAGACAGGAGAAAGTAGTAACAATTAGCAAAGGGAAGAAAACAAGTGAAGGTGCCATCTAGGGGTTACTGAGGGAACTAACCAGCACCCTCACAGGAGAATGTCTGAGCAGACGAAAGATTGCTGCTCCCAGATAGCGGTAGCCCAGGCGAGAGCTTTTCCCGAGAGTAGTGATATGATGAACGCTACCTTAGAGTGGGGTGACAGGAACATGGAGGGTTGGAGTTCAAAAACTAGGAAGCACTGGGTTAAGAAGCCGCGGCACTTGCCTGGATGACCGTCATAGCGCTCTGGCGTGGGTAGGCGAGGCTCTCGGTGAGTCTGGAGGTCGGCGACTGGTGGGGTAGTACCCAAAGGAACTGACTGAGGAGGAACATCCTGAGCAGAAGCCACAGCGGCTGGGTGTTGAATGGTCTGAGTCCACTTATTTACCTTGTCCGAAATGCTTTGGAGAAGTTGCTCAAGGCGGCTGAGGAAAGCACCTTGATGGGAGAGAATAGAATGAAATTCCTCCATCACTGCCGGGTCCATACTGGCTCAGTCTTGCTGTCAGGGCGAGGCTGGTTCTGGACCCAAGTGCAGACAGATGAGGCGAGAAGCAGGTATGCAGTCTTAAATAAAAGTACTTTACTAGAATCACACAGGTAAACAGTTACAAACATAGGAGCTCAAGACAAGCTACCACTAGGCAAACGGCTTGTCAAGACTGAGCACAGAGGGAAGAAACCACAGAACTTAAATACAAGCAAAAACAGGTGAAACCAATAAACCTGATAAAAGGCAGTTAAGTAATAAACACAGGAGAAACTAGTAACAATTAGCAAAGGGAAAAAAACAAGTGAAGGTGCCATCTAGGGGTTACTGAGGGAACTAACCGGCACCCTCACAACTTCTGGCAGATGTTCACTGCACATTCGCTAATGCCTGCACCAATATGGCATCCGGCACAATTCACCCCACAAGTGTGCGCACATCTCAGACGCCATTTTGGAGCACTAAGGGCACTCATAGCACCCAAAATACGGGCTTTGACGAGCCCAATTTCTCACCCCTAGGCTCTATTAGTTGGTCTCAGCTGGAGCACCTCAGCACACTTGAGCTGGGGAGGAAAAAAACAGCCAAAATTCCAATTCAAATTCAGTCTGCAAAAGGACTACCACCTGAAATATTAACCTGTCTTTTCTCTTTTCGGATGCCGATGTATGTTTTTTTTTAGAAACCAGTAATGTTGTGAGAGAAATTAGATCGAAATCAAATTGAGGTGCAATCCAATAAGAAAAAGGATCTTCTGTTGTAAAGCATTGCTGACTATATTCTTAGAAATTATACCTAAGGTCAGGGGATATATTTTTTCTGCCTGTATGTAAGGGATGGTGTGTGTGGTCAGCTTTGCCTCTGACCCCCTGAGCGGTTCGAATCACTCCCACTCCCTTGGTTCTAGACTTTGGACTTATTTGGGAGTTGTAATGAAAATGCAGCAAACAACTGAATTTGATACAAGAACTTTGGTCCATCTTATTTCTGTCCTCAAAAACAGTGTCTACTGCATCACATCCCTTTTGCCAAGCTCGTGCCACGGTCGCCATTATGTACAGGGTGGTGTGTGTGGGCAGCTTTGCCTCTGACTCCTGAGTGGTTCGAATCGCTCCCACTCCCTTGGTTCTAGACCTGGACTTATTTGGGGGTTGTAATGAAATTGCAGTAAACAACTGAATTTAATACAAGAGCTTTGGTTTTTATTTGAGACAAGAAAATATACACAACACAATAATCTTATCACTCTAAAATGGGGGAACAATTCAGAATATACAAGGGAGAATGACAATAGACAAAATACTTCACCCCTCCCAATCCCACTACACTAACTAGGTTGGATTCCAGAGGACCAGGGAAATGCTCACCAAACGCAGGAATAGTTTGTAGAGTGGGAAAAACTTGCAGATCTTCGGTTTCTTCTGAGTTGGTTTCTTGTTGGTCACGGTGGCCCAATATTACCTAGTTGTTGGTAATATTGTTAGTTGTTTATTTCGTGGGGCCCTTGGTTGCCGCGATTCCTTTCCATTCTCCTTCTGTTGTCCTTCCGTCGATTGATTGTCCCGAGGCTGATGTCTTTCGAATGAGCTGTGCCTCTGTCTGTGTCTGTCCGAACTGTACTGCTGACTTCAATTCACTGACTGCTGTTTCAATTCTCTGACTGAACTGTACTGATCGAACTGATCGAACCCATCGAACTCATTGAACTGATTTCTTGTGGAGACAGGTTTTTAGTTTATACTAAATGAAGCCTACTAATCTTGTTAGATTTTGGGCGGGCTCGTTAATTTTGATTGGTCCCATTTATTTTTATTTGACTTTTAACTGGTTTCGGGATTGCTTCAAAATCAGTTTAAGTGTGTGAAGTGGTTTTGGATGTCTCTCTGAGTGGGTTTAAACTGTTGTTTGATTGCCTTCTCCTGCTGGGGCCAGGGTCTCTTTTGTTGATTAGTGGAATGTATTGTATTAATCAAGTTCTTGATGGCCCTGTAGGTTTTTGGTGGGAACTGTCTTTCCGTGGGCCTATTGTCTTTATGTAGAATGACTGGGATGGTCCAGAGCATTCCCAGACAATCTGGCCTTTTCCAATACTCAAACTGTCTGTCCCACCGTGTCCAACCCAGTTCCTTTGTTGCATGCCTTTTAAAATAGCCAAATCTTCCTGGGGTTTTGACTTTAAGTCCCTTTTGGCCCAATATTCTTTAAAACAGTCCAAAATCTCTCCTTTTCTTGGTTTGGGGGAATCTGTAGAATTTTGCGAGCCTTACAGTAGCATTTGCTATTGCAGTCTCATTGCTGAACAAAAAATTATTTTTGGCACTGGCTGAATATTATTTTTACTGTATGTTGAAATGGTAACCGATTTTCCAGTATTCAGGTAAAGGGACCCAGATATGATGAAAAACAATTTTATATTTACTAAGTATATACAATTAAAAAATAAATAAACATTATTTAAATTTGAACAACATAAAAATAAAAGGTTAGTATTTTACACAACTGGCTATAACTGTAGAAAAAATAAGCAATGCTTGAAGGAGAACTTTAGAAGCAGCCTTCATAAGAGTCCTTCACAAGGTCAGTCTTTTAGAGGAGTAACACATTGGCCACAGTTATACGCAAAGCTAGACCAGTAATGCTAATGGGCTGACTGTCTGATAACTGAAAGGAACTGAGTGTCACATTGATCATGCCGGGCAAACCTCGAAGTGCCATAAAACAATTTTGTACTTGTATTTGAAAGATTGTGAGGTGTCAGTTTTCTTTACATTTCTTGAGATCAAGCCATTGCCTAGGGTTTTGTTAGGTTCTGTCCGGAGATCCCAAGACCCATTTCCTCATATATTTGTGTTGGAAAAATTAACTTACTATCATGACATTGTTTGACCCTTAAGTATCAGAAATTTATGAGGAAAGGTTAAGGGAATTGTTTTGGGAAAATGGTGACATTTTCAAGAGTATAAGAGAATTAACAAAATTGACTCAGGTAAATTGTTCACTATGGTGAAGGGTTCAAATAGCAGAGGACACTTGTAAAACGCCCTGCTCCAATTAACCCTCAAATTCTAAAACTGCTTTACCTAAAGACTTAATTTGGTCTTGTGGGCGTCCTCTGGGGTGGCGAGCCTGTGAGGGCTCGTCAGCAGTCTGCTGCTCCTGCGGCTGTGCAGGGGTTGAGACGTATATCTCACTTGGGCGTGGACTCTGGCGGGGCTCTGACCAAGGGCTTTGCAGTGGCATGGAAGTGTGAGCGCTTGGAGAGGAACCCCCACTTCCTTGAGGCCTGCCACCAGCCTCCCTCTCATGGGTCAGCTCCCCCTCCGTGCCTGCAAATGGCTTGAGAGCACCTTGCTGCACATCAGGGGGGCCATGGGGACCCGTATCTGCAATGGAAGTCTTACTCAGAAGGACTTCCATGAAGGTCTGGTTCTCTATTCAATAGATGCCCATCGCTCCTCAAGAGATGTCATTCTATTCTGAACACTCACCATGTTTTCCATACCCTGGCGACTAACCTCATCCATGTCCGTAGCACTCCTCTCCTCTACCATAGCCAGCCTTACCATGGAGGCAGCAATCATTTCCACGTAGGTAGCCATCCTTTTCGTGTTGATGTGTTCATGCGCCACTGACTCCACAAAGGCTCTGCTCATGTTCGCTATGGACTCCTCCATTCGCTCCACACTCGCAGCGACCCTAGAGACAAAACCTGCCAGAGATTCCTGCATCTGTGCATGGAGTTCCATCACCTCTGATCTTATGGATGGACCCAGAGGCAGAGGGTCGAGATGCAGCTGAGCCGAGCTGGCAGAGTCCTGCGCCCTCCGACGAGGACTCTCCACTGCTGTCCCTGTCTCCACAATCTGCTGATGCTCACTTGTGAGCTGTGATACACCAGGTGACAACACTACTCTATGTCCAGAAGGTCCCCCTGAGGTGTGAGTGCCTGCGCTGGTGCTGGGTGCACTTATTTCGGATGACGCTGCGCCCTCAGAGGTTGCAGATTCCTCTGAGGAGTCTGGAATCTCAGGCTCTTCCTCCTGCATCGTGGGGACGGGGGCTCTCGATGGTCCTGTGGGGGAGTCAAGGAAAAAGTTAGAGATGTGATGCCAAGGTTACATGCACATTGCATTTTGCAGATGATCATAAGTCCATATGATGTCGCTTCAGAATCATTATCGGCGACTCATGCAATGTCAATGAGAGAGATGGAAAACTATTCTGTCACCAGCTTGCAGGGATGCACCTGTCTGTCCTTCCCCAACTTCCGCATCTGTATCAGCCCCGACAATCTCCAGGACGCCTTCCTCCCAGGGGGTGAGCAGGGCTAATGAGGGTGGCCCTCCTCCTGTCCTGGCTCGCTCTCTCCTGTTGTGAGCTCTCTTCTCCCGCAATGAGGGAGACAAGTGGAGGTTGAGTGAAAATGAAGGAGTGAGTGTAGAGATTGCATAACATAGATACTTAGGAGACAAAGATGGAGTGAGGTTGCAAGACCAAGGGCCCTCCCTGTGTGTTGTCAGTTGTGTTTAAAGCATCAGAGTGAGAGGGAGTGTGAGGGCTGCATGGTCGAATAGTTTGGTGAATGTGAGCATAGAGAGAGAGGGAATGGCTAAGGGTGCATGGATAGGAGTGTCAAGTGGGATGTGGAGGAAGAGATTGCTAAAGCTGAGTGCTGGTGAGGAAAGGCAATGGGGATCAGATTGAGGGTGTTGGAAACTTCATACTTACTTTTCCAGTGCGATGAAGGTCATGGAATATTTTCCTGCACTGCATCCAGGTGCGCCATGTGAGCCCCAAGGAGTTGACTTCCCCAGCCACCTGTAGCCACACAGCCTTGGTCTGACTGGGAGGCCTCTTCCTCCCTGAAGAAGGGAACAGGACCTCCCTGTGGGCCCTAGCCCCATCCAACAATGCCTGCAGTGATGCCTCATCAAATTTAGGCGCAGCTCTTGCCCTCCCGCTGGCCATTGTTCCTGCAGGCTCCTGTGCCATCATAAGGGGGAAAGCTTGGAAGCCTGCAGAGGAAGCAAGGCTTGCTGTGGCCCTTAAATGCAGCAGCAATGATGACGTCATCGGAGGGGACTTGCAGTCATGAAATACCCATTTGCAAAGGCTTCCCACACGTTGGAAATCAATTGGCCAACTGAGTTAAAATTGCATCAATCTCACACATCCATTTAGATTTGTGTGGGAATCACGAAATTCGGGGAACCCAACAATTGTCCACACCTGAGTTAAAATCGGCTCCTTAGTCTTGAATCCCCATGTGCAATGTCATGGCAAATTGAATAGAATTCTTAAATATCATCAGTAATAACTATCCTAGGAAAGGTTTGACTTTGGAATTTCCTTCCCCATTAGATCCTTGAAGAGCATTCAGCAGGTTTGACTAGTGGTTCTTGATCATGGTCCTAACAAAATTTGATCAGGGAATAACTTTGAGGAATAAACCATGGTCTTTGTTGCCTCTGGCTATGTTGCTCATCCTGAACTTGAGTTATATGGAGCCATAAGATAGAGTTGTCTCCGGCTCCATTATTGCATGCTCTTTTAATTAAGCTTTTGGGAGGGATAATTAGGACAGAACTGTTGACTGTAGGGATTAAGACAGACAATGCAAATCTAAAAGTTTGCTTTACGTGGATAACCTATATACCTATTTGCATGCTACAATATCTTTTTGCTATACTCACTAATTGCATGCACTTTAAACATTTAGAAATCTAATTTTAAACAGGAGAAACAGGAGCTTGTTTAAAGTGCCATGAGCAGAACACGTGTACACTGCAACACCAGATGATTACTGTAACAGCTGGTAATTTCCTCCAGTTAAGCAGGCTGGGAGAGAAAAAATTCTAGGGTCATTGTTTGTCTGTAATTTTGTTTTATTCATTCATGGGATGTGGGTGGCACTAACAAGGCTGGCATTTATTGCCCATCCCTAATTGCCCTTGAGAAGGTAGTGATGAGCCACCTTCTTGAACTGCTGCAGTCGGTGTGGTGAAAGTACTCCCACAGCGCTGTTAGGGAGGGAGTTCCAGGATTTTGCTGAGTGACAATGAAGGAATGGCGATATAGATCCAAATCAGGATGGTGTGTGACTTAGAGGTGTTCCCATGCGCCTGCTGCCCCGGTCATTCTAGGTGGTAGAGGTCGCGATTTTCGGAGTTGCTGTCGAAAAAGCCTTGGCGAGTTTCTGCAGTGCATTTTGTAGATGGTATACACTGCAGCCACAGTGCACTGGTGGTGGAGGGATTGAATGTTTAAGGTGGTGGATGGGGTGCCAATCAAGCGGGTTACATTGTTCTAGATGGTGTCGAGCTTCTTGAGTGTTGTTGGAGCTGCACTCATCCAGGCAAGTGGAGAGTATCCCATCATTCTCCTGACTTGTGCCTTGTAGAAAGGGTTTGGGGAGTCAGGAGGTGAGACACTCGCTGCAGAATACCCAGCCTCTGGCCTGCTCTTGTAGCCACAGTATTTATGTGGCTGGTCCAGTAATGTTTCTGGTCAATGTTGATTCCCCAGGATGTTGATGGTGGGGGATTCGATGATGGTAATGCCATTGAATATCAAGGGGCGGTGGTTAAACTCTCTCTTGTTGGAGATGGTCATTGCCTGGCACTTCTGTGGTGTGAATGTTACTTGCCACTTATCAGCCCAAGCCTGAATGTTGTCAGGGTCATGCTGCATACGGGCACGGACTGCTTCATTATCTGAGGAGTTGTGAATGGAACTCAACACTGTGCAATCATCAGCGAACATCCCCACTTCTGACCTTATGATTGAGGGAAGTCCTGTGAAGGAATAAGCAATATACCTATTCAGAAAAATACACCATTCTATAAAAGAATTCTGATTTTATTAAAATATGACAAACTGGGTTTGAAAATCTAAAAACCTAACAATGGAAAAGCTGTAAACAGCATACAGGCTATTAAGATAAGATAAGTTGTTGACACTGAATCAATAGCCTTATTGAAGCAGGAGGTTGGAGGTTCCTGAACGTCTGAAGTTTTGGAAAGAACATAATGGTATACCCAGTTAAAGTGTCTTAAACCAACACTTCGGAAAGAAACACATAAATTAAAGAAACATATGCCTTCATAAAAATGACATCAAATGCAACACGGAGACACGAGTCTGTGTTACAACCAGTTGAGGTAACTAAGAAGACAATGGTGCACCCGGTTGAGGTGTTTTTTAATTTACACGTTGTAAAGAGACACAAACAGAAGACTTTGGTAAGAATGACATCAAATAGATGCACCAGCCATCACATTGTTTTTGTGTTAAGCTTGAGACACCTACACAGGAGACATAATTCTTAATGCTACAAGCTGATCCAACTGTAAGAATAGCAGGGGTCAACAGAAAAATGACTACAGATAATTAGCTTACATCAGCAGAAAACTTCAAAGGATATACCACTGCAGAAAGGGTATAAAAATTGAACTTTCAAATGGTAAGATAGATTCGCTGTAAGGGGCAAAGCGATTCTCAGGTTTCAGAGGCAAGCTCTGTAAGTCTACAACTCTTTGAGTCTCGAGGATCAAGATACTTGTATTTGATTTTGGTGGATATCCTGGAATAAGACTAAGAAATGTAAAAATGTAACAAAGTTAAGATTTGAGAATAAGGATGTCTGATAATAGAATTGTAAGACTTTTGTATTTTGAACTGTTAATGTTGCGATTGAAATACTTACTGTAAATACATGTCGGTTCTTTAATAAATCTATATATTTTTAGAATTGTCTCACATAATACTTCTGTAACAAACTCGCAAACTCAATCTCTGTACGCTCCTTGGTGAGGAGTTGCAGAATTCTGGGGGAGTTTTCCGGACCCTCATAATATCCGGAATGTTACAGTCTAGCTAAACTTATTAAAAGTGCTATCTGGAGGACGATAACATCTTCAGGTTGTTCCTTTCCTTTAGGGAGAGATAGTCTGGACCTTTAGACCCAATTAAGTGCCTTTAGGATTCGGCTACCTCTAACTTTAGTTGGAAGTGAACGTCTGGGGAATATGCCTGATCCGGGGTAGCCCTAAAGGGCTAGGACTAGTAATTATCCCTTCAGACCATTGATGAAGATGGTTGGATAATGCCCTGAGAAACTCCTCCAGCGATGTCCTGGGGCTTAGATGATTGGCCTCCAACAACCACTACCATCTTCTTTTGTGCCAGGTATGACTTCAGCCAGTGGAGGGTTTTCCCCTGGATTCCTAGTGACTTCATTTTACTAGGACTCCTTGATGCCACATTCAGTCAAATGCTGCCTCATGGATGCCCAGTTTTGAGCTGCCATATCTGTTCTGAATCTACCCCATTTAACACAGCGGTAGTGTCATATAACATGATGGAGGGTGTCCTCAATGTGAAGCCGGGACTTCATCTCAACAAGGACTGTGCGGTGGTCACTGCTACCAATACTATCTTGGACAGATGCATCTGCGACAGGTAGATTGGTGAGGATGAGGTCAAGTAGGTTTTTCCCTTGTGTTGGTTCTCTCACCACCTGCCGCAGGCCCAGTCTGGCAGCTATACCCTCAGGACTTGGCCAGCTCGGTCAATATTGTTGCTACCGAGCCACACTTGGTGATTAAAATTGAAGTCCCCCACCCAGAGTACATTCTGTGTCCTTGCTACTGTCAGTGCTTCTTCCAAGTGGCGTTCAACATGGAGGAGTACTCATTCTTCAGCTGAAGGAGGGCGGTAGGTGCTAATCAGCGGGAGGTTTCCTTTCCCATGTTTGACCTGATGCCATGAGCCTTCATGGGATCCGGAATAAATGTTGAGGACTCCCAGGGCCACTCTTTTCATTTGTATACCACTGTGCCACCACCTCTGGTGGGTTTGTCCTGCCAGTTGGACAGGACATACCCAGGGATGGTGATGGAGGAGTCTGGGATGTTGGCTGAAAGGTATGATTCTCTGAGTATGACTATGTCAGGCTGTTGCTTGACAAGTCTGTGGGACAGCTCTCCCAATTTTGGCACAAATCCCCAAATATTAGTGAAGAGGACTTTGCAGGGTCAATTGGGCTGGGTGTGCCTTTGTCGTGTCCGAATCCAGTACCTAGATTGATGCTGGGTGTTCCATTCAGTAACATGAGATAGAACCCCAATGTCCAGTCACTCCTGCACTGTATTTTTGCAGTATAGCATGAAAATCTGTTTGTACATTTAAATCTAGAGACCCTAGCCACACAAATAAACTGTAAAAATAAAAGGAAGATTTTGTGTTTATATAGCACCTTTCACAATCTCAGAATGTCCTAAAGTGCTTCATAGCCAATGAAGTACTTTTGAAGATATGTCACTGTTGTAATGTAGGAAACGCGGCAGCCAATTTGCACACAGCTAACTCGCACAAACAGCAATGTGATAATGACCAGATAATTTGTCTTAGTGATGTTGATTGAGGGATAAATATTGGCCAGGACGCCAGGGATAACTCCCCTGCTCTTCTTCGAAATAATGCTAAGGGATCTTTTACGTCCACCTGAGATGACAGACTGGGCCTCGGTTTAACATCTCATCCGAAAGACGGCACCTACTAGACAGTGCAGCACCCCCTCAGTACTGCACTGGAGTGTCAGCCCAGATTTTTGTGCTCAAGTCTCTGGAGTGGGACTTAGAGCACACAACCTTCTGACTCAGAGGTGAGGGTGCTACTGTTAGAATAAAATTTTGCTGGACAAGATTGCTGGACAAGATTTTGCTGGAAAAGACACAAACAACAAATTCGCTGACTGGGACTAATTGAATCACTGCACAGTGAGACATGCCACGCTTACACATGGCCGGAACAAAGTTCGTACCGTGTCCTGACTGGGACTAATTGGATCACTGAGGACTAACAAGGTTCACTGGTATCCTATCATCGAACTAATCACTTGTATCCTATTATCGAACTAATCACATTCCACCGGGGAACAAGACGGAACGAAGACCTGAAGAGGCAGAATTGGCAACACAAGTGTGTAAACACCTGACTGGAGGAAAATAACGATATGCGCTAATAAGCGAATTGATTGGATGAATGTAAATGATCTAAAACCAACTTCTTGGAATTGTATATAAGCTCGGCTAGTACTACAATCGGGGAGAAGGTGCTCTCGCAGACCGCGTGGTTGCAGACTCTTCTCCCAGAGCTCTGTCATTTAATAAAGTTGTCTCTCTTACTCAAAGTCTAGTTTCCGAGGAATCATTTTTCCTACAACAAATTGGCGCTGCGAGCAGGGTGCCACGGAGCTGAACAGTCGTTCGAATCAGTGACCAGGGTGAGTAGTCAGATTTTTGACCGCCCATAAATCAGAGACACTCGACAAGGCGACTGAACGGCGAAGCGGCACCAAAACGAATCTGGGACACAGACTGAGTGGGTAAGAGACACTACTTGATTTGTATGTGTGTATTTGTATTTGTGTAATAGTAACTAAGTAACTAAGAAAAACCTCGGATCAGGAGGACACTTGTCTCAGACACCTAGCCTCAGGCCGGTTGTTAAGAGGGCAAATGCCCCACGCGAAGGCCAGGACCATGAAGTAGGTGCCGAAACTCGAGACTCCAAGGTGTTCTAAAGTCGTGATACTAGTCGAGTACGGTTAACATTTTTCTGCATTATATCATGTTGCTAAGTGAACTAGGAGATTATTAGTGTCGGTGTTGTAGGACCCTGATCAGGTAAACAGACACCGGGGAGGGGTAGAAACCCCATCCAACAAGCAAGCGTTACACGTCCGGGCAGTTTTGAGAGAAAGACAAACCCGGACCTCTGAGAATGCTGGCATAGAGTGTGACAAGAAGCTTGGGTATTCTCGGAAGGAAAGAATAGGGGGGCTCTCTAAGGAACAGATCTCCAGACACGAAGGAACGATCGGTGAAGCAGCGGCGATGTCAGGTGAGGAAGTTAAGAGGGGACCTTCGGGCTCCCTCACATATTCTTATATGACAAACCGACAGTCGTTAATTAAGAAGATGCAGAAAGACGGGTGGGATGTGTCACAGACTTTAGAACTCCAGAGAAGCTGGTTGACTAAATAGACAAAGGATAAAACCAAGAAGGCAGGAGTGTTATTAGTACACCAACTAGCAGGACTCATTGAACAAGTAAACGTAATAAAGAAAGTTGCACAAGACAAAGTACAGATGGTTACGGAACTAGAGACAAAGGCGAAATGTCAAGCAAAGATTATAAAGGAATTAGAGTGTAAGGTATACGAGGGGGGGCGAATGGGGACTTGTCCAGACACCACCTCCCTTCCCCCATATTACAGTGCAGAACCAACAGCCCCTGCAGGCGAGGGGGACGTTGAAATAGTCGAAATGGCTCCTGTGAGTCGGGGCGGGACATTGGCTAATCCCACCGCCAGTACCCAATAAAGGCGGAGGCCAGGAAGGCAGTCGTGGACATAGTGAAGGGGCTAGTAGAAAGGGGTATCCTGAGGGAAACCACAAGCACTACTACTTCCCCCACATGGCCAGTAGAGAAACCTGATGGGAGCTATAGGTTGACTATAGACTATACGGCCCTCAACAGGGTCACTCCTAAATTACTCCCCATCGTTGCCAGCCCCTCAACAATTTTGAATGGGCTATCCCCTGAACAGAAGATATTCACCGTTTTAGACATAGCTAACGGATTCTGGGCACTCCCATTAGATCCGGAATCACAAGAGAAATTTGCATTCACAGTAGGGGATAAACAATATACGCAGACCCGATTGCCACAGGGATTCCACAATAGCCCAGCTATTTTTCACCGCGTCATGAGTGATATCCTAAAACAGATAGAAGTACCTAAAGGAAGCACTATTTTGCAGTACGTCGACGACATACTAATAGCCTCGGAAACGAAGGCAGACCATCTGGCAACCCTATATTTAGTACTAAGGGCCCTAGAGACGGCTGGCCTCAAGGTAAGCCCTAAAAAAAGCACAGATAGGAAAAACTCAGGTCCTATACCTGGGACATCTAATCTCCCAAGGACTTAAAGAAATGCCACAGGACAGGAAACACGCTGTCCAGGGCATGCCGAGACCCGTAACAGTACGCGGAGTCAGGAAGGTACTGGTGCTCTTTAATTACAGTCGAAATTTTATCCCGGGGTTCGCTAAATTAGCAGAACCTATACAAAAATTAGTGAAAGGGGGTAAACCCGCGTTGGAACCGATAGATTGGGGACCGGAGCAAGAGGAAGCTTATACTCAACTAAAGTCTGAGCTAGTATCAGCCCCAGGGCTAGGACTGCCAGATATGAGTAAGGACTTCCACATACATTGCAACAATGAGGAAGGGTTTTACACAGCAGTAGTTACACAGGATCATGGGGATAAAAGAAGGCCCGTCGCCTACTATTCCACAGCGGAGGGACCGGTAGTCACAGGGCTCTCCCGGTGCATAGCTGCATTGGATTGTGCGGCTTGGGCAGTAAAGGTTAGTGAGCCGATAGTAATGACAGGAAACATTATATTGCACACTAAACACACTCTGGTAGAGATGCTGAATACCGGGAAATTAAGATCCGTCTCGAACATGAGACGTGCCAAGTGGGAGGCCGTCCTCCTCCCTCCGAGTAAAGCAGTAACCATTGTTAGAGACACAGGGGAGAACCCGGCAGAAGGAATACTGGGAACTGGGGAGCCCCACAACTGTGGGGACGTAGATATGAACCTGGAAGAAGATAGGATAAAAGACACCCCTTTAGCGACAGCGGAAGAGACGTTGTACGTAGATGGTTCACGCAAGTATATAGATGGGCTGCCCCGAACGGGGTGGGCGGTGGTTAATGGCGAATTAAAAACCGTAGAGTCAGGACGGATTGATGGAGGCCTATCGGCCCAAGTAGCAGAGCTAGTGGCTCTCACCAGGGCACTAGAGTTGTCAGAGAATAAAATCGTGAACATTTACACAGATAGTAGGTATGCCTTTGGGGTGGTCCATGATTATATGACTGCATGGGGTAGGAGGGGATTAATTACTACGGGAGGCAATCCCATAAAACACCAGCTGAGGATAGAAGCCCTCCTAGAAGCTAGCGACAAACCCCAGCAGGTAGCAGTAATTAAGATTAAGGCACATCAGAGGGAACCGGACCGGACTAGCCTGGACTGGCTAAATCACCAGGGGAACCAGGCTGCGGACCAAGCAGCACAAAGGGCGCTAGAGCAAGAAAGGATCGAAGAAGTACCAATAGCCGCTGTGAGCAGCTCCAAGGACGAGATAAGTATTGACGAATTCCATGAGGACACCCCCGACGTTGAAAAAGGTACGTGGGAAGAACAAGGCGCAAAGCGGGGAAGCGATAATGTCTGGCGAAAGGATAACAGGGTAATGGCCCCCAAGTGCATTCAAAATACGCTATTAGAACTCCACCATGGGCTTGTACACTCAGGGAGAGAAGCGATGATGGGAAGCCTCAGCAAAGAATGGTGGTGGAAGGGGATGGGAAGAGATATCGCGAGATACTGCCATCGATGTATCACCTGTGCGCAGTATAACCCCGGGCGACCCATAAAGGTCAAAATGGGACATCAACCAAGGCCACGAGGGCCCTGGGAGCATATACAAATAGACTTCACAGGTCCCCTTCCACCGTCACACGGCAAAACATACTGCCTCGTGGTCATAGACCAAGTCACCCGCTGGGTAGAGGCTTTCCCCACGCGAAATTGCACCGCTTTGACGGTTGCCAGAGTCTTAGCTGAAGAAGTAATCCCCAGGTGGGGAATACCAATTCAAATGGACTCTGATCAAGGTACCCACTTTACCGGGAGTGTCATAAAAACGGTATGCCAATTAATGGGAATTAAACAAAAATTCCACATCCCATACCACCCTCAAAGTTCGGGCATGGTGGAACGAATGAACCGAACCCTTAAAAATGCATTGGCAAAGGCAATGCAGACGTCGGGGAAAACCTGGACTGAAGTATTGCCCATTATCCTAATGAAGCTGCGAGCCACTGAAAACCGAACGACAGGCTTGACCCCTTATGAATTGATGACAGAAAGGGCGATGCAATTGCCAGAAGGCATCATAACAGGTGGGGCCGATGTAGGCCCTTTAAAAGATAGACTAAAATGATACGTTCTGGAACTTAGCACTCAATTAAAGGAGATGCGAAAGAATGTCCACGATAATCAGGAGGACAAGGATCGGGCACAAGAGCTCACAATGACGGCTTATGTTCCCTCAGCGGGTAGTAAAGTCATGGTGAAAACTCTGCCCAGCAAATCAGGGTTCGCCCCAAAATGGAGTGGGCCATATGAAATCATAATCAGTGGGGATACCTGTGCCTGTCTAGACATAAGGGGTAAAGGAGTATGGAAGCATTGGACACAATTGAAAGTATATAAAGACAACTGACTGGCTATTTTCTGAATCTGTTTTACAGGTGATCTGCATACCCTTTGTCATAAAATTCCTGTAAAGACTGGACTGTAGTGATATATTAATCATGTTTAGAGTATTATGGGTAATGGCATTATTTCATATTGTCACGGGAAACGCGGTACCCCATTTACGTAAAGAGAGAGGATTGCATGTAAATACCTTTCTGTATATGTCATATGTCTATGTGAAAAAAATGGGCCAAAGCTCCTGCTGGGTGTGCGCCCATGTGCCCACCCATACGGGGGGAGGAATCCCATTAAGGCCTATCCCCTTTAAGGTAGAGGAGATGGTAGGGTGGTTATTATACTCTAATACCACCTGGAATAAGGAGGATACCATACAAACCCAAAATAGCTTGAATCCAGATCAGCTGGAACATGAGTGGAAACAGGCAGGGTATAACCCCACGAACTTTAAAGGATGGTTTCATCCCCAGTACGATAATCGAAGGTATCTAGAAGAGCTATTAGTCAGCACAGGGGGAAAACTAAACAATGCAGAGGGGGAAGTCTGCTTGGTAAACTATGACGAGACAGGGTTAGTGGTTGGACGGAGTAAGTGCAAGTATAATTACACTTTAACCAAAACCAGTACTAAACCACCAGGTGCCCTAGAATGGCCCTACGTGGGAACGTTTAATTTATCCGAAGTGCTAAACCGGACTAGCAATCTACCCTGGAAGGAATACCTGGGATCATGTACCAACTTTGGAACAAATTTGAGGCCTATAATAATACCTATTTCATTTGTGGATATAAGGCGTATCCATGGCTTCCACGAACCTGGACTGGGTCATGCTATATAGGATACGTAGTACCATACATCCATTATTTATCCTCCCTAACCCACCACTACGGGTACCAGTCGTTATGGCAACCAGCCAAGCGTGTTAAGAGAGCTATTACGGAAACTGAAAGATTCTGGGCTATAGCATTCCCCTGGTACGGAACAGGAAAAATAGCAAGGGAATCCATAAACATGGCAGCAGTGCTCGAACAAATAGCCAACGATACGGCCGAGTCCCTGAGAGAAATGAGTGCCGAAATGGTGGCGATCCGGACCACCGCCTTACAGAATAGGATAGCCCTAGATTATCTGTTGGCGGCGCAAGGAGGCACCTGTGCCCTGATCGGGACAGACTGCTGTACATATGTCCCAGATAGCTCCGAGAATATCACGAGCCTAGCAAATCATATCCAAGAAGAAATAAAGAAGATCCATCAACCCACAAGCACAGGGTGGCTTGATTGGTTGCTAGGGAAAACCGGGTGGGGAGCGTGGATGATGCAAGAGATAATAATAATAGTTGTAATTTGTATGTTGATGTGTTGTGCGCTGAGCCTTATAAAGTTGTGTTGCCAAACTGCTATGAAAACCGTGATGCCGATCGCCTCTATTGAGGAGGAACACACCAACCTGCTACCAAGGGACGAAGAACACCAATACGACACTGTCGAAGGAACAACCGAACCCCCGGACATAAGCCAGTGGCTGTAAGCACCGACGAAAGGGGGACCGAGGATGGTCATCTGGGAGCAAATGAATCGTGCTCCAGGACCAAGAGGAGGGATTGTTAGAATAAAATTTTGCTGGACAAGATTGCTGGACAAGATTTTGCTGGAAAAGACACAAACAACAAATTCGCTGACTGGGACTAATTGAATCACTGCACAGTGAGACATGCCACGCTTACGCATGGCTGGAACAAAGTTTGTCTCGTGTCCTGACTGGGACTAATTGGATCACTGAGGACTAACAAGGTTCACTGGTATCCTATCATCGAACTAATCACTTGTATCCTATTATCGAACTAATCACATTCCGCCGGGGAACAAAACGGAACGAAGACCTGAAGAGGCAGAATTGGCAACACAAGTGTGTAAACTCCTGACTGGAGGAAAATAACGATATGCGCTAATAAACGAATTGATTGGATGAATGTAAATGATCTAAAACCAACTTCTTGGAATTGTATAGAAGCTCGGCACGTACTACAATCAGGGAGAAGGTGCTCTCGCAGACCGCGTGGTTGCAGACTCTTCTCCCAGAGCTCTGTCATTTAATAAAGTTGTCTCTTTTACTCAAAGTCTAGTTTCCGAGGAATCATTTTTCCTACAACACTACCAACTGAGCCACAGCTGACACTGACCAGATCATTTGTTTTATTTGTTGGTTGAGCTCTTTCAGAAATCCAGCACAGAGGTAATAGACTAAATCAGTGATATTGGCTCAGAAGATCAAGATGTAGAATCGGTTTGGGTGGAGATAACTAAGGAAGTAAAGGATGGTATCAAATTGAAAACAAAGGCATACAATGTTCTCAGTGAGAAGTGATATTGGCTCAGAAGATCAAGATGTAGAATTGGTTTGGGTGGAGATAAAAAATAATAAGGGGAAAAAGTCTCTGGTGGGCGTAGTCTACAGCCCCCGAACAGTAGTAATACTGTTGGACAGAGTAAAAATCAACAAATAATGGAGGCCCATAAAAAAGGTACGGAAATAATCATGGGTGATTTTAATCTCCATATTGATTGGAGGAGGAGTTCATAGACTGCATCCGGGATGGTTTCCTCGAACAGTATGTAATGGAACCAACCAGGGAGCAGGCTATCTTGGATCTGGTATTGTGTAATGAGACAGAATTAATAAATGATCTCATAGTAAAGGATCCTCTAGGAAAGAGTGATCATAGCATGGTTGGATTTCAAATTCAGTTGGAGGGTGAGAAAGTTGTATTTCAAACCAGTGTCCTGATCTTAAACAAAAGCAATTACAATGGCATGAGGGCAGAACTGGAAAAGGTGGACTGGAAAAATAAATTAAAAAGTAAGACAGTTTAAATGCAGTGGCGGACATTTAAGGAGATATTTCATAACTCTCAACAGAAATATATACCAGTGAGACAGAAAGATTTTAAGAGAAGAGAGCACTATCTAACTAAAGAAGTAAAGGATGGTATCATATTGAAAATGAAGGCATACAATGTTGCCAAGATTGGTGAGAGGCCAGAGGATTGGGAATTTTTTAAAACCAGCAAAGGATGACTAAAAAAATAATAAAGAGAGAGAAGATGAATTATGAGAGAAAACTGGCAAGAAATATTAAAACAGATAGTAAGAGCTTCTACAGGTATATAAAAAGGAAGAATGTAGCAAAAGTAAACGTTGGTCCCTTAGAGACTGGGGAATTAATAATAGGGGACGGGGAAATGGCAGAGACCCTGAACAAATATTTTGTATCTGTCTTCACGGGAGAAGACACTAACAACAATGGATAATCAAGGGGCCACAGGGAGGGGGGAACTAAAGACAATCGCTATCACTAAGGAAATAGCACTTGGTAAAATAATGGAACTAATAGACGACAAGTCCCCTGGACCAGATGGCCTGCAGCCCAGGGTCTTAAAAGAAGTGGCTGCACAGATAGTGGATGCATTGGTTGCAATATACCAAAATTCCCTTAGGACTCTGGAGAGGTCCCAGCGGATTGGAAAACCGCTAATGTAACAGCCCTATTTAAGAAAGGAGGGAGACAGAAAGCAGGAAACTATAGACCAGTTAGCCTAACATATGTCGTTAGGAAAATGCTGGAGTCCTTCATTAAGGAAGCAGTAGCAGGGCATTTGGAAAATCATAATGCAGTCAAGCAGAGTCAGCTTGGTTTTAGGAAAGGGAAATCATGTTTAACAAATTTGCTGGAGTTCTTTGAGGATGTAACAAATAGGGTGGACAAAGGTAAGCCAGTGGATGTGGTGTATTTGGATTTCCAGAAGGCATTTGATAAGGTGCCACATAAAAGGTTACTGCATAAGATAAGAGCTCACGGAGTTGGGGATAATATATTAGCATGGATAGAGAATTGGCTAATTAACAGAAAGCAGAGAGTCGGGATAAATGGGTCATTTTCCGGTTGGCAAACGGTAACTAATGGGGTGCCACAGGGATCGGTGCTGGGGCCTCAACTATTTACAATCTACATTAATGATTTTGATGAAAGGACCGAGTGTAATATAGCCAAGTTTGCGGATGATACAAAGATGGGTGTGAAAGCAAGTTGTGCAGAGGACTCAAAGAATCTGCAAAGGGATATAGACAGCCTAAGTGAGTTGGCAAACATTTGGCAGATGGAGTATAATGTGGGAAAGCGCAAGGCTATCCACTTTGGCAGGAAAAATAAAAAAGCAAATTATTATTCAAATGGGGAGAGATTACAAATTGCTACAGTTCAGAAGGACCTGGGGGTCCTTGTGCATGAAACACAAAAAGTTAGCATGCAGGTACAGCAAGTAATCAAAAAGGCAAATGGAATGTTGGCCTTTATTTCAAGGGGGTTGGAGTATAAAAGCAGGGAAGTCCTGCTACAACTGTACAAGGTATTGGTGAGACCACACCTTCAGTACTGTGTACAGTTTTGGTCTCCTTATTTAAGGAAGGATATACTTGCATTGGAGGCAGTTCAGAGACGATTCACTAGGTTAATTCCAGAGATGAGGGGGTTGACTTATGAGGAAAGGTTGAGCAGGTTCGGCCTTTACTCACTGGAATTTAGAAGAATGAGAGGTGATTTTATTGAAACATATAAGAGATACTGAGGGGGCTCGACAGGGTAGATGCAGAGAGGATGTTTCCTTTCGTGGGGAAATCTAGAACTCGGGGGCATAGTTTCAGAATAAAGGGTTGCTCTTTTAGAACTGAGATGAGGAGGAATTTATTCTCTCAGAGGGTCGTAAATCTGTGGAATTCTCTGCCGCAAAGAGCTGTGGGGGGTGGGTCATTAAATACATTTAAGTTGGAGATACACAGATTTATGCAAGATAAGGGAGTGAAGGGTTATGGGGAGCAGGCAGGGAAGTGACTTTGAGCCCAAGATCAGCCATGATCTTATTGAATGGCAGAGCAGACTCGAGGGGCCACGTGGCCTATTCCTGCTCCTATTTCTTATGTTCTTATTGGTGGGTTCCCTGGTTGATTTTAAAAGACGCAGCCTCTGAAGCTACGATGCATTGCTCAGCTGTTTGAAGTGCCGTTGAGGGAAGCCTGTCTTGAGGAATGTAACGCCACATGGTTTCTCTAATCTGTCTGTCAACAACACGCGCTTATCTCACTGGCACTTTAAAAGGCTGAACAGCATGTTGGGACGGACAGCCTGAGTAGCAGAGACTTGTCAAAATGCCCAGTTTTTCAAAAGGATCAGTCTAGGACAGTTCACACTAAAGGCGGCTGAGTTAACTAATATGGTGCACAGTAAGACAATAGCAAAATACTGCAAATTAAGGAAATCTGAAACAACAGAAAATGCTGCCTGACCTGCTGAGTGTTTCCAGCATTTTCTGTTGTTGGTGCACAGTACGGCCAGTTTCCACTCATTTGGGTTGAGCACAGCAGTGTTTGTGGTAATTGTTGAGTGGCTGTACAAAAGCAACATTCATTAAAATGGCTGTGTGTAGCCAGGACATCCTCCCAAACAAGCAGTGTTAAATTGCTTTCATATTAAAGGGACAAATACAATGAGGATCATGGTTTTTGATATTCATTTTATTCAAACTAGATTCTTAAGCAGAGGTACCTGGATGACCTATGTAAAAAATGCTATTTTTAGTTGGTAGTAACGAAAAAAGATTTTCCTAGCCCACCCCCACTCCTGTTCAGTCCCAGGATCTCTGGAATCCAGGGGCACCTCGGGTGCTGGCCCTCCCCCTAGCAGGGCCAAGTATCAGGGGAGGGGGCAGGAAAGCTAGGCAGCTGCAGACCTCTCAGGTGATTAAAAAAATTAGATGGGAGGTCAGGAATGCATCTCTGCCCCATTTACATATGTACTATAGGTGTGGGCCAACTTCTAACCACGACCTTTGGAAAAGCCCTGGAAATCCAGGGAAACATAAAAGTGGTGGAGACCAAGCGAGCCAGGTTTCAGCTCCTTTCCCCTGCCCTTTACATAAGAACATAAGAACATAAGAAATAGGAGCAGGAGTAGGCCAATCGGCCCCTCGAGCCTGCTCCGCCATTCAATAAGATCATGGCTGATCTGATCCTAACCGCCAATCTACTATCACAGAACCATCTCCTGAATCTAACAGAATTAGACACACGAAATAGGAGCAGGATCAGGCTACACGGCCCCTGGGCCCGCTCTGCTACCCACAGGGCCATGTCCGATCCGAACCTAGACTCATGTCCAAATTCCTGCCCGCTCCCCGTAACCCTTAATTCCCTTTACTTCTAGGAAACTGTCTATTTCTGTTTTAAATTTATGTAATGATGTAGCTTCTACAGCTTTTTGGGGCAGCATATTCCATGGACCTACCACCCTCTGAGTGAAGTAGTTCCTCCTCATCTCAGTTTTGAAAGAGCAGCCCCTTATTCTAAGACTATGCCCCCTAGTTCTAGTTTCACCCATCATCGGGAACATCCTCCCCGCATCCACCTGATCCAACCCCTTCACAATCTTATATGTTTCAATAAGATCGCCTCTCATTCTTCTGAACTCCAATGAGTAGAGTCCCAATCTACTCAACCTCTCCTCATATGTCCATCCCCTCATCCCCAGGATTAACCGAGTAAACCTTCTTTGTACTGACTCGAGAGCAAGTATGTCTTTTCTTAAGTATGGACACCAAAACTGTATGCAGTATTCCAGGTGCGGTCTCACCAATACCTTGTACAACTGAAGCAATACCTCCCTATTTTTATATTCTATGCCCCTAGCAATGAAAGCCAACATTCCATTGGCCTTCTTAATCACTTGCTGCACCTGCATACTAACCTTTTGAGTTTCGTGCACCAGGACCCCCAGATCCCTTTGTACTTCAGTACTTTCCAGTTTCTTGCCATTAAGATAATAACTTGCTCTATGATTTTTCCTGCCAAAGTGCATAACCTCACACTTTCCAGTATTGTATTCCATCTGCCAAATCTCTGCCCACTTACTTAGCCTGTCGATGTCCCCTTGCAGGTTTTTTATGTCCTCCTCACTCACTACTTTCCCTCCCATCTTAGTATCACCTGCTGATATACCTATCAATTCATCCAATGAAAAGCGACGAGTTAAGAAAGTAACTATAGGTTTTTATTGGCTAAATAACAGAGCCCACCCTCGTGGGTGATCGGATCCAACAAGGAGGAATACCGGCCAGTCGACCACCTTTATACCTGGGCAGGTAGGTGGAGCCATGGGCGGAGTCAGCAGTGGTCAGCCCAGGTATAACAGCGTGACAAGAGGCGACCTCGTATAGTGATACAACAGTGTGAACAGTGATAACCACAGAGTAACGATATAACAGTGATAACTATAGTGTAACGATAGTGAACAACAAAAGTGGTTTACCGCATTCACCCCTTGTTTAGATTTGAGTCCGGCGGGGTGATGTGTACTACCAGTTCTGGTATGTCAGTCTGTCCGGAGGCCTCGTAAGCCTTTCCGATCGTCGCAGCGGCGGTGTTGCATTCTCCGGTGGTGATGCTGGTGTCTGCGTGGTCGGCGAGGGCTCGTGGGGTTCCGGCATGCCGTCTACCTGAGCTGGAATCGGGGGGGGGTGGGGGGGGTGAAGGTGGTGTCTCCGGAATGCCCGAGGGTGCGAGGTCTCGCAAGGAGACTGTGTCCTCCCGCCCGTCTGGGTATGCCACATAGGCGTACTGAGGGTTGGCGTGCAGGAGGTTCACCCTCTTGACCAGGGGGTCCGTTTTATGGGCCCTCATGTGCTTTCGCAGCAGGACGGGCCCCGGAGAGGTCAGCCAGGTTGGTAGTGTGGTTCCCGTAGTCGACTTCCTGGGGAAAACAAACATTTGTTCATGGGGGGTGGCGTTAATGGCAGTGCAAAGTAGTGACCGGATGGAATGCAGTGCTGCCGGGAGGACTTCCTGCCAGCGGGAGGTTGGGAGGCCCTTAGACTTTAAGGCTAAGAGGACGGCCTTCCATACAGTCGCGTTCTCTCTTTCCACCTGGCCGTTCCCTCGAGGGTTGTAGCTGGTGGTCCTGCTTGCAGCAATACCTCTTGCTAGTAGGAACTGGCGGAGTTCCTCGCTCATGATGGAGGAGCCCCGGTCACTACGTATATAGTTTGGGAACCCGAACAAGGCGAAGAGGTCGTTCAGGCATTTAATGACCGTGGTACTGGTCATGTCTGGGCAGGGGAAGGCGAAGGGGAAACGGGAGTACTCATCAACAATGTTGAGGAAGTACACATTACGGTCAGAGGACGGGAGGGGCCCCTTAAAATCGATGCTCAAGCGCTCGAAGGGGCGGGTGGCCTTGATCAGGCTTGCTCTGTCCGGCCTAAAGAAATGCGGTTTGCACTCGGCACAGGTCTGGCAGTTCCTGGTCATGGCCCTGACCTCCTCGATGGAGTAGGGCAGGTTGCGGGCCTTAATGAAGTGGTAAAGTCTGGTGAGTCCGGGGTGGCAGAGGTCGTTGTGGAGGGTCTGAAGTCTATCAATTTGCGCGTTGGCGCATGTAATTCGTGATAGAGCATCAGGGGGTTCGTTCAGCTTACCTGGCCGGTACAAGATATCATAATCATAGGTGGAGAGTTCAATTCTCCACCTCAAGATCTTGTCGTTCTTGATTTTACCCCTCAGCTTGTTATTAAACATAAAAGCGACCGAACGCTGGTCGGTGAGGAGGGTAAATCGTTTGCCTGCCAGGTAGTGCCTCCAGCGTCATACAGCCTCCACAATCGCCTGGGCCTCCTTCTCGACCGACGAGTGTCGGATCTCAGGGCCCTGTAGGGTCCTTGAGAAAAAGGCCACCAGTCTCCCCTCCTGGTTAAGGGTAGCGGCTAGGGCGAAGTCGGATGCATCGCTCTCCACTTGGAAGGGGATGGACTCATCCACTGCGTGCATTGTGGCCTTAGCAATGTCTCCCTTAATGAGGGAGAAGGCAGCGCACGCTTCCTCCGTAAGGGGGAAGGATGTGGACTTCATGAGGGGTCTGGCTTTGTCCGCATAATTGGGCACCCATTGGGCATAGTAGGCGAAGAGCCCCAGGGTTCTCTTCAGCGCCTTTGGACAGTGGGGGAGGGGTAACTCCAGGAGGGGGCGCATTCTTTCGGGATCGGGGCCGATGACTCCGTTCTCTACTACGCAGCCGAGGATGGCAAGGCGCGAGGTGTTAAACACACATTTCTCCTTATTGTAGGTGAGGTTCAGCCGTTGGGCCGTACGGAGGAATCTTTCCAGATTAACATTGTGGTCCTGCCGGTCGCGGCCGCAGATGGTGACGTTATCTAGATACGGGAACGTGGCCTGCAGCCCGTTCTGGTCAACCATCCGGTCCATCTCCCTTTGGAAGACCGAAACCCCATTGGTGACGCCGAAGGGAACCCTAAGGAAGTGGTATACTGGCGGTCCTCAGGGCGGATAGGGAGTTGGTGGTAGGCCGACTTAAGGTCGATGGTAGAGAATACTCGGTATTGTGCAATCTGATTGACCATATCAGATATGCGGGGAAGGGGGTATGCGTCCAGCTGGGTGTACCGGTTTATGGTCTGGCTGTAGTCGATGACCAGGCGGTTTTTATTGCCGGTCTTAACGGCCACGACCTGGGCACGCCAGGTGCTGCTGCTCCCCTCGATGATGCCCTCCTTCAGGAGACGCTGCACCTGAGCTAATGAAGGCTCTGTCCCCGGCGCTGTACCGCCTGCTCTTGGTAGCGACGGGTTTGCAGTCGGGGGTGAGGTTAGCGAACAGGGAAGGTGGCAGGACCTTGAGGGTGGATAGGCTGCAGGCGTTACGCGGTGGGCGGTTTAAAGGCTGCTGGTTGTTGACTGTGAGTGGGGGGAGGGGTCCGCCGTATGCTAGAGTGACGCTTTGGAGGTGGGATTGGAAGTCCAGCCCTAGAAGGACGGCAGCGCAGAGCTGGGGGAGGACGAGGAGTTTAAAATTTTTATACTCCGTGCCCTTAACCGACAGGGTCACGACACAATAGCCGCTGATGTCTGTGGCGTGGGACCTCGATGCCATCGAGATCCGGTTGCGCGTTGGCCGGACAGTGAGGGAGTAGTGGCTCACCGTGTCTGGGTGGATGAAACTCTCCGTGCTTCCGCTGTCGAACAGGCAGGTCGTGGCGCGGCCGTTTACTTTGATGTCCATCATGGACTTGGACAGGTGGTGCGGGCGGGCTTGGTCCAGTGTGACGGAGGCTAGTGTATGGCTCAGCGAGCTGCCGTAGTCTGCGGGTGAGGCGGTGGTCGAGTCCGGAGGGTAAAATGGCGGTGCCCACGAGGTTGGACAAAATGGCGGAGAAGATGGCTGCCCCCACAACTCACATGAGGCACTGCTGGTGTCGGTTGCCTGGATCAAAGATGGCCACCCCCATGACTCACACGTGGGGATGCTGGCATCTGTGGCCTTGATGGAAGATGGCCGCCCCCACAACTCGCATGAGGCACTGCTGGCCTCTGTTGATCTCTGTTGGCCTCTGCAGGCCTTAGCAAAGTGGCCTTTCTTCAGGCAGCTTGAGCACGTCGCGTTTCTCGCTGGGCAGCGCGCCCTAGGATGTTTCGCCTGGCCGCAGAAGAATCAGCCGGCGGCCCGATCGCGGGGGTCCGAAGTCGCAGCCGGTACCGGGGGTGGCGGTCCCGATCGGGTCCGGGACGCCGACGCAGAGGTAGGTCCCAGGGGCGGCGCTGCGAGGGGTATCGCGGTCGGGGTCGGTCCCGAGTCCCAGGGTCGCAAATTACTGTACCTGGAGTACGCCTCGAGGTCCCGATGGGCCACTTCTAGGGAGCGAGCGAGGGCTGCAGCTGTGTTCAGGTCAAGGTCCTTTGCTTCAAGAAGCCTTTGCCGTGCGTAGTCGGACCGCAGGCCTTTCACGAAGGCATCGCGGACATTATCTTCAGTATTTTCTGCCGCTGATACCGCTTTAAAGTCACAGTCCCTGCCGAGTGCTTGTAGCGCCCGTAAAAATTCATCTACCGACTCTCCTGGCTGTTGCGGGCGGGATCTTAGGAGGTGTCTGGCATACATGGAGTTTACCGGGCTCCGGTACTGTTGTTTCAGCAGGTTGATGGCGGCTTCATATGTTTTAAGGTCCCGGATGAGTGCGAATACTTTAGGGCTCACTTGGGCGGTCAGAACTCTTAGCATGGATTTCTGAGGCACGCCGGATTCTCCCAGGTAGGATTCGAAACAGCTCAGCCAGTGTTCGAAGTCGAGGGCTGAGTTTGCTGCCTGTGGGTTTAGATCCAGGTACGGTGGTCGGAGGGCTCGCAGCCAGGCTGGCTGCTGTGGCTGTTGTAGCTGGGCGTCTGGCTGGTCGCTTGGCTGGTCGTTTGACTGGTCGTTTGACTGCTCAAGTGTCGACATTTTAAAATTTAGCCAATAAAATTGATATACCTATCAATTCATCCAATGAAAAGCGACGAGTTAAGAAAGTAACTATAGGTTTTTATTGGCTAAATAACAGAGCCCACCCTCGTGGGTGATCGGATCCAACAAGGAGGAATACCAGCCAGTCGACCACCTTTATACCTGGGCAGGTAGGTGGAGCCATGGGCGGAGTCAGCAGTGGTCAGCCCAGATATAACAGCGTGACAAGAGGCGACCTCGTATAGTGATACAACAGTGTGAACAGTGATAACCATAGAGTAACGATATAACAGTGATAACTATAGTGTAACGATAGTGAACGACAAAAGTGGTTTACCACACCTGCAAACTTTGATATGTTACACTCGGTCCCCTCCTCCAAATCGTTAATATAGATTGTAAAGAGTTGGGGACCCAGCACTGACCCCTGCGGAACACCACCAGTTACTGATTGCCAGTCTGAGAATGAACCATTTATCCCAACTCTCTGCCTTCTGTTAGATAGCCAATCCTCTATCCATGCCAGAATATTACCCCCAATCCCGTGATTTTTTATCTTAAGCAATAATCTTTTGTGTGGCACCTTGTCAAATGCCTTTTGGAAGTCTAAATACACTACGTCCACTGGTTCCCCTTTATCCACCCTGTATGTTACTTCCTCAAAGAACTCCAGCAAATTTGTCAAACATGACTTCCCCTTCATAAAACCATGCTGACTTTGTCCTATTAAATTATGTTTATCCAAATGTCCTGTTACTGTCTCCTTAATAATGGACTCCAAAATTTTACCTACCACAGATGTTAGGCTAACCGGCCTATAGTTTCCAGCCTTCTGTCTACTGCCCTTTTTAAATAAGGGTGTTACATTAGCAGTTTTCCAGTCTGCTGGGACCTTTGCTGAGTCCAGGGAGTTTTGGAAAATTATTACCAATGCATCCACAATCCCTACCGCCACATCCCTCAAGACCCTAGGATGTAAGCCATCAGGTCCAGGTGATTTATCCGCCTTGAGTCCCATTATTCTACCGAGTACCACTTCCTTAGTGATTTTGATCGTGTTTAGCTTCTCCCCCCCCCTATAGCCCCCTGTTTGTCCAGTGTTGGGATATTCTTATTGTCCTCTACTGTAAAGACTGATACAAAATATTCATTCAGTGTTTTTGCCATCTCCATATTTCCCATCATTAATTTCCCGGTCTCATCCTCTAAGGGACCAACATTTACTTTAGCCACCCTTTTTCTTTTTATATAACTATAAAAACTCTTACTATCTGTTTTTATATTTTTGCTAATTTACTTTCATAATCTATCTTCCCTTTCTTAATCAATCTTTTTGTTATTTTTTGCTGTCTTTTAAAGTTTTCCCAATCCTCTATCCTCCCACTAGATTTGGCTACCTTATATGCCCTTGTTTTTAGTCGAATACTATCCTTAATTTCTTTACTTAGCCACGGATGGCTGTCTTTTCTTTTACACCCTTTTCTTCTCAGTGGAATATATTTTTTTGGAAGTTGTAAAATAACTCCTTAAATGTACACCACTGATCATGTATCATCTTACCCTTTAATCTATTTTCCCAATCCACTCTACTCAATTCCGCTCTCATACCTTCATAGTCTCCTTTATTCAAGCTTAGCACGCTTGTTTGAGATCCAACCTTCTCACCCTCTAATTGAATATGGAATTCAACCATGTTATGGTCACTCATTCCAAGGGGATCCTTTACTAGGACATTTTTAATTAATCCTGTCTCGTTACACAGGACCAGATCTAAGGTTGCTTGCCCCCTGGTCGGTTCAGTTACATACTGCTCAAGAAACCCATCCCTAATACACTCAATGAACTCATCCTCAAGGCAGCCCTGCCCAATTTGATTTGTCCAATTAATATGATAGTTAAAATCCCCCATAATTATAGATGTTCCCTTATTACAAGCCTCAACTATTTCCTGATTGATACTCCGTCCAACAGAGTTGCAACTGTTCGGAGGCCTATAGACTACGCCCACTAGTACTTTTTTCCCCTTATTATTCCTTTTCTCCACCCAAACTGTTTCATTATCCTGATCTTTTGACCCAATATCATTTCTCTGTATTACAGTGATTCCTTCCTTTATTAACATAGCCACCCCACCTCCCCTTCCTTCCTTCCTGTCCTTCCTGATCATTAAATAACCTGGTATGTTTAATTCCCAGGCATTGTCACCCTGCAGCTATGTTTCTGAAATGGCCACAAGATCATACCCATATGTAGTTATTTGTGCCATTAACTCGTCTATTTTGTTATGAATGCTACGTGCATTCAGATAGAGAACTTTCAAATATGTTTTGTGACACTTAGTTCCTGCTTTTGCCCTTTTTATTACTTTACCTTTTACTCCATACCTTCTGCCCCTTCCTGACACGCTCTGGTTTTTAATTTCCCCACTGCTACCTAAGTCTATGACCTTCTCTGTTGTCATTTTTATTATTTGCTGTCCAGGAACCTCCCCCCCACTAGTTAGTTTAAAGCCCTCTCTACAGCCCTAGTTATATGATTCGCCAGGACTCTAGTCCCAGCACTGGCCAAGTAAAGCCCGTCCCAAAGGAACAGCTCCCTCCTGCCCCAGTACTGGTGCCAGTGTCCCAGGAAGCAAAACCCATTTCTCCCACACCAGTCTTTGAGCCATGCATTTAACTCTCTAATTTTATTTGTCCTAGCCAAATTCGCTCGTGGCTCAGGTAATAATCCAGAGATTATTACCCTTGAGGTTCTGTTTTTTAATTTGACCCCTAGCTGCTCATACTCCTTTCGCAGAACCGGCTTCCTATTCCTATCTACGTCGTTTGTACCAACATGGACCATGACAACTGGATCCACCCCCTCCCACTGCAAGTTTTTTTCCAGCCCAGAGGAGATGTCCTTAACCCTGGCACCGGGTAGGCAACACAGCCTTCGGGACTCTCGCTCTCGGCTGCAGAGAACTCTATCTATCCCCCTAATAATATTATCCCCTACCACTACAACATTTCTATTTACTCCCCCCTCTTGAATGGTCCCCCATTCCACGGTGCTGTGGCCAGGTTGCTCATCCTCCCTGCAGTCCCTGCTCCCGTCCCCACAGGGATTAAGAACCTTGAACCTGTTGGACAAGAGCAAGGGCTGCGGCTCCTCCAACACTACCTCCTGGATCCCCGTACCTGCCTCACTCGTAGTCACACCATCCTGTCCCTGACCATGGGCTACATCTGAATTAATTAACTTCATAGGTGTGACCACCTCCTGAAACACAGAGTCCAGTTACTTCTCCCCCTCCCTGATGTGTCGCTGTGTCTGAAGCTCAGACTCCAGCTCATCAACACGGAGCTGGAGTTCCTGTAGCAGCAGACACTTGTCACAGGTGTAATCACCGTGAGCCTCAATGGGGTCCACCGGCTCCCACATCTCGCAACAGTAACACATCACCTGCTCCATTCTATGTAATTAATTAAATTTGTTATTGTTAGTTATGGACACCCTCTGCCCGATTATAGATGCTAGTATCCCCTTTAATTAATTGGATTTAAATTAAATCAATCCCTCTAATTACACCAGTTAAATGGTTTACCAACAGTCACTCTGCACCAGAAAGTCCTTATTAACTACAACCCACAGAGTTAAAGTTTGAAAAGAGCACCAAACACCCCACTTACCCTAACTCACACTTACCCAAACTCACAGCACTCTCTGCTGACGCGCACTTGGTGCTTGCTCGCACTAGCACTGGTCTTTTTATACTGTTTGTTTGTTTACAGCCAAATGAATCACCCCTGCTGATTGGTTAGAGAACTGGTTTCCACTGCCTGCTGTGCCAATTTACTCCTACTGCAGTGTTACCTTGTTTTACTCTTCTTAAACCAACAGAATCCCAAATATTTAACTTTTTCCCTTTACTTAAACTGCTTAAGTAATCTTATCAAGAATGATTTAAAGAGAAATAACAATTAAAGAACTCTCACACTTACCCAAACTCACAGCACTCTCTGCTGGCTCCCAAACAACTGGGTGCTCCCCAGGGACAAGTGTCAGGACAATTGGCACTTATATATCCCCAGGCATATGGGCTGATGAATTCGATAAGGTTGCACATAAGAGACTGTTAGCTAAAATTAAAACTCATGGAATTCAAGGCAAATCATTGGCCTGGTTAGGAGATTGGTTAGGCGGTAGAAGACAGAGAATAGGGATAATGGGTATGTAATTGAATTAGAAGGAAGTGATTAGTGGTGTCCCATAAAGATCTGTGCTGAGGCCTCAACTATTCACTATATTTGTTAATGACTTAGATAACACAATAGAGAGCCATATATGTATACATGTATACAGATCACTAAAATGTAGTAGTCAAGTGCAAGCAGTAATCAAAAAGACTAATGGATTGTTAGCCTTTGTAACACGAGGGCTTGAATATAAAGGGAAGAAGTTTTTCTACAGCTATACAAACCCCTGGTTAGACCACATCTGGAGTACTAAATACAGTTCTGGGCACCACAGCTTAGAAAGGATAGATTGGCCTTGGAAGGACAGCAGTGCAGATTCACCAGAATGTTACCAGGGCTCCAAAGGTTAGAATATGAAGAGAGATTACATAAACTAGGCTTGTATTTCCTGGAATATAGACGGTTAAGGGGTGATTTGATTAAGGTTTTTAGGATTTTAAAAGGAATTGATAGGGTAGATAGAGACAAGGGACATAACCTTAAAATCAGAGCCAGGCCCTTCAGGAGAGAAGCTAGGAAACACTTCTTCACACATAAGGTGGTAGAGGTGTGGCACTCTCTCCCATAAAAACCAATAGATTTGATAGAGATGTTTAAAATCAAAATCTTTCTTTCAGTAGATGCTAGCTCAATTAATAATTTTAAATCTGAGATCGATAGGTTTTTACTAGGCAAGGGTACTAAGGGATACGGAGCCAAGGTGTGAGGATGGAGTTAGGATGCAGATCAACCATGATCTCATTGAAAGGCGGAACAAGCTCAAGGGGCTGAATGGCCTACTCCTCTTCCTATGTTCCTATATATTTCAAAGGAGTCAGCAACATAACAATCTATCCAATGACAAAAGACATGTAACCAAACAAAAGTTCTGAAAGTCAATTATATACCTCCTCTGATAATAGAATTATAGAATCTCAGAATTATGCAGCAGAGAAGGTGGCCATTTGCCCCATGTGCCTGTGCTGGCTCTTTGGTAGAGCTATCCACTTAGTCCCACTCCCCTGCTCTTTCCCCATAGCCCTGTGTTTTCTCTTTCCCTCTTTCCCTATTGTTTTCCCTTCAAGTATTTATCCAATTCCCTTTTGAAAGGTACTATTGAATCTTCTTCTGCCACCCTGTCAGGCAGTGCATTCCAGATCACAACAATTTGCTACGTAAACTTTTTTAAACTCATGTCGCCTCTGGTTCTTTTGCCAAATCACCTTAAATCTGTGACCTCTGGTTACCAACCCTTCTACCACTGGAAACAGTTTCTCCTTACTTACTCTATCAAAACCCTTCATGATTTTGAACATCTCTATTAAATATCCTCTTAACTTTCTCTGCTCTAAAGAGAACAACCCCAGCTTCTCCAGTCTCTTCACATAACTTAAGTCCCTCATCCCTGGTGCCAATCTCATAAATCTCCTCTGTGCCCTGTCTACATCCTTGACATCCTTCCTAAAGTGTGGGGCCCAGAATTGAACACAATACTCCAGCAGAGGCCTAACCAGTGTTTTATAAAGGTTTAGCATAATTTCCTTGCTTTTGTACTCTATGGGCTAAAAATTGAGTAGCGCCCCAATTGAGGCGCTAACTTCTCCGGGGCGCTAAAAGTAGTGCCCCGGAAAAATTAGCACCCCGCGCCAGAAATTGAATGGTTGCGCCCCAAGAGGGAAGCGGGGCGCTACTGGAAGTGCCCTGCATCCCTCTTGGGGCGCTGTGAGTCAAAATTGCGGCGTTATGTGCCGCAGCGCCACACACTGCGGCAGGTCGCGCCGTGGTATTGCAGGCCTTCCTCCCCTTCTTAAAGGGGAGGGGCCTTGTGCAGCACGACCTGGGACCCAGCTGGGCCCCCGGGGATCGGGAGTGCAGGCAAAAGAGCCCGGCACTCAAGAGAAGTGCCGGGCTCTTGGAGCACAGCCGGCACTCCAAGGGGTGGGGGGGGGGTTCAGGAGGCCGGGGACGGGAGTGCAGGCAGGTGCTGGCAGGCGGCCAGCAACAAAAATGGCCACCCCGCACCTCGCCTTTAAATCGCGTCGCCCCGGCTGCAGGCAGGCCCCCCCTGACCCCGTCGGACATAGCGTCCGGCGGTAAATCAGGGGGTGCTCCCAAAGATTGTGGCCGGGGCATGAGCGGGGTGCTGCGCACACCAATGACGTCATCACCAGTGGCGCAGCGCCGCAGGGCACTACCGGTTAGTGCCACCACTAACCTCCCACTGAATTTTGTGGGAGGTGTGGGGAGTGCCGCACCCGGGCGTGAGTTGGTTTGCGCCCCACTTAGCGCCCTGTTAAGGCGCTAATGGGAGGCGCTACCAACTGAATTTTTCCCCTTATGCTTCTGTTTATAAAGCCAAGGATCCCATATGCTTTTTTAACAGCCTTATCAACTTGTCCTGCCACCTTCATAGATTTGTGTACATACATCCCCAGGTCTCTCTGTTCCTGCACCCCTTTAAAATTGTACCATTTAACTTACATTGCTTCTCCTCATCAATGTCTTCTTTTTTTGGGGGTGCACTGCTCCTTTAAGGGGCTGCATGGCCCATTCACAATACCGCGCATGCGCGGTTTTTCACATTGGAAAGCTGACGAGCTGGCTGCGCTGGAGGTCCTGCGTAGCCTAAAGGGAATATCGCTCCTCATTCTTCTTACCAAAAAACTATCACTTCACATTTCTCTGCATTAAACTTCGTCTGTCATGTGTCTTCCCATTTCATCAGTCTATCTACGTCCTCCTGAAGTCTGTTACTATCCTTATTTGTCCGTGTATGATTGAGACACGGACAGCAGGAGTTGAACAAAACAAGTCTTTACTGAAAGGAGTCAATCGGGAAACTGAAACTACAGAGACTTACAAGCACCTTTTATACAGGGGTGGTCACTGCCGGTACTGCAGTCTGAGACCAGTCATTCTCTTAAAGGTACATACACAACAATTCCTCCCCTTTTAGATAAACAGTACATAACATTCACTTAACAACTAAATGATAATAAATTACAATCACAATTACGGTTGCTAGATACATTGGTTAAGTTTAAGCAATTATAAGTTCAGTCTTTGAGGAGGCTTCCTGATTCTGTCTGGATAATGCCTCTTTGGGGTATCAGGTTCCTCTGGCAAGGTTGAGTCGGGATCAATGTCGTTGTTTGGTTCATCTGCTTCCAATATCACCGATTCTCCGGTAGCTGCAATTGGTACGTCGATTTCATTACAAGGTGTATCAGATCGTGGTGTGGAGTTGACGTTTTCCAGTGACTCTAGAATCTGGTCAGCATGGCATCTTACAATGCTCTCTCCAACGTCCACGGTATACATGAGAGGTCCTTGCCATGTACAAATCGTTCCTGGCTGCCATTTCTCAGTGCGGTAGTCCCGGGCCAAAACTGGTTGACCTATCTTAAAACTCCTGGTCGGCCTTTCATTCATATTCTGAAACTACCTGTTCTCCACATCTCTTCTGACGTTTGGCTTAACCAAATCCAAGCGGCATCGTAATCTTCGATTGAAGAACATCATGGCTGGAGTTTGGTTGGTAACCGCATGTGTCGCATTCCGATAGGCAAACAAGAAGTTGTCCACCTTGTGTTGTAGGGGTATATCTTCATTACACATTGCCTTGATAGCCTTCTTGAATGTTTGAACAAACCTCTCGGCCAATCCATTAGTGGCTGGATGATATGGGGCAGATGTGTAATGCTTAACACCATTGTTCTTTAAGAACTTCCGGAACTCTTCAGACACAAACTGTGGTCCATTGTCAGAGCAAATCTGTTCAGGCAGCCCATTCCTGGCGAATATGGTTCGTAAAACTGTGATAGTTTTTTCCGTGGTGGTTGAGGACATTTTTATTACCTCTGGCCACTTTGAATGTGCATCCACCGCAATTAAAAACATCGAGTCCATGAAGGGACCAGCAAAATCAATGTGCACCCTTTGCCATGGAGATGAGGGCCACGCCCATGGATGTAGAGGAGCTTGTGGTGGGGCGTTTTGGACCTTCTGGCATCCTGCACAGCTCTTGGTCATCTCTTCGATTTCTCTATCGATTCCCGGCCACCACACAAACGCTCTGGCTAAGTTCTTCATTTTTACCCCACCCAGATGACCCTCATGAAGCTCATGGAGCACTCTATCCATCAACTTAGGTGGAATTACTACTCTGGATCCACACATCAAGGTTCCTCTGCACACTGACAGCTGTTCTCTTCTCGGCAAGAATGCTGGCAGCAGTGGTTCGCCATGTGCTGGCCATCCCTTCACCGTTAAATCATAGACCCGTGATAGTGTCGGGTCATTCCGTGTTTCCTTTTCTATGTTTGCATTCGTCACAGGGAGACATTCGACTATGGTCGAGTGGAATAACTCCATTGGATCCACTGCAAGATCTTCTTCTTCCACCGTCGGCAACGGTAGGCGTGACAATCCATCAGCATTCCCATGCTGTTTAGTTCCTTTGTACTCGATGTCATATTGGTGTGCCCCTAGGAAAAGGGACCACCTCTGCAGCCGTTGCGCTGTCATTATCGGTACGCCCTTCTGAGGGTTGAAAATGGAGACAGGTTGATGATCGGTTAGTAGAGTAAATTTTTGACCATGCAGGTAGTGATTGAACTTCTTCACCCCCCACACTAGGCTGAGGGCCTCTCTGTCAATCTGGGCGTAGTTACGCTTGACAGAAGTTAACGAGCGTGACGCAAAAGCTATCGGCCTCTCTAAACCATCAAGGAATTTATGTGACAGTACCGCCCCAATGCCGTAGGGAGACGCTTCACATGCCAGTCTGATCGGCAGTGCTGGGTTGTAGTGAGCCAATACTTCTCTTGAAGTGATTAAGTCCTTACTCTTCTGAAAGGCCCGCTAACAGTCATTGCTCCATTTCCATGCTACTCCCGTTCATAGCAGGGCGTTCAGTGGGTGCAGGATTGTCGACAAATGCGGCAAAAACTTATGGTAGTAATTCACCAATCCGAGGAATGACCTCAGTTGCGACACATTTTCAGGCGCTGGGGCCTTAACAACCGCTTCAATTTTGTCAGGGGACTTATGTAACCCCTCTTCATCAATCACGTGGCCACAATACGATATCTGTTTCTTAAAAAACTCGCACTTGGGGCGGTTGGCTCGTAGCCCATGTTCCCGCAGTCTAGTGAGCACCTGTTCTAGGTTGTTAAGGTGTTCACTGTCATCTTCACCTGTCACAAGGATGTCGTCCAAGTAACACTGAGTCCCCGGAATCCCTTGCAGGACTTGTTCCATCGCTCTTTGCCATATTGCCGGAGCTGATGCTACTCCGAATACCAATCGATGATACTGGTAAAGACCTTTGTGAGTGTTTATCGTGAGATACTTCCTAGAGGATTCTTCAACCTCCATCCGCAAATATGCTTGTGCTAGGTCAATTTTTGTAAAACGCTTCCCTCCAGACAGTGAGGCGAAGATGTCTTCTATCCTTGGAAGAGGATATTGTACTATGTGAAGGACTGGGTTCACCGTCGCCTTGAAATCCCCACAGATGCGAACCTTCCTCGACTCCTCAGACTTATTGTTTAACGTTTTCTTCATGACAGGAATGATGGGTGTTGCCCACTCGCTCCAGTCTACCTTAGATAACACACCTGCATTCTCCAGATTCTCCAGCTCTGCCTCGACGGCTGGGCGAATTGCATATGGTACCGGTCTTGCTGTGAAAAACTTGGGAATTGCATTCTCTTCTATTTTTATCGAGGCGGTTACGCCTTTAAGAGTGCCCAGTTCTTGTTGAAATACCTCTTTGGCGTTAGCTAAGATTGTTGACAATCGTCCAGGAGTGACATCTTCATATTTTTTACCGTCCACCGTCATTGCATGAATGGAGTGCCAATCTAAGCTTATCTTCCTGATCCATTCACGTCCCAATAACGGTGGTCCACCATTTTGCAGTATGTAGAGATACAATTTCCGTATTTTCTTGCCGTTGTATTCGACAGGCACCCTTATTTTTCCTCTGGGGTATACTTTTTGCCCCGTATACGTCGTCAAGGCGATGGATGTCTCTCTCAAGGGTATGTGTGAGAATAGCCGCTCGTAGTCTCGTCGATTCATGACGGTTAGCGCTGATCCTTTTTTCCAATTCCATTTTAACTTGGGACCCTGCTATCGTGAGGGTGACCCAAATGGTTCGGTGATCCTCTTTTGCGATTACATTGTGAAGTTTGAGACAGCTTGGTCTCCTGCTCCTGGATTCACTATTGCTCATCTGGTCTTCAGAACTACGGTCTGTCATCTTTTGTACTTTCTTGTACAGTTCCTTAGTAGCCTTTTTGTTGTCACTGGTCTTCTTCCCAGACCTGCAAACTCGTGCAATGTGTCCCATCTTTCCGCATTGCCTGCATATTTTGTCCTTGGACCAGCAGTCCTTCTGGTCATGGTTAGTTCTGCCGCAGCGATAACATTTTGCAAATCCCCGTGTCATTTCATGGGTGCCGTATTCCTGTGGCTTTTGTTGAATTTCCGCAGCTCCCCTGGCTGCTGCTTCGTACGATACTGCCACGCTGAAAGCCTTATCTAGCGTCAGCTCATTCTCTGAGAGTAACTTCTTCTGTGTTCCTTCACTCAGGAGTCCACAGACAAATTTGTCCCGTAGTGTATCTGCCAGTCCTGCTCCGAACTGGCAGTGCTTTGATAGCTTGCGTAGTTCCGTAAGGTACTCAGCATTGCGCTCATCTTTATGCTGAGTTCTCCTGTGCAATTTAAATCTTTCGGCTATCAACAGCGGTGCAGGGTTTAGGTATTCCTGTAGGACAGCAACAATTTCATTAAAACTCTTCGCCTTCAGTTTGGCTGGAGTAATCAGGTCCCGCAATAGGCCGTACGTTCTAGCGCCCATTAAGTTTAGCAATACCGATGCCTTTTTCTCATCGGCTATTTCGTTTGCCTCGCAATATACCTTGACTCTTTCCACATACGTGGTCCAGTCCTCTATTGTATTATCAAAGGCAGTGATACAGCCAGTCTTCGGCATCTTGAAAATCTAAAATGGCGCCTCCCACGCTTTGCCTTCTCCCCCGATTTAACAAAATGGCGCCTCCCATACTTTGCCCTCTTCCCCGCTGATTAAGATGGCGCCTCCCGCACTTTTGCCTTCTTCCCCGCTGTTGCTAGCGCTGCTTTCCGCAGTTTCCGTTGCAACCTGCAGCTCCTCGCGGTTTCCTGCGCGTTTAATATTTATTTTTTTATTATTTTCCCGTCGTGGAACAACCCTGTGGGACTCTTGCCTCCCTCTTCTCGGGTCTATACGCAGCCCGGCTTCGTAGCACCGGCCGCGCCCTGTGTGCTCCACCCTCTCTCTCTCCTCTTCCCGACAACGCTGCTCGGCCCCGTTGCAAGCAACCCGCTCGAGTTCGCGACCGCCGCAGCCCAGGAAGGATCAGTGTACTACCTGCCACCAGCCCGATTAGCTGAAGCACCGTCGACAGGAACCAGGCCCCGCTTTCGACAGCTTCTCCAGCAATCTTCAACTCCGCTAACACAGGGGCGGATGCCCACGGTCAACGCCCGTTTCTACTGCTTCTTTCTTCCTTCTGGCCTCGACCTCTGCTCACTTTGCTGCAGGAATGGATCCCAGGAGGTGGTGCAGACTGTAGGTAAGTTCGTATCTGCTCGTCACCAGTATTATGTCCGTGTATGATTGAGACACGGACAGCAGGAGTTGAACAAAACAAGTCTTTACTGAAAGGGGTCAATCGGGAAACTGAAACTACAGAGGCTTACTAGCGCCTTTTATACAGGGGTGGTCACTGCCGGTACTGCAGTCTGAGACCAGTTATTCTCTTAAAGGTACATACACAACAATCCTCCTCATTGTTTACTACATTTTTGAGTTTTGTGTCATCTGCAAACTTTGAAATTATGCCCTGTATACCTAAGTCCAGGCCATTAACATATATCAAAAAGAGCAGTGGTCCTAATACCGACCCCTGTGGAACACCACTGTATACTTCCCACCAGCCTGAAAAACAGCTGTTTGCCACTACTCTCTGCTTTCTGTTAAATGATTGTGCCCTTTTCAATGGTCCTGATCAAGTTTTAAATACTTAGTTATCTCGATAATTTCCTCAACCTTTTATGGGTGCAGTTGCACACATACCAATAACCAGATCCAGATTATCTTGCTTTTGCCACTATTGTCCAATGCTCTCCTGGCCAACCTCCCACCTTACACCCTCCATAAACTTGAGATCATCCAAAGCTCTGCTGCCTGTATCCTAATTCGCACCAAGTCCCGTTCAACCATCACCCCCGTGTTCGCTAACCTGCAATGGCTCCTGGTCCAGCAACACCTCGATTTAAAACTTTTCATCCTTGTTTTCAAATCCCCCCATGGCCTTGACCCTCCCTATCTCTGTAATCTCCTCCAGCCCTATAACCTTCTGAGATCTCCGCACTCCTCCAACTCTGGCCTCTTGCACATTCCCGATTTTCAGCGCTCCACCATTGGCGGCCGTGCATTCAGCTGCCTAGGCCCTAAGTTCTGGAATTCCCTCCCTAAACCTCTCCACCACTGTACCTCTCTCTCCCCCTTTAAGACGCTCCTTAAAACCAAACTCTTTGACCAAGCTTTTGGTCACCTGTCTTAATATCTCCTTATGTGGCTCAGTGTCAAATTTTGTTTGATCACTGTCCTGGGACGTTTTACTACATTATAGGCACCATATAAATGCAAGCTATTGTTGTTGCTTGTGACCACTAATAGGTTTATAGAATTCCTCAATTGGTACTGCTAATTCATGTCCACCAATAAAAGTTTAATCTGGAGGAGACCTGTGTTGTAAAATGGATGTGTAACTTTGGAACCATATTCTTTTCAGTCTGTGTCATGACATCTTCCAGGGGATGCTATTTAGTGCAGGTAATGCCACTCCTAATTAAAGTTGTTTCAATATACATCTCTCTGACTTCAACTGAGACATTTTACACTCAATACTTTAAGTTTTTTTTCTACTAAAGAATAATGTATTAGGTAAACAATGTATAACATCACTGCTCATGTGCAGAAATTTAAAATGAAAGGAGTCAGCATACTAAGTCAAGATATTCTGTGCCCACAATGTTTTTCTTTCAGATGTAGCACTGTATTAATATTGTTAATTTAAATTAGTAGCTGTGCTAGTGAGTACAATTTGAGTTGTGGGAGGTGCCAGATGTTACAAACAGTTAAAATAGTCTTTGCAAAGTAGTAGGTGGCTCAACATTTAGAGGGGCTTGCAGGATGGCTTCATTCTGATCCTTTTTGTTCCCCTATTCACTTCCACCCAAAAAAAGAACCATGGAAAAACTCACTGATCTAATAGGTTTCTTAAAACAGAAAACAAACTGATACAAATGTTCACTCACACAAAACAACAGATTACAACTTCTTGAAATATATTTACACCTGGGACAAAATTCTAATTGTGCAGGTACAGTAATATCATTGTAGTTAACTGTGGGTTGGGTTACGTTAAGGTTCTGGAAGAATATTTCTGAATTAGTGTGAGATTTACACAAGATGGAAAGCTTTCCCCAGGACTCTGTTGCCCACCCACTTCACAAACACGTTCATTTGATGTGTGGACATTTCCTGCAGTTTGAATTCTCAATGATCTACCATCTGGGTTGCAAAAAGGGAAAAGAGTATTCTTGTGGGTGGCACTCAACAAACTATTCACACACTCCGCACAGCCTGGGTAATTGAAGGGAGCTGCAGGATTTATTGACCCTCAGTGTTTTCCAAACTCTGTCACAGTGAAAGTCAGTTTTCAGTTGATCTTTCACAGATGAAGTAAATACTCAGGAAGAGATCTTTATGTGTGTAAGAGATTTCTTATTTGAATGTTAGTGGAAACAGCCTTCTATTCAAGGTCAGATATTTGGTGTTTCATTAAAGGTGAACAAGCTTGTTTAACAAGCTTTTCTGAACTATAGATGACTGAACATCAATACTGTAAAAAGGGCTTTAATTTAGTGGTTTGTATTTTAGCATACATATAAACACAACCTGTTGATTACCATTTAATTTGTTTAATTGAGTTCAAAAGTTAATTTATTCACATTTTTAAAGCATTTTATTTTAGCAGCCTTTAAAATGAGCAATATCATGATACAGAGCTAGAGCTGAAAATAATAGTTTGGACAAAGAAACCTCTTTTCCTGATCGAGCGTGTCTGACATGCTGGGTGCTGACCTGACATGCTGTCCAGGTTCAACTGCATTGTTATATTATGAGCGAGCGCCAGACATCAGAAACACCTCTAATTAGGAACTCACTCACTGTGGTGGTGGTGGTGGGGAGGAGGGGGGGCACAGGAAATCCTGTGCAGTGGCAAGATTTAAAGCCCTGTAACTCTTTAAAGGGACAGGCATTGAGTTGCTTCAATTTAACCGTAAGGCATTTAGGGATGACAACATTGTTAGGAAGGAATGCAGGCCAGGGAGCAGGTCAGGCTTTCTGATGGGGCTGTAAAAACACCTGCAGGAAGAAGTAAGATACAGGAGGGGGAGCCATCTTTGGTACACACAGATACAGGTGATAAGGAGAGTTACCCAGACAGAATGGGAGCAGGTTGTCACACCCAACACTGCCAACTCCACTACTCCATGCATGTGGAAACAGTGCAGGAAGAAGTTTAATGAACTTACTAGGTCAGAAAAACCACCCAGACCTTCCAATAATTCACTGTATAAAACAAGTCTACCAGTACTCACACTCTCTTAAAGTACTTTAAATGCTTACCATGAATGTCCGTGAGGCAGCTGGGTGCCCTTCAGACCTCCAGCCTTTACATGGAGCTGCTCCTTCACTCATATCCTTAATGCAGTCAGGACTCAGCACACAAGAAGTATAAAGTTGTATGCACCTATCATCACACCCATTATAAACAGCATGTCTTTGTAACAGTAGCTATTTCTTTTTTTGAAGGAGAAGACAGACTAACAAGAATGAGCAGCGGCCGGGGGCAGCTCCGCTAACCTGCAATCTCTTACCCCTAGTGAGGAAGAGGCTCTGGGAATCTTAGAGAGGGAGCTTATCAAGAGTGCTGGAGATGGAGAAGTCAGAGAACAGGAGCCAGCTCTGGATTCATGAAGAACTTCTCCTTATCTTCATTCTTATCCTGTATCCTTCACTGGCTGTCAGCAAAGCATATCATGAAGTTCTCCACCGTGTCACTCCTTCTGCTGGCAAATAGATGTGAAGGCTGTTCATCAGGACATCATTATTACCTACCTTGCTCTTTTCTTTCTCTAGATTACCTTGAAGAAAAAGAGTCTAGCCCCAGTACATTCACTTTACAGTTAACAGCATCACTCACTTCTTCCTCCCAAGCACTAACTCAGATAAGTCCATCCCGGGGGATATAGAAAGTGAGCTAAAGTGGGGTGCACTGAGTGTGATGCACAGTGTAAGGAAACAGGAGTAGCTGGTGATGATACAGCATAATCTTTTGTGATTCAGATAGGCAGTGGTATTGTGTAATGGAGCATGTAGGACCTCATGGATACAGTTGATAACTCCCCATGCTTTCAGAAATCCTGCCACCAAGCCCTTATACAGCTGTCGATAGTCCATGAAGAAGGAGATGAACTGTAATGTTTGAGAAAACAATGCATCTGTAACTTGATTCACACATCTATACCCTGCTGATAGGCTGATATTTGCGACGTCCCCAGACAAAGCTTAAGTTTGGTTGCAGGTCTGCATGTATCACGTGGTTTAACTCTGTGATAGCTTCCCTGGCGATTCAAAGCCTCTGCAGACAGGCTCTGCAAGCAAGTGGAGGTATGGATGCCTCCAACTGTTTATTCTGATGCAGGGGCACCAGTGGGTGGGTGCTGAGTGCTTCAGGTGCAGATTGACCAGGTTGGCATCCCTCTGTTGGTCCTTCTCTTCTTTCTCCAATAAACAGAGGAATAGTGGAATTCCCAGTGGGAAAGCTGCTGTGTCACAATGGCCCTTCTGTACAGCATGGTGAACTAACTGACTCTGTGATCTAGGTCCTCAGGTGACACTTAGAAAGTGAACTAGAATAGGTGATATAAAGGCTTAAGTAGACACTCAGAGAAAGCACAGAGTTAGAAAAGAGTACGGTGATTGTTTGTACTTTGCAATTATTGGATTAAAATAGACTGTGTATTGACAGGGTGTTTTTTTATTCATGGAGGTTGCAGTCATACAGGAAAGGGTGCACTCATTTGGTGTTGACTTATTCACTCAAGTGATGATTACTGGCACAGTCATGTAAGGGCAAAAGAGGGCTGATGCGTTGCCATGTGGTGGGATGTATAATGGTTTGAGGCAATGGCCCTTTAATTGCAAGTGGGGGAGAAGGATGTCATACTATGATGTCAAAATTGCACTGTGTTCTGATGCCCCTTACAGCAGTCACTGAGGACTCCTCTGACTGCTGATTGTCATGATGGCCTGCTCCATTTAGTTCTGGACATTCAGTCATGTCAAAATCCAGCCCTTCTGGTATGAAGCTGCGAAGGGCACAGCAGGCTACAACTATTCTTGACACCCAATCTGGAGCATACTGCAGTGCCACTTCTGACCTGTCCAGGCAGTGAAAATGGGGTTTTAGAGAGCCCAATATCCTCTCGATGACTAGTCTAATAGAGGCATGTGTCTCATTGTAGGGCTCGTCTGCTGCTGTTCAGGCCACTCCTATTGGCATCATTAGTTATGGGAGCAGAGGATCGGCTCCATCACCCAGAAGCCATCTGTTGATTTGATTCTCTTCCGTGAAGAGATCCTGGAGGGTCGAATTATGAAGCATAAAGGTATTGTGATAACTTCCTGCATATCGGCTGTTATCCCATGCAAGATGGACTTGTTCGGGGGAATTTTCTGCGGGGGGGGTTCAGAGGGCATGATCGGTGGTGAGTTGGGTGGGAAAATTTTATTTTTTTGACAGCGGGTCAACCCGCCGCTGCACGCCTTTCCCAAATGTCGGGCGCTGAACAGATCCGACACACTGCAGTGGGGGAGGCAATTAAGGTCATTATGACCTTGTTAACAGGGCATTAAGAACTATTTTCAGCTCACCTTCAGAGTTTACCAGGTCGCCCACGGGGTCCACGCTGCTCGGGGATCACATCAGGTAAGCAGGGCGGGAGTTGAATGACCATGGAATCATCTCACTACTTGACCGCTGCAAATGTGCTATAAAAGCTCCCATCTCACAGCTGATCACTTTCAAAATCTCAGAAGCTGTTGCTTACTGCATTTGGAAAACAGATTGAGCTTTATGCAGGTTGCAAGTGTATGGGAGCAAACTCTCTGTCCAGTGTCACTTCATTGTAACAACCTCTGTCACCATTGACAGATCGCTTGTGCCATCTCAAGTTCATCTGCCATCTATTACATTAGCATTGGTGCCCTTGAAACTATCTTACCTTGGTCTTCAGAATCCCACGACGATCAGCCCCAACACCAACTTCACCAGGCACACCAGCAGCACCAACAACAACACACACCTTCTCCACAATCAACTGATGCCGCACAGGACACAGGGCATCAGCACCCAACCACATTGCTGCCCGGGATGCCAGCGATGGCCTCACCATGTCCAGATTTACTTCACTTGACGCTGTACATCCTGACTGCCACATGATGCACCAGGTTGGCACCACCCCACACCAACACCATGAAGCATCCCTACAATGCCCAAGCCATTCCTTTCACATTCATTGCCATTGCAGGGGGTACTGTTATGTCTCACCATTCACTGCAACTCACTAAGCCACTTCCAAAGGTGCACACAAATCTGTCCAAGAACGCAAAGTGTTGAAAATAAAGGTTTCAATGTTAGACACCACATTAACAGAAACTTTACATGAACATTGTATAAAACACCCAAGTGCCTACCCTTGTGTGTTGTTAGTTGGTATGATTGCACTAGGATGAGGGCGAGTGTGAGGGGTGGCTAGTAGATAGAGAGAGATGGGTGGAGGTGCAAGGTGCAAGGTAAGTTGGTGTGAGTAAGGATGTGCAGGAGTAGGGTAGAGAAGGCAGAGTGCTGGGGATGTGATGAGTGGCACAGCAGGATGGCTGTGGATGGCACAAAGGCTGACAAGATGGCGGCGCGCACGGACGCAGCGGCTTTGTCTCTCCCGAGACTGAGTGTTTTCACCCTCCTTCTGAGTCTCTTCTGGACTCTGCTGATTCGGGAATTAAAGGCTGACCTACCGTACAGCCGGCAGACGCTCCTAGACATCGGGGCCGACTGCGTGCGGCTTACACTCGGCGACATCGATCTGCCTCTCGACATCGCCCGACCCCCGGGACCAGCGTGGCGTCCTTCCCCAGCCGGAAGTCAGCGCAGACCGCGCAGGGAACGCAAGCAGAAGCGGGGTAAGAGAGCAGGTATCCAAAACAGGCTGAAGAGGGCCCCACACAAACCCTCCCTCCCAAGTATTTTCCTGGCCAACGTCAGGTCATTGGAGAACAAAATGGATGAGATCAAACTGGATCTCTCCACACAGAAAAGGACAAAGGAATGCTGCGCCATGATCTTCACAGAGACCTGGCTGAACAACGGCATCCCTGACACCACCATCCAACTAGAAGGACGCATGGTCTTCTGCGCTGACAGAACTGCAGACTCCGGTAAGAGCAAGGGAGGCGGTTTGTGCATTTACACTAACAATGCCTGGTGCACTAACACTGATATCATTGATAGATCCTGCTCGGCTGATTTGGAATTCCTCATGGTAAGGTGCAGACCCTTCTACCTGCCTTGGGAATTCACGGCTGTTATCATCACTGCGGTCTACATCCCACCACATGCTAATGCCAAACTAGCACTGAAGGACCTCTACAGGGCCATCAGCGAACAACAAACTGCGCACCCAGACGGAGCTTTTATCGTTGTGGGGGACTTCAATCACATAAACCTAAAAACTGTACTACCGAAATTCCACCAGAATGTCTCCTGCCCCACAAGAGGGGAGAACACACTGGATCAAGTCTACACGAGCATTGTAGACGCTTATAAGGCCATTCCCTGCCCCCACCTTGGGAAGTCTGACCACCTCTCCCTGTTTCTAGCCCCGGCATACAAACCGCTCATCAAAAGAGGGAGAACATCAGTGAGAGCAGTGAAAGTATGGCCAGAGGGGGCAGTATCGGAGCTTCAGGACTGCTTCGAATGCACTGACTGGGGCATGTTTGCCCATAATGACATCGAGGAATACGCATCCACAGTGCTATTCTACATCAACAGATGCGTCGAGGTCGTCACGACCCATAAAAATATCAGGACATACCCCAACCAGAAACCCTGGATGAACGGAGAGGTCCGCTCACTGTTGAAAGCACGCGACGCAGCATTTAATCTGGCGACGCGGCGGCTTACAGTGCAGCTGGGACCGACCTAAAAAAGGGTATCAGGACTGCCAAAAGGAAACAGACACTGCGGATAGAGGATCACTTCCGCAACAACTCGGACCCCCGGCGCATGTGGCAAGGCATCCAGTCCATCACTGACTACAAGGGCAAAAACACCAGGCCCCCAGTTAGCGACGCCTCCCTTCCAGAGGAGCTTAACAACTTCTACGCTCGCTTCAACAGGGACAACATGGAGCCTGTGGTGTATGTAACCTGTTCCACCTTAAGAGAACTTAAGCCTGTTCCACCTTAAGAGATGTACTACTTTCTCTGGCTGCTGTATACGTAATACCGGTGGTGACCACACCGGTATATAAGCACTGTGTAGTAATATTGTATTCAGTATAGTCCCTACCTCCAACCAGTAAAGACCTGTTGAATTTACTCTTGTAGTCTGTGTAGTAATTAACACTATAACACATAGACTTAACAGTGGCGACGAGTCCGATTCTTACCCTGCGGCAGTTATTTCCACGGTGGCTTCGTCCACAGACAGGGCGTCGAAGAGAGGCTTCCACCCTCATCACCCTACTGGAAGACACGTCGAGCGGCAGGCATCGAGAAACCGGAGTGCAGAAGACATCCTGACCTCGAAGCCTCCATCAGCGACTGTCAGCTTTCTTCTTTCTACCTTGGTGGTGGGTAAGCCGGGCAGCGACGCGACAGAAAGTCAACCGCGTTGGCTGTACAGACGGGGCTGGGAAGACGGAGGAATAAGGGCGGTGAGATCGATCGCGACCGGAGATAAGGGCCGGGCCGCTTTCGAGCGAGAGGTGCAGCGCGGGGACATCGATCGCGACCGGAGATAAGGGCCGCATTCGGGCTAAAAGGCGCAGCGTCTGGGGAAACTGAAGGCGCGAGAGCCGCGGTGAAGCGGAGACAGCGTCGGGAGACGGTTGAAGACCGCCAAGCGCGGGAAAACCGCCATTTTGTGGGCGGAGGGCAACGACAAGAGCGGGAAGCCACCATCTTGGATAACATAAAAATACAATAAATCGCAACGATGCCGAAACATGGGAACATTAATACCTTTGATAGTGACATCGAAGATTGGGCCATGTATGTAGAACGCATACAAAATTATTGTAAGGCAAATAAAATTCCTGATGCAGATAAAGCACTAACTTTATTAAATTTAATGGGTGCGAAGACATACGGGCAATTGAAACACCTGTTATCACCAGATGAACCGGCGGATAAGACGTTCGATGAGATTGTTACTGTCCTGAAAAATCATCTAAACCCCACGCCGCTGATGCTAGTGGAACAATTTAAATTTTACGACAGAAGGCAGCTGCAGAATGAAAGCAATGCTGAATATTTGATGGAATTACGTAAGCTAGCAAAATATTGTCAGTTTGGAATGGGACTGACAGAGGCACTACGAGATAAATTTGTGTGTGGTTTATTTAAACAGGATACACAAAAGCGACTGCTCGAGGAGAATGAGCTGACGCTTGAGAAGGCGGTCACTATGGCAGCAGCACACGAAGCCGCAGCGAGAGGCACGGCAGTAATGCAGCTACAGTCACCGGAACTCGGTACAAACAAATTGGGTTTGAGTTCTGTCAAATGTTATCGTTGTGGAAAGACAACGCACGATCAGAACCAGTGTTGGTTTAAAAACCAAGAATGCGGAACGTGTGGCAGGCTTGGCCACATAGCTAAAGTATGCCGGTCAGGAAAGAAGACCAGCAACAAAAAGTCACCGCAAGGAAAATACGCAAAGGTACACAAGGTGACAAAGAACAGTTTGACCGAACAGAAGTCAGATTCAGACGCTAGCAGTAATGAACTGGATAGCTTAAGAGTACACAACGTTGGTAAGGATGCAGATCTCCAGACAATTTGGGTCACTCTTCAGATAGCAGGAGTCCAAGTAAAAATGGAATTGGACACTGGATCGGCATTGACGGTCATGAATAAGAAAGATTACAGAAGGTTATTCCAACATATTCCCCTACAGGATACGGAGATTATATTGAAAACATACACGGGGCAAAGAGTGTACCCCATCGGAAAAATAGAGGTAGAAGTGGTCCACAAGGGTGAAGAAAGCCAAGTAATGGACTTATATGTGCTACCTGAAGGAGGTCCACCACTACTAGGACGGGAGTGGATTAGGAAAATGAATATGGACTGGCACTCCTTGAAGGCACTAACGGTAGATTCCGGGGAAACAGATGTCAAACCTAAACGATTGTCCAGAATATTGGATGATGCTAAAGAGGTGTTCCAGCAGGGACTGGGAACACTGAGAGGAATTACGGCAAACATCAAGATTGATGAACATGCACAACCAAAAATTTTTAAAGCCAGACCGGTACCCTATGCAATACGACCTGCTGTTGAAGCGGAACTGGAAGCACTAGAACGTTCAGGTGTACTGTGTAAGGTAGATTGGAGTGAGTGGGCTACGCCCATTGTTCCCGTTATGAAATGTCCTGCGAGCAACAAGCCAGGAGATCCAGGGAAGGTTCGCATCTGTGGAGATTTCAAAATCACCATTAATCCGGTGCTTCACACGGTGCAGTATCTGCTTCCACGGATTGAGGATATTTTCGCTTCATTGTCTGGCGGGAAACACTTCACCAAGATAGACCTGGCGCAGGCGTACTTGCAGATGGAGGTTGAGGAAGAGTCACGCCAATACCTCACGATCAACACGCATCGAGGGTTGTACCGGTACAATAGGCTGGTTTTTGGAGTGGCATCGGCTCCAGCAATTTGGCAGAGGGCCATGGAACAGGTATTACAGGGAATTCCAGGCACACAATGTTACCTGGATGATATTCTGATCACAGGTGATGGTGATGAACAACATCTCGCAAACTTGGAACTGGTGCTCAATAGACTGAAAGAGTATGGACTTAGAGTAAATCGGCAGAAATGTGAGTTCTTCCAGAAGCGGATCTCGTACTGTGGCCATGTCATTGACCGGGAGGGGCTTCATAAGTCTCCTGACAAGATTGAGGCAGTTGTAAAGGCTCCCGCTCCGGAGAATGTCTCTCAGTTGAGGTCGTTTCTAGGATTAATTACCTATTACCATAAATTTCTGCCAAATCTATCCACGGTACTGCACCCGTTAAACGCTCTTTTACAGAAAGGGGTACCATGGGAATGGGGCGAAAACTGTAAGAAGGCATTTCGCAAAAGCAAAGAATTGATCACCTCAGAGGAAGTGTTGGCTCACTTCAACCCGACACTGCCTATTCGGTTGGCTTGTGATGCTTCTCCATATGGTATTGGGGCAGTACTCTCACACAAGTTGCCAAATGGCACGGAAAGGCCAGTCGCGTTTGCATCCAGATCATTGACCTCCGCTGAGCGCAACTATGCGCAGATCGATAGGGAGGCTCTTAGCCTTGTATGGGGAGTGAAGAAGTTTAATCATTACCTGCAGGGCCAAAAATTCACACTTCTGACAGACCATCAACCGTTGGTATCCATTTTTAACCCTAAGAAGGGTGTTTCGGTGATGACAGCGCAGCGTCTCCAGAGATGGTCTCTTTTCCTAGGGGCACATCAATATCAAATACAATTCAAAGGTACGAAACAGCATGGCAATGCTGATGGGCTGTCGTGCCTGCCACTACCTGAAGAAGAAGACACGACGAAAGTTGACCCTGTTGAGTTATTTCATTCGACCATCATCGAGTGTTTACCAGTCACCAATGCAAGTATTGAAAGAGAAACCAGGAACGACCCGACACTGTCCAGAGTCTACGAGGTGACTGTGAAAGGATGGCCAACACGGGGTGATCCTCTGTTACCGGCATTTTCGGCAAGGCGAGACCAGCTGTCCGTCTGCCATGGTACCTTGATGTACGGGACAAGAGTGATTATTCCTCCCAAGTTAAGGGAAAGAGTTTTAAACGAATTGCATGAAGGTCATCTGGGGGGAGTTAAAATGAAAAGTCTTGCTAGGGCTTATGTATGGTGGCCGGGTATTGACCAACAGATTGAGGAGTTAACGAAAAGCTGCGCTGGGTGCCAAAAAGTGCAAAATGCACCTCCGATAGCACCGCTACACCCATGGGAATGGCCTTCAGCCCCATGGCAACGTGTACACATTGACTTTGCTGGTCCATTCATGGACTCCATGTTCCTAATCGCGGTGGACGCACATTCCAAATGGCCAGAAGTCATCAAGATGAATACCACTACTTCAGAAAAGACAATTGCGATGTTAAGAACAATATTTGCAAGGAACGGATTGCCAGAACAGATCTGTTCGGACAACGGACCACAGTTTGTATCGGAAGAATTCCGACAATTCTTAAAGAAGAATGGAGTAAAACATTATACCTCTGCCCCATATCATCCGGCGACAAACGGGTTGGCTGAAAGATTTGTCCAGACATTCAAAAAGGCAATTAAAGCCATGAACGATGATCAGATTCCGCTGCAACACAAGGTCGACAAGTTCCTGATGTCCTATCGAAACGCCGATCATGCAGTGACTAACCAAAGTCCTGCCATGATGTTTTATAACAGGAGGTTGCGGTCCAAGTTGGACTTGTTAAAACCAAATGTGCGGAGGGAAGTGGAAAACAAACAGTTTCGGCATATTAACAACAAGACCACTCGAACTTTCGACGTAGGACAACCAGTGTTGGCAAGGGGCTATGGAAACGAAAAATGGCAGTCCGGAACAATTCAGGCCAGACAAGGACCTCTGATGTACACAGTAGATATTGGTCATAATGTGATAAGGCGTCATGCGGATCAACTGGTAGAGTCGAGAGCAAGGGTCGAACCCATGGTTGTGACAGAGACAACTGTGGAAGACGTTAATGAACCTGAAGCATCTACCTCGGCAGGGAATGTACTTGATGATGATGACACCCAATACATTGGAAATCAAATAGAGGAGGCACCTCAACAACAAGAATCATAGACTACTGAGAGGCGTTATCCAAGCCGCATCAGAAAGCCTCCTGAGAGACTGAACCTTTGAACTGTTATACCTGAAGTTATATATGTATATATGTTATTATGTTATGTTAAATGGGGATATGACTGTTAAGCTAAAAAGGGAGGATTGTGATGTATGTAACCTGTTCCACCTTAAGAGAACTTAAGCCTGTTCCACCTTAAGAGATGTACTACTTTCTCTGGCTGCTGTATACGTAATACCGGTGGTGACCACACCGGTATATAAGCACTGTGTAGTAATATTGTATTCAGTATAGTCCCTACCTCCAACCAGTAAAGACCTGTTGAATTTACTCTTGTAGTCTGTGTAGTAATTATTACTATAACACACAGACTTAACAGAGCCAGCTACCAAAGCCTTGCCACCCCCGGAAGACCAGGTGCTCACTCTGTCGACCTCCAACGTAAGGGGTGTTCTACGCGGAGTGAACACACGAAAGGCTGCTGGACCGGATCGCATCCTTGGACGGGTACTCAAGGAATGTGCTGATCAGCTGGCTGATGTCTTCACCACCATCTTCAATCTGTCATTGGCCCAGGCAGTAGTCCCTACATGCTTCAAGACCGCTACCATTATTCCTGTGCCAAAACAAATGGCTGTGACGTGCCTGAACGACTATCGACCTGTCGCACTCACACCCATCATAATGAAGTGTTTCGAGAGACTGGTCTTAGCCCACATCAAAGCCAGTGTTCCTGCCTCCCTTGACCAACACCAGTTTGCCTATCGTGCAAACAGATCAACGGAGGATGCAATCACAACTGCCCTACACTCGGCACTGAATCACCTAGATGGTAAGGAGACCTACATCAGAATGCTGTTTATAGACTACAGCTCAGCATTCAACACTATCGTCCCCAACAAGCTGGCCACCAAACTCCAACCTCTTGGCCTGAACACTTCCCTCCACAACTGGACCCTGGACTTCCTAACAAACAGACCCCAGTCTGTCAAATTAGGTAACCACACCTCCCCCCCCGACCCTGAACACGGGGGCCCCACAAGGATGTGTGCTGAGCCCCCTCCTCTACTACCTCTTCACCCACGACTGTGTGGCTGTTAATGGTTCCAACACCATCAGCAAGTTTGCGGATGACACCACGGTAGTAGGCCAGATCACCAACAACGATGAGTCAGCCTACAGGGAGGAGGTCCAGCATCTCGTGAAATGGTGCGCCGATAACAACCTGGCCCTTAACACCAAGAAAACCAAAGAAATCATTGTGGACTTCAGGAAGTCGAAAGGCGGAAGTCACACCCCCATCCACATCAATGGGGCTGTGGTGGAAAGGGTGGACAGCTTTAAGTTCCTCGGAGTCCACATCACGGAAGACCTCTCCTGGTCCCTCAACACCTCCTCTCTGGTGAAGAAGGCCCAGCAGCACCTATATTTCTTAAGGAGGCTGAAGGGATGTAATCTGTCACCCCTGATCCTCTCTAACTTTTACCGCTGCACTATAGAGAGCATCCTGACAAACTGTATCACAGTATGGTATGGCAGCTGTAGCTACTATGACCGGAAAGCCCTGCAGCGGGTAGTCAAAACTGCCCAACGCATTACCGGCACCCGGCTACCAACCATAGAGCACATATACCAGAAACGCTGTCTACGGAGGTCACGGTCCATCATCAAAAACCCTACCCACCCCAGCCACAGTCTGTTCGCCCTCCTACCATCTGGGAGACGCTACAGATGCATTCGCACCCGTACGACCAGATTTAGGAACAGCTTCTTTCCCAGGGCTGTCATCCTACTGAACTCCACAAATAAACTCTAAAGCCTGCACATCTGCCAATGCACTTTATTATGGTCATATTTATGTTAATATACTACAAGCCAAATGTATGTTGAATGTTTAAATGTCTTAATCCAAATGTACACTCTCGGGAGCCGCAAGCCTACATTTCGTTGTACTGCACTTGTGCACTAACAATGACAATAAAAGTTGATTTGATTTTGATTTGATTTGAGGATGAGGTTGAGTGTGTCATTGTAGTAGCATTTTGTGATCTACTGAGATAATTGAAAGGTTTTCACCACTGCACCCAGGTCCTCCTGACGATATCCCTGGTTGTGTCCTCCTCTGCAATGTGCAACCAGGCTGCGTTGGTCTCCTGGGGAGGTCTCTTCCGCACATGGTCCCTGCGTGCATGGGAGAGCCTGGGTGCAGCCGTGCACCTTTGTGCAGTGCTTGTCAGTGTTTGCAGCACCTCAATGTTCAACACCGAGCAGAACTGTCAAAATCAATTTGCTCATGGTCCCTTTAAGGAAACCGACTGATGACGCATCATCATAATGATGTCATCAGACCCGCTTCCTTCAATTGGCCGGCAAATGCGCTGGGCGGGCTGGAGCCGGCAGCAAGGCTGGGACCCGCCACCGACGTCGCCCGCCACAGACCCACTGAGGTTGGTAAAATCCAGCCCTGTGACACAACTGAATGGACGCCCTCGAGTAGGTGCCAGCGATTGCACCTGGATCTTGGGAAGCCAGCAACCCCATAAAACTGTCTACCCATATCTGCTGCCTTGCCGTAATGGCAAAGGTGATGAATTGGCTCACTCTCCTGTAAAGGGCGACAGTCACCTGATGAATGCATGTCCATGCTTCACTTATGACTATCTGAAATAATCCTGTGCCATAGAAGTTGGGGTCGGTGGTCACCTTCATAGCCATTGAGAGAGCAGTGCGGGCAGACGAGTGTGGCTTAAGGTCACCTTGAAGCAGACTCTATGGGGTCGATTTTAGTTCAAGTGCAGGGAATTGTCGGTTTCCCCGAATTTAGTGATTCCGACACGATTGTAAATGGGTCTGTGAGATTGATGCAAATTTAACACAATTGGCCAATTGATTTCCAGCGTGTGGGAAGCCTTGGCAATTGAGTATTCCCAGTCAGAAAGTCGCAGAATATGATGTCATCATCGCTGCTGCTTTTAAGGTCCACAGCAAGCCTTGATTCCTCTGCAGGCTTCCAAACTTCACCATTGAGATGGCACAGGAGCCTGCAGGAGGAACGGCCAGCGGGAGGGCCAGATCTGCGCCCAAATTTGATGAGGCTTCACTCCAGGCACTACTGGATGGTGCTAGGGCCCACAGGGAGGTCCTCTTCCCTTCTTCAGGGAGGAAGAGGCCTCCCAGCCAGACCAAGGCTGTGTGGCTAGAGGTGGCAGGTCAAGTCAACTCCTTGGGGCTTACACGAAGAACGTGGTTGCAGTGCAGGAAAAGATTCCATGACCTTCTTCGCACTGGAAAAGTAAGTACTGTATGATGTTTCCATCACCCTCAATCTGATCCCCATTGCCTTTCCTCACCAGCACTCAGCTTTAGCAATCTCTTCCTGCACATCCCACTAGACACTCACATCCATGCACCCTTACCCATTCCCTTTCTCTCTATGCTCACATTCATAGAACTATGCCACCATGCAGCCCTCACACTCCCTCTCACTCTGATGCTTTGAACACAACTGACAACACACAGGGAGGGCCCTTGGTATTGCAACCTCACTCCATCTTTGCCTCCTTCTAAGTATCTATGCTATGCAATCTCTGCACTCACTCCTTCATTCTCACTCAACCTCCACTTGTCTCCCTCATTGCAGGAAAAGAGAGCTCACAACAGGAGAGAGCGAGCCAGGACAGGAGGAGGGCCGCCCTCATTAGCCCAGCTCACCCCCTGGGAGGAAGGCATCCTGGAGATTGCCGGGGCTGACTGAGATGTGGACGTTGGGGAAGGACAGACAGCAGCATCCCCGCAAGCTGGTGACAGAATAGTTTTCCATCTCTCTCATTGGCATTGCATGAGTTGCTGATAATGATTCTGAAGCTACATCATATGGACTTATGATCATCTGCAAAATGCAATGTGCATGTAACCTTGGCATCACATCTCTAACTTTTTCCTTGACTCCCCCACAGGACCATCGAGAGCCCCCGTCCCCACGATGCAGGAGGAAGAGCCTGAGCAGCCAGACTTCTCAAAGGAATCTGCAACCTCTGAGGGCGCAGCGTCATCAGAAATAAGCGCACCCAGCACCAGCGCAGACACTCACACCTCGGTGGGACCTTTGGGACATAGAGTAGAGTTGTCACCTGGTGTATCACAGCTCACAAGTGAGCATCAGCAGATTGTGGAGACAGGGACAGCAGTGGAGAGTCCTCGTCGGAGGGCGCAGGACTCTGCCAGCTTGGCTCAGCTGTATGTCAACCCTCTGCCTCTGGGTCCATCCGTAAGATCAGATGGAACTCCAGGCACAGATGCAGGAGTCTCTGGCAGGTTTTGTCTCTAGGGTCGCTGCGAGTGTGGAGCAAATGGAGGAGTCCATAGCAAACATGAGCAGAGCCTTTGTGGAGTCATTGGCGCATGAACGCATCAACACGGAAAGGATGGCTACCTACGTGGAAATGATTGCTGCCTCCATGGTAAGGCTGGCTACAGTAGAGGAGAGGAGGGCTATGGCCATGGAGGAGGTTAGTCGCCAGGGTATGGAAAACATGGTGAGTGTTCAGAATAGAATGACATCTCTTGAGGAGTGATGGGCATCTATTGAACAGAGAAACCAGTCCTTCATGGAAGTCCTTCTGAGTAGGACTGCCATTGCAGATACGGGTCCCCATGGCCCCCCTGATGTGCAGCAAGCTGCTCTCAAGCCACTTGCAGGCACCGAGGGGGACCTGACCCATGAGAGGGAGGTTGGTGGCAGACCTCAAGGAAGTGGGGGCTCCTCTCCAAGTGCTAACACTTCCATGCCACTGCAGAGCCCTTGGTCAGAGCCCCACCAGAGTCCACAACCTATGGAGATAGAGGTCTCAACCCCTGCACAGCCGCAGGAACAGCAGACTGCTGGCGAGCCCTCACAGGCTCGCCATCCCAGAGGATGCCCGCCAAAGGTGTCGAGACAGGAGCAGCAGGAAAGTGAGCAAGGGGCCTCCACATCTGCTGAAGCCACAGGGGAACCACTACGTAGGAGCATGCGTAAGAGGAAAATAAACCACAAATTGTCACAAGGGTAGTGACTTGGGTGAAATGCTGTGTATTTTGTGGAAATGCCATCAGTTGTGTGTTTTTCATAAAAATTCTGATGGCAACTTCTGCAGTTGTGGCATGTGTCATTTCACGAATGGGGCTGGAGGTCTTCTAATGCCAAGAGGGGAAGGAAAAAAAGGCCTCCCATGCTTCTGGTAGGTGCCTCAGTTGAGGAAGCGCTGAGTGAGGGTGGCGAGAGGGGTCTCGCAGGAGGTCACACTGGAGATGGGTGTCAGGCTCCAAACTTCCACAGCTGTGGTTATGCCTTCTAAAAGTTCCCCCAGACCTGAGACAACAAAGCCCTGCTACCTGCAAATGACGACTGATCAAATATCCTCTTTAATGTTGGACCTGCAGCTGATAGTCAGCAAGCCAATAGTGTTCACGCCAGGTTTCACAGGCGTCACCCCCACCAGGCGCGTTTTACATGGGAAAAGGGTTAAACAGGCAAGGGCCTGTTAAAATAGGATTATAAAGGCCAATCAGTGCTGTTTAAGGGCCCTAAAGACCAGTCCCACCTGTTGCAGGCGGGACTGATTCAGGTCAATCAGACACACCTAGGTTAAAATGGCGTGGAGGTGGAAACCAGGCGGGGGGGGGTCGCGACCCTCCAGGTTTTGCGATTTTAACCCCCCGCACGCCTAAAAGCCCGCCTCACGGCCCAATGAAAATCGAGGCCTAATTATGCACAGCTCCTCAAAATGGCCCTCATAAAACCAGAACTGCATCTATGAGCAGAGTAATACCTGCTGGATTACTTCCTTATTAAATGGTGCCTGACTCTCCCTAGCTCTGTCCTGTGCTGCCCCTCTTCCCCCTCCATGATAATGGCATAGAGTGGTATGTGTGATGAAATATATGTCTTCATCAGCCCCTGTGTTTTACCTGCATTGTATTGTGTGTACCGCCCCCTTTCCCCCTATTGTGTGTATTGGCTCTGCCCCTGTCTTTTGTCATATAAAGGTCTCAAGAGCTGTATGAGTCATTCTGCCAGACGAATCTGATGTGGAATGACGTGCAATGTTCTTAGCGATTAAAAGCCTTCAGTTGAATCCTTTAACTTCTTGTCTTTGAGTTATTGATGGCACATCAATTTTAATCGCTAAAACACCAAGATGGATCGACTCCTGAAACCAGAGCGCTTGGATCTGGACCCCCATACCACAGACGCAGCCACACAGTTCGGACACTGGTTCCAATGCTTCGAATTTTTCATCGAAACCTCAGCCACCGCCATAGCAGCCGCGACCGCCACCGGAGACGTGAAACTGGGAATCCTGCGAAACCGGGTGAGTCATCGGGTCTCCCCTCTCATCCGAGATGCCACCAGCTACGAGGATGCCTGCACCATTCTGAAGGCCCACTACGTGCGGCCAATAAACGAGGTGTACGCCAGGCATCTTCTGACTACTCGCACGCAGCGGCATGGTGAGTCACTAGAGGACTTCATGCTAAGCCTAAAAGTACTGGGCAGAGACTGTAACTGTAAGGCCGTGTCTGCCACTGTGTACACGGAGGAGCTGATCCGAGACTCCTTTATTGCGGGCCTCAGTTCAAACTACATTCGGCAGAAACTGTTTGAAAAGGAGGGACTGGACTTAAAACAGGCTATGGGCATAGCGCGATCGCTGGATATAGCCCAGAGGAACTCTGAATCCTGTTCCTCAGGCCACGCGGCCCACTCCGCCTCGTGCGCGCCGTGGGGGCCGCCATCTTGGAAGCCATATTCACCTCCCAGGTCTCAGGCCAGCCCAGCACCGTCGGAGCCCCAGCCTCCACCCAGGAGCCCCACTACTGCCGCGATGCAGCGGGGCCTGAAATGCTACTTCTGCGGCCAGGACAAACACTCCAGGCATCTGTGCCCAGCGAAGGGCACCACCTGTTTTAAATGTGGGAAGAAAGGACATTTCAGTAAAGTCTGCAGAGGGAACCCCGCCTCCAACTCCGCCACCGCCGCGTGCGCGCCGTGGGGGCGGCCATCTTGGATGCCATCTTGTCCACCCTCATGGAGTCCACCATCTTGTCCCGACTACACGGACCCCCAGGACCCACTGGTGGCCTCAATCACAGTGGATCAATCCAGGCCGCATCCATTGTCTAGATCGATGATGGACATAGAGGTAAACAGGAACAAGGTTAAATGCTTGATTGACTGCGGGAGCACCGAAAGCTTTATTCATCCTAGCCTGGTAAAACGACTTTCACTAACGATAGTCCCTACACAGGGCAAAATCACCATGGCTGATAAGACTCATACCTCAAAAATTACAGGTTTCTGCGCGGTTATGTTGTCGGTAAAAGGCACTGATTACAGAGATTTTAAACTGTTGATAATGCCAGATCTCTGTGTGAGCGTGATCTTGGGTCTGGACTTCCAGTGCCACCACCAAAGTATCACGCTTACCTACGGTGGGTCCCAGCCGCCCCTCACAGTGTGCGGTCTGGCTACCCTGAAGGTCAAGCCGCCCTCTCTGTTCGCCAACCTCGCACCCAACTGTCGACCCATAGCGACCAAGAGTAGGCGGTACAGCTGGGAGGACAGACGGTTCATTGCGTCTGAAGTAGAAAGACTCAAGCGGGAGGGTATCATCGAATGCAGTACCAGCCCGTGGCGCGCCCAGGTAGTAGTAGTTAAGGGTAGCGAAAAGAAGCGGATGGTGATAGATTATAGCCAGACGGTTAATCTATACACCCAGCTAGACGCCTACCCTCTGCCCCGCATAGCGGATATGGTTAACCAAATTGCGCAATACCGGGTGTTTTCCACCATCGACCTAAAATCGGCATACCACCAGCTCCCCATTAGGCCGGAGGACCGTCCATACACCGCCTTCGAGGCGAACGGACGCCTCTACCACTTCCTCAGAGTTCCCTTTGGGGTAACGAATGGGGTCTCGGTCTTCCAGCGGGAGATGGACCGCATGGTCGATGAGAACCAGTTAACAGCCACCTATCCATACCTAGACAACGTCACCATCTGCTGCCATGACCAGCAAGACCACGACTCGAACCTTGCGAGATTTCTGAAAACCACCCTCAGACTCAATCTCACCTACAACGAGGATAAGTGTGTCTTTAGCACCACGCGCCTCTGTATCCTGGGCTGCGTGGTGGAAAACGGGGAAATCGGTCTGGACCCCGACCGATTGCACTCCCTACGGGAGCTACCCCTACCAAACACTCCCAAGGCCCTGAAAAGGTGCCTGGGGTTTTTCTCCTATTACGCCCAATGAGTCCCCAATTATTCCGACAAGGCCCGTCCCCTCCTGAAATCAACATCCTTCCCACTCACGGCCGAGGCCCACGCCGCCTTCAACAGCATTAAACACGACATTGAGAAGGCCGCGCTGCGGGCAGTGGACGAAAACATCCCTTTCCAGGTCGAAAGCGATGCGTCCGACTTCGCTTTAGCAGCCACCCTCAACCAGGATGGGCGGCCCGTAGCCTTTTTCTCAAGAACCCTCCAAGGGCCCGAGATCAGGCACTCCTCGGTAGAGAAGGAGGCCCAGGCCATAGTGGAGGCAGTGTGGCACTGGAGGCACTACCTAGCCGGCAAACGCTTCACCCTGCTTACCGACCAGCGGTCGGTAGCCTTCATGTTTAACAACAAACAGAGGGGGAAGATCAAGAACGACAAAATTCTCAGGTGGTGGATCGAACTCTCCACGTTCGAGTACGACATAATATATAGGCCGGGGGCCCTCAACGAATCCCCCGCCGCCCTATCACGAGGGATGTGTGCCAGCATCCAGGGGGACAGGCTACAGGGCCTCCACAATGGCCTCTGCCACCCGGGGGTCACCCGGCTATTTCACTTTATAAAATCCCGTAACCTGCCCTATTCCATCGAGGAGGTCCGGTCTATGACCAGGGACTGCCGCACCTGTGCGGAATGCAAGCCCCGTTTTTACAGGCCCGACCGAGCCCACCTGATCAAAGCTACACGGCCATTTGAGCGCCTGAGCTTAGATTTCAAGGGACCACTCCCCTCCACCGACCGCAATGTGTACTTTCTCAACATTGTGGACGAGTACTCCCGCTTCCCATTCGCCTACCCCTGCCCAGACATGACCAGTGCCACGGTCATCAAGTGCCTCGGCAGCCTGTTTTGCACGTTCGGCATGCCGAACTACATCCACACTGACAGGGGGGCGTCGTTCATGAGCAACGAACTGCGCCAATACCTGCTGTCGAAGGGGATAGCCACGAGTTGGACCACTAGTTATAACCCCCGGGCTAATGGGCAAGTGGAGAGGGAGAACGCGACAGTGTGGAAGGCGGTCACCTTAGCACTAAGGTCTAAAGGCCTCCCTACCTCCCGCTGGCAAGAGGTCCTCCCAGACGTACTCCACTCGATAAGGTCGCTACTGTGTACTGCTACTAACGCCACTCCTCACGAGAAGATGTTTGTTTTTCCCCGCAAATCTACCTCGGGAGTGCCCCTACCTTCGTGGCTCTCCACCCCAGGGACAGTCCTATTACAGAAGCATGTGAGGGGCCACAAAACGGATCTCCTCGTGGAGGCAGTACACCTACTCCACGCAAACCCGCAGTACACGTACGTCAAGCACGCCGACGGGCGTGAGGACACCGTGTCCATAAAGGACCTCGCCTCGGCAGGAAGCGACGACGACCCATCCTCACCACCCCCAGAAGAACCTCCACCATCCCCAGAGGTATCCTCACCACCCCCAGGAGTACCTGCAACACCCCCAGCACCTGGGTATGCCCAGGAGGGCACCACGGACTCCCGGTCGGAACCCGAGGTACTGTTGCGACGTTCAGGAAGGACTATCACACCCCCGGACAGACTAAATCTGTAGAAGGGGTGAATGTGATGAAATATATGTCTTCATCAGCCCCTGTGTTTTACCTGCATTGTATTGTGTGTACCGCCCCCTTTTCCCCTATTGTGTGTATTGGCTCCACCCCTGTCTTTTGTCATATAAAGGTCTCAAGAGCTGTATGAGTCATTCTGCCAGACAAATCCGATGTGGAATGGCGTGCAATGTTCTTAGCGATTAAAAGCCTTCAGTTGAATCCTTTAACTTCTTGTCTTTGAGTTATTGATGGCACATCAGTATGCCCATGCTGTTGAGACTGTAGATGTGGGGGGGTGGAGGGGTGATGGGGGGAGGGCTGACCCTGTAGCAAGGAGTCAGAAGCAAGTGCAGGTATTTTTGTCAGAAATAAAAAATAATCACTTTAAAAAGCATTTCCCGGCTGTAGAAATTAGTGTTTATACTTTGCACACTCCTTGTTGTATCCGTGTGTTAATAGAGACACGGAAGGCAGGAGTAGGTTTCACAGGTGTTTACTGAACAAAGTCTGGAGGTGAACTAACAGATACAAGACAATATACAGGCTTATATAGCCCGAGTGGCCATTACCGGCATTACAGTGCACAGGGGGCTCTTAAAGGCACATACACCACACTCCTCAGGCTCAAAAACCTCTCACTTCCACCTTGATCTTTGATCCTGGCAGCTGCTGCACCTCATAAATATCAGACTAGCTTACCCAGCGTGCAATAGCAGTGCAAACCCAGGAAACCCGCAGCTGATACGCCACTGGCCCTCACTCCGAGATATGCCAGTGAGGACAGTGCGGACTCAGCGAGTGGATCGCAGGGAGGCTCAAGAAAACGCGCGGGAACTCGGGGGAAGCATTTCAATGGTGCAAAATGAGCAGAAGAAACTGCCACCTGATTTTCCCACCTAAAGAAAATCCTGAGCCGTTTATACACCACTGACTGAAAATGGCGAGGAAACCCCCCCCAAAAGTCTCTCAAAATACCTCAGCGGCAACAGAACAAAACCCCAAAAAAGGCCAATGTTGCATTCTCATTTTGAATCTCTTTAAACTGATTTCTATTTGGAGCACAGCCTCTCGTAGTCCTGAACACCCAGTTTATTTGAACAGGTAACGGAAACAGTGAATTGGGCGGAATGACAAAATATTGAGCGTGTGACATTATCGTCTATTGATTTACATCTGACCGCCCACAAACTGCAAGGGTTTCCTGTACCAATTTACACCCCAATTGGAGAATTGAAACAGGCAAAATGGGCAGATATCAGCATAGTGGATCTCCAACCAATTTTCCCATCAGGTGCATCCACTTTATGCCCAAATAAACAAGAATTTCCTGATGGGAAAATCTAAGGAAGAATGTCTTAGCTTAGTATATGGAGTCAGTAAAGAATAGTATATTGTTATATTTCATTCACCTAAAGTTTTATGTATTTTTGTAGCATTGAGCAAACCTAAGAGTGAAGATGTAAAATATCTCAGCTATGCTCAAGGAGATGTACACTGAAAGAACTGCTATGACGAGTGATAATGGCCAGTGCCAAATAACATTCCCTAGAAGGCTTCATGGCACACACTCAAAGGAGTAGGATTTCAAATTTACACATCTGCCTTACAACAAATTACTTTTAGCCAAAATGTATTGTGTGGAAATATGTGTGCCAGGTCTTCAGGAAAATATGCCTTTTTTGTGTTTTATTATATGGTCAATTCTCTTTATTACTATAAAATGCAATGTGGATAAAATTTATGAATTTCTCAGCTTTTCCTTGACAAAACCTGACAATAATAATATGGAGAAAAGCTACTGGGTTAGAGACTTCGGTGGGTAAATTCAACATTGCTGCGCCGTTGTTTGGGTGTAAAATGAACGTTGGGGAATGAATTTCGGGTCATGATCTCCCGCACCAGATCTCCCCAGCAAGTGCGTCGGCCGCCATATTGGTTCAGGTAACTTTTAGTCATTCCGAGTGACGCCTGTAAGCAGCAGGGGCCTCATTAAAATAAATTATTGACAATTTGAGCCATGCATGTAGACAGGATTCCCTTTGGGGCAGAGATATCCATTGGCTGCTTCGCTTCAATTTGCTGCTATGTTTGCTGTGGCTTATTCAAATTACATACATTCGTCACTGGAGAATCAGGAAGCACAGCGACCTAATTTATGGCATTTGGGACCAAATACATCGGTCCAGGGAATTTCAGGCCATTATTATCTTTTCAAATGTTGTCACCGACTGAACTATAAATCAAAATGAAGCAACCATAATCATACATTTGTATCACTCACTCTTGAAGAAAAACTACAGTTGAATGATTATTTGGCAATTGTAAATTAAAAGATAATACAGTAATAAATAATAATAATATAATATAACTTGGCTGGCAGAGAAACATTACTTTTCATTCCACAGTAGCAGCCATGGGTCAGTTCATAGCACTCTTGCCTCTGAATCACAAGGTTGTGGTTCGAGTCACACTCCAGCAACTTAAGTACAAAAATCTAGGCTGACACTCCAGTGCAGCACTGAGGGAATGCTGCACTGTCAGAGGTGCCGTCTTTCGGATGAGACATTAAACTGAGGCCCTCTCTGCTCTCTCAAGTGGACATAAAAAAATCCCATGACACTACTTCGAAGAAGAGCAGGGGAGTTATCCTGGCCAATATTTATCTCTCAATCAACATCACTAAAACAGATTATCTGGTTATTATCACATTGCTGTTTGTAGGAGCTTGCTGTGCACAAATTGGTTGCCATGTTTCCTACATTACAACAGTGACTGCACTTCAAAAAATAAGTACTTAATTGGCTGTAAAGCATGTTGGGACATCCTGAGGTTGTGAAAGGTGCTATATAAATACAAGTCTTTCTTTTTTCAATAATCCAGAAAGTTCTATTACTTTTAATAGCAATTTATATCGCGTTTGGTCATTTTGTGGCGGGAAAAAGGAAGAAGAGAATAACTAACTGGAATTTTAAAAATACCTTTTCATTCACTGGTCTTTCTTAAACAGTTGAGAACTCTTAGAAAAAGTAGAGACATCTGAAAGTCTGTGAGCCAAGAGCCAGATGCACATAACCTTTTCTTCTGATGGCTGGAATTGATTTGACCTGCTGCAGTTGAACATTGCACTGACCTGTGAAACACTAGTGGTCTGTATTACTCGTCAAACCCCAGTACAACCTCAGCTGGAAGACTTACTTCCCACAGCTTTGTGACCTGCTCTATAAATAGATCAGTGAAGAAAATAATTTGAAAAAGTAGTTGTTATTTTACAGAGTACATTTAGGGGTCAGTAAAAAAAAGTTTGTTTAACACTCTTCAATTGGAGTCTTCATTACACAGGATGTCTCCAGGCTGCAGTACACTACATGGGGGATATGTATACATTCCTGATACAATATCCTTATATATGCAAATTACTACCAAGTTTGTTTCTTACTTAGTAAGTAATGACATAGCTGTCCTGTTATATGCATATCTGATCATACGCAACTGCTTTCTCGAGCCCAACCTATTGCATATATTAGAATTCCATTCTTTGGAATCCCTAAAGGAGATGCTGTTCTTAATCCTTCATTCATTACTAGTGGATATCCTGTAACATTGCTCACGGGTAATCTAGGGTCACCTTATTGATCCACCTTCTCCAATGGCTCAGCAGGTTTGTGCAAAAAGAAAATAACTTTGCATTTAAATAATGCTATATCACGTATCACAGAAACACCCCAACATGTTTCACATACAATTAATTATTTTAAAGTACATTGAGGTTTAAATTTATCATCTGCCCAATTTAAGGGCCTAAAATGGACACAACAATAACCAATTTAGCAGGGCAGAGGCCTGTGCTCAACCTGCGTGAGTTTGGGCCATTGCTAAATTAGTTGGGGTTCTTTTTTAGGTGGCCCTGGCGGCTACCTGACATGAGCACAGACTTCATTTCAATATATAAAGAAGGCACCTGCACTGATTTAAGACATTAAACATCAGGATGATAATTTTAAAATCCAAGCGGTGGTGGACCAGGAGCCAATGTAGGTCAGCGAGTACAGGTGTGATGCGGGTTAGGATACGGGCAGCAGAGGTTTGGGTGAGCTCAAGGTGGAGGGTGGAATATGGGAAGCCAGTTATGAGAGCATTGGAATCATTGAAACGTAGAAGATAGGAGCAGGAGTAGGCCATTCCACCCTTCGAGCCTGCTCCGCCATTCAACGAGATCATGGCTGATCATCCAAATTCAGTACCCTGTCTCTGCCTTCTCCCCATACCCCTTGATCCCTTTAGCCTTAAGAAATATATCCAACTCCTTCTTGAATATATTTAATGAATTGGCCTCCACTGCCTTCTGTGGTAGAGAATTCCACAGGTTCACCACTCTCTGGGTGAAGAAATTCCTCCTCATCTCTGTCTTAAATGGCTTACCCCTTATTCCTCTGTTGTTCCTTAATTTTAACCAAATAGAATCTGCTTTTGAGCCCTCAACTACATCATCCCTCCCAGTGCTATAATAGTTTTATTGATCAATACTGCCACCACCCCCTCCTTGTTTCCCTTGCCTATCTTTCCTGAAAACCTTGTAGCCAGGAATATTACGTTTCCAATCCTCCCCAATCGTCCTATGAGGAGAGATTGAGTAGTCTAGGCCTATATTCTCTAGAGTTTAGAAGAATGAGAGGTGATCTCATTGAAACATACAAAATTCTTACAGGGCTTGACAAGGTAGATGCAGGGAGGATGTTTCTCTTGGCTGGGGAGTCTAGAACCAGGGGTCACAGTCTCAGAATAAGGGGTCAGCCATTTAGGAGAAATGTCTTCACTCAGAGGGTGGTGAATCTTTGGAATTCTCTACCCCAGAGGGCTGTGGAGGCTCAGTCGTTGAGTATATTCAAGACAGATCAATAGATTTTTGAATATTAAGGGAATCAAGGGATATGGGGATAGTGAAGGAAAGTGGAGATGAGGTAGAAGATCAGCCATGATCTTATTGAATGGCAGAGCAGGCTCAAAGGGCCAAATGGCCTACTCCTGCTCCTATTTCTTGTGTTCTTATGTTCTTTGAGCCAGATCTCTGTTATTGCCATGATACCATAGTCCCACATGATGACTTGTGCCTGCTGCTCAGCGACCTTATTATTAGTTCAGAATTGTATACTACTTCTAATACTTTTGCTTTCTTGTTAATACAAGAGTTCGGTTTTACCTTTCCCTTCTTAAAAATAAGTAAAACTGACATTTTGCTCAACATTACTTGTAATCACTGCCTCATCTGGCAAATATCAATTAAATTGTCATGTTCTGTACATCAATTGTGTTAATAGAATATCTTCAACAGCTCCATCGTTGTGTCAATAATTTGTGCAGACCACCTGTGAACTGCATCATAAAGTGGAGACATTGGAGGAGAAATTCGGTTGGTAGCGCCAGCAATTAGTGCCTAAAGAGGCCGAGAAGTGGGGCGTTAGCCAATTTTTGGCCGGGCGCAGTGAACCCAGCGCCTCTTGCCATATTGCGTGGGTTTTAGCGCCGGCGCTAAATCTTAGCACCCGCTCGCGGGCGCAGGCAGATCATGACGTCATTTCAGTGTACAATGCCTTTTTGGCACCCCGGACCGGAAATTCAGTGGTGCGCCCCTTCGTTCCGCCTGGCGCTAATAAGGACAGCTTACTGGAACGTTCCCCAGTCACTCTCGGGCTTAGGGGGGGCGCTCTTTAAAGGGGACTGCACTGGTATAAAAGCGGCAGCCATTTTGGGAGCACAACTTCTTTGAGATTTTCACAGAGTTGCAGAGTTGCACTCTGAGCCATATCACTAGTGACCCAGCGATGCCAGAGGATCTTCAGCCTTCAGACCATCACCCTGCTGCTGGTGAGCCTTTACACCCTGTATAATTTCGTGTTACCTATTATTATGGGGGCTGCTTTGGAGGGGAACGTCCTGCTGCTCGACCATCTGGAAAGGGCACAGAGACGGAGGGAGAGAGGGCCAGGAATGGCCAGACAGAGGAGGGCCAACAGATGTCGCCACACCAGACCTTACGCTGCCAAGGTATTCAGGCAGCAGTTCTCTTACCTCAACATGTCGGAGGAGCAGTGTCTTAGGAGGCTGCGATTCAGAAAGGAGGTGGTGACTGAGCTGTGCCACCTGCTTCAGGCAGATCTTCAGCCGCAGATAAGGTGCAGGACCTCTCTGTTGGTGGCTGTCAAGATTACAGTAGCACTGAATTTCTATGCGACCGGCTCCTTTCAGGAAGCAACTGGGGACATTGCCAACATCTCCCAGTTTGCGGTGCATAGCTGCATCCAGCAAGTAACAGGTGCCCTGTTTAAAAGGCGGCGGCAGTACATCTCCTTCACTGCGACACCGGAGAAGCAGCGGGAGCGCGCAGAGGTCTTCGCGGCAATAGCGGGCTTCCCCATGGTGCAGGGCGCCATTGACTGCATGAACGTGGCTTTGCGGATGCCTGTTTTGAATCCTGAGGACTTCCGCAACCGCAAGGGGTCCACTCCTTGAATGTGCAGCTGGTCTGTGACCACCGGCAGCTGATCCTCGCGGTCAATGCTCAGTTCCCAGGCAGCAGCCACGACGCATTCATCCTGCGCCAGACTTCAGTAGCAGACCTTTTCGAGGCCCCGGCTCACCCAGAAGGCTGGCTTCTCGGTGACAAGGGCTATCCTCTGTGCCCATGGCTGATGACCCCGCTCCGTTCGCCCAGCACCCCTGCAGAAGAGCACTACAACGTCAGCCATCAGGCGACGAGGAGCATTGTGGAGCACACAATCGGCGTGCTGAAGCAGCGGTTCTGCTGTTTGGACCATTCGGGAGGCGCCTTGCAGTACTCACCAGAGCGAGTCTCCCACTTCGTCATTGTCTGCTGCATGCTCCATAACCTCGCCACTCTGCGCACCCAGTCAATGCCAGCAGACATTGAAGGACCAGCAGAGGAGGAGGAGGAGGAGCAGGAGGAGGAGCAGGAGGAGGAGCAGGAGGAGGAGGAGGAGGAGGACCAAGATGGGAGGGTCCCAGAAACTGGAAGGGCCGTCCGTCAGAGGCTGATAAGGAGTCGGTTCTAGGCCCCTCTCACGGAATGCTTGGTGCCAATCGAAGACCAGGAATGGAACCATTCGGATAACCCAAAGCCTATGAAGGCCAGTATGAATGTAAATAGCAGACATGGCCAATGTCAATAAAATAATTTGTTTATTTTGAAAAGTGTGCTTCCTTCCAACATGACAAAGCAATGGCACCAGAAAGCTTAACTAACAAACTAACACATAAGTGACTCGCACACCCGGGAGACTATCCAAAACATTCAGACCAGCATCCACGGCCTTGATTTCTAGAAATAAGACGTCTCAGCAGCACTTTCTACTCTTTCCCCTTTGATGGTGATCTACTTCTCTTGCGAGAACGGCCCCTTCCCTCCCTGCAGCTCCTCCGTAATGGGACCCCAGTGACTGCATGAAGGCTGGGGATGCCTGCTGACTGTCCGAAAGTGCAGATGCCCCTGAGGGATGGCCTGGACGGACTCTGGGCTTGGAGGGCCTGGATGCTGACTGCTCCAACTGGGCATGGGTGGAAGCAGTCTGTCCTGCAGGTGATGGCAGCTGCAGTGGAGATGTGCCAGTGGTGGCATCAGGAATGCTGACATCCTGAGAATGGACACCTGCTCCGTGGTCGGCCGACACACTGGCACTCTGACGGGGCAGCACCGCAGCATGTGAACCAATCGGCTGGTCTACAGATTGCTGGCCTACTGTGGTGCTGCAAGGGCCCCGGGTAATCCTGCCTGATCCATCGAGGGTGGCAGCAGTCAGCGCTTGCATGGCCTCAATCTGCCTCTGCATGAGGCCAGCGAGTGACTGCGTGGCAGCACTCAGCACTTGTGTGACAGGTGCCAGTGCTTCGGTGAAGCCCTGGACAGTCCTTTCCAGTGTTCGGTCAAGCCCTGGACAGTCTTTTCCAGTGATGTACCGAAGCCCTGGACAGTCCTTTCCAGTGATGTACCGAAGCCCTGGGCACTCCTTTCCTGTGCTACCCCGAGGTCCTGCGCGCTCCTCGCCTGTGCTGCCCCAAAGTCTTGCACACTCCTTGCCAGTGTCTCGATGGATTCAGGCATCCTTGCCACCGCAGCCATCAGCTCAGTGTGCCTGTGCCGAGCCTGGGCGCTCATTTCTGCGAGGGAACGCACCTCTTCTGCGCTCTGTGCAGCAGTCATCGTGGCCTGACTCGCCCTCCGGGGAGACGGCTCCCGAGCTTCCCTACCCCCCTTGCGTTGCTGGAGCCCGCTGGTTCCTGCAACTGGTTCCTCCTCAGAGCCATCCCCCCCGCTCCCCTCCAGGGAAGTACTATCCCCAGTCTGCAGATGGGCTGGCTCGCCTGAGGGTGGTACGGATGGTCCAGCTTCCTTCTGCTCGTTGCCTCCGGAGTCAGTGTCCCGGGCAGCTTGATGGCCCGGCTCCCGAGCTGGTGATGCAGCATCTGAAAGCAGGGAGGTTGAAGAGTGGCTTTAGCGAAAGGACAGGGTGGCAGCAAGGGATGCAAGAGTGCTGCAATGCTCTGACATGGGTCCAGAGTGAAAAAGCATGCTGGTGGGGGGAACAAGTGGAAGGAGACAGTTTAAATCTGTCGCTGTGCACAATGGGGTCGGCAGCTCCAGTGGTGACAGGACCACTCATCCGGCCTCCAACAATCTGGTGGACTCTTTCCTCCAAGTCCGTCAGTGTCTGCAGCTGAGGAGGGCCTCCTCCAGTACGAATCTGTTCCCTCCGGTTCCTGGCCAGCTTGGCCTGCAGGAGAAAGGACGGGAAGTGGTGAAACATGCTGCCCTGAGTTTTCATCTCATGCCCCCCATGGTGGAACAGCCCTTACAGTATGCCCTGAGTTGTCATAGAAACATAGAAACATAGAAGATAGGAGCAGGAGTAGGCCATTCGGCCCTTCGAGCCTGCTCCGCCATTCAATGAGATCATGGCTGATCATCCAAATTCAGTACCCTGTCCCTGCCTTCTCCCCATATCCCTTGATCCCTTTAGCCTTAAGAAATATATCCAACTCTTTCTTGCCCCCCATGGTGGAACAGCCCTTACAGTATGCCCTGAGTTGAATGTGCGTGTGCGTTCCCAGAAAGGGCCATGGGTGCTGGCTGACAGATGGCCATTGAGGCATCGCGCACCCTCTGGCCATAAAGTCAGGTACAGATGGAGGGATGAAGAAGATTGCCAAAAAGCCACTCACCCTAACAACCCGAGTGAGATCATTGAACTTCTTCCTGCATTGCACAGGAGTCCTGGGCGCCATGCTGCTGGATTTGACTATTTGCAAAACTTCCCTCCAAGCTCTGCGGTACTCGTTCTGATGAGGCCTCCTGTCATTGTCAGGGTACTGCACTGCTCGACGGCGCTCCACTGCGCCAAGCAAAGCATCCAATGCCCCATCGGTAAAGCACTCCGCTCTCTGCCTCACCCTCTCCATCTAGTCAAAGTTTGTAACGCCACAGAAAGCACAGCGCCAATGATGAGTGTGGCTGCTGATCCTAAATGACCCGCCCCTTTAAGAGCTGGCCGGCACCAGCATGTCTCGTGGTCATCGATTATTGACAGCACCTGTGCTGTGCCCGGCCGCCCAGATATTGAGTAGCGCCGCCAGGTTAGCGCCTTATGAGTCCCGTGCAGCGCCTGATTTTACACCGCAATCACCTTTAGGGGCGATGCAACCCAATATCGCTCGAGGTGGCGATAAGTTGCACCTGGCGATAGAATTTGCGCACCGCCATTTCTAGTGCCCCAAGCGGGGCTATACCCAATTTCACCCCCATTGTGGGGTACATTTTCTTCTTTACTAACTGGGTGTTAAGCATCACTTGGGGGAACCGCAGAAAGGACAATGTGGCCAAGAGGATTGCATACTCGTAACACAACCCGCTGGATTTTCCTTCCATTTAAATGAATGGAAGTACAATCCAATGGTTTCTGTAAGGGGCCTGCAATCCTCCTGCCACATTTTCTTCTCTGTACTTCACCCAGGTGATTCTTTCTTTCTTTCTTCTTAGGCAGTCCCTCGGAACTGAGGATGACTTGCTTCCACATTAAAAATGAGTTCTCAAGTGACTGATGAGTCCAATGCGGGACCGACAGTCTCTGTCACAGGTGGGGCAGACGGTGGTTGAAGGGACAGGTGGGTGGGGTGCTTGGGTTGATGTGCGCTCCTTGCGCTGCTTGCACTTGGCTTCCGCTTGCTCCCGGTGAAGAGGCTTGAGGTGTTCACCGCCTTCCCGCCCAGGTGATGCTTAATGCCTGTCAAACTAACCTTCAGTAACTGTGCCTGGATTTCACTCAATTTTGTTCCAATTTTTGTTTTTTAGACAACTATCATCTTAGAAGTGGCTAAAATAAAAAATGACCCTGTAAAAAATAAATACTGGAAACCCTGATCAGAGGCATGTAATTGATTGAGGCAGTCACTCAGCAACCATTAACTGATCAGGCAGTAAAGTCTATCCTGATCAGTCCCAGTAGCAGCAAAACAATAACATCCTCTGACTGGTTTACGAATGTACATGGTTGAAAAGTCACATAAAATTTCATAAAAGAGAAAAATGATCAGATTTATGACTTAAGCAGAGATACGAACAATGAATGCATACAGTTGACAACATGGAGACATTTCTTTTCCTTTGATAAATTAGTAAATGTCTGGATTGCTAAGGAAAATGCTTTCTAACTGATGGTATGTTCAGTGAACCAGACAGTTCATTTAGGTCATTTCAGATTAACTTAATGGACAGCTGTAGTCATAGAGTTTGAAATTAAGGAATAAGCCCTAGGCTGGAATTTGCCTTTAAAGTGCTTCAAGCAACATTTGTTGTAGAATAACTTTACAAAGTTTCTGTTTATTTAACAGGCTATTGATTGATATAAAGTTGTCATTCCAAATAGCTATGCTTTTAAAATTATGTTTTAAAACTAAAATCCATCAGCTCACCTAAAAATCAGAAAGATATCATAGAATCATACAGCACCGAAGGAGGTCATTTGGCCCATCGTGTCCGTGCCGGCTCTTTGAAGAGTTATCCAATTAGTCCGACTCCCCTGTACTGTCCCCCTAGCCTCTGCAAATATGTTCATAAAAAATAGTTTGGGATCATAATTTATTTAAAATAGTCTTACAACACATTTTGTGGGTTTGAATGGAATAAAATACATGCATATTGGTTCTTTAAAGTAGCTACTAGAGTTGATAGGACCAAAGCAGATATAAGTCAATGGTCCAGTGGTAAGGTACTTCATTAATAAGCCATTGTGTAATGTTTGGCATGTCTGCTCCACATTCTTTTAGTTCATTTTTCTTCCCATAGAAAGATTAATATTACTGTGCATATGCAGGGTCAGAGAGCAAGAGGGGCAGGGGAGATGTACCGTGAGCTTCCTTGGATTCCAGGCAGAGATTATCTCCTTCATATCCCCAGCACTTTGTTAAACCCATTGCATTTCTTTCCCCTGCTCCTTTAATCTGCTGCTGGACGTATCACTAAAACAGGAGAACTAAAAGCAGTGGGGTGGCAGAGTGGTGCAGTTTGTCAGAACTCTGTCGCACCGAGTGGTGTGCTCACAAAATACTTTCGGATGAGAAAATCCATTTACTTCACCTCAATTCATCCATCTAGAAAGACCCTACAGTGCCCGTCATTACTGCAACAAGTTGTTTCTTAAACGATTCATCACCACTTTATCTAATTGGACCTAATTGGAGGCGGTATCAGTGGCAGCAGTACTTAAAACAGCGGGAGACCAGGCAGCGCAGACTTAATTGGAGGCGGTATCAGCGGCATCTGAAACTTCGACAATTTCCAAAAAAACAAGGAGTGGCGTCACAGGACAGCAGGTAGGTGATTGGTTGGTTAGTATTAAGGTTTTTTTTTCTCTTTTTTTCTCTCTAACCTAGGACAGTGGTTTAAACTAGGTGCAGGAAACTACGAAGTACTATATTAAATTTATAGCTTAACGAGTTAAACTAATTAATATAACTATAAATAATCATTGAATAAAGACTTTAACTAATTAAATAAATAAAATAAGGCTAGACTAAGCAGGGCAGGTTGTGTGTCTGTACTGCAGTATGTGGGAGTTTGTGGACAGCGAGACTGTCCCGAGCGAACAGGTCTGCAGCAGATGTCTCCATGAGAGTCATTGAGCTGGAGACACTCCGACACATAAGGGATGTGGGGGAATTTCTGGACAGTTTTATCCAGAATGCAGTCACACCCCAGAGAAAAGCACAGGTTCAGGAAGGGGAGGGTGTGACTGCTAGAGAGCTGGGTAACAGGGATTTAGGAGAAAGAAAGAAAGACTTGCATTTATATAGCACCTTTCACGACCACTGGACGTCTCAAAGCGCTTTACAGCCAATGAAGTAGAGTCACTGTTGTAATGTGGGAAATGCAGCAGCCAAACAGCAATGTGATAATGACCAGATAATCTGTTTTTGTTATGTTGGTTGAGGGATAAGTATTGGCCAGGACACCAAGGGTAACTCCCCTGCTCTTCTTTTGAAGTAGTGGGGGAGAGCAGCGACCGGAGGTGAGGCTTAAAAGCGGCGGCAGCAGCGAGGCCTGACCACAGCGGCTGGACCTGGGGGAGAACAGTGACCGGAGGTGAGGCTTAAAAGCGGCGGCAGCAGCGAGGCCCGACCACAGCGGCTGGACCTGGGGGAGAACAGCGACCGGAGGTGAGGTTTCAAAGCGGCGGCAGCAGCGAGGCCCGACCACAGCAGCTGGACCTGGGGGAGAACAGCGACTGGAGGTGAGACTTAAAAGCGGCGGCAGCAGCGAGGCCCGACCACAGCGGCTGGACCTGGGGGAGAACAGCGACCGGAGGTGAGGCTTAAAAGCGGCGGCAGCAGCGAGGCCCGACCACAGCGGCTGGACCTGGGGGAGAACAGCGACCGGAGGTGAGGCTTAAAAGCGGCGGCAGCAGCGAGGCCTGACCACAGCGGCAGGACCTGGGGGAGAGCAGTGACCGAGGCGGAGCATAAAAGCGGCGGCAGCAGCGAGGCATACCAACTCAGCAGCGGGGAGAGAGGTAAAAAGTAATCAGAGTGTTACGTCACCAGGGAGCAGGTAAGTGATTGGTTGGTGAGTATTTCTCTATTTTTTAAACTTTAACTCTGGTTTATAGTTGCTAAGGTCTTTCTGCTGTAGCGGGGACTGTTGGTAAACCATACAAGCGCCCTAGTGTATATCTTTAATTGGTAGTATTGAATTAATTTAAATTAATTAAAGGGTAAGTCATGTCAGGACAGCCCAGCCCCGTGTTATGCTCCTCTTGCTCTATGTGGGAATTCAGGGATGCTGCCTGTGTCCCTGATGACCATGTGTGCCAGACGACCATGTGTGCCAGAAATGTATCCAGCTGCAGCTACTAGTAGGCCGCATTGTGGCGCTGGAGCTGCGGATGGATGAGTTTTGGAGCATTCATGATGTTGAGAGGGTCGTGAGTAGCACGTTTAGTGAGTTGGTCACACCGCAGGTAAGGGCTGCACAGGCAGAAGGGAAATGGGTGACCATCAGGCGGAGCAGTAGAGGCAGGCAGGTAGTGCAGGGGTCCCCTGTGGACATCCCCCTCTCAAACAGGTATACCGATTTGGATACTGTTGAGGGGGATGACTTACCAGAGGAAGGCAGCAGCAGCCAACTTCCTGGCTCCAGGGGTGCTTCTGCTGCTCAGGAAGGGAGGAAAAAGAGTGGGAGAGCAATAGTGGTAGGGGATTCTATCATAAGGGGAACAGATAAGCGTTTCTGTGGCTGTAGACCTGACTCCAGGATGGTTTGTTGCCTCCCTGGTGCCAGGGTCAAGGATCTCACTGAACGGCTGCAGGGTATTCTGAAGGGGGAGGGTGAACAGTCAGAGGTCGTGGTTCACATTGGGACCAATGACATGGGTAGGAAGAGGGAAGAGGTCCTGCAGCAAGAATTTAGGGAGCTAGGCAGCAGACTAAAGAGCAGGACCTCAAAGGTTGTAATCTCTGGATTACTCCCCAGTGCCACGTGCTGGTGAGTATAGGAATAGGAGGATAGAGCAGATGAATGCGTGGCTAAAGAGTTGGTGCAGGAGGGAGGGCTTTAGTTTCCTGGATCACTGGGCCTGCTTCTGGGGAAGGTGGGACTTGTACAAGTCGGACGGGTTGCACCTGAACCAGAACGGGACAAATATCCTTGCGGGGAGGTTTGCTAGCACTGTTCGGGGGGGTTTAAACTAACTTGGCAGGGGGATGGGATACAGAGTGGAGCTATAATAGGGGGTGATGTACAGCCAAATATAGAGGAAAAAATAAGTCAGACTGGAAGGCAGAGTAAATATGTAATGGCACAATGGAGTAGGACAAGGCTAAATGGCATTTATTTTAATGAAAGGAGTCTTACGAATAAGGTGGATGAACTGAAAGTGTTGATGAACACATGGGAGTATGATATTGTTGCTATCACGGAGACATGGTTGAGGGAGGGGCAAGAATGGCAGCTCAATATTCCGGGGTATAGAATCTTCAGGCGAGACAGAGGGGGGGTTAAAAGAGGAGGGGGTGTCGCAATATTAATTAAAGAGACAATTACTGCTGTAAGGAGGGATGATATATTAACAGGTTCCTCTAATGAGGCCATATGGGTTGAACTTAAAAACAAAAAGGGGGCTAGCACTTTGCTGGGAGTGTACTATAGGCCCCCAAACAGCCAGGGGGAGATAGAGGAACAGATATGTAGGCAAATCTCAGAGAAGTGTGCAAATAATAGGGCAATTATAGTGGGGGATTTCAACTTCCCCAATATTAACTGGGATAGTCAGAGTGTGAAAGGCTTAGAGGGTGCAGAATTCTTAAAGTGCACCCAGGAGAGCTTTTTGAGCCAGCATGTAGAAAGTCCTACAAGAGAGCGGGCGGTACTGGACCTAATTCGAGGCAATGTGGCCGGGCAAGTGGTAGAAGTGTTAGTAGGTGAGCACTTTGGTGGCAGTGACCATAATTCGGTGAGATTTAAGGTAGTCATGGAAAAGGACAAGGATGGACCGGAAATAAAGGTTCTAAATTGGGGGAAGGCTGATTTTAATATGATAAGGCAGGATCTGGCCAATGTGGACTGGGATCAGCTACTTGAAGGAAAATCCACATCGGAACAATGGGAGTCTTTCAGAAAGGAAATTGAGAGAGTACAATGGCAACATGTTCCCGCAAAGGTCAAGGGTGGGACCAACAAGCCCAGGTAACCTTGGATGTCAAGGGATATACGAGAATGGATTAGGAAAAAAAGGGGGGCTTTTGGCAGATTCAAAGGACTAAAGACAGAGGAAGCCCTAGAGGAGTATAAAAAGTGCAGGGGGATACTTAAAAAAGAAATTAGGAGAGCAAGGAGGGGCCATGAAATAACACTGGCGAGCAAAATAAAGGAAAATCCTAAGGTGTTTTATAAGTATAATAAGGGCAAGAGGATAACTAGGGAAAGAGTAGGGCCCATTAGGGACCAAAGTGGCAAACTGTGTGTGGAGCCAGAGGATGTAGGTGGGGTTTTAAATGAATTTTTTGCATCTGTGTTCACTATGGAGAAGGACGATGTGGACATAGAAATTGGGCAGGGGGACTGTGATATACTTGAACATATTAGCATCGAGAGGGAGGAGGTACTAGCGGTTTTAGCAGGCTTATAAGTGGATAAATCCCCAGGCCCAGATGAGATGTATCCCAGGCTATTATGTGAGGCAAAGGAGGAGATTGCAGGGGCTCTGACACAAATTTTCAGAACCTCTCTGGCCACAGGGGATGTGCCAGAGGACTGGAGAACAGCTAACGTAGTACCATTATTCAAGAAGGGTAGTAGGGATAAACCAGGGAATTACAGGCCAGTGAGCCTAACATCAGTGGTAGGGAAATTATTGGAAAAAATTCTGAGGGACAGAATTGGTCTCCAATGGATCATAAAATCATAATCATAATCAACTTTATTGTCATTGTTAGTGCACAAGTGCAGTACAACAAAATGTCGGCTTGCGGCTCCCGAGAATGTACATTTAGATTAAGACATTTAAACATTCAACATACATTTGGCTTGTAATACATTAACATAAACATAACCATAATAAAGTGCATTGGCAGATGTGCAGGCTTTAGAGTTTATTTGTGGAGTTCAGTAGGATGACAGCCCTGGGAAAGAAACTGTTCCTAAATCTGGTCGTACGGGTGCGAATGCATCTGTAGCGTCTCCCAGATGGCAGGAGGGCGAACAGACTGTGGCTGGGGTGGGTAGGGTCTTTGATGATGGACCGTGACCTCCGTAAACAGCGTTTCTGGTATATGTGCTCTATGGTCGGTAGCCGGGTGCCAGTAATGCATTGGGCAGTTTTGACTACCCGCTGCAGGGCTTTCCAGTCATAGTAGCTACAGCTGCCATACCATACTGTGATACAGTTCGTCAGGATGCTCTCTATTGTGCAGCGGTAAAAGTTAGAGAGGATCAGGGGTGACAGATTACATCCCTTCAGCCTCCTTAGGAAATATAGGCGCTGCTGGGCCTTCTTCACCAGAGAGGAGGTATTGAGGGACCAGGAGAGGTCTTCCATGATGTGGACTCCGAGGAACTTAAAGCTGTCCACCCTTTCCACCACAGCCCCATTGATGTGGATGGGGGTGTGACTTCCGCCTTTAGACTTCCTGAAGTCCACAATGATTTCTATGGTTTTCTTGATGTTAAGGGCCAGCTTGGAGAGGCAGGGATTAATTAGGGATAGCCAGCATGGCTTTGTCAAGGGAAGATCATGTCTGACCAATTTGATTGAATTTTTCGAGGGGGTGGCTAGGTGTGTGGATGAGGGTAGTGCAGTGGATGTGGTTTACATGGATTTCGGTAAGGCTTTTGATAAAGTCCCGCAGAGGAGTCTGGTCTGGAAGGTAAGAGCCCATGGGATCCAGGGTGCCTTGGCACATTGAATCCAAAACTGGCTTAGTGGCAGAAGGCAGAGGGTGATGGTGGAAGGTTGTTTTTGTGACTGGAAGCCTGTGTCCAGTGGGGTACCGCAGGGATCGGTGCTGGGTCCCTTGCTGTTTGTGGTCTACATTAATGATTTGGATGTGAATGTAAAAGGTATGATCAGTAAGTTCGCAGATGACACGAAAATTGGTGGGGTGGTAAATAGCGAGGCGGGAAGCCTCAGGCTACAGGACGATATAGATGGGTTGGTTAGATGGGCGGAACAGTGGCAAATGGAATTTAACCCTGAAAAGTGTGAGGTGATGCATTTTGGAGGGACTAACAAGGCAAGGGAATACACAATGAATGGTAAGACCCTAGGAAAGACAGAGGATCAGAGGGACCTTGGTGTGCATATACATAGATCCCTGAAGGCAGCAGAACAGGTGGATAAGGTGGTTAAAAAGGCATATGGGATACTTGCCTTCATTAGCCGAGGCATAGAATATAAGAGCAGGGAGGTTATGATGGAGCTGTACAAAACGATGGTAAGGCCACAGCTGGAGTACTGTGTGCAGTTCTGGTCGCCAAACTATAGGAAGGATGTGATTGCTTTGGAGAGGGTGCAGAGGAGACTTACCAGGATGTTACCTGGGCTGGAGCGCTTCAGCTATGAAGAAAGACTGGACAGGCTGGGGTTGTTTTCCTTGGAGCAGAGAAGGCTGAGGGGGGACCTGATTGAGGTGTACATAATTATGAGGGGCATAGATAGGGTGGATAGAAAGGAACTTTTCCCCTTAGTAGAGGGGTCAATAACAAGGGGGCATAGATTCAAGGTAAGGGGCAGGAGGTTTAGAGGGGATTTGAGGAAAAACTTTTTCACCCAGAGGGTGGTTGGAATCTGGAACTCACTGCCTGAAAGGGTGGTAGAGGCAGGAACCCTCACAACATTCAAGAAGCACTTGGATGAGCACTTGAAATGCCATAGCATACAAGGCTACGGAACAAATGCTGGAAAATGGGATTAGATTAGATGCTTGATGGCCGGCATGGACGCGATGGGCTGAAGGGCCTCTTTCTGTGCTGTATAACTCTATGACTCTAGTGCCATGGGATCTTTTACGTCCACCTGAGAGAACATACAGCACCTCGGTTTAACGTCTAATCCGAAAGAAGGCACCTCCGACAGTGCAGCACTCCCTCAGCCTAGCTTTATGTGTTCAAGTCTCAGGAGAGGGACTATGAACCCATAACCTTCTGACTCAGAGGCGAGTGTGCTACCAACTGAGCCACACAGGTTGAGAAGGAGGTCCCGCAGACACTGGTCCTGTCCAACAGGTACAAAGTACTTGCTACCTGTGAGGACAAGGAGAAAGACTGCAGGGAGGACAGCCACAATGCAGACCAAGGCACCGTGGCTCAGAAAGCTGTCCAAGGGGGGGAAGAGCAGAATAGAAATGTGGCAGTGATAGGGAACTCTATAATTAGGGGGATAGATCGCGTCCTTTGCAGCCAAGAACAAGAATCCCGAAGGGTGGTTTGCCTATCCGGTGCCAGGGTAAGGGATATCTCATGGTGGCTGGAGAGGAACTTGGAAAGGGAGGGGGTAAATCCAGTTGTCATGGTCCATGTTGGAACAAACGACAGCTAGAAACAGGGAGGAGGTCCTGCTGAAAGAATATCAGGAGTTAGGCTCTAAATTGAAAAGCAGGACCCCGAGGGTAATAATCTCTGGATTATTGCCCAAGCCACATGCAAATTGGCATAGAAGCAGACAGATCAGGAGAATTAACACGTGGCTAAAGGGCTGGTGTGGGAAAGAGGGGTTCCTTTTCATGGGACACTGGCATCAGTTCTGGGACAGGAAGGAGCTGTACCGATGGGACAGGCTCCACCTGAACCGGGATAGGACCCGTGTCCAAGCGGAAAGGGTAAATAGGGAAGTGGCAAAGGCTTTAAGCTAGTAAGATTGGGGGAGGGATCTACAAGAAACATAACCAACCTAATTATAAACAAAACAGGAAAAGAGAGCATAGGAAAGAATAAAGTAAGGGAGGACATTGATGGCAAGGGAATAAATAGGGTTATAGAACAGGAGTCTAAAAAGATGGTTAAACATAAAGTGAGAGGAAATCCTATTAAAAATGAGTTAAACTGTCTGTACAGCAATGCACACAGTGTCTGTAATAAAACAGGAGCTGGAGGCAATCATGCGTTGTGAGGAACCAGACATACTAGCGATTACTGAGACATGCCTACAGAAAAATCAGGACTGGGGATTAAACATTGCAGGGTATAACATATTTAGAAGAGATAGAGAGGGAAAAAGGGAAGGTGGAGTAGTTGTACTTATTAGGCATAACGTAGTAGCAGTAGAAAAAAGTGACACAGCTATCAGCAAGACAAAAATAGAATCCATATGGCTAGAGATAAAAGATAATAATGAATCAATCACACTAATAGGTGTAGTCTACAGACCACCTAATAGTGGAAGGAAGGTGGAGGAAGAAATATGCAGACAAATTAGGGAAATTAGTAAAAAAACATAGAATAATAATCATGGGGGATTTCAACTACCCCAATATTAATTGGACAGAAGAGGTAGGTAAAGGGGATACGGGAATGGAGTTCCTACAATGTGTACAAGACTCCTTTCTAACCCAATATGTAAAAAGACCAACAAGGGAGGATTTGCTCTTGGATCTAGTAATGGGGAATGAACCAAAGCAGGTAAGAGAAGTAAAAGTAGGAGAACATCTAGGTAATAGTGACCATAATATAATACGCTTTAAGATGATAATTGAGAAGGACATAAGTATGACGAAAACCAGGGTAATAGATTGGAGTAAAGCTGATTTTGAGGGACTGAGAATAGAGCTTGGGAAAATAAAATGGGCAACAATATTGGCAAACAACAATGTAGAACAGCAATGGGAAACATTTAAAACGGTGCTCAACTGAGTGCAGGAACAATATATTCTGCTAAAAGGAAACAGCAAACTAAACACTAATGAGACTCCAGGATAAGGAAAGAGGCATACATTAAGTACATAGACAGCAGGGGAGTGCATGATGATGGAGAATATGAAGAGATTAGGAGAGAAGTCAAAAATACAATTAGGAAGGCAAAGAGGAACTATGAAATTAAATTATCAAGGAACATAAAACAAAATAATAACGTATTTTACAGGCACATCAATAAAAAAAAGAAAGTCGGGATGGGAATAGGGCCATTAAGAGATAGACAGGATAATACCACAGGTAACGATAGAGAGATGGCAGAAATATTAAATAATTATTTTGCTTCAGTATTTACCAGGGAGATAGAACAGGTGGACATGACATTGGATGATGAGATTAGTAATGAGATAAGTGCATTTAAAATAAAAAGAGGGGACATATTAAATAAACTAATCAAACTCAAAGAGGGAAAAAACCCTGGTCCAGAAGGATTGCATCCACACATTTTCAAAGAATCTAGGGAAGAGATAGCAGAGGCATTACTATGCATATTTAATAATTTGTTAGAAAAAGGTGTAGTGCCAGAGGACTGGTGTAATACCTATATTTAAGAAGGGGATAGAACATGTCCAGGGAATTATAGACCAGTCAGCTTAACATCGGTGGTAGGAAAAATAATGGAATCCCTACTAAAGGTGAAAATAGAAGAACATCTAGAAACCAAAAACATAGTAATGAATAGTCAGCATGGATTTCAAAAGGGAAAGTCTTGCTTGACCAACCTCATTGAGTTTTTGAAGAGGTAACAGAGAGAGTAGACAATGGTAATGCAGTAGATGTAATATATCTAGATTTTCAAAAGACCTTCGATAAGGTACCCCATAATAGACTGATGAACAAGGTCAGAGAATGCGAAGTTAGGGGACAAGTAGCAGAATGGATAGCTAGCTGGCTTCAAGATAGAAAGCAGAGAGTAGGGGTAAAGGGTAGCTATTCACAGTGGCAGAAGGTCGGTAGAGGTGTTCAACAAGGATCAGTGCTAGGACCACTGTTGTTCACAATTTATATTAACGATTTAGACTTTGGAATCAAAAACACAATTTCTAAATTTGCAGGTGACACCAAATGTCGGGGGGGGGGGATAGTCAATACTGAGAAGGACTGCAACAAATTACAGGAGGATATTAATAAACTTGCAGATTGGACATATAATTGGCAAATGAAGTTCAACACAGATAAATGTGAGGTATTACATTTTGGTAGGAAGAATAGGGAGGTCACTTATTACTTGGAGGGTGCGAGTCTGGGTGGGGTAGAGGAACAAAGGGATCTAGGAGTACAAATACACAAATCACTATAAGTTGCGACACAGATTAGCAAGGCCATAAAAAAAGCAAACCAAGCACTAGGGTTTATTTCTAGAGGTATAGAATTGAAAAGTAGGGAAGTTGTGCTAAACCTGTATCGAACCTTGGTTAGACCACTCTTCTTCTTCTTCTTTTTCTTCTTAGGCAGTCCCTCGGAACCAAGGATGACTTGCATCCACTTTAAAAATGAGTTTGCACGTGACTGATGAATCCAATGCGGGACCTACAGTCTCTGTCACAGATGGGGCAGACGGTGGTTGAAGGGGCAGGTGGGTGGGGTGCTTGGGTTGACGTGTGCTCCTTGCGCTGCCTGCGCTTGGCTTCCGCTTGCTCCCGGCGAAGAGACTCCAGGTGTTCAGCACCTTCCCAGATGCTTCTCCTCCACTTTGTGCAGTCTTGTGCCAGGGATTCCCAGGTGTCGGTGGGGATGTTACACTTTTTCAAGGAGGCTTTGAGGGTGTCCTTAAAGCATTTCCTCTACCCACCTGGGTTCTCTTGCCGTGCCGGAGCTCCGAGTAGAGCACTTGTTTCGGGAGTCTCGTATCGGGCATGCAGACAATATGACCCGTCCAGCGGAGTTAATCGAGCGTGGTCAAAGCTTCGATGCTGGGGAAGTTCGCCTGAGCGAGAACACTGACGTTGGTGTGCCTATCTTGCCAATGGATTTGTAGGATCTTGCGGATGCAGCGTTGGTGGTACCTCTCCAGTGATTTGAGGTGCCTGCTGTACATGGTCCATGTCTCTGAGACATACGGCAGGGCGGGTATCACTGCTGCTCTGTAGACCATGAGCTTAGTGCCGGGTTTGGGGTCCTGGTATTCAAACACACTTTTCCTCACTGCACTGGCACACTGAAGGCGGTGTTGGACTTCGTCATCGACGTCTGCCCTTGTTGACAGTACGCTCCCGAGGTATGGAAAATGGTCCACGTTGTCCAAGGCCTTGTTGTGGATTTTGATAATCGGGGGGCAGTACTGTGTGGCGGGGGCAGGTTGGTAGAGGACCTTTGTCTTACGGATGTTTAGTGTAAGGCCCATGCTCTCGTACGCTTCGGTGAAGGTGTTGACGATGGTTTGGACCACACTTAGAGTACTGTGAACAGTTCTGGTCATCATATTATAAAAACGATATAGAAGCACTGGAGAGGGTGCAAAGAAGATTTACAAGGATGATACCAGAAATGCGAGGATATACATATCAGGAAAGGATGAACAGGCTGGGTCTCTTTTCTCTTGAAAAAAGAAGGCTGAGGGGTGACCTAATAGATGTCTTTAAAATTATGAAAGGTTTTGATTAAGTGGATACAGAGTTAATGTTTCCACTTGTGAGGAAGAGCATAACTAGAGGCCATCAATATAAGATAGTCACCAAGAAATCCGATTGGGAATTCAGAAGAAAATTATTTACCCAGAGAGTGGTGGGAATGTGTAACTCGCTACCACAGGGAGTGGTTGAAGTGATTAGTATAGATGCATTAAAGGGGAGGCTAGACAAGCAAATGAAGGAGAAGGGAATAGAGGATTATGCTGATAGATATAGATGAGGAAAAACAGAAGGAGGCTCGAGTGGATCATAAATGCCGGCATGGACTGGTTGGACCGAATGGCCTGTTTCTGTGCTGTATCTATATATATAAAAGGATCGTGGTGTCTGTCTGTCTGTCTGTCTGCCTGTCTGTCTGTCTGTCACTGAAGGTAAGCATACAGGTGCAGCAGGCGGTTAAGAAGGCAAATGGTATGTTGGCCTTCATAGCGAGAGGATTCGAGTACAGGAGCAAGGATAAGGCGACCAAAACTGCACACAATACTCAAGGTGTGGTCTCACCAAGGCCATGTACAATTGCAGCAAGACATCTCTCTCTCCTTCCCTCTCTCTCTCTCTCCTTCCCTCTCTCTCTCTGTCTCTCTCTCCTTCCCTCTCTCTCTCTCCTTCCCTCTCTGTCTCTGTCTCTCTCTCCTTCCCTCTCTCTCTCCTTCCCTCTCTCTCTCTCTCCTTCCCTCTCTCTCTCTCCCTCCTTCCCTCTCTCTCTCTCTCTCCTTCCCTCTCTCTCTCTCTCTCTCCTTCCCTCTCTCTCTCTCCTTCCCTCTCTGTCTCTCTCTCCTTCCCTCTCTCTCTCTGTCTCCTTCCCTCTCTCTCTCCTTCCCTCTCTCTCCCCTTCCCTCTCTCTCTCTGTCTCTCTCTCCTTCCCTCTCTCTCTCTCCTTCCCTCTCTCTCTCCTTCCCTCTCTCTCTCTCTCCTTCCCTCTCTCTCTCTCCCTCCTTCCCTCTCTCTGTCTCCCTCCTTCCCTCTCTCTCTCTCCTTCCCTCTCTCTCTCTCCTTCCCTCTCTGTCTCTCTCCTTCCCTCTCTCTCTCTCTCCTTCCCTCTCTCTCTCTCTCTCCTTCCCTCTCTCTCTCCTCTTCCCTCTCTCGCTCTTTCCCTCTCTCTCTCTCTCTCCTTCCCACACAGACAGACAGACAGGCAAACTCATTTATATATATATATAAAAATTATTTCTACTTTTCATAACAACATGCCCTCAAAAAACCCTCAGCACTGCCGGGCACTCCAGCTAGTATCCTATGTAAGCCGATGTAATCTGGAAGTCCATTCCAAGTGTCAATCACTCTTTGTGTGAAGAATTCTTGATATTTGTCCTAAATTTACCTTTATTAATTTAATCCTGTGACCCTTTATCCTAGTCTCACGGGATAAAATAGTATTCCTGATTAACCTTTTCCATTTCTTTAACTACCTTATATACCTCTAAGATCACCTCTCAGGAGCTACCTTTCCAGGTTGAAAAGCCTATGGCTTAGAAATTCGACTGTGACACAAAATTGCCGGTGTCACCGCGGCCTCGGGTTATCGGCTGATGAAAATGGTTGCGCCGGTAGGAGAGAAAAATTTGCGCTGGGGTCTAAAGATTATCAGCATGGCGCTAAACTGACTGTGTAACGCCTTCCTGGTGGGATTAGTCCGGACATCAGTGCCGAACTTGACGTCCAGAATTGCATATTCCAGCAGCCTCTGGAAGCGAGGCTATGAGTTCATTAGGCGTTCTGGGATCTTAAAAGGGCAATACATTGTCAGTTGCTTAAAACGGCAATGCCTTCTGAACTGATAAAAATTAAAATGAAGTAAAAAAATGCAGTTTTCAGCCCTTACAGCTCTACCACCTTTAAAAAAAAAATAACATATGAAAAACATTCTCAAATGGGAGTCTTCAGTCTTCCCTTCTGCACTTCAAAAAATGGGAAAGATGCTTCAGCACTAATACAAATGGTTTAGCAAGCCAGGAAAGGGGCACTCAGAGTTTCGCACGCAGCACTCCAGCTTTGTGCAAGGGGTCAACACTGCAAGAGAGGTCCAGTACCCACAGGGGCCAGGAGGCCGTCCCAAAAGAACAATGTAGGATCACATCACCGAGGCCGCCAATGCCAACAGTGTCACCCCACGACCTGCTCCAGTGACCAAAGAAACTTCATCACGTCAGTCCATGGTCAAGGTCAGTGAATGCATCTTCAAAAGCCATCTCCTACCAACTGCATCATTAGCCTCACACACTGGGGAGGAGGCATTCCTGGAGTGTATACGGGATGGTTTCCTGGACCAATATGTCGAGGAACCAACTAGAGACCAGGCCATTTAGACTGGGTATTATGTAATGAGAAAGGATTCATTAGCAATCTTTTTGTGCGAGGCCCCTTGGGGCGGAGCGATCATAATATGATAGAATTCTTCATTAAGATGGAGAGTGAAGTAGTTGACTCAGAGACTAGGGTCCTGAATTTAAATAAAGGAAACTACGATGGTATGAGGCGTGAGTTGGGTAGGATTGATTGGGGAATGTTACTCAAAGGGTTGACGGTGGATAGACAATGGCAAACATTCAAAGATCGCATGGATGAACTACAGAATTTGTTCATCCCTGTTTGGCATAAAAATAAAACAAAAAAGGTGACTCAATCGTGGCTAACAAGGGAAACTAGGGATAGCATAAGATCCATGGAGAGGACATATAAATTGGCCAGAAAAAGCAGTAAACCTGAGGATCGGGAGCAGTTTAGGATTCAGCAAAGGAGGACAAAGGGATTAATTAAGAGGGGGAAAATAGAGTACGTGAGTAAGCTTGCAGGGAACATAAAAACTGACTGTAAAAGCTTTTATAGATATGTGAAGAGTAAAAGATTATTGAAGTCAAGCATAGGTCCCTTGCAGTCAGAATCAGGGGAATTTATAATGGGGAACAAAGAAATGGCTGACCAATTAAATACATACTTTGGTTCTGTCTTCACAAAGGAGGACACAAATAACCTCCCAGAGATGTCGGGGAACATAGGGTCCAATGAGAGGGAGGAACTGAATGAAATCAGTATTTGTAGGGAAATGGTGTTAGGGAAATTGATGGGATTGAAGGCCGATAAATCCCCAGGGCCTGATAATCTACATCCTAGGGTGCTTAAGGAAGTGGCCCTAGAAATAGTAGATGCATTGCTGGTCATCTTCCAAAATTCGATGGAATCTGGAACAATTCCCATGGATTAGAGGGTAGCTAATGTTACCCCACTGTTCAAAAAAGGTGGTAGAGAGAAAACTGGGAATTATAGACCAGTAAGCCTGACATCGGTAGTGGGGAAAATGCTAGAGTCCATTATAAAAGATGTAATAGCAGAGCACTTGGAAAACAGTGACAGGATCGGACAAAGTCAACATGGATTTACAAAAGGTAAATCGTGCTTGACTAATCTACTGGAATTTTTTGAGGCTATAACTGATAGAATAGATAAGGGAGAACCAGTGGATGTGGTGTATTTGGACTTTCAGAAGGCTTTCAATAAGGTCCCGCATAAGAGATTAGCGTGTAAAGTTAAGGCACATGGGATTGGGGGCAAGGTACTGACTTGGATAGAGAACTGGTTGGCAGACAGGAAGCAAAAAGTTGGAATAAATGGCTCTTTTTCCGAGTGGCAGGCAGTGACTAGTGGGGTACCGCAGGGATCGGTGCTAGGACCCCAGCTATTCACAATATATATTAATGATCTAGACGAGGGAACTAGATGTAATATCTCCAAGTTTGCAGACGTGTGTGCTGTGAGGAGGATGCCGAGAAACTCCAGTATGATTTGGACAGGTTGGGTGATTGGGCAGATGCATGGCAGATGCAGTATAATGTAGATAAATGTGAGGTTATCCACTTTGGTGGCAAAAACAGGAAGGCAGATTATTATCCGAATGGCAATAGATTGGGAGAAGGGGAAGAGCAAAGAGACCTGGGTGTCCTTGTGCACCAGTCGCTGAAGGTAAGCATGCAGGTGCAGCAGGCGGTTAAGAAGGCAAATGGTATGTTGGCCTTCGTAGCGAGAGGGTTCGAGTACAGGAACAAGGATGTCTTGCTGCAGTTGTACAGGGCCTTGGTGAGACCACACCTTGAGTATTGTGTGCAGTTTTGGTTGCCTTATTGAAGTAGTGGCTTGCTCCAATACATGTTAAAAGTGTTTTAAATGTGCAGGGAGTGCTGCTGGGTGCTTGCAAGGCCTCGAATGGTAAAGGAAGGCCTCTGAGATGACAGAAAATGCTGCAAATACTCAGCCGGTCAGGCAGCATCTGTGGAGAGAGAAACAGAGCTATCACTCCAGTACATTAAATCACCCCTCCTCTTCTGAAACATATTGCTGGGTACATTTCCATGGATACTGGTTATCTTTCTGGTACCTCTCCCTGTGGCCATTATTTATGTGTGAGTCTTAGTAACGAGTGTTCACAGTCTTTTCAACTGTGGGAGAGGGGAAGAGCATCAGAGGGGAGCCTCACCCAACATTCATACACACAGACCTTTCCTTTTGTTCTTTCCTCCCCTGCCCCGCTTTCCCCGCCACTGCACTTGCTTAACATCTGTTACATCTCTAACTTTTTCCAGTTCTGACAAAAGGTCATCGACCTGAAACGTTAGCTCTGTTTCTCTCTCTACAGATGCTGCCTGACCTGCTGAGTGTTTCCATCGTTTTCTGTTTTTATTTCAGATTTCCAGCAGCCGCAGTATTTTGCTTTTGTATTAGCGTTTAATTCAATGCCACTTCTCTTCTAGGAATGCCCACCTTGAAGAAGTTCTGCACTTCTATCCGACGGGATTTCCGCATGTCTCTTTTACCTTGTTCATCTTCATTGCTTTCTGTTTCCCTTCTCGTGTTTGATCAGGTATCTACCAAAACTCGCTTTCACAGCCTGTTTCCATCTGTTTCCTCAGCAACTGTCTCTGGCTCCGACTTATTCCACGTGGATTCCAACTGAAATTCTACCCTTCATGTTTTGGATTCACCCAGGAATACAGATACCTCCAAGTTATTCAGCGTTCCTCGAACCGCTGCTCTCGCCGCATCCTGAGATCCACGCTCAATGCCATGCGCTGCCACATACACACTTTCAACCTCTCTCTTCAGCTGCACCAACTCATTCTATCTCAAAGCTGTCCTGGTCCGCAGTTCAATTTCATCCTTCGGATCATTCGGTGCTTTAACAAAAAACTTTTTTTCTTCCTTTCAGGTGTCAAGGATCACAAGCTCGACACCATCCAAGACAAACCAGCTCGCTTGATTGGCACCCCATCCACCACCTTAAACATTCACTCCCTCTACCACCGGTGTACCGTGCCTGCAGTGTGTACCATCTACAAGATGCACTGGAGCAACTCGCCAAGGCTTCTTTGGCAGCACCTCCCAAACCCGCGACCTCTTCCATTTAGGAGGACAAGGGCAGCAAGCACATGGGAACACCACCACCTCCAAGTTCCCCTCCAAGTCACACACCATCCTGACTTAGAAGTATATCACCGATCCTTCATCGTTGCTGGGTCAAAATCCTGGAACTCCCTACCTAACAGCACTGTGGGAGTACCATCACCACACGGACTGCAGCGGTTCAAGGAGGCAGCTCACCACCACCTTCTCAAGGGCAATTAGGAATGGGCAATAAATGCTGGCCTTGCCAGCGACGCCCACATCCCATAAACTAATTTAAAAAAAGAATAAAAAGCTTCAACAACTCTTGGACACCAACGCCCCTCCAGAACCTACTTCCCCTTCACTTTCCTCTGACCCCATCCATTCTTCCAATCTCACCCCCTGCCATGTTTTCACTATCCCCTCTGATCTTTCCCTCTCTGACCCCGAAACATCAGTTCTCAGCAAAAGCCTGAGCTTCATCTCCTTACACCCCCGCCTCAATGAATTTCGAGCTCGGCATGACGCTGAGCTCTTTTTCTGTTGCGTTCATCTCCATTCCCATTTCTTTAGCCAGGAGTCTTCCCCCACACAGCGGACCCTTTCTCCCGTTTTCAGAATTCTCATTCTACCCGGACCCCTCCCTCTGGCCTGTTACTCTCTCTAGATCTTTTCATTGCGAACTGCTGGCGTGACATCGGCCGTCTCAATTTCTCTGCTCCCCTCACTCACTCTAATCTAACGCCCTCTGAACTTGCAGAAATCTGTTCTCTCAGATCCAACCCTAACATTGTTAAAAAACCTGCTGACAAGCGTGACGCTGTTGTTTGGCGAACTGACCTCTGCCTTGCGGAGGCTGAACGCCAACTCTCTGACACCTCCTCCTACCTCTCCCTAGACCATGACCCCACTAACAATTATCAAGCCATCGTTTCCAAGACTGTCACTGACCTCATCTCCTCTGGAGATCTTCCCTCCACGGTCGCCAACCTCATAGTGCCCCAACCCCGCACAGCCCGCTTCTTCCTCTTTCCCAAGATCCACAAGCAGGCCTGCCCTGGTAGACCCATTGTTTCAGCCTGTTCTTGCCCCATGGAACTGATTTCTTCCTAACTCAACTCTATTTTTTCTCCCCTTGTCCAGTCTCTTCCCAGCTACATCCATGACTCTTCTGATGCCCTCTGCCACTTTAACAGTTTCAAGTTTCCTGGCCGCAACCGTCTCCTTTTCACCATGGACGTACAATCCCTCTACACCTCCATCCCCCACCAGATGGCCCAAGGGCGCTCCACTTCTTCCTTGAACAGAGGCCCAACCAGTCCCCATCCACCACCACCCTCCTTCGTCTGGCTGAACTTGTTTTCACGTTGAACAACTTCTCCTTTGACTCCACTCACTTCCTCCAAATAAAAGGTGTTGCTATGGGAACCTGCATGGGTCCTAGCTATGATAGCAAATTACTGCAGATGCTGGGAATCCGAAATAACAACTGAAAATGCTGGAAAATCTCAGCAGGCCAGGCAACATCCGTGGAGAGAAATTAGAGTCAACGTTTCGGGGCAAAACCCTTTATCAAGACTAAAGAGGCACAGGGAATAAAATAGATTAAGAGGCCGGGCTGGGAGAGAACAAAAGAGAAGAAGAGACATTAAGAGGTATTCAAAACGAGACGAGATGGTGATAGGACTAGTGGAGACAAAAGACAGCTCTAGATTAGGTGTGAAATGCGCTGACAGAATGGGAGACAGCTGCCATGTGGGAGAGAGAAAAAAAATATAAGTAAAAATGTAATAGAGGCCGAGGTTATGATCTGAAATTGTTGAACTTGATATTGAGTCCGGAAGGCTGTAAAGTGCCTAATCGGAAGATGAGGTGCTGTTCCTCGAGTTTACGTTGAGCTTCCGTGGAACAATGCAAGAGGCCAAGGACGGTGAGGTCCGAGTGGGAATGGAGCGGTGAATTAAAATGACAGGCGACCGGAAGCTCAGGGTCACCCTTACGGACTGAATGGAGATGTTCCGCAAAGCGGTCACCCAATCTGCATTTGGTCTCCCCAATGTAGAGGAGACCGCATCGTGAGCAGCGAATACAGTATACTAGATTGCAAGAAGTACAAGTAAATTGCTGTTTCACCTGGAAGAGGTGTTTGGGGCCCTGGACAGTGGGAAGGGGGGAGGTATAAGGGCAGATGTTACATCTCCTGCGCTTGCACGGGAAGGTTGCTTGCTTGCTGAGGATCTGCAGCCGCGTCTACGGTGCAGGACCTCTCTGTCAGTTGCCGTCAAAGTGACTGTTGCCCTGAACTTTTACGCAAGCGGATCCTTTCAGTCAGCCACTGGGGACATCGCAAATATAACACAATTTGCAGTGCATTGTTGCATCCGGCAAGTGACAGCTGCCCTCTTTAGAAGGAGACGTCAATTATCACCTTCCCTGTGACCCTGGAGAAGCAGGCGGAGCGCGCGCAGGGCTTCGCTGCTATTGCGGACTTCCCCATGGTGCAGGGGGCCATTGATTGCACACACGTGGCTTTGCGGGCGCCATTACAGAATCCGGAGGAGTTCCGCAGCCGCAAGGGGTTCCACTCCCTCAATGTCCAGCTGGTCTGTGACCACCGCCAGATGATCATGGCAGTCAACGCACAATTCCCTGGGAGCAGCCACGATGCGTTCATCCTGCGGCCGACCTCAGTTTCTGACCTTTTTGAGGGCCCGGCTCACCCACGAGGCTGGCTTCTGGGCGACAAGGGCTATCCTCTCTGCCCATGGCTCATGACCCCACTCCGTTTGCCCGCCACCCCGACAGAAGAGCTTTACAACAGCAGCCATCAGGCGACCAGGAACATAGTGGAGCACACCATTGGTGTGCTCAAACAGCGTTTCTGCTGTCTAGACCATTCGGGGGGAGCCCTGCAGTACTCGCCGGAGCAAGTGGGTTGCATAGTCGTCATCTGCTGCATGCTCCACAACTTGGCCATTCGACGAACCCAGCCAATGCCAGCCAACGCGCAAGGTCCAGCAGAGCAGGCGGACGAGGAGGAGGAGGAGGAGGAGGAAGAGCAGGCGGACGAGGAGGAGGAGGAGGAGGAGGAGGAAGAGCAGGCGGACGAGGAGGAGGAGGAGGAGCATGCGGACGAGGAGGAGGGGGAGGAGGAGGAGGAAGATGGAAGGGCTCCTGAAACTGGAAGGGCCGTCCGTCAGAGGCTCATAAGGACTCGGTTCTAGGCCCCTCTGACGGAATGATGGGTGTCATTCGCCCTGCGCACTTTGGATCGTACAAAGCCTATGAAGGCCACCATGAGTGTAAATAGTTACGAGTACTATTGTAAATAAAACATTTTCTTTATTGTACAAAAAGTGCTTCCTTCCAGCATAACAACGTCATGTCAACAGAAACCATAACTAACAAAATAACAGTTAACTCTCTGGCAAAGCCGCAAAACTAAACATGTAGTGTATGTGCCTTAAGAACATAAGAACATAAGAAATAGGAGCAGGAGTAGGCCAATCGGCCCCTCGAGCCTGCTCCGCCATTCAATAAGATCATGGCTGATCTGATCCTAACCGCCAATCCACTATCACAGAACCATCTCCTGAATCTAACAGAATTAGACACACGAAATAGGAGCAGGATCAGGCTACACGGCCCCTGGGCCCGCTCCGCTACCCACAGGGCCATGACCGATCCGAACCTAGACTCATGTCCAAATTCCTGCCCGCTCCCCATAACCCTTAATTCCCTTTACTTCTAGGAAACTGTCTATTTCTGTTTTAAATTTATGTAATGATGTAGCTTCTACAGCTTTTTGGGGCAGCATATTCCATGGACCTACCACCCTCTGAGCGAAGTAGTTCCTCCTCATCTCAGTCTTGAAAGAGCAGCCCCTTATTCTAAGACTATGCCCCTAGTTCTAGTTTTACCCATCATCGGGAACATCCTCCTCGCACCCACCCGATCCAACCCCTTCACAATCTTATATGTTTCAATAAGATCGCCTCTGATTCTTCTGAACTCCAATGAGTAGAGTCCCAATCTACTCAACCTCTCCTCATATGTCCATCCCCTCATCCATGGGATTAACCGAGTGAACCTTCTTTGTACTGACTCGAGAGCAAGTATGTCCTTTCTTAAGTATGGACACCAAAACTGTACGCAGTATTCCAGGTGCGGTCTCACCAATACCTTGTACAACTGAAGTAATACCTCCCTATTTTTATATTCTATCCCCCTAGCAATGAAAGCCAACATTCCATTGGCCTTCTTAATCACTTGCTGCACCTGCATACTAACCTTTTGAGTTTCGTGCACCAGAACCCCAGATCCCTTTGTACTTCAGTACTTTCCAGTTTCTTGCCATTAAGATAATAACTTGCTCTACGATTTTTCCTGCCAAAGTGCATAACCTCACACCTTCCAGTATTGTATTCCATCTGCCAAATCTCTGCCCACTTACTTAGCCTGTCTATGTCCCCTTGCAGGTTTTTTATGTCCTCCTCACTCACTACTTTCCCTCCCATCTTAGTATCATCTGCAAACTTTGATATGTTACACTCGGTCCCCTCCTCCAAATCATTAATATAGATTGTAAAGAGTTGGGGACCCAGCACTGACCCCTGCGGAACACCACTAGTTACTGATTGCCAGTCTGAGAATGAACCATTTATCCCAACTCTCTGCCTTCTGGTAGATAGCCAATCCTCTATCCATGCCAGAATATTACCCCCAATCCCGTGATTTTTTATCTTAAGCAATAATCTTCTGTGTGGCACCTTGTCAAATGCCTTTTGGAAGTCTAAATACACTACGTCCACTGGTTCCCCTTTATCCACCCTATATGTTACTTCCTCAAAGAACTCCAGCAAATTTGTCAAACATGACTTCCCCTTCATAAAACCATGCTGACTTTGTCCTATTAAATTATGGTTATCCAAATGTCCTGTCACTGTCTCCTTAATAATGGACTCCAATATTTTACCTACCACAGATGTTAGGCTAACCGGTCTATAGTTTCCAGCCTTCTGCCTACTGCCCTTTTTAAATAAGGGCATTACATTAGCAGTTTTCCAGTCTGCCGGGACCTTTGCTGAGTCCAGGGAGTTTTGGAAAATTATTACCAATGCATCCACAATCTCTACCGCCACTTCCCTCAAGACCCTAGGATGTAAGCCATCAGGTCCAGGTGATTTATCCGCCTTGAGTCCCATTATTTTACCAAGTACCACTTCCTTAGTGATTTTGATCGTGTTTAGCTCCTCCCCCCCATAGCCCCCTGTTTGTCCAGTGTTGGGATATTCTTGGTGTCCTCTACTGTAAAGACTGATACAAAATATTCATTCAGTGTTTTTGCCATCTCCATATTTCCCACCATTAATTTCCCGGTCTCATCCTCTAAGGGACCAACATTTACTTTAGCCACCCTTTTTCTTTTTATATAACTATAAAAACTCTTACTATCTGTTTTTATATTTTTTGCTAATTTACTTTCATAATCTATCTTCCCTTTCTTAATCAATCTTTTTGTTATTTTTTGCTGTCTTTTAAAGTTTTCCCAATCCTCTATCCTCCCACTAGATTTGGCTACCTTATATGCCCTTGTTTTTAGTCGAATACTATCCTTAATTTCTTTACTTAGCCACGGATGGCTGTCTTTTCTTTTACACCCTTTTCTTCTCAGTGGAATATATTTTTTTTGGAAGTTGTAAAATAACTCCTTAAATGTACACCACTGATCATGTATCGTCTTACCCTTTAATCTATTTTCCCAATCCACTCTACTCAATTCCGCTCTCATACCTTCATAGTCTCCTTTATTCAAGCTTAGCACGCTTGTTTGAGATCCAACCTTCTCACCCTCTAATTGAATATGGAATTCAACCACGTTATGGTCACTCATTCCAAGGGGATCCTTTACTAGGACATTTTTAATTAATCCTGTTTCGTTACACAGGACCAGATCTAAGGTTGCTTGCCCCCTGGTCGGTTCAGTTACATACTGCTCAAAAAACCCATCCCTAATACACTCAATGAACTCATTCTCAAGGCAGCCCTGCCCAATTTGATTTGTCCAATTAATATGATAGTTAAAATCCCCCATAATTATAGATGTTCCCTTATTACAAGCCTCAACTATTTCCTGATTGATACTCCGTCCAACAGAGTTGCCACTGTTCGGAGGCCTATGGACTACGCCCACTAGTGTTTTTTTCCCCTTATTATTCCTTACCTCCACCCAAACTGTTTCATTATCCTGATCTTTTGCCCCAATATCATTTCTCTGTATTACAGTGATTCCTTCCTTTATTAACATAGCCACCCCACCTCCCCTTCCTTCCTGCCTGTCCTTCCTGATCGTTAAATAACCTGGTATGTTTAATTCCCAGGCATTGTCACCCTGCAGCCATGTTTCTGTAATGGCCACAAGATCATACCCATATGTAGTTATTTGTGCCATTAACTCGTCTATTTTGTTACGAATGCTACGTGCATTCAGATAGAGAACTTTCAAAGATGTTTTGTGACACTTAGTTCCTGCTTTTGCCCTTTTTATTACTTTACTTTTTACTCCATACCTTCTGCCCCTTCCTGACACGCTCTTGTTTTCAATTTCCCCACTGCTACCTAAGTCTATGACCTTCTCTGTTGTCATTTTTATTATTTGCTCTCTAGGAACCTCCCCCCCACTAGTTAGTTTAAAGCCCTCTCTACAGCCCTAGTTATATGATCCGCCAGGACTCTAGTCCCAGCACTGGCCAAGTGAAGCCCATCCCAACAGAATAGCTCCCTCCTGCCCCAGTACTGGTGCCAGTGTCCCAGGAAGCAAAACCCATTTCTCCCACACCAGTCTTTGAGCCACGCATTTAAATCTCTAATTTTATTTGTCCTAGCCAAATTCGCTCATGGCTCAGGTAATAATCCAGAGATTATTACCCTTGTGGTTTTGCTTTTTAATGTGGCCCCTAGCTGCTCAAACTCCCTCAGCAGAACCTCCTTCCTTGTCCTATCTATGTCGTTGGTACCAACATGGACCACGACAACTGGATCCTCCCCCTCCCACTGCAAGTTTCTCTCCAGTCCAGAGGAGATGTCCTTAACCCTGGCACCGGGCAGGCAACACAGCCTTCGGGACTCTCGCTCTCGGCTGCAAGGAACTCTATCTATCCCCCTAATGATACTATCCCCTACCACTACAACATTTGTTTCAACTCCCCCCACTTGAATGGCCCCCCGCTCCACGGTGCTGTGGCCAGGTTGCTCATCCACCCCGCAGTCCCTGTTCCCAACCTCACAGGGAGTAAGAGCCTCAAACCTGTTGGACAAGTGCAAGGGCTGCGGCTCCTCCAACACTACCTCCTGGATCCCCGTACCTGCCTCACTTCTCGTCACACCATCCTGACCCTGGCCACGGACTGCATCTGAATTAATTAATCTAATTGGTGTGAATACCTCATGATCGACAGAGTCCAGGTAACTCTCCCCCTCCCTGATGTGTCTCAGTGTTTGAAGCTCGGACGCCAGCTCTTCAACACGGAGCCGGAATTCCTCGAGCAGCCAACACTTACTGCAAATGTGATCACCGTGAGCATCAAAGGTGTCCACCAGCTCCCACATATTGCAGCAGCAACACATCACCTGATCTCCCATTCAATGTAATTAATTAAATTTATTAATATTATTCTTAAATACCCTCTGCCCCGATTTTAGATGGTGAATATCACACCTTAGAAACTATAAACCAAAGAGATTAAGCTTCAAAAGAGAGAAATACTCACCAACCAATCACTTACCCGCTTTCTGGTGACGTCACACTTGGATTACTTTTTACCTCTCTCCTTCCCTCCGAGACTGGAGACTGGTACGCCTTACTTGGTCTCTGGGGCTTTTATAGCCCCGCTCTGCCGCTCAGGATTCCTGCCAACGCTGTGAGGCCTTACCTGGTCTCTGGGGCTTTTATAGCCCCGCTCTGCCGCTCAGGATTCCTGCCAACACTGTGAGGCCTTACCTGGTCTCTGGGACTTTTATAGCCCCGCTCTGCCGCTCGAGATTCCCGCCGACGCTGTGAGGCCTTACCTGGTCTCTGGGGCTTTTATAGCCCCGCTCTGCCGCTCAGGATTCCCGCCGACGCTGTGAGGCCTTACCTGGTCTCTGGGGCTTTTATAGCCCCGCTCTGCCACTCAGGATTCCCGCCGACGCTGTGAGGCCTTCCCTTCCTTGAAGAAGGAACTATATTCTGCAGCCCCTGTATACTGCAGTACCAGTAGTGACCACCCCTGTATATAAGCCTGTGCAGTAACTTTGTATAGTAGTTCCAGTTTTGTCTCCATTCAGTAAACACCTGTTATAACCAACTTCTGCTGTCCGTGTCTCAATTACACATGGACATTACATTGGCGACGAACAGATCCGAACTTACCTGCAGTTCTGCACCACCTCACGGGGATCCATCCCTGAAGCGAATTTCTTAGAGGTCGAAGCCAGAAGGAAGAAATCCAAAAAGAAAAAAAAAACGAACAGAAGAAACGGGCGTCGACCGTGGGCAACTGCCCGCTGATTCATCGAATTCGAAGATTTGCAGGAGAGGCTGTCGAGAGCTGGGCTTGGTTATCCAGTCTATGGTGTTCCAGCTAATCGGGCTGGTGGCAGGTAGTATACACTGATCCTTCCTGGGCTGCGGCGGGCTAGAGCTCGATTGGGTGGCTTTTCAACGGGGCCAAGCAGCATTGTCGGGAAGAGGAGAGAGCGAGAGAGGGTGGAGCACACAGGGCGCGGCCGGTGCTACGAAGCCGGGCAGCGTACAGACCCGAGAAGAGGGAGAAAAGTGTCCCATAGGGTCTGCTCTGACGACGGGAACAGTAATTAAAATAAAAGAAAAAGAAATTAGAAGCGCAGAAAGCCGCGAGGAGCTGCAGTTTGCCACGGGGACCGCGGAGAGCGGCGTTGGCAGCAGCGCGGGGGGAAGTGCGCGAAGACCATAGGGCGTCGCCATCAAGGCATAAAAACGCCAGCAACAGCGCTGGCAGCAGCGGAAAAGACAGAAAGCACGGGAGGCGCCATCTTAATCCAGCGGGGAAGAAGGCAAAGCGCGGGAGGCACCATTTTGTTCAATCGGGGAAGAAGGCAAAGCACGGGAGGCGCCATCTTAGATCTCCAAGATGCCGAAGACTGGCAATATTACTGCCTTCGATAATGCAAAAGAAGACTGGACCATGTATGTGGAAAGAGTCGAAGTATATTGCAAGGCAAATGAAGTAGCCGATGAGAAAAAGGCATCGGTACTACTAAACTTAATGGGTGCAAGAACGTACGGCCTATTGCGGAACCTGATCACTCCAGTCAAACCGATAGAGAAGAGTTTTAATGAAATTGTTCATATCCTACAGGAACACCTAAATCCTACACCGCTGCTGATAGCAGAAAGATTTAAATTCCACAAGAGAAATCAGCATAAAGATGAGAGCAATGCTGATTACCTTACGGAACTACGCAAGCTATCAAAGCACTGCCAGTTCGGAGCAGGACTGGCAGATACCCTACGGGACAAATTTGTCTGTGGACTCCTGAGTGAAGGAACCCAGAAGAGGTTACTCTCAGAGAAAGAGCTGACGCTAGATAAGGCTTTCAGCGTGGCAGTATCATATGAAGCAGCAGCAAGGGGAGCTGCGGAAATACAGCAAAAGCCACAGGAATACGGCACCCATGAAATGACACGGGGATTTGAAAAATGTTATCGCTGCGGCAGAACAACCCATGACCAGAAGGACTGCTGGTCTAAGGACAAAACATGCAGGCAATGCGGAAAGATGGGACACATTGCACGAGTTTGCAGGTCCGGGAAGAAGACTAACGACAACAAAAAGACTACTAAGGAAAAGTACAGGAAAGTACAAAAGATGACGGACAGTAGTTCCGAAGACCCGAAGAGTGATAGTGAATCCGGGAACAAGAGACTAAGCTGTCTCAAACTACACAACGTAATCACAAAAGAGGATCACCGAACCATTTGGGTCACCCTCACGATAGCAGGGTCCCAAGTCAAAATGGAATTGGATACAGGATCAGCTCTGACCGTCATGAATCGACGAGACTATGAGCGGCTATTCTCACACATACCCTTGAAAGACACATCCATTGTCTTGAAGACATATACGGGGCAGAAAGTATACCCCAGAGGGAAAATAAGGGTGCCTGTCGAATACAACGGCAAGGAAATACAGAAATTGTATCTGTACATACTGCAAGATGGTGGACCACCGTTATTGGGATGTGAATGGATCAGAAAGATAAGTTTAGACTGGCATTCCATTCAGGCACTGACTGTGGCTGGTAAAAAGGATGACGACGTCACACCTGGATGATTGTCAAAATTCTGGGCTAACGCTAAAGAGGTATTTCAACAAGAACTGGGAACTCTTAAAGGCGTAACCGCCTTGATAAAAATAGAAGAGAATGCAATTCCCAAGTTTTTCAAAGCAAGACCGGTACCGTATGCAATTTGCCCAGCCGTCGAGGCAGAGCTGGAGAATCTGGAGAATGCAGGCGTGTTAACTAAGGTAGACTGGAGCGAGTGGGCGACACCCATCGTTCCTGTCATGAAGAAAACGTTAAACAATAAGTCTGAGGAGCCAAGGAATGTTCGCATCTGTGGGGACTTCAAGGTGACTGTGAACCCAGTCCTTCACACAGTACAGTATCCTCTTCCGAGGATAGAAGATATTTTCGCCTCACTATCTGGAGGGAAACGTTTTACAAAAATTGACCTAGCACAAGCATATTTGCAGATGGAGGTTGAAGAATCCTCTCGGAAATATCTCACGATAAACACTCACAAAGGTCTTTACCAGTATAATCGACTGGTATTCGGAGTTGCATCAGCTCCGGCTATATGGCAAAGAGCGATGGAACAAGGCCTGCAAGGGATTCCGGGGACTCAGTGTTACTTGGACGACATCCTAGTGACAGGTGAAAGTGACAGTGAACACCTTGCCAACCTGGAACAGGTGCTCACTAGACTAAGAGAACATGGGCTACGAGCCAATCGCCCCAAGTGCGAGTTTTTTAAGAAACAAATATCGTATTGTGGCCACGTGATTGATGAAGAGGGGTTACATAAGTCCCCTGACAAAACTGAAGCGGTAGTTAAGGCTCCAGCGCCTGAAAATGTGTCGCAACTGAGGTCATTCCTCGGATTGGTGAATTACTACCGTAAGTTTTTGCCGAATTTGTCCACAACTCTGCACCCACTGAACGCCCTGCTACAAACTGGAGTAGCATGGAAATGGAGCGATGAATGTAAGCGGGCCTTTCAGAGGTGTAAAGGCCTGATCACTTCAAGAGAAGTATTGGCTCACTACAACCCATCACTACTGATAAGACTGGCGTGTGATGCGTCTCCCTATGGCGTTGGAGCGGTACTGTCACATAAATCCCTTGATGGTTCAGAGAGGCCGATAGCTTTTGCGTCACGCTCGTTAACTGCAGCCGAGCGTAACTACGCCCAGATTGACATAGAGGCCCTCAGCCTGGTGTGGGGGGTGAAGAAGTTCAATCACTACCTGCACGGACAGAAATTTACTCTACTAACTGATCATCAACCTCTTGTCTCCATTTTCAACCCTAAGAAGGGCGTCCCGATAATGACAGCACAACGGCTACAGAGGTGGTCCCTTTTCCTAGGGGCACACCAATATGACATCGAGTACAAAGGAACTAAACAGCATGGGAATGCTGATGGATTGTCGCGCATACAGTTGCCGACGGTGGAAGAAGCACCTGCAGTGGATCCAGTGGAGATATTCCACTCGACCATAGTCGAATGTCTCCCTGTGACGAATGCAAACATAGAAAAGGAAACACGAAATGACCCGACACTCTCCAGGGTCTATGATTTAACGGTGAAGGGATGGCCAGCACATGGCGAACCACTGTTGCCAGCATTCTCGCCGAGAAGAGAACAGCGGTCAGTGTGCCGAGGAACCTTGATGTGTGGATCCAGAGCAGTAATTCCACCCAAATTGAAGGATAGAGTGCTCAATGAGCTTCATGAGGGTCATCTGGGAGGGGTAAAAATGAAGAACTTAGCCAGAGCGTTTGTGTGGTGGCCGGGAATCGATAGAGAAATCGAAGAGATGACCAAGAGCTGTACAGGATGCCAGAAGGTCCAAAACGCCCCACCACAAGCCCCTCTACATCCATGGGAGTGGCCCTCATCTCCATGGCAAAGGGTACACATTGATTTTGCTGGTCCATTTATGGACTCAATGTTTTTAATTGCGGTGGATGCACTTCAAAGTGGCCAGAGGTAATAAAAATGTACTCAACCACCACAGAAAAAACTATCACAGTCTTACGAACCATATTCGCCAGAAATGGGCTGCCTGAACAGATTTGCTCCGACAATGGACCACAGTTTGTGTCTGAAGAGTTACGGAGGTTCTTAAAGAACAATGGTGTCAAGCATTACACATCCACCCCATATCATCCAGCCACCAATGGATTGGCTGAGAGGTTCATTCAAACATTCAAGAAGGCTATCAAGGCAATGTGTAATGAAGACATACCCCTACAACACGAGGTGGATAACTTCTTGTTTGCCTACCGGAATGCGACACATGCGGTTACCAACCAAACTCCAGCCATGATGTTCTTCAATCGAAGACTAAGATGCCGCTTGGATTTGGTTAAGCCAAACATCAGAAGAGATGTGGAGAACAGGCAGTTTCAGAATATGAATGAAAGGCCAACTAGGAGTTTCAAGATAGGTCAACCAGTTTTGGCCCGGGACCACCGCACAGAGAAATGGCAGCCAGGAACGATCTGCACACGGCAAGGACCTCTAATGTATACCGTGGACGTTGGAGAGAGCATTGTAAGACGCCATGCTGACCAGATTCTAGAGTCACTGGAAAACGTCAAATCTACACCACGATCCTATACACCTGGTGATGAAACCGAAGTACCAATTGCATCTACCTCAGAATCGGTGATGTTGGAAGCAGACGAACCAAACAACGACGTTGATCCCGAATCAACTTTGCCAGAAGAACCTGATACCCCAAAGAGGCGTTATCCGAACAGAATCAGGAAGCCTCCTCAAAGACTGAATTTATAATTGATTAACTTCAGCTAATGTATATAGCAACGGTAATTGTAAATATGTTATTTAATTATTAATCGAATGTTATGTAATGTTTAGCTAAAAGGAGAGGAATTGTAGTGTATGTATCTTGAAGAAGGAACTATATTCTGCAGCCCCTGTATACTGCAGTACCAGTAGTGACCACCCCTGTATATAAGCCTGTGCAGTAACTTTGTATAGTAGTTCCAGTTTTGTCTCCATTCAGTAAACACCTGTTATAACCAACTTCTGCAGTCCGTGTCTCAATTACACACGGACATTACAAAACAAACCATCACAAACAATCACAACAGGTGAGGGCGTCCTTGAATTTGGAGAAAGAAACGTCTCAGCAACTCCCTCTACTGCTGGCCCCTTGATGGAGACCGACTTCTCTTTCGCGGTCGGCCCCTTCCTTCCCTGCTGCTCCTACGTAATTGAACCCCAGTGGCGGCGTCAAGGCTGGGGGATGCCTGCTGACTGTCTGGAAGTGCAGAAGCCCCTGAGTGATGGCCTGGACGACTTCTGGGCTTGGAGGGTGCGGAGGCTGGCTGCTTGATCTGGGCATGGCTGGAAGCAGTGTGCACTGCAGGTGGTGGCAGCTGCACTGCAGGCGTTCCAGCGGTGGCATGAGCAATGGTCACCTGCTGAGAGAGGACACCTGCATCATGGTCGGACGTTACACTGGCTCTCTGAGGGGACCGGTTCGGCTCATCCGCCACAATCGACTGCTCCACTGATTCCTGGCCTCGTGTGGTACTGGAAGGGCCCGGGGTGATCCTAACTGATGCAGATAGGGTGGCAGCAGTGTGAGTTCGCATTGCCTCAATCTGGATGTGGACGAGGCCAGCAAGTGACTGCGTGGCAGCAGTGAGGACCTGTGTGGTAGGTGCCAGTGCTTCGGAGAAGCCCTGGACAGTTCTTTCCATTGCTTCGGACAAGACCGTAGCAGTCCGTTCCACTGCCTCAGACAAGCCCTGGACAGGCCTTTCCAGGGATTGTCCGAAGCTCTGAACAGTCCTTTCCATAGCGGCCTCGAAGCCCTGGACAGTTCTCTCCATTGCTGCGCTGAAGCCCTGGACAGTCCTCTCCATTGCTGCCCCGAAGCCCTGGACAGTCCTCTCCATTGCTGCCCCAAAGTCCAGCACACTCGTTGCCAGTGTTTCTATCGACTGAGGCATCCTCCCCACTGCAGCCATAAACTCAGTGTGCCTGAGCCGGGCCTGGGTGCTCATTTCAGCCAGGCTCCGCACCTCCTCTGCACTCTGTGCAGCAGTCATCGTTCCCTGCCTTGCCCTCCGGGGAGCTGGTGGACGAACTTGCCTACCCCCCTCGCGTTGCTGCAGGCCGCTTGTTCCGGCAACTGGCTCCTCATCAGAGCCCCCCCCACTCCCCTCCAGGGAACTACTATCCCCAGTCTGCAGATGTGAAGGCTCCCCTGAGGCTGGAACGGATGGTCCGGCTTCCTCCTGATCCTCGGCTCCGGAGGCACTGGCACTGGCAGCTTCGGGGCCCGGATCCCGAGCTGGTGATGCAGCATCTGAAAGCAGGGAGGTGGAAGAGTGGCTTTAGCAAAAGGACTGGTTGGCAGCAAGGCATGCCAGATTGCAGCAAGGCTATGACATGGCTCCACAGTGAGGAAGCATGCTGGCAGGGGGACCAAGTGGAAGGAGACAACTGTAAAAGGTGAGAACCTTACCATCGCTGTTGACAATGGGGTCGGCAGCTGCAGTGGTAACAGGACCACTCAGACGTCCTCCAAGAATCTGGTGCACTCTCTCCTCGAGATCCATGAGAGTGACCACTTGTGGAGGTCCTCCACCGGTTCGAAGCTGGTCTTTGCGAATCTTCGCCAGCTTGGACTGCAGGGGAAAGAAGGGGAAGTTATGTTACATGATGCCCTGAGTGATCATCTCATGCCCCCCATGGTGCAAGAGCCCTTACATGATGCCCTGAGTGATCATCTCATGCCCCCCATGGTGCAAGAGCCCTTACATGATGCCCTGAGTGATCATCTCATGCCCCCCTGGTGGAAGAGTCCTTACATGATGCCCTGAGTGATCATCTCATGCCCCCCATGGTTCAAGAGCCCTTACATGATGCCCTGAGTGAGCATCTCATGCCCCCCATGGTGGAAGAGCCCTTACATGATGCCCTGAGTCAAATGTGCATGTGTGTGCCCAGAAAGGGCCATGGGTGCTTGCTGACACATGGCCATTGGGGCATCGCGCACCCTGTAGCCATAAAGTCAGGTGCAGATGGAGGGATTCAGAAGTTTGAATAAACACCACTCACCCTCACGACCCGAGTGAGGTCATTGAATTTCTTCCTGCACTGTACAGGACTCCTGGTCACCATGCTGCTGGAGTTGACCCTCTGAGAAACACCCCTCCAAGCTCGGTGGTATTCCTTTTGATTCGGCCTCCTGCCATTGTCTGGGTACAGAACATCTCGACGGCGCTCCACTGCGGCCACCAATTGCTCCAGAGCCTCATTGCTGAAGCGCTCTGCTCTCTGTCTCACCTTCTCCATCTGGTCCAAGTTTTTTGTGCCAGAGAAGGGCCTGCGCCGAATCTGAGGCCTACAAGGCGCTGAGTGTGGAAGCTGAGGCTGACTGACCCACCCCTTTAAGAGCCGGCTGGCGCCTGGAAGTCTCGTGGTTATCGGTAATTGAGAGCACCTGCGCTGCGCTCGTCCACGCCGATATTGGGTTGCGCCGGAAGTTTTGCACCTTAGGAGTCCCGTGCAACATCTGAAGTTGCGCCTCAATCACCTTTGGAGGCGATGCAACCCAATATCGCGCCAGGCAGCGATAAGTTGCGTCTGGCTATAAACTTTGCGCAGCGCCAGTTCTAATGCCTCAAGCGGGGCTATACCCAATTTCTAGGCCTTTTACTTATATTTTTCATCCACACCTTTGTTTTGGTTTTTCCCTCCCTCCCCCCTTTCCTTTTTTTTCTCTCTCCCACATGGCAGCTGTCTCCCATTCTGCCAGCACATTTCACACCTAATCTAGAGCTGTCTTTTGTCTCCACTAGTCCTATCACCATCTCGTCTCATTCTGAATACCTCTTAATGGGCTAGATTTTCAGTTGCTTGCGCCAGCAATTAGCGCCTTAAGAGAAGTGATTTTCAGGCGCTATTCGTGTAGCGCCCGGGCGCAGCGCAGTTTGCGCCCCGCCCCAAATTAAGTTGCCCGTTAGTGCCGGCGCAAAGTTTAGCGCCCGCCCGGGTGCGCGCGCAGAAAATGACGTCACATCCTCGTGCAACGCCCTTTGGCCGCCCCGAATCCAAACTTCAGTCGGACTGCCCCATTCTGCGGCTGGCGTCCAGAGAGTTTGTAAAATGGAACGCAACACACCCTGGGGAGCGCAAATTAAAGGGCACTCCTCCTGCACTATAAACGGCAGTCTGCATGTGTTGTGTGGAAGGATCCAGTGTGTTGTTGTGAACGGTGTATTTATGTTTCCCACCATCACCACCACCACCACCACCACCACCACCACCACCTCCTCCTCCTCCTCCTCCTCCTCCTCCTCCTCCTCCTCCTCCTCATCATCATCATCATCATCATCATCATCATCATCATCAAAAAACACATGCACCCTTCCCCTTTAAGAGCTCACTGGCACCAGAGTGTCTGCCGTGCGCTGCGCCCGAGCTCGGGCGCTGCGCTCTGCACCGCCGGCTTAGCGCCTAAAGATAGTAGTGGAACGCCTCTTTTAGCGCTCCACCAACCTCTTAGGGCGAAGCCACTGAATTTCCGGCAACGGGGCGCTACTTTGGGGCGGGCGCTAACTTCGGGCGGGCGCTAAGGTTAGCGCCCCAAAACTGTCTATACTGAAAATCTAGCCCAAAGTCTCTTCTCTTTTGTTCTCTCCCAGCCTGGCCTCTTAATCTATTTCATTCCCTGTGCCTCTTTAGTCTTGATAAAGGGTTTTGACCCGAAACGGTGACTCTAATTTCTCTCCACGGATGTTGCCTGGCCTGCTGAGTTTTTCCAGCATTTTCTGTTGTTATTTTGGGTCCTAGCTATGCCAGCCTTTTCGTGGGATATGTGGAACATTCTTTGTCCAGGTCTACTCAGGTCCCCTCCCACACCTCTGTACATTGATGACTATCGGGGCACTTTCCTGCTCTCACCCTGAACTGGAAAATTTCATTCACTTTGCTTCCAATTTCCACCCTTCCCTCGCCTTCACATGGTCCATCTCTGACTCTTCCCTTCCCTTCCTCGACTTCTCTGTCTCCATTTCTGGGGATAGGCTATCGACAAACACCCCACAAATTCAGTGGGGCCCTTCCGTCGGCGTTACACCGGTTGCGCTGCGCCGGCACCGATGATGTCATCGGTGTGCGCAGCGTCCCGGTTGCCATGGTGACGGGCCCCAGCGCCGAAATTGAGTTGCGGCCGCCTCGCCCGTGGCAGCCGCAACTAAGATTTTTTCAACCGAGTCTTCCCCGAGTTAGCGCCGGCGCATTAAGGCCGCTTTCCCGCCGGCCGCCTGCCCGCACCTCCCTCCCCGGACTCCTCCACCCCCCCCCCCGCGGAACAGATGCGTCTGGCCTGCAAGCCCGGCACTTGTCCGAGGTGCCGGGCTCATTTTTTTCAATATTTGAACGGACAGCGGGCGGGTGCAGGCAGCTCCTCCTTAACTGAAGGAGGAGGCCTGCACTTCCCCAGCCTGCCGCACCGCATCGGGTCCCGCAGCGCCGGATTAGCGCCGCAATGCGGCAGTCAGCGCCCATTGGGAGGCGCTCACGCCCGCCAGTAGCGCCGGCAGCCGTCTGGGCGCGGCGCTACTGAATTTTTGGCGCGCGCAGGGGGACTTAGCGCCGGCGCTAAATTTCCAGCGCTAAAGCCCTGGCGCAGCGCCAACTCAATTTCTAGGCCATTGACTCCCACAGCTACCTGGACTACACTTCCTCCCACCCCGCTTCCTGTAAGGACTCTATTCCATTCTCCCAGTTTCTCCATCTCCATCGCACCTGTTCTGACAATGCCACCTTCCATACTAGTGCTTCCGATATCTCTTCCTTTTTCCTCAACCTCTGACCTCTCTATCCGCGGCCTCTTACACTGTTCCAACGGAGCTCAACATAAGCTCGAGGAACAGCAGCTAAGTTTTCTATTAGGCACTTTACAGCCTTCTGGACTCAACATCGAGTTTAACAATTTCAGACCATAACCTCTGCCCCTATTTTTTCAGCTGGCAGCTCTTGATGATTCTGCTATACCCATTTACACATCCTCTAGACCCATCTTTTGTTTCTTTTCTTGTCCCATTAGCATCTCCTTTTGTTTTGTACAATCGTACCTTTTGGGCTAGATTTTCAGTATAGACAGCTTTGGGGCGCTAACCTTAGCGCCCGCCCGAAGTTAGCGCCCGCCCCAAAGTAGCGCCGCGTTGCCGGAAATTCAGTGGCTTCGCCCTAAGAGAGTGGTGGAGCGCTAAAAGAGGCGTTCCACTCCTACCTTTAGGCGCTAAGCCGGCGGTCCAGAGGGATAGCGCCCAGGCGGGGCGCAGCGCGGGTGCGGTCATTTTTGCACTGACAGCAGACCCCGTGGTGCCGACCAGCTGTTAAAGGGGGAAGGGACGAATTGGTCTGCTGCCACGCCCTGCACACTGCAGCCTTGCAAAGAGGCCTCAACACTGCTGCTCAGCCCCAGGGAGTCATGGCAACGCCAGAGAAGGCCCGTCAGCGTGCCCTGCGCTTCTCAGAGGGTGATCTGGACATAATGGTCACAGCTCTGGAGGTGAGGCGCAAGATCTTGTTTCCAGAGAGTGGGAGGAATCCAACCCACCATGACTACACCAAAGCCTGGAAGCAGATCGCCCAGAGGGTGACGTTCACTGGCGAGGCCCCCAGGACCCACAAACAATGCCGTAAAAAATACAACGATCTGACCAGGATTGTGAAGGTGAGTAGCCTTTCCAGTCTCCTGCTCATTCTTGCATGTACACCTGACATGATGGGCAAAGGGACCTGAAAGTCCTATTGGCCAGCCCTCAGCCAGCAGCATTGGGACAGTCATGAGCATTAAATGGCCATTCGGCACTCTACACTTTGGCCAAGCTATTCCACCATGGGAGGCAGTGCACAGTACATCAGGGCTTCACTCTGTCCAAGCTATTCCACCATGGGAGGCAGTGCACAGTACATCAGGGCTTCACTCTGTCCAAGCTATTCCACCATGGGAGGCAGTGCACACTACATCAGGGCTTCACTCTGTCCAAGCTATTCCACCATGGGAGGCAGTGCACACTACATCAGGGCTTCACTCTGTCCAAGCTATTCCACCATGGGAGGCAGTGCACACTACATCAGGGCTTCACTCTGTCCAAGCTATTCCACCATGGGAGGCAGTGCACACTACGTCAGGGCTTCACTGCGCACTTACAGCCCGTCCTTTCTCTTGCAGGCTAAAGTAGCGTTTAATCGCCAGGCCCGTGCCAGGGGTGGCCGCGCCAAGCTGCAGAAGCTCACTCGGCTGGAGGAGCGCGTGTGTGTGCTCATGGGAGCCCGTGTGATTGTCCCCACAGCGTGCGGTGTATCCGACCCTCCACTGCCCGGCAATGGTAAGGACCTCGCCTTTTGGCCCTCTCGCATCGCACTGGCCCATCCGAGCTACCTCCTTTGCCACTGTCCCACCAATGCGCTGAATCCCACCAGTCCTAACTCCCTCGCTGACGCCGTCTCCTCACTCTGAAGCTACTCTTGTGCATTCCTGCTTTCAGCTGGTGACGACCAGGACCCTGAAGCTGCCAGTGACAGCACCTCCGACCAGGAGGAGGAGGAGGAGCAAGCCGGACCTTCGGGGGAACAGTCACGTCCCGCAGGAGAGGAGGAAATGCTTGACACCTCCTCACTGGACGAGTGCCTGGAGGAACTGTCGCAGGGCAATGCAGCTTCTGGGACCAGTGGCGTCCAGCCACCCAGCAGCCGTGCGCGTGGCCCGCGGCCTTCCCCCCAAAGGGGGGAAGGATCAGAGGGGAGTGCTGCTGCTCGGCACACTCGCCGTCACCAACGCGGCAAGGGTCCCCTAGTTCGGCCCCCTCCTCCCCAGCGGGAGAGTCGCGACTCCAGTCCGGACACCTTCACTTCGGAGGAGGTGCGGAAGCTGGATAAGATGGCCGATGACTCGGACCAGCGCCACACGGAGCTCATGAGCGTGGTGGGGCGCATGCCTGAGGCCATCGAGTCGCTGGCGACCAGTGTGCGCGAGTTCGGGGCAGCAACTGCCGCGAGTGACCGCATGCTGACTGATGCCGTCAAGACCCTGGCAGATGTGATGCGCGCGCACACCAGGACCACAGGGCCACTCACTGCTGCCACACGCGCTGTCTCAGGCAGGCATCGCCAGGGCAGCCGCCGCGCTGGACCATCCCAGCAAGCCGCCGGTCGGCTGATTGCTGCGGGTCCTGCAGTGCGGGCCCGGCCGAGTGCCACCGCGCCACAGCACCAGCCAGCGCATCCCAGATGCCAGCTGGCCCACATTGCGCCATCCGTCGCCGCCATTCCCCCTCTGGGGCATCAAGGGCAAGCGGCTGCAGCTGATGGTGGCCAGGCTCAGGTGCGCCACTCAGCAGACGGCCCCTCGAGGCCCAAACGCCGTGTAGGCCGCCCCCCAGCGGCATCTGGCGGAAGGGCATCTGAGCCTCAGGCGCCTTCCCCCAGCCTCGCAGCAGCCACTGGGCAGAGCTTGCGAAGGAGCAGCAGGCCGGGCAGGGGAGGCAAAAGGCTGGCCAAGGTCTCGCCCTCGCGGGCCACTCAGTAGAGGGTGTGGGCAGCTTTCGTTTAATATGGCGGTGGCCATCTTTATTTTGCCCATGGTTGTGCTTTTGGAGGGCTTATTTTTTGCGCTGGGCCGACGTTGAGGCCCGGTTTGAAGAAAGGTGGAGTGGCTCCTCCCCAGTTTGTGGGAGTGAGTCGTTTGTTGGGCTTTTTTTGGGGCCCGTTTATTGTTTTTGGGGATTCATGTGGGAAGGGCTTTTCATTTTTGTGCAATAAAAAATTATCTTTATTCATGCAGTCTCCATGGTTGTTCTTCTTAGTGTTTGTTGGCTTCGCCGGCTGAGGACTTGCGGAGCGGCTGCATTCATCTTCCCTCATGGCCCCTGGCCATTCCCTGACAGGGGGCTTAGAAGTACCGTGTAATAAGGTGGCGTCGTGCGGCCCTTGGCCCTGGTCGCTCCCTCCTGGGAACGTACTCCTGCTCCTCCTCCTCCTCCTCCTCCTCATGCTCCTCCTGCTCCTCCTCCTGAGGTGCTGGTCCAACGTCAGGTGGCAGTGCCTGAGTCCTGCGGATAGCCAGGTTGTGTAGCATGCAGCAAACCACCACAAATTGGGAGACCCAGTCCGGCGAATACTGGAGAGCTCCTCCGGAGCGATCAAGGCAGCGGAACCGCTGCTTGAGGACCCCAATAGTTAGCTCGATGATGTTGCGGGTGGTTTGATGGCTCTCGTTGTAGGCCTCTTCAGCAGCGGTCCTGGGCGCGCGGAGCGGGGTCATGAGCCAGGTGCACAAAGGATAGCCTTTGTCCCCGATGAGCCATCCTCTTGGGGGAGGCTGTGCCTGGAACATGTCATGCACAGTACTCTGCCGCAGGATAAAGGCATCGTGGCTGCTGCCTGGGAAGCTGGCATTGACTGCCATGATGCGCTGCTTGTGGTCACATACCAGCTGCACATTCAGAGAATGGTAGCCCCTCCTGTTGCGATACTGCTCGCTATGCTCCAGAGGGGCCCGCAAAGCCACATGCGTACAGTCAATGGCGCCCTGCACCAAGGGGAATTGCCCGAGTCTGGCAAATCCCAATGCGCGCTGATGCTGGCTCTCGAGGGCCATGGGGAAGGAGATGAATTGGCTTCTCCTTCTGAACAGTGCTTCGGTCACGTGGCGGATGCAGCGATGCGCGCCATACTGGGAGATGTTTGCTATGTCCCCAGCAGCGTATTGGAAGGAGCCGGTGGCATAGAAGTTCAATGCCACCGTCACCTTCACTTCCACCGACAGAGACGTCCTGCACCTTAGCTTTGGCCGCAGATCTCGGCGAAGCAGGTGGCAGATCTCTGCAATCACCTCCTTTCGGAATCGGAGCCTTCTAACACATCGCGCGGCACTCATGTTTAGGTAGGAGCGCTGCTGGCGGTATAGCCTGACTGGGTAAGGCCTACGTGGCCGACGCCTGTAGCCCCCTCTGCCTCTAGCCAGGGCTGCCCCTCTCACAATGCGTCTGCGAGCCCTACGGACATGGCGCTGCAGCTGCGCGTTGGCACCCCATGCAGCCCCCATCAAATCCTGGCAAACAGTCTAATTTCCAAATGGCCACTTGCAGCGCTATGGCCTGAGTCCAAAAATACCTGGCTCTTGCTGCTTGAAACCAGTTAGCTATCCTCCTTGTTGTGTCTCCAGAAATGCGTTGCACAAGACTGTTTTCTGAAAAAAGGATGGCCTTTATACTGGAGAGGACGTTCCCTTTAATTAGCGCCCCCCGGGGCCCGCGCTGGTTGTGTTGCGTTCCTTTTTCCAAACGCTCCGGCCGCCCGCCGCACAATGGGGCGGTCCGACTGAAGTTTGCAATCGAGGCGGCCAAAGGGCGTTGCACGAGGATGTGACGTCATTTTCTGCGCGCGCATCCGGGCGGGCGCTAAACTTTGCGCCGGCGCTAACGGGCAACTTAATTTGGGGCGGGGCGCAAACTGCGCTGCGCCCGGGCGCTACACGCATAGCGCCCGGAAATCACTTCTCTTAAGGCGCTAACTGCTGGCGCAAGCGACTGAAAATCTAGCCCTCTGTCTTTTAATCTCTCCTGCCTTCCACCCTATCACAGACCTTCCCTTTAGTTCTTTCTTCCCCTCCCCCCCTTTCCCTGTCCCTGCACTTGCTTAAAATCTGTTACATCTCTAACTTTTTCCAGTTCTGATGATAGGCCATCGACCCGAAACGTTAACTCTGTTTCTCTCACCACAGATGCTGCCTGACCCGCTGAATATTTCCAGCATTTTATGTTTTTAATTCATACACAGATATGCTTCCAGCGGGGGTTACTGGTCATCTATCAGGAGTGGAAACCCTGGCTGATTTTTCTCTTGCAATGCACAAGCCATTGTGACACTCTACCACTTTCGCGGCTGAGATTATCTAACTCAGTAGAAACTGAAAATTGATCTGGAGCACCTTGTGGTTTCAGTTATTCAGGGAAGGCCACTTCATAGAATCATGGAATCATAGAATAATATAGCACAGAAGGAGGCCATTCGGCCCATCTGTGTCCGCGCCGGCTCTTTCAAAGAGCAATCCAGTTAATCCCACTCCCCCACTCTTTCCCCATATTCCTGCAATTTTTTTCTCCTTCAAGTTTTTATTCAATTCCCTTTTGAAATCTATTATTGAATCTGTATCCGCCATCCTATCAGGCAGTGCATTCCAGATCCTAACCTCTCATTGCGTAAAATAGTTTTTCCTCATGTTGCCTCTGGTTCTTTTGCCAATCACCTTAAGTCTGTGCCCCCTGGTTATTGACCCTTCAGCAATTGGAAACAGTTGTCACTCTTTGGGTGGAAACATTTTTCCTGTTAACTTCTAAATTTACTTTTCACTAATTTCCTTTTATGTCATATAGCCCTATGTCATAACATAGATTGAAATAATAATTAGGTTTCACCTCATTTATATTGTTTGGTATTTTATAAGCTTTGATGTGGTCAGATTTTAATCCCTGATTTTAATTGTTCCACGATTGGCGGCCATGCTTTCAGCTGCCTTGGAATTCCTCCCTGGAATTCCCTCCCTAAACCTCTCCACCTCTCTACCTCTCTCTCCTCCTTTAAGATGCTCCTTAAAACCTACCTCTTTCACCAACCTTTTTGGTCATCTGTCCTAATCTCTCCTTACGTGGCTCGGTGTCAAATTTTGTTTTTGAGAACGCACCTGTGAAGCACCTCGGGATGTTTTACTATGTTAAAGATGCTATATAAATGCAGTGTTGTAAATCCTTTCACTCCTCCACAGCTCCTAGTATCTCACCATTAAGAAAATTTTGCAATTTGTCTTTCTCAGGTCCAAAGTGGATGATCTTAAGCTTCCCCACATTGAACTCCAGCTACCACAGTTTTGCACACTTGCTTCGTTTATCTATGTCCCTTTGCAACTTCCCGCTCCCATCCACATAACTTGCTGTGCCTCCTAACTTAGTGTCATCTGCAAATTTGGATATACAACTCCTTATTCTTTCATCCAAGTTATTAATATATATGGTGAAAAGCAAAGACCATAGTACAGATCCCTGGGGAACACCACTTGTCACATCCCACCAATCAGAGAACAAACCCTACTCTCTGTTCCCTTGCTCCCAACCAATTACCAACTCATGTTACAAGGTTACCACAATTCCGTGTGCTCTAATTTTTGTTAATAATCTCGTATTATCAAATGCATTCTGGAAGTCCATATAGGCAATTGCTTCTTTATAAATTAACTGCCTTATTCCATTATTGCATTACTTGCACAGAAATGTCATCATGATGAAAATGATACCGTTCTCTTCTGATATAAAAACTGAAAATGCTGGAACGGCTTCTCCTCCCGCTCCCACATCGTTACCTCTGGTGTCCCCCAGGGCTCTATTCTTGGTCCCCTCCTATTTCTCATCTACATGTTGCCCCTTGGCGATATCATCCGAAAACACAGTCAGTTTCCACATGTAGGCTGACGGCACCCAGCTCTACCTCACTATCACTTCTCTCGACCCCTCCACAGTCTCTAAATTGTCAGACTGCTTGTCCGACATCCAGTTCTGGATGAGCAGAAATTACCTCCAATTAAATATTGGGAAGGCCGAAGCCATTGTTTTCGGTCCCCGCCACAAACTCCGTTTCCTAGCTCTTATGTTCATTAATAAATAGACATTCTTATTATGAACACAGCTAGCTTTTGCTAGACACTTTTATTGAGCACATGTGGACTAGGTACAGTATCTGTAGAGGCTTCCATCTTGACTGCTGCCTTGTGGGTAGCGTATTGCCTCATGTGTAATGTAGTCTTAATATACATACAGCTGGGTAGTGTAGTCTTATACATACAGCTATATACAGCTCTACACAGCTCTACGGCTCCACCTAGTATCCACTATAGAATGACATGTTATTAATCATTACATCCCCCTTTCTTTGAGGTTTAACAAAATCAATATCAATCAACTTTCAAGAAAACAATAAAGATAATATCAGTAACACTTTTGTTAGTGCTCTATAAACATAAACATTTTCAAAACAGTCAACACATTTTCAAAGCTTTACATTGTACTCAAAGATTAAGTCTATCAGGCTTTTTTACTTCACGTGTGGATCTTCTCAACATGGGTAAGTCTGATGTGTCTTCATGAGATTGTTCTGGTGGTGAATGACAAGATGCAGTTGCGGCATTGTCATCGATCTGCTCTTGTATAGATCGAGGTCTCCTTGCGATCTTTGCTTGGAGAGGGTTTCAGTGTTTCCTTCACTCTTCATGCCATAACTCTCAATGTAGTCAATGCACTCTTGAAAAACTGCTGGGAGCTGGATCCCATCATACAGCATAGTCCTCTCAGCAGCCTCGGCTAATGGAACACCAAAGATTGGCCTGAGGGAAGAAGGAGCATCCACCGGAACTGCTTCCTGCTCTGGTGCAGGCTTCTTCTTTTTCTCTTTCCACTGCTTAACAACATCTGCTGCGGTTATATCTTTGGACTTTTTCTCCTTGTGTTTTTCCTCTTTGTGCTTTTCTTCCTTTGGCTTCTCTTTGACCTTAAAGTCTTTTTCTTTCTTCTTGGAGAAACTAGGCTTTTTGAAGACATGGATACCCTTTGGCCTTTTCATCCTTGATGGGCTCTCTGCTTCATCACCTGAGTCATCTGGTCTGCTTATGGCACAGTTTATACGGTAGACTCTCTTGACCAGTTCTAAGTCTTCACAAGCTTTGTCACCTAGTATCGAATCAAGTCTTTCAGCCACAACAGAAAACATGAGATGATGCACTTTGTCTTTGACTGTCACTTTAAGTCTGCATACACCTAAGCTATCTATTTTCTGTCCATTATAGCTCTTCAGTAGTACTGACTTTTTCTGTATTTTGGGCTTTTCTTTCATATTTTTTATGTCACTCATACTGATTAAGTTTGCTTTTGCCCCAGTGTCCAGTTTCAATGTAACTAATGCTCCATTTATCTGCAGTGGGATCATCCATTTGTCCACTTTTACTGCATTGACTTTATGTTCAGCATTGTCCATTTCTGAGGGCTGCACATTTTCTGTATCTTTTTTGATATCGTCACATGACACCATTCCTGCAAAAAATGTCTCACTTAAATCAGTGTCCTCAATCACATTAACTTGTTGCCCTTTCGTTGTTTTTACTTTTGAAAAGCATTGTTTGGCAAAGTGATTCTTTCCATTACACTTTGTGCACATTTTTCCAAACGCTGGGCATTGTCTTAACTGGTGTTTGTAACCACAGCGTTTACAATTAAAAATTTCATCCTCCGATTGCTTTTCATTTTTGTTCTGCCCATGTTTCTTCCCCTTATAGGACACAGCACCGACAGCAGCATTATCACTCATTACAATCGCATCATTATTGATTTCACCGAAAGTCTTCGCGTGCTTTCGAGCTAGCTCGCTGGCTTGGCATATTTTCACTGCATTTTCCAAATTTAGTTCGGTTTCTCTCAACAGACGTTCCCTGACTTTTTTATCATGAATACCAAACACAATCTGGTCACGAATCATGCATGATTTCAGCTCAGAGAAATTACATGTCTGTGCTTTCAGTTTCAGATCAGTTATAAAGCTATCAAAAGTCTCATTTTGTTGCTGTGTCCGAGAACGGAAGATGTATCTTTCATACGTCTCATTCTTTTTGGGAGAGCAATGTGCATCAAATTTTTTTGGCACATCTTCTAATGTTTCTCTGTTCTCCTCTGGATTAAATACAAATGTATTAAATACCTCTATCACCTGTGGGCCTGCAACCGTAAGCAGCAACGCTATCTTCCTTGCGTCTGGCTTCGTACCGAATCCAATGGCTGCAATGTAGAGTTCGAATTGTTGTTTAAGAGTCTGCCAATTGTAGTCGATTTTTCCTGTGAGTTTCAAACGCTCTGGTGGCTTCAAATTCTCCATGTCGCTTTTCACAATTTTCAGCAGATCTTCACCATCCTGGTACCATGTTATGTTCATTAATAAGTAGACATTCTTATTATGAACACAGCTAGCTTTTGCTAGGCACTTTTATTGAGCACATGTGGACTAGGTACAGTATCTGTAGAGGCTTCCATCTTGACTGCTGCCTTGTGGGTAGCCTATTGCCTCATGGGTAATGTAGTCTTAATATACATACAGCTGGGTAGTGTAGTCTTATACATACAGCTATATACAGCTCTACACAGCTCTACGGCTCCACCTAGTATCCACTATAGAATGACATGTTATTGATCATTACACCAGCTACAGACTCTATCCCTCTCCTGTCTGAGGCTGAACCAGACCATTCGTAACCTTGGTGTCATATTTGACCCTGAAATGAGCTTCCAACCACATAGCTGCAGTATAACTAAGACAGGCTATTTCCACCTCTGTAACATCGCCCGTCTCCGCCCTTGCCTCAGCTTATCCGCTGCTGAAACCCTCATCCATGCCTTTGTTACTTCTAGACTTGACTATTCCAATGCACTCCTGGCTGGCCTCCCACATTCTACCCTACATAAACTTGAGGTAATCCAAAACTCGGTTGCCTGTGTCCTAACTCCCACCAAGTCCCATTCACCCATCACCCCTGTGCTCGCTGACCTATATTGGCTCCCCATTAAGCAACGCCTCGATTTCAAAATTCTCATCCTTGTTTTCAAATCCCTCCATGGCCTCACCCCTCCCTATCTCTGTAATCTCCTTCAGCCCCACAACCCCCCGAGATATCTGCGCTCCTCTAATTTTGCCCTCGAGCATCCCTGATTATAATCACTCAACCATTGGTGGCCGTGCCTTTTGTAGCCTCGGCCCTAAGCTCTGGAATTCCCTGCCTAAACCTCTCCGCCTTGCTGCCTCTCTTTCCTCCTTTAAGACGCTCCTTAAAACCTACCTCTTTGACCAAGCTTTTGGCCACCTGCCCTAATTTATCCTTATGTGGCTCGGTATCAACATTTTTTGTCTTATAATACTCCTGTGAAGTGCCTTGGGATGTTTTACTACATTAAAGGCGCAATATAAATACATGTTGTTGCTGTTGAAATGCCTAACCGGTTAGTCAGTATCTGAAAGATAAGTTAACATTTCGGGTGAGACCTTTCATCAAATTTGCTTGGCTTCCTAGATCTTTATGTTCCAACATCACACGTTTTGACGAAAACAGTGTCCCTTTAAAATATGGCCTAGGAGATAGTGCAGTGGTCGTGGCTATTTCTTTACTGGAATGAGGGGACTGATTCTGTTGCGCTGATTCACATATTACTGTCAGGATGCCATTGCTGTGTGATAGACCTATCCCTCAGGCTGTTTACACTGCTGGAGTTCAATCAGTTTTATACTTCATTGATTACTGATAAGCAGCATGTGTTTCTCATTCTTTAGCACACTTCACTGTGATCATCACTGACACAGGCATAACAGGCAGGGTTAACATGTAAACAATTAACTTCACACCCAGTTCATTAAGTACATCTTCCTCGCAGTTGATAGAATGAATTTGGAAAAACTCAAGTTATCGTATCCACTTCGGGCTGATTGTACTTTTTAATAGGTTTAAAATATGAACTAAAATAAATTGACAAATTATGCATGTTTTAATAACTACCATTTATTAATCACCATCAAAACCAGAATTTTGTGTCACTCTGCTATCCCAGCCAGTCAAAATATATAAGGGGTAATTTTATGAAATCACACTGCCTGGAAGCATGTATTAGGAATCCAGGCATGTGATCCACATGATTTTTCACCCACTAATTATAATAGGCATAAAATCGAAAGCACATTTCTAAATTACTGTTATGCTGTCTCAGTGGATGCGGTGCCACGCTGAGCACAATTTCCTGAAATTGTTTCTACAGTTAGCCATGCTTGTCAACATAGCAGACAGAAAAGTTTCATCCGAACACATTAGCACGTACATTATTATCACAAAGCGCCAATTTAACCCTATGTGATCAACGTGAAACTTGTGACTTAAGGAATACCAGAAACTGACAAATTTAATGTGCTATGGTTCGTGGCCTTTTCTTGTTCCATGCTTTCTTATCTGGTTTACCACATTGCTAAGCTCACATTCCAGTCCTGCTTACCAATTCTTTTCAATGCATTCCTTACGTGTGAATGGTAATGTGACTGTCCGGTGATAATTCACTGCAGTAAAGTTTAAAATATTTATTGGTAAGGGAGAGGACAACCAGCCAGGTTTTGCACCCGGTTGTTGTTTAATGGTCCCTGCTGGAAAATCCATCAGTATGGATATTGAGAGAATCCAAAATCAGGCTTGGCTATGATGCCTGTTGTGGTTGAATAGCCTGTCAACACTCACTGTCCAGGCTCCCACATGAAGATTGGACACTTGGGGAAGGCATGTTGTCATTCTTCATGTAGAAACCTAGACAATGAGGTCTGGATATTAAACCTCCCTCTCCGCAATGGGGGGAGAGGGTCGGGGGGCGGGTGGGTGGTTAAACAGTGAAATACGCGCAACACGATCCCAAAGTGCCTGCCACCTTTTTACGGCGACCGATATCGGACCGTCCAAGTGTCCCACCGTGGAGAGGTGGGACACTTAATTAAAATATTTAAATCGGGCTCCCAAAATTGGAATTTACTGCTACTGCCAGGGTTTGAGCAGCGCTTGTGGTCCAGAAAGAGCAAGAGTGCTCCCCCCAGGACCCTTAACGAAGCCCCAATTACCGACCTCTCTCCCTTCACGATCGCGGCCTCTCTCCCCTCACGATCATGGCCTCTCTCCCCTCCCGATCGCGGCCTCTCTCCCCTCACGATCACGGCCTCTCTCCCCTCATGATCACAGGCCTCTCCCCTCATGATCGCGGCCTCTCTCCCCTCATGATCGCGGCCTCTCTCCCCTCATGATTGCGGCCTCTCTCCCCTCCCGATTGCGGCCTCTCTCCCCTCACGATCGTGACCTCTCTCCCCTCACGATCACGGCCTCTTCTCCCCTCATGATCACGGCCTCTCTCCCCTCCCGATCGTGGCCTTTCTCCCCTCATGATCACGGCCTCTCTTCCCTCCCGATCGCGGCCTCTCTCCCCTCCTGATTGCGGCCTCTCTCCCCTCACAATCGCGGCCTCTCTCCCCTCCCGATCGCGGCCTCTCTCCCCTCCTGATCACAGGCCTCTCTCCCGTCATGATCGCGGCCTCTCTCCCCTCACGATCGCGGCCTCTCCCCTCACGATCACGGCCTCTCTCCCCTCATGATCATTGCCTCTCCCCTCACATTCGCAGCCTCTCCCCCCTCCTGGTCACAGCCTCTCTCCCCTCCTGATCGCGGCCTCTCTCCCCTCACGATCGTGTCCTCTCTCCCCTCACGATCGCGGCCTCTTCCCCTCATGATCACGGCCTCTCCCCCCTCCTGATCACAGGCCTCTCCCCCCTCCTGATCACAGCCTCTCTCCCCTCCTGATCGCGGCCTCTCTCCCCTCACGATCGTGCCCTCTCTCCCCTCACGATCGCGGCCTCTTCCCCTCATGATCACGGCCTCTATCTCCTCCTGATCACAGGCCTCTCTCCCCTCCTGATCACAGGCCTCTCCCCCCTCCTGATCACAGGCCTCTCCCCCCTCCTGATCACAGGCCTCTCCCCCCTCCTGATCACAGGCCTCTCCCCCGTCCTGATCACAGGCCTCTCCCCCCTCCTGATCACAGGCATCTCCCCACTCCTGATCACAGGCCTCTCCCTCCTCCTGATCACGGCCTCTCTCCCCTCACGATCATGGCCTCTCTCCCCTCACGATCGTGGCCTCTCCCCCTTCCTGATCACAGGCCTCTCTCCCCTCACGATCGCGGCCTCTCCCCTCACGATCACGGCCTCTCTCCCCTCACGATCACTGGCCTCCCTCCCCTCACGATCACGGCCTCTCTCCCCTCACGATCGCGGCCTCTCCCCTCACGATCGCGGCCTCTTCCCCCTCCTGATCACGGGCCTCTCCCCACTCCTGATCACAGGCTACTGCCCACCCCTGATCGAGGGCCTCTCCCCCCTCCCAATCACGGGCCTCTTCCCCCTCCCAATCGCAGGCCTCTTCCCCCTCCCGATCATGAGCCTCTCCCCCCCTCCCGATTGCCAGAGCTAATCCCCCAGGGATCATCCCCAGCAGCCTCCTGCCGCTGGCGTTCCCTCCCACCCACTGGCCAGGCTGTCCATTTGGGCAGCTGCTGGGCAGGAGACGGACCTCTACAATGTTAATGAGCTCTTGTCATTCAGATCGGCAGGACCTCTGCGTCCCCAGTCTTGACGGATTCTTCGGCTGTTTTTGGTCTCACCCTCTTCGCCTCCCCGGGGCCCGAGTGTTAGCACACCAATCAATGATGAAGCATCAGAACCAAGCCCAAACCTGTCCTCAATTAGCTTTCCCCTCACCCTGCATCCACATGTATGCACTTTCTATCAGGGGTCAATGGATAGCAATCAGCAGCAGTAAGCATGGTTAATTTTTCCTTCCCTAACAGAAGTACACCTAAGAAAGAAAAATTTTGCATTTATATAGCGACTTTCATGTCCTCAGGATATCCCAAAGTGCTACAAGAATTACTTTTGAAGTGTGATCACTGTTGTTTTGGTGAAACCGTATCAGATTGTGTAAGGTTTGATCAATAGTTCTAAAGAAAACAGTGCAATGTTACCAACTCCTTATTTCCATAAGGAGCTACATTAAATGCATAAGAGGCAATTTTAAACCTGCACTCCAGATGTACAATTTAAAATCACCTGTGGAACTTCCCCCCGAGGTCATGCAGCCGTCCTGCAGGTTCCGATTTTAACCTGCTCTTCTAAACAGGAGGGAAAGACATCCATTAGAAACTGGCGGTGTCCTTCTGTAAATAGGCAGATTGGGCTTCGATGACGTCCTTCAGGACCCGACTGCTATTTTAACCAGAGGCCTGTACGGAGTGGCTTTCCTGGCAGGCTAAGCTGCAAAGGGTAAAGTAATTTGTGGGGCCAGCAGGAGAAGGAGTAATCTTCCAGGCCCACAAGCAAAGTTTAGATCTCCCCTCCCCTCCCCCTCCCCATCATGAGACCTTTGGTCCCCAGCGGCGGATTCTTGCCACACGACATTGCGCTCCCGTCCGCTGGCTAGCTGCCACTTCCTGCCAGTTTCAGGCAGGCGACTGACTGATGCTATGCCGATTAGGCCTGGGAGTTACAATTTCCCAGGCCTCGCGCTGCCAAGGCCGGTACAGTTTGATGACCGCCTCAGTCCCCGCCCGCCTGACTATAGCCCCGAGTTAAAATCAGGACTATAGTTTTTCAGCAGTCATTGACAGTCTTTAATTTAAAAATTAAACACAATGTTGGGTGTCACAACAAGCCGGCATCAGGTTTTCACTAATAACTAAACATGTGAAGCTGGATTTTAGTAATCACAGATTTCTGGTCTCAAATGGGCCAATATTGCAACGATGGCAGGAAATAAGACATATAGGAGAGGCAGCTCACGAGGGCCATCGGCCTCTGTTGGAGAGCTGTGTGATGAAATATGCCATTCATCACTCATCTGTATTCTCTGTGTGATTGTGCCTGTGACTGTGGTTTAGTTTCAGTTTCATTTCCCTTACCTCAGTTCCGTTTCCTCACCTTGTATTGTATTGTGTGTAGGGCTCCGCCCATACCTGGCCCCTATGTAAGCAGGCTCAGCGTGCCTCACATCCAGTACTGCAGACCTCTGGATGGAAGACACCTCTCCACTGTGTGTTACCTTCTAAGTTAATAAAAGCCTTGTTTTGTTCCGCTAACATTGAGTCTCGGATTTATTGAGGCACATCAAGCTGGTCCCCTGCAACACGTTGTTACAATGTAAAGGTGCCTAAAAATGTTATCGTGGCCCTCTCCAAACCTTTGGGTGAACTATGTCAACTCAAATTGAGCAAGGATTTACAGAAATAAAATGCATCAGTAGAAGCAAAGTTTAATGGGACTCCAAATTAAATATGGAATTACTCCAGACATAATCCATGCAAAACTGAGACTAACAGACAAGCATTTACGTGGCAAAGTGACTGACTGGTTTTATGTTTTCTTTTGTTAACTTGTCAAATGTATCTAAACTACTGCCGTGTAAGGCAAAGTGGAGACACTTGTTGCTGTGAGCTCAATATAAACATTCTAAATTAAAGTAATTTCAAGTTTTCCCTATAACTAATCCCAAAGGGTATGGTTAACACAACAGCATTGCAATAACATATTTAACAAGTCATCTGTAGAAAGTTGTTATTTTCATTATTTGGCAAGTAAAATACAGTACTTGTGTCAGAATAGTTTGGTTTTCCCCAGTGATATTAGTTAACATCTCTCAACAAAGGGGAAGAAAAAAGGTGGCCCAAAGAATGTGTCATATTTTATCAGAAAATATTTTGAAAGAGCAATTGTCAAAAAGGTGTCTTTATACAAGACATGAAGCATAATTAGTTAGACATAGATCATAATTAGATGGCCCAGTAAAATATTTGGAATTGTTTGAGCAGATTAGCCAAACATTGCAGATGCAACACTTAGCTGCAGGGCACAGTTCATCTGAGATCATTGGTTTTAGCATGAGGCCTGTAACTCACAAATAGTCAGAAAGCCAGCTTGCTGTCCTCTCTCTCACCCGTGAGTCAGAAAGTTCTGGGTTCAAGCCCCATTCCACGATCTGGAGACTAACACTTTAGTGCCGTACTGAGAAAGTGCTGCATTGTCAGAGCTGCTGCTCTTCACATGAGATGCTAAGCAGAAGCCCCGTCTACCTGTTGATGTAAATGTTAAGGATCCCATGACAATATTACTCTCTCCCAATTGGTTTAGCCATGGATATGCTGGCTGCTTGGTTTTGAATGCAGCAGGCAGTTATGAAAAGCTAACAGGCTGTAGCATCCATCTGAAGGGTAGAAAAATAGTAAACAAAGGAGAGTCATTTGTGTAGGGCTGAGTCAAATAGATTGAAATCTTTTCAGAAAGACAAGGTAGATTTGCTAGCATGCACAGTTAGTAAAGAATACAAAAAAAAACTGCAAATATCAAATTTATTTAGAAAACAGGATAACTTCTATATCATGACCTTTATTATTTTTCTTATTGAGCAGATTGTTAATAGAATCTCTACTGTAACTACAGTCTACTCTTCATTTGAATTATTTAAATTAACTGCTAATTCAATTAGAAATCATGCAAAAATGTTACCTTTGAAACTGCGTTGCATTTGGTAAGGTGTCACACAAGAGGTTGTTACGCAAGATTAGAGCTCATAGGATTGGGGTAATATATTAGCTTGGATTGAGGATTGGTTAATGGACAGAAACAGAGAGTAGGAATAAATGGTTAATTTTCAGTTTGCCAGGTTGGAACTAATGGGGTGCCGCAAGGATCACAAGGCCTCAGCTATTTACAATCTATACCAATGCCTTAGGTGAAGGGGCCAAGTGTAATGTATCCAAGTTTTCTGGCGATACACAGCAAGATGGGAAAGTATATTCAAGACGGAGATCAATAGATTTTTGAACACTTAGGGAATCAAGGGATGTGGGAATAGGGTGGGAAAGTGGAGTTGAGGCAGAAGATCAGCCATGATCTTATTGAATGGCGGAGCAGGCTCAAGAGCCCGTATGGCCTACTCCTGCTCTTATATCTTATGTTCTTATGTTCTTATTAGGACAGAAACAGGCCATTCAGCCCAATAGATCCATGCCGGTGTTTATGCTCTACACGAGCCTCCTCCGAATTCTCCTTCAAGTGGAAACATCTTCTCTATATCTACCCTATCAAAGCCTTACATCATCTTTAATCTTAATCTATCAGGTCAACCCTCAGTCTAGTGAAAAGAGTCTCAGCCTTAATTTGAATATAAATTCCCAACACAAATGTGTTCTGAACAGTAGGATTGTGATCCTGTGATCAGTATCAGGTTACCAGGTGGTGCACTCCTTCCCCACCTGAGTGCATCATCAAGTGGAGCTGAAGAGTAGTTTGAGTGGAGCATTTTGGAACTTTTACTTGTATGACCTATAAGGAATTTGTTTGAATTATGTTATATAATATTGCTATAAGGTCATAGTTAGTTTATAAGGGATTACCTCGCAAGGAAATGCAACATTTTTGGGCTTAACATTAAAGCTGGTAGAAAATTAAGCAATGGATGGAGGCCTTGGTGATTTGAAATGTTAATGAACTATCCAAAGTGAGATGGGACAGCCATAGGCTTTGAGACAATAGGGATCATTGGGTATCATTCATAAGCTTTTCTCACCATTAGGATGGAAAGTTTATTTATGGCCTAAATGGCCAAGAATAGTTTTATTCAATGTACCCAGCAGGGGTTTAGCTAAACAGACATTACTGGTGCCATGAACTCCTATTCTGAAGGGGAGGCATTTTGTTCAGGGTGGCAATTTTAATTAACAGGTCCTCTGGCCAATCCTTCACACACAGAGTTAAGGGGGGAGTCAAAGGATGCTCTTTGTCTCTGTCTCTGTATCTCTTTCTCTCACTCACTCTCTCTCCTTCTCTCTCTTTCTCTCTGGCAGACAGTGACACCAGACTGATTATATGAATGTGCACTACCTTGCTTGTGAGTTTTGCCTAGAACAGTGGCAGAGCTGTGCTTTTATTGTTTTCCATTGAATGAGAAGTAATGGGAAATTCAAAGATTTCACCAAAAACTGTATTCTGTTCATTCACATATTTTATGTAAAATAAACCAGCTTGTTGACTTATAATCAGGCTTCGTCTCTCTAGAGTGATTTTCAGTCCTTTTGTTAAAGGCAAGAGAACGCACATTGCAACATGTGTGCATTGACAGTAGTCAGTACATTAACAAAGGTTCTATATTACAATCCCTGGGTCACAGTATTGTATAACTTGATATCAGGCAGTAAAAGTGCACTCGGGATCAAAGGGGATTGATGTTTGCTTGTGGGAGTGACCAGCAAAGCTGAACTGGAAAGAGTATTTAGTGTAAAGTCTGCAAAATTGTAACAGGAAACATGACTAAACAGAAGGGCAAGACCCTTAGCAATGAGGAAAAATACAAGATCATCAAATATGTGGAGGAATATTCTGGAGAAATGAAGGAAATTGTGGCACAGAAATTCAACATCCCTCCTACCGCCCTCTCCACCTACCAGAAAAACAAAGGGAGAATTACAGCTGATTCCCAGCAGAATTTTTACAGCCAAAGCTCCTCAGCTTTCCCAACATTGAATCAGCTTTGCTGAACTAGTTCAAGTAATTCATCTTCCTGGGCTATCCGACCTTGTTTTGCTGGAAAAGGCAAATTAATTTGCAAAGGAATTTTGAACCAGCCCTGTTTCTGCATTGTGGATTAGCCACTTCAAAAATTGTCCTGCAATTAAGTCCGGATCCACACATGGAGAGGCCAGCAATGTTCCCACAGAAAGTGGCAAGTAATGTTCCCACAGAAAGCATCGGCAACTGGGCGCATGATAACATTCCTGAAATGTTATCTCACTAAAGGCCCAAAGATATCCTTAATGCGATGAGTCTGGATTTTTTTTTACAATTTACATCCAAACAGAGTGTTAGCTTTCATCAACAAAAAATGCTGAGCTGGGGGAAAAAATTCCTATTGTGCTGGCACAACTAAGGAAAAACAAAAGCTACTGCTGATTGGCAATGCCAAAATTCCCAAAGTTTTTGTGTTGTTGTTTCTCAGCCTGTAACCTACAGAAAGAACAAAAAGGCGTGAATGACTGGTGCTTTTCTTAGGAGTTACTGCATCACTTTGAGTGGCACATGGCATTACAAGGCAGAAAGGTTGGCTGGATACTTGACAACTGTGGAGCTCATGTAAAGCACCTGTCTCTCAATGCTAATATTATTACCTCCAAACACAATGGCCAGCACAAATTGGGCACAAGGAACAATCCCAACACATGTAGGCCCGAGGCTCATCCGATATTGGCCCTCGTGCCTCATTTAAATGAGATTGACGAGCTGCAAAAGCATGCTAGGTGTTCCCAGGCAACTTGCCAGCAAATCGGCATTGGATTTTAGGTCGCTGCTTCGCTGGCAGCAACCATCAGGTTGCTCGTGCTGGATGGGGGGAGCAATCAGCAGGCAGTAGGGGACCGAGCAGGGGCTGGCAACGGTCTTTGCCATTATATTGGAGTCGCTAGAAGCACTCCTGCTCCTCCCTGCTCCACATTCAGGTAGAGCATTTTTTAACAAACTTACCTTTTTGGTGGCAGCCTCCAGTGGTCCCCTTAAGGACGCCTGGTTAGGCCTCAAGTAGACCATGTTCAGGGCAGAACTGGCATTAGGCCCCTTACTTGCATATGCAAAGGGACTAATGCCTGTTTCAGACAAGTGCCTTGGAAATCTCTTTTTATGCCTTTACCAATATGGTGCGTGGTGCACTTCCGGTGTGGAATGGGCGCACGCATGTCACCTACCGTATTGAATGCTTTGGAACCCCTTTTACACCTCTAAAATGGGTGCGACCTCGACCAATTTTTTGGCCAATGTCTGTGATGCTGATTTTGATTTATGCTACAAAACATTACAAGAAATGTTTGGCGCAAAAAGTGATTACTGTGTATTATATCATTTTTTGTTGGATATTGTGCAGCTGATCTACATGATCCATTCATCGTGGGAGGAGCTGAATGCAGAATCCATTGTAATCTGTGCACCTTATCTTTAGATGGATTGTGTATTGGAAAGAGTTCAGAGAAGGTGACATTGAAGATTAGGGTTTATTTAGTATCTTGGCAGATTGAAATTTCTCAATAATTTTATTAGAGTGATGTGGCTATTGTTATGTACAAAAAGTAGAAAGGATTATTCTGGAAACTTGTTTTCAACGAGGAAAAGATGATTTAGAGGGGAAAATGACCTAGTTCTTTAAAGGAATTATGTCATTTTAGAAGTTTTACCTGTGGTTGCTTGGTTCTCCCAGGAGATGGAATGGTTGGGTTGAGGCCATTATTAGCCAAATTATACCTGGACTGAGCAAACCCCCTTGGTAGGGTGAATAAACCTTTTCTTGTTCCATGCTTTATTATGTTCTTTGTTCACTTTAGCTTCTCACTTCTATTCTCAGTCCCAGTGTGCACTCAATTCAGCCTCACAACCTGAAGCAGAGATTTGAGAGACGTTGAAGTAATATTGTGAATGAGACAAACACAAATAAGGAACAGAATTACTGTTTCTTTGGGATTCAGTATCAGATTCACAACAGAGATCATAAAATATAGGCATTATTGAATCTGAAAATCCAGTTCTACCAAGATGCCTATATATCAAATACATCAAACCTGATGTTAAATACATCAAACTATCAGTAATATTCAGTTGGCCAGCTTCTGATATAGTAAAGCGCCTTGTATTTTCATATCTGGTAAAAAACCTGGCCCCAAAAAAATTACAATAGATACTTTGTAAGTTTGCGTTCAAAACAAAGGGAAATGTAATCAGACTGAGAAAAACAATTTGATAGTTTTTTGCAAGAGTGGATGATATTAGCAGTGTTTTTCAGCTTATTGACCTGAAAATTCTTGGGGATCTGTTCCGTTGGCATAAGCGAGGCAGAGAGGGACATGTGCGCACCAAAATCGAAGAAGCCTGACCCTGTAACATGGCACGATGTTCTTTGTCCCAGAAGCAAAGTCACTTGGCAGCTCACATGTAAAGTGCCTCACATCTTGTAATGCATTCTAGCACACTGAAGTCTCACAATTTAGGTTCTTGATCCCATACACATACCACTACTACCATCCATTCTATGGATCCTGGCTGAGTGTGACTACAGGATCTGGAGATTGCAGCAATCAATTTCCACAATGCATTACTCCTGTAGATAGCAAACAATGCCAGGGGATGTCAGGCTGCAGGAGGAGTCTGTGCCAAAATCTGGAATTGACAGCAAGTGAAGAGGAAGCATGCCCATAATTGACTTTTGCCTGGTAGTTGGGGATGGAGATGTAGGAGTCTCTGTTTCTTCAGTGGGTTTGTGAAAATACCTTTTCTTATTTAATGTTTCCATGTATTCTTCAATCTTTCCACCAGCTACTACCTTTGCTGCTCAAGAACACCAAAGTTAATAGTGCTGTTCTTTCCCGTCCAGAGGCTGCAAACCTGAAAACAGCAGGGAAGAGCAAAACATTGCCATCCCCTCTACCTCTGGCGACCACTTACCCACCCAGCATTCACCCTCTCTCTTGCACTCAGCAGCCCAGAGACACCCACTTGAGGTGGTACAGATAGTGTAGATGAGAAATTGACATGCAGTGACACACAGAGCATAAGGAAGCCAGAAGATGCAGATGTGTTAGCGGAGCCATAATGTAGTTGAGCAGAGGTGTAAGACATGTCAGCCTCCGGCTGCAGACCATAAGGAGTTCTGCCTTGAAGAGAAGGATGTTGGCAGAGCATGGAGGTTCAGCGTGGACTCTCCAAGATGTGCGTCAAATGGCTGGGATAGCAGTGGAGTCCACTGCCTTGCAGTGCGCCAACTCATTGCAGGACTGCCTGAAATAAGTGGCATTTGTAGGAGCCTCTGAAAACATTCCCCTGTGTCATGAGAGAACCTGCAAATAAGTCAACTCAATGTGGAGGCATTGCATGAAGGATTGCAGGTCTTGGGGGAATATCTGGAGAGCTCAATGCCAGCTGGATGGCAAAGTATACAGGGCAGCATCTCTGAGGCATTAAAAGATATTCGGCTGACTCGCTCCCAGAGATTTAAGGATATTTCTGATTCCGTTAGGTCTGTTCTTCCACTGATGGCTGGTAACCAAACTCCTGTTTCCAGTACCAGTGGAGAAACTAATGTGCGTGCCTTAGAAGCTGTCACCCCACACAGCAGCAGCACAGAGGAACATTCCATTGGCTCCCTGTGAAACCTTCATCTTTGCAGGACCAATCTACCATGGTACCCAAAACAAACAGTTAGACTTTCCCACGTTCTTCCCAGGACTTGGAGACACTGAGAGAAGGGCCAGCCACATCCCATGAGGCTCATAGAGTTGCCGCATGGAAACATAGAAACATAGAAAAATAGGAGCAGGAGTAGGCCATTCGGCTCTTTGAGCCTGCTCCACCATTCAATATGATCATAGCTGATCCTCTATCTCAATACCATATTCCCACTCTCTCCCCATACCCCTTGATGCCTTTTGTGTCTAGAAATCTATCTATCTCCTTCTTAAATATATTCAGTGACTTGGCCGCCACCGCCTTCTGTGGTGGAGAGTTCCACAGGTTCACCACCATCTGAGTGAAGAAATTTCTCCTCATCTCAGCCCTAAATGTCCTACCCCATATCCTGAGACTGTGACCCCTTGTTCTAGACCTCCCAGCCAGGGGAAACATCCTCCCTGCATCCAGTCTGTAGCGCCCTGTCAGAATTTTATACGTTTCAATGAGATCCCCTCTCATTCTTCTAAACTCTAGTGAATACAGGCCTAGTCGACCCAATCTCTCCTCATACGACAGTCCTGCCATCCCAGGAATCAGTTTGGTGAACCTTCGCTGCACTCCCTCTATGGCAAGTATATCCTTTAAGGGTATATTAAACTATTGGGCAGTTTAAACCGGAAGTAGAATCCGGGTATAAAAGGGGAGGGGCTAGTGCTGTGCACGGAGTTCTTTGTGCATTGAGTGCTGCTGGAGTTTTGGTAAGTGGGAGAAAAATCATTCAAGTGTATTTTGTGAATTTTAGTGTGTTAAGAAGTCAATTATTTGAAGTAAGTTTAATTTTTTAAGGGTATATTAAACTATTGGGCAGTTTAAACCGGAAGTAGAATCTGGGTATAAAAGGGGAGGGGCTAGTGCTGTGCACGGAGTGCTTTGTGCATTGAGTGCTGCTGGAGTTTTGGTAAGTGGGAGAAAAATCATTTAAGTGTATTTTGTGAATTTTAGTGTGTTAAGAAGTCAATTATTTGAAGTAAGTTTAATTTTTTAAGGGTATCTTAAACTATTGGGCAGTTTAAACCGGAAGTAGAATCCGGGTATAAAAGGGGAGGGGCTAGTGCTGTGCACGGAGTGCTTTGTGCATTGAGTGCTGCTGGAGTTTTGGTAAGTGGGGGAAAAATCATTTAAGTGTATTTTGTGAATTTTAGTGTGTTAAGAAGTCAAATATTTGAAGTAAGTTAAATTTTTTAAGGGTATGTTAAACTATTGGGCAGTTTAAACCGGAAGTAGAATCCGGGTATAAAAGGGGAGGGGCTAGTGCTGTGCACGGAGTGCTTTGTGCATTGAATGCTGCTGGAGTTTTGGTAAGTGGGAGAGTTCGGGCAAGTGGGAGGTGAGGGTCTGTTTTCTGCTCTGTTTTTCCCCCCACTCCCAGGCTTAGACAGCACTGCGGAGGCGGTGCAGCGAGACGAGTCAACCAAACAGGCCCCACAGACAGTATTCAAGGAGGAGGTTGGTGATCAGCTGGTTGGTTGGTTTTCTTCCTTCTCTTCTCTTTTATCCCTTTAAGTTGGTAAGTCCTATTGAATAGTATTATCATCTATATCCGGGCAGGGTCTTCATAACTAATAATAAGAAATGTAATTAATTATATAGAATGGAGCAGGTGATGTGTTACTGTTGCGAGATGTGGGAGCCGGTGGACCCCATTGAGGCTCACGGTGATTACATCTGCAACAAGTGTTTGCTGCTAGAGGAACTCAAGTTCCATGTTATGGAGCTTGAGACCGAGCTTCAGACACTGCGACACATCAGGGAGGGGGAGAAGTTCCTGGACTCTATGTTTCAGGAGATGGTCACACCTATGAAGTTAATTACTGCAGATGTAGTCTGTGGTCAGGGACAGGACGGTGTGACTACGAGTGAGGAAGGCACAGGGATCCAGGATGTAGTGTTGAAGGAGACGCAGCCCTTGCTCTTGTCCAGCAGGATTGAGGTTCTTACTCCCTGTGAGGGCGGGAGCGGGGACTGCAGGGAGGATGAGCAACCTGGCCACAGCACCGTGGTACAGAGGGCCATTCAAGTGGAGGGAGTAAAAAGAAATGTTGTAGTGGTAGGGGATAGTATCATTAGGGGGATAGATAGGGTTCTCTGCAGTCAAGAGCGGGAGTCCCGAAGGCTGTGTTGCCTGCCCGGTACCAGGGTTAAGGACATCTCTTCCGGGCTGGAAAGAAACTTGGAGTGGGAGGGGGAGGATCCAGTTGTCGTGGTCCATGTTGGTACAAATGACGTAGATAGGACAAGGAAGACGGTTCTGTTAAAGGAGTATGAGCAGCTAGGGGTCAAATTAAAAAACAGAACCTCAAGGGTAATAATCTCTGGGTTATTGCCTGAGCCACGAGCGAATTTGGCTAGGATAAATAAAATTAAAGAGTTAAATGCGTGGCTCAAAGACTGGTGTGGGAGAAATGGGTTTTGCTTCTTGGGACACTGGCACCAGTACTGGGACAGGAGGGAGCTGTTTCGTTGGGACGGACTCCACTTGGCCAGTGCTGGGACTAGAGTCCTGGCGAATCATATAACTAGGGCTGTAGAGAGGGCTTTAAACTAATTAGTGGGGGGGAGGTTTCTAGAGAGCAAATAATAGAAATGACAACAGAGAAGGTCATAGACTTAGGTAGCAGTGGGGGAATTAAAAAACAGAACGTGTCAGGAAGGGACAGAAGGTATGGAGTAAAACGTCAAGTACTAAAAAGGGAAAAAACAGGAACTAAGTGTTACAAAACATATTTGAAAGTTCTTTATCTGAATGCACATAGCATTCATAACAAAATGAATGAGTTAACGGCACAAATAACGACATATGGGTATGATCTTGTGGCCATTACAGAAACATGGCTGCAGGGTGACCATGACTGGGAATTAAACATACCAGGATATTTAACAATCAGGAAGGACAGGCAGGAAGGGAGGGGAGGTGGGGTGGCTATGTTAATAAAGGAAGGAATCACTGTAATACAGAGAAATGATATTGGGTCAAAGGAGCAGGATAGTGAAACAGTTTGGGTGGAGATAAGGAATAATAAGGGGAAAAAACACTAGTGGGTGTAGTCTATAGGCCTCCGAACAGTTGCAACTCTGTTGGACGGAGTATTAATCAGGAAATTGTTGAGGCTTGTAATAAGGGAACAGCTATAATTATGGGGGATTTTAATTATCATATTAACTGGACAAATCAAATTGGGCAGTGCAGCCTTGAGGATGAGTTCATTGAGTGTATTAGGGATGGGTTTCTTGAGCAGTATGTAACTGAACCAACCAGGGGGCAAGCAACCTTAGATTTGGTCCTGTGTAACGAGATAGGATTAATTAAAAATGTCCTAGTAAAGGATCCCCTTGGAATGAGTGACCATAACATGGTTGAATTCCATATTCAATTAGAGGGTGAGAAGGTTGGATCTCAAACAAGCGTGCTGAGCTTGAATGAAGGAGACAATGAAGGTATGAGAGCGGAATTGATTAGAGTGGACTGGGAAAATAGATTAAAGGGTAAGACGGTACATGATCAGTGGTGTACATTTAAGGAGTTATTTTACAACATCCAAAAAATATATATTCCACTGAGGAAAAAAGGGTGTAAAAGAAAAGATAGCCATCCGTGGCTAAGTAAAGTAATTAAGGATAGTATCCAACTAAAAACAAGGGCATATAAGGGAGCCAAATCTAGTGGGAGGATGGAAGATTGGGAAGTCTTTAAAAGACAGCAAAAAATAACTAAAAGATTGATTAAGAAATGGAAGATAGATTATGAAAGTAAATTAGCAAAAAATATAAAAACAGACAGCAAAAGTTTCTATAGTTATATAAAAAGAAAAAGGGTGGCTAAAGTAAATGTTGGTCCCTTAGAGGATGAGACCGGGAAATTAATGGTGGGAAACATGGAGATGGCAAAAACACTGAACAATTATTTTGTATCAGTCTTTACAGTAGAGGACACTAAGAATATCCCAACACTGGACAAACAGGGGGCTCTAGGGGGGGAGGAACTAAATACGATTAAAATCACTAAGGAAGTGGTACTTGGTAAAATAATGGGACTCAAGGCGGATAAATCCCCTGGACCTGATGGCTTGCATTCTAGGGTCTTGAGGGAAGTGGCGGTAGGGATTGTGGATGCATTGATAATAATTTTCCAAAACTCACTGGACTCAGCAAAGGTCCCGGCAGATTGGAAAACTGCTAATGTAACACCCTTATTTAAAAAGGGTAGTAGGCAGAAGGCTGGAAACTATAGACCTGTTAGCCTAACATCTGTGGTTGGTAAAATGTTAGAGTCCATTATTAAGGAGACAGTAACGGGACATTTGGATAAACATAATTTAATAGGACAAACTCAGCATGGTTTCATGAAGGGGAAGTCATGTTTGACAAATTTGCTTGAGTTTTTTGAGGAGGTAACATACAGGGTGGATAAAGGGGAACCAGTGGACGTAGTGTATTTAGACTTCCAAAAGGCATTTGACAAGGTGCCACACAAAAGATTATTGCTCAAGATAAAAAATCACGGGATTGGGGGTAATATTCTGGCGTGGGTGGAGGATTGGCTCTCTAACAGAAAGCAGAGAGTTGGGATAAATGGTTCGTTCTCAGATTGGCAACCAGTAACTAGTGGTGTTCCGCAGGGGTCAGTGCTGGGTCCCCAACTCTTTACAATCTATATTAATGATTTGGAGGAGGGGACCGAGTGTAACATATCAAAGTTTGCAGATGATACAAAGATGGGACGGAAAGTAGTGAGTGAGGAGGACATAAAAACCCTGCAAAGGGACATAGACAGGCTAAGTAAGTGGGCAGAGATTTAGCAGATGGAATACAATATTGGAAAGTGTGAGGTTATGCACTTTGGCAGGAAAAATCATAGCGCAAGTTATTATCTTAATGGCAAGAAACTGGAAAGTACTGTAGTACAAAGGGATCTGGGGGTCCTGGTGCACGAAACTCAAAAAGTTAGCATGCAGGTGCAGCAAGTGATCAAGAAGGCCAATGGAATGTTGGCTTTTATTGCTGGGGGATGGAATATAAAAACAGGGAGGTATTGCTTCAGTTGTACAAGGTATTGGTGAGACCGCACCTGGAATACTGCATACAGTTTTGGTGTCCATACTTAAGAAAAGACATACTTGCTCTCGAGTCAGTACAAAGAAGGTTCACTCGGTTAATCCCGGGGATGAGGGGGTGGTCATATGAGGAGAGGTTGAGTAGATTGGGACTCTACTCATTGGAGTTCAGAAGAATGAGAGGCGATCTTATTGAAACATATAAGATTGTGAAGGGGCTTGATCGGGTGGATGCGGTGAGGATGTTCCCAATGATGGGTGAAACTAGAACTAGGGGGCATAATCTTAAAATAAGGGGCTGCTCTTTCAAAACTGAGATGAGGAGAAACTTCTTCACTCAGAGGGTGGTGGGTTTGTGGAATTTGCTGCCCCAGAAGGCTGTGGAAGCTACATCATTAAATAAATTTAAAACAGAAATAGATAGTTTCCTAGAAGTAAAGGGAATTAAGGGTTACGGGGAGCGGGCAGGAAATTGGATATGAGTCTAGGTTCGGAATGGTCATGGCCCTGTGGGTAGTGGAGTGGGCCCAGGGGCCGTGTATCCTGGTTCTGCTCCTACTGTGTTCTAATTCTGTGTTAGATTTCAGGAGATGGTTTTATTCCTGTTCCTGGCTGGGGTGGAGATCGCCTTTACAGAAGGTAAGTACTGTAGAAAATATAGGGACAGTGATCTCCTGGAAGAATTTCGATCGCCTAGATGGGTCGGAGAGGAATTTCCCAGATTTTTTTCTCCCAAATTGGCCATTGGGTCTTCATCTGGTTTTTCGCCTCTCCCGGGAGATCACATGGGTTCGGGTGGATGCAGAGTGATAGAAGGTTTGAGGTTAGGATCAGATCAGCCATGATCTTATTGAATGGTGGAGCAGGCTCGAGGGGCCGATTGGCCTACTCCTGCTCCTAATTCTTATATTCTTATGTTCTTATGTTCTTAGGTAAGGAGATCAAAACTGCACACAGTACCCCAGGTGTGGTCTCACCAAGGCCCTGTATAACTGCAGTAAGACATCCTTGCTCCTGTACTCAAATCCTCTTGCAATGAAGGCCAACATACCATTTGCCTTCCTAACTGCCTGCTGAAACTGCATGTTTGCTTTCAGTGACTGGTGTACTAGGACACCCAGGTCCCTTTGTACATCAACATGTCCCAATCTATCACTATTTACATAATACTCAGCCTCTCTGTTTTTCCTACTGAAGTGGATAACTTCACATTTATCCACGTTATACTGCATCTGCCATGTATTTGCCCACTCACTCAATTTGTCTAAATCGCCTTGAAGCTTCTTTGCATCCTCCTCACAACTCACAATTGCACCTAGTTTCATGTCGTCAGCAAACTTGGAAATATTACATTTGCTTCTCTCATCCAAATCATTGATATATATTGTGAATAGCTGGGGCCCAAGCACTGATCCCTGCGATACCTCACTAGTCACTGCCTGCCACCCCGAAAAAGACCCATTTATTCCTACTCTCTGTTTCCTGTCTGTTAACCAATTTTCAAACCATGCCAGTATATTACCCCCAATCCTATGTGCTTTAATTTTGCACACTAACCTCTTATGTGGGACTTTATCAAAGGCCTTCTGAAAATCCAAATACACCACATCCACTGGTTCTCCCTTATCTACTCTACCAGTTACATCCTCAAAAAACTCCAGTAGGTTTGTCAAACACGATTTCCCTTTCATAAATCCATGTTGACTTTGTCTAATCTCGTTGAAATTTTCTAAGTGTCCTGTTATCACATCCTTTATAATAGACTCTAGCATTTTCCCTACTACTGACATTAGGCTAACCGGTCTGTAGTTCCCTGTTTACTCTCTCCCACCTTTTTAAATAGTGGGGTTACATTTGCCACTCTCCAATCTGCAGGAACTGTTCCATAATCTATAGAATTTTGGAAGATGACAACCAATGCATCCACTATTTCCATGGTTACTGAAATGTATATACCTTTAAGGGGGGGACGATGTTTTACAGCTCATGTATACTGCAGTACCGGCAGAGATCACACCTGTATATAACACTGAGTAGTAATCTGTACAGATCAGTTGCAGTTTGAGCCACGTTGAGTAAACACCTGTTGTACCGTTCTCCGCAGTCCATTTCTTATTATACACGGACGTAACATTGGCGACGAGGCAGGTTCGAACCTACCTGCAACTCTTCATCACCTCCTGGGGATTCGTTCCTGGAGATCAGTGGATTGGAGGTCAAGGCCAGAGACTCGGGCGTCGACCACGGGCAACCGCCCAGTCATCCAGCAGAGACTCGAGAATTGCGGGGGAGGCTGTCGAGAGCCAGGCTTGGCTTTCCAGTCGAGGTGGTCCAGCGAAACGGGCTGGCAACAGGTAGTACGCAGACCCTTCCCGGATGGCGGCGGGCTAGAGCCCGACCGAGCGGCACAGCAAAGGGCCGAGAAGCGTCGACGGGGAGAGAGAGAGAGGGCAGAGCGCACAGGGCGCAGCCGGTGTTCAGGGGCCGAGCAGCATCAGAGAGAGGGAGAGAGAGACGCGCAGAAACTCGTGAGGCGCCGCCATTGCCACGAGGACCGCCGAGAGTGGCGTTGGCAGCAGCGCAGGAGAAGCGCGCGAAACCTACAGGGTGCTGCCATTGCCACGAGAACCGCCGGGAGCGGCGTCGGCAGCAGCGGGGGAGGAAGGAAAGTGCGGGAGACGCCATTTTAAGCCATTGGGAGACGCCATTTTAAACCACACCCAAAATGCCGAAGAGCGACAGTATCACTGCATTTGACAATGAAGTCGAAGAATGGGCTACATATGTCGAACGAATAGAGGTGTACTGCAAGGCAAATGAGGTGTTAGATGACAAGAAAGCGTCGGTAATGTTAAATTTAATGGGTGCAAAGACGTATGGTTTATTACGAAATCTAGTAACCCCAACGAAGCCAATGGAAAAGAGTTTTGAAGATATAGTAACGATACTAAAGGAACATTTAAACCCCACACCGCTGCTGATAGCAGAAAGATTCAAGTTTCACAAACGGAACCAGCATAAGGATGAAAGCAATGCTGATTATTTAACAGAACTGCACAAACTATCGAAACACTGCCAGTTTGGAGCGGGACTGGCAGATACCTTAAGGGACAAGTTTGTGTGTGGGCTTCAAAGTGAAGGAACCCAGAAACGGCTTTTATCTGAAAAGGACCTTACGCTGGAAAAGGCTTTCAGCATTGCGGTATCATATGAAGCAGCAGCACGGGGCGCTGCAGAGATACAACAGAGACCGCAAGATTATGGCACAAACGAAATGTCATATTGAACAGAGAAGTGCTATCGCTGCGGCAGAACAACACACGACCAGAATGATTGCTGGTTCAAAGACAAAGTGTGCAGACAGTGTGGAAAAGTAGGACACATAGCACGAGTCTGCAGGTCGGGAAAGAAAACCAGCAATAAGAAACCGACCAAAGAGAAGTACAAGAATGTACATCAGATGACGGAGAATAGTTCAGACGAACAAAAGAGTGATAACGACTCCGAAAGCAGGGAACTGAGTTGTCTGAAACTACATAATGTGATCACAACGGAGGATCACCGAACCATTTGGGTCACTCTCAAGATAGCAGGAGTCCAGGTAAAGATGGAATTGGACACAGGATCAGCTCTAACAGTCATAAACCGATGGGACTACGAGCGGCTATTCTCACACATACCCTTGAGAGACACAAAAATTATTTTGAAGACGTACACGAGGCAAAAAGTCTACCCCAAAGGAAAAATAAGGGTGACCGTTATATATAACGGTAAGGAAACACCAAAACTAGACCTGTATGTATTGCAAGATGGAGGACCACCATTACTGGGACGTGAATGGATCCGGAAAATACAACTGGATTGGCATTCCATACAGGCACTGACTGTGGCTGACAAAAAGGATGACGACGTCACACCTGGGTGACTGTCAAAGATCCTAACTGACGCGAAAGAAGTGTTCCAGCAAGGACTCGGAACACTAAAAGGCATGACAGCGACAATTAAAATTGAAGAAAACGCAAGCCCAAAATTTTTTAAGGCCAGACCGGTACCTTATGCGATCCGCCCAGCCGTTGAAGCAGAGCTGGAAAGTTTGGAACGTTCAGGTGTACTGTCCAAGGTAGACTGGAGCGAGTGGGCTACACCCATCGTCCCTGTGATGAAAAAGTCATTGAGCAGCACGCCTGGGGAACCAAGGAAGGTTCGCATCTGTGGGGACTTTAAGGTAACAGTGAACCCGATCCCTCACACCGTACAATATCCACTTCCGCGGATTGAAGATATTTTCGCCTCGCTATCTGGAGGGAAACGCTTCACTAAGATTGATCTGGCCCAGGCGTATCTGCAAATGGAGGTAGAAGAAGCATCAAAAAAATACCTCACAATCAACACCCATAAAGGTCTCTACCAATACAACTGGCTGGTATTCAGGGTAGCATCAGCTCTGGCTATTTGGCAGAGGGCAATGGAACAAGTCCTGCAAGGGATCCCAGGGACCCAGTGTTATTTGGACAACATCCTGGTCACGGGCGAAAATGACAGTGATCACCTTGCCAACCTGGAGCAGGTGCTCACTAGATTGCAGGAATATGGGCTCCGAGCTAACCGCCCCAAATGCGAGTTTTTTTAGAAAACGGATCTCATATTGTGGCCACGTTATCAATAAAGAGGGGTTACATAAGTCCCCAGAGAAGATTGAGGCAGTAGTCAAGGCTCCAGCACCGGAAAATGTGTCACAACTGAGGTCGTTCCTCGGGCTGGTAATCTACTACCATAAGTTCTTGCCAAATTTGTCTACAATACTACACCCACTGAACACCCTACTGCAAACTGGGGTGCCATGGAAGTGGAATGACGAATGTAGACGAGCTTTCCAGAAGAGCAAAACACTAATCACATCGAAAGAGGTATTGGCCCATTACAACCCAGCATTACCAATTCGGTTGGCGTGTGATGCGTCACCCTACGGCATTGGAGCGGTGCTGTCGCACAAATTCTCGGACGGCTCAGAGAGGCCAATAGCCTTAACTATGCCCAGATTGACAGGGAGGCACTCAGCCTAGTGTGGGGAGTGAAAAAGCTCAATCACTATCTGCACGGGCAGAAATTCACCTTGCTGACTGATCACCAGCCTCTTGTCTCCATTTTTAATCCGAAGAAGGGCGTTCCGGTGATGACTGCGCAACGACTACAAAGACGGTCACTTTTTCTAGGGGCGCACCACTATGAGATTGAATATAAGGGCACGAAACAGCAAGGAAATGCTGATGGGCTATCACGCCTGCCACTGCCAACTGCGGAGGAAGCACCAGCAGTGGATCCTGTCAAAATATTCCATTCGACTATAGTTGAATACCTACCGGTAACTAACGCTCGTATAGAAAAGGAGACCCGAAATGACCCGACACTGTCTCGGGTATATGATTTGACGGTGAAGAGATGGCCAGCACATGGCAACTCACTGTTGCCAGCATTCTCGACAAGGAGAGCACAGCTGTCAGTGTGCCTGGGGACCTTGAAGTGTGGATCCCGAGTGGTAATTCCACCCAAATTAAGGGATAGAGTGCTCAATGAGCTTCATGAGGGTCATCTGGGAGGGGTAAAAATGAAAAGCCTAGCCAGGGCTTATGTGTGGTGGCCGGGAATCGATAAACAAATCGAGGACCTGACCAAGAGCTGCTCAGGATGCCAGAAAGTCCAAAATGCACCACCACAGGCCCCTCTACACCCATGGGAGTGGCCCTCATCTCCATGACAACGGGTGCATATTGATTTTGCTGGTCCATTCATGGACTCAATGTTTTTAATAGCCGTGGATGCGCACTCGAAATGGCCTGAGGTCATCAAAATGTCCTCCACCACCACGGAGAAAACTATTGCAGTCCTACGGACCATTTTTGCCAGGAATGGCTTGCCAGAACAGATTTGCTCCGACAACGGACCACAGTTTGTGTCCGAAGAGTTCCGGAGGTTGTTGAAAAAGAATGGGGTAAGGCATTACACATCCGCCCCGTAGCATCCAGCCACAAATGGATTGGCTGAGAGGTTCGTACAAACCTTTAAGAAGGCAATAAAGGCTATGTACAATGACAACATTCCGCTGCAGCATAAGGTGGACAATTTCCTGTTCGCCTACCGGAATGCGACACATGCAGTCACCAACCAGGCCCCAGCCATGATGTTCTTTAACCCAAGGTTAAGATCTCACCTGGATTTGCTCAGACCAAACGTACGAAAAGATGTTGAGAGTAAGCAATTCCAGCACATCCATGAGAAGCCAACAAGGAGCTTCAATGTAGGGCAACCAGTCTTGGCCCGTGACTACCGAACAGAAAAATGGCAGCCAGGAACGATATGCACACGGCAGGGCTCACTAATGTACACAGTGGACGTTGGGGAGAGCATCGTCAGGCGCCATGCTGACCAGATCCTAGAGTCACAGGAACAAGTCAACCCCATGCCTCGCCCATACGTACCTGGTGATGAACCCGACGTACAGGTCGCATCTACCCCAGAAACAGTAGCATCGGAAGCTGATGAACCAACCGACGACAGGGGGCCAGAATCGCCTCCGCACCAAGAGCAAGACACTCGGAAAAGGCGCTATCCAGAAAGGATCAGGAAGCCTCCCCAAAGACTGAATTTATAAATAGACTATTTTCAGCTAATGTTGCATGTTAAAAGTGTTAATTGTAATTAGTTTGATATTTAATTGTTAAATGAGTGTTATGGTACTGTTAATCTAAAAGGGGAGGAATTGTAATGTATATACCTTTAAGGGGGGGGACTATGTTTTACAGCTCATGTATACTGCAGTACCGGCAGTGACCACACCTGTATATAACACTGAGTAGTAATCTGTACAGATCAGTTGCAGTTTGAGCCACGTTGAGTAAACACCTGTTGTACCGTTCTCCGCAGTCCGTTTCTTATTATACACGGACGTAACAGTTACCTCTTTTAGTACTCTGGGATTCAGATTATCAGGCCCTGGGGATTTATCAGCTTTCAGTCCCATTAATTTCTCCAGCACTATTTTTTTACTAATACTAATTTCTTTTAATTCCTCCTTCTCACTAGACCCTTGGTTCCCTTGCATTTCTGGGAAGTTATTTGTGTCCTCTTCCGTGAACACAGAACCAAAGTATTTGTTTAATTGCTCTGCCACTTCCTTGTTCCCTATTATAAATTCTCCCGTTTCTGATTGTAAGGGACCTACATTTGTCTTCACTATTCTTTTCTTTTTACATACTTGTAGAAGCTTTTACAGTCCACTTTTATGTTCCTTGCAAGTTTACTCTCATACTCTATTTTTCCCCCCTTAATCAATCTCTTGGTCCTTTTTTGCTGAACCCTAAACTGCCCGCAATCCTCAGGCTTGCTACTTTTCTGGCAACTTTATATGACTCCTCTCTGGATCTAATACTGTCCTTAATTTATTTTGTTAGCCATGGTTGGGCCGCTTTTCCTTTTGTGTTTATGCGCGGAGTTGAGGTAGAAGATCAGCCATGATCTTATTGAATGGCGCAGCAGGCTTGAAGGCACGAAGGGCCGAATGGCCTACTCCTGCTCCTATTTCTTATGCTCTTATAATATTTTTCAGCAGTCATCTACATCTATGTATCAGCTGTGGCTCAGTTGGTATTACCCTTGCCTCTGAGTCAGTAGGTTGTGGGATCATAGTCCCACTCCAGAGATTTGAGCACATAAATCTAGGCTGACACTCCAGTGCAATACTGAGGGAGTGCGCCACTGTCAGAGGTGCCGTCTTTCAGATGAGACGTTAAACCGAGGCCCCGTCTGCTCTTTCAGGTGGACGTAAAAATCCCTTGGCATTATTTCGAAGATGAGCAGGGGAGTTATCCCTGGTGTCCTGGCTAATATTTATCCCTCAATCAACATTGCTAAAAAAACAGATTATCTGGTCATTAGCACATTGCTGTTAGTGGGACCTCGCTGTGCACAAATTGACTGCCATGTTTCCTACATTACATCAGTTATTACACTTCAAAAAAAGTACTTCATTAGCTGTAAAGCGCTTTGGGATGCTGGTGGTCATAAAAGGCACTATATAAATGCACGTATTTCTTTTTTTCTCAGACTCCAGAACCTCAGGTGGCACGTAGAAGAAGTGTTAGGGTGCGCACCGTGACAGATCCAAGTTATATTTTTGTAAATAGTTGCAACAAATCACTGGAAAATTTGATGTAAAGTCTGCTTCATGTTTGGTGTTCGTGTATGACAATGAAAAATAGGTAATATGCTGAAGTTGAGGCCTCAGATTAGGATGTAATGGCTAGCTGAGAGGAGCAAGGATTTTACTTAGACCATAGTGAAGATGATGAGAGGAGGCAGATCTTTAATGGGCTGAGGCTTCCAAATAGTAGAAATATATATCTGTGAAGGTGTGCCAAATAAATCTGTCTCTCAGCTGTCTCGTAGCAACTGCCACTGCACCTGTTTCTTGTTCTTCATGAACATTGTCTTCATCGAGCTCTCTGGAACCCTCTGGGATATCTAACATCATCCATACAACACACCACCACAATTCCAGACCTAGCCAGACAATGTACAAACATATTGTTCAATTCTTATCCTTGTTTTCATGTGTAATCATTGTCACACTCCTGTGTAGCACTGGTAGTCCTCCAAAGAGGCATTATGAGCCATGGGAGTATCGCTTGTCACCGAGCAGCCACTCTACCCTATGCCCCTACAGCTGAGACACAATGGCCTAGAAATTCAGTGCCCTTAGCGCCGATTTTGCGGCGCTAGAGGGCCTAGCGCTGCAATTGGCGCCGGCGCCTAAATTGCATGGGGCCCTTCCGCCGCGGTAGACCGGTAGCGCTGCGCCGGCACCGATGACGTCATCGGTGTGCGCAGCGTCCCGGTTGCCATGGTAACCCGCCCGAACTGGGAAATTGACTTGCGGCCGCCTCGCCCGTGGCAGCCGCAAGCAACGTTCTGGCAGAGGTGCCTTGCACAAGTTTGCGCCGGCGCATTAAAGGCCCCGCGGCGGCCGGCCGCTTTCCCGCCGCCCGCCTGGCCGCAGCTCCCTCCCCGGACTTCCCCCCCCCCCCACCCGGAACAGAAGCAAGCCCGGCACTTGTCCGAGGTGCCGGGCTCATTTTTAATAAGATTATCGCGGGCCGCGGCCGGGTGCAGGCAGGTCCTCCTTAAGGGAAGGAGGAGGCCTGCACTTCCCGAACCTGCTGCACCGCAGCGGGCGCCGCAGCGCCGGAATAGCGCCGAAATTCAGCGCATAGCGCCAGTTTTCAGGCGCTAACAGCTTTCAGCAGCGCCGGCAGCCGTTTGGCCGCAGAAGTAGTGAATTTTTGGCCCGACCAGCGCGACTTAGCTCCGGCACTAACTTCCGGCGCTAAAGCCGTTGCTGCGCCAAAACCCAATTTCTAGGCCAATGTGTTTAAAGCACCAGCTCCCAGCATATCATGAATTCACATGCAAGAAGATGTTTATTTAGGGATTAGAAGCCTTTGCAGATCATATAAATATGGGGGTTTACATTTGGGGTTGCAATGCCACAGAGGTGCAACAATAACCCCAGCAGCCCTGGGGAATCTGACAATTCAGTCACCTGTGTGGGAGTACTGTCAAATTGTATAAATTGAGCTACCCCAGCAAAGCGGGCATTGATGACTTTCCTTATGGAGGAGTGCTCAGAAAATTGTCAAATCTGTCAAAATTCCCTTGTGGCTCCCTAGAATGAGCCTGTGGCATAAAATTTGAGAGTTGTGGTCACTGCAACAAGTAGAGCCCTTTCAAAGCTTCATGACTAAAGTGCAGCCTCCTGAAACAGAGCTCCAGGGAAAGGTCTTGGAAAGTGTGCCTGGGTCTGTAGATCCTGCTGGATGGGCAATGCTGGGATACTCTGGCTCTCTTCTGGTGCTGCCTAATTAATCTGGCTTCCCTTACAGTCTCCTGCTGCTCCTCTTCCTTCAGCATATATTATCATATAAAGTGGAATTCCCATTGAAAAACCAATTGGACAGCCCTCAAATGGCAGCTTATCTTGAAATAGGATGCTTTCCAGGGGTAATGCATCAAGTACAGAAGTTTCCTGAGTATAAGGGTGATTTATTTTTTGCAATACCTGTAGTGACTCCCAAGATATGGTCGAAAGTCTCCACAAGCAATCTCAGTTGAGCAATGTCCCTTTAAACAAAGACTTCCGCCTTGATGAACAGGTCCTGGCAAACTGTGCCTTTTAAACAGGGTGGGCGGAAAGGCGGAGGTCATGGAAACTAGTGTAAGTTTCGCAAAATTCAGGCAGTTCCCCCCCGAAGATTATTTCATTAAAAGAGACCCTGGTTGGACTGATTTTAAAAATCCAGGGGCACACAAAATGGCTGCGGTCAACCTCGTGACCAAAAGCCTGTAAGTTCCAATTGTGGACTCTGTGACAAGCTAACAGCTTGGGTATTTTTGATGCCTGCGAGATCACGAAACCAGACAGAACTTTTACATTTATGTATTGGGAGCAAACTCAGTTACATTCAGGCCCCCGTTTACAGGCCATCAAGCTTGTTTACTCAAACGATCCAAACAATCAGCGGAGCCATCCAGGTTAGGCTGGCCCCATCGAGGAATCTGTTGAACAAAGGAGAGCAGTTATGGGACCGTTTGAAGCTATTACCGGCCATCTAAGTCGATGGGCCAAGATCGACACCTTTTGTTCAATTCCAGCCCGCTCAAATCAGACAAAGGATGAGCTGATTTAGCGCGTGAGATAAGGGCTACCGAGAGGAGTATAACTATAGCCCCTCAGGAAGCCATGCTCTCTCTCTCTCCTTGCCTCCCGCGCCCTGCCTGCCACCACCCCAGGAAGAGGACCTACGAAGAAGAGCCCGTCCCGAGAGGTGAAATACCCTGCCAGAGACTATTTTATTACTGGGGTATTTTCACCTGGACGGTATCCTGTGCAGCACTGAAACCACGTGGCATCGAAAGGCAGCAGGGCAAAAAAGCAAGATTCTCATCTGTTTAAACGACTCAGACTGGTGAGCATGGAATTCTGACTCCTCATAAGATAGCCTAGCGAGGTTTAGAGGGTGGGAGTTAAGGGGATTGCTAAAATTGTCATTTTAGTCATTTTCCCTCGATGTGCCATTTATTTCCCATCCCTATTAAGTGTAAGTGTACTGCATCCATATTATCCTTTGTATAGTATCATTCTCTGGTAATAAAATCTTGGTTTTTCTTTGCACCAAACCACTGGTCTGCTCGTTTTCTATATCGCTACCTGAAAATAAGTCCGGTGGTCAGAACTCAAAAGGGGCTCAAAGCAGGTAGTCAGAGGCATAACTGACGAACCCAAGACACCCACACAGTAAAACTCCTTACAGAATGGCGACCCCGGCAGGACCATCGGCAGCAGTAAGCGATATAGCAGACAGTGGTGTGGATGAAGGAACAGCTCTGGAAGAGAGGTTGTCTGATTATGTTTTTAGAAAGGTGAATATCACCAAGAAGTGGATAAGCACTCTGTTAAAGGCTGAGCATTCGATAGATGCTGCCGCCCAGTGGACAGAGAGTAAGAAACATAAAAGGTCAATAGAGAAAGCAGTGTGGCTAATGTGCTACAAGAAGCAGGTCCTACTGTTGGACGGAGTTGTAGCGGCACAGGCTGCCAAGCTTAAGGAAGCAGCCCTGGAAGTCCAGGATAAGGAAATAGAGATTCAGGATAAGGCCCTAGCGGAGGAGAAATTGTTAATTGCCCTTAAGACGCTAAATCAGGAACGAGCGCAGACGGCAAGGGAACACCAAGCCAAAATAGAGCGCCTAGAGCACCAGATTAGTGAGGGCAAAAGTTACACGAGGCACAAGCTGGAGTATCTGGAGTGCCAGGTTACCGAGGCCAAGAATAGTGAGATAAGGTTGCGGGAGAAGAACGCCCGCTTTAGCCAAGAAATACAAGAGCAGGAGGAGAAAGTTAAGGAGGTTAAGGCAACGTATAGGTATGTGAGAGAACAGGGGTTTGAAGACGCAGATCATGGCCCCTGCAGAGAGGAAATTGAAAATATGAGCCTGGCCCTAAGGGAGGCAAAAGGCATGGTGTGCCTCATAAGCCTGAAGGCAGGCCAGTCGGACTTTACCGGCAACCCAAGCAGAACAGTCCCGCAGGCAGCGCCTGGGGATGAGCTAGTCAGGGAACCAGAGGTTTCACGGCCACCACCCATAGCGCCAAACTTTCAGCAGGTCTGGCTGCAAAGGGGGGTGGAAGATGAAGTGGTAGGGGAGGTACAGCAGCCCCCGTTAGATAGGTCGGGACCAGGACCAATGTGCCCCATCCAACAGCGGAGGTACGGCCCGCCCGGGGAGGACAATGAACCCGGGGCCATCCAAAACCAATTCGTCTTACCTCATGGCACCCAACAGCTCAGGGCCATGGTGAGTCATATCCCCAAGCTCTCCGAAACGGGAGACCCCTCACTGCACTTCCGAGAGGTAGAGCAAGCAGCCTGCATCAACGATTGTGATGACGCAGAGCAGGCCAAGATGTTGCTATTCTCTCTGGAGGGTAAGCTCCTCCAGACCCTTTCGGATGAGTGCAAAAAAGGGCAGAAGGGGTATGACGATTTGAGAGATGAGGTACTGGAGGCCATGGGTATGAACAACGGCAGTCTGTTCTCCCAAGTGGAGAGGACGGTACAGCTCGCAGGGGAGGCCCCGCAGGCGTTCGCAGACAGGCTGTGGCCAGTCTACAATAGCGCGTGTCTGGGAGTGGCAGATCGGGCATTCCTGACCCGGCCGCAGCTGACCCACTGGCTTTGTTGCCTGGTGTCGAACTGCCTACCCCAGATCCGAGCCAAGGCTGAGGCCTGGTTCGAGCCCCGAAGCCCCCAAACTACCGAAGAGACCGTAATCCGTCAGCTCACGGTAGTCTATAAAAACGGCAGAAGTAACGAGGCGCTCCAGCAAAAGGGCAAAGTTTATGAGGTTAAACCTGGGGTCCAAAATAAGAAAGAGTGGCACCAGGAAGGGAACCGTCCCTCTCAAATCAAGCTAAATTGCTATGGGTGCGGGAAGGAAGGCCATTGGCGCAAGGATTGTAAAAATCCTTGGAAGGATAATAAAGGGAAGAATTCACCACCCCCAGCCCAAAAGGCAGAGGCAGGAGTTCCCACGGTCGAATCACTGTTAGAGTCGATACGGGTTTTCCTGATCAGCCAGGGAAAAGTAACAGCCATCACCGGTGCTTTGACCCCGTCTGCCCCATCCAACTCCCAGCAATGACAAGAACCAGCGCAGCCTGTCGACCTGTATCCCCGCGAAAATGCTGAGGGGAGCAGGCCCTATGTTAAGATGGGGGTGAAGACGGTGCAGGGGAGATATTCGGTGGACACTGGAGCTTCCAGCACGGTGGTCCATTCGGAAGACCTGACCAATTCACCCCGGTCTAACAAGGTCCCATTTAGCTTAATGGGATCCACAGGGAACGAGCAGGCTGGGGAAAGGTCAATACCTTTGGCCATAGATTTAGGATCCCTCCATACCACGTGGGAGGGTAACCAAAAGACCGACGAGGTGGCCAAGCAGGAGGACAGGGAAGGAGAGTTCTGGGACCCCTGTAGAGCAGGCCCGGTAGCAGCAATCCGGGACAAGGGAGGCACACAGGGGGTAGCTTTGGCCCTGGACCAAAAGCAGGTCTACGAGCAGGCAGCAGGGAGTATGGGGAAGCAGCATCGGAATAACCGATTGCTGCTCGAACCTAACAAAAGTCACCAGTGGGAGATAGGGGACCAGATAATGGTGAGAAACTACGCCCGAGTGGGGAGTTTAGAGCCACTGCACATGGGACCCTATAGCATAGTGGATAAAGCCAGCCCCATGGTGTATGCAGTAAAATTGCTCCAGCGCACAAAATGGTTTCATGTAAACCAATGCAAGCTGTTCAGGCCAGAGGCAAAGAAACAGGCAGCCGGGATCCAACCCGAGGTTAGAAATCCCCAGCCCGTAGCAAGTTCAAGTACACAGGCTGTGCAAGCAGGCGCAGTCGCGAGCGTCAGGGGAGGAGTCCCCCAGCACCTTGTTCAGACCACTCCCCCCATCTTCTGGGATTCAGGTGGGGAGGAGGAGGAGCCCGAGCCAGATAACCCCGCCTACAACACAGGTTTTGAACCTGAAGGCGGAGACCCTCAGCCACCGGCAGCCAGCAGCGAGGGATTACCTGTCCCCAGCTTAGGTTTGGGAGGGGTGGGACTCAAGGGAGAGGACCCTCAGCCAGCGGTCGTGGGAAACCCACAGGCTGCGCCCACAAAGGCTGGGGTCTGAGCAAAAGGCCCACTCACCAAGGTGGCCCCACCAGTAGCCCTCCCTAGAAGGTCCCCTCGGACACCCCAGTCCAGAAAGGTATGGTCACCGGCTCCCCAGCTTAAAACGACAGCCTCCCGAGCCAGGGGGAAGCCGAAAGACAAAGGTCCCCAGCTAGCAGCTACAGACTGCAAGGGACCGGAAGTGCAGGTCAGTGCAGCCACGCCGCAGGGAGCAGCCTGCAACAGCCCAGGCAGGAATTAGGCTGGCCGCTCAGAGACGGGCGGCAGATGTATATAGCTTCAGTAGTTTAAGTTTATAGTGTTAAGTTAGGCTATTTTAATTTAATTCTAAGTAAGGAACAGTTAGTTTCGATTTAAGTATGAAGCCGTCTCAGAGTATTGTCCATGTGAGTCGATGTCGCGGGACCTGACCATACGTCACCCGAACCAGCGAGTCTCCAGGGAACCTGGCTAGATGCCTTTATGTCTATTGCAGGAAATTTCGGAATGTACAGAGGCCTAATCCTGCTCGCCCTGCTCGGGCTGAGCATCGGTAGGAAAGGGGTTGTCGAGGACCACCACATCTTCGGGTGCTTGGGGAACAGGGCGCCGGTGGCGGTCGACGGTAGCGGCGTACGGGAGGTGGAGGAGACCACCGCTTACTTCCACGAGGGAACGTGGCCGGGGTGGCTGGGATCCAATTCGTCCCAGTACTCCAGCCAGACCGGGTTCACCTACGGGGAGGCCTCCCTCCTGTGCCCCAGGATACGGATCGTTACTCCCAGGATTAGCATCACCGTGGGCAAAAGGATATGTTTAACATGCAAGGGACACGTTCCCCTGGATAGGTGGTGGTGGCTCAGGAAATTAAGTAAAGGCATGGGGAACCCCAGAGTTGAGTGGGAACGGTTGGGGAATGACACTCACCGGACTATCACAGGGACCCACGGGGGGTTAAGTGTGTGCTGGGATAAATGGTGGGAACCGGATCAGGGGATCTATGTTTGTATGTGGGGATCAGAGGAAGCCTGCCCCACAGGCATTTCCATCATTTTCCGCAGCCAGTGGCAAGATAACGGGAGGGGGATGGACTGGGAGTGTCGCCTGGATGCATGCGCGATCCCATACTCCCCAATCTCAGTTAATGCCACTGAACTAGTGACCCGCCCCCGACAGCCCCTGCCCATGACCGCAACATCACGGACGATAGTAGAGAGATGCCCCGCCACCACCAAGGGACCAGGGAACGGCTTGGTGCTAGTACCTACAGACCAGGTGCTGTATCAAGGGGTGCACTACACGGTAGCCTCTGTGATTTTAAACCTCACCGAGGTACACCTATCCGCGTGGTGCCCCACAGAGACCGTGCAGTTGTATCAAGCCCTCTTAAAAGATATGTTCTGTAAATTTCATGAGTTTGATTTTTCAGACGTTGACAGAACCAGACTATACACCCACGAGCTTTTGGACGAGATTGGGAGACAAAGAAGGGGTGCGTTTAATGATGTTTTAACTGGTTTTAACACGGGGTCTTCTGTCATCAACAGTTTAGACGACATCGAGCTGCAGACCCAGATTAATGGTTTAAAAACGCAATTAAAGAAAATATTAACCGATGTGCGCATTTCGGTTACCAGATTCCCCCTCTCCCAGAACACCTCACCAAATTGCTGAAAGCCGTTTTAGTGTCACATAAACACTTCTATACTCTGGAACAGAAGACTGTCCAGATAGGGGCCGACATTTTGGATATTACGACCCCACCCTGGTGGGACGTTTATGAAAATATAGAGGTCCCATCCTGGATCCGTATGGCATCCCACATCCTGGTGGTGTGCATCCAGTGTAGGAGAAAGGGTCCCAGATTAGAGTTTAAAACTCAAAAGTTGTGGAAGGAACATTATGCCTGGGTGGAAGAAGAGACAACCGTTTGAGTTTTGCGTCGCATCACTTAAACGTGATGGTCGTTGTTTGTTATTTTTAATAAAGATTGTTTCTTCATTTTATTGCATTATTTTAATAAAGATTGTGACTGTTTGATACTACAGAATAAAAAGAATTTGTAATGTACCAAGTGGTGCAGGGGTGTTGGACCCCTCCGCACTTGGATTTTGTAATGAACCGTATTTTCATCTGTAGATGCCTATCGCACACTGCGCTTTCTCTAAGTACGGGAAATACATGTGTCAAGGGATTATGGATAGGTAAATACAGGGGAAGGTTGTTTATGGAGGGTCAGAAAATTTTGCTCATTTTTGGAACATGGATACTGCAAGCAAGTTTTAGTATCCTAGGGAGGACTGTAAGTTTTGCAAAATTCAGGCAGTTCCCCCCCGAAGATTATTTAATTAAAAGAGTCCCTGGTTGGACTGATTTTAAAAATCCAGGGGCACACAAAATGGCTGCGGTCAACCTCCTGACCAAAAGCCTGTAAGTTCCAATTGTGGACTCTGTGACAAGCTAACAGCTTGAGTATTTTTGATGTCTGCAAGATCACGAAACCAGACAGAACTTTTACATTTATGTATTGGGAGCAAACTCAGTTACATTCAGGCCCCCGTTTACAGGCCATCAAGCTTGTTTACTCAAACGATCCAAATGATCAGCGGAGCCATCCAGGTTAGGCTGGCCCCATCATGGAATCTGTTGAACAAAGGAGAGCAGTTATGGGACCGTTAGAAGCTATTACCGGCCATCTAAGTCAATGGGCCAAGATCGGCACCTTTTGTTCAATTCCAGCCCGCTCAAATCAGACAAAGGATGAGCTGATTTAGCGCGTGAGATAAGGGCTACCGAGAGGAGTATAACTATAGCCCCTCAGGAAGCCATGCTCTCTCTCTCTCCTCGCCTCCCGCGCCCTGCCTGCCACCACCCCAGGAAGAGGACCTACGAAGAAGAGCCCGTCCCGAGAGGTGAAATACCCTGCCAGAGACTATTTTATTACTGGGGTATTTTCACCTGGACGGTACCCTGTGCAGCACTGAAACCACGTGGCATCGAAAGGCAGCAGGGCAAAGAGGCAAGATTTTCATCTGTTTAAATGACTCAGACTGGTGAGCATGGAATTCTGACCCCTCATAAGATAGCCTAGCGAGGTTTAGGGGGTGGGAGTTAAGGGGATTGCTAAAATTGTCATATTAGTCATTTTCCCTCGATGTGCCGTTTATTTCCCATCCCTGTTAAGTGTAAGTGTACTGCATCCATATTATCCTTTGTATCGAATTGTTCTCTGGTAATAAAATCTTGGTTTTTCTTGGCACCAAACCACTGGCCTGCTCATTTTCTATATCGCTACCTGCAAATAAGTCCGGTGGTCAGAACTCAAAGGGGCGAGCGATTCGAACCGCTCAAAGGGGGTAGTCAGAGGCATAACTGACGAACCCAAGACACCCACACAGTAAAACCCCTTACACTAGGATAGGTGACATCATCCTTTCCTAACTCCATCATTTGCGTCTGGCTGCCACTGAGGTTGGGTGTTTCTTTAGCTGCCCCCACCACTATGCCACCCCCACCCCGCCGAAACTGAACTGAAAGGTGTAATGACTGGCTTATGCCCTCCCCGACCCAGGAATTTGTGGACCAACATTTCATTGTGATTTATCCATCCAGCCCTGAATATATTTTTAAATCATTAGTACGAGCAGACTCACCAACTCACTTCAGTGATTGGTGAACTAAAGCCTACGATTTCAGTAATTGAGTGTCAGGGATTATATAAGGGATATTCAGCATGTGCTAATAGTCTGTGCCCTATTAAACTCTGTTAGGTTTGGCATCGCTAACCTGAGAGCAGAGTTTGAAGAGTGATTCCAGATTTCAAGGATTGTGCAGATGATTTTGTAGTGCATGTGTGTGGGTGTTTTAAACTTCTCTTTGCTTGAAAAGATCTGATGGAAATCATGGAGTTGCAATGTTCCTTCCACACTTATAGACCCCTCCCCCCTAATCCTAATATCCTGGTAGTGAGCATGGGCAGCACATGGTTGGCTGCTCTGGCAGCACAGATCTGTGTCAGCAGACGTTTTCAAAGTTTAAACTCACAAAATCAAAAGTATGAAGCAGAGTGCTGGACAGGAACCAGAGCTTTTGTCTGCAATTGCCTGTGACAGCGATGAGGCTGAAAATGGATCACCTGGTGTCCAGAAAAATATGTCAGAACTCATTTTAAACTGTAGCCTCTGACTCGGACCAATGCTGAGATATTTAACTCATTTTAAACTGCAGCCTCTGACGCGGACCAATCCTGAGATATTTAACTCATTTTAAACTGCAGCCTCTGACGCGGACCAATCCTGAGATATTTAACTCATTTTAAACTGCAGCCTCTGACGCGGACCAATGCTGAGATATTTAACTCATTTTAAACTGCAGCCTCTGATGCGGACCAATGCTGAGATATTTATTTTAATGCTGCATCATGTAATATCTAAACATTTGCTTTTTCAGTTTTTCAATGTACTTTTAATTTTTTTTTCTTTCCCTTTTAACGTTCCTCTATGACACAACATTGCCTGACCAAGATGGAAAGCAAAGTGACTTGCACCCACATCTCTGCATTTGCCAACTTCTAACTACTACAGTACTACAATCTTTGCAAGTGCTTCTCAGCTTGACTCCCATTCCCACAGCTAATGTGCTGATACCCTTAATACCTTTAATAAAAAAGCTTGGTTCTGTGCTAAACTAACTGATGTCAGTCAAGGCAGTAGTGATGGGAAGGGCGCTACAATCTGATAATTATCTAATTACTCCTGCATGTGTGGACATCAGATGAGAACAGAACCATGCTCAGTTATGATGCCCGTCACAGTTGAATAGCCTGCTGACATTCAACATCTAAGCTTACATATGAAAAATGACTACAAGGTTTAGGCTCTGGAGGACCGCTGAAACTTGTGGAATTGAACCCCAGGATGAGTCAGTATCATCAGGAGAGAAGTGGGAAAGAGATGTGTAAGTATTGGTTAGGAATGAAATTGGAGGTTATATTTATAGATGGAGATGATTAAAAGATGTGTGGAAATTGAACTTTGGAAAATTCATGTCAAGGAAAGCAACTGTTCAAGGATTAATAAAACAGAATGCAATATTGGATAAATATTCTTAAGTTTGGCTCAACCTAGCTTTGAGCAGCAGGGAATAGATCTACTGAACCTATCCTCAGGGATTAAGAGCACTACTGCTTTTTTTTATAACAAAGCGATGTGTTTGCTTCAGGTGATGATTGAAGCAAAAGTGGCAGTATAGGTTGGGAATTCAGATGCTGATCTGAGCAGATTAAAACGAGATGTGAAACCACCTCTAGTAGGTAGCTGAGACGGAAGCAGGGATTTCTGTCTTCATTGCTATATGAGGATTTTGCAAAAGTTAGATTTAAAATGGAGACAGCAATCTCTTCACTAAGTTACAAAACAGAAGACAGACACTCAGCCAGCAGGAAAACAGCCAGCTGATAAAACTATTTTCTTTGGCGTCTGAGGAACAGGTTTAAAACTATTTACAAGTTCCTTCAGATTTTGCTTTTACATTTAAAAAAAAACATCCTTATAATCCAGGGACCCTCTCAGGGTCTTCAGTTCTCTATTCACCATGCCATATTATGTGCCAGGGGCTAATAGGGTCTCTGCAAGGAATCATCTCATATAAATCACTATCAGAGATTGTGTTCTCAGGTACCTTGCTCAGAAAAGTTGCTAGAATTTCACACCCTAAGGGATAATTGTAACTTTACCTTCCTGGAGTAAACCGGGTTCGCAGGCTGTTAAAATCAGCCGGGAGACTTATCAGCTGACGTCTAACTCCATTCTTATTGTCTTCTATTTTAACCTGCTCCCCAAACCCTCTCCCTACAACTTTCCTGAGTGCCAATGACTGCTCCTTTGGTCCTGGCCAGTCATTTCCTGCTGCCCAGGTTGCCTGCCAGCCAACTGCCCCTTCCACCAGTTTTCAGCGAGAAACTGACCGAGGATATGCAGGTGAGGCCTGGGAGTTAAAATTGCCCAGACCTCAAGCTACTGGGAACAGAGGGCTTTGGTGCTTGTTTGCTTCGACTCCCCGCCTGCCTGCTTCATGCTCTGAGTTAAAATCGGGGCATCTATTGTTTCGAATAGTCAAGCCAGTTTATTCTTACAGTGCCTAAGTTTGTTTTTTGCACTCTGTTAATATCTTTCTATGTCTTTTTGCTTCAATATATTCTTTATCTATAAATAAATCTGAGCAAGTTGTTTGGCTGTAGATAGTGGCCCAGCGGTGTGTTATTTTTCCAGTTGCTGAGGTAATGGGAGAATGTGATGGGCAACTCATGCATTCTCCAGTAAGTAATATACTACAATTCAGGGTTCATTTCCAGACATAGGCTATGCTAACCCATACCCTGTAGAAAATAAAGCCACAGGCTTTGGTGCATAACAGAATTTGTTCTTCTTATGGAAACTGTAGTCTAGCTGGGAACACGATCAAGGAGGATCAATTTCCCTGGAGGTTCTCTCATTCGTCTGCCTGAATTTCAGCAGAAGAGCTGCAGAAACCCCAGAGAAATGGCTTGTGAACTAAATAGGATATTTGTGTCTTTTGCACGTATACTTCTTCAATCTCGCTGAAGGTGGACTGAATGAACACTTGGTGAGGCAAGGTCACGTACGAATCGATGAGTTCCTTTATTTCATAGCACTTCATTATGCAGAGTAACCATTATAATCAAAACTCACTTATTCCACTCAGCTTCACATTGTATCGGTTTGTATGTGAGTTCAATGATGAGACATTTATGAAAGAGAATGTCTTTTAATCTAAAGTCTGTTCAACTCTTTATACAGCATTTCAGGAGACACCATGCTAGTGATCCATCTAGAACGAAACTGAAACCAAACCAAACTGCTTGTCTCTGTCACATGACCTCTGCTGGTCAGGCATAAGTAATCAATACATGCAAACATGCTGGTAAGGCATCATAATCAAACAGGCAAATAACACCACTATTTGCTGATATCATTACATCTCCCTTTCTTAAAACAAAAGTATTTTACTTTTAACTAACAACATGTTTTCTTTGTATTAATCTGCATTTTAACGGTAACACTTAATGAACTTACATTATCATTATCATGATCAAGGTTTTTTAACCTTGCTTTGTGTGTTCACATGAAATATGCAACTACACTCGAACTTGAAGAAAGAATAAGATAACATTACTTCCTTCTATAACAAGAGTCCTTAAATTTGCTCAATGAGTCTCTCAGGAGGCTTCACGTGTCTTGAGGATTTTCTGATTGATTGTCCTTGAATCTGAGTTGTTGCCTCAGATGATGGTTTCTCAGCTGTGTGATCAGGTTGTTCAACAGTATCAGTCTTCTGACTTGCTGTGGCTGGTCCCATGAGAAGATCTCGACGCTTTCTTCTCAGAACAGCACCCTCATCTGTCTGAATGGTGTATGATCTTGGTTGAACTTCACTCAGGACAGTTCCCTTCTGAGTCCATATGTTTGTTTTGTCTTTGAACCTTACTTGGTCACCAGTGTGGAGTTCAGGTAGGTTTTGTGTTCCTCTGTCATAGTAGTACTTTTGCTTTTCTTTCTGTTGCTCTTTGAACTTCCTCACTTTCTCCCCCTCTTTTGTTTTCAGGAGGTTCTCCAGGATGGGTAGGTTTGACCTTAGCCGACGTCCCATAAGGAGTTGGGCTGGTGACTTACCACACTCGAGCGGCGTTGTGCGGTATACAAGCATGCTCTGGTAGAAGTCAGTTCCACTGTCTTTTGCCTTGTACATCAGTCTTTTCACTGTCTGGACCGATTTTTCCACTAGTCCATTGGACTGTGGATAGTGAGGACTTGACGTTGTGTGGACAAAGTCCCACTCTTTGGCAAAGTGTCGGAAACTTGCATTGTAAAACTGAGGTCCGTTGTCTGTGAAGACCTCGCTTGCCACGCCATGTCTGGAGAATATGGCTTTCATACATCTTATCACAGCATCTGCAGTGGTGGTGTGCAGTCTACTAACCTCTGGATACAGGGAATAATAGTCTGTGACTACAAGATAGTCCTTCCCTTGACATACGAATAGGTCAGCGCCTACCTTCTGGTAAGGTCTGTCTGGTGCTGGGTGTGGCTTTAGTGGTTTTACCGGATTGCTTGCTCGATATTTCAGGCATATTGTGCAGTTTGACACCTCATTTGTCACATCTTGGTTGATTCGTGGCCAATACATCACCTCTCGTGCTCTTTTCTTACACTTTTCGATTCCCAGATGTCCTCCATGGATCCTTTTTAGCATTTCTTTTCTCAGACTCTTTGGGATAACTATTTTACTTCCTTTGTAGATGATGTCTTCGACCACTGATAGTTCCGCCCTGCAGTTCCAATACTCTGCCATGTCAGGTGAGCAGTCTTGCTTCATGTTGGGCCATCCATCCAAGATGCTTTTCCTCAGTCGTCTCATTCTTTCATCTTTGTTTGTCTCAGTCTTTATGAGCTCCATTTTTGCATCTGCTATGGGCAGTGCACTTGTGATCATGTCCACGTAGGCGTTCACTTTTTCATCCATTTTGGTGTTTGCGGGCTCACTTGGGTCAACAGCTCTGGACAACGTGTCTGCTGTATACATCCGCTTACCCGGTGTGTACGCAACATTCAGTGTATAGCGTTGCAGCCTGATCATCATTCTTTGTATTCTAAGCGGACAGCTATTTAGTGGCTTTTGGAACAATGCAATCAAGGGCTTATGGTCAGTCTCTACACTGATTGCTTGTCCTGCCACAAACTGGTGAAATCTTTCACAGGCGTATGTGATGCTGAGCAGCTCCTTTTCTATTTGAGCATATCGCGTCTCCGCGTCTGTCATTGAGCGTGATGCATATGCAATAGGTTGCCAGTAGTCATATTTTTGCAGAAGAACAGCACCGAGCCCACTCTGTGATGCATCTGATGATATCTTGATGGGTCTCGCTGGGTAATAAAACCTCAGAACTGGTTCCTCTGTGAGCAGTTTCTTTAGATCGCTCCATGACTTCTCATGCTCATGATTCCATTCCCATTCTATGTTCTTTTCAGTTAGTCTTCTCAGTGGCGCCATCTTTTCTGAGAGGTTGGATATGAATTTACCCATGTAGTTGATCATTCCATTAAACCTCTGCACGTCCTTTTTGCATTGTGGCTTTGGCATATTCTCAATGACGGACACCTTTCTGGGACCTGGTCTGATGCCCTCACTGCTAAGGATATCTCCCACGAATGTCAGTTCTGTCACCCCGAGCTGGCATTTCTCTCTATTCAGCTTCAGGTTTGTTTTCCTTGTTGCTTCCAGCACTTTTTTCAGTCTCTCGTCATGCTCAGTTCTCGTGGTTCCCCATACTATGATGTCATCCATTGATGTATCAACTCCCTCCAGATGCTCATAGATCATATGGATAGTTTTGTGATACAATTCAGGAGCTGAGGCAATGCCAAATGGTAACCTTAGGAATCTGTATCTGCCAAATGGACTGTTGAACGTGCACAGTTTTGAACTTGCCTCGTCCAGCTTCATCTGCCAAAATCCAGATGATGCATCTAACTTGCTGAAATACTTTGCATTTGCAAACTGTGACATGATTTCCTCACGTGTAGGAAGCTTGAAGTGCTCTCTCTTTATTGCTCTGTTTAGATCTCTTGGATCCAGGCAAATTCTGAGCTTTCCATTCTTTTTGTCCACAATGACGAGGGAACTCACCCACTCAGTTGGCTCATCTATCTTCTGAATCACGTTCAGGCTTTCCATCCTGTCCAACTCTGCCTTCAGTTGCTTTTGAAGAGCAAACGGAACTTTTCTACATGGATGTATGACCGTTGGCATACTTTTATCTACTCTGATCATGTGTTCTCCTGGCAGGCAGCCTAGACCCTTAAATAGGTTGTTGTACTCTTTCATGAATTCATCATAGACTGTCTCTCCTTCGCTTTCCACAACGAGGACTCTCTTTACCAGGTTCAGTCTCTCACAGGCTTTTAAACCCAGTATGGCTTGCACATCCTTTGGCACCACGATTAATGCTAGCGTGTGCTCTCTGTCCTTGTGTGTTACTTTGACAATGCATCTTCCTTTCACTGGTATATCAGTAACTGAGTATCCTGTCACTTTCACTTTGATTCCATGTATCTTTGGTCTGGGTCTAATTTTCTTAAAATCAGTCTCTGATATCACATTAACTTGTGCTCCAGTATCCAATTTAAATGGAATGTGTATGTCATTCACTTTTAGTGTCAACATCCAGTCTCTTTCTTCTTTTTTGTTTTCAGACACAACATCTACATAGAACTCCTCTATCTCGCTTTCATCTACTGTATGGACCTTGCTTTGTTGCGCTTGGTTCTTACAGCAACGGGCATAATGGTTGTTTTTGTTGCAACTATTGCATGTTTTACCATATACTGGACACTTTCTTGGTGGATGCTGTGTACCGCATCGACCACATGACTTTCGATTGTCCCTTTCATTTTCGTTCGCTGGCCACGCCTCTTTTTTCACATTGGCGCTCTTTTTGTTAAACGGTTTGTATCCATTCTTTCTCACTGCATCCACGTTGCAGCTATTGTCACTGAACAGCTCCTTTGCCTGCAACTTCACAGTCTCTGTAGCCCTACATAGTGCTATGGCTTTTCCCAGGTCTAGATCTTGCTCTCTTAGCAGTCTTTCCCTTAGACCATTATCTGGAATACCACACACCAGTCTGTCTTTTATCAGCGAGTCTGTCAGTCCCCCAAATTCACACGTTTTGCTTCGGTTTCTCAGTTCAGTCACATACTGATCAATAGACTCTCCCGTTTTCTGTACACATGTGAAAAATCTGTGCCTCTCAAATGTCACGTTACGTTTAGGTATGCAGTAGGCCTCAAACGGTTCCATTATTTTATCTAGCTTCATATTGTCTCCATCAGCAGCGAATGTGAAGGTATTATACACCTCCAGCGCTTCATCACCCACGACATGTAAGAACAGTGACGATTTCTTATTATCACTTTTCTCGTCAGCTCCGATTGCTGATAAATACAACCCCACACGTTGTTTGAACCTTCTCCAATTTTCAGCCACATTACCTGTCAACTGAAGCTTCGCCGGTGGGAGTAAACCTTCCATTTTTCACTTCGTTAGCTATTCTCTAATGGTAAGTAACGATGTTCTCTTTTGGCTTGCTAACCTGTGGAGAGCTGATTTAACTTCAGATTTTTCCTCTTCATCTCTTTCAATCACTTCTGACACCATGTATCGGTTTGTATGTGAGTTCAGTGACGAGACATTTATGAAAGAGAATGTCTTTTAATCTAAAGTCTGTTCAACTCTTTATACAGCATTTCAGGAGACACCATGCTAGTGATCCATCTAGAACGAAACTGAAACCAAACCAAACTGCTTGTCTCTGTCACATGACCTCTGCTGGTCAGGCATAAGTAATCAATACATGCAAACATGCTGGTAAGGCATCATAATCAAACAGGCAAATAACATCACTATTTGCTGATATCATTACACACATCACCTGTACATTAAAAAAAATTGAACTCACCACGCAACTCTACACCAGTTGGACTGTCTTACTCATATTTTTGGAACTAGTTTATTTTTTTAATACAAACTGCCAATAAGAAATTGAACCTGCATTCTGGTTTTCAGCCCAGGATGGAACCTCCTCTCCCTGCAGTCGGCTGTTTTTTTCTCCAGTCAGCCTGATTCCAGTGTCAGTTTTCAGTCAACGGACCAACAAGCAAAGGGAACCTTGGATGACAAGGGATATACAAAAATGCATTAGAAATAAAAGGGGGGCTTTTGGCAGTTACAAAAGACTAAAGACGGAAGAAGCCCTAGAGGAGTATAAAAAGTGCAGGGGTATACTTAAAAAAGAAATTAGGAGGGCGAGGAGGGGCCATGAAATAACACTGGCGAGCAAAATAAAGGAAAATCCTAAGATGTTTTATAAGTATATTAAGGGCAAGAGGATAACCAGGGAAAGGGTAGGGCCCATTAGGGACCAAAGTGGCAATCTGTGTGTAGAGCCAGATGATGTAGGCGGGGTTTTAAATGAATTTTTTGCATCTGTGTTCACTATGGAGAGAGACGATGCAGACATAGAAATCGGGCAAGGGGACTGTGACATACTTGAACATATTAGCATCGAGAGGGAGGAGGTGCTAGCGGTTTTAGCAGGCCAAAAAGTGGATAAATCCCCAGGCCCGGACGAGATGTATCCCAGGCTGCTGTGGGAGGCAAAGGAGGAGATTGCAGGGGCTCTGACACAAATTTTCAGAACCTCTCTGGCCACAGGGGATGTACCAGAGGACTGGAGAACAGCTAATGTAGTACCATTATACAAGAAGGGTAGCAGGGATAAACCAGGGAATTACAGGCCAGTGAACCTAACATCTGCGGTAGGGAAATTATTGGAAAAAATTCTGAGGGACAAAATTAGTCTCCACTTGGAGAGGCAAGGATTAATCGGGGATATTCAGCATGGCTTTGTCAAGGGTAAATCATGTCTGACAAATCTGATTGAATTTTTCGAGGGGGTGACTAGGGGGGCGGATGAGGGAAATGCTGTGGATGTGGTTTACATGAACTTCAGTAAAGCTTTTGACAAAGTCCCGCATAGGAGACTGGTCAAGAAGGTAAGAGCCCATGGGATCCAGGGTGCCTTGGCGCGTTGGATCCTAAACTGGCTGAGTGGCAGGAGGCAGAGGGTAATGGTCGAAGGATGCTTTTGTGACTGGAAGCCTGTGTCCAGTGGGGTACCTCAGGGATCGGTGCTGGGTCCCTTGTTGTTTGTGATCTACATAAATGATTTGGATGAGAATGTAAAAGGTATGATCAGTAAGTTCGCAGATGACACGAAAATTGGTGGGGTGGTAAATTGCGAGGAGGAAAGCCTCAGGCTACAGGACGATATAAACGGGTTGGTCAGATGGGCAGAAAAGTGGCAAATGGAATTTAACCCTGAAAAGTGCGAGGTGATGCATTTTGGATGGACAATAAGGCAAGGGAATACACAATGAGTGGTAGGACCCTAGGAAGTACAGAGGGTCAGAGGGACCTTGGTGTACATGTGCATAGATCTCTGAAGGCAGCGGAACAGGTAGATAAGGTGGTTAAAAAGGCATATGGGATACTTGCCTTCATTAGCCGAGGCATAGAATATAAGAGCAGGGAGGTTATGATGGAGCTGTACAAAACACTGGTGAGGCCACAGCTGGAATACTGTGTGCAGTTCTGGTCGCCTCACTATAGGAAGGATGTGATTGCTTTGGAGAGGGTGCAGAGAAGATTCACCAGGATGTTACCTGGGATGGAGCGCCTCAGCTATGAAGAAAGACTAAACAGGCTGGGGTTGTTTTCCTTGGAGCAAAGAAGGCTGAGGGGGGACCTGATTGAGGTGTACAAAATGATGAGGGGCATAGATAGGGTAGATAAAGAGGAACTTTTCCCCTTAGTAGGGGGGTCAATAACAAGGGGGCATAGATTCAGGGTAAGGGGCAGGAGATTTAGAGGGGATTTGAGGAGGAACTTTTTCACCCAGAGGGTGGTTGGAATCTGGAACTCACTGCCTGAAAGGGTGGTAGAGGCAGGAACCCTCACAACATTCAAGAAGCATTTGGATGAGCACTTGAAATGCCATTGCATACAAGGCTATGGACCAAATGCTGGAAAATGGGATTAGATTGGACAGGGATTGATGGGCGGCGCAGACACAATGGGCCGAAGGGCCTCTTTCTGTGCTGTATAACTCTATGACTCTATGACTCTAACCCCACCCAAGAGCAGAATCCACCAGCCTAACTCGGCAAATGACCCCTGAGGAGTTCAAATAAATAGAGTTGTCACAGCAGCAATAAGTATTATTGATCACTAGAATGTTAAACTATCTTTCATTGTCTGGAGCACATTGATTCAGACACCCCATCTGAATCCCAATCGGCATGCCCCATGCCTGCTGTTCTGTTAGGTTAACCCCCTGAGAGCCAGCTAAGTTAAACTCAATAGTAGTATCTGTCCACCCACATCCTTCTGTATAAGAATGAGTTAGGATGCCCTGCTCAGGCATCCAATCATGTTTGTGCAGAAACTTCTCTTCAGTGAGCTCAGTTAATACCTCAACACAATGCACTGGGTACTATACCTTAAGTTTGCCAGCTGCACATTACGCTATGCAAATACCAGTTTAAGACTTATATCGGGAATTACTGGACCTCCAAGAACCAGACTTCAGCTGACACTCGCGTTTCTTTTGGGGAATTGAAAATGTATTTTTATTTAAGTTTATATTTTTGGTCATATTCATGTAAATACAAGGTAATGTAATGGACATGGGCTACTAATTTGTAACTAAATCTGTAATTTCACACATACAAGGTACGAGATGGCTAGTGTGGGAAATGGAAATATCGAACTGAGTACTGTAAGCAATGCTTTTCCAAGATTCCAGTTATGGAGCGGAGAAGAAAGAACCTTAGGGCTGGATTTTGTCAGGGCTGAGGAGGCGGGTTTGAAGGCGGGTTAGGTGGGAAAGTTGCAAAAAATGACGTCGGGCTCCAATCCTGCCTCCACCCTGCTTCTGCACAACTTTCCCAAATGCGGACTTGCAGACTCCGTTTCGGTCCTGCCTCCAAGTGGCGGGATAGGCCCTTAGGGCACTTAACAACCACTTAAGGACCTCTATAATCCCATTTTGAGAGGCCTTTCAGAGTTTACCACATTTTCCGCATGCTGCACATCTCCCCTGGAACATGCCAACTAATCCTGTCGGGTTCACAAGTGAATGGCCTAATAACAGCTGCAGCTCCACCATAAAAACGGTGTTTCCCACAATGATCATTTGCAGGTGGCAGAACTTTCTTTTCTCAGGTCTTGGAGAACTTTTTGCAGGTCTACTGAATTTGGAAGTGTTGAAGCTGAGATCCATCTCCACTGTGACCTCCTGGGAAACCCCTCTCCCCACCTTGACTGAGCGCTTCCTCAACTGAGGTATATATCAGCAGCATGGGAACAATTTATTTCCTTTCCTCCTGGACCTCAGATTCGGACGAAGACCAGCCACGGCAGCAGCAGCACCCGGAACAACAACATCACCAACAGAAGGAGCAACAACAGGAGCGCCAACCTGCTGCTCACCCACCTGAAGCTGCACAGGCCAGAAGGCGCCAGCGCAAGGAAGGACATCGCTGCAGGAGATACCCTCAAAACAGGGTCTACAGACAGGATGAGCTACCTCAACATGACTGAGCAGCAGTGCCAAAGGAGGCTGAGACTTTCGCGAGAGGTAGCGGGTGACATCTGTGCATTGCTGCAGCAAGACCTGGAGCCCAGAGGAGCAGGTGGACACCCCTTACTAGTGGCCGTCAAAGTCACCACCGCACTCAACTTTTTTGCTGCAGGCTCATTCCAGGGATCAACAGCAAGCATCAGCGGCATCTCCCAGGCAGCCGCACACACTTGCACCACAAAGGTAACCGATGCCCTCTTTGCCAACGTGCACAATTACATCAACTTCTCCAAGGATCAAGCAAGTTTAACCGCACGTGCGGTTGAATTTGCTAATATGGCAGGCTTTCCAAGGGTGCAGGGTGTCGCAGACTGCACACATGTGGCCCTTAAAGCACCCCATCACAATCCAGGTATTTTTGTCAACCGCAAGGGCTTCCACTCCCTCGACATACAGCTGGTGTGTAACCACAATAAGGAAATTTTGCATGTTTGCACCAAATACTCTGGCAGTTGCCATGGCTCCTTCATCCTGTGGCAGTCTAGTGTGCCTCCGCTTTTCAGTCTGCCAGACCAACTTTGCGGATGGCTACTTGGAGACAAGGGCTACCCCCTGAAGATGTGGCTAATGACGCCGTTCAGGAGGCCATCCAACGAAGCTGAGGAGCGCTACAACTCCAGCCACATTTTCACCAGATCTATTATCAAGTAAACCATCGGTTTGCTGAAGATGCGATTCAGATGCCTTGATAGATCAGGTGGAGCCCTGCAGCACTCAGCAGCCAGGGTCTCCAGAATCATTGTGGTCTGCTGTGCACTTCACAACATGGCACAGCATCGTAGCTTGCAGCTGCCTGAGGTACAAGTGGCTCATTGCATAGCATCCTCAGATGAGGATGAGGATGAGGAGGAGGAGGAGAAGGAGGAGGAGAGTGAGAATGAAGAACTTGTGGAGGCACATCAACCAGCGGCAGCAGGATGCGGGAACATTGCTGCCCGGGATGCACTCATCTTGGCCAGATTTGCTTAGGCTGCCCAATCAAACACATTTGGCTCGCACCTTCTTACCACACCATTGACAATGGTCAAGGACCTGCGGCTTCCTATTACTTCGACCACCATATTGACAATTCCAAGTCGCCCTGAGCCCTCAATGTGGAGGTCCCATTTGTGAAATGACACGGCCCACAACTTCAACAGTTTGCCATCAAGTCATTTTATAACATTCAGTCAAGGATGGCATTTCACAATTAAACACAACAGAACACACAAGTAATTACCCTTGTGACTACTTGTGCTTTATCTTCCTCTTATGCGTGCTCCTACTTGGTGCTGAAGGGATAATTACAAATCCTAGCCCTTTTTGGGCTATCCCAGATCAGGCGTATTCCCCAGGCGTTCACCTTCAACTAAAGTTAAAGATAGCTGAATTCTATAAGACGCTTAATTGGGTCTAAAGGTTCAGACTACCTCTCCCTAAAGGAAAGGAACGTCATGAAGATGTTACCATCCTCCGGATAGCACTTTTAATAAGTTTAACTAGACTGTAACCTTCTGGATATTATGAGGGTCCGGAATGCCCCCCAGAATTCTGCAACTCCTTACAAAAGAGTGTACAGAAATTGATTTTGTGAGATTGATACAGAAATACTACTTGAGACAATTCTAAGAAATATAGATTTATTTAAGAGCTGACATATAGTTAACAGCTGTTGATTCAATTGCAACTTTTACAGTTCAAAATACAATTAGCTTACACAATCTTATTCTCAGAGATCCTTATTCTCAAATCTTAACTTTGTTACATTTCCACTCTTCTACTTATTCTTAATCCAGAATATCCACCAAAATCAAATACCTTGATTACCCGAGACTCAAAGTAAAAAACTTACAGAGCATGCCTGTGAAGTTGAGAAATGCTTGCCCTTCGAGCGACTTCTGGCTTTCTGTTTGAAAAGCTCTTATTTTTATACCTTTTTTTGAATGGTATATTCTTTGAAGTTTTCTGCTGATGTAAGCTAATTATCTTTATTCATTCTTTGTGTTGACTTCTTTCTATTCTTACTGCCATTTCAGCTGCCAACTCTCAGACTTCTGTCTCTACCTTTAGGTGTTCAAACGCTATCATAAAAACAATATGACAGCAGTATTTATTTGATGTCATTCTTATCGAAGGTCTTTCATTCAATTCTTAATATTGGCTTAACTGTTTATTAGCAGACGTTGTGACTCCGTGGTGTTCCAAGTTCAATACGCAAACCATGTGATTGCTTGGTGTCATCTATTGAAGTCATATCTTCAAAGTGTTCTGTAGGTATCATATTTGCTACATGTAAATTAAAGACACTTCAACTAGGGTGGTTGTTTTCCTAGCCATCTTAGTTGGTTATATTACAGTCTTGTGTTTCCTGTCTTTCAAGTTTAACATAAAAACTATTTGACCAGCAGGTGTTTCTTTTACTTGATGTCATCTTTTCAAAGGCACGTGGTTTTTTTAATATTCTGTGTTCCTGTTTGACGTGTTAGTTTTTAACACTTTAAACTGGGCATTTCATTGTGTTCCCTCCAAACTCCAGATTCTCTGGAAGCAACAAACTGCCATTCCAATAGGGCCATTGTTTTAGCATATTTAGCAATTCCAATTTCAAAGCTTGTGGTTTTTACAGCTTGTGTTATCAACTGATCTTTATCTCAGAAGCCTGTATTTCTGTTTACAGCTTGTGTCTGCGGTTTTTTAGATTTTTAAACCCAGTTTCTCATGTATTAATAATGTCAGAAATCTATTCATATGATGGTGTATCTCTTGGAATATGGCTTATTCCATCACAGTGCTTCCCCTGTGGCTTCAGCAGATGTGGAGGCCCGTTGCTCACTTTCATGCTGCTCCTGCCTCGACACCTTTGGCAGGTGTCCTCTGGGGTTGCAAGCCTGTGAGAGCTCACCAACAGTCTGCTGCTCCTGCGACTGTGCAGAGGCTGAGACGCCGATCTCAGTTGGGTGAAGACTCTGGTGGGGCTCTGACTGAGGGCTCTGCAGTGGCATGGTCATGTGAGTGCTTGGAGAGGTGCCCCCACTTCCTTTTTGTCTGCCACCAACATCCCTCTCATGGGCCAGCCCCACTTCAGAGCTAGCAAGTGGCTTGACAGCACCATTCTGTGCTTCAGGTCCGTGAGGACCTGTTCCTGCGCTGGAAGTCCTACTCCAGAGGACTTCCATGAAGCTCTGGTTTCTCTGCTCAGTAGCTGACCATCGCTCCTCCAGAGATGTCAGTCTATTCTGAACAATGACCATGTTTTCAAGACCCTGGCGACTTAGCTCCTCCATGGCCGTAGCCATCCTCTCCTCTACCGCAGCCATCCTCTCCTCTACCGCAGCCATCCTCTCCTCTACCATAGCCACCCTTACCACGGAGGTAGCCATCCATTCCACGGAGGTTGCCATCCTTTATGTGGTGATGCGTTCATGCGCCTATGCTTCCACAAAGGCTCTGCTCATGTTAGCGATGGACTTCTCCATCCGCTCCACACTTGCAATGACCCTGGAGACAAAACCTGCCAGAGACTCCTGCACCTGTTCCTGGAGTTCCATCACCACTCTCCTTCTGGATGGACCCAGAGGCACAGGGTCAACATGCAGCTGAGCCAAGCTGGGAGCGCCCTGCGGCCTCCAACGAGAACTCCGAACTGCTGTTCTTGTCTCCACCATCTGCTGATGCTCACTTATGAGCTGTGATACACCAGGTGACAACACTACACTATGTCCCGAAGGTCCCACCGAGGTGTGAGTGTCTGCGCTGGTGCTGGGTGCGCTGAATTCTGCTGATGCTGTGCCTTCAGAGGTTGCAGCTTCCTCTGAGGAGTCTTATGGCTCAGGCTGTTCCTCCTGGACAGTGGGGAGGGGGGCTGCCGATGATCCTGTGGGAGAGTAAAGGAGAGTTAGATATGTGAGATAAACGTTGCATGCACATGGAATTGTGCAGATCATCATAAGTCAATCTGTTAGAGCATCAGAATCAATATCAGTCACTCATGCTGTGTCAATGAGAGAGATGAAAAACTATTCTGTCACCAGCTTGCTCTGATGTGCCCGTCTAGCCGTCCCCCACTTGCGTATCCTCCTCAACTCCCACAGTCTTGAGGGCCGCCTCCTCTGCGCTGTTGAGCTGGGCTATTGAGGATGGCCCTCCTCCTGTCTTCGCCCTTTCCTTCTTATTGTGGGCTCTCTTTTCCTGCAATGAGGGACACAAGTGGAGTTTGAGTGAGAATGATGGAGTGAGTGTAGAGAATCCATAGCATAGATGCTTAGAAGGGCACAAAGATGGAGGGAGGCCCCAAGACCAAAAGCCCGCCCTGTGTGTTGTAAGTTGTTGTCATAGCATAACAGTGATAGGGAGTGTGAGGGCAGCATAGTCGAATAGTTAAGTGAATGTGTACATAGAGAGAGAGGGAACGGTTAAGAGTGCAGGGATGTAAGGGTCAAGTGGGATGTGGAGGAGGAGGTTGACAATGCAGAGTGCTGGTGATGAGAGGCAATGGAGAGCAGATTGAGGGTCATGGTGATGTCATACTCACTTTTCCAGTGCGCAGAAGGTCATTAAACCTCTTTCTGCACTGCAGCCAGGTTCTGCTGCACATTGATATGGCACTGACCTCCTGTGCCACTTGCAGCGACACAGCTTTGGTCTGCTGGGGAGATTTTTTCCTCCCAGTGGAAGGAAACAACACCTCTTTCTGAGCTCTGGCTCCCTCCAACAGAGCTTGGAGGGAGGCCTCATCAAAGCGGGGTGCGGCCTTGGACCTTGAGCTTGACATCACTGCACCACAAATCCCTCAGAACAATCCCAAAAAGAAGTTGGAAGGCAGAAAATAAACCAAGGCTGCTTGCAGGCCTTAAATGCAGCTGCATAAATGACATCATCAGAGGCGAGTTTCAGGGCCAAAAGACTCATTGGGCCAGGGGTTCCCACACGCTGGGAATCAATTAGGGCAAAGTCGCTAAATGATCCTGCCTGACATCGGAGGTGGGGGTGGGACCCGCCAACCACCTGACCCTCCCCCAACCCATCCCTAATGACAAAATCCAGCCCTTACACTCCATTCTCTCGTAAGTTATTGGTTGCGAAATACTTTAGGACCTCCAGATGAGGCACTATAAAACAGAAAGCTCCTTTTTAACCTGTGATTTACAGGACCCAGGAACACCTGCTTACACCAAGGGCTGAATTTTAATGGGGAAGGCGGGTTGGGGGCAGGGGGGCTCCGAGGTGGCCGAGAAACCCGGGAGAATGGATTTCCCACAGGCCCTGCCGAATTTAATGGCAGGGCCTGATCTGAATGGGAAGCTTCTGTTTCCCACCTGCAGCCAGGCAGTTTGAGAGGCTGGCTGGCTCTAGGCAAGTAGGCCTGCAGCACTAGGCCACACAGAGGAGGAAGGAAGGGATCGCATGGGGGCCAGGGTCCGCCGGAGGAGCTGGGGGAATCCAGATCATTGCAATCGCAGACTGGGACCAGCACGGTGGGTGGGGGTCTGAAAAGATCGCGAGCCGGCCGGAGGACCAGGGGATGGGGATTCCAGAACATCACGATTGCAGGCCGGGACCAGCATGGGGGAGGCTGGGCATCTGAAAAGATTGCAGGCCGGCGAGAGGAGTGGGGTGGGGTGGTGTCCATAATATTGCAGGACAGGATCAGCATGGGGGGGTGGGGGTTCCAGAACAACGTGATCGCGGGCCGGCTGGAGAAGCGTGGGGTGGGGGGAGGGCATCTGAAAGGATCGGGGGCCGGAGGATCAGCATGGTAGGGAGAGGTCTGAAGGGATTGGGGGCTGGAGAAGCTGCACGGTGGTGAGGAATCTGAAGGAGTCCAGGGCTGGAGGAGCAGCACAGTGGAGAGGGGACTGAAGCGATCGGGGGCCAGAGGAGCAGCATGGTAGGGAGAGGTCTGAAGGGACCGGGGGCTGGAGAAGCTGCACGGGGTGGGGGGGGGGTTTAAAGGGATCAGGAGCCAGAGGAGCAGCATGGTGGGGGTTCTGAAGAGATTGGGGGACTGAGCAGCGGCATGGGGGAGGCTGGAGGAGCACTGGGTGAAGGCCTCTGCGGGGGGGTGGAATCAGAGGCGGGGGGGTGGGATCGGAGGCCTCGTTGGGGGGGTCTCCAATCGCAGGGGTTGGGTTAGGTAGGGACCCTGGATCCAGAAGGTAAATATAAAGGCACTTACTTCCTGGATCCAGCAGTTCTTGCCTTGCAATAACTGGCGGGTTTCACAAGGTGTACAAAACCTGACCAGCTAAAGTTAAATACGAAGTGGAGGTTAAAGAAACGGCTTCCAGCCTCATTATAATATTTAAGTAGATGACCTGCCCGACCCCCCCGCCTGCCTCCGTCAAAACAGGAAGTGGGTTGGTTGGAGGGGTGTTCAGGTCAGGATTCACATTTTTAACACTTTAACTATCCCCACACCCCCAACCCACCCCTTTTTTAGGTTAAAATCCCCACCCCCCCCCCCGCACCGAGTTTCTGAACTGGGAAAGTCTTTCATTCCCCAATGCTAATGCCTCGCCTCTTAATGGGCACAATAGTTCACCCTCAAATAATCAATTGCGCTTACCTGTTTTACTACCTTCTATATATTGGCCCGAATTTTACGATGACACTAATTGTGAGGCTAACAACACTCACGGTTATTATGAAGCAAATTGGACAGCCACTTTCAGAGTACGAACAGGCACTGTTAAACACAGAAATACGGAAATTGCTGTCTGAGTTACCCTGCTCCTTCACAGGCTGCGCTACAACAGTACCTCGCCAATGGACTTGGCATTGAAATCAATGTGAGGGTGTGAAGTTGTGATACTTACTCACAAGTTCCTCACTAAACAAGGCAGAAAAAGTTAGGGCTGGTGCATTCGGGTGTAAGTGAATATTTAACAGCGTGATCAGTCATAATTACTGCCAAACAACCTCTCTGGCATTGAAAATTTAATTTTATAACTGTGGAGTCTCATTCCTTGAGAATTTAATTAGTGTTGGAGATTTTTTTTTAAGATATTTTTTTTCTTTTTCTGGCTGTCTCTTTTATCTCTTTCTCTTAATCCCATCTTTCTTTCCCAATCTTTACTTTGCTTTCTGTACATGACTTAAATCTAATTTATACTTCCTGGTTTAGACTCTGCGGCCCTGATATTTACCGGGGCGGGTTTTGTAAGCTGGGGCGGGGGTAAAATTTCAGTTGGGAAACCCAGCAGGAAGTAGGTAGCTTGGTGGGCCTACTCCTGCTCCTCCTGGCCCACAAGCAGTTCTGTAAGGGCACTTATCTTTTCCCTGATAGAAAAGCAAAATACTGCAGATGCTGGAAATCTGAATTAAAAACAGATAATGCTGGAAATACTCAGCAGATCAGTGGAGAGAGAAACAGAGTTAACGTTTTAGGTCGATGACCCTTTGTCAGAACTACAGATGCTGCCTGACCTGCTGAGTATTTCCAGCATTTTCTATCTTTTCCCTGAAGCTGTATTCACCTCACTTCAGCTGCTGGGTGTCCCAAGGCCCGGGAAACCCAGCCGGCCAAGGTTAAACCTGTAAGACAAGTTAAATGTGAGGCTCCCGGCCTCATTGTAATGTTTATGTGGCTAACCCGCCTCCTGGGAGTGGGTTGGTGGCCCGCGACCCCCCCCCATCCCAATGTAGGAATTGACTAATTCCTAACCAATAACTGAGGTCGACTCAGGAGATCAATCAAACAGGTCTTTAATGTAAGACTAAACGAGTTCAAACAATTTGTTGAGATCGATACAGGAGAACCACGAAAACAGGTCTTAACAAGATGGAGATTCCACGAGGACTGCCTGGACAGTCACGTGGTTTACGACGTGACATCATCGCGTTTGCCCGCGCTCTTAAAGGGGCCACGCCCCGTACATACAAACACTATTTACAAAACACAGTAATGTCTAACACAATGGTACAGGCTTAGGTTGGTGTTAGAACATCGTTAAAGGGAATTATATACAGTTTCCCAGAGTCATTCAGTGGCTCCGCCATATGCGCCCCCCCAGAATTCGCTTTAACGGACAAAGTCAAGCAGTGAGGTTGTCTGATGAGCCTGTCAGAATGACTCCTGTACTCCTGAGGCAGAGGCTGTTGGGCAGCTGGCGGTCTGGCGGGCGGTTGCATTCGGTCTGCTGTAACGGCGATGGGTGGCCGACCTCGTCTCGGCAGTTGTGCTGTCTCGACGGGGCAGTCGAGGTCTAGATGTGCTGGCTTTAAGCGATCGACCGAAATGTGGTCCAGTTTACCACTGACATCTACCGTGAAGGTTTTGTCCCCTGCCTCCAACACGCGGAAGGGACCAGTATATGGGGCCTTGAGTGGATCCCTATGAGCATCATGGCGAATGAAGACGTACTCAGCCTTGTGAAGCTCCAGGGGAACGTGCGAACTCTGCAGCCCATAGTGCGAAGTGGGCACCGGTGCGAAGCATCTGGCCGCCTCCTGGTGAGTAGTAAGCTGGTCAGACGTGGACCATAGCTTTGTCGAAGCTGGCAGGAAATCCGCCGGGACTCGCAGCGGCTGACCGTACACCAGCTCCACTGATGAAGAGTGAAGGTCTTCTTTGGGGGCCGTGCGAAGGCCCAACAGGACCCACGGTAGCTTGTCTGCCCATCCAGCGTCCTGGAGGCTGGCCCTCAGGGCGGCTTTCAGTGATCGGTGGAAACGTTCACAGAGGCCATTCGCCTATGGGTGGTAGGCTGTGGTGCGATGTAATTTGACACCGAGTCCTTGGGCCACTGCATTCCAGAGTTCGGAGGAAAACTGCGGTCCTCTGTCGGAAGAAATATCTGCGGGCACTCCGAAACGGGCGACCCAGGTGGAAATGAACGCTCTGGCCATGTCCGCCGAAGTAATGGATGACAGGGGAACCGCCTCCGGCCATCTGGTGGTGCGGTCAACCATGGCCAGGATGTGTGAAAAACCATGGGAGGGTGGGAGTGGTCCTACCTGGTCCACATTGACATGGTCAACACGGCGCTCCAGAACTGTGAAGGTGGCCAACGGAGCTTTGACGTGGCGCTGTACTTTGGCCTTTTGGCAGACCACGCAGGTGTTGGCCCAGTCGCGGACATCCTTGTGCATTCCATGCCATCCGAATTTCGCTGACATCAGCTTCTGAGAGGCCTTCATTCCTGGGTGTGACAACCCATTTATGGCGTCGAACACTTTATGGCGCCAGACGACCGGCACGACCGTGCGAGGGTCCCGTACGGAGACGTCACACAACAGCGTGGTACCTGCTGAATGGAACTTGACGTCGGCCAACCGGAGGCCAGTGACGGTCGTTCTGCAGGCTTGGACTTCTGGGTCTGAGGCTTGGTCCGCTGCCATGAGGACGTAATCGATGCCCAAATGAACCGTATTGACGGTCGCGCGGGAGAGGCAGTCTGCCACCAGGTTGTCCTTACCGGCCACATGCTGTATATCCGTGGTGAATTCGGATGTGTAGGTCAGTTGACGTTGCTGTCGGGATGACCACGGTTCGGCGATCTTGGCCATGGCAAAAGTTAGTGGCTTATGGTCCACAAATGCGGTGAAAGGACGTCCTTCTAGGAGGAAGTGAAAATGGCGGATGGCCAGAAAAAGGGCGCGCAACTCCCGGTCGAATGTGCTATACGCTCTCTCATTCCACCGTAGTTGACAGCTGAAGAATGCCAACGGCTGCCATGTCCCGTTCACCCACTGCTCTTGCACGGCGCCGATTGCGTAGTCTGACGCGTCGGTGGTGAGGGCGATGGTGGCTCCTGGCAGCAGGTGCGCCAGCATGGTTGCATTGGCTAAGGCGCTTTTGTTGTCGTCGAACGCTCGGGCCATGTCGTCCATCCAGTCTACCGGGTTCTTGCCAGTCTTGCCCTTGAAGGCCTCGTACAGGGGATGCATGAGTAGTGCTGCCTTAGGCACGAAACGGTGGTAAAAGTTTACCATGCCTAGGAATTCCTGCAGGGCCTTAATGCTTTGCGGGCGTGGGAAGGATATCACCGCCTCTACCTTTGCTTGTAAAGGAACCGCTACCTCTGCGGTGATGCGATGTCCCAGGAAATCAATTTGGCGCAGGCTAAACTGACACTTGGCCGGGTTGATAATCAGACCATGTTGGCTGAGGCGTCAAAAAAGGGTGCGTAGGTGACAGATATGTTCTTCTTTAGTGGGAGTGGCAATTAGGATATCATCCAGGTAGACAAAGAGGAACTTGAGGTCCCGCAGCACGGAGTCCATCAGGCGTTGGAAAACCTGGGCGGCATTCTTTAACCCAAACGGCATTCACAGAAACTCGAAGAGGCCGAATGGGGTGATGACTGCTGTCTTCTGGACGTCCTGTGGGTGCACTGGGACCTGGTGGTAGCCCCGTACGAGGTCGACTTTCGAGAAGACGGTGCTCCCTGCCAAATGGGCAGAGAAATCCTGGATGTGGGGGATCGGGTACCGATCAGGAGTGGTGGCATTGTTTAGGCGTCGATAGTCGCCGCATGGTCGCCATCTGCCGCCAGGCTTCGGGACGATATGGAGGGGTGAAGACCAGGGACTATTTGACTGGCGAATAAACCCTAACCGTTCCATGGTCGCGAACTCCGCCTTTGCGACTGCCAGCTTGCCAGGTTCCAGGCGCCGGGCCCGCGCGTAGACCGGGGGGCCGTTGGTGGTGAGGTGGTGTTCCACACCATGTTTCATGGCTATGGAGGAGAACGTGGGTCTTGTCAGGTTGGGAAATTTGGCGAGCAGACGAGCGAACTCGTCAGGAGTCGGGAAAGCACAGGCGACGGTGCGCGACATACTGTTACTGCGGTAACAAGGGATAGAATTGAAAGTTGTCGCATTGATCAACCGCCGGTTTTTCACGTCGACCAGGAGGCTGTTGGCGCACAGGAAATCCGCACCGAGAATGCATTGAGAAACCTTGGCCGTCACAAACTCGCAGTGAAAACGTTGCCCCCCGAAGCACACCTCCACTCGCCGTCTGCCGAAGTTCCGAATTGCCCCGCCATTGGCCGCTTCAAGGGCGAGGCCATGATTCCCTGCCTGCACATCGAGAGCGGACGCGGGTAATATGCTGCACTGCGCTCCGGTGTCGCACAGAAAACGACGACCAGAGAGCGTATCGGTGATGAAAAGCAACTTGCCCGCGTTGCCGATCACCAAGGCGGCCGCGGGGTGCCCGTTAGACCCGTTCCTCAGTAGTCGCAGTTGTTTTTTGGGGGGAAAGCTGCAGGGAGGGTGGCAACGTCGCGCCTTCGCGCCGAACTGCGCGTGGTAGAACACAGCCCAGCAGGCTGACAAGCTGGGGCGGCGTCTGTGGGGGATGGGCGCCTCATGGCGGTGCAGTACTGCTGCGTTACCGCGAAAATTTTGTCCGCTTCTGCCGCGAGTGCCGCGCAGTCTTCCACCTCGGATCTGGCCAGGGCAGCTTGCACCTGCTCAGGCAGCTGGCTGAGGAATAGTTCACGGAATAGGAAGCATTCCGGTTCTGAGCCCAGGAGTGTGAGCATTTGGCTCATCAACTCCGAAGGCTTGGAGTCCCTGAGCCCGGGCATAGCGAGCAATCGACAGGCGCGCTCCGATTTAGTGAGCCCGAAAACTTGCAGCAACCGCGCCTTGAGGGTTTCATACTTGCGCTCCGTTGGAGGGTTCTCGAGGAGGCTGACGATCCGCGAGGCGGTAGAGCTGTCGAGTGCGGAGACCACATACAGGTATTTGGTCTGATCCGCAACGATGTCCCTCAGGGCGAACTGTGCCTCGACCTGAATGAACCACGAGGTCGCTTGCTGCTCCCAGAACTGCGGTAGCTTCAGCGAAACGGCGTTGGCCTCCATGCTGTGTTCTTTTTGCGAAAAACGTTCACAAAAAACGGGGTCACCAATGTAGGAATTGACGAATTCCTAACCAATAACTGAGGTCGACTCAGGAAATCAATCAAACAGGTCTTTAATGTAAGACTAAACGAGTTCAAACAGTTTGTTGAGATCGATACAGGAGAACCACGAAAACAGGTCTTAACAAGATGGAGATTCCACGAGGACTGCCCAGACAGTCATGTGATTTACGACGTGACGTCATCACGTTTGCCCGCGTTTTCCCGTGCTCTTAAAGGGGCCACGCCCCGTACATACAAACACTATATACAAAACACAGTAATGTCTAACACAATGGTACAGGCTTAGGCTGGTGTTAGAACATCGTTAAAGGGAATTATATGCAGTTGCCCAGAGTCATTCAGTGGCTCCGCCACACCACCTCCATTAAACCCGGACGTGGGCGGGTTGTAGGTGGGTTGGAGTCAGGTTTGAGATTTTAAAAATGTTTATATCTCGCCTGACCCAACCCGCCTGTTTTGGAGGTTTTCTTAAATCATTTATGGGATGTGGCCCATCCCTAATTGCCCTTGAGAAGGTGGTGGTGAGCCGTCGCCTTGAACCACTGCAGTCCGTGTGGTGAAGGTACTCGCACAGTGCTGTTAGGTAGGGAGTTCCAGGATTTTGACCCAGCGACGATGAAGGAGCGCCGATATATTTTGAACTCAGGATGGTGTGTGACTTGGAGGGGAACTTGGAGGTCATGGTGTTCCAATACGCCTGCTGCCCTTGTCCTTCTAGGTGGAAGAGATCGCAGGTTTGGGAGGTGCTTGTAGATGGCACGCACTGCAGCCACGGTACGCTGGTGGTGGAGGGAGTGAATGTTTAAGGTGGTGGATGGGGTGCCAATCAAATGGGCTGCTTTGTCCTGGATGTCTTGAGTGTTGTTGAGTGTTGTTAAAATTACCTCTTGTGTGTGTCAGTGAGGATTCTTCAATCTGATCGGTTGAAGAGCCTCACAGTTTCTTGTCCTATTCACAGACACCACAGATCCCCTGTAGAAGGTGCCACATTTGCTCAGACACCTGCTGACAACAAGTCTAAGCTCAAAAGCCCGCAAAAACTCTGTGGGCAGCTGTTGGCATAGTGAACAGCGAGCACCGTTCCTTTGCTGCTGGCCGCAAAATCTAGGCTATTATACTCTTGTTTTTTTACATGACATTAGGGAGGTACCACTGAAGCTTTAGAACAATGGACTATGTAGCTGTCATCTGAACTTTTCCCAGCTACCCACACTTTCATCACAAGATGGGAAGTGGAGAAGGAATACTTGCATTTGATGTCAAATAGATACAAGGGTTAATTCAACACTCCCATCGTCCCTGCAGGAAGCCACAATCAAAGGAAGCATAGGTTGGAAAATTAGGGCTCTGACACATGTTCATGTGTCGATCTGCCACTTAGAGCACTGAATTTGCCATATCCTGTCCTACTCTAATTATTAAAGACAGTGGGTATGAAATTCGTTTTCAGCTGTAGTGCCAAATAGGGGATAACGTATTGGCAGCCCTGTTGACACTCCGCCTAAAGGAAAAGAACATCAGGCGGGGCATAAAACGGGCTGCCGATTCACTATTGTCTGTTTTGTGTCACCGCCAAAGATTAATTTCATCCCCAGTTGGTCCTAAATTCTGAGCCAAGGAGTAAGTCGTCCAGAAATCTGGTCGGAGGATCAAAAAGTGGGACAGAACCCAATTCTAATGGGATTCCAATCCATTTGCACCCTAACAAGAAATTTCAGTGGGAATGGTGTGGACAAATCTTTTACCCACCCATCCTGCACACCCCACCCCTCCACCCCCCAGATTAAGGGGACATGTTTGGGGAGTTCTCAGACTACCCTGGGAATTCTACCTATTTTGTTCTCAGCAAGTCTATGTGGAATTCTCATTAACTGGACCTCAATATTTCCGGGAAGGCAAGGAGGGTGCGGGGGAAGTGGTATGATGGGGAAAACCGACTAGGTTGGGGGTGTGGAGGTCCTGCGAATTTATCAGTAGGAACTCATTAAAATAGTTTTCTCCCATTTCCCACCCGGCAGCCGGCCAAATTTACAGACTAGCTGGCTGTCGGGCGGGAAATCCAGCAGCAGGACACTTGGAGATGACCCCCGGTAATCGGGAGGGGGAGCGAAAGACTGGGGCTTGTGGGGGAGAGAGGCCATTGCAGGAGGGAGGGAGTGAGAGATCGGGGCTTGGGGAGAAAGGCCATCGCAGGAGGGAGGGAGCAAGAGATCAGGGCTTGGGGGGGAGATAGGCGATCGTGGCTGGGGAAGAGCGAAGCCGCGATCGGCAGAGGGGAGGCCGAAGGCTTTCTTGAGGGGCCGGGGTAGCACTCCTGCTCCTTCTGGCCCACAAGGAGTGCTGTCTGTAAAAGGCACTTATCTTCTTGAGCCGGCAGCTCCCGCCTCCCTTTTACTGCCAGGTTTCCCGAACCCTGGGAAACCCACGCGGTAGCTGTTTCATTTTAATCAGGCTCCCAATTGCACTATGGGAGCCTGATTTAAATATGGTAATGAAGTGTCGATGGGACACTCGCACACTATGAAACCTGCCGCCGTGAGAGCGGCAATGTCCCTCCACCACCCTTCATGGGGGGTTAATATCAAGGCCCTGGTGTGAGTTCTTCTGAGACCTCAAACTTTAGATGGCAAAAAAAATCGATCCTGGAGGGAAAATAAGGGTAAGCCCAATAAAATCCATGACCATACTGCAGTTCTGGTGCAATACACACAGCTGCTTTCACTGCTTGGCACAGGGAGCATATTATCTTTGCTCTGTACAGACAGACAGCATCAATACAAAGTGCACCATCATTCACCTACATCATGTACAGATGGCTGAATGAAATGCCTTCGGGGAGGCAATGCTGATGATGTAATAGGTGATACTGATCAACAACTTTAGCATTGTAATTTTATTATTTACTTAAAACATTGTATTTGTTCCTTCCAAAATAGTTTTACTGATTAAATCTGAAGTTTTCCCATCACAAACTTTGGGGTTGAATTTCCAATCCTGGAGGAATACCATAAACAGGATTCACGCCGTTGCTCTGAGTTTTTATGCTGATCTTCTGCCGAGGTTACATCAGATTATACGGAGAGCCCCTACGAAGATCAAACCTGTTCTATTTTATTTGTGATCATGAAGAATGCAGTTGCTCACAGATGATTGTATCCAATCATTTATTCCACATTCAGGAAAAAAATAAAACTTGAAAAGTAGAACTGTATCCCAACCTCTAATATATTTTAGTAGTTTTTAGTTTAGAAACACGCTCCTGCAGATTCCATTCTTGCACCTAACTTTCTGTCTTCTGCAGAATATGTTCTGAACTTCAGACATGCTAGAAAGTTTTTGAAAACTGTATTAGAAATTCTGTACTGAAAATCTTTAATAATTAAATGTGTTGTACATGCCTTATATGTTATTTGCAATTGTGCCACAAAATATGGGATGTGGCCATAAAGACATGATTTAGATTTATTCATACACTGTACCTTGAATGCTTCCTGTATCTATGGGATCCTGCTGCCTTCTGTGCATTGTTGCTGAAAAACAGCAGCCCTAACTTTAGCTTCTTTCTCGGACTAGACTGAATTTTCTCACTAAGATTACCCATTTTGTCTCCCCCAAAAAATGAAGGCCGATTAGAATACTACGCTAAGGAAGATTATTAGTAACAATTAAGCCCTGAAATACTCGTTGTATAGGGGTTGTAGAGACTTCTGCCTCCTCATGAGAAACTAGGAACTGCAGAATGGCGATACATTAGTTGCATCTGCCCGGACTGACTTTTACGAGAGGAACTTCGAAGGGATTATAAAAAATTTCACTACAGTTATCAGGAATGCCTAGTGAAGCAACATGAATGGAAAGAAGCACGTTCCTGTTTGAGGGTGAGTGTCTCCTTAATAGTCCTGTTCAGTTAGCCAACCTTCTGTAAGATAGATAAACACTGACATAAAGTTGTCTGTCGAAGCTCACAGCGTGAAGCATAAATCAAAGCCTGGCTATTCCATTTGTGGATACTTATTAACTGAGCGTGGGATCCTGGGGCTTTCCTGCAGACAGAGTGTGCTTTTTCAGGTGGTCTGAGGTCCATAAATGTGTGACACTGACAATTGCTATTCAGTATTCATTCTCAAATATCGCCAAACCTCATTATCACAAACTCGAGGAGACTGCATTCTTATTATCAAAACAAATTCAGCGTTCCTGATGGAGCAGTCAAAATGCAAACAAAGTGCACTACAGGTTAAGGTTGATTTATAACCAAATCTTAAGGAGCTCTGTTTGTATGTGTACTCAGATAAATTGAACAAATGAATATAATTAATCAGGTGTTGTCAAAGCCACTGCATTATTAAGATGTGACTGCATGATGAAGACCTTCTATAATGATTGGAGTACCTATCTCCTAATTTGAGAAGTTCTAATAGTGTCTGAGCAAAGATGTCATTTATGAACTACCCATCTATCAGGAACTGTAAAAATGGGGGGAATTTTAACAGTAAAGAGTGAGTGGGTTTGGGAGCGGGTGGGTAGTTAAATGGGCTGAAATTGACAGTGCATGGGGAAGCCGGCTCCAACCCGCTGACTTTCGCATTTCACTTGAGTGCGTTCAGCTGAGTGCGAGAAACCCCCTCAGGAGAGGCGGTTTACCAATTTAAAACTAGCAAGAGGTAGTTAAGAGGTAATTAACAGCTTTTTTAGCAGGGGTTTTCAACTTTCACTGTAGGTGCACGGGTTTCCATGGCTTCCTGGACCTCACCAGTGAAAGCAAGGCGAGAGCACAGCGGCAATTGAGGGGGCTGAACAAATGACAGGCAAAAAATTGCGTAAGTACTGAGACCTCACACCTGCTTTCTTGCCTAAGTGAAAGGCTTTTGCTCAGAGCACTTGTTCTGAGAGTTTACTTTCAGTACTTTGCAGGTGATTTCTACAACTTTGGAGGAGGTTTCTACTACTTTGGAGCTGGCTTTCACTACATTGGAGGTCACTCACTACTTTAAAGGTGACTTTCACGGCTATTGAGATCACTCTCACTACTTTGGAGATTTGTGCATCTGACCTCTACTTTACACCTGTCATATATCAAATCAGCATGGGTGCCACTTATGCTGTTTCACCTTGGACCTCAGGTGAGGGGGATTGACAGGGTAGATGTGAGAGGTTGTTTCCCCTGGCTGGGGAGTCTAGAAGTAGGGGTCATAGTCTCAGGATAAGGGGTCAGCCATTTAAGACTGAGATGAGGAGGAATTTCTTCAATCAGTGGGTTGTGAATCTTTGGAATTCTCTACCCCAAAGGGCTGTGGACATTGAGTCATTGAGTATATTCAAAGCTGAGATTGATAGATTTTTGGACTCTAGGGGAATCAAGGGATATGGGGATCGGGCGGGAAAGTGGAGCTGAGATCAACGATCAGCCATGATCTTATTGAATGGTGGAGCAGGCTCAAAGGGCTGTATGGCCTACTCCTGCTCCTAATTCTTATGTTCTTAAGATGAGCACCAGCAGCAACACCACCAGCAGGAGCAGCAGCAGCCTTCTCCTCACAGACTTGCTGCTCCACAGGAGCGAGGGGATGAGCACAGAGGTGCAGCTCGCAGGAGGCGATACCCGGAACGCAGGGTATATAGGCAGATGTTCAGCCTCTTCGACATGTCTGAACACCAGTGCCTCAGGAGGCTCAGGGTATCGCATCAGCTCGTGGCAGACATTTGTACCCTGCGGGAACATGATCTGCTGCCAACTGTACCGGGTGGCCTCAGGCTCCTTCCAGGGATCTGCAGGATTTTGCAGTCGGCCGCCCACAAATGCATTGCACAGGTGCCAGGGCAAGCAATTCTGTACACTTTGCCACTGATGAAGCCAGTCAGAATGAGCATGCGCTTGCTCGGCTTTTCGACTCTGGCTGGCTTCCTATAGGGCGTCATCGACTGCACACATGTGGCAATCAAGGCACCCCCAGATCACCCAGGATTGTCCGTGAACCATAAGGGCTTCCACTCCATCAATGTGCAGCTGGTATGCAACCAGTAAAAGATAATTATGCAGGTGTGTGCAAGATGATGTATTCATCCTGCATCAATCCACCCTCCCTGAGCTCTTTGCACTTCCTAACAGACTTACTGGCTGGCTGCTTGGAGACAAGGGCTAGCCATTTAAGACATGGCTGATGACACCCGTGAGGAGCCCAAGCAATGAGGCCCAAGAGCACTGCAATCAAAGCCATATGACAACGAGATGTGTCATTGAGCAAGCAATTGAGATGCTGAAGTTGTGCTTCAGGTGCCTCGACAGATCTGGGGCGCCCTTCAATATGCACCAGCCAGGGTCTCCAGAATGATTATGGTTTGCTGCGTTCTGCACAACACAGCGCAGCAGTGAGGATTGGAGCTGCAGGAGGAGCAAGGCACAGAGCACATTACCTCTTCAGAGCAGGAAGATGAGGAGGAGGAGGAACGTCGTGTGGCCACGACACCAGCAGCCATGCACATTGCTGCCCGGGATGGACTCATCATGGCAAGATTTAGTTAGGTTGCACCACTGCACCCATCTGGCAGCCACATGCTGCACCCACTTGCCCCCCCCCCCCCCCGCCCTCCCCTCCATGCTCCCCCGGCACAAAGCAGTCCTGCAATCAAAGCAGCCCTTTCATAGACTGTAAAGCCTGTGGGTTATATGGTGAATTAATACACAGACTACAAGAGTAACTTTAACAGGACTTTACTATTCGAAGGTCAGGGCAAATCTGCCCAATAAATCCTTACACAGCACTTATATACCGGTGTGGTCACCACCGGTATTACAGTATACAGTAGCCAAGATAAAGTAGTGCAACCCTTAAAATAGTTCTCTTAAAGGTGGAACGTTACATACACTACAATCCTCCCTTTTTAGGTTAACAATATATACATATTCCCATTAATATAACATCTTAACATATATACAACTTTATGTGAAACAGTTCACAGATTCAGTCTCTCTGGAGGCTTCCGGACTCTGTCCGGATAACGCCTCGGTGGTGTAGTTGTTTTCGGTGGTGTAGTAGGTTCTTCTGGCAAGGTCGATTCGGCTTGAAGGACCGTTTCAGGTTCATCGGATTCCAGTATTACCGGATCGGAGGTAGATGCTCTGGGTATCTCTGCTTCAACATTAGACGTATAGAGTTGTGGAGTAGGTTGGGCCTTTGTGGATGATTCTATGATCTGGTCAACATGGCGCCTTATTATGCTTTCACCAATGTCCACGGTATACATCAACGGTCCTAGCCTTTTTCCAATAGTTCCCGGCTGCCATTTCTCGGTACGGTAGTCCCGGGCCAAAACTTGTTGACCTATCTGAAAGGATCTAGTTAGCTTTTCATTCATGCCTTGAAATTGCCGGTTCTCTACGTCCCTTCTGACGTTTGGCTTAATCAAATCCAGCCGGCATCTTATTCTTCTATTGAAAAACATCATGGCGGGAGTTTGGTTTGTGACCGCATGTGTTGCATTCCTGTATGCCAACAAGAAGTTATCTACCTTATGTTGTAGATTTATGTCTTCATTACCCATGGCCTTTATGGCCTTCTTGAAGGTCTGGACAAACCTTTCAGCTAATCCATTGGTGGCGGGATGGTATGGGGCGGACGTATAGTGCTTGACCCCATTGCTTTTTAAGAACTTCCTGAATTCTTCGGACACAAATTGCGGTCCATTATCAGAACAGATCTGTTCCGGCAGCCCATTCCTGGCAAATATGGTCCTTAATACTGTGATGGTTTTTTCCGTGGTGGTGGAGGACATCTTTATTACCTCTGGCCACTTGGAGTGTGCATCCACTGCGATTAAAAACATTGAGTCCATAAATGGACCAGCAAAGTCGATATGTACCCTTTGCCATGGAGATGAGGGCCACTCCCATGGATGCAGAGGAGCTTGTGGTGGCGCGTTTTGGACCTTCTGGCATCCTAGACAGCTCTTGGTTATTTCTTCGATGTCTCCATCAATACCTGGCCACCACACAAACGCTCTGGCTAGGTTCTTCATTTTCACTCCACCCAGATGCCCCTCGTGAAGCTCCTTTAGTACTTTCTGCTGGAGTTTGGGTGGAATCACCACTCTAGATCCACACATCAAGGTTCCTCGGCACACTGACAGTTGTTCTCTTCTGTGCGAAAATGCTGGCAGCATTGGTTCGCCATGTACTGGCCACCCCTCCACCGTTAAATCGTAGACTCGTGAGAGAGTCGGGTCATTTCTTGTTTCATTTTCGATCATGGAATTTGTTACTGGTAGACATTCCATTATGGTTGAGTGGAACATCTCCACTGGGTCCACTGTAGTCGCCTCTTCTTCCACTGGCAACGGTAGGCACGATAACCCATCAGCATTTTCATGCTGTTTGGACCTTTTGTATTCGATGTCATATTGGTGTGCCCCTAGTAGAATGGACCACCTCTGTAGCCTTTGTGCTGTCATAGTGGAAACGGCCTTGTTAGGGTTGAATATGGACACCAACGGCTGGTGGTCTGTCAGCAATGTAAACTTCTTGCCCTGCAGGTAATGATTGAATTTCTTTACTCCCCACACAAGGCTGAGAGCCTCCCTATCTATCTGAGCATAATTTCGCTCAGCGGAGGTCAATGATCGGGACGCAAATGCGACTGGCCTTTCCGAGCCATTTGGTAACTTGTGTGAGAGTACAGCTCCAATACCATAAGGGGAAGCATCACAAGCTAGAGGAAGAGGTAGCGTTGGGTTGAAGTGAGCCAACACTTCCTCAGAGGTAATCAACACCTTGCTTCTGTGAAAGGCCCTCTTACAGTCCTCGCTCCACTTCCATGGTACTTCTTTCCGCAACAGAGCATTCAGCGGATGCAGCACTGTGGATAGATTTGGCAGAAACTTATGGTAATAATTAATCAACCCCAGAAACGACCTCAACTGTGATACATTTTCCGGAGCGGGGGCCTTCACGACCGCTTCGATCTTGTCAGGTGACTTGTGCAGCCCCTCTTGGTCAATGACATGACCGCAGTACGAGATCCGTTTCTGGAAGAACTCACATTTCTGGCGATTAACTCGAAGGCCATATTCCTTCAACCTGGTGAGCACCAGTTTCAAATTTGTGAGGTGTTCCTCCTCGTCTTCTCCCGTAATCAGGATATCGTCCAAGTAACACTGAGTGCTTGGAATACCCTGTAAGACCTGCTCCATGGCCCTCTGCCAAATTGCTGGAGCCGAAGCTACTCCAAAAACCAGTCTATTATATCGATACAAGCCTCTGTGCGTGTTGATTGTGAGATACTGGCGTGACTCTTCCTCGACCTCCATCTGTAAATATGCTTGTGCCAGGTCTATCTTGGTGAAGTGTTTCCCGCCAGACAATGAAGCAAAGATATCCTCAATCCGCGGAAGCGGGTATTGTACCGTGTGAAGCACCGGGTTAACTGTGATCTTGAAGTCTCCGCAGATGCGGACCTTCCCCGGTCCCCCTGGCTTGCTACTTGATGAAGACTTCATGACGGGAACAATGGGCGTGGCCCACTCACTCCAGTCCACCTTCGACAGTACCCCTGCATGTTCAAGCTCTTCCAGTTCTGCCTCCACAGCAGGTCGTATCGCGTAAGGTATGACTTTGAAAAATTTTGGGCTTGCATGTTCTGCAATCTTGATTTTTGCCTTAATTCCTCTCAGTGTTCCCAGTCCCTGCTGGAATACCTCTTTAGCCTCGTCCAATATTCTGGACAACCGTTCAGGTTTGACATCTTTCTTTCCGAAATCTACCGTCATTGTGTTTAGTGAGTGCCAGTCTATCTTTATTTTCCTGATCCACTCCCGTCCCAGAACTGGTGGACCTCCCTCAGGTAGTACATATAAGTCCATTCCTTGGTGATCTTTGCCCTTGTGTCTCACCTTGACTTTTATCTTTCCGATGGGGTATACTTTATGCCCCGTGTATGTCTGCAATACTATCTCCGTATCCCGTAGGGGAATATGTTTGAATAACTTTTTGTAATCTTGTTTATTCATGACCGTCAACGCCGATCCGGTGTCCACTTCCATCTTCACTTGGACTTTTGCAATCTGCAGTGTGACCCAGATAGTTTGTCGGTCAGCTTCTTTACTCACATTGTGAATCCTCAGACTATCCAGTTCCTTGCTGTTGGGGTCTGAATCCAAATTCAGTTCATCTGGACTCTTCACAGTCACCTTATGTACCTTTCTGTACTTCTTCTGCGGTGACTTATTGTTTCTGGTCTTCTTTCCTGACCGGCATACTTTAGCTATGTGACCAAGTTTGCCACATTTTCTACATTCCTGGTTTTTAAACCAGCATTGGTTCTGGTCGTGTGTTGTCTTCCCACAACGGTAACATTTCGTTGTACCCGAAGTCATTTGATCCACACTGAGTACCGCTGTCTTCAGCTGCATTTCCGCCGTGCCTCTCGCTGCGGCTTTGTGCGATGCTGCAATAAGGACAGCCTTATCAAGTGTAAGATCGTTCTCTTTGAGCAGTCGCTTTTGTGTTCCTTCCTTCGACATCCCGCACACGAACTTGTCTCTCAGTGCCTCTGTCAGATTTACCCCAAACTGACAGTCTTTTGCTAGCCTACGCAGTTCAACCAGGCACTCCGCGTTGCTTTCCTCGTTTAGTTGCGTTCTCCCATAAAATTTAGCTCGTTCCGCTAACATCAGCAGTGTGGGGTTCACATGATCCTTCAGGACAGCAACAATATTAGCGAAAGACTGATCCGCCGGTTTAGCTGGTGATAGAAGATGCTTCAATAACCCGTATGTCTTCGCACCCATTGAGTTTAGTAAGGTTAGAGCTTTATCATAATTTGCTATCTTATTGACCTTACAATATATCTCGATGCGTTCTACATACGTGGTCCAATCTTCCACATCAGAATTGAATTCGTTGATGTTGCCACGCTTAGGCATCTTCACAATCTTCCTGAGAAACAACAACGAAATTTTTCTTTAACTTTTTTTTTTCCAAAAATGGCGGTTTCCCGCGCTTGTCTTCTTCCCCTGCCCACTTTCAAAATGGCGGTTTCCCGCTCCTGTCTTCTTCTCCGCCTACTGGCGGGAGGGGTAAGCTTTTCCCTCGGGCGACGACCGCTGGCTTTCGGGGTTCGCAGCCTGCGCGCCGGCTTCAGTGCGTTCTTTGTTCCCTTTTCTCGGCAGGGCAACCGGCGCTGGGGACAACCCGTTGACGGCAAACAGTTCCAGCCGCTGGCTGAATCTCCTCAGTCTCCCTCGCTCGGCTCTGTCTCTCCCGCTCGCTCGGGCTCTGTCTCTCCCTCAGCGGCTTCCAATTGCGCCTCCCAGCCCTCTCGCAGTCCGGTCCTTTCCTCCCCCGGCTGCGGCTGAGTTCTCCGCGGTTTCTTATTTTTATTTCTTCCCGCGCCTTACGATCCCGGTCGCAGCGCCTCGTGGCCTCGGTAGCTGCCCGGCCTTTCGCCGGTCACGGTCGAGCTGTCTCACGACGCTGTTGCGTCTCCCAGCCCGCTTGTAGCCCGGTCTCTCACACCGGCTGCGTTCCCGCTTGTATCCCGGTCTCTCACACCGGCTGCGTTCCCGCTTGCACCGCGGCTTCCGTGCCCCACGCTGCCCCAGTCTCAGCGCCTCTGGGCCCGACTTCTGTCCGGCTCCTTTCCCCCCCGACCGTGGTCGAGTTCACCGCCCTTCCTCCGTTCTTTTTTTTTTTTATTTTCCCCCTACTCACAGTCAACGTGGCCAACTTGCTTCTCGTGGCTGATCGGCTCACTCACCACCGTGGCAGAAGGGACGATCACTGCCTGTTGCTGATGGAAGGCTTCGTGTCTGAATTCTTCCTTCTTCCTTGCTCTGCAGACTCGAGTCTTCTCTCAGCAGAATGACGAGGGCGGGTGCCTCCTCTCAACGCTCGTTAACTGCTTCGGATGCATCGCTGCCACAGGGTAAGATCGAACTCGTCGCCACTGTAAAGTCTGTGGGTTATATGGTGAATTAATACACAGACTACAAGAGTAACTTTAACAGGACTTTACTATTCGAAGGTCAGGGCGAATCTGCCCAATAAATCCTTACACAGCACTTATATACCGGTGTGGTCACCACCGGTATTACAGTATACAGTAGCCAAGATAAAGTAGTGCAACCCTTAAAATAGTTCTCTTAAAGGTGGAACGTTACATACACTACATAGACAGCCTTTTATTTAAGTCTTGTCTTACCATTCATCAGAACTATGAAGGCCAGTTGCCAGGCTGCAGGCAAAAATGGTCAAGATGGGAAAGTGATGCAAAGATTTTATATGTGGCTCCAAGCTTATACATAAACTTATCAGTCTAACATGTCTAACACACCCATATGCGTACCCTTGTGCAACTACTAATCTTTCATCTTCCTTTTCCTACTACTCCAATGTCATGCAGCCTTTGTGGCTTCAGTAGAGGTTGAGGTTGGCTGCTCATATCCCTGCTGAGATGCTCTTGGCCAACGTCCTCTGGGTTTTGAAGCTGTGAGGACTCCGCTAAAGACTGCTCCACCTGCATCTGTGCAGAGGCAGATTCGGCCATCAGGACGTGAGACAGCATGTGGGGCACTGACTGAGCAGGTGGGGGGCAACAGCTGAGAAGTGGAAGTGCTTTGAGCAGGGTCCCCACTTCTATGTCCCCTTTCTCCATCTTCCCTCTCATGGCCCACCCACACTTCCCTGCTAGCAATGAACCAGAGATCACTTTGCTGCACATCAGTGGGGTGCTGAACGGCCAAGGCTAGGTTTTGATCTATCCTATTTAAGGTGGCATTCAGATTGTGTAAGTCATTGGTAAGTACAAGCATGCACTCATTTGACTGCCGCATTTGATGCTCCATGCCGGTGGCCACTCTTTCCATGGACGAGCACATCATAGCTAAGGCCTGCGACATCATGCCACTCATGCTTGAGACAGACTCCTCCATTCTCTCTGCAAGCATGCACAGTGCAGCTGGAAATCTTGCCAGAGCCTCACACATTTTTTGCTGCTGCTCCAGAATCATCATCTTTGTCAATGGACCCCGAGGTTCAGCATCTGCATCCAGCTGAGTAGAGCTTGGAGCATCCTGTGCCCTCCGACAAGGACTCTCAATTGCTGTCCCTGTTTCCTCCATCTACTCTTGCTCACATGTGATGTGTGAGAGACAAGGTGACAACACAACTATCTGTCTTGCTGCTCCCACCAGACATGTGTGTATTTGCACTGGTGCTTGGTGTGCATGAGTCCTGTGATGGTGCACCCTCAGAGTGAGTGACCTCCTCTGAGGAGTCGTTGTCATCCTCCGGCACCATCTCCTGTGGGACACTTGATGGGTCTGTGGGAGATTAAAGACAAATTAGAACTATCACGGTAAGAATGTTTTAAGTTAACATTATGCAGATGTTCATATTTCACTGGCTGCTGACATCAAGTCACCATGAGTGACTGTTGTATGCCATGTGGCTGTATGATATTTAATTCTGTCACCGGGTAGCTGAGAGATCCCCATCTCTCCATTTCCCACCACCAGGCACGCCGACACTCCCATGATTTTCCTCCTCTGCAGCTGTCATGATGGTAATGACTGGAGGGCCATCTCCCGTGCTCTGGCTCTCCTTGGTGTTCTGTGCTCTTCTCCTTGCAAAGAGGGAAACAAGAGATCTTTGAGTTAGAGTCATGGAATGAGTGCAACAGATGGATGGACAACATCTGTTGAGGGTGACTATGAGGGAGAGGCATTAAATTGCATTAAGATGAGGATGAGTGTCAGTGGTGGATGGTCAGATGGGGATGTGAGGAAGTGCATAGACAGAGAGGGATGGGTGCACCTGCAAGGTATGTTGGTGTGAGGAGTGATGTTCAGGAGTAGGCTTGGGGAGGCAGAGTGAGGGGGTTGGGAGGACACGCACATCAGGATGTAATTGAATGTGGCATTGTACTCACCTTTCCTGCCCTCATTAGGTCATTAAAGCACTTCCTGCACTGTATTCACAGAATCACAGAATCACAGAATCACAGAAACCCCACAGTGCAGATAGAGGCCATTTCGGCCCATCGAGCCTGCACCGACACATATCCCACCCGATCCCCGTAACCCCTACACCAACACATATCCCACCCTATCCCCGTAACCCCATGTATTTAATCCCCCTAACACTAAGTGTCAATATTTATCATAGCCAATCAACCTAACCCGCACATCTTTGGACTGTGGGAGGAAACCGGAGCACCCGGAGAAAACCCACGCAAACACGGGGAGAATGTGCAAACTCCACACAGACAGTCACCCGAGGCCGGATTCGAACCCGGGTCCCTGGCGCTGTGAGGCAACAGTGCTAACCACTATGCCACCGTGCTGGCACCACACTCCTGCTGCTAACCTCCTCTGCGATCTCCAGCAACGCCTTCTTGGTCATTGAGGCTGGCTTCTTCCTCCTGTCAGCAGGGAATGATATCTCCCTACGATCCCTTACACCTCGCAGCATCAGGTCTAGGGACACATCAGTGAAGTGGGGCACAGCATTTGTACCATTCTATATTGCTTGCTGTGTTTCTGCCACCTCCTGAGTCCTTCAACTGTCATCTTTGCAGTGTTCCTTTAAATATCTCAGCTGAAATAGACCCATGCCTGTTGTCATCATGTCCGCTCGCGCTACTTGATCGGGAAACCCGGGAGTCAGATGCAAATACAGTGGCTGGGTTTAGAAGCCACTGACAGACATGCTGCAGCTACTTCCTGGTTTCCCGCGCGCTACCGGACCTCCCCCCCGCCGCCCCCCCCCGCCACCACACCACCCCCACCCTGCTCCCAGTGCATCGACAAACAATCCTTCTCATAAGTGTTCAACAGGCTTTCTGTACATTGTTTGCTAACCCACAATTCTCTGCTTCCTTGTGTCAAACCAGCCAGGGCCTTTTCTTAGTGAGCAGCTGTGTAGAATTAAGCTCACTCCACTAACTTTATGAGGGCAAAAACGGGGATGGATGGTGTTGAAAATTTTAAAAATCTGAACCCCAAACCGCCCATTTCCTGTTTTTCAGGAAATGTGACAAGGGGCAGGCAGCCAATCCACTCCCAGGTGGTGAGTTAGCCATTTAAATATTTTAATGAGGCTTGCAACCTCTGATTTAACTTGCTTTGCAGGTTTTACAGTGGACGGCTGAGTTTCCCAGGCCTTGGAAAACCGGGCAGCTGGACTGAGGCGAGGACAGCTTCAGGGAGAAGGTAATAGCACTACTTATGGGCCAGAAGGAACAGGAGTGCTTCCCCCGCCCCCTCCCCCCCACCGTGGAGGGATGGGTCGAGTTGCCAATCGGGAGGGTGGGGGGTGTATTGATTTCTTTGTGGGTTCAATGACGAGGCATTTATGAAAGAGAATGAGTTTTAATCTAAAGTCTGTTCAACTCTTTATAACAGCTTTACAGGAGACACGATGCTAGTGATGCATCTAGAACGAAACTGAAACTAAACTAAACTGCCTTGCTTGTCTCGGTCACATGCCCTCTGCTGGTCAGGCACAAGCAATCAATACATGCAATTATGCTGGTAAGGCATGATAATCAAACAGGCAAATAACATCACTATTTGCTGATATCATTACAGGGGGAGAAGGAGATTGTGGGAGTTTGGAGAGTCAGAGATTGCAGGGTGTGGGGGGAGGTGGAGATTGCGGGGGGGGAGGTGGAGATTGCGGGGGGGAGATTGCGGGGGGGGTGGAGATTGCGGGGGGGAAGGGGGAGATTGCGGGGTGGGGGGTGGAGATTGCGGGGTGGGGGAGGTGGAGATTGCGGGGTGGGGGGAAGTGGAGATTGCGGGGTGGGGAGGTGGAGATTGCGGGGTGGGGGAGGTGGAGAATGCGGGGTGGGGGTGTGGAGATTGGGGGGTGTGGAGATTGCGGGGTGGGGGGTGTGGAGATTGCGGGGGGGAGGTGGAGATTGCAGGGGGGAGGTGGAGGTTGCAGGGTGGGGGGGAGGTGGAGATTGCGGGGTGGGGGGAGGTGGAGATTGCGGGGTGGGGGAGGTGGAGATTGCGGGGGGTGGGGGGGGTGGAGATTGCGGGGGGTGGGGGGAGGTGGAGATTGTGGGGGGGGAGGTGGAGATTGCAGGGGAGGAGGTGGAGATTGCGGGGGGGAGGTGGAGATTGCGGGGGGGAGGTGGAGATTGGGGGGGGGTAGGTGGAGATTGCGGGGGGGGTGGAGATTGCGGGGGGGGAGGTGGAGATTGCGGGGGGGGAGGTGGAGATTGCGGGGGGGGAGGTGGAGATTGCGGTGGGGGAGGTGGAGATTGCGGGGGGCTAGGTGGAGATTGCGGGGGGGAGGTGGAGATTGCGGGGTGGGGGAGGTGGAGATTGCGGGGTGGGGGAGGTGGAGATTGCGGATGTGGGGGGGTCGAAGATTGCGGCTGTGGGGGAGTCGAAGATCAGGGGGGAAGTTGGAGAATGGGGTTTGGGGAGTCGGAGATTGGGGGTGGGGAATTTGGAGAGCGGGGTTGGGGGTGTCGGAGATCGGGGTGGGGGAGTCGTAGATCGGGGCTGGCAGGTCGTTCGATCTCCGGGTCTGTAAAGAGGTAACCTTGTTGGGCCTGGAGGAAACACTTCTGCTCCTCCTGGTCCACAAGCTGTGTTGTGAATGCAATTACCTCATGGATCCAGCCCTTCTCTCCTTCTTTTACCTGCCGAGTTTCCAGAGTCCTGGGAAAATCAGCCTCGATGGGTTAAAAATAAAAATTCTGTTAAAATGGAGGCCCAGCCTCCTTTAAAAGCTTTTACTGACCAACCAGCCTCCTAAGAGTGGATTGGTCGATCGCAACACCCCCCCCCCAACCCGCCTCCATTAAAACCAGACATGGGCGGGTTGCAGACTGATTGGGATTGGGTTTGAGATTTAAACATTTATTACTTGCCACCCACCCCAAACTCACCCATCCTTGGGGGTTAAAATTCCCCACTTGGTATGTCACATCTCGTCGGGGGATATGGATCGAGGGTGTGAGGTGGAATCACTGAGCACTGCACAGCAGGAACAGGAAGAGTAGGAAGAAGAAGAGAAGGCCCTTCATCAGTGTAGGAGAAACATCCTCCAGCAGCTGCACAGATGGTGGATCCAGATCTCTGTGTCACTGCATTGAAAAGCAGAATGCTTTCAGAACATGATCGACTGTTGCAATCATTAATAGGCCAAGCAGCTTCCGCAACATGGCGACAAGTTGGGAGGAGTCCAAATTGCATATGTGTGAGGACCTGATGCACGGGATTCAAAGCATCCTTGGAGTGATTTTCGGACCCCCTGCCCCTCCAGAGTTAGAGATTCTCAGAAGCAAATGAGGATTTTTTAATGGATATACTCTTGTATGCCATTATCATGGAGGGGGAGAAGCACCACCGAATGGGGCAAAGGAGACTCAGGCAGAATTTACTGCAAGAGGCACCACTGCACATGTCATCACTGAAGTCTTCTCTGCTGTGTAACACAGTGTACCCGTGATGTCACAGCCTTACCTTCTACTCTGCCACTTTAAAGTAAATGGAGATTCCCTCAAACCACTACACATCCTTGGAGAATGACCTCAGAGCCTGCATGTAGGTACGTTGTTCCTCAAACATCCTTTTTGCAGGTGATTACTGTAGGGGGGCATCTTTTTCGGGGTTTACGGTAATTTACCTTCCTTTACCTGGTTTACGGTAATTTACCTGGTCAAGCAGCTTTTTGCCACTGCACCTCTGACCAATCCCAAACAGTGGTTTCGAATCGCTAAACCCCACCTTCCAGTTCTGACTGAAGGACTTATAATTAATGATATATTAAAAACGGACAACTGGTCTGGATGTGAGAAAATCAACTTTTAATTAAACTAAAGAAACAATACACCACACGATTACAGAAATCACTGTAAAATTGCTTAAATGGGGGAAGGCAGACGGCAAAAATGAGAGATAAATGGCTACAATGTTAATTAAACAATCTTAGCAATTTCCCCTAAATTACCACCCTCTAACTCCTTACTAGATTGCCTTGCTGAGGAGGCAGAAACCTGCTCACCTGCGGTCCAAGGAAATAAGAGAGAGATAGCTTCTCAGGAGCTATCTTTACATCCTGCCAGCTCCTGCTGTTTTGCGCTGAAAGGGCCTGTGTGCAAATTCGCGCCCAAAAGTCCGAATATACAAGAGAAAGACCATGATTGGCTGACTCAAATGGCCTTGGAGTGGTTTGAATGTGTCTGCATTCTGGGGCTGAAATGTTCCCGCCCACATCCGGAGCTCCCTGGGCTGCACAAAAGGGAGTAATGGGTGATTCAAAACTCACCCATACTGATCTGTCCCCTATCAAAGTCTTTTCCGTAGTTTCAATGTGTCTCATTGTGTGTGTAAGGGGTTTTCAATGGGCTGGATTGCCGTGTAAACAGAGCCCTTTGTTCTGCAGTTTAGAGTAACCACAGCTAATCCTTTATGTCAATAAGGCAGCAGTGTCAATCGATGGACTCTGCAGTTTCTATAAACAAACATTGATTGTCAGAGAAGGGAAACTCCCTGGTTTGATTGACAGGTTTGATTGACAGGTCTGACTGCCACTGCTTGATCCTCCCACTCTACACAGACACTTCGAGCTGCTTTCTTTTGTCTTTTGGCCATGCTTTTCTGATGGCCATTTTCAAACCTCTTTGCAATATACATAGTTCGAAACTCAAAGGTACCATTTTAATCTTAAAGTCCTGATGTTGAGACAATTCAAATCACGCAATTCTTCGTCCACGATGTGGACCAATATTTTCCGATCTTCAGGGAATTAGGGGATTTTTGCGAACCCCTACATTACCCATGTTCTGAGTCCCATGACTCTGAAGCCATTGGCATACATCCTCATCCACTCCCTACTCCTCTGATTCCCCTGTGCTCTGTGATTCACCTTGTGCCACATCCTCACCACAACTATCTAAGTACCCCAGATGAAAATCTCCAAGCTGGTGCCTGGGGGTGAGGAACCAAGTGCCATAGGTGGTAAGTTGGAGAGGGTTGGGACAGTGGAAACCGCTGCAATTGGTGAGTGGGCTGGACCTCATCCTCCTCCTCATCATCTTAGAATCATAGAAGAAGAGAATCATAGAAATTTACAGCACAGAAGGAGGCCATTCAGCCCATCGTGTCTGTGTCGGCCAAAAAACAGCTATCCCACTTTCCAGCTCTTGGTCCATAGCCTTGCAGATTACAGCACTTCAAGTGCATATCCAAGTATGCTTTAAATGCGATGAGGGTTTCTGCCTTTACCACCCTTTCAGGCAGTAAGTTCCAGAACCCCACCACCCTCTGGATGAAAAAATTCTCCTCAACTCCCCTCTAATCCTTCTACCAATTACTTTAAATCTATGCCCCTTGGTTATTGACCTTTCTTCTAAGGGAAATAGGTGCTTCCTATCGACTCTATCTTCCTCCTCCAGTGCCCCCATTGCAGTGGTGGATCTTCAGGAAAGAAGTGTAGAAGGTGAGAATGACTGAGCAATACCGCCCGCCCCCACTCCCACCCCTGCATTTATGGCAAGGCCAGCATTTATTGCCCATCCCTAATTGCCCTTGAGAAGGTGGTGGTGAGTCGCCTTCTTGAACCACTGCAGTCCATATGTTGAAGGTACTCCCACAATGCTGTTAGGGAGGGAGTTCCAGGACTTTGACCCAGCGACGGTTAAGGATCGGCGATATACTTCCAAGTCAGGATGGTGTGTGACTTGGAGGGGAAAGGGTGGAAGGTTCTGTCTGAAAGCTGCTTCAGAGGGATGCCAGGGTGCCAGTTTAGGGCACTCCCTCAGTACTGCATTGGAGTGTCAGCCTGAGACCGTGCTCAAGTGGTTGTGCGTGTCAATAATATCTGAGGGGAGCTGGGTAGCCATACTGCAAACTGCTAAGTTGGAGCCGCTCTTAGCTGGAGTGCAGTCAGAAGAGCTAGTTGTGGAAATGTTGCTTTAAGATGGTGAAGAATGTGCTGGTGTCTAATCCAGCCCAAAAAAGCCCCGTAGTTCTGAAAGGGGCATGGCCAGTGTCAAGGACTCCTAGTCTGAGAGTTCCTGTTGCTGCAATCTGAAAGATGCAGGGATAGCATTGGCAGCCAGTATTCAAATGAGGCTAGGTGCACTGGTCACCACAATGGTGGAAGTGAGAACAAATTGAGCTCTAGGCCTGGGTCATGGCCTGGACCCCTGAAGAGGAGAATCTTTTCTTGGCCTTTTTACAGAGGGTGCATTTCCCTTCTTTCTAGGGGGATGTGGGGTCTGGGAGGTATCCCCCACCCCTAGGCCCAGCTGACTCTACCAGGATTCACAGACTCATTTGATGGGCAGGTGCTTAAGATGCACCCGTCGAAGCACAGTCACCCACCGTGGCTATTTGAATTAACGGACCGCAGATTTTGGAGGGTCAGCGCTGGAGAACCCACACGCAATGTTGGCCCTGCAGGTTTTTGAGCTTCAATGTAATTTAAAGTCTCTTTCCCTAAGCATTACAATTCATAAGAGACTTTCAAACTGCTATGGACAAATATGTAGACGAGGACAAGGATTTTCAATGCCATTTTTTGAGAGATGAGAAATTAATGGAGAGATTAATGGCCTTTCTACAATCTACAAGGGATAAGTAAGGAGTGTGATGGAATACGCTCCACTTGCCTGCATGAGTGTAGAAACATAGAAACATAGAAGATAGGAGCAGGAGTAGGCCATTCGGCCCTTCGAGCCTGCTCCGCCATTCAATGAGATCATGGCTGATCATCCAAATTCAGTACCCTGTCCCTGCCTTCTCCCCATATCCCTTGATCCCTTTAGCCTCAAGAAATATATCCAACTCTTTCTTGAATATATTTAATGAACTGGCCTCCACCGCCCTCTGTGGCAGAGAATTCCACAGGTTCACCACTCTCTGGGTGAAGAAGTTCCTCCTCATTTCAGTCCTAAATGGCTTACCCCTTATAAGAACATAAGAACATAAGAAATAGGAGCAGGAGTAGGCCAATCGGCCCCTCGAGCCTGCTCCGCCATTCAATAAGATCATGGCTGATCTGATCCTAATTGCCAATCCACTATCACAGAACCATCTCCTGCATCTAACAGAATTAGACACACAAAATAGGAGCAGGATCAGGCTACACGGCCCCTGGGCCCGCTCCGCTACCCACAGGGCCATGACTGATCCGAACCTAGACTCGTCCAAATTCCTTGGACTATGACCCCTGGTTCTAGACTCCCCGGCCATCCGAAACATCCTTTCTGCATCTAGTCTGTCCAGACCTGACAGGATTTTATAGGTTTCGATGAGATCCCCTCTCAATCTTCTAAACTCCAGTGAGTATAAGCCCAATTGACACAATCTCTCCTCATACGTCATTCCTGCCATCCCAGGAATCAGCCTGGTGAATCTTCGCTGCACTCCCTCCATGGCAAGAACGTCCTTCCTCAGGTAAGGTGATCAAAACTGCACACAATACTCAAGTTGCGGTCTCACCAAGGCCCTGTACAACTGTAACAAGACATCCTTGTTCCTGTACTCGAACCCTCTTGCTACGAAGGCCAGCATACCATTTGCCGCCTTAACCGCCTGCTGCACCTGCATGCTTACCTTCAGCGACTGGTGCACAAGAACACCCAGGTCTCTTTGCACTTCCCCTTCTCCCAATCTATTGCCATTCAAATAATAATCTGCCTTCCTGTTTTTGCCACCAAAGTGGATAACCTCACATTTATCCACATTATAGTGCATTTGCCATGTTTCTGCCCAATCACCCAACCTGTCCAAATCGTACTGGAGTTTCACGACATCCCCCTCACAGCTTACCCTCCCACCCAGCTTTGTGTCTTCTGCAAATTTGGAGATATTACATCCAATTCCCTCGTCCAGATCATTAATATATATTGTGAACAGCTGGGGTCCTAGGACCGATCCTTGCGGTACCCCACTAGTCACTGCCTGCCACTCGGAAAACGACCCGTTTATTCCAACTCTTTGCTTTCTGTCCGCCAACCAGTTCTCTATCCAAGTCAATACCTTGCCCCCAATCCCATGTGCCTTAATTTTGCACGCTAATCTCTTATGTGGGACCTTATCGAAAGCCTTCTGAAAGTCCAAATACACCACATCCACTGGTTCTCCCTTATCTATTTTACCAGTTACATCCTCAAAAAATTCCAGTAGATTAGTCAAGCATGATTTACCTTTTGTAAATCCATGTTGACTTTGTTCGATCCTGTCACTGCTTTCCAAGTGCTCTGCTGTTACATCTTTTATAATAGACTCCAGCATTTTCCCCACTACCGATGTCAGGCTTACTGGTCTATAATTCCCCCCTTTTTCTCTACCACCTTTTTTGAATAGTGGGGTAACATTAGCTACCCTCCAATCCATGGGTACCGTTCCAGAGTCGATCGAGTTCTGGAAGATGTCCAGCAATGCATCTACTATCTCTAGGGCCACTTCCTTAAGCACCCTGGGATGTAGACCATCAGGCCCTGGGGATTTATCAGCCTTCAGTCCCATCAATTTTCCTAACACCATTTCCCTACAAATACTGATTTCTTTCAGTTCCTCCCTTTCATCAGACCCTATGTTCCCCGACATCTCTGGTAGGTTATGTGTGTCCTCCTTTGTGAAGACAGAACCAAAGTATGTATTTAGTTGGTCTGCCATTTCCTTGTTTCCCATTATAAATTCCCCTGATTCTGACTGTAAGGGACCTACGCTTGACTTCACCAATCTTTTTCTCTTCACATATCTATAAAAGCGTTTACAGTCAGTTTTTATGTTCCCTACTAGCTTACTCTCATATTCTATTTTCCCTTTCTTAATTAATCCCTTTGTCCTCCTTTGTTGACTCCTAAACTGCTCCCAATCCTCAGGATTATTGTTTTTTCTAGCCAGTTTATATGTCCTCTCCTTGGATCTTATGCTATCCCTAATTTCCCTTGTTAGCCACGGTTGAGTCACCTTTTTTGTTTTATTTTTATGCCAAACTGGGATGAACAAATTCTGTCGCTCATCCATTCGGTCTTTGAATGTTTGCCATTGCCTATCCACTGTCAACCCTTTGAGTGCCATTCCCCAATCAATCCTACCCAACTCGCTCCTCACACCATCGTAGTTTCCTTTATTTATATTGAGGACCCTTGTCTCTGAGTCAACTACTTCATTCTCCATCTTAATGAAGAATTCGATCATATTATGATCGCTCCGACCCAAGGGGCCTCGTACAACAAGATTGCTAATTAATCCTTTCTCGTTACATAATACCCAGTCTAAGATGGCCTGATCTCTGGTTGGTTCCTCGACATATTGGTCCAGGAAACCATCCCGTAAACACTCCAGGAATTCCTCCTCCACAGTATTGTTACTAATTTGGTTCCAACAACGCTCAAGAAGCTCGACACCATCCAGGACAAAGCAGCCCGCTTGATTGGCACCCCCTCTACCACCTTAAACATTCACTCCCTCCACCACCGGCGTACCGTGGCTGCAGTGTGTACCATCTATAAGATGCACTGCAGCAACTCGCCAAGGCTTCTTCGGCAGCACCTCCCAAACCCGCGATCTCTTCCACCTAGAAGGACAAGAGCAGCAGACACAGTCACACGCCATCCTGACTTAGAAGTATATCGCTGATCCTTCATTGTCGCTGAGTCAAAATCCTGGAACTCCCTTCCTAACAGCACTGTGGGAGAACCTTCACCACACGGACTGCAGCGGTTCAAGAAGGCGGCTCACCACCACCTTCTCAAGGGCAATTAGGGATGGGCAATAAATGCTGGCCTTGCCAGCAACGCCCACATCCCATAAAAAAAATTTTTTTTTTTAAAATGGAGGTTGGTGAAGACAAGAGCATTAGGGGAGCAGAATTTTGGACAGGTTTTAGTTTATGTAAGCTGGAACTTGGGTATCCAGTAAGGAATGCTATGATGTAGTCAAATCTGAAGGTAATGAGAACACAGATGATGGTTTCATTGGCAGTGGGGAGGAGGTAGAGACAGAGGAAGTGATGTTGCCCGGTGAGGTGACGGCACCTCTTTAAAAGGAATCTGCCATCATCAAATACATGAAACTGTCCATAATTCTGTCAAAAATCAATCCCCCTGTGATGACCAGGGACCCTTATTGCTGTTGTTACATCTAATATCTCAGTAAATCAAATCTGAATCAGGGATGGTTTTAATTATGTGGGTGCTCAAGATTGAATTGCATTATAGATAAAACAAAAGAAAAACTCTACAATTCTGAGTGAACTCAATGGAAATGAAAATTGAGCAGGTTCTATAACAGAGGGACGATCTGATCTGCTGATTTATCGCCCAAGCATTGAAGGGGAAAATTACCCCCAGTAAGTCCAAATATCAGCGACAACTTTCACAAAAGACTTGGGCACCAAAATTCCTCAGTTTGCAATCCCAGCATTTATGCCAGGATGATCTAATGATACCCACTTGCCTCATTCCAACAGAAACTCTTGGCCTTCTTTCATCCTTGGGGATGGGTTGCTCAGGCACCTGACCCTGCAACCATGTAATCATCCTATTAACCCCTTAAGCAAGGGGTCCATGTCCAGGCCACTTGTCTGGCCTCAATCCCACAGTTAGTCCCACAAACTGTCTTGTGGAGGACACTACCCCTCCACTCACTTGGCATACTGGCCGCCACACAAACACTGGGTCCTGACTGAAACTCCCAGTTTAGAGAGTCCCCACTTCACCCCACCCATAATTTCTCTTGTAAGAGGCAAACTGAAGTTCTGCCCATTACATACCTAGAAACGGCAGCTACTCGGTGTAACTAGGTATTTGTAGTTTACCTGAGGATTCTTTCAAATCAATCAAATCAAATCAATCAAATCAACTTTTATTGTCATTGTTAGTGCACAAGTGCAGTACAACGAAATGTAGGCTTGCGGCTCCAGACTGGCTCCAGAAATATAGGCTTCAGACTCCAGACTGGTAAAACTCCTGCAGAATTTCAGCCCATTAATCCCCAAATTTGTGCTGCCTGCTCATTTATATTAGAAGATTTCGGGCTGAATTTTTCTTCACTATCCCGTTGAAAATTGGGTGAAAGAGCAGCAGTAAATGGAGCAAAGTCAATCAGTGAGGCCTATCGCCGTATTCCTGCCCTGACCTTAAGTTTCTTCCCCCGAGCCCTACTTGACATCAGCTGCCCCTTGCCCCACCCATCGCAGGTAATTGATGGCAGGGAGGCACAGCCTAGCAATCTGACCTGTTTCCCTGCCATCCTCCACGCCTACTGCTGATTCCAGGGACAGGGTGGGGGTGGGGGGGGGGGCGGCTGGTGGGGGGAGGGGGTGGGTGATAATCCCTATGACAGTGGCAGATGCTCCCTTTGGAGGGAGATGGCTCATTAGTGGGCACCTATCACATGCATGAAGCCTCAAACCCTTACTTTTTTTTAATCAAGGCCTGAAAACCCTTACATCTTCAGTGCTCCTCTGCCCCCTTTTAAATGGTCCTGCCTCTTCGGGTGCTGCAGTGTTGGTTCTGTTGCAGCAATACCAGAATTTTGCTCTTCGGCAATGGCAAGCTCCTTCTCGGTGGTAGGGATCCTGATGGGAGTCTGCCCTGTATGTCAAACAAGACTAACTCAGGAAAATGTGTTGGGGTTATGGCAGGGTGAAAGTGGTGGGCGAAATCCTGCCCTGTCAGGAACAAGAGAATCCAGCCCCACACATCTTGTAGTCTGTTTATTTACAATTCCTGATCTAGTTCTAATTATAGAGTTGGCAACTGAGATCACACAGCATGCTTTGGTTCAAACCAGGTAACTTTGATTGATTGATGCTAGATTTTAATTCTCATGCTTAAACATTACTGTAACTTTTAAGGAATCATTTGTTTATAGCTTGTGGAACGTTTCATTGAGAGGAACAAGTCCCTTTTATATTCGGGCAAAGAACCATTAAAGTAATCATGTTATAGGTGCAGATGGAGGACTAAGGGAGTTCTTTCAGTCCAACAATTCTAAATCTGGACCTGACTGAATGACTCAATAAACAGACCTAATTGAAAACAATCTTAATGTAATGAACCATAAAGCTACAAATATGGGTGGAAACAGTCAGCGGTGAGTAAAAGACTAATCAAAATTGTACCCCTTAGGCTATGAAGGGAAGATTCAGCCATGGTTTCCACTCCTGATTGGAATCCAGTGAGCCCAGCTGGAAGGTGTGTGTGTGGGCTTTGAGTAGGGACAGGATCTGGGCCAACCTCTCAGCATTGTCTGTCTGGTCTCACACAGAAATCTCACTATATTTTATTCTAAGATAAAAATAGAGTCACAAGCAAATAAAAAATTGGATGGCAAAATAATTGCTCAAGAGTGATGAGCGCTGCTGTAATCTGCTGTCTGCATTTAACACTGTGGAACCAGAAATGCCCATCAGTGTTCATTATCTATGAAGCAATCCTCGTAACATTTTACCATTGAATTCTGAAATGTACATAATTGGACTGCCAAGAAATATTTTGCTTGGATCAGGCTCATGTTTGCATTTGGCTTTCTATAAACTACGTGTAGAACGATTACTGAGGAATTTTGGGTCCAGCTGCAAAGTATGTCTCAGTAGGCCCCCATTCAAACATTGGAAAAAGAAAGTGACTCTCTAACTTTTATCTAACTATTCTTTATTTTAATTCTAAACAGCTCAAACATTATAAACCGAACTTATGACGGCCCAGTAGCTCCAACATTCACATTCAGAGGAACTAGATTTGAATCCCACCTCGACTGACATTTGAACTTTGTCACGCTCTTGATTTTGGAGCTCAAATTCTAATTTTTTAGACGATGGAATAATGGACAGGGACAGGAGGGATAGAAAGAAAGGCTCTGAATACTGGAAATTTGAAATAAAAATAGAAATTGCTGGAAATGTGTAAAATCATTTGCAAGACAGGTTACCACTTCAGGTTCAATCCTCTGTCGGGCTCGACGGGCCGAATGGCCTTCTACCATGCTATGATTCTATGAGTGCTGGGGGGAGATGGGTAACAGGAAGTTAAAATGTAATAAAACAAAGTCTAGATTCAGGTGACTTGTACAGGAGCAGCAGTAGTGTTTCTCCTAGCTCCACCAAAGTACTGTGGCCCACTGCTGGCCTGCACTCGTCCTCCACCAGGATCAATGCTGCTAGTGAGTTCCAATTAAAATGTTATTTTTTTTACAATTAAACAATTAAGGGTAGGTTTCCCTGATCTCCCACCATAACATTGACAGAAGATCGACAGAAACCCTGGAGAATCTGGGTATACAATAGGCAATCGGGTGAAGCACAGTGGAAATTCCAGGTGTTGATGATCTGTGGTGCCCACCAGTTGTGGAAGGTGTCTGACGAATAGTTCTACTCTATGGTCATCCAAGTACATACTAAAGATCGGAATATGTGCAGGCAGTGATCTTTTGCCGACTGGCCTTGTGTACGGTGGAAGCCCAGGAGCAGACCCACCAGACAGTCTTCCGACCTGCTCGTCCTGCACAACAAATGGCCAAAGCTGAAGAGTGTAGGAGAGAAATTAAGTCAAAAATTGAGGTTGTAGTCCCTTCAAGTAGTGAAAAAAGTGCTGCAATCTCTGGTAATGTGTGTAAATATGGAACACAGGGTGAAATTCAATTCGGCCCGAAAACGGGTGCAGGAAGCACGAAACACGATCTGCCCGCGCCTGTTCAAAGTGGCGCAGGCAGCAAGCAAAATTTGTGCTGCCTGCTCATTTACGTGATTGGTGCGCTGAGCTCAGCACTAACCATGTTGCTGGTTGGCTTAATGCTCAAGAGCTGGGGCAATATCAGGTGAAGTCTACTGGCCAATAAAATTTTGCCTAGGCTCTCTACACTTCTTAAAGGGGAGGTGCTTTGTTGCAGAAGCACCTCATTGTCATTCTGCATGCAGCCATGGCTCAACAGGCAAGAGAAAAGGCAAGGAGATTCTCTGACACAGCACTGGAGGCCTTGGTCCTGGTGGTTCACAGAAGAAGATAGGTTTTATATCCACAGCGGGGCAGGAGTCCATCAAGGTAGCACGGAAGGCAGTGGGAGGAGATAGCAGAAGCCGTCAGTGCCACATGTGTTGTCGCCAGGATCTGGATCCAGTGCCGCAAGAAATTTAATGACCTCACACAAGCGGTCAAGGTGAGTGAATGCATCTTCAAATGTCATATCCCACCAACTGCACCACTAGCCTCACACACTGCTCAATGCACCGCACCCCCATCACTCACCTACCAACAATCTCTAGCAATCACAACTCATACCTCACAATCATAGCATCACCTCACCCCCCCACACAGAGCAGTCCCGTGCAATAAAGTTTTAAGCAGGTTCACGGACTCCCAGGCCGCCTGCCTTTTCTGCGGCCTGGAGGAGTCTGTGTTCCTTGTTTATAGGGAGTGTGAGAGGTTGCAGCTCCTCTTCCATTATTTGAAGGGGCTGCTCTTTGATTTTTGGCTGCACTTCAGTCCCACCCTCCTGATCTTTGGTCACCCAGTGCAGAGGGGAGCGGGCAGATCAGAGGACCTCCTCGTAGGACTGCTCCTGGGCCTGGCCAAAGTGGCCATCAACTGGTCCAGGCAGTGGGCGGTTGAGGGGGTCGTTCGGCCCGACTGCCTGCCTCTCTTCCGTGGCCCTGGAGATGGAGCACGCGGTGTCCGCCGGCACACCCGAGGCCTTCTGCGACCGGTGGGCACCGCAGGGACTGGAGTGCATCATCAACCCCAGCAACCAAATTTTAGTTTAATTCGATAAGTTTAATTTAATGTTTTAAGTTTAGTTACAGTCTATTTGTTTATAGGTTGCTCAAAAAAAGTACACACTGATTGATGTCATGATCTGACTGATTATTATTTTTCTGGCAAATGCAGGCAACGGCCACGCTGCCAACCTGCCCAAAATGGCGGCTGCCACGGACCACGCTGTAAGTGGGCAGCCGCCATTTTTTGCCGGCGCTAAGGTGCCAAATTTCACTGCCACAGTTTTGTTCTAACAGCAGAATGCATATGCAGCGAGGACATCTGTTAAATGGTTCAAGTATTGATTTGAGGGCAGTGCACCATGCAACACTTTCCACCCCAGGTTCCTGGTGATGTCAAGAAAGAGCGCCAAATAGAGAGTGATGTCTCATGTTTGTGTTTGTGAGGTAGAGACATGGACAATGTACAGCATGCACCACAAAGCACTGGAGAGGTACCACCAATGCTGCCTCCGCAAGATCCTGCAAATCCATTGGCAGGATAGGCGCACCAACGTCAGTGTTCTTGCCCAGGCCAACATCCCCAGCATCGAAGCTTTGACCACGCTCAATCAGCTCCGATGGACAGGTCACATTGTCCGCATGCCCGATACGAGACTCCCAAAACAAGCGCTCTACTCGGAGCTCCGGCACGGCAAGAGAGCCCCAGGTGGGCAGAGGAAATGTTTCAAGGACACCCTCAAAGCCTCCTTGAAAAAGTGTAACATCCCCATCGACACCTGGGAATCCCTGGCCCAAGACCGCACAAAATGGAGGAGAAGCAGCCGGGAAGGCGCCGGACACCTCGAGTCTCTTCGCCGGGAGCAAACAAAAGCCAAGCGCAGGCAGCGCAAGGAGCGCACGTCAACACAAGCACGCCTCCCCCGCCACTTCAACCACCATCTGCCCCACCTGTGAAAGAGACTGTAGGTCCCGCATTGGATTCATCAGTCACCTGAGAACTCATTTTTAATGTGGAAGCAAGTCATCCTCGGTTCCGAGGAACTGCCTAAGAAGAAGAAGAGGTAGAGACCATCCCTTGAATATCTGACAATGCAATTAGCCAACTGGTTTAAAGCTGTCTGCTCCAGACAGAGACTGCAGATCAAGTTCTATGAGCAGAAGCTTTTTCAAGGAGGCTTTGAGGGTGTCCTTGAAACATTTCCTCTGCCCACCTGGGGCTCTCTTGCCGTGCCGGAGCTCCGAGTAGAGCGCTTGTTTTGGGAGTCTCGTATCGGGCATGCGGACAATGTGACCCATCCATCGGAGCTGATTGAGCGTGGTCAAAGCTTCAATGCTGGGGATGTTGGCCTGAGCAAGAACGCTGACGTTGGTGTGCCTATCCTGCCAAAACGGCAGTGAATTCCTCCATTTTATGTTGTTTTAAAACTGAAGTAAAACTATCCCTTTTTATCATCCTTGGCTTACAAAGAACACTGAAACAAATTCAAAAAATAAACATTACCAACTATTTTGTCATACCCTGGAAAATCAGTGCTTTCAGCAATGGCTGCGTTGCTTCTGCAAGTCACACCCACCCCCTGCTCACCACCCCCACCCCCCCCACCGCCCCCCCCCCCATCTCCTTACATCCACCCTCAACCACTGATGTCATGAGAACAGGAGGGATTGGCAGGATGTCAGCCGCAAGAAATCCTGCTATTGCTACTTCCATGGCCCCAACACAAAACACGTTTGTACAATGTAGAGGCACTTACGTGCCAAGACAACACCCTGGAAGAAGTGGGGTCTAAAATGCCGATTTCCAAATAATAAACCAATTGCAGAGTGATCGATTACCATTTAGAAGTTGGCTACCATGAAGTGGATCTCTGTTTAAAAAAAAATCTTCAATCCACAAATGAAATGGTTTGCTGCGGTGATAGAGCAGCCAGGTGCCACTTCAAAGTTCCTGGCGTCCCTGTGGGCAGAAGCTTAGGGGGCACCGTAACTGCATGGATGTGCACCCATTTTATGCAAATGAGCCTGTCTCCAGGATTTAGGACAAGGTCAAGGCCGGGGCAGTCTGACAGCCACAATTTCTGCACTCCCCTCCCCACACTAATGCCAATGATGTGGGCTTCCAGGAATTTCAGGGCCAGAGTGCCTGTTACCTGGGTTATACACAGATGAAACTATGTGAAGAAGGCCCAGCAGCACCTATATTTCCTAAGGAGGCTGAAGGGATGTAATCTGTCACCCCTGATCCTCTCTAACTTTTACCGCTGCACTATAGAGAGCATCCTGACAAACTGTATCACAGTATGGTATGGCAGCTGTAGCTACTATGACCGGAAAGCCCTGCAGCGGGTAGTCAAAACTGCCCAACGCATTACCGGCACCCGGCTACCGACCATAGAGCACATATACCAGAAACGCTGTCTACGGAGGTCACGGTCCATCATCAAAGACCCTACCCACCCCAGCCACAGTCTGTTCGCCCTCCTGCCATCTGGGAGACGCTACAGATGCATTTGCACCTGTACGACCAGATTTAGGAACAGCTTCTTTCCCAGGGCTGTCATCCTACTGAACTCCACAAATAAACTCTAAAGCCTGCACATCTGCCAATGCACTTTATTGTGGTTATATTTATGTTAATATACTACAAGCCAAATGTATGTTGAATGTTTAAATGTCTTAATCCAAATGTACACTCTCGGGAGCCGCAAGCCTACATTTCGTTGTACTACACTTGTGCACTAACAATGACAATAAAAGTTGATTTGATTTGATTTGATTTTGTGGGTGGGGGAAGGTGAGCTAAGAAATCAGGTAGGGATCCCTTTAATAAAAACAGAAATTGCTGGAAATACTCAGGCCAGGCAGCATCTGTAGAGAGAGAAACAGAGTTAACGTTTCAGGTTGATGACCTTTCATCAGAACGGATCCCTTTCACTGGTTGTTTGCCAATTTACAGAAGCATTTGCTTTACTCTGTTAGTCCTAAAGTGCTCTCAAACATTCTGTGCAAGAGTTTCATTTTAAGGCTCTAGGGGGAGAAATTTAGTTGACTGCGCCGCCTGTTAGCACCTTAAGAGGGCGATAAGTGGGGCGCGAGCCAGCTAGCGCCCGGGCGCGGCGAGACCTGCGCCTCTCACAAAATTGAGCGGACATTTAGTGGCAGCGCTAAACCGCAACGCCCGCTCAGCTGCGCACGCAGACCCTGACGTCATTTCATGGTGCAACGCACTTTGGGTGCCCCGAACCGGAAATTCAGTGGCGCCCCCCTCCTTTCCGCCTGTCGCTCCCAACGACTGGTTGACTGGAACAGTTCCCAGTTGCTGTGGGGCTGGGGGGGCGCTATTTAAAGGGGGCTCTTCCTGGCTTCTTTGTGGTAGCCATTTTTGGACCGCTCCTTCTGAGAGAGAGAGAGAGAGAGATTTGCAGAGAGACAAAGGGAGAGAGCTTTCTGCATTGAGTCAGCGCTCGCTGAGGTACTTTTGGCTTCTGACCAGAACTTTGTAGTTGGTTTGCTTTTTCACCGGCATAACCTTGAGTGGCCACATACTATGGGGGCTGCAATGGGTGGAAACGTTGGGCTTCTCCATTACATTGAGAGGGCACAGAGACGCAGGGAGAGAGTGCCAATCATGGCCAGACAGAGGAGGGCCAACAGGCGTCAGCACATGAGACCTTACCGTCCCAGGGTTTTCCGCCAGCAGTTCTCATACCTCAATATATCTGAGGAGCAGTGTTTTCAGAGGCTGCAATTCAGCAAGGAGGTGGTCACTGAGCTCTGCCACCTGCTTCAGCCAGATCTGCAGCCTCAACTGAGGAGCAGGACGTCTCTGTCGGTGGCAGTGAAGGTCACAGTGGCTCTCAACTTCTATGTCACCGGTTCCTTTCAATCCGCTACTGGGGACATTGCCAATATCTCCCAGTTCATGGTGCATTGCTGCATTCATCAAGTCATGAATGCCCTCTTTAAAAGGAGACGTCAGTACATCTCCTTCCCCATGACCCCGGACAAGCAGCAAGAGCACGCAATGGGCTTTGCAAGAATAGCGGGCTTCCCCATGGTCCAGGGCGCCATTGACTGCACGCATGTGGCTTTGCGGGCACCACAAGAGAATGCCAAGGGTTACCGCAACCGGAAGGGGTTCCATTCGTTGAACGTCCAGTTGGTCTGTGACCACAGACAGCTGATAGTTGCTGTCAATGCCTGCTTTCCAGGCAGCAGCCACAACGCCTTCATCCTGTGCCAGACTTCTGTGGCAGACCTTTTCGAGGCTCCGGCTCACCCAGGAGGCTGGCTTCTCGGGGACAAGGGCTATCCTCTGTGCATCTGACTGATGACCCCGCTCTGTGCGCCCAGCACCCCTGCTGAAGAACGATACAATGAGAGCCACCAAGCTACCAGGAACATCATTGAACATACAATCGGCATGCTCAAGCAACGGTTCAGCTGTCTGGACCATTCCGGAGGAGCCCTTCAGTACTCACCTGAGCGAGTTTCCCATTTCGTTGTTGTGTGCTGCATGCTGCATAACCTGGCAATCCTCAGGACTCAGCCACTGCCACCAGACATTGGAGCACCAGCAGAGGAGGAGGAGGAGGAGGAGCAGCAGCACCAAGACGGGAGGGAGGCACAAAGTGCAAGGGCCGTCCGTCAGCAGCTTATAACCAGTCGGTTCTAGGCCCCCTCTGAGGGAATGGCTTCTGCCATTCAAAGAACATGAATGGAACCGTGCCGCAACCCCTAAGCCGGTCAAGGCAACAAATAGTACAAAGAGCAAACATGCACATTCTGAATAAAGATGCTTCTTTATTTAACAAACTGTGTACCCTTCCCGCATGACAAAGTAATAGAAAGAAACCCCCAAAAAAACAGTCAGTCACATAACTGGCTCTCACAACCTGGAGACAATGACCAAAACAGTAACAAAAATATGACCACGATCCTCGGCCTTCAATTAAACAATTAACAACATTTTGCCACGCCTCCTACTTTTTGCCCTTCGAGGGTGATCTGCTTTGCTTGCGAGATTGTCCCCTTCCCACCCTGCAGCTCCTCTGCAATGGGACCCCAGTGGCTGCAGCAAGGCTGGGGGACGGCTGCTGAGTATCAGAAACTGAGACTGCAGATGCCCTTGAGGGACAGCCTGGACCAGCTCTGGGCCTGGAGGGCCCGGCTGCTGACTGCTCCAACTCTGCATGGGCGGCAGCCGTCTGTCCTACAGGTGGTGGCAGCTGCAGTGGAGAAGTGACAGTGGTGGCAGCAGGAATGCTGTCATCATGAGAGAGGACAGCAACTCCCTGGTCGGCCGACACACTGGCACTCCCACGGGGCAGCACTGCAGCATGCAGAGCAATCTGCTGCAGCACAGATTGCTGGGCTGCCGTGGCGCGATGAGGGCCCCGGCGAATCCGTTCCGATCCAGCGAGGGTGGCAGCAGTCAGTGCTCGTGTGGCCTTAATCTGTGTCTGCATGAGACCAGCCACTGACTGCATTGCAGCACTAAGCAATTGCGTGGCAGCCGTCTGTGCTGTGCTGAAGTCCTGGAGACTCCTTGCCTGTGCTGCGCCGAGGTCCTGGACACTCCTTGCCAGTGACTCAATGGATTCGGGCATCCTTGCCACTGCAGCCATGAGCTCAGTGTGCCTGTGCTCCGCCTGGGCGCTCATTTCAGCGAGGAGCCTCACCTCTTCTGCGCTCACTGTAGCAGGACTCGAGGCCAGGCTCTCCCTCCGGGAAGAAGGCCGCCGAGCTTCCCTACCCCCCTCACGTTGCTGCAGGCCGCTGGGTCCTGGAGCTTCACCCTCATCAGACCATTCCCCCCCCCCCGCTCCCCTCCAGGGAAGACGGGTCCCCATTATGGCCATGGGCTGCCTCGGCTGAGGGTGGCACTGATGGTCCGGCTTCCTCTTCCTCCTCGCCTTCAGAATCACTCACCGTGGCAACACGAGGGCCCACCTGCTCACCTGGCGAAACAGCATCTGAAAGCAGAGAGGTACAAGAGTGGCTTTGGCATGAGGACAGGGTGGCAGCAAGGGAGGCATGAGTGCTGCACTGTACTGATTTGGCTTGAAGGTGGCAAAGGATGCTGGTGTGAGGAACAAGTGGGAGGAGAGAGGTCAAAAAGGTGATGACCTTACCATTGCTGTCCATAACGGGGTCAGCATCTCCAGTGGCGACGGGGACAATCATCCGGCCTGCCATAATCTGCTGGACTCGCTGCTCCAAATCGGTCAGGGCTTGAAGGTGAGGCCGGCCTCCCCCAGTCCGTTGCTGCTGCCTCCTGTTATGCACCAGCTTGCCCTGCAAGACAAAGGACGGGCTCTGAGTACAGTGTGCAGCCCTGATCTTGGCTGCAATGCCTCCCATGGTGGAATAGCCCTTACAGTGTGCAGCCCTGATCTTGGCTGCAATGCCTCCCATGGTAGAATAGCCCTTACAGTGTGTAAAGTGCTGAAAGTGCGTGTGAGTTTCCTGAAAGAGCCATAGGTGCTGGATGAGAGCTAGGCATTGCGGCTTTCAGGACCCTTTGGCCATAAAGTAAGGTGCACATGCAGGGATGAAGAGGATTCTGAAAAGGGCACTCACCCTGACAACCCGAGTGAGGTCGTTGAGCTTCTTCCTGCATTGTACAGGGGTCCGTGGCACCATGGTGCTGGAGGTCACTCTGTGAGCCACCTCCCTCCAAGCTTTTCGATATTCGCTGGGCAGCAGCCTCCTGCCACTGTCCGGGTACAGGAGAGATCACCTGCGCTCCACCGCGCCAACCAGAACCTCCAAGGCCCCCTCGCTGAACCGCTGCGCTCGCTCCCTGGCCCCCTCCATGGTCCTTGGCTTAAGGATGTGGCAACAGGTCTGTCCAGGCCGAGATTCAGCGCTCCGAAGCGCAGGGTGTGGCTGCAAGTCCAGATCGAACCTCCCCTTTAAGAGCTGACTGGCGCCAGCGTGTCTGTGTCCAATTGCTAACTGGTCGCACCTGCGCTGCGTCCGCCCGCCCTCGGAGGTAGCGCCTCGCTCCTCCGGCTTAGCGCCTTAAGACAGTTGTGCAGCGCCTGTTTTAGCGCTCCAAGCACCTCCTGGGGCGAAGCAGGCCAATTTACCAGTCGGTGGCGATAATTTGTGCCGGGCGCAAAATTTTGCGCCCGGTCGATACTTACGCCCCAAACGGGGCGATGCTGAATTTCTCCCCCCTAATGTTTTGTACTTTTTTTGCATTAAAATATGTAAGGAACATTTAGATATAAAGAAAAATAGTTGAGAACTGTCTGCTCTGGAAAGCCACCTGTAATTCAAATCTTTATAAAAGTTCAGCACAACTGAAGAGCATTAAAAAAAGGTACATGAAAAGAGGCTCTTATACTACAAACTTATAGTACAAGCTGTAGTTCAGGAAAGTTAGAGTCCCATGACGGTGCATAATTCAAGTTAAAATTAATTGAGGGGGTTATTTTACTTCACGTTTGGAATGGTACAAGGTGAAAAAAGGCTACCAAGGAGATCAGCAGTTATCAGAGCAGATTTATCCACATCCACCATTATGATATTGTGGCAAAACCACTAAGTGACTTACATAATTGTCTGTAACCAATGTTATTACCTCTAGCATTAATTGTCTGTAACCAATGTTATTACCTTTCAAGTTGACTCTGGTTAAACAGAGCTAAATCGACAACATCGCGATCTGACGCGATGACGTCATCACGTGGGTCACGTGACGTCCCCTTCGGCGGGAAACATGATGATGTCATGACGTCAGAGGTAGAGGGCGGGACCAGCCAGTCCTCGTGTGGATTGAAAGAGAAAAGACCTGTTTTGAGCTTCTCCTGTAGTTTCTTGTTTTGTAAAGTTCTTAGACAATAAATTCAGTTTGTTAACTTCCAGTAAGTTATAGATTCTTTGTTAGGAGTGCAGAGACTCCTACATTGGTGACCCCGATTCCTCGTGATCGTTTTTCGCGGTGAACGCCGAACACAGGCCAGTGATGGAGGCCAACGCAGTGGCCTTGAAGCTCCCCCAATTCTGGGAACAACAGGCAGCCTCTTGGTTTGTGCAAGCTGAGGCGCAATTTGAGCTCCGCAACATCATTCAGGATCAGACCAGATATCTTCACGTGGTCTCCGCCCTCGAGAGCTCGATGGCGTCGAGAATCATCAGCCTGCTGGAGAGTCCTCCGACTGCTGACAAGTGTGTCGCCATCAAGACACGATTGCTGCAGGTATTTGGTCTCACCAAAGCGGAGCACGCTCGCCGTTTACTGACTCTACCAGGGTTAGGAGACTCCAAACCCTCGGAAATGATGAGTCATATGCTGACTCTCCTGGGGTCCGAGCCCCAGTGCTTTCTGTTTCGCGAACTGTTCCTTACTCAACTTCCTGAGCAAGTACAGGCATCCCTCGCCCGAGCAGAAACCGCAGACTGCATCACGCTCGCCGAAGAGGCGGATAAGATTTACGCGGTCCGGCAACAATACTGCGCCCTCGCGCAATGCCCCGCCACGAAGAGCCCGGCCCCGGCTCCGACAAAGGCGCCTCCGACGACCGGTTTCTGCTACTACCACGCTCGTTTCGGCCCGAAGGCCCGCTGCTGCCGCTCGCCATGCACTTTCGTTACCAGACCATCGAATAGACCGCCGCGAGTCATGCACGCCGGTCCCGGCACTTCCCCCGCTGCCGCGATAGCGATTGGTGCTTCCGGGAATCTCACCTACATAACCGACTCCATCTCCGGCTGTCGTTTTCTATGCGACACGGGGGCGCAATGCAGCATACTGCCCACCTCGGTCATAGACCTTCGCTCTGGCAGCCGTGGTCCCCCTCTGCAAGCGGCCAACGGGGGTTCGATCCGCACTTGCGGGAAGCGCCTTGTCCGAGTATGTTTCGGTGGACAGTTTTTCAGCTGGAATTTCATCACCGCTCAAATCTCACAGGCCCTGTTGGGTGCTGACTTTTTAGGCGCCAACGGCCTATTGGTGGACGTGAAAAATCGACGCCTCGTTCGCGCCGCCACGCTCGACGATATTTCGGGGACGCGCAGCACGGCTGCGTCACACACGATTTTATGTGCGCAGCCGCAGCCCGACGATTTCGCCCGACTCCTCGAGGATTTCCCCGAGCTGACGAAGCCCAACTTTTCGGCTCCGACCGTCAAGCATAGGGTGGAGCACCATATTTCGACTACCGGCTCACCCGTTTACGCCAGGGCGCGACGTTTAGAGCCCAGCAAGCTAGCGGCAGCAAAGGCGGAGTTCGCCGTGATGGAAAAAATGGGGATCATCCGTCAGTCCAGTAGCCCCTGGTCCTCCCCGCTCCACATCGTCCCCAAGCCCGGCGGGGGATGGCGGCCCTGTGAGGATTATCGCTGCCTCAACGACATAACAACGCCCGACCGCTACCCCATTCCCCATATACAGGACTTCTCAGCACATTTGGCGGGGACGTCCATCTTCTCCAAAATCGACCTCGTCCGTGGTTACCAGCAGGTGCCGGTGCACCCTCAGGATGTCGAAAAGACAGCGGTAATTAACCCCTTTGGACTCTTTGAATTCCTGCGAATGCCCTTTGGGCTTAAGAACGCGGCACAGGCGTTTCAGCGCCTCATGGATTCAGTCCTGCGGGACCTTGATTTTCTCTTTGTTTATTTGGACGATATTCTGGTTGCCAGCACCTCCAAGGAGGAACACCTCGAGCACCTTCGGGTCCTTTTCAGACGGCTTCAGCAGCACGGCCTCATCGTTAACAAGGACAAATGCCGCTTCGGCCTATCGCAACTGGATTTCCTGGGCCACCGCATAACCCCCACGGGGGCAACGCCACTTCGGGTCAAGGTGGAGGCAATTGCGGCGTTCCCGAAACCGAAATCCGTGAAAGCTTTACAGGAGTTCCTGGGGATGGTTAACTTCTATCATCGTTTCATCCCCAGGGCTGCACAGCTCATGCGTCCTCTATATGAGGCCCTCAGAGGCTCGACGGGAAAGGACCCTGTGGTATGGTCACAGGACATGGATCGTGCTTTCGAGGAGACGAAAGCCGCACTCGCCAATGCGACCATGTTAGCACACCCCCTGCCGGGAGCCACCATCGCTCTCACAACGGACGCATCAGACTACGCGGTGGGGGCCATCCAGGAGCAGTGGGTCGATGGCGCGTGGCAACCCCTGGCCTTTTTTAGCCGCCAGCTACAACGGCATGAACGCCGGTACAGTACTTTCGACTGAGAGCTGTTGGCTTTGTTTTTGGCCATCCGCCATTTCCGTTTCCTCCTCGAAGGACGACGCTTCATCGTGTTTGTCGACCACAAGCCATTGCTGTTCGCAATGGCCAAGTCTGCGGAACCATGGTCGGCTCGGCAGCAACGGCAGCTGACGTACATCTAGTTTCCTCCGATCTAGTTTCTTTTCTTTCCAGTTTTGAAGAAGGGTCCAACCCGAAACGTCAACTCAAATTTCTCTCCACGGATGTTGCCTGACCTGCTGAGTTTTTCCAGCATTTTCTGTTGTTATTTCGGATTTCCAACATCTGCAGTATTTTGCTATCGTACATATCGGAGTTCACCACCGACATCCGACATGTGGCCGGTAAGGACAACGTCGTCGCCGATTGCCTATCCCGCGCTGCCGTCCAGGCCATCCAATTGGGCATTGACTACGCACAGATGGCGGTTGACCAAGCAGACGACCCGGAGACCCAGGATTTTCGTTCGGTTCCAAACAGCCTCCAGCCGAGGGATGTGCCTTTCCATTCCGCAGGTACCACTCTGCTCTGCGATGTTTCGCTGGGTGCACCCCATCCGATCGTCCCGTCCAAATGGCGTCGTACGATTTTCGATGCCTTACACGGCCTATCGCACCCTGGGGTGCGGGCATCGCAAAAACTGCTGGTCTCCAAATTCGTATGGAGGGGAATACACAAGGACGTCAGGGACTGGGAGAACACTTGTGTTGTTTGCCAATGGTCCAAGGTGCAGCACCATGTCAGAGCCCCGCTCGCCACCTTCGAGGTCCCGGAACGGCGATTTGACCATATTCACATCGACTTAGTGGGACCACTCCCACCTTCCCGGGGCTTTACGTACCTTTTGACGATGGTGGATCGCACCACGAGGTGGCCAGAGGCAGTTCCCCTGACGTCCACCACATCTGCAGACGTTGCTCGAGCTTTCGTTTCGTCCTGGGTAGCCCGTTTTGGTGTCCCTGCGGACATTTTGTCGGATCGGGGGCCGCAATTTTCGTCCGAACTGTGGAACGAGGTGATTTCCGTGTTGGGTGTTAAACTCCACCACACTACGGCCTATCACCCACAGGCGAACGGCTTGTGCGAGCGGTTCCACCGCTCCTTGAAGGCGTCGCTCAGGGCCAGCCTGCTGGATGCATCCTGGGTCGACAAACTACCGTGGGTGATGTTAGGACTCCGCACGGCGCCGAAGGAAGATCTCCAGTCGGCGGCGGCGGAGATGGTTTACGGGCAACCGCTTCGAGTCCCAGGTGAATTCCTGCCGTTACCTACGTGACCATGGTCCGCGGCCACACAAAAAGAGACCCTCCGGGATGCGGCCCGCTGTTTCCGTCCAGTTCCGACCTCACGGCACGGTTTGCTTTCGTCCAACGTCCCGTGGGAGTTGTCGAAAGCCAAGTTCGTGTTTGTGCGCCAGGACGGCCATCGTACCCCGCTCGCACCGCCGTATGCCAGACCCTTCAAGGTTTTGCAGGCAGGGGACAAGAGTTTTGTGATTGACGTCGGGGGCAAACCGGATCACATCCCTGTCGATCGCCTCAAGCCTGCGCACGTGGACCTCGAACGACCGATCGAGCTGGCGCAGCCTCCGCGCCGCGGCCAGCCGCCGGCCGCTACCACACCTGACACTGCCGTACCACCTACCAGTTCGCCGCCTGCTCACCGTTTTCCCCTCCAGGAATTTCGGAGTCGGTCCAACAGACTTGTCCGACCTCCTCAGCGATTGACTCTTTTCGTTAAAGACAATTCTGGAGGGGCGTATGTGGCAAAACCACTAAGTGACTTACATAATTGTCTGTAACCAATGTTATTACCTCTAGCATTAATTGTCTGTAACCAATGTTATTACCTTTCAAGTTGGCTCTGGTTAAACAGAGCTAGATCGACAACATCGCGATCTGACGCGATGACGTCATCACGTGGGTCACGTAACGTCCCCTTTGGCGGGAAACGTGATGATGTTATGATTTCAGAGGTAGAGGGCGGGACCAGCTAGTCCTCGTGTGGATTGAAAGAGAAAAGACCTGTTTTGAGCTTCTCCTGTAGTTTCTTGTTTTGTAAAGTTCTTAGACAATAAATTCAGTTTGTTAACTTCCAGTAAGTTATAGATTCTTTGTTAGGAGTGCAGAGACTCCTACAATATCAACCATATCTGTAGGCTCTAGCACAGTGGTTCGCAAACTGGGATCCGTGGAGACCTTCCAGGGGGTCCGCGAAAAAAAACCAATCGGTGATGGAGAGCGAGCCGGTGTGGAGTAGCCGGGCCTTGCAGAACGGGGCGATGAATGCAGCGGGAGCAGCGGCTGTGCGCTGCAGGAAGAAGAGGAGAAGGAGGGAGGGAAAAAGACTGCAGTTGCTGTGGATTTTTGCCAGTCTCGGCTGGTGACTGTCCAATTTGACGGTTTCACCACTGCGAAGTTCGCTTGCGCTATAAAGTGGTATCGACTGCAGCAGTGGTTCACAATGGATCTGGAGGTCTTTGTCGACCACTTTCTGTGTCAGTCATATTGTTCCACTGAGCCTTGCACCATCTGCAAGTGGGTGACCTACCATCAGTCCTCACTGTTGCTGTTGTAAGGCACACAAATGCAATGAGGAAACACAGCACTTCTGAGAAGGACCCAGGGCAAGAATTCATTTACTGAAGAAGTGCTCAGAGAGTTCCACTCAAGTGCTACAAGGCAGGACATTGACACCGCTGCAAAGTTTATTGGTGCAGGAGCTGCCACATTAGGAGTGGCTGGTTCCGGCGTTGGTATTGGAACAGTTTTTGGTAGCCTTATTATTGGCTATGCCAGAAATCCTTCACTGAAGGAGCAGTTGTTCTCGTGTGCTATCCTTGGATTTGCCCTGTCTGAAGCTATGGGACTCTTCTGTTTAATGGTCACTTTCCTGATTTTATTTGCTATGTAAAATTTGTTGATGAACAGAATAGCCTAATCAAGTACAAATGTGATTTAATATTCCACTGGCTCCGACAAATATTTATGTTGGTGTCATGGAAATGAACATTTCTTAAGTCTGTTGTCAAATGTGCCAATAAATCCTAATGCAAGAAAAATAAACTGTGGGCCAGCAGCGACCACAATGCCACCACCAGCAATAGGAATCAGAGGCAGAAAAGCAAGGGCCAGCTATTTGGAGGGGAACCGACCATCTGTAAACAAAGATCCCATCCCAACTACCAGACGGCTGCAGCAGCACTGGATACAGCCAAAAAGAACAGGCCCCGTAAGTCGGACATACATTACATTAGATCTGTCTGTCCACAGTCAAGGGCTAGCCAAGGAGCAAACCTGACATAATAATCTGGGCAGCACTTGAATACACTGAATAACCAATGCATTTGTAATTTTAAAAATTCTATGCTTTAAAATCGCTATCATTTTATACATACACACTTGAGGAATTTTTGTTTTGTAAATGTTGCCATAGCTTTATTGCAATTCATTGTCAGAAGAGTCTGGTACAATATCAATACAAGTGGGCAATAATAATTTAGATGGGGGGTCTGTGATTACTAATCCATTTGAAAAGGTGTCCTTCACCTAGAAAAGTTTGAGAACCACTGCTATAGCACACCCACCCTGGACATTGGCCAGGGCAACTGTTTCTCCAGGTGCTGGGCCACCAAGGAGGCAGTTGTAAAGCACACCAATCAACTACAAGCAACCCTACATAAAGGTGGCACTGGCGGGCAACTAAAGTTACCTCCACACTCAACTTTAGCCTCCACCTTCTTGCAGGCTAGCATAGGGATCATTAAAGATCCCAGGTAATTATTTAAAGAAGAGAAAGGTGTTCTCCTGATGTCCTGGCCAATGTTTACCCATCCACCAATACCACTGTTGTGTCTGTGTACAATAAGACACAGACTGCAGGAGAAACGGTACAACAGGTGTTTACTGAATGAGGATTACTCTAGAACTAACTGTACAGATCACTACTCAGGGTTTATATACAGGTGTGGTCACTGCCGGTACTACAGTATACAGGAGCTGTAAAAAGTAGTTCTCCCCTTAAAGGTACATACATTACAACCACCATAACAGATTAAATGGTCATTTATTTCATTGATGTTCAAGGGACATTGCTGTACACAAATTGGCTGCCATATGTGTCTACATAACAACAATGACTACACTTCAAAAGTACTTCATTGGGTGTGAAGCACTTTGGGACATCATGAGGACATGGAAAGCACTCTATAACTGTAAGTTCTTTCTACTTTCTTTCTATCTGCAGTAGTAACCAATTGGCTGCCCACACATATTTTAAGCAGATGACCAATAGTAAAGGTGATGCTTTTTCATGGCCATCCTTTTTCACCTTGGGCCTTCAGCCAAACACCTCCTTGTAGATAACTCTCCAGCTTCTATGGTTGCATGACCATGCATTTACAGCTAGGCCAGTCTTGCTTGACCCTTTGGTTATTGGTGGGTTGTCCCTTTGTACAATTTTGGAATGATTCTTCTTTTCCTCACACCATAAACTATAAACTACAAATTATGAATGCGGCTGTCTGTGCTGTGCTTCTATTTCTCTCAAAAGCTGCTCACTTTATAGCTGGATTGGCCCGCAATGTGTCATGTATATAGGTAAAGTGGCTGTACAAATAGTTGAGCAGAATTCTCGGAGATGTTTTTGGATTGGCCACCCAATTGCATGCTTCTGTTTGCAGATCCTAGCTTTCAGGAAGTATTGGAATAAAGTTGTGCTTTCTGAACAGTGTGTTAAAAAAAGGAATTTCATCCCTTGGGAGTTTTTGGCTATGACTTACTGGGGTTGAAATTCCATGGAAAAGAAAATCGGGCAGGGTGCAAAATGAGCTGCCGATTCGCTACTGCCGAAATCAAATTTAGACCCCACTGCTCCAGTGATGTTTAAAATGCAATGGCTATATTCAGGAAGCATTCAGGTAGAGTTGGTATGGTTTGCATCTCTTAAAATACTGTCCTCTATTTTCTGAATCATGGAAAGGGTAGCAGAGGAGCTAGTATTAATATTTCTACAATTACTGGAATATGTTTTCATGTATTAAGCTAGAAAAAAAACCAAACAAATCCCGCTATAGCAATATTAGCAGAGAAGCACTTAACAACAGGGAAACAGGCCATTCAACCCAACCAGTCCGTGTCGGTGTTTACCCTCCATGTGAGCAAATAGTTCTAATCACATTTAGTCATTCTGTTCCTATATCCCTTCAACCCCTTTACCTTCAACCATCTGACCAATCTAATCTTGAATGTGAATTCCGCAACCTCACAACTCTCTGTGTAAAGAAATAATACTTGGGTTCTGTTCTAAATCTCTTACATTTAATCTATTTAATTTAATTGTATCTGTGGCCCCTCATTCTTGACTCCTCAACTAACAGAAACTGTCTGCTTCTATCTGCCCTGTCCCAGCCTTTCATAATTTTAAATACTTTTATTATATTGCCCCGTAATCTGCGTTGTTATAATGAAAAAAAATCCCATTTTTCAATAGCAAAATACTGCGGATGCTGGAAATTTGAAATAACAACAGAAAATGCTGGAAACACTCAGCAGGCCAGGCAGCATCCGTGGAGAGAGAAACAGCCTTCTGGGCTCAACATTGAGTTCAACAAGTTCAGACTATAACCTCTGCCCCTATTTTTTCACATGGCAGCTGTTGATGATTCTGCCATCCCCATTTGCAACATTTAATCACTCCTGCCTTCCGCCCTATCACAGACCGTTCCTTTTGTTCTTTCTTCCCCTCCCCCCCTTTCCCTGCCTCTGCACCTGCTTAAAACCTGTTACATCTCTAACTTTTTCCAGTTCTGACGAAGGGTCACAGACCTGAAACGTCGGGTTGGATTTTCTCAATGGAGACTGTTGAGTCTGTGTTTTCCCAAATGTAGTTATGCTGAATAACTGGACACAGACAACAGAATACTTAAACAGGTCTTTAGTAGTTGAGGGTCAGGGCTGAACTGAAATACAAACTGCTCCACAGTGTTTATATACCAGTGTGGTCACCACCGGTACTACAATATACAGGAGCCATCAGAAAGTAGTTCATCACCTTAAGGTAGTCTCTTAAGGTGGTACAGGTTACATACACTACAATTCCTCCCCTTTTAGCTTAACAGTGTACACCCCAATTTAAACATAACATGGATAACATATATACAACTTTCATACAAAACTGTTCAAAGATTCAGTCTCTGAGGAGGCCTCCTGATCCGGGCCGGGTAACGCCTTTCAGGGGTCTCTGGTTCTCGTTGCTGAGGTGACTCATCCATTTGATCTCTTATGGATTGAACATCATCATGTACGTTCGAGTCTGAGGTAGATGCTACAGGCTCAATAACTTCTTCAACTGGTGTCTCTGCCGTAGACATGGGGTCGACCCTTGTTCTCGATTCCACAAGTTGGTCAGCATGACGTCGTATTACGTTCTCACCAACGTCTACCGTGTACATCAAGGGTCCCTGTCGGGCACGAATTGTTCCGGATTGCCATTTATCATTCCTATAGTCCCTGGCCAACACTGGTTGTCCTATTTCGAAACTCCGAGTGACCTTGTTATTTACGTGCTGGAATTGTTTGTTTTCGACTTCCCTACGCACATTGGGTTTTAACAAATCCAACCGGGACCGCAACCTCCTGTTAAAGAACATTATGGCAGGGCTTTGATTTGTCACTGCATGCGTGGCGTTCCGATATGCCATCAGGAAATTGTCCACCTTGTGTTGTAGTGGAATATGGTCTTCGCTCATGGTCTTTATCGCCTTTTTGAACGTTTGTACAAATCTCTCGGCCAACCCATTGGTAGCCGGATGATATGGGGCAGATGTATAGTGTTTCACCCCATTCTTCTTCATGAATTTCTGGAATTCTTCTGACACGAACTGTGGTCCGTTGTCTGAACATATTTGTTCCGGCAACCCATTCCTTGCAAATATGGTTCTTAGGACTGCGATCGTCTTTTCAGAGGTAGTGGTCGACATCTTAATCACTTCTGGCCATTTAGAATGTGCGTCTACCACTATCAAAAACATGGAATCCATGAATGGACCTGCAAAGTCGATATGCACACGTTGCCATGGGATTGAAGGCCATTCCCACGGATGCAGCGGTGCAATTGGAGGTGCATTTTGAACTTTTTGGCACCCTGAGCAGCTTTTAGTCAGATCCTCTATTTGTTTGTCGATACCTGGCCACCACACATAAGCCCTAGCAAGGCCTTTCATCTTGACTCCCCCCAGATGACCTTCATGCAGTTCCTTCAGAACTCTCTCCCTTAATTTAGGAGGAATAATCACTCTTGTTCCACAAATCAATGTTCCTTGACAGACGGACAGCTGCTCTCGTCTGGCTGAGAATGCAGGTAACAATGGTTCGCCATGTGTTGGCCATCCCTTCACTGTCAAATCGTAGACCCGAGACAGTGTCGGGTCGTTTCTGGTCTCTCTCTCAGTACTCGCATTGGTGACTGGTAAGCATTCGATGATGGTCGAGTGAAATATCTCGACAGGGTCAACTGCCGGTGCCTCTTCCGCTGTAGGTAGTGGCAGGCGCGACAGCCCATCAGCATTACCATGTTGCTTTGTACCTTTGAATTCGATGTCATATTGATGTGCCCCTAGGAAAAGGGACCATCTCTGAAGCCTCTGCGCCGTCATAACTGGAACACCCTTCTTAGGGTTAAAAATGGAAACCAACGGCTGGTGATCTGTCAGCAGCGTAAACCTTTGGCCTTGCAGGTAATGGTTAAATTTCTTAACTCCCCACACGAGGCTGAGAGCCTCCCTATCTATCTGAGCATAGTTGCGCTCAGCGGAGGTCAATGATCTGGATGCGAACGCGACTGGCCTTTCCAAGCCATTTGGCAACTTATGTGAGAGCACTGCCCCGATACCATATGGAGAAGCATCACAAGCTAAACGAATAGGCAGCGTTGGGTTAAAGTGAGCCAACACTTCCTTAGAGGTGATCAGTGCCTTGCTTTTTTGAAAAGCCCGCTTACAGTCCTCGCTCCACTTCCATGGTACTCCCATTTGCAAAAGAGTGTTCAGCGGGTGTAACACCGTGGATAAATTGGGAAGAAACTTGTGGTAATAGTTAATCAACCCAAGGAACGACCTCAACTGGGATACATTTTCCGGAGCGGGAGCTTTCACAACAGCTTCGATCTTGTCAGGTGACTTATGAAGCCCCTCCTGGTCAATGACGTGACCGCAGTACGAGATTCGCTTCTGAAAGAACTCACATTTCTGGCGATTAACTCTGAGTCCATATTCTTTCAATCTGATGAGCACCTGCTCCAAATTCGCGAGGTGTTCCTTATCATCATCTCCTGTAATCAGAATATCGTCCAGGTAGCATTGTGTGCCTGGAATTCCCTGTAATACCTGCTCCATGGCCCTTTGCCAAATCGCTGGAGCCGATGCCACTCCAAAAAACAGTCTATTATACCGATATAAGCTCTTATGTGTGTTGATCGTGAGATACTGGCGTGACGCTTCATCAACTTCCATCTGTAAGTACGCCTGCGCCAGGTCTATCTTGGTGAAGTGTTTCCTGCCAGACAGTGAAGCGAAGATATCCTCAATCCGCGGAAGCGGATATTGCACCGTGTGAAGAACCGGATTAACAGTGATCTTGAAATCGCCACAGATGCGAATCTTCCCAGGTTCCCCCGGCTTGTTGCTCAACGAACGCTTCATGACGGGAACAATGGGCATGGCCCATTCGCTCCAGTCCACCTTTGACAGTACTCCTGAACGTTCTAGCCCTTCCAGCTCTGCTTCCACAGCAGGTCGTATCGCATAAGGTACCGGTCTGGCTTTAAAAAATTTTGGGTTTGCATGTTCTTCAATCTTGATGTTTGCCGTAATTCCTTTCAGTGTTCCCAGTCCCTGTTGGAACACCTCTTTAGCATCGTCCAATATTTTGGACAGTCATTTAGGTTTGACGTCGTCCTCTTTACAGGAATCTACAGTTAGTGCTTGTAAGGAATGCCAGTCCATATTTATTCTCCGGATCCATTCCCATCCCAGTAGTGGTGGACCTCCCTCAGGTAACACATACAAGTCCATTCCCTGACTTTCTTTACCATTGTAGACCACCTTTACCTTTATCTTTCCGATGGGGTATACTCTTTGCCCCGTGTATGTTTTCAATACAATCTCCGTATCCCTCAGGGGAAAGTGTGAGAATAACCTTTTGTAATCTTGCTTATTCATGACCGTCAATGCCGATCCAGTGTCCAATTCCATCTTCACTTGGACTCCTGCTATCCGAAGCATGACCCAGATAGTTTGGTGGTCTGCTGTGTTACCCACATTATGTATTTTTAGACAACCCAATTCCTTACTGCTGGAGTCTGAATCCGTCTTCTGTTCATTCGAACTGTTCTCTGTCACCTTGTGTACTTTTTTGTACTTCTCCTGCGGCGACTTTTTGTTGCTGGTCTTCTTTCCTGACCAGCATACTTTCGCTATGTGACCAAGTCTGCCATATTTCCTGCATTCTTTATCTTTGAACCAGCACTGGTTCTGATCATGCGTTGTCCTTCCGCAACGATAGCACTTTACTGCACCCAATGCCATTTCATTGGTGCTGAATTCCGATGGCCTTTGCTGCATTTCCGCAGTGCCTCGTGCTGCTGCCTCGTGTGATGCTGCAATGCTGAAAGCTTTGTCCAGCGTAAGATCCTTTTCCTCTAGCAGTCGCTTCTGGGTTCCTTCCTTTAGTAGCCCACACACAAACTTATCTCTCAGAGCGTCTGCTAGTCCTGTACCGAACTGACAGTACTTTGATAACTTGTGCAGTTCGATTAAGAATTCAGCGTTGCTTTCCTCTTTAAGCTGAATTCTTTTGTAAAATTTAAATCGTTCCGCTATCAGCAGCGGCGTGGGGTTTAAATGCTCTTGCAGGATAGTAACAATCTCCGCGAAACTCTTTCCTACCGGTTTATCTGGTGTTACAAGGTGCCTTAATAACCCGTACGTCTTCGCACCCATCGAGTTTAATATGGTTAGTGCTTTCTTATCCGCCGGTACCTCATTCGCTGTACAGTAAACTTCAACGCGTTCCACATAAGTGGCCCAATCTTCTACATCGCTATCAAAAGCAGTGATGTTACCCGTTTTTGGCATCTTGTTGAGTTTCCTTTATTTTATTTATTTTCCAAAATGGCGGCTTCCCGCGCTTGGCGGCTTTTCCCGCGCTTGTCTTCTTCCCCTGCTGACTAAAATGGCGATTACCGCGCTGTTGCCGTTCTCGCCTCCCAGCGGTCCTTTATTTCCCCCGACGCTGCTGCTCTTGTTCCCCGCCGCTCCCACGGCCCTCGTGGACATTAACGCTGTTCTGGCTGCTGCGCGTCTCTGCCCCAATTGCAGTCCGGCCCCTTACACCGGCTGCGGTCGTGTTCTCCGCCCTTTTCTTCGGTTTCCCTCCCCTTCTCCCACTGACAACTCGGCCAACTTTCTCTCCGTGTCAGTAGATCGGGCTTACCCGCCGCTGTCGTAGAAGGGATGATCACTGCCTGTTGCTGATGGTGGACTTCGTGGCCAGCAAATCCAAACCGGGTTCTCGATGCCTCCCGTGCGATGCGGTGCTCAGCAGGATGATGAGGGCGGATGCCCCTTTTCGACGCCCGTTCTGAGGACGAAGCTTCCTTGGATGCAAAACTGCCGCTAGGTACGACCAGACTCGTCGCCACTATTGAGTCTGTGTTTTCCCAAATGTAGTTATGCTGAATAACTGGACACAGACAACAGAATACTTAAACAGGTCTTTAGTAGTTGAGGGTCAGGGCTGAACTGAAATACAAACTGCTCTACAGTGTTTATATACCAGTGTGGTCACCACCGGTACTACAATATACAGGAGCCATCAGAAAGTAGTTCATCACCTTAAGGTAGTCTCTTAAGGTGGTACAGGTTACATACACTACAGAGACGTGATGGAGGCGGGACTGCTGCTTGCCGGGTCTATGTCCCACCTCCATCAGCCTCTGGCCAACCAGCGGGATTTTTCCCTGATTGACCTTGTTAAGCCCGCCCTGCGGGCTCAGCAGGCCAATTAGGGGGAAGTCACTGACAGAGCACGTCAACGTCTGACGTGCCATCTGTCAAGACTTCTTGAAAGAAGAAATGTCAGCGTTTGACAGCTCTGTGAAGCTGTCAAACGCTGACTTTCTGTGTAGTTTGATGAGCCCTTGTGTTCGGGACTCATCAAACTTTTCTAGTTTGTAGAAATCAGATGACTGTTGGTTCGGAGGATCCAACAGCCAGTCTGTAAAATCTACAAAGAAGATGTCGGGACTCCGGAACCACCACGGCTGAAGGCTGTAGGCAGAAACAAAGGTAAGTGAACATTTTATAACACTTTACATTCAGCTCACATACTTACCACTCCACATTTGCACCCATCACTCACCTCTACATTGCACTTTCACACCCCTCCGACCCCCTCTGACCTCCTACTCGACTCCTCCACCCTGGCGGGGTTCTCCGAGGTCGGGAAACCTGCACTTGAACAGGTAAAATGGGAATAATCATTTTTTAGAAGGATTCAATCCCTTTCCCACCTCGAGGAGATGGGACCCAGGGCAAGACGGCTTACCGCCTCCTGGCAAAAGGGCACGGAGGCAGGATGGGGGCGGGTTTGCCATCTGCCCCCACTTTCTGCAACTTTACCAGCAGTCCCGCCTCCATACCCGCCTCATCGGGGCTGAGAAAATCCAGCCCATTAACTCTATTTCTCTCTCCATGGATGCTGCCTGGCCTGCTGAGTGTTTCCAGTATTTCCTGTTGTTACCCCATTTTTCAAGTCTTTCTTCCTACTTGTACTTCCTCATAGCGGGAGCTTTGCACCCTCTCCAAAGCCTAAATGTCCATCCTATAGTGGGGAGCCCAACACTGCACAACTGTACTCTAGCTGAGATCTTATGATATTCTTCTGCCCACTATTTTATTGGTGGTACCAACCCATTTAAAATAAACAGGTTTAAACATCAGACATAGGAATATCATACCAACATGTTAAATGTTTATCTGTTAATATTGGCAACAGGAAGTTCCTTGCTTTTAATGGGAGATTTTCAGTGTCCATGCCTCCAGTTCATACTGAGAGCACATGTTGGAAAATTGCACAGCCCTAGCCAGTGATTTTCCAATAACTAAAATGAATAGATGGAAAAACATGGGCTGGGAGTGTGCAATTTCCTGATAAGTACTCCTGGCATGCACCAGTGGTATTGAAGCAGACAAATCTCCCCTATAGTGCCAGTTGTATGATACCAAGCACCTCGGTCACTCTCGCCTTCATTGCCGTTTTACCCATATGCTTTGTGTTTCCATCACATAATGGTGAAAACAATAACAAATACCAGTGGGTATGCAAATAAAGAGGGAGAAAGAAGCTATATTACAAAGGATGACAAATGTCTAACATTCTACAACATCATCAGTTTGGCTGAATTGTTATAAGCCATCTGTTATCCTATATCTAGATTTATATGTGGGAGGACTATCAAATTCCAGCCCATTAAGGCAGAATTCTTAGTTTAGCAGCAAATATTTCCAAAAAAGTAAACAATTGTGCTCATTGTATTCTATTTTAAAAGCAGACTGTAAAGTTTCCTTGGCTGATTGCTTGCATGGGTTACATTGCAAGAGGGAAAATGTCCCAATGAATTATGACTTGCACAGCTTCCACAACCACTCTCGAAAGCTTTCTGGCAAACCAAAAATGGGCACATCGTTCCTAACCATCCCTAACAATTAAAAACAGTTATTTTATTGATAACACACAAACACCATGTAAATAATATGCATCTGCATACCAGAAATCAACCCATATATCCATTAACCAGCTGATCCAGAAAGGGGAACTTTCAATAGCTAAAATCTTACAGATGCTTAACCCTTTCTCACCCCAGCTAATTGGAAATTTCTGAGAATTTAATTTACAGACTCTTTAGAAAGGCCTTCTCCCCCGAATCGATTAATTAGACAACAACAGCAAATAAAAAATTATATAGTTGTTATGCATTTCAACACATCAAAGATGTGAGAGTTGGAGCTGAGTGATGGAATGGACCTTGTTAGTCAAATACACGCATGTTCATGTTTAATATAAAATTTGAATATGTTTTTGATTTTCTTAACTAAATAACTGGAGCTCTGATGCAGAACAGTGAGATGGTCAGAGATAAAATTGAACTGTGTGTCTATCAGGGATTTTATATCAATTTTCAGATACAGAGGCTTCTTTATTCTTACTCATAATTTAATGATTCATAATAGCTTTGTAAAGTCAGTTGGAAATACTTATCTCTGCGTGTGTAACATTCTTTTGATTTCATTCTGCACACTATATAATTCTACAATGAATGCCTTGCAGTTGTATAGCATTGGAGAATGAAATCATGATGTTCACGCATGGAGGGACATTTGTTCAGCTGCTCACATGTGTCACCATTTTATTTAAGATATTAGGAATCTCTGAATCTGAACTGGCCAAAAATGAGAAAAATAGGAATTTTTCAAAATTAATCCAAAGACCCACCATTTGGAACAGTTTTGATCTCTGCTTTCAATATCAGTTCTTATTCCCAATAATCAAAGGGGAAGGCAGTCCCATGGTAGAATTTGAGGTAGGGGTCTCTCTAGCGTCAGGTAATGTAGTGGAGGAAAGGGTATGGGAGCATGGGCCTTACACTAAACATCCGTAAGACAAAGGTCCTCTACCAGCCTGCACCCATCACGCAGTACTGCCCCCCCATTATCAAAATCCATGACAAGGCCTTGGACAACATGGACTACTTTCCATGCCTCGGGAGCCTACTGTCAACAAGGGCAGGCGTCGATGACGAAGTCCAACACCGCCTTCAGTGTGCCAGTGCAGCCTTCGGTCGCCTGAGGAAGAGAGTGTTTGAAGACCAGGACCTCAAACCCGGCACCAAGCTCATGGTCTACAGAGCAGTAGTAATACCTGCCCTCTTGTATGGCTCAGAGACATGGGGCAGGATTTTCATTGGGCCGTGGAAGTGGGATTGAAGGCGTGTGGGGAGTTAAAATCCCGAAATCGGGGGGCACGAACGCATCCCGCCCCCAACCCGCCTCCAAGCCAGTTTCAAAGGAGGCGGGTACCCGACCCGCACTGGGACCCGTCTCCCCGAGGCAGGAAGGGGATTAATGCCAATTAACTGCCTGTTAACAGGTAGTTAACAGGCAGTTTTTAGCCTAATCCCTATTTTCATTGGTGAAATGTGGGATTCCCGATGGCTCCAAACCACGCCAAGTTAGCGAGGTGGGCCATCGGGATGAAGGGCTTGGAGGGGTCGCGATGTCCAGTGTTCAGGTGAGTGATGGGTGCATGAGTGCAGAGGTAAGTGTGTTTGGTGTGTGTAAAGTGTTTAAAGAAATTTTACTTACATGTACTTACCTTTTCAGCCTTCCTTCCTTCAGGTCTCGGGACTCCCTCATCTCACCGGCACAGAAAGCAGAATGGCTGCAATCTGTCAAAAATTGCAGCATTCAGCTTTCTATTCTGGGGAGATCTCTAAATCATCCTGAGAGGAAGGAATTAACTTAGGGTACAGATTGTCAGTGTTTGACAGCTTCAAACAGCTGTCAAACGCTGATATTTCATCTGTCAAAAGATCTTGACAGATGAAATATCAATCTGTGACGTCACCTGTTGCTGGGTGGTCCTTAATTGGCCTGCTGAGCCCGCTGGGCAGGCTCAACAAGGTCAATCAAGTTCAAATCGCATGGGTTGGCTAGAACTCGATGGAGGCGGGACTACAACCCCGAAAGTTGTAGTCCCGCCTCCTACCCGCCTCCTCAATGAAAATCCAGCCCTAGGACCATGTACAGCAGGCACCTCAAAGCACTGGAGAGGTACCACCAACGCTGCCTCCGCAAGATCCTGCAAATCCATTGGCAGGATAGGTGCACCAACGTCAGTGTTCTTACTCAGGCCAACATCCCCAGCATCGAAGCTTTGACCACGCTCAATCAGCTCCGATGGACAGGTCATATTGTCTGCATGCCCGATACGAGACTCCCAAAACAAGCGCTCTACTCAGAGCTCTGACACAGCAAGAGAGCCCCAAGTGGGCAGGGAAATGCTTCAAGGACACCATCAAAGCCTCCTTGAAAAAGTGTAACATCCCCATCGACACCTGGGAATCCCTGGCCCAAGATGGCACAAATGGAGGAGAAGCATCCAGGAAGACGCCGAATACCTCGAGTCTCTTCACCAAGAGCAAGCGGAAGCCAAGCGCAAACTGCAGAAGGAGCGCACGTCAACCCAAGCACCCCACCCACCCGCCCCTTCAACCACCGTCTGCCCCACCTGTGACAGAGACTGTAGGTCCCGCATTGGACTCATCAGTCACCTGAGAACTCATTTTTAATGTGGAAGCAAGTCATCTTCGGTTCCGAGGGACTGCCTAAGAAGATGAAGAAGATGCAGCCTTGTAGTGAGAATGGAATCATCTAATTGCTGGAAGTCAAATGGAATTGGGCTATGTCCTCCTAATGGGTGCGCATCGAGTGGGCTTAGCGCCCAATTAGTGGCGCTAGAGGGCCTTGCGCCGGACTTATAGCCGTTTTGCAAATTGACTTGGGCCTTACCATCGGCGTTAGCCGGTAGCGCTGCGCCGGCACCGATGATGTCATCGGTGTGCGCAGCATCCCGGTTGCCGTGGTAACCCGGCCCCAAGCCCAAATTCAGTTGCGCCCGCCTCGCCCGTGGCAGGCGCAACTAACGAATGTGAAAAGTGTTCTTACACGCCTTTGCGCCGGCGCATAAAGGTGGAGCGGCGGCCGGCCGCGTTCCCGGCGGCCGCCTGCCCGCACCTCCCTTCCCGGACTCCTGCATCACCCCCACCGTGGCCCTGATGAGTGTGTGCTGCGAGCCCGGCACTTCCCCGAGGTGCCGGGCTCAGATGTCGGGGGAATCCGCCGGACAGTTGTCGGCTGCAGGCAGCTCCTCCTTAACAGAAGGAGGAGGCCTGCAGTTCCCCAGCCTGCCGCACCGCATCGGGTGCCGCAGCGGGGGATTAGCGCCGGGAAACCCAATTCAACGCCCGTTTTCAGGCGCTAAAACCCTCCTTTAGCGCCCGCCGCCCTCTGGGGCCGGCGCAACCGAATTTTCATCGGGCGCTGCCGCATTAACGCTGGCGCAAAATTTCTGGCGCTACAGCCCTGGCGAGCCCACAACCCAATTTCTAGGCCTTCCGGGGAATAACAATGTGACTGTTTTTGAGAAGAGTGGGTAATTTTAACCTGTCCGTCGGGAAAGTGACCAGATCAGGTGCAGCGCTGGTTTTACAATCCGCCTGATCTTACTCTTCTTTGAAGTCAATGCAGAGCAATGTTGGGCAGAGTATAAAACTGAGATTACACCTGAACCAGTGGGATTCCCGCCCAATGAGCTAGGTTAAAATTGCCCCCATAAATTTGAGTATTTACAAAACTAAAGATCCAATCCTAATCTTGACAGGTAAACTGCAAATCTTTCCAATCTGCTGAGAACATAGATGCTTATCCCTGTCGTGTTGCTATGCAAAACAGGTCTACACTCAGCTAAAATAAAAAGAGAAAATACTGGGAATATACATACAGCAGGCCAATCAGCATCTGTAAAGAGAAATTACAGGTTGGGATGTATTGAATATATATCTTTCATCATAACTGAGCTACACTGCAATCCATAAGATCAATCAGTTTGCTCAAATCACTAGGAAAAACAAACACATACTTTGAACCTGTCAGGAATTGGATTCCGCTCCAAATAGGTCACCATTGAAAACAGGCACACACTGCACGGAATGAGATTGGATACCTGCCACTGGACTATTGCACGGTAGATAAAAGCTCTTTTAGAACCTAACACCAAAGAATATTACATTTTTATTGGTGGAGCTGTAGCTATGGAACGCAGCTGCTTCCCTAACATCTGGCATGATGCTATGGGTAAACGTTCTGCTCTACATGTACAAATGGGCATTTTTAAAGGTGCACATCAAGCTAAAGATAAAATAATGCAAATTGGGCAAAAACATTAATCGCAAATCAACCTGAAATGGTGCTGTTGAGGTGGTTATGGATTCAGAATTAATTTACTACCATTAGCCCTCATGAAGGGTTCTCTCTAATCCATAGCAGTCAGTTGGGAAACAGAGTCACTATTTTACATATTCCCCAGTGGTTGAATATAAGGTTAGGCAGGGGCTTGAATCTTTGGCAGGTTAAGGTATACTTTCCAAAATCATTGGAATTGAAAACTTGAAATTTGGATCTAAATCAAAGGTTATTCTTTATCACTCATTTCTACTGCATATCTTACTGGATAGATGTATTACCCACTACAGTATTAAGACACCATACATGTGCATGGAGAGGGAAAAAAGAAAGAACATTGAGGAAAAGGGAGAAAAAAAATACTAAAATCAGGAAAGATTGTTCAGTTATCTTTATTTCTGAAACAAAAGACACGTTGTAACACCCAGCCTACCAGCTACCCATCGTCTTAATGTGCTAATTCAAAGTTTGTGCATCAATGTACTAGGAGTTAAGTTTCTCCAGAAACAATGGCTGGAATTTTAATCTGGAGGCGGGTCGGAAGTGGAGGGGCTAGAAAGTGGTCGGGAGAAATGGTTTCCTGCAGGCCCTGTTGAATTTAATGGCAGAGACTAATTAACATTTCAAAACTCTGTTTCCCACCCGCAGCCAGCCAGATAGGTAGGCCTGCGGCACTAGGCCGCAGAGAGGATGGAGGGAGGGATCGGGGAGCGGGGTGGTCGGGTGCCAGAGGATGATCAGGGAGGATAATCAGAGGTCAGAAGAGCATTGGTAGGATTGGTGGTCAGGAGCCGGAGGAGCATCGTGGCGGGGGTGGGGGCAGCGGGGCTGATCGTGACTTGGGAGCCGGAGAAGCATCGGGGGCCAGAGGAGCATCGGGGCTCGAGGGGGCAGTCCGAGAAGGTGATCGGGGGCCGAGGGGGGGATCGGAGGCCAAAGGGGCGCGAGGTCAGGGAGTGAGCAGAGGCCTAGTGGGGGCAATCAGAGACCTCGTGGAGGGAGATCGGCGGCCTCATTGGGGGGAATCGGAGGCCTTGGGGTGGGGATAGGAGGCCTCGTGTGTGGCATCGGAGGCCTCGCGGGGGGTGGGTGTCTAATCATGTGGGATGGGTGAGGCAGGGACGCTGGATCCAGCAAGAACTGGGAAACCCAACCTGTAGAGTTAAATTTGTAATGGTGGATCACCATGAGGCACAACAACCTCATTATAATATTTAAATAGGTGACCCGCCTCCTGAGTGTGGGTTGGCTGCCCGGCCCCAGTCCCACCTCCGTTAAAACTGGAAGTGGGTGGGTTGGAGTCGGGATTCCATTTTTAACACTTTAACCTCCCACCTGACCCCAACCCACCCATTTTGGGGGGTTAAAATTCCCCCCAATGGGACCAATGTTAACCTAATTCACCATTAGGCGAGAAACCCACGGGATCAGGTGTAACACCAGTTTTACACCCCGCCTAATATCTTCTCCATTGAATTTAATGGAGAATAGAATTGGGCGGGCTGTAAAAGCAGTGTAGCACTCGATCTCATCAGGTTCCCAATGGGTGGGTTAGTTTAAAATTCCCCCCACTGACCTTAATTGAAAATTCAATTGTTGCAGAGAATCTGTCAGCCTGTGTCTTTAATGTGGCACAATAGCCAAGCTCCGTGCTCTTAGGGCAACAGTTGCTCATGTACTACTATGCAAGTGGAGGATAGGAACATGTTGACAATAACTGTTCAAATATTTGTCAACCAGTGTCTTTGAACCATGTGTAGGATCAGTTTACATGGTTGGGTCAACAATGAGAATCGTTAGCTGACATGCTAAACCTCACCCATTGAGCAATATATTGGGAAGTTATGAACCAGCTTGCTAGGTGAATGGAGACCAATGCATATATAAGTACTGTCCAAGTTTTGCACTGTCCAAGTCAACAGAATTAAAGTTGGGAAGAGAAAACAATCACACGAACAGGATCAAAATCTACTATCAAAACATTGCCGAGTTTACTGGAAAAAAATTATCTTAGACCAACAGATCTGTGAGCAATTAGCTTTCATTACGAGCGCTGACAGAAATGTCCAAAGATAATATTGGTATTTATTATTATTTGATGTCAGATCAATTCTGATAAGATCAAATCTCACCAAAGGGAACCAGATTTCACAGGCAAAGCTATTTTCATTCACTGCAATACAAGTCTAGAAATTACTGTTGGAGATATTAGTACACAAATGCTTAACAGGTTCCTATGACATTTGTTTCCTATTTTAACACAGGCATCAACCCATTTTTTAAAAATAGGTTAAGGCCTCCGCTAAAATAATATTCAAAAGAATGTCATATGAACATATTAAGCATTTATCTATTAATATCTCCAACACTCATTTGTAGGCTATGAAGCACTATGATAAAGATTAGGGATGGAATTTCATTGTGCATTTTCTATATAAAAAAAATTGCGCATCACTTTTGGATAAAATTCCTTTAATTGTTATTTTAACATATTTTCTTTATTATAAATAGTGCACACAGGAATTTCATCATCTAGCTTTTCAAGATCAAATTCCCTCCTCAACCTTTTTGAATTGTTGTTTTAGGCCTACTTGTCAACATTAATAAATTATAACAGATTTTTGTTAAATCTCTGAACAGGTTTTTATTATTATTAAAATGAAGCAGTATATAATGCTAATAGTGAAAGTGAACATATAAGTACAAAAACACTGCAGTTAACCAGCCTGCCATTGACATTTAAAAAAATTCTTCTTCGGTATAGGCAATACTGACAACAGAGTATTTATTATCCATCTCTAGTTGCCCTGAGGGCATTAAGAGTCAACCACATAGGCCGCGATTTCCCCTACCTCGGTGGATCTGGTGCGGGTGACCTCGGTGGCAGGTCCCGACCCCGCTGCTTGCTCCAGCCCGCTCTGTGAAATGATTTTACGATGATGGGGCTTGTTAAGCACGCCCAGCGCATTTGCCGGCCAATTGAAGGAAGCGGGTCTGATGACATCTTTGATGACACGTCATCAACCATGCGCAAATTGATTTTGACAGTTGTGCTGTCAGTGTTCTATAGCATTGAGATGCTGCAAACACTGATAAGCACTGTACAGAGGTGCATGGCTGCACCCAGGCTCTCCCATGACTCCCTCCATATGCTTATGGAGGGAGTCACAGCACACAGGGAGGTTCTCTTCCCTTCCAATGGGCAGAAGAGACCTCCCCAGGAGACAAATGCAGCATGGTTGCACATTGCACAGGGGGGCACAAGCAGGGATGTCGTCAAGAGGACCAGACTGCAGTAGCGCAAAACTTTCAATGATCTCAGTAGATCACGAAACGTTAGTACAAAGCCACACTCAACCTCATCCTGCTGTGCCACTCATCACATCCCCATCATACTGCCTTCCCTACCCTACTCCTGCATATCCTTACTCACACCAACTTACCTTACACCTCCACCCATCCCTCTCTATCTACATTATCACTTCCCCATCTCACTAGCCACCCCTCACACTCACCCTCATCCTAGTGCAATCATACCAACTAACAACACACAAGGGTAGCCACTTGGGTCTTTTATCCAATGTTCATGTAAAGTTTCTGTTAATGTGGTGTCAAACATTGAAAGCTTTATTTCAACACTTTGCATTCTTGGACAGATTTGTGTGCACCTTTGGAAGTGACTTAGTGAGTTGCAGTGAATGGTGAGACATAACGGTAGCCCCCCCACCCCCCCACCCATGCAATGGCGATGAGTGTGAAAGGAATGACTTGGGCATTGTAGGGATGCTTTATGGTGTTGGTGTTGGGGTGGTGCCAACCTGGCACATTATGTGGCAGCCAGTGTATACAGCATCAAGCGAAGTAAATCTGGCCATGGTGAGGCCATCCCTGGCCACCCGAGCAGCAATGTGGTCGGGTACTCATACCCTCTGTCCTATGCAGCATCAGTTGATTGCGGAGAAGGTTGGTGTTGTTGTTGGTGCTGCTGGTGTGCCTGATGCTGCTGGTGTTGGGGCTGATGATAGTGGGATTCCGAGGACTACGGTGAGATTTTTTCAAGGGCACCGATGCTGATGTAATAGTTGACAGGTGAACTTGAGATGGCAGAAGCGATCTGTCACTGGTGAGAGAGGTTGTTCTAAACAACAAAACCCAGGAGAGTTCATGAGCAGCGGGAGCAGAGCGAGGGCGCCAAAACCCGGGAGAGTTCAAAAGCAGTGGGAACAGAGTGAGAGCGCCAAAATCCGGGAGAGTTCCAAAGTAGCGGTAGCAGAGCGAGAGCGCCAAAACCCAGGAGAGTTCGAAGGCAGCGGGAGCAGAGGAAGAGTGCCTAATTCCGGGAGAGTTCAAAAGCAACAGGAGCAGAGCGAGAGCGCCTAAACCCGGGAGAGTTTGAAGGCAGCGGGAGCAGAGGAAGAGTGCCTAATTCCGGGAGAGTTCAAAAGTAACAGGAGCAGAGCGAGAGCGCCTAAACCCGGGAGAGTTCAAAAGCAGCAGGAGCAGAGCGAGAGTGTCAAAACCTGGGAGCATTCAGAAGCAGCAGGAGCAGAGCGAGAGCGCCAAAACCCGATAGAATTCAAAAGCAGCGGGAGCAAAGCAAGAGCACCAAAATCCGGGAGAGTCCAAAAGCAGCGGGAGCAGAGCGAGAGCGCCAACACCCAGGAGAGTTCGAAGGCAGCAGGAGCAGAGGAAGAGTGCCTAAATCCGGGAGAGTTCAAAAGCAATGGGAGCAGAGCGAGAGCGCCTAAACCCGGGAGAGTTCAAAAGCAGCAGGAGCAGAGCGAGAGTGTCAAAACCTGGGAGCATTCAGAAGCAGCGGGAGCAGAGCGAGGGCGCCAAAACCCGATAGACTTCAAAAGCAGCGGGAGCAAAGCAAGAGCACCAAAACCCGGGAGAGTTCAAAAGCAGCGGGAGCAGAGCAAGAGCGCCAAAACCCGGGAGAGTTCAAAAGCAGCGGGAGCAGAGCGAGAGCGCCAAAACCCGGGAGTGTTCAAAAGCAGCGGGAGCAGAGCGAGAGCGCCAAAACCTGGGAAAGTTCAAAAGCAGCGGGAGCAGAGCGAGAGCGCCTAAACCCAGGAGAGTTCTAAAGCAGCGGGAACAGAGCGAGAGCGCCAAAACCCGGGAGAGTTCCAAAGCAGCGGGAGCAGAGCAGGAGCACAGCGGGAGCAGAGCGAGAGCGCCAAAACCCGGGAGAGTTCAAGAGCAGCGGGAACAGAGCGAGAGCGCCTAAACCCGGGTGAGTTCAAAAGCAGCGGGAGCAGAGCGAGAGCGCCAAAACCCGGGAGTGTTCAAAAGCAGCAGGAGCAGAGCGAGAGCGCCAAAACCCGGGAGAGTTCAAAAGCAGGGGGAGCAGAGTGAGAGCGCCTGAACCCAGAAGAGTTCAAAAGCAGCGGGAGCAGAGCGACAGCGCCAAAACCTGGGAGAGTTCAAAAGCAGCGGGAACAGAGAGAGAGCGCCAAAACCCGGGAGAGTTCAAAAGCAGCGGGAGCAGAGCGAGGGCGCCAAAACCCGGGAGTGTTCAAAAGCAGCGGGAGCAGAGCGAGAGCGCCAAAACCTGGGAGAGTTCAAAAGCAGCGGGAACAGAGAGAGAGCGCCAAAACCCGGGAGAGTTCAAAAGCAGCAGGAGCAGAGCGAGGGCGCCAAAATCCGAGAGAGTTCAGAAGCAGCGGAGGTAGAGCGAGAGCGCCAAAACCCGGGAGAGTTCAAAAGCAGCGGGAACAGAGTGAGAGCACGTAAATCCGGGTGAGTTCAAAAGCAGCGGGAGGAGAGCGAGAGCACCAAAACCCAGGAGAGTTCAAGAGCAGCAGGAACAGAGTGAGAGCGCCTAAACCTGTAGGGGGTGGCATGTGCCCAGTCAGCTCTGCCCCTGACTGTCCTTGAGTGGTTCGAATCACTCCCACACCCCTGGGTTCTAGACACCATACTTAGGTACAGGCGGCGATACAGAAAAACGAGTAGACAACTGGTTCGGTGCAAGAAAACCGTACATTTTATTAAAGGCAAAACAAAATTACAATACTGAGAATTACTAGGATAATTACAGGCATATAAAAACAATACACTTTTTTGGGAAAGGGGAACACATGGCACATCGAGGGAACAAACACATTCAAATCCCCTTATCCTTATCCCACCCCCAATATCTAACTAGATTAAGCTATGAGGGGCCAGTGATTCATGCTCACCAATTCGAAACCTGTTGACCTTTTAACTGGTTGTGAGTTTTGGGGTCCGCTCTTGCTGTCCTTTGGGGTATGTTGTCACCACGTGGTCACAGGGCGCGGCGATGGAGTTGTTTGTGCGAAGCACCCTCCTTTTCCTCCGTTAACATCTTCGTTGATTCGCGATGGGTCTTCTTCTCCTTCCTCGGGCGGTTTGGTCGCCGACGGTTTTTATGACAGTTGGGGCTCGGTTGGCGGTTTATATTGTTAATATGCTTTCACTACCCATGCTTTGAACGCCAACTTATTCATCAAACGCCAGCTTATAACTAGGCCATTTGTCCCCCAACGCGTCTTTCCGCTGCCCTTCTCTGCCTTTACCGGTTTACCGTTTTCTTCTCGTCTCGTCTCGTCTGCCCGTTTGTGGCCACGTATGTCCTGTACTTGTTTGAATCGGGTCTCGTCCTCATCCCGTGTTCGGCCCTCGGTGTAGTAATGGGTGTCCTTGGTGTTGAGCGGCGCGGGGAGTGAGAAGAGAGCCCGCCACGAGGCCAGGGCACGAGAGTCAAGAAGCAAGAAGGAAGCGAGAGAGGCAAGAGACCTTGGCTACCAGTGGGCCTACAATTATACCCAGTTCTTCATCCCTTATCTGCGCGCCAAATCAGGTCAGTCCTTTGTCTAACTTTTGGCAGGCTCGTCCAAAGTGAATACGGTCATCTACTTTAACGGCTTTTGGGGCTGTTGTGTCCTGGTTTAATGACTCCGATATCCTGGCTGTTTGTTATTTATGAAATTTAATTGTCCTTATCCTGGCTTGATGACTACTGTGAGCTGTTACCGATTATGTATGCAGAAACTTAATGGCCTCGATTAGGCCCATTCTGACTTGATCTGTTCCAAGGTGAATGAATGCATATTCTGTGTTTACCTAGCTGTCTGGCTTCACAAAGTCTTTCACAGATTCATGCATTTTAGGTTTCATTTGAGGTTTTGAAAACTGCCTGCCTTTTTGCAGGGCCTTGCTTTTAAAATCCTGTACTTTTGGTCATGAGGTTGCAGAAGCCATTTTGGGTACCCTTTTTAATAGTTTGTCCATACAGGGTCCCTTTATCCATAACTTTTGGGGAATGTGGGAATTTTGAGAACCCTACACTCCCCCCTGTTGATACTAAACTCGCTTTAAGTATCATCCTGACAAGGTGAGCAAAATTCCCGACCCTCCGTAGTCAATCTTCCCCTGTAATTACCTATCTATGATCCCATGACACATGCATTTCCCATTCTGTAAAAATGTAGTGTACATAAGCATACATAGACAGGTTACAGGCGTTTACACACATCTAAGCATGGAGGGAGTCCAACACCCCTGCACCACTTGGTACACATCATCTTTATTAAAAATAACAAATCGAAAAATTCTTTATTAAAAATACCAAAAGAACACAAAAAACAACAATCTTTATTCAAAAACACAAACAAAAAATTCACACAGGTGTATCTCCCTCCACCTTAACATAATGTTCTTTCCATATCCTTTGGTTTCGGAATTCGAGTATTTGGCCTTTTCCCTTGCACTGAGTGCACACTAGGTACAATACTATCCCCAGCTGGCAAACCACGAGGATGAGAGAAGCCAGTCTAATCCACGAAGGGACCTCTATGTTCTCAAAAATGTCCCACCAGGGTGGAACTACAATGTCCAATATCTTGGCCCCTATCTCTACTGTTTTCTGCTCCAGAGTGTAGAAATGTCTCTGGGAGACTATTACTGCTTTGAGTATTTTGGTAAGGTGTTCTGGGAGAGGGGGGATTTCGTAGCCGAAATGCACTACATACTTTTGTAGATTGGTGAAATTCTCCTTTACAGTGAGGTGAACAGTGGAGGGTTCAGGAATGGGGACAATTCATTCCTGGGCCACTTGAACTTCTGCCTCGGGTTTAAAGCAGAAACTGCTGTCACTTACCGGACACCAGCTATGCTGTCCATGCTGGTAGTGGGGTGCTCCTGTGGTGACACAATGGGCCAGATTTTCAGTGTGCCGTGAGGCGGGCTTTTAGGTGTGCGGGGGGCAAAAATCCCGAATTTGGGGGTCCTGACACCATCCCGCCCAAAACCCACCTCCACGTAAGTTTCAGAGGAGGCGGGTACCCGCCCCACACTGGGACCCGCCGACCCGAGACAGGAAGGGATTAGTGCCAATTAACTGCCTGTTAACAGGTAGTTAACAGGCAGTTTTTAGCCTAATCCCTATTTTGAGAGGTGTCGTGTGGGATTCCCGATGGCTCCAAACCACGCCAGGTTAGAGCAGGCGGGCCGTCGGGTTGAAGGACTTGGAGGGGTCGTGATTTTGGTGTTCAGGTGAGTGATGGGTGCGTGAGTGCAAAGGTAAGTGTGTTTGGTGTGTCTGAAGTGTGTAAAGAAGTTTAAATTACCTGTACCTACCTTAACAGCCTTTCTTCCTCTAGGCTTCGGGAGTCCATCACTCAGCCAGCACTGAAAGCAAAATGGCTGCGATCTGTCAAAAGTGACAGCCTTCAGCTTTGAGTGCCGGTGTGAGTTCTAACTGAGTCTGCGTAGAAGGACTCAGGTTAGAAGTCAGACTGTCAGTGTTTGACAGCTTCAAACAGCTGTGAAACACTGATATTTAATCTGTCAAAAACTCTTGACAGATGAAATTTCAGTCTGTGACATCACCTGTTGCCGGGTGGCCCTTAATTGGCCTGCTGAGCCCGCTGGGCGGGCTCAACAAGGTCAATCAAGGGAAAATCAAGTGAATTGGCCGGACGTCGATGAAGGCGGGACTAAAACCCGAAAGTTGTAGTCCCGCCTCCTTCCCGACTGCTGAATGAAAATCCAGTCCAATATGTCCCACCTCCTATATATGCTACCTGTGGGGGAACATGGCCTTGTGCCATTGCCTCCATGGTACAGTTTATAGGTTGTGCGCCAGCAGCTTTAAACCCACACTGTGGTTTTGAATAGGCATTCAAGTGCTGGGGACACAGTATTGTGTGTGCTCCCTGGCTCCGGTACCCCGAGAGGTCAGCACCTGTCATAGCGTGCTCCCACTTTATGACCTAAGGTGGGACCGCTGTGAAACGGATGTGTGCACCCCCTTGAATGACTCCAATGTTCTCTACCCTGTATACCGGCATGGGTAGGGCTGTCCCACCCATGACCAGCATCCTAACTACTATACCCATGATCGTATGGTTTGACTGTCCACAATCTACTGGGACTGGGTAGGCCTCAGAAGCTAGCCGGAGTTGGCATGGGCTTAATGCATTCTCAAATGGATGGAGGGCTGCGAGGTGCTCGTTGCTGTTCCAGGAGGGGACTAAACCCTGTTTTAAATCCTCCAGATTACTGCGGCCCTCGCCCAGCAACCACGCCCCATACAGCACGCACACCTCGTTCTGCGCAGCCTGATCTGAAGCATTTCTGTCCTCTCTTATGAGGGCATTTACAGTCTTTGTGTGCTTCTCCAGCTTGGCTATAATTTCTTTTAAATGGATCGTCATGGCCTGGTCCTCATGTAACTCTAAGCCTACTACCTTGTTTTCATCCATCAAGATTTTCTTTAACTGTGTTTTTAAACCGTTTATCTGGGTCTGCAATTCTATGTCATCTAACCTGTTGATGGCAAAGGACCCTGTGTTAAACGCAGTAAAAACATCATTCCATGCTCCCCTTCTTTGCCTCCCCGTATTACCCAAAAACTCATGGTGTGTGGTGTACAGTTCGGTTTTGTCGACATTGGCAAAATCGAACTCGTAAAATTTCCTAAACATCTCCTTTAACAGGGCCTGGTATAGCTGTTCTGTCTCTTTGGGGCACCACTTCGGTAAGTGTACCTCGGTGAGGTTTAAAATCACGGAGGCTACCGCGTAGTGTACCCCCTGGTACAGCACCTGATCCGTAGGCACTAGTACCAGCCCATTCCCTGGTCCCTTGGTGGTGGCAGGGCACCCTTCCCTGTGTGTCCTTGCTGTCTGAGTCGTGGGCAGGGGCTTTCGGGGGCGGGTCACAAGCTCAGTGGCATTCACTGGGATCGGGGAGTATGGGACCGCGCACGCCTTCAGGCTGGAATCCCACTTCATCCCTTCCCTGGCATCTTGCCACTGCCAGTGGAAAATTATGGATATGCCTGTGGGGCAGACCCTCTCTGACCCCCACATACAGACATAAATCCCCTGATCCGGTTCCCACCACTTGTCCCAGCACACACTCAATCCTCCGTGAGTCCCTGTAATCGTCCGGTGGGTATTGTTCCCCAACCGTTCCCACTCGACTGCAGGGTTTCCCATATCCTTGCTCAGTTTTCTGAGCCACCAGCACCTATCCAAAGGAATCTGTCCCTTGCATGTTAAGCATACACATTTCCCTACGGTGACGCTGACCCTTGTGGTAACGACCTGTACCCTGGGGCACAGGAGGGAGGCCTCCCCATACGTGAACCCGGTCTGGCTGGAGTACTGGGTCGAATTGGACCCCAGCCACCCTGGCCACCTTCCCTCGTGGAAGTATACGGCGAGCTCCTCCACATCCCGTTCGCCGCTTCCGTCGGTCACTATCGGTGCTCTACCTCCTGAGCACCCATAGATGTGGGATTCCTCCACGTCTCCTCGCTTTCCAATGCTCAGTCCTATCAGGGCGAGTAGGAGTACGCCCCCCTTCATCCTGAAATCCTTTCTGCGAAGAGATACAAGAACATATAGCCAGGTCTCGAGGAGATTCTCTGGCTTGGGCGAAGCATAGTCGAGTCTTGCGACCTCAACTCAAATACACACACTCTTGTTTAACTTTAAACCAAACACCCAAACTTAAAAATACCAAACTTAAATTACCTAAACTATATACATCCGCCGCCCGTCTCCGGGCGACCAGCCTAATTCCTGTTTGTGCTGCGGCACACCGCTCCCTTCGGTGTGGCCGCGCTGTCCTGTACTTTCAGTCCCTCACAGCCTGTGGCTGCTGGCTGGGGACCCCTGCTCTCAGACCGGTCCCTTACTCGAGAGGCGGCCCCTTTTAAATAGGGAACCGGTGACCACGGTTTCCTTGGCTGGGGCGTCCGTGGGGACCTTCTAGGGACCTTGGCGGGTGGGGGTTTTCTGGCTTGTGGGCCTTTAACCCGAGCCACTGCCCCCTCCGGTGCGGTCTGTGGGCTTACCACTGCCGCTGGCTGGGGATCTTCTTCCTCAGGCTTTACCTCTCCTGAACCCGGGCTAGAGGCAGGTACCTCTTCGCAGCCTGTTGCTGCAAGCTGAGGGTCTCCGCCCCCAGGTCCCAAATCTGGGTCCGGGGCGGGGTCTTCGCCCTCGGGTCCCTCCTCCTCTAAACCTGAGTCAGGGGCGGGGTCTTCGCCCTCGGGTCCCTCCTCCTCTAAACCTGGGTCAGGGGCGGGGTGTTCGCCCTCGGGTCCCTCCTCATCTGGATCCCAGAAGAGTGGGGGAGTGTCGCAAGCAGTGGGCGGGATGGCCCCTCCCCTTAAACAAGCCACAGCGCCTGCCTGTGCAGTCTGTGAACTTGTTCCCGCTGCAGGCTGAGGATTTCTATCCTCAGACCTTACCCCAACTGACTGCTCTCTCTTCTCGGGCTTAAACAGTTTACACTGATTAATATGGAACCATTTGGTGCGCCGAGGCATCTTAATGGCATATACCATGGGGCTGGCCTTGTCTACAATGCTGTAGGGCCCCATGTATAGCGGTTCTAGACTTCCTACCCGAGCATAATTCCTCACCATGACCTGATCTCCTACCTCCCACTCGTGGTGTTTTCAGGGTTCTAACAGCAATCGGTTACTCCGATGCTGCTTTCCCATGTTCCCAGCCGCCTGCTCGTGGACCTGCTTAAGGTGCTCGAAGAAGTTTCGGGCGAACCTGTCCCAGTTTACCTCCCTGAGCTGACCTTCTGTGAGCACCGGGGCAAGTACATGGGCGGGGGTCCGCATAACCCTGCCAGTCATCAGCTCATGTGGGGAGTACCCCGTGCTTTTCGACTGGCTGACCCGGATCCCCATCAGGACCAGCGGTAGGACCTCTGCCCATTTTCGAGGCGAGTCCACCGTCTCTTTCCTTAACCTTTCCTTTAAGGTCCTATTCATCCTCTCCACAATCCATGATGACTGTGGGTTGTGGGCAACGTGCCACTTCCCCTCGATGCCGAGCAGCATAAGGATATTCTGCATTACCTGCCCGGTAAAGTGACTCCCTTGGTCAGACTCTACATACTGTGGTAGCCCCCATTGCGAGAACACTTCCCGGACCAGGATCCTAGCCGTACCCAGAGCTGTGGCTGTTCTGCAGGGGAAGGCTTCTACCCATTTCGTGAACACATCTACCAGGACTAGGCAGTACTTATAGCCTCCCTGGGCGGTGGGCAGGGGCCCGATGCAGTCGACCTGTATCAACTGCCATGTTCACTCTAACCTTCTGATGTGTCCCACAGGTACCTTCCTTTTGTGGGGGTCAGGGTTATTAGCAGCGCACATCAGACAGCCGGCGCAGAACTCGCGGACATCTTCCCTGAGTCCTGGCCACCATCCTGCCTGTTCCACCCGCCGCCAGGTGGTCTCAGGCCCGGGATGCCCCGCTCCTGGACCCTCATGGGCCAGTTGAAGGAATTCCCTCCGGTGCTGCTGCGGCACAACCCACTGTTCCCCTCTGAACAGCATGCCTTCTTTCACGGAGAGGGCTGCTGTGCCGTAAGGGCCCTCTACCCTTTTTCCCTCAGTCACAGCACTGAGGACAGCCTTAAGGACGGGGTCTTGGGTTTGGACCGTCTTGAGGTCCGGGGCTAAAGCTACCCCTGCACTCCCTTGTGTCCCATCCCTACCCCTGACTGCTGCTATGGGTCTGGATCCATATGGGTCCCAGAAAATGCCTGTGCGGGCACCCTCCTTAGCCAGCATGTCAGCCTGCTGGTTACCCTGACTACGGGGTTCGGTGGAGGAATGGGCCTTCAGCTTGTGGATGAAAACCTCCCCTTCCTCCCCCACTGCTGCTAGGATTTTCTCCAGCAGGGGTTTCACTGTGAGGGATCTCCCGTCGGTGGAGGTGTATCCGCGGTGGGACCAGATGGCCAGGTACTCCGTACACAAATTGCATGTAAACATGCTGTCCGAGCAAATCGTGTATGGGGTGGGGAAGATTTCGGGGTGTGTAACGACGTACACTACCGCGGACAGTTCAGCCTGCTGGGCGCTCATGGTGCTGGGGAGCTTAATTGCCAGGGCAATGTTTGCCATTGGGTCATAAACTCCATACCCCGTGAGTCGCTCACCAGCAGATGCCGTGCTGGAGCCGTCCACATAGATCTCGCAGCCCGTGGGATGTATCCCGACCCGTAAACCTATGTCCACTTCCAAAACCCCTTCTATGGAACACCGGTGGGCTGTTCCAGGATATACCAGGTTTGGCTCGCAGAGACCCTTCACCTTAAGGTCCGTCTGTGAGAGGAGCAGGGTCCAGCGAGCAATGCGGGCACTGCTCACCATTCCATCCTTGATCCTCCCATCCAGGAGCATCTGGGTGGGTGTGTGATGGGTGAGGAGGGTGATGGGAGAGGTGCCTGTGAAGATCAGTGATCTTTTCACAGCCCAATGTGTGGCCAAGAGGTGCCGCTCACAATTGGAGTAGCTCCTCTCCACAATCCGTGAGTATCCTGGAGGAGTAGACCATCGGCCTCAGCCGGCCATGCCGTTCTTGGAGCAGCACAGCACTCAGGCTATCCCCGCTGGCTGCTACCTCCAAGAAGAACTCTTTCCCCCCATCTATGGCCCCTAGAGCTGGTCCGGTCTGCAGATCCTCCTTGAGCCTGACAAATGCGGCCTGGCAACCCTCATCCCACGCCCACTCCACTCCCTTGTGTAGGAGTCGGAGCAGAGGGGCTGCGGTGGCTGCATAGTCTTCAATGAAGTCTCTGCAATGATGTGCCTCAATAAATCTGAGACTCGATGTTAGCAAAACAAAACAAGGCTTTTATTGACTTAGAAGGTAACACACAGAGGAGAGGTATCTTCCATCCAGAGGTCTGCCGTACTGGATGTGATGCAGGCTGGGCCAGCTTACATAGGGGCCAGGTATGGGCGGAGCCCTACACACAGTACAATACAATGGTGAGGAAACGGAACTGAGGTAAGGGAAATGAAACTGAAACCAACCACAGTCACAGGCAGAGAATACCAATGAGTGATGAATGGAATATTTCATCACATTCACCCCTTCTATAGATTTAGTCTGTTCGGGGGTTTGATGGTCCTCTGCAACTGACGTGGCTGTTGTGGTGCCGCGGGTGTCGGCTGGGTGTCCCCGGTGGCCTCCTGGGTCTCTGCCGGGGGTGCCGCCAGGGTTGTTGAAAGGGTAGTTGGTGGGGGTACCGTTGGTCGATGTTCTTCTGGGGGTGATGAAAGTGTAGTGGGTGGGTAAGAGTTGCTGTGATCGTTGTTGCTGCTGTTGTCGTGGTTGTTGTCGTTACCAGCTGGGGCGACGTCTTTTATGGACACGGTGTCCTCCCTTCCGTCGGCGTGCCGGACATACGCGTATTGGGGGTTGGCGTGGAGTAGGTGCACTGACTCCACGAGAGGGTCCGTCTTGTGGCCCCTCACATGCCTTCGCACGAATACCGGACCCGGGGTGGAGAGCCATGACGGCATGGATACGCCTGAGGTGGATTTCCGGGGAAAGACAAACATTCGCTCATGAGGCGTGGCATTAGTGGCAGTACACAACAGCGACCGTATCGAATGGAGCACATCTGGGAGGACTTCCTGCCAGCGGGAGATAGGGAGGCCCTTGGTCCTTAGAGCTAGAGTGACTGCTTTCCATACTGTCCCGTTCTCTCGCTCCACTTGACCGTTACCCCGGGGGTTGTAGCTGGTGGTACGGCTTGTGGCGATCCCCCTGGACAGCATGTACTGGCGTAGCTCTTCACTCATGAAGGACGCCCCCCTATCCGTATGGATGTAGCTCGGCATACCGAACAGGCAGAACAGGCTGTTGAGGCATTTAATGACCGTGGCGCTGGTCATGTCTTGGCAGGGCAGGACGAATGGGAAACGGGAGTATTCGTCCACAGTGTTCAGGAAGTAAACATTGCGGTCGACGGACGGGAGGGGGCCCTTGAAATCTAAGCTGAGCCGCTCAAAGGGCCGTGTAGCTTTGATTAAGTGGGCTCTATCTGGGCGGTAGAACCGAGGCTTGCACTCAGCGCAAGTGCGGCAGTTCCTGGTCAGAGACCGAACTTCCTCAATCGAGTAGGGTAAGTTGCGGGACTTTATGAAGTGGAACAGCTGCGTGACCCCTGGGTGGCAGAGGTCGTTGTGGAGGGTCTGTAGCCGATCCCCGGTGGCGCTGGCACACATCCCTCGTGAGAGGGCGTCGGGGGATTCGTTAAGGGCCCCTGGCCAGTAAATGATGTCATAATCGAAGGTGGAGAGCTCGATCCGCCACCTAAGAATCTTATCATTTATAATCTTCCCCCTCTGTTTATTATTGAACATAAACGCTACCGACCGCTGGTCGGTAAGTAGGGTGAAGCGTTTGCCGGCTAGGTAGTGGCGCCAGTGGCGCACTGCCTCCACGATGGCTTGGGCCTCCTTTTCCACGGAGGAGTGTCTGATCTCGGGCCCTTGGAGGGTCCTCGAGAAGAAAGCTACGGGCCGCCCCGCCTGGTTGAAGGTGGCCGCCAAGGCAAAGTCAGACGCATCACTTTCCACTTGAAAGGGAGTGTTCTCGTCCACTGCCTGTAGCGTGGCCCGCTCAATATCCCGCTTAATGCTTTTGAAGGCGGCGTGGGCCTCAGCAGGGAGCGGAAAAGAGGATGCTTTCAAGAGGGGGCGGGCTTTGTCGGAGTAGTTGGGGACCCATTGGGAATAATAAGAAAATAACCCCAGGCACCTTTTCAGGGCTTTGGGAGTGTTGGGCAGGGGCAGCTCCCGTAGGGGGCGCAATCGGTCGGGGTCTGGTCCGATTTCCCCATTCTCCACCACGCTGCCTAGTATGCAGAGGCGCGTGGTGTTGTAAACGCACTTGTCCTCGTTGTAGGTGAGGTTGAGTTTTTGTGCGGTTTTCAGGAACCTCTCGAGGTTCGAGTCGTGATCCTGCTGGTTGTGACCGCAGATGGTGACGTTGTCGAGGTAGGGTAAGGTTGCCTGCAAGTGGTGGTCATCGACCATGCAGTCCATCTCCCTCTGGAAGACCGAGACCCCATTCGTCACCCCAAAGGGGACTCTGAGGAATTGGTAGAGGCGTCCGTTCGCCTCGAAGGCGGTGTACGGGCGGTCCTCTGGTCTGATAGGGAGCTGGTGGTACGCTGATTTGAGGTCGATGGTGGAGAACACCCGGTATTGGGCGATTTGGTTCACCATTTCTGATATGCGGGGTAGCGGGTAGGCGTCTAGTTGGGTGTACCTGTTGATCGTTTGGCTATAGTCGATCACCATCCGTTTCTTCTCGCTACCCCTTACCACTACCACTTGGGCGCGCCACGGGCTGTTGCTGCGTTCAATAATGCGCTCTTTCAGGAGCCTGTCTACCTCGGTCGCGATAAACCGCCTATCCTCCCAGCTGTACCTTCTGCTTTTGGTCGCTATTGGCCGGCAGTTAGGGGTAAGGTTCGCGAATAGCGAAGGCGGCTTTACCTTCAGGGTAGCCAGACCGCACACTGTGAGGGGCGGCTGGGACCCACCGTAATTGAGCGTGATGCTTTGGTGGTAGCACTGGAAATCCAGGCCCAAGATCACGCTCGCACATAGATTCTTCATGATTAGTACTTTAAAATTATCGTATACAGTTCCGTTAACAGACAATTGTACCGTGCAGTAACCCATAATGGTCGATGTCTGGGTTTTATCAGCCATAGAGATGGTACCCCGAGTAGGGACCACCTTTAGGGAGAGTTGTTGTGCCAGTTCAGGGTGGATAAAACTCTCCGTGCTTCCACTGTCAATTAAACATTTAACCCCGCACCCGTTTACCTCGATGTCCACCATTGATTTGGATAGCGGGTGCGGCCTGGTCTGGTCCACTGTGACCGATGCCACTGTAGGGCCCTGATCGAGACAAGATGGCGTCCACGCTGTCTGCTCACAAGATGGCGGACCCCACGAGGTCGGGCAAGATGGCGTCCAAGATGGCCGCTCCCACGGCGCACACGCGGCGGTGGCGGGTTTTCCGGCGGGGTTCCCTCTGCACACCTTCCCGAAGTGCCCCTTCTTACTGCACTTAAAGCAGGTGGTGCCTTTCGCCGGGCACAGGTTTCTGGTGTGCTTCGGCTGCCCGCAGAAGTAGCAGTTGGGTCCCCGACGCGTCGCGGCTGTCGTAGGGCTTCTGGGGGGAGAGCGGGGCCCCGACGGTGTCGGGCTGCTGGGCGGGGAAGATGCCTTCCAAGATGGCGGCGCCCTTGGTGCACACGTGGCAGCGTGGACGGCGCGGGCTGAAGAGTAGGCGTCCGAGTTTCTCTGGGCCACATCCAGGGATCGCGCTGTGTCCGCAGCCTGTTTCAGGTCCAATCCCGTTTTTTCCAGCAGTCTCTGCCGGATGTAAGTGGAGCTGAGGCCTGTGATAAAGGCATCGCGAACAAGCTCATCAGTGTACACTGCGGCTTTTACATCTTGGCACTTGCAGTCTTTGCCAAGCACTTTCAGGGTGCCTAGGAACTCCTCCACCGATTCCCCAGGTCGCTGTGCGCGAGTAGCGAGCAGATGCCTAGCATACACCTCATTCGTAGGCTGCTGGTAATGCGCCTTTAAGATGTCGCAGGCGGCCGGGTACATGTCGGCGTCTTGGATGAGGGGGTAAACCCGGTGGCTTACCCAATTCCGCAGAATTCTGAGCTTCATACTCGCAGCGTCCGTAGCGTCTTTGACGGCTGCGGAATTGTCCAGGAAGAATTCCATACACATAAACCAGTGTCCGAAGCGTGCCGATGCGTCTGAAGCATGCTGGTCCAAATCCAAACGTTCGGGTTTCAAGAGTTGATCCATTGTGTTGAAAATTAAGTCAATAAAATTGATGTGCCTCAATAAATCCGAGACTCGATGTTAGCGAAACAAAACAAGGCTTTTACTGACTTAGAAGGTAACACACAGAGGAGAGGTATCTTCCATCCAGAGGTCTGCCGTACTGGATGTGATGCAGGCTGGGCCAGCTTACATAGGGGCCAGGTATGGGCGGAGCCCTACACACAGTACAATACAATGGTGAGGAAACGGAACTGAGGTAAGGGAAATGAAACTGAAACCAACCACAGTCACAGGCAGAGAATACCAATGAGTGATGAATGGAATATTTCATCACATGCAATACCCGGTTAGCCCTAGAAATGACCTCATACCCGTGACTGTGTTGGGGATGGGTAACTCCTGTACCACCTCCCTCCTAGCCTTATCTATGGTGCTTTCCCCAGCACGTACGGTCAGACCCAGGAATTTCACCTCCTGCTGGCCGATCTGCGCTTTCTTCGGGTTTATTTTAAAACCCTCCTGCCTGAGCAGCTCCAGCAGTTCGGCCAGTAGTGGGCCATGCTCCTCTCTCGAATTGGTGAAGAGGAGCAGGTCATCCACATACTGTACCAACTGTCTGGGCTGGCTGAAACCCTTTAAACTATTCGGCATGCACTGGTGGAAAATGCTGGGGCTATTGTGGAAGCCCTGAGGCAAACAGTTCCAGGTGTACTGTTGCCCTTTAAACGTAAAGGCAAACTTGTACTGATCCTCCCTCCTTAAAGGGATGGACCAAAACCCGTTGGAAATATTCAGCATCGTGAATGTGGTCGCGGATGCTGGGATACTTCCTATCAGATCGGCAACTGCTGCTACCGTGGGTGCACAGGCTGGGATGTTGCTGTTGAGCACCCGATAGTCCACCGTGGCCCTCCAGGAATTGTCCGGCTTTCTAACCGGCCACAGTGGAGAGTTTACGTGGGTGGCTATCGGTCTCAGGACCCCCTGCTGCACTAAGGAGGACATGGCTGCTTCCATATCTGGCTCCGCTTCCCTGGGGAAGTTATACTGTTTCTGTGGTCGGGTCATGGGGTCCCTGTCTACGCTGACCTCAAACCCATTGACCCTCCCGCAGTCATGTTTGTGCATAGCAAATGTGGCTAGGTGGGCGCGCACAAATGCCTGGAACTCTTTTGGGGTATTGCTGACCATGAGCTTGAGGTTACAACCGTCTTTGGGCTTCATGGTGCACAGGGTCCCCTTCCCTTCTTTCCCTGGGATGACTACTACCTCGCCGTCCTTTCCTGTACTTGCCCCCCATTGGCAATGGTTTCTTAAATCCACCAGGATCCCGTGGCCCACAATAAAGTCGGCTCCCAGGATCCCCTTTCCACCCTCCTGTTCCCACTTCATTAGGATACAGGTCCACTTAGAGCGGAGTGTACCCAAATGAATGGAGAGCGGGATGGAAAACGAGCCGGCCTGTTCTCTGCCTGTGAATCCTGCCGGACTGTATGGGACCCCGCTAGAGAGAGGCGAGGTGGTGGGATTAGCTGAATGGACCACGGTGCATAATGCCCCCGTATTCAACAGATAGGTCCCCTTCACCTTTTCTACCTCCATCTCCACGAGGGTTTTTTTCCATGCATCGTACCGCAGGGAACACAGGTAAACAGGCTGCGCTGGCTCTAGTCATGGCTGTGGGTTGGATGGGGCTTACGGGGTCAGAGCACCAGCAGCGGCAGCTATTCTCCCCTGGCCAGTCAATAAGGACCTCATGGTGTTCAAAAATGACTCGACCGCGGTGGGAGGGTGTGGTAAACCACTGTTTGTATTCCTGTTTGTCCTGTTTGTATTCCACTGTGTACATGCCTGGACATGCCTCGGCTGACTCCTCCCACAGGTCCTAGTATAAAGGTGACTGCTCCCCAGCCCTTAGTATCATGGACCGGTCGACCACGCGAGGCAGACCTCCATTCTGTTGTTAATAAAAGCCTTTAGTTACTCTTCTAACTCTCAGTCTTTTATGAGTAATTGATAGCGCATCAATTTTATTAACAACATTTTTATAATGGAGAAGATTCTCACACCAGCATGCCTGGACTTAGATCATCGGGAGGCGGACTCATCCACCAAGTTTACTCACTGGCTTAAGTGTTTCGAAAAATTCCTGACCGCCTCCGAAGCAATCAAATCGGACGAGGACAAACTGGATGTCCTGACCTCCAAAGTGAACCACCGAGTGTACTCGGTCATCCAAGACGCGACCTCGTACGCGGACGCTATCAAGCTCCTCAAGGACCAATACACGCGCCCAGTGAACGAAGTGTACGCCAGGCACCTCCTGGGGAGTCGTAAACAACAACCTGGGGAATCGACCGTGGAATACCTTCAGGCACTGTCTGTGCTTGGCCGGGCCTGTGGTTGTAAGGATGTAAAGGCCGCCGTGTACACAGAGGAACTTATCCGGGACACTTTTGTAGCGGGCCACAGATCCAATTACACCCGACAGCGACTGTTGGAGCAGAGTAACCTCGACCTCAACAAGGCCTCTGAACTCGCACTATCGTTGGATGCAGCCTACCAGGGCATGGATGCCTACTCCTCTGCACCATGGACACCGCGGGGAATGACAGCCTGGGACACGGTAGGACCGCCTCATAGCGCCGTGCCACCCCAGCCACACCCCAACAACGGCCCAACTACCGCAGCAGTGTCCCAAGGCCAGACAGCAGTGCCCCAAGGCCAGAAATGCTACTTCTGTGGCCAGGCAAAACACCCCAGAGCGAGCTGCCCGGCGAAAAACGCGATCTGCTCGGGCTGCGGGAAGAAGGGACACTACGCTAGCGTCTGCAGGGCCAAAGCCACCCCGAACCCCAGCAGCGCCGCGTGTGGGCCATGCGGGCCGCCATCTTGGACCTCCCCGGCCATGTGCGAATCACCGGTACAGCAGCCATTTTGGACGCCTCCAGCCACATGGGGATCATGGACGCCGCCATCTTGGACGACAGCCGGGACGCAGCAGGCCCCCGACACCGCCTCATCTGATACCCGCAGCGACACACCGACCCCTACGCTGGCATCCGTTACACTGGACCAAGCGAGACCGCACCAACTGGCCAGTTCCACAATGGACATTAAGGTAAATGGTCACGATACAATCTGCCTTTTTGACTCTGGGAGCACGGAGAGCTTCATCCACCCCGACACGGTGCGGCGTTGCTCTCTCCCAGTCCTGCCTGCGCAACAGCGGATTTCTATGGCCTCCGAGTCCCAGTCGGCGGACATCGGCGGCTACTGCGTGGTGACACTCGTAGTAGACGGGACCGTGTACGATCATTTTAAACTTCTGGTCCTGCCTGACCTCTGCGCTGCCGTCCTGCTGGGGTTAGATTTTCAGTGCCACCTTAAAAGTGTTACGATGGCGTACGGTGGACCCCTACCCCCACTCACAGTCCGCAGCCAGCAGCTTCCAAACTGCCCGCCGCGCACCAGGTGCAACCTCTCCACACTCAGAGTCACCCCCCCCAACTGTTTGCTAACCTCACCCCCGACTGTAAGCCCATCGCCACAAAGAGCAGGCGATACAGTGCCGGGGACAGGGTTTTCATTAAAACCGAAGTGGAGCGGCTCCTGAAAGAAGGGATTATTGAGGGCAGCACCAGCCCCTGGCGAGCCCAGGTTGTGGTCGTTAAGACCGGCGAGAAGCAGCGCCTGGTCATCGACTACAGCCAGACAATAAATCGCTACACCCTGCTGGACGCCTACCCACTCCCCCGTATAGCTGATATGGTCAACCAGATCGCGCAGTACCGCGTCTTCTCGACCATTGACCTGAAATCAGCGTACCACCAGCTCCCCATCCGCCCTGAGGACCGCCAGTACACTGCCTTTGAGGCAAACGGCCGCCTCTACCACTTCCTTAGGGTTCCCTTTGGCGTCACCAACGGGGTCTCCGTCTTCCAAAGGGAGATGGACCGGATGGTAGATCAAAATGCGTTGCAGGCCACTTTCCCATATCTGGACAATGTGACCATCTGCGGCCGTGACTTGCAGGACCATGACGCTAACCTCGAAAAATTCCTCCGCACCGCCCAACTCCTAAACCTGACATATAACAAGGAGAAGTGCATATTCCGCACAAACCGCCTCGCCATCCTTGGCTGTGTTGTGGAACACGGAGTCATCGGCCCCGACCCCGACCGGATGCGTCCCCTTATGGAACTTCCACTGCCCCACTGCCTCAAGGCCCTGAAGAGGTGCCTAGGGTTTTTCTCCTATTACGCCCAGTGGGTCCCCTACTATGCGGACAAGGCCCGTCCGCTGATCAAGTCCACCTCTTTTCCCTTGACGGCAGAGGCCCGCTTAGCCTTCCACCGTATCAAGGAGGACATTGCCAAAGCCACCATGCACGCAGTGGACGAATCCATCCCCTTCCAGGTGGAAAGCGACGCGTCTGACTTTGCCCTGGCCGCTACCCTCAATCAGGCGGGGAGACCCGTGGCCTTCTTTTCACGAACCCTCCAAGGCCCGGAGACCAGACACTCCGCTGTTGAGAAGGAGGCCCAGGCGATTGTGGAGGCTGTGCGTCATTGGAGGCACTACCTGGCCGGAAAACGATTTACCCTGCTCACTGACCAGCGTTCAGTTGCTTTTATGTTTAACAACAAGCAGAGGGGCAAAATCAAAAATGACAAGATCTTGAGGTGGAGAATCGAACTTTCCACCTACAACTACGAGATCTTGTACCGGCCCGGGAAGCTAAATGAACCCCCAGATGCGCTATCGCGTGGCACCTGCGCCAGCGCGCAGATCGATAGACTGCGGGCCCTCCACAATGACCTCTGCCACCCGGGGGTCACCAGGTTCTTCCACTTCATCAAGGCCCGCAACCTGCCTTACTCTATTGAGGAGGTCAGGACCATGACCAGGAACTGCCAAGTCTGCGCTGAGTGCAAACCGCACTTTTATAGACCAGACAGGGCCCACCTGATAAAAGCCACTCGCCCCTTCGAGCGCCTGAGCGTCGATTTTAAAGGGCCTCTCCCCTCCTCCGACCGCAATGTGTACTTCCTCAATATTATTGATGAGTACTCCCGTTTCCCGTTCGCCTTCCCCTGCCCGGACATGACCAGTGCCACGGTCATTAAATGTCTGAACAACCTCTTCACCCTGTTCGGCTTCCCCAGCTATATCCATAGCGACCGGGGCTCATCGTTTATGAGCGACGAACTCCGTCAGTACCTGCTAACTAGGGGTATTGCCACAAGCAGGACCACCAGTTACAACCCCCGGGGGAACGGACAGGTGGAAAGAGAAAATGCGACAGTTTGGAAGGCCGTCCTGCTAGCCTTAAAGTCTAGGGGCCTTCCAACCTCCCGCTGGCAGGATGTGCTCCCCGATGCGCTCCACTCTATTCGGTCACTGCTCTGCACTGCCACTAACGCCACCCCTCATGAGAAAATGTTTGTCTTCCCAAGGAAGTCCACATCGGGGACATCGCTACCGCCATGGCTGACGTCCCCAGGGCCGGTCCTACTGAGAAGACACGTGAGGACCCATAAAACGGACCCCCTGGTCGAGAGGGTCGACCTCCTCCACGCCAACCCCCAGTATGCTTACATCGCATACCCGGACGGGCGGGAGGACACAGTCTCCATAAGAGACCTTGCACCCTCGGGGGCCGCAGTAACCCACTACCCACTACCACCCCCCCCCACGATCCGATATCCAGCCCCAGCAGACGGCAGGCCTGGGCCCCGCGACCCGCTCGACATCTACGAGGACGACACGCCTGTGCCACAGCCTACGCTGGACTCGACGCCGGAAACTTCACTACCCCTGCCGTCGCCACGCAGATCACAGCGGCAGACAAGACCTCCGGAGAGACTCCAATACACTAACTTTTAATACACTTCACCCCGCCGGACTCAATTTTAAACAAGGGGTGAATGTGGTAAATCACTGTTTGTATTCCTGTTTGTCCTGTTTGTATTCCACTGTGTACATGCCTGGACATGCCTCGGCTGACTCCTCCCACAGGTCCTAGTATAAAGGTGACTGCTCCCCAGCCCTTAGTATCATGGACCGGTCGACCACGCGAGGCAGACCTCCATTCTGTTGTTAATAAAAGCCTTTAGTTACTCTTCTAACTCTCAGTCTTTTATGAGTAATTGATAGCGCATCAGAGGGATTCCTGCCTCTATCTTTTGGGCTGGGGCTGTGGAGTTCTTTCCCTTGCTATCTTTCTAAGGGTTTTTGCACTCCATCCTCCAATGGCCATCCTTCCCGCACCCGTATCAATTGAGCATATTGCTCTAAGGGTTATTCCCTTCCTGATGCCACTCCTTCCTACCCTGTCCCGGTTTTATCTCATGCACCTTCCACTTAGGTTGGGTGTGCATCGGTTCCCCTGCCGTTCTTATAGGCTAGGGTCAACTGTCTGATCACCGTAAGTTCGGTGGTCAGGGGATTCTTGGGGTCGAACCAGGCTTTCGCCTTGGCCCGGGCCTGTGGCAAGCTGTTCACCACCAAGCAACAGAGCCAGTGGGTCAGCTGATCCCCGTTCAGGAACGCCCGGTTAGGTGTCCCAGGACAGGCACTCCGGTACACTGGCCATAACCTGTCCGCGAAAGCTTGCGGGGTTTCCCCTGCGAGCTGCACCGTCTTCTCCACACGGGAGAAAGGACTTCCCTCATTCATCCCCATGGCCTCCAGAACTTCACCCCTGAGTGCCTTATACCCGCCTTGCCCCCTTTTACACTCGTCAGAGAGGGATACATAGAAACATAGAGATAGGAACAGGAGTAGGCCATTCGGCCCTTCGAGCCTGCTCCGCCATTCAATGAGATCATGGCTGATCTTCGTCTGAGATCTTAGCTGATCTTACCAGTTCAGTACCCCGTCCCCGCCTTTTCTCCGTAACCCTTAATCCCCTTAGCCTTCAGAAATATATCCAATTCTCTCTTGAAAATATTTATTGAATTAGCCTTCACAGCCCTCTGTGGCAGGGAATTCCACAGGCTCACCACTCTTTGAGTGAAGAAATTCTTCCTCATCTCTGTTTTAAATGATTTGCCCGCTATTTTTAGACTGTGGCCCCTGGTTCTGTGCTCCCCTGCCATTGGAAACATTCTCTCTGAATTCAGCCTGTCCAGGCCTGCCATAATTTTATATGTTTCGATGAGATCCCCTCTCAATCTTCTAAACTCCAGTGAGTACAAGCCCAAACTATTCAATCTCTCCTCGTAGGTCATTCCCGCCATTCCAGGTATCAGCCTGGTGAATCGCCGCTGCACTCTTTCCATGGCAAGAACATCCTTCCGCAGATGGGGCGACCAAAACTGTACACAATACTCCAGATGCGGTCTCACCAGCACCTTGTACAGCTGTAGTAAGGTATCCCTATTCCTATACTCGAACCCCCTTGATATGAAGGCCAACATACCATTTGCCTTCTTAATCGCCTGTTGCACCTGCATGCTCTCCTTCAGTGACTGGTGCACAAGAACACCCAGGTCCCTCTGCACTTCCCCATCTCCCAATCTATTGCCATTTAGATAATAATCTACCCTCCTGTTTTTACCCCCAAAGTGGATAACCTCGCATTTATCCACATTATAGTGCATCTGCCACGTATCCGCCCATTCCCCCAACCTGTCCAAATCGCACTGTAGCCTCCTGACATCCTCATCAGAGCCCACCCCTCCTCCTAGTTTAGTGTCATCAGCGAATTTGGAAATATTGCATCCAATTCCCTGATCCAGATCATTTATATATATTGTGAACAGCTGGGGTCCCAGGACAGATCCTTGCGGCACCCCGCTGGTCACTGCCTGCCACTCCGAAAACGAGCCGTTTATTCCAACTCTCTGTTTTCTATCCGCCAGCCAGTTCTCTATCCACGTTAATACTTTGCCCCCAATCCCATGAGCCTTAATTTTGCATGATAATCTTTTGTGTGGAACCTTATCGAAGGCTTTCTGGAAGTCAAGGTACACCACATCCACTGGCTCTCCCCCATCTATTTTACCAGTTACTTCCTCAAAAAATTCCAGCAGATTAGTCAAACACGATTTACCCTTTGTAAATCCATGTTGACTCTGTCCGATCCTTTCCCCATTTGTCAAGTGCTCCGCTATTTTATCCTTAATAATGGACTCTAGCATTTTGCCCACAACTGATGTAAGGCTTACTGGTCTATAATTCCCTGCTTTCTCTCTACCCCCCTTTTTAAATATTGGGGTAACATTAGCTACCCTCCAATCCACGGGTACTGTTCCCGAGTCAATGGAGTTCCGGAAGATGATCCTTAGAGCATCTGCTATCTCCAGGGCCACCTCCTTAAGTACCCTAGGATGTAGTTTATCAGGCCCCGGGGATTTGTCGGCCTTCAGTCCCCTCAACTTACCCAACACCATATCCCTAGAGATACTAATTTCTGTCAGCTCCTCCCTCTCATTAGTCCCTATGTTTGCCGATATTCCTGGGAGGTTATTTGTGTCCTCCTTTGTGAATACAGAACCAAAGTATGAGTTTAATTGGTCTGCCATTTCCTTATTCTCCATTATATATTCTCCCGAATCGGACTGCAAGGGACCGACTTGGGATTTTACCAGTCTTTTCCTCCTGATATACCGATAAAAGCTTTTGCAGTCTGTCTTTATGTTTGCTGCAAGTTTACTTTCGTATTCTATTTTCCCCTTCCTGATTAATCCCTTTGTCCTCTTTTGCTGTATCCTGTACTGCCCCCGATCTTCCGGTCTGGTGCTTTTTTTTGCCAGTTGATATGCCCTTTTTTTTGATTTTATGCTGTCCCTAATTTCCCTCGTTATCCACGGTTGAGCCACCTTTTTAGGTTTATTTTTATGCCAAACCGGTATAAACATGTTCTGGAATTCTTCCATTCTATCTTTGAATGCTTGCCATTGTCTATCCACTGTCAATCCCCCCAGAAACACCACCCAATCAATCTTACCCAATTCCCGTCTCATACCCTCGTAATTCCCTTTATTTAAGTTCTGGACCTTAGTCTCTGATTCAATTTCCTCACTCTCCATCTCGACTGAGAGCTCGATCATATTATGATCGCTCTGACCCAAGGGGCCTCGTACAAGAAGATTGTTGATAAGTCCCTTCTCATTGCACAATACCCAGTCTAAAATGGCCTGATCTCGAGTCGGCTCCTCGACATATTGGTCCAGATAACCGTCCCGAAAACATTCCAGGAATTCCTCCTCCTCAGAATTTTTACTAATTTGGGTAGTCCAATCAATATGTAAATTAAAGTCACCCATGATGACAGCTGTGATCTTATCGCACGCTTCTCTAATTTCCCTTTTTATGCCTTCCCTCACCTCCATATTACTATTTGGAGGCCTATATATCACACCCACTAACGTTTTCCTCCCCTTGCTATTTCTCATTTCTACCCATACAGATTCCGTTTCATCCGAGTTAATATCCTTCCTTTCCATTGCATTAATCCCCTCCTTTACCAGCAATGCTACCCCACCTCCCCTACCTTTTTGCCGATCCTTCCTAAATATTGTATATCCCTGGATGTTAAGTTCCCAGCCTTGCCCACCCTGCAGCCACGTTTCTGTAATCCCAATCAAATCATACTTGTTTACCTCTATTTCCACAACTAATTCATCCACCTTGTTCCTAATGCTTCTAGCATTAAGATACAAAGCCTTCAGGCTTGCTTTTTTCACACTCTCATTATGAATTAGTTTGGCCCTTTGTGTTTCTCTCCTTTGCTTATTGCTTCTCACCTTTCTACCATCTATTTCTGACTTCATATGACTTCCCTCTTTTCCACTACCTAGGTTCCCATCCCCCTGCCAAATTAGTTTAAATCCTCCCGAACCGCCCTAGAAAATATTACCCCGAGGACATCGGCTCCCTCACAGTTCAGGTGTAGACCGTCCCCTTGGTACAGGTCACTCCTCCCCAAGAACTGGTTCCAATGCCTCAAGAATTTAAATCCCTCTCCCTTGCACCACTGCTCAAGCCACGTATTTAGCTTATCTATCTTACTCTCTCTAAACTTATTAGCTCGTGGCACTGGTAGCAATCCAGAGATTACTACCTTTGAGGTCCTACTTTTCAATTTAGCTCCTAACTCCCTAAATTCAGCTTGTAGGACCTCCTCCCTCTTTTTACCTACATCGTTGGTAACTACATGTACCACGACAACTGGCTGATCCCCCTCCCCCTTCAGAATGCTCTGCACCCGCTCCGAGACATCCTTGACCCTTGCACCAGGGAGGCAACATACCATCTTGGAGGAGCTTACTCTCCAAAGAGAACAGCAGCATTTTGGCCTGCTCAGCACCATCACATTCGTTGATGCTGGCTGCCTGCTCCACTTCCCTGAAGTGGACCGAGGGGTCTCCTTTCTTGGTGAGCCTTGGGATATGGCTCACCATAGCCCTATGCTGTTGGGTGCTATAGGGTAATACGAACTGGTTTTGGAGGGGTCCCTCATCGTCGCCATTGACGGATGGGCCGAACCTCCGATGCCGGGCTGGGCACATCGGTCCTGGTTTTAGCCTCTCCCGCAGGGGTTGTTCCACCTCCGCTTCGACCCCTGACTGCACCCGCCCTTGCTGCCAGACCTTGCTAAAACCTGGCGCTACGGGCGGGGGTCGCGGGACCTCCTGTTCCTCAACCGGGTCGCCCCTTTGCACTACCTGTGGTGTCTGATCCGTTTTCCCCTCATTCCCTGTGAAATCCGCCTGGCCTGCTTTCAGGCTTATGAGGCACACCATGCCCTTTGCCTTCCTTAGGGCCAGGCTCAGATTTTCTATCTGTTCCTTGCAGGGGCCATGATCTGCGTCTTCAAACCCCTGTTCGCTCGCTAACTTGTAAGCTGCTTTCACTTCCTTTACCTTCTCCTCCTGCTCCCTTACTTGTCTCGCTAGGCGGGCATTCTTTTCCCGTAACCTCAACTCGTTACCCTTGGCTTCAGTGACTTGGCACTGTAGGTATTCCAACCTGGCCTTATGCTCTCCCATTAACTGAACCCTTTCCTCATTCAGGGCCTGCAATGCTACCAGTAACTTCTCCCCTGCTAGAGCCTTGTCCTGGATCTCCAGGGCTGACTCCTTTATCTCGGCTGCCTGTGCTGCAATGAGCCTGTCCAAAAGCTGGACCTGCTTTTTTGAAGCATATCAGCCAGACTGCCTTCTCTAGGGACTTCTTGTGCTCCTTTCCTTCTCTCCACTTAGCTGCGGCATCTGCCAGACGCCCAGCCTTCAACAGAGTGGTGATCCACTTTTGGGATATTCATCTTACTAAACACATAACCAGAAATCCTTTCCTCCATCATGGTTTGCTCTTCCGAACCATTGTCTACTGTATCGCACCCCTGTTGCCGGTGTCCTGCTACGGTCGTCATTTCTGTAGGGGGTGGCATGTGCCCAGTCAGCTCTGCCCCTGACTGTCCCTGAGTGGTTCGAATCGCTCTCACACCCCTGGGTTCTAGACATCGGACTTAGGTACAGGCGGCAATACAGAAAAACGAGTAGACAACTGGTTCGGTGCAAGAAAACCGTACCTTTTATTAAGGCAAAACAAAATCACAATACTGAGAATTACTAGGATAATTACAGGCATATAAAAACAATACACTTATTTGGGAATGGGGAACACATGGCACATCGAGGAAACAAACACATTCAAATCCCCTTATCCTTATCCCACCTCCAATAACTAACTAGATTGAGCTATGAGGGGCCAGGGATTCATGCTCACCAATTCGAAACCTGTTGACCTTTTAACTGGTTGTGAGTTTTGGGGTCCGCTCTTGCTGTCCTTTGGGGTATGTTGTCGCCACGTGGTCACAGGGCGCGGCGATGGAGTTGTTTGTGCGAAGCACCCTCCTTTTCCTCTGTTAACGTCTTCGTTGATTCGCGATGGGTCTTCTTCTCCTTCCTCGGGCGGTTTGGTCGCCGAGGGTTTTTATGACGGTTGGGGCTTGGTTGGCGGTTTATATTGTCAATATGATTTTACTACCCATGCTTTGAATGCCAACTCATTCATCAAACGCCAGCTTATAACTAGGCCGTTTGTCCCCCAATGCGTCTTTCCGCTGCCCTTCTCTGCCTTTACCGGTTTACCGTTTTCTTCTCGTCTCGTCTCGTCTCGTCTGCCCGTTTGTGGCCACGTATGTCCTGTACTTGTTTGAATCGGGTCTCGTCCTCATCCCGCGTTCGGCCCTCGGTGTAGTAATGGGTGTCCTTGGTGTTGAGTGGCGCGGGGAGTGAGAAGAGAGCCCGCCACGAGGCCAGGGCACGAGAGTCAAGAAGCAAGAAGCAAGCGAGAGAGGCAAGAGACCTTGGCTACCGGTGGGCCTACAATTATACCCAGTTCTTCATCCCTTATCTGCGCGCCAAATCAGGTCAGTCCTTTGTCTAACTTTTAGCAAGCTCGTCCAAAGTGAATACGGTCATCTACTTTAACGGCTTTTGGGGCGGTTGTCTCCTGGTTTAATGACTCCGATATCCTGGCTGTTTGTTATTTATGAAATTTAATTGTCCTTATCCTGGCTTGATGACTACTGTGAGCTGTTACCGATTATGTATGCAGAAACTTAATGGCCTCGATTAGGCCCATTCTGACTTGATCCGTTCCAAGGTGAATGAATGCATATTCTGTGTATACCTAGCTGTCTGGCTTTACAAAGTCTTTCACAGATTCATGCATTTTAGGTTTTGTTTGAGCTTTTGAAAACTGCCTGCCTTTTTGCAGGGCCTTGCTTTTAAAATCCTGTACTTTTGGTCACGAGGTTGCAGAAGCCATTTTGAGTACCCTTTTTAATAACTTGTCCATACAGGGTCCCTTTATCCATAACTTTTGGGGAATGTGGGAATTTTGAGAACCCTACAAACCCGGGAGAGTTCAAAAGCAACGGGAGCAGAGCGAGAGCGCCAAAACCCGGTAGAGTTTGAAAGCAGCGGGAGCAGAGCGAGAGCGCCAACACCCAGGAGAGTTCAAAAGCAGCGGGAGCAGAGCAAGAGCACCAAAACCCGGGAGAGTTCAAAAGCAGCGGGAGCAGAGCGAGAGCGCCAAAACCCGGGAGTGTTCAAAAGCACTGGGAGCAGAGAGAGAGCGCCAAAACGCGAGTGAATTCAAAAGCAGCGGGAGCAGAACAAGAGCAGCAAAACCCTGGAGAGTTCAAAAGCAGCGGGAGCAGAGCGAGAGCGCCAAAACCTGGGAGAGTTCAAAAGCAGCGGGAGCAGAGCGAGAGCGCCAAAACCCGGGAGAGTTCAAAAGCAGCGGGAGCAGAGTGAGAGCGCCAAAACCCTGGAGAGTTCTAAAGCAGCGGGAGCAGAGCGAGAGCGCCAAAACCCGGGCGAGTTCAAAAGCAGCGGGAGCAGAGAGAGAGCGCCAAAACCTGGGAGAGTTCAAAAGCAGCGGGAGCAGAGAGAGAGCGCCAAAACCTGGGAGAGTTCAAAAGCAGCGGGAGCAGAGAGAGAGCGCCAAAACCCGGGAGTGTTCAAAAACAGCGGGAGCAGAGAGAGAGCGCCAAAACCCGGGAGTGTTCAAAAGCAGCGGGAGCAGAGTGAGAGCGCCAAAACCCGGGAGAGTTTGGAAGCAGCGGGAGCAGAGAGAGAGCGCCAAAACCCGGGAGAGTCAAAAGCAGTGGGAGCAGAGAGAGAGCGCCAAAACCCGGGAGAGTTCAAAAGCAGCGGGAGCAGAGCGAGAGCGCCAAAACCCGGGAGAGTTCAAAAGCAGCAGGAGCAGAGCGAGAGCGCCAAAACCCGGGAGAGTTCGGGAGCAGGGGAGCAGAGAGAGAGCGCCAAAACCCGGGAGAGTTCGGGAGCAGTGGGAGCAGAGAGAGAGCGCCAAAACCCGGGAGAGTCAAAAGCAGTGGGAGCAGAGAGAGAGCGCCAAAACCCGGGAGAGTTCAAAAGCAGCGGGAGCAGAGAGAGAGCGCCAAAACCCGGGAGAGTTCGGGAGCAGTGGGAGCAGAGAGAGAGCGCCAAAACCCGGGAGAGTTCGGGAGCGCAGCGGGAGCAGAGAGAGAGCGCCAAAACCCCGGAGAGTTCGGGAGCTGCGGCAGCAGAGAGAGAGCGCCAAAACCCGGGAGAGTTCGGGAGCGCAGCAGGAGCAGAGAGAGAGCGCCAAAACCCGGGAGAGTTCGGGAGCTGCGGCAGCAGAGAGAGAGCGCCAAAACCCGGGAGAGTTTGGGAGCAGCGGGAGCAGAGAGAGAGCGCCAAAACCCGGGAGAGTTCAGGAGCTGCGGCAGCAGAGAGAGAGCGCCAAAACCCGGGAGAGTTTGGGAGCAGCGGGAGCAGAGAGAGAGCGCCAAAACCCGGGAGAGTTCAAAAGCAGCGGGAGCAGAGAGAGAGCGCCAAAACCCGGGAGAGTTCGGGAGCTGCGGCAGCAGAGAGAGAGCGCCAAAACCCGGGAGAGTTTAGGAGCAGCGGGAGCAGAGAGAGAGCGCCAAAACCCGGGAGAGTTCGGGAGCTGCGGCAGCAGAGAGAGAGCGCCAAAACCCGGGAGAGTTTGGGAGCAGCGGGAGCAGAGAGAGAGCGCCAAAACCCGGGAGAGTTCGGGAGCGCAGCGGGAGCAGAGAGAGAGCGCCAAAACCAGGGAGAGTTCGGGAGAAGCGGGAGCAGAGAGAGAGCGCCAAAACCGGGGAGAGTTCGGGAGAAGCGGGAGCAGAGAGAGAGCGCCAAAACCGGGGAGAGTTCGGGAGAAGCGGGAGCAGAGAGAGAGCGCCAAAACCGGGGAGAGTTCGGGAGAAGCGGGAGCAGAGAGAGAGCGCCAAAACCGGGGAGAGTTCGGGAGAAGCGGGAGCAGAGAGAGAGCGCCAAAACCGGGGAGAGTTCGGGAGAAGCGGGAGCAGAGAGAGAGCGCCAAAACCGGGGAGAGTTCGGGAGAAGCGGGAGCAGAGAGAGAGCGCCAAAACCCGGGAGAGTTCAAAGGCAATGGTAGCAGAGAGAGAGCACCAAAACCCGGGAGAGTTCGGGAGAAGTGGGAGCAGAGAGAGAGCGCAAAACCTGGGAGAGTTCAAAGGCAATGGTAGCAGAGAGAGAGCACCAAAACCCGGGAGAGTTCGGGAGAAGCGGGAGCAGAGAGAGAGCGCCAAAACCCGGGAGAGTTCGGGAGAAGCGGGAGCAGAGAGAGAGCGCCAAAACCGGGGAGAGTTCGGGAGAAGCGGGAGACGCTGAGATACAACGGTGAGTGTAAAGAAGTAAAAAGTAATCGAAGTGTGACATCACCAGAAAGCAGGTAAGTGATTGGTTGGTGAGTATTTCTCTTTTTCTCGCTTTTTTTCCAAACTTGAGCGTCTAAATTAAAGTGCCTTGGTGTAGATTAAAAGATCTATGTGTTCCAAATTTTAAAACTAATTAATTCATTGAGATGGGAGACCAGGCAATGTGTTGTTGTTGCATGTGGGAGCTGGTGGACACCATTGAGGTCCAAGGCGACCACATCTGCAGCAAATGTTGGCTGCTCGAGGAACTTCGGCTCAGAGTTGATGAGCTGGAGTCCGAGATTCAGACACCGCGACACATTAGGGAGGGGCAGCGTTACCTGGACACTATGTTCCAGGAGGCAGTCACACCCACTAGAATAATTACTTCCAATTTGGCCCATGGTCAGGGACAGGAGGGTGTGACTACAAGCGAGGCAGGTATTGGGATCCAGGAGGTAGTGGTGGAGGAGCCGCAGCCCTTGGTCTTGTCCAACAGGTATGAGATATTTGCTCCCTGTGTGGACAAGGGCAGGGACTGTAGGGAGGATGAGCAATCTGACCACAGCACCATGGTAAAGAGACCCATTCAAGTGGGGGGAGTAAAAAGAAATGTTGTAGTGATAGGGGACAGTATAGTGAGGGGGATAGATACTGTTCTCTGCAGCCAAGAGCGTGAGTCCCGAAGGCTGTGTTGTCTGCCCAGTGCCAGGGTTAAGGATAACTCCTCTGGGCTGGAGAGAAACTTGGAGTGGGAGGGGGAAGATTCTGTTGTCATGGTCCACAATGGCATAGGTAGGACAAAGAAAGAGGTTCCGCTGAGAGAGTATGAGCAGCTAGGGGCTCAATTAAAAAGCAGAACCACAAAGGTAATAATCTCTGGATTACTAACTAAGCCACAAGTGAATTTGCATAGGGTAAATAAGATCAGAGAAATGAACGAGTGGCTCAAAGACTGGTGTGGGAGAAATGGGTTCCGATTTGTGGGGCACTGGCACCAGTACTGGGATAAGAGGGAGCTGTTCCATTTGGACGGGCTTCACCTGAACCATGCTGGGTCCAGATCCCAGGTTGTCCCATCCTCTGTCGTTGAATTACAGTATGCAGTCGACGCATGCGTCTGCGCTCACTCGGAGGTCGAACTCCAAACCATCGTCAACACCTTCACCGAAGTGTACGACAGCATGGGCCTTATACTAAACATCCGTAAGACAAAGATCCTCTACCAACCTGCCCCCGCCACACAGTACTGCCCCCGGATTATCAAAATCCACGACAAGGCCTTGGGCAACGTGGACCACTTTCCATACCTCGGGAGACTACTGTCAACAAGGGCAGACGTCCAACACCGCCTTCAGTGTGCCAGTGCAGCCTTCGGTCGCCTGAGGAAGAGAGTGTTTGAAGACCAGGACCTCAAACCCGGCACTAAGCTCATGGTCTACAGAGCAGCAGTGATACCCGCCCTGCTGTATGCCTCAGAGACATGGACCATGTACAGCAGGCACCTCAAAGCACTGGAGAGTTACCACCAACGCTGCCTCCGCAAGATCCTGCAAATCCATTGGCAGGATAGGTGCACCAACGTCAGTGTTCTTGCTCAGGCCAACATCCCCAGCATCGAAGCTTTGACCATGCTCAATCAACTCCGATGGATGGGTCACATTGTCCGCATGCCCGATACGAGACTCCCAAAACAAGTGCTCTACTCGGAGCTCCGGCACGGCAAGAGAGCCCCAGGTGGGCAGAGGAAACGCTTCAAGGACACCCTCAAAGCCTCCTTGAAAATGTGTAACATCCCCATCGACACCTGGGAATCCCTGGCCCAAGACCGCACAAAGTGGAGGAGAAGCATCTGGGAAGGCGCCGAACACCTCGAGTCTATTCGCCGGTGTTTTGATTTCTTTTTGGGTTCAATAAAGACTCATTTCTGAAAGAGAATGTTGTTTAATCTAAAGTCTTGTTCAAGACTTTCTATAGCTTTTTACAGAACATACTATGCTGTGATGCATCTAGAATGAAACTGAAAGTAAAACTCCTCTGGACTGCTTGTCTCTCACATGACCTCTGCTGGTCAGGCACAAGTAATCAAAAACACAGACAAGTATGCTGTAAGGCATAAGTAATCAAACACAGACAAATATCATCACTATTTGCTGATATCATTACATCTCCCTTTCTTAAAACAAAAGTATTTTACTTTTAACTAACAACATTTAATGAACTTACATTATCATTATCATGATCAAAGTTTTTTACCCTTGCTTTGTGTGTTCACATGAAATATGTCAATACACTAGAACTTGAAGAAAGAATAAGATAACATTACTTCCTTCTTTAACAATAGTCCTTAAATTTGCTCAATGAGTCTCTCAGGAGGCTTCACGTGTCTTGAGGATTTTCTGATTGATTGTCCTTGAATCTGAGTTGTTGCCTCAGATGATTGGTTCTCAGCTGTGTGATCAGGTTGTTCACCAGTATCAGTCTCTTGACCTGCTGTGGCTGGTCCCATGAGAAGATCTCGACGATTTCTTCTCAGAACAGCATCCTCATCTGTCTGAATGGTGTATGATCTTGGTTGAACTTCACTCAGGACAGTTCCCTTCTCCGTCCATGTGTTTGTTTTGTCTTTGAACCTTACTTGGTCACCAGTGTGGAGTTCAGGTAGGTTTTGTGTTCCTCTGTCATAATAGTACTTTTGCTTTTCTTTCTGTTGTTCTTTGAACTTCCTCACTTTCTCCCCCTCTTTTGTTTTCAGGAGGTTCTCCGGGATGGGTAGGTTTGACCTTAGCCGACGTCCCATCAGGAGTTGGGCTGGTGACATACCACACTCGAGCGGCGTTGTGCGGTATACAAGCATGCTCTGGTCGAAGTCAGTTCCACTGTCTTTTGCCTTGTACTTCAGTCTTTTCACTGTGTTTGCGGGCTCTCCTGTGTCAACAGCTCTGGACAACGTGTCTGCTGTATACATCAGCTTACCCGGTGTGTACGCAACATTCAGTTCATCATAGACTGTCTCTCCTTCGCTTTCCACAACGAGGACTCTCTTTACCAGGTTCAGTCTCTCACAGGCTTTTAAACCTAGTATGGCTTACACAACCTTTGGCACCACGATTAAGGCTAGCGTGTGCTCTCTGTCCTTGTGTGTTACTTTGACAATGCATTTTCCTTTCACTGGTATATCAGTACCTGAGTATCCGGTCACTTTCACTTGTATTCCATGTAACTTTGGTCTGGGTCTAATTCTCTTAAAATCGGTCTCTGATATCACATTAACTTGTGCTCCAGTATCCAATTTAAATGGAATGTGTATATCGTTCACTTTTAGTGTCAACATCCAGTCTCTTTCTTCTCTTTTGTTTTCAGACACAACATCTACATAGAATTCCTCTATGTCGCTTTCATCCACTGTATGGACCTTGCTTTGTTGCGCTTGGTTCTTACAGCAACGGGCATAATGGTTGTTCTTGTTGCAACTATAGCAAGTTTTACCATATGCTGGACACTTTCTTGGTGGATGCTGTGTACCGCATCGACTACATGACTTCCGATTGTCCCTTTCATTTTCGTTTGCTGGCCACGTCTCTTTTTTCACATTGGCGCTCTCTTTGTTAAACGGTTTGTATCCGTTCTTTCTCACTGCATCCACGTTGCAGCTACTGTCACTGAACAGCTCCTTTGCCTGCAACTTCACAGTCTCTGTAACTCTACACAGTGCTATGGCTTTTCCCAGGTCTAGATCTTGCTCTCTTAGCAGCCTTTCCCTTAGATCATGATCTGGAATACCACACACCAGTCTGTCTTTTATCAGCGAGTCTGTGAGTCCCCCAAATTCACACTATTTGCACCGGTTTCTCAGTTCAGTCACATACTGATCAATAGTCTCGCCGATTTTCTGTGCACATGTGAAAAATTTGTGCCTCTCAAAGGTCACGTTGCGTTTAGCTATGCAGTAGGCCTCAAACTGTTCCATTATTTTATCTAGCTTCATTTTGTCTCCATCAACGGCAAATATGAAATTATTATATACCTCCAGCGCTGCATCACCCACTACATGTAAAAACACAGACGATTTCTGTTTATTACTTTTATCGTCAGCTCCGATTGCTGATAAATACAACCCTACACGTTGTTTGAATCTCCTCCAATTTTCAGCCACATTACCTGTTAATTGAAGCGTCGCCGGTGGGTGTAAACCTTCCATTTTTCACTTCGTTAGCTATTCTCTAATGGTAAGCAACGATGTTCTCTTCTGGCTTGCTAATCTGTGGAGAGCTGATTTAACTTCAGACATTTTCTCTTTCAGCCACTTCTGACATCATGTTTTGATTTCTTTTTGGGTTCAATAAAGACTCATTTCTGAAAGAGAATGTTGTTTAATCTAAAGTCTTGTTCAAGACTTTCTACAGCTTTTTACAGAACACACTATGCTGTGATGCATCTAGAATGAAACTGAAAGTAAAACTCCTCTGGACTGCTTGTCTCTCACATGACCTCTGCTGGTCAGGCACAAGTAATCAAAAACACAGACAAATATGCTGTAAGGCATAAGTAATCAAACACAGACAAATATCATCACTATTTGCTGATATCATTACAGCCGGGAGCAAGCGGAAGCCAAGCACAGGCAGCGCAAGGAGCGCACGTCAACCCAAGCACCCCACCCACCTGCCCCTTCAACCACCGTCTGCCCCACCTGTGACAGAGACTGTAGGTCTCGCATTGGACTCATCAGTCACCTGAGAGCTCATTTTTAATGTGGAAGCAAGTCATCCTCGGTTCCGAGGGACTGCCTAAGAAGAGATTGGCTGGGGCTAGAGTCCTGGCAAATTGAATAACTAGGGCTGTAGAGAGGGCTTTAAACTAAATAGTGGGGGGGAGGATCCAGGTGAGCGGGAAAATAAAAAGTCAATGAGAAATGAGAAAGCAATGGAGCAGGCTAGAGATGGGGGAAATAATAACCAGGGTGCAACAGGAAGGGACAGAATGTTAAAAAATAAGAGTGTAACAGAAAAAAAGGCCAAAACAAGGAAAAATGGTAAAAATACAAAGTTAAAAGCTCGCTATCTGAATGCACGCAGCATTCGCAACAAGATAAATGAGTTGACAGCACAAATAGATACAAATAGGTATGATCTGATCGCCATTACAGAGACGTGGTTTCAAGGCGACCAGGGCTGGGAACTGAATATTCCAAGGTATATGATAATTCGGAAGGATAGAAAGAAAGGAAAGGGAGGGGGGGTGGCTTTGTTGGTAAAAGATGGGATCAGTGCAGTGGTGAGAAGTGATATTGGCTCAGAAGATCAAGATGCAGAATTGGTTTGGATGGAGATAAAAAATAATAAGGGAAAAAGTCTCTGGTGGGCGTAGTCTGCAGGCCCCCGAACAGTAGCAATGCTGTTGGACAGAGTATAAATCAACAAATAATGGAGGCCTGTAAAAAAGGTACGGTAATAATCATGGGTGATTTTAATCTCCATATTGATTGCACAAATCAAATTGGCCATGGTAGCCTGGAGGAGGAGTTCATAGAGTGCATCCGGGATGTTTTCCTAGAACAGTATGTAATGGAACCAATCAGAGAGCAGGCTATCTTGGATCTGGTACTGTGTAATGAGACAGAATTAATAAATGATCTCATAGTAAAGGATCCTCTAGGAAAGAGTGATCATAGTATGGTTGAATTTCAAATTAAGTTGCAGGGTGAGAAAGTTGTAGCCCAAACCTGATCTTAAACAAAGGCAATTATAATGGCATGAGGGCTGAACTGGCTAAAGTGGACTGGAAAAACAAATTAAAGGGTAAGACAGTTGAAATGCAGTGGCGGATATTTAAGGAGATATTTCATAACTCAGCAAAAATATATTCCATTGAGAAAGAAAGATTTTAAGAGAAGGGAGCACCATCCATGGCTAACTAAGGAAGTAAAGGATGATATCAAATTGAAAACGAAGGCATCCAATGTTGCCGAGATTGGTGGGAGACCAGAGGATTGGGAAATTTTTAAAAACCAGCAAAGGATGACTGAAAAAATAATAAAGAGAGAGAAGATGAATTATGAGAGTAAGCTGGCAAGAAACATTAAAACAGATAGTAAGAGCTTCTACAGGTAAATGTTGGTCCCTTAGAGGATGAGACTGGGGAATTAATAATGGGGAACAGGGAAATGGCAAAGACTCTGAACAAATATTTTGCACCTATCTTCACTGTAGAAGACACTAACAACATCCCAATAATGGATAATCAAGGGGCCACAGGGAGGGGGGAACTAAAGACAATCACTATCACTAAGGAAATAGTACTCGGTAAAATAATGGAACTAATAGATGACAAGTCCCCTGGACCAGATGGCCTGCATCCCAGGGTCTTAAAAGAAGTGGCTAAAGAGATAGTGGATGCATTGGGGTCGATTTTCAGTGTGCCGTGAGGCGGGCTTTTAGGCATGCGGGGGGGGTAAAATCCCGAATTCGGGGGTCCCAACACCATCCCGCCCAAAACCCGCCTCCATGTAAGTTTCAAAGGAGGCGGGTACCCGCCCCGCACTGGAACCTGGCGACCTGAGGTGGGAAGGGATTAGTGCCAATTAACTGCCTGTTAACAGGTAGTTAACAGGCAGTTTTTAGCCTAATCCCTATTTTGAAGGTTGTCGTGTGGGATTCCCGACGGCTCCAAACCACACCAGGTTAGAGGAGTCGGGCCGTCGGGTTGAAGGACTTGGAGGGGTCGAGATGTCGGTGTTCAGGTGAGTGATGGGTGCATAAGTGCAAAGGTAAGTGTGTTTGGTGTGTCTAAAGTGTGTAAAGAAGTTTAAATTACCTGTACTTTCCTTTACAGCCTTCCTTCCTCTAGGCTTCAGGAGTCCATCATCTAATCGGCACAGAAAGTAGAATGGCTGCGATCTGTCAAAAGTGACAGCCTGCAGCTTTCAGTGCCGGCGAGATTTCTAACTGAGTCTGCATAGAAGGACTCAGGTTAGAATTAAGACTGTCAGTGTTTGACAGCTTCAAGCAGCTGTGAAACACTGATATTTCATCTGTCAACACGTCTTGACAGATGAAATTTCAGTCTGTGACGTCACCTGTTGCCGGGTGGCCCTTAATTGGCCTGCTGAGCCCGCTGGGCGGGCTCAACAAGGTCAATCAAGTTAAAATCGCGTGGATTGGCCGCATCTCGATGGAAGCGGGACTGCAACCTGAAAGTTGTAGTCCCGCCTCCTTCCCGACTTCTGAATGAAAATCCAGCCCATTGGTTGCAATATACCAAAATTAGCTGGAATCTGGAGAGGTCTCAGCGGATTGGAAAACCGCTAATGTAACACCCCTATTTAAGAAAGGAGGGAGACAGAAAGCAGGAAACTATAGACCAGTTAGCCTAACATCTGTCGTTGGGAAAATGCTGGAGTCCTTCATTAAGGAAGCAGTAGCAGGGCACTTAGAAAAGCACACTGCAGTCAAACAGAATCAGCATGGTTTTAGGAAAGGGAAATCATGTTTAACAAATTTGCTGGAGTTCTTTGAGGATGAAACAAGTAGGCTGGACAAGGGTGAAGCAGTGGGACTGGTGCATTTGGATTTCCAGAAGGCATTCGATAAGGTGCCAAATAAAAGGTTACTGCATAAGATAAGAGCTCACGGAGTTGGGGCTAATATATTAGAATGTATATAGAATCGGCTAACTAACAGAAAGCAGAGAGTTGGGATAAATGGGTCATTTTCTGGTTGGCAAATGGTAACTGGTGGAGTGCCACAAGGAATGGTGCTGGGGCCTCAACTATTTACAATCTACATTAATGACTTGGATGAAAGGATCAAGTGTAATGTAGCCAAGTTTGTGGAAGATACAAAGATGGGTGGGAAAGCAAGTTGTGCAGAGGACTCAAAGACTCTGCAAAGGGATATAGACAGGTTAGGTGAATGGGCAAACATTTGGCAGATGGAGTATAATGTGGGAAAGTGAGAGGTTATCCGCTTTGGCAGGAAAAATAAAAAAGCAAACTATTATTTAAATGGGGAGAGATTACAAAATGCTACAGTTGAGAGGGACCTGGGGGGTCCCTGTGCATGAAACACAAAAAGTTAGCATGCAGGTACAGCAAGTAATCAAAAAGCCAAATGGAATGTTTGCATTTATTTCAAGGGAGTTGGAGTATAAAAGCAGGGAAGTCCTGCTACAACTATACAAGGTATTGGTGAGACCACACCTTGAGTACTGCGTACAGTTTTGGTTTCCTTATTTAAGGACGGATATACTTGCATTAGAGGCAGTTCAGAAACGATTCACCAGGTTAATTCCAGAGATGAGGGGGTTGACTTATGAGGAAAGGTTGAGCAGGCTGGGCCTATATTCATTGGAATTTAGAAGAACGAGAGGTGATGTTATCGAAACATATGATACTGAAGGGGCTCGACAGGGTAGATGCAGAGAGGATGTTTCCCCTCATGGGGAAATCTAGAACTCGGAGGCACAGTCTCAGAATAAAGGGTCGCCCTTTTAGAACTGAGATGAGGAGGAACTTCTTCTCTCAGAGGGTTGTAAATTTGTGGAATTCTCTGCCCCAGAGAGCTGTGGAGGCTGGGTCATTAAATATATTTAAAGTGGAGATAGACAAATTTTTGCAATATAAGGGAGTGAAGGGTTATGGGGAGTGGACTGGGAAGTGGCTTTGAGCCCAAGATCAGCCATGATCTTATTGAATGGCGGAGCAGGCTCGACGGGCCAAGTGGCTTATTCCTGCTCCTATTTCTTATGTTCTTATGCTCTTGTTGCCACAGTATTTATGTAGCTGGTCCAGTTAAGTTTCTGGTCAATGGTGACCCCCAGGATGTTGATGGTGGGGGATTCGGTGATGGTAATGCCATTGAATGTCAAGGGGCAGTGGTTAGACTCTCACTTGTTGGAGCCCAATAGCTTCTGAGCTTGGAAAGTGAACAGCTTTGAGATGGGAGCTTTTATATCACATTTGCAGCTGTCAAGTAATGAGATGATGCCATGGTGATACAACTCCCGAACTCCTTACCTGATATGATACCCGAGCAGCGTGGACCCCGTGGGCGACATCGTAAAATGGTAAGGTGAGCTCAAAATACTTTTTAATGGGCTGTTAGCCAGGTCATAATAACGTGAATTGCCTCCCCCACTGCTGCATGTTGGGTCTGTTCAGCCCTGACAGACCCGACATTTGGGATCGTGCTATGGCGGCGGGTTGCCGACCCACTGTCAAAAAAAAAATTCCCCACCCGACCTGCCACCGATTGCGCCTTCTGACCCCCTGAAGAATTCTCCCCATAGTGTGGGATTGGCATCACATGTAGACCAGACCAGGAAGCGGTGGCAGGTACCTTCACATGGGTATTCATAGAATCATAAAATTGTTATAGCACAGAAGAAGGCCATTTGGCCTGTCGAGCCCATGCCGGCCCTCTGCAGAAGCACTTCAGCTCGTCCCACTTCCCCGCCCTTTCCCCATAGCCCTGCAATTTATTTTCCTTCAAGCAGTTATCCAACTCCCTTTTGAAAGCTGTGATTGAGTCTGCCTCCACCACCCTTTCAGGCAGTGCATTCCAGATCATAACCACTCACTGAATAAAAAAGTTTTTCATCATGTTGCCTTTGGTTTTTCTGCCAATCACCTTAAATCTGTGTCCTCTGGTTCTTGGCCCATCCATCAATGGGAACTGTTTCGCTCTATCTATTTTGTCCAGACCCCTCATGATTTTGAACACCTCTATCAAACCGCCTCTCAATCTTTTCTGCTCCAAGGAGAACAACCCCAGCTTCTTTAGTCTAGCCACGTAACTGAAATCCCTCACTCCTGGAATCATTTTCGTAAATCTTTTCTTCACCCTCTCTAAGGCCTTCACATCCTTTCCTAAAGTGTGCTGCCCAGAATTGGACACAGTACTCCAATTGAGGCCAAACCAGTGTTTTATACAGGTTCATCATAATTTCCACACTTTTGTACTCTATACCTCTATTCATGAAGCCCAGGATCCCATAAGCTTTTTTAACTGCTTTCTCAACCTGCCCTGCCACCTTCAATGATTTGTGCACGTATACCCCCAGGTCTCTCTGTTCATGCACCCTCTTTAGGATTGTACTCTTTAGTTTACATATCCTCTCTTAATTCTTTCTACCAAAATGTATCACTTCGTACTTTTGTGTTAAATTTCATCTGCCACATGTCCGCCCATTCCACTAGCCTGTCTATGTCCTCTTGAAGTTTATCACTATCCTCCTCACTGTTCACTATACTTCCAAGTTTTGTTTCATCTGCAAATTTTGAAATTGTGCCTGTACATCTATGTCCAAGTCATTAATATATATCAAGAGAAGCAGTGGTCCTAGAACCAACCCCTTGGGGAACACTACTGTATACCTTCCTCCAGTCGAAAAAACAACCGTTCACCACTACTCTCTGTTTCCTGTCACTTAGCCAATTTCATATCCATGCTGCCACTGTCCCTTTAATTCCATGGGCTTCAACTTTGCTGGCAAGCCTATTATATGGCACTTTGTCGAACGCCTTTTGGAAATCCATGTACACCACGTCAACTGCATTACCCTCATTAACCCTCTCTGTTACCTCATGAAAAACTCGATCAAGTTGGTTAAACACGATTTGCTTTTAACAAATCCGTGCTGGATTTCCTTAATTAATCCACACTTGTCCAAGTGACTGTTAAATTTGCCCCTGATTATTGTTTCTAAAAGCTTTCCCACTACCGAGGTTAAACTGACTGGCCTGTAGTTGCTGGGTTTTATCGTTACACCCTTTTCTGAACAAGAGTGTAACATTTGCAATTCTCCAGTCCTCTGGCACAACTTCTGGCATTAGTGAACCAGTTGGGATTTTACAGCAATCCAGCAGCTTTTATGGTCATTTCTCTGGTGCCAGCCCACAAATGACCAGATTTATTCAGTTCAGTTTCATAACTTGCTGTGGTGGGATTTGAGCTCACAAATGCTAGGTCGCATTGTCCATTACTATAAACACTAGGCTACCATAGCTAACAGGGAACATTAAGGCCTAGAAATTCGGTGGGCTGCGCCACCAGTTAGCGCCTAAAGAGGGCACTCAGTGGCTTTAGCGCCACTGGCCACGCCTCCCGCGAAATTTAGCGGGGCGCTAATGGCGGCGTTAGCCTGTAGCGCTGCGCCACCACCGATGATGTCATCGGTGTGCGCAGCACCCCGCTACCGCCCCGAACGTGATATTGGGTCGCGCCCCCCCCTGTAACGCCGGTCGCAAATCGCGACCGGTTCAGGGGGGCCTACCTGTGGCGGTAGTGGCGCAAATTAAAGGGGAGGTGTGGGGCGAACATTCTTTTCGCTGGCCGCCTGTCAGCACCTCCTCGCGCCGCCCTCCCCGGCCTCCTGATCCCCCCCCCCCCCCGGGCAGTGCCGGCTGTGTCCCGAGAGCCCGGCACTTCTCCTCGGTGCCGGGCTCTTTTGCCGGCACTCGCGATTGGTGATCGCGCTGGTGCAGGCCCCTCCCCTTTAAGAAGGGGAGGAAGGCCTGCAGTCCCGCAGCGCGCTGTGCCGCAGCGTGTGGCGCTGCGGCACGTTGCGCTGCGATATTTAGTTTCAGCGCCCCAAGAGGGACGCGGGGCACCTCGAGCAGCGCCCCGCGTCCCTCTTGGGGCGCTCAAGTTGAATATCCCGCTGGCGCTCCCGGCTCCTTCCGGGGCGGGACTTCCGGCGCCCAGGCGAGCTTGGTGCCCCAAACGCGGTGCCACCGAATTTTTAGCCCCAAGTGCCTTACTGTCACAAATCAGGTTTTTAGATTATATTTATTATTATCTTCCTTTACTCTTCCTCTCCTTATGGCAGCGGTCACTGGAAAGTAGCAAGGAATATGAAGCATAGCTAGTGTTCCTCTCCCTACATGGCAGGTGGCATTTAACACAGAGAAGTGTGAAGTGATGCATTTTGGAAAGAATGATGAGGAGATGTAATATAAACTAAATGGTATCATTTTAAAGGGGGTGCAAGAGAGGCCTATGGATTTACATACAGAAATCTTTGAAGGTTGCAGGACTAGTTGAGAAAGCTGCTAAAAAAAAAGCATATGGGATCCTTGGCTTGATAAATAGAGGCATAGGGCTCGAATTTCCAAGCCCCGTGGAGGCGGGTTTGGAGGCGGGAGTGGGGGGAAAATTGCAGAATCGGGGGGCACAAACACTTCCCTCCCCCAACCCACCTCCATGCCCATTTCCCAGGAGGCGGGTACCCAACCTGTGCTGGGAGCCACCTCCCCGAAGCGGGAAGGGGATTAGTGCCAATTAACTGCCTGTTAACAGGTAGTTAACAGGCAGTTTTTGGCCTAATCCCTATTTTTAGCCCTGAAGTATGGGCTTCCTGACGGCTCCAAACCACGCCAAGTTAGCAAGGTGGACTGTCGGGCTGAAGGGCTTGGAGGGTTCAAGATGTCCAGTGTTCAGGTGAGTAATGGGTGCATGAGTGCAGAGGTAAGTGTGGTTGGTGTGTGTAAAGTGTTTAAATAAGTTTTACTTACCTTTACTTACTAATGCAGGCTTCCTTCCTTCAGGTCTCGGGAGTCCCTCATCTCACCAGCACAGAAAGCAGAATGGCCGCCAGCTGTCAAAATCTGCAGCATTCTGCTTTCTGTTCTGGAGAGATTTCTAACTGAGTCTGTGGAGAAGGACTCAAGTTAGAAGTCAGATTGTCAGTGTTTGACAGCTTCACAGAGGTGTCAAACACTGATATTTCATCTGTCAAAAGCTCTTGACAGATGAAATGTCAATCCCTGACGTCACCTGTAACTGGGTGTCCCTTAATTGGCCTGCTGAGCCCGCTGGGTCAATCAAGGGAAAATCGCGTGGGTTGGCCACAAATCGATGGAGGCGGGACTACAACCCAAAAAGTGGGAATCCCGCCTCCATCACGTCCCCATTGACAAAATCCAGCCCAAAGAGTACAAAAGCAAGGGAGTTTTGCTAAACCTTTATAAATCACTGGTTAGGCCTCACCTGGAGCATTGTGTCCAATTCTGGGCACCACACTTTAGGAAAGAGGTCAAGGCATTGGAGAGGGTACAGAGGAGATTTACTAGAATGGTACTAGTGATTAGGGACTTTAGTTATGTGAAGAAGCTAGAGAAGCTGGTGTTGTTCTCCTTAGAGCAGAGAAGGTTAAGGGGAGATTTAGTAGAAGCATTCAAAATCATGAAAGTTTTTTATAGAGCAAATAAGGAGAAATTGTTTCCACTGGCAGAAAGATCGGTAACCAGAGAATACAAATTTAAGGTAATTGGCAAAAGAGCTATGAGTGAGATGAGGAAAACTTATTTTACGCAGTGAGTCATTGTGATCTAGAATGTGCTACTGAAAGGGTGGTGGAAGCAGATTCAGTAATAACATTCAAAAGGGCATTAAATAAATATTTGAAGGGGAGAAAATTGCAGGGCTATGGGGAAACATAGATAAAAACATAGAAGATAGGAGCAGGAGTAGGCCATTTGGCCCCTCGAGCCTGCTCCGCCATTCAATGCGATCATGGCGGATCATCCAAATTCAGTACCCTGTCCCTGCTTTCTCCCCATATCCCTTGATTCCCTTAGCCTTAAGAAATATATCAAACTCCTTCTTGAATATATTTAATGAATTGGCCTCAACTGTCTTCTGTGGTAGAGAATTCCACAGGTTCACCACTCTCTGGGTGAAGAAATTCCTCCTCATCTCAGTCCTAAATGGCTTACCCCTTATCCTTAGACTGTGACCCCTGGTTCTGGACTCCCCACCATCAGGAACATCCTTCCTGCATCTAGTCTGTCTAGTCCTGTTAGGATTTTATAAGTTTCAATGAGATCCCCTCTCATTCTTCTAAACTCTAGCGAATATAAGCCTAATCGACCCAATCTCTCTTCATACGTCATTCCTGCCATCCCAGGTATCAGTCTGGTGAATCTTCGCTGTACTCCCTCCATGGCAAGAACATCCATCCTCAGATAAGGCGACCAAAACTGCACACAATACTCAAGGTGTGGTCTCACCAAGGCCCTGTACAACTGCAGCAAGACATCCTTGCTCCTGTACTCGAATCCTCTCGCTATGAAGGCCAGCATACCATTTGCCTTCTTAACCGCCTGCTGCACCTGCATGCTTACCTTCAGCGACTGGTGCACAAGGACACCCAGGTCTCGTTGCAATTACCCTTTCCCAATCTATTACCGTTCAGCTAATAATTTGCCTTCCTGCTTTTGCCACCAAAGTGGATAACCTCGAACCTCACATTTATCCACATTATACTGCATCTGCCATGCATCTGCCCAATCGCCCAACCTGTCCAAATCGTACTGGAGTTTCTCTGCAACCTCCTCACAGCACACATGCCCACCCAGCTTTGTGTCGTCTGCAAACTTGGAGACATTACATCTAGTTCCCTCGTCTAGATCATTAATATATATTGTGAATAGCTGGGGTCCTAGCACCGATCCCTGCGGTACCCCACTAGTCACCTCCTTCCACTCAGAAAAAGACCCATTTATTCCAACTCTTTGCTTCCTGTCTGCCAACCAGTTTTCTATCCAAGTCAGTACCTTACCCCCAATCCCATGTGCTTCAACTTTGAATGCTAGTCTCTTATGCGGGACCTTATTGAAAGCCTTCTGAAAGTCCAAATACACCACATCCACTGGTTCTCCCTTATCTATTCTACCAGTTACATCCTCAAAAAATTCCAGTAGATTAGCCAAGCATGATTTACCTTTTGTAAATCCATGTTGACTTTGTCCGATCCTGTCACTACTTTCCAAGTGCTCTGCTATTACATCTTTTATAATGGACTCTAGCATTTTCCCCACTACCGATGTCAGGCTTACCGGTCTATAATTCCCCGTTTTCTCTCTACCACCTTTTTTTAATAGTGTGGTTACATTAGCTGTCCTTCAAACCATGGGAACTGTTCCAGATTCTATAGAATTTTGGAAGATGACCAGCAATGCATCTACTATTTCTAGGACCACTTCCTTAAGTACCCTAGGATGTAGATTATCAGGCCCTGGGGATTTATCGGCCTTCAATCCCGTCAATTTCCCTATCACCATTTTCCTACAAATACTGATTTCATTCAGTTCCTCCCTCTCATTAGAACCTATGTTTCCTGACATCACTGGGAGTTTATTTGTGTCCTCCTTTGTGAAGACAGAAGCAAAGTATGTATTTAATTGGTCCGCCATGTCTTTGTTCCCCATTATAAATTCCCCTGATTCTGACTGCAAGGGACCTACGCTTGACTTCACCAATCTTTTTCTCTTCACATATCTATAGAAGCTTTTACAGTCAGTTTTTATGTTCCCTGAAAGCTTACTCTCATACTCTATTTTCCCCCTCTTAATTAATCCTTTTGTCCTCCTTTGTTGAATCCTAAACTGCTCCCAATCCTCAGGTTTGTTGCTTTTTCTGGCCAATTTATATGTCCTCTCCTTGGATCTTATGCTATCCCTAATTTCCCTTGTTAGCCACGGTTGAGTCACCTTTTTTGTTTTATTTTTATGCCAAACAGGGATGAACAAATTCTGTAATTCATCCATGCGATCTTTAAATGTTTGCCATTGCCTATTCACCGTCAACCCGTTAAGTAACATTCCCCAATCCATCCTAGCCAACTCACGCCTCATACCATCATAGTTTCCTTTATTTAAATTCAGTACTCAAGTCTCTGAACCAACTACTTCACTCTCCATCTTAATGAAGAATTCTATCATATTATGATCACTCCTCCCCAAGGGGCTTCACACAACAAGATGGCTAATTAATCCTTTCTCATTACATGATACCCAGTCTAAGATGGCCTGATCTCTAGTTGGTTCCTCGACATATTGGTCCAGGAAACCAATACACTCTAGGAATTCCTTTTCCACAGTATTGTTACTAATTTGGTTAGACCAATCTATATGTAGATTAAAGTCACCCATGATAACTGCTGTGCCCTTATTGCACGCATCTCTAATTTCCCGTTTAATGCCATCCCCAACCTTAGCATTACTGTTTGGGGGTCTGTATACAGCTCCCACTAATGTTTTCTGCCCCTTGGTATTTCTCAGCTCTACCCATACAGATTCCACATCATCAGAGCTAATATCCTTCGTTACTATTGTTTTAATCTCCTCTTTAACCAGCAATGCTACCCCACCACCTTTTCCTTTTTGTCTGTCCTTCCTGAATATTGAATACCCCTGGATGTTGAATTCCCAGCCTTGGTCACCCTGGAACCATGTCTCTGTAATCCCAATTATATCATATCCATTTACATCTATTTGCGCAGCTAGTTCATCCACCTTATTACGAATGCTCCTCATATTAAGACACAAAGCCTTCAAGCTTGTTTTTTTAACACTCTTAGACCTTTTAGAATTATTATTTACTGCAGCCATGTTTGATTTACACCCTTGATTTCTCTGACTTCCACTTTTGATTTTCTCCTTCCTGTCTTTTGCTTCTATCCTTGCTTCCCTTTCCTATGTCTCCCTGCACAGGTTCCCAACCCCCTGCCATTTTAGTTTAAACCCTCCCCAACAGCACTAGCAAACACTCCCCCTAGGACATTGGCCCCAGTCCTGCCCAGGTGCAAACCATCCAGTTTGTACTGGTCCCACCTCCCCCAGAACCGGTTCCAATGTCCCAGGAATTTGAATCCCTCCCCCTTGCACCATTCTTCTAGCCACATATTCATCTGAAATATCCTTCTATTTCTACTCTGACTAGCATGTGGCACTGGTAGCAATCCTGAGATGACTACCTTTGAGGTCCTATTTTTTTAATTTACCTCCTAACTTCCTATATTCAGCTTTTAGGACCTCATCCCATTTTTTACCTATATCGTTGGTACCTATATGCACCATGACAACTGGCTATTCACCCTCCCCCTCCAGAATGCCTTGCAGCTGCTCCGAGACATCCTTTACCCTTGCACCAGGGTGGCAACATACCATCCTGGAGTCTCGTTTGTGGCCACAGAAAAGCCTATCTATTCCCCTTACAATAATATCCCCTATCACTATAGCACTCCTGCTCTTTTTCCTCCTGTCCCGTGCAGCAGAACCACCCATGGTGCCAGGAAGTTGGTTGCTGCTGCCTTCCCCCGATAAACCATCCTCCCCAACAATATCCAAAGCAGTATATCTGTTTGAGGCGGGGATGGCCACAGGGGACCCCTGCACTACCTGCCTGCGCCTACTACTCTGCCTGGCGGTCACCCATTCCCTTCCTGCCTGTGCAGCTTTTACCTGTGGTGTGACCAACTGATTAAACGTGATATCCATGATGTCCTCAGCATCGCAAATGCTCCAGTATGTATCCATTGGCAGCTCCAGTGCCGCAATGTGGTCTACCAGTAGCTGCTGCTGGATACACTTTCCGCACACATGGTCGTCAGGGACATAGGAAGTATCCCTGATTTCCCATGTAGCGCAGGAGGAGCATGCCACGGGGCCAAGCTTTGCTGCCATGACTTACCCTTTAATTAATTTAAATTAAATCAATACCACCAATTATACTACAATTGAATGATATACTCAAGGGCTCTTGTTTCCTAGCACTCCCTGCTACACAACAGAGACCTTAGAAACTATAACAAAAAAATTAAGACCTTCTAAACTTTATAAACTATGAACCTTAACTGTCAAACTATAGAGTTGTATAAATACTCACCTGGCCGTACTCAACCAATCAGCTGCTTCCTCCTGCCCGTGTCACATTTTGAATCGTGACGTGGCTCTGGAACGCCGCCACCGGTCTGGGAGATTGGTAAGCCTCTGAAAAAAAAGCCCCAAAAGTGAATTTAAATACTCACTGAACCTCTGCTCTCACCGCTCCCGACAATGTCCTGTGAAAAAATTCCCGCGAAAGTGAGTTTAAATACTCACTGATACTCCGTTCTCACCGTTCCCAACAATGGCCTGTGAAAAAAAGCCCGCAAAGGTGAGTTTAAATACTCACTGAACCTCCGCTCTCATCGCTCCCGACAATGGCCTGTGAAAAAAAGCCTGCAAAAGTGAGTTTAAATACTCACTGAAACTCCGCTCTCACCGCTCCCGACAATGGCCTGTGAAAAAAAGCCCGCGAAAGTGAGCTTAAATACTCACTGAACCTCCGCTCTCACCGCTCCCGACAATGGCCTGTGAAAAAAAGCCCGCGAAAGTGAGTTTAAATACTCACTGAACCTCCGTTCTCACCGCTCCCGACACTGGCCTGTGAAAAAAAGCCCGCAAAGGTGAGTTTAAATACTCACTGAACCTCCGCTCTCGCTGCTCCCGACAATGGCCTGTGAAAAAAAGCCCGCGAAAGTGAGTTTAAAAGAGCAGGGGAGTGGGACTAATCGGATAGCTCTTTCAAAGAGCTAGCACAGGCATGATGGGCTGAATGGTCTCCTTCTGTGCTGTAAGATTCTATGGCCTAGAAATTCACTGGCTCGCCTGGGCGCCGGAATTACCGCTCCGGACGGAGCCACTTGCGTCAGCGCGATATTCAGTTTCAGCGTCCCAAACGGAAGTGGGGCGCTGCTCGAGGCGCCCCGCGTCCCTCTTGGTGCGCTGAAACTGAATATCGCAGTGCAACGTGCCTCAGCGCCACACGCTGCGGCACGGCACGCTGCGGCACTGCAGGCCTTCCTCCCCTTCTTAAAGGGGAGCGGCCTGCACCAGCGCGATCAGAGATCGCGAGTGCCGGCAAAAGAGCCCGGCACTGAGGAGAGGTGCCGGACTCTTGGGACACAGCCGGCACTGCCCGGGGGGGTGCTCAAGAGGCCGGGGACGGCGGCGCGAGGAGGTGCTGGCAGGCGGCCAGCAAAAAAAATGGCTGCCCCGCACCTCCCCTTTAATTAGCGCCACTACCGCCGCAGGTCGGCCCCCCTGAACCGGTTGCAGATTGTGACCGGCGTTACAGCGGGGGGCGCGACCCAGTATCGCGATCGGGGTGGTAGCTGGGCGCTGCGCACACCGATGACGTCATCGGTGGCGGCGCAGCACTACAGGCTAACGCCGGCATTAACGCCCCGCCAAATTTCGCTAGGCGTGGCCAGTGGCACTAAATTCACTAAGTGCCCTCTTTGGGCGCTAACTGGTGGCGCAGCCCACTGACTTTCTAGGCCTATGATTCTGTACCCTAAGATATACTCTGATTGTGAAGAATGGCTACTTGCTCAAAGTGCCAAAAGGCTGCTGTTCAATTATATCCCGGTATGAATCACTGCCTCCAGAACAGAAGATGTAAGGGAAGAAAATAGGAGGGTGGGGGAAAAGACAGAAATACTTCGACATGGTCAGCTGGATTTTGTCATTTTAAAATGTTCCCACAGGCAACTATAAGAAAAATAACATTACTTCAACATTCCCAGAAATAATTTACAGTTTGATTTAAATTGCATATCATTTTTCTTTTCAGTAGAAAGCTGTATGTAACATGTGCTGATGTAATTTTTTCCAGAATAGTGGAGGTAACAAAGGTGCCTTGAAAAGGGATTGTATGCTGAGACAGAAATGGTTTTGATGATCCTTTTCATTAGTTTTCATCATCTGTGTTGACTTTTAGAACAGCAACCTCCTTCATTCGATGGCAAACCCCATCAATAGTGATACATCTCGCAAAGGGGGATTGTCAGAATAATTCATGTCCATCTGTCTATTCATTAGTGTCACTTCAGTAGAGTGGAGCCTCAATTACCTGGTGGATAATGGAAATGTGCAAATATTTAAAGTTCTACTGTTCAGGCTGTTGCAAAGGATAAGGAATACATTGTATTTTAAATTACAAGCATTGAAATTTTAGTCTCAGGACCCAGACTACAGAGTCATAAAAACATTGCCTTCATTTGAGTATATCATAAAAGGTCAAATGATAGTTTACTTGAGCATGTGTATGCTTTATTGCACTTTGCAAAACGGATTTAAGTAAAATTGTACTGGAAATGTGTTAAAATCTCTTAATCAGCTCTTCAGTGGCCTCCATCCCAGTGTTCTGACCTCCACTGGTCTCCATCCCAGTGTTCTGACCTCCACTGGCTTCCATCCCAGTGTTCTGACTTCCACTGGTCTCCATCCCAGTGTCCTGACCTCCACTGGTCTCCATCCCAGTGTCCTGACCTCCACTGGTCTCCATCCCAGTGTCCTGACCTCCATTGGGCTCCATCCTAGTGTCATGACCTCCACTGGCCTCCATCCCAGCATTCTGACCTCCACTGGTCTCCATCCAAGTGTCTTGACCTCCACTGGTCTCCATCCTAGTGTCCTGACCTCCACTGATCTCCATCCCAGTGTTCTGACCTCCACTGGTCTCCAGCCTGTGTCCTGACCTCCACTGGCCTCCATCCCAGTGTTCTGACCTCCACTGGTCTCCATCCCAGTTTTCTGACCTCCACTGGTCTCCATCCCAGTGTTCTGACCTCCACTGGCCTCCATCCCAGTGTCCCGACCTCCACTGGTCTCGATCCCAGTGTTCTGACCTCCACTGAATGTGGTGATTATTCTTTATGTTTAGTAAGAAGCATTGTGATTGGTTGTTTGTTTCCTGCCTTGGGATATATGCTGTAATCTCATTGGTAGTTGATGTCATGTGATTTGTGGTGGCCATCTTAAATTCAGTTCTTTCCAGCCTTTTGTTGGGACTGGGTGTTGAAGATGTGCTACCGGATTTTTAAGTTAATAAAGCCTAGATTAGAAAGGCAAATCTATTCTTTATTTCAATTTATTAACTTTATGTCAGAATGGAGCGATATCTTCAACCAGAACGATTCAATGCTGACCCTAATTCTGCAGGAGTGGATGATAAATGGAAACATTGGTATTGTACATTTAAAAACTTTTGGGGCGTGTTGGATCAAGAGTCTCTAAATAAGCTGAATATGCTGATCAACTACATTGCTCCGGATGTGTATAAGTATATTTTGGACTGTAAAACTTACGAAGTGGCTATTTCTACATTGGAAAAGATTTTTGTTAAACCAAAGAATGAGGTATTTGCACGTCACCTTCTATCTGCCCGTAGGCAGCAGGTGGGAGAATCTTTGGATATTTATTTACAAGCACTTCGGTGCCTTAGTGTTAACTGTAATTATAAGGCCGTGACGGCTGAAGAATATAAGGAAGAATCGGTACGGGATGCTTTTATTAATGGATTACTGTCTAGATCAATTCGTCAGCGGTTGTTAGAAAATAAGACTTTGGTTCTGAAGAGTGCTTTTGAGCAAGCTTCTACATTGGATGTGGCTCAGAGAAGTTCGGATTCTTATGCTCTTTTTAATCAGCCTGTGACTGTGGTTTCGGCAGTTCCGGATGAAAAGGAATTATGTGGACTTAATAGGAGTGGTTTACTAGATTCTGAAACAGTTTCTACTTCAGCGGCTATTGCCTCTAGGATTCAGAAGTGTTATTTTTGTGGGAACGTCCGGCACCCTCCTCTGAAGTGTCCTGCTCGGGAGGCTGTGTGTAGTAAATGCGGCAAGAGAGGTCATTACGCATGTGTGTGTAAATCATCAGGTTCAATTGCCTCCTCTGTGACTATTCAGCCTTTAGATAGGGCGTTTATTGCATCAATTTCTGCTGCATTTGCTCATGGCCTAAACAAAGCTATAGTTACGGCCCAAGTTAATGGGTTGGAAGTGAAGGCCCTTATAGATACGGGCAGTACCGAGAGTTTTATAAGTCTTCAGTTTGCAAAGGAGAAGCATTTGAAAATTTCGCCTGTTTCCTATCAGGTGTGTATGGCTCAGACGACACTCACTTCACAAGTAGCTGGTTGTTGCCTTGTGAAATTGATTCTTCTAGGTAATACGTATACTGATATACGCCTATCTGTTTTGCCTAATCTCTGTGCGGATATTTTGATTGGTCATGATGTGCTTCAGTTACACGAGAGTCTCAGTCTTTCATTTGGAGGGACTAAGCCACCTTTATCTATTTGTGGATTAACCTCTTTATCCATTTCTCCATTATCACTTTTTTCCAATTTGATGCCGGATTGTAAGCCAATTGCTACCAAGTCAAGAAGGTATAGCAGTCAGGATAGAGAATTTATTAATTCTGAAGTTCAACGTCTCTTATTGGAGGGAATCATTGAACCTAGTTGTTCGCCTTGGCGGGCACAGGTAGTTGTCACGACTAACGAGAGACATAAGAAACGAATGGTGATAGACTATTCCCAAACTATTAATAGGTATACTCAATTAGATGCGTACCCTTTGCCTAAGATTGATGAGCTTATCAATAAAGTATCTCAGTATAAGGTTTTTAGCACTATTGACCTAAAGAGTGCTTATCATCAGATTCCTATTGTTAAGAAGGATCAACCATATACGGCCTTTGAGGCTGGTGGAAAGCTGTATCAGTTTTGCCGAATACCATTTGGTGTTACTAATGGTGTTGCTTGTTTTCAACGGGCAATGGATGCTTTTATAAGTGATAACTCTCTCTCTGACACCTTTTCATATTTAGATGACATCACGGTGTGTGGCAAATCAAGGGTGGAGCATGATTCTAATTTAGAAAGATTCCTTCAAGCTGCGGAAAAAGTTGGTTTAACTTTCAATAAAGAGAAGTGTACCTTTTCGACCACTGAGGTAAATCTACTGGGGTACATTATCTCGGGAAACAAGATTAAACCAGACCCAGAACGTCTGCGACCATTGATTGATTTACCTTGTCCTACTAATTCTAAGGCTTTGCAACGAGTTGTTGGACTGTTTTCTTACTATTCTAATTGGATTGCAAATTTTTCACAGAAGATCCGGCCTCTTATTCGGGTTACGACATATCCTCTATCATGGGAGGCCAGGACGTGTTTTGATAATTTTAAAAAGGATATCCTTGGAGCAGTTGTGCATTCTATTGATGAGCAGGTTCCTTTTGTGATTGAGACGGACGCTTCTGATTTTGCAATTGGGGCTACTCTGAACCAAAATGGAAGACCTGTGGCCTTTTTCTCACGTACCTTGAACAATAGTGAAAAAAGGCATTCTTCAATAGAGAAAGAGGCGTATGCAATAGTAGAAGCACTGCGTAAATGGAGACATTATTTATCGGGGCGACATTTTACATTGGTAACTGATCAAAAGTCTGTGTCCTTTATGTTTGATGTCAAACATTTTGGAAAGATTAAGAATGATAAAATAATGAGGTGGAGGATTGAGTTGGCATGTTACCATTTTGATATAGTTTATCGTCCGGGGAAGGATGCGCTGATGCGCTGTCGAGGGCTTATTGTTCTGTGATTCACGGAGATACGCTTATTAATCTTCACAATGCCTTATGCCATCCTGGGGTTACGAGGATGATACACTTCGTACGCAGTAAGAATTTGCCCTTTTCAGTTGAAGACGTCAAGCGGATGACTTCATCATGTTCTATCTGTGCTCGGTGTAAACCGAATTTCTTTAAGCCTCAACGAGCTCATCTTATAAAGGCTACTTCTCCTTTTGAACGTTTGAGCATCGATTTCAAGGGGCCTCTTCCTTCAACTACTCAAAACCGATATATATTTACTGTTGTGGATGAGTTTTCAAGGTTCCCTTTTGCTTTTCCTTGCGCAGATGTATCAGCTGCTACAGTTATCAAATGTCTGACTCAACTTTTTGTCATCTTTGGGATGCCTGCATATATCCATTCGGATCAGGGAAGTTCTTTTATGTCTTCCCAGTTGAAGGAATACCTTCAGAGTCGGGGAATTTCTACTAGCAGAACTACCCCGTATAATCCCCAGGGTAATGGACAGTGCGAACGATACAATGGGGTGATCTGGAAGGCAGTTATGTTGGCTTTGACATCCCGGAACCTTAAGAATACACAGTGAGAAATGGTACTGCCTGATGCCCTGCATTCCATTAGATCATTGCTTTCAACGGCTACTAATGTGACCCCCCATGAAAGGCTCTTTAACTATCCGCGGAGATCTACTACAGGATATTCGGTACCTTCATGGCTTACTATGCAGGGACCTGTGCTGCTTCGACGCCATGTTAGATTGTCAAAATATGATCCTTTAGTGGAGGAGGTGGAGATGTTGGAGGCAAATTCCCAATATGCTCATATTCGATTCCAAGATGGGAAAGAAAGTACCCTTTCAATTAAAGACTTGGCTCCTTGTGGTGGCCAGCCCTCTTCTGAGGATATTAACAATAGTCATGATTCAGATAATGTGGATGCTGTTACAGATACTATGAATATTTCCAATCCGACTGCAGATAATTATACTTCTATTAGTCAGCCCTCGATGGATGTTCATGACCGTCCCAGTTTACCTCCTGATGGGATTCCTAATCCGGAAACCGTTGAAAATCGGGATATGGATAGCCTTCCTGCAGAAGATACTTCTGTGTCTCCTGGTGTGGGAGGGCAAGGAATTTCACCAAGGTTAAGAAGGTCGACACAAACAAGATATCCGGTCGACCGATTGAAAATGGACTTTTAAATTGATAGTAATGTTTTAAAATTGTTGAAATATTATATTATATTGTTTTAGTTGAGAGATACTTAATACTTATGTGCAATGTTACTATTTGTTGTTGCTCACTTAGTATTGTGTCATGTTGAATAGTTTTATTTTGTCTGTGCATAGTTTTAGTTGTAAATAATTAATTATAAATTGTAAAGGTTATTTAGGTTGGAGTATATTTTAAAAGGAGGGGTGAATGTGGTGATTATTCTTTATGTTTAGTAAGAAGTATTGTGATTGGTTGTTTGTTTCCTGCCTTGGGATATATGCTGTAATCTCATTGGTAGTTGATGTCATGTGATTTGTGGTGGCCATCTTAAATTCAGTTCTTTCCAGCCTTTTGTTGGGACTGGGTGTTGAAGATGTGCTACCGGATTTTTAATTTAATAAAGCCTAGATTAGAAAGGCAAATCTATTCTTTATTTCACTGGTCTCCATCCCAGTGTCCTGACCTCCACTGGTCTCCATCCCAGTGTCCTGACCTCCACTGGTCTCCATCCCAGTGTTCTGACCTCCACTGGTCTCCACCCTGTGTCCTGACCTCCACTGGTCTCCATCCCAGTGTCCTGACCTCCATTGGGCTCCATCCTAGTGTCCTGAACTCCACTGGTCTCCACCCTGTGTCCTGACCTCCACTGGTCTCCATCCCAGTGTCCTGACCTCCATTGGGCTCCATCCTAGTGTCCTGAACTCCACTGGTTTCCATCCCAGTGCCCTGACCTTCATTGTCTGATTGTATCAGGTTCCCAATGTTATATAGAAACATAGAAGATAGGAGCAGGAGTACGCCATTCGGCGCCTCGAGCCTGCTCCGCCATTCAATGAGATCATGGCTGATCATCCAAACTCAGTACACTGTCCCTGCCTTCTCCCCATATCCCTTGATCCCTTTAGCCTTAAGAAATATATCTAGCTCCTTCTTGAATATATTTAATGAATTGGCCTCAACTGCCTTCTGTGGTAGAGAATTCCACAGGTTCACCACTCTCTGGGTGAAGAAACCCCTCCTCATCTCTGTCCTAAATGGCTTACCCCTTATCCTTAGACTGTGACCCCTGGTTCTGGACTCCCCGCCATCGGGAACATCCTTCCTGCATCTTGTCTGTCTAGTTCTGTTAGAATTTTATAAGTTTCAATGAGATCCCCTCTCATTCTTCTGAACTCCAGCGAGTATCAGCCCAATCGACCCAATCTCTCCTCATACGTCATTCCTGCCCTCCCAGGTATCAGTCTGGTGAATCTTCGCTGCACCCCCTCCATGGCAAGAACATCCTTCCTCAGATAAGGCAACCAAAACTGCACACAATACTCAAGGTGTGGTCTCACCAAGGCCCTGTACAACTGCAGCAAGACATCCTTGTTCCTGTACTCAAACCCTCTCACTACGAAGGCCAACATACCATTTGCCTTCTTAACCGCCTGCTGCACCTGCATGCTTACCTTCAGCGACTGGTGCACAAGGACACCCAGGTCTCGTTGCACTTCCCCTTCTCCCAATCTATTGCCGTTCAGATAATAATCTGCCTTCCTGTTTTTGCCACCAAAGTGGATAACCTCACATTTATCCACATTATACTGATCTGCCATGCATCTGCCCAATCACCCAACCTGTACAAATCATACTGGAGTTTCTTGGCATCCTCCTCACAGCACACACGCCCACCCAGCTTTGTGTTGTCTGCAAACTTGCAGATATTACATCTAGTTCCCTCATCTAGATCATTAATATAGATTGTGAATAGCTGGGGTCCTAGGACTGATCCCCACTAGTCACTGCCTGCCACTCGAAAAAAGACCTGTTTATTCCAACTCTTTGCTTCCTGTCTGCGAACTAGTAGTTCTCTATCCAAGTCAGTACCTTTCCCCCAATCTCATGTGCCTTAACTTTACACGCTAATCTCTTATGCGGGACCTTATCGAAAGCCTTCTGAAAGTCCAAATACACTACATCCACTGGTTCTCCCTTATCTATTCTATCAGTTACACCCTCAAAAAATTCCAGTAGATTGGTCAAGCATGATTTACCTTTTGTAAATCCATGTTGACTTTGTCCGATCCTGTCACTGCTTTCCAAGTGCTCTGCTATTACATCTTTTATAATGGACTCTAGCATTTTCCCCACTACCGATGTCAGGCTTACCGGTCTATAATTCCCCGTTTTCTCTCTACCACCTTTTTTGAATAGTGGGGTAACATTAGCTACTCTCCAATCCATGGGAACTGTTCCAAAATCTATAAAATTTTGGAAGATGACCAGCAATGCATCTATTATTTCTAGGGCCACTTCCTTAAGTACCCTAGGATGTAGATTATCAGGCCCTGGGGATTTATCGGCCTTCAATCCCATCAATTTTCCCAACACCATTTCCCTACAAATACTGATTTCATTCAGTTCCTCCCTTTCATTAGACCCTATGTTCCCCGACATCTCTGGGAGGTTATTTGTGTCCTCCTTTGTGAAGACAGAAGCAAAGTATGTATTTAATTGGTCCGCCATTTCTTTGTTTCCCCATTATAAATTCCCCTGATTCTGACTGCAAGGGACCTACGCTTGACTTCACCAATCTTTTTCTCTTCACATATCTATAGAAGCTTTTACAGTCAGATTTTATGTTTCCTGCAAGCTTACTCTCACACTCTATTTTCCCCCTCTTATTTAGTACCTTTGTCCTCTTTTGCTGAATCCTAAACTGCTCCCACTCCTCAGGTTTACTGCTTTTTCTGGCCAATGTTTCTAGGAGTTTCCTGTTTGTCGTGTGAGGGGCAAAGTTTCCATCCATCCCTTACAAGGAAAATGATGACAAGGGGGTGGAGCTAGAGTGAGGCTCCCTATGCTGGGACTTGCTGCTCCTTAGCCACAATCAACCCAGTGTATCTGTGGAGAAAGAATGAGGTGAGGCATACCAGCCTCCACAAAGGCTTGGACCCCGAAGAGAAGGATTTAAAATAAATCTTTTTACAGATGGGCCCCCAAGGGTCCATGGCCAGAGTCAAGGGTGCCTGGGGAACTCCCCCACCCTCGGTTCAGGGAGATGGGTGCCAGAGTTGCTGACTGCGATGGGCAGTGGGTGCTGCAGATTTGCTTGAGAAGCATTTGCATCCATCTATCCAATGGTAATAAAGTGCCCTCCCACTGCCCCTGCATATTTCACTGGGGTCAACATCGGAACACAATCCCAGCCAAGATTGCGACCCCTGGATTTCTGGCCCAGCTAATAGCCCTGAAATTCCAGTTTTATTCACATGCTGGGTTCAAATTTGGTTTGAAACATCCAAAAATAGCTATTTCCTAAAGCTGAATCTGAATAATGTTTAAATGTTAGAACCCTAAAGCAAAACCATATATAAAATCATATCTTCAAGTTTAAATTCCGACCTCAATTTTACTTCATGATCATTTAAGATCTAATTCTCTAGCATTTTTAAACCATAATAAATTTTGTCAAATCACTGAGCAGATTTTTCTTCGCATTAAAGATTAATCAGGCATTTTTAAAATAGTTTTTAATACACTGTAGCATAATTGAAAGTAATATGCAAATTTAAGGAGCAGTTTGGTTTGCGTTATGAGTAGGAACCATTTAGAATTGTGTTCTACAGATGAGTGATGCCAACTGCTTTATACAAACTTACTGGAGATTAGATGCATACTCCATCAAGAATTGGTTTTCTTCCAGTAAACTACCAGCATTAGATATAGGCTTTATTTTTAACTTAAAATCATAATAAATCTGGCTTTATTTCTGTTGCTTCAGTTGCAGACATCTGTCATTCAATTAGCACTCAACATTGTGACAGCAAAATCATAGAGAAATATGCAAAGGTAGACATTTTGTGCCTCAGTGCATGTATATTTTTCCTACATTACAACAGTGACTACACTTCAAAAGTACTTCATTGGCTGTAGAGGTCATGAAATGTGCTATATAAATCCAAGTCTTTCTTTTTTATGTCACAATTTTTTCTTAAGACATATTTGCCTTTCAGTTTTCTCCCCTCCACTCCTGAAGTAGGCTCTGTCTCCTTGCTGGGATTAGTTTACATGTACCAGGCACTCTCCAGTATTGTGACCATCGCCATAATTGTGACCATCTTCAAGAAAGGTGACAAGTCCGATTGCGGTAATTACAGAGGAGTTTCCCTGCTGTCTGCCACAGGGAAAGTCATCGCAAGAATCCTCCTCAATCTCCTTCTCCCAGTGGCTGAAGAGCTCCTCCCAGAGTCGCAATGCATATTCCACCCACTAAGGGGCACAATGGACATGATCTTCACCGCATGTCAATTACAAGGGAAATGCAGGGAACAGCACCAACCACTGTACATGGCCATCCTTGATCTCACAAAGGCCTTCGACACTGTCAACCGTGAGGGATTATGGAATGTCCTCCTCAAATTCGGCTGCCCTCAAAAGTTTGTCACCATCCTCCGCCTGCTTCACGACGGCATGCAAGCCATGATCCTGACCAATGGTTCCACCACAGACCCAATTCACGTATGAACCAGGGTCAAGCAAGGCTGTGTCATCGCACCAACGCTCTTCTCGATCTTTCTTGCTGCAATGCTCCATCTCACCCTCAGTAAGCTCCCCGCTGGAGTGGAGCTAATTTACAGAACAAACGGGAAACTGTTCAAACTTCGTCACCTCCAATCCAGATCCAAGGTTGTCCCATCCTCTGTCGTTGAATTACAGTATGCAGACGATGCTTGCGTCTGCGCTCACTCGGAGGTCGAACTCCATCCATCGTCAACACATTCACCAAAGCGTACGAGAGCATGATCCTTACACTAAACATCCGTAAGACAAAGGTCCTCCACCAACCTGCCCCCGCCACACAGTACTGCCCCCCGATTATCAAAATCCACGACAAGGCCGTGGACAACATGGACCACTTTCCATACCTCGGGAGACTACTGTCAACAAGGGCAAATGTCGATGGCGAAGTCCAACACCGCCTTCAGTGTGCCAGTGCAGCCTTCGGTCGCCTGAGGAAGAGAGTGTTTGAAGACCAGGACCTCAAACCCGGCACTAAGCTCATGGTCTACAGAGCAGCAATGATACCCGCCCTGCTGTATGCCTCAGAGACATCGACCATGTACAGCAGGCACCTCAAAGCACTGGAGAGGTACCACCAACGCTGCCTCCGCAAGATCCTGTAAATCCATTGGCAGGATAGGCGCACCAACGTCAGTGTTCTCGCTCAGGCCAACATCCCCAGCATCGAAGCTTTGACCACACTCAATCAGCTCCGATGGACGGGTCACATTGTCTGCATGCCCGATACGAGACTCCCAAAACAAGCGCTCTACTCGGAGCTACGACACAGCAAGAGAGCCCCAAGTGGGCAGGGAAATGCTTCAAGGACACCATCAAAGCCTCCTTGAAAAAGTGTAACATCCCCATCGACACCTGGGAATCCCTGGCCCAAGATGGCACAAATGGAGGAGAAGCATCCGGGAAGGCGCCGAACACCTCGAGTCTTTTCACTGGGAGCAAGTGGAAGCCAAGCGCAGGCAGCGCAAGGAGCACATGTCAACCCAAGCACCCCACCCACCCGCCCCTTCAACCACCATCTGCCCCACCTGTGACAGAGACTGTAGGTCCTGCATTGGACTCATCAGTCACCTGAGAACTCATGTTTAATGTGGATGCATGTGATCCTCAGTTCCAAGGGACTGCCTAAGAAGAAGACTCCCCAGTATTTTGCCTGTGAGCATTCCTCACGTGTGAAGCGATAGGGTGCATGTTGATAGTCTATTCAAAATATGAAGGCAAGGGGGGTCACAGCTAAGTGCAATCCAGTCCTCACTCAACAGCCGGACAGGCACATTTATCCAGCGAGAGCCATTGGATAATGATCAGTAATAGGAACCTTGAAAAATTTTCCCCTCTGGAGAGCTGATGGTAATTGTAACATTCCTGCTGCCATCTAATCTAAGATCAGCTAACTCAGCAGAGACCATGGAACTGAACCAGAGGCCCATCTGGTCTGTACGTCTCAGCTACATAGTACCTTTGCCAACTAAACCAACCATAATTTGTTTAATGGAACAGACCACTCTGAACCCAAAATGGCCATAATAGGAAAAGATTCAAGTGCTTGCAAAGAAACTTACTAAATTCTGTGAGTTTTCTTTTGATCCTAAAACCTGGAACATTCTGACCTGTATGGCTCAATGCTACACTGTGTTGTGCTTTTACCCACTAAACCATTAGTAGAACCGACAAGGATATTAATAAAGCTCATTAGCTTGCGAAAGGATACTGGGATTCATTTAAATACTGTTTCATGTAACAATTTGGACTAGTGTAAAAATTACCATCTTAACTTATCAATATTACATTGGGTATGGTAGCATAGTGGTTAGGTTACTGGACTAGTAATCCAGAGGTCCTGGACTAATGATCTGTTTAAATTTAAATAAAAAGCTAGTATCAGTAAAACTACCGATTGTCGTAAAAACCCATCAGATTCACTAGTGTCCTTTTAGAAATCTCCATCCTTACATGGTCTGGCCTATATGTGACTCCAGACCTACAGCAATGCGGTTGACTCTTAACCCTCTGAAATGACAGCTCACCACCACCTTCTCAAGGACAATTAGGGATGGGCAATAAATGCTGGCCATTACCAGTGATGCCCACATCCCAGGAACAAATTTTAAAAAAGCATCAATGATACTACAACTACTTGCTATATACCCTCATCCATGCCTTTGTTACCTCTAGACTTGACTATTCCAACACATTCCTGTCCGGCCACCCTCCATAAACTTAACGTCATCCAAAACTCTGCTGTCCGTATCCTAACTCGCACCAAGTCTCTTTCACCCATCACCCCTGTGCTCGCTGACTCACATTGGCTTCTGGTTAATCAAGGACTTGATTTTAAAATTCTCATCCTTGTTTTCAAATCCCTCCATGGCCTCACCTCTCCCTATCTCTGCAACCTCTTCCAGCCCTACAACTCTCTGAGATATCTGCGCTCCTCCAATTTTGGCCTCTTGTGCATTCTCTATTTTAATCGCTCCACCATTGGCGGCTGTGCCTTCAGTTGCCAAGGCCCTCTCTTTCCTCATTTAAGACACTCCTTAAAACCTACCTCTTTAACCAAGCTTTTGGTCATCTGCCCTAATATCCCTAATAGTGGCTCGGTGTCAAATTTTGTTTTACTACGTTAAAGGTGCTATATAAATGCAAGTTGTTGTTGTTATTGTATTATGGGAAGGCAGCTCCAGAAAGATACTGCAGAGAAGAGGAGGGAAATTTATTTCACATTCAAAAGGAAACCCCTATCATTCAGAACATTTAGCAGGAAGTAATTGTTTTGATAGAATCATAAACGTGGTGCTCAGAGTCACTGAACTTTTTTGTACTGGGAAAAAAAGTCAGGCAGTGGCAGCTTGAGGCAGTAAATTCTTTATAGTCATTTGGTTATTAGTAGTTAAGCGCCTAATTACATGGGAAAAGGCCTCAGGCTTATTAAAATGGTTATCAGCTATGACTGACACAATGGCCCAGTAATTCGGGTCCCAAAGCCTGAGTACGCACGGGGTACTCACACGTGGATCCGATGGAAGTGCCGGTTTCTTGCATGCACAGCGCATGCATGGGAAAACGGCACTTCCGGCCCCCTGAAAGCGGGGGTTAAGAGGTGAAACGCGTGCGACGTATGAGGCAGCGCGTGCGCGTTGAACTTTCTTTTTTTTGACAGGTTTGCCCGTGCGTGAAGGCCTCCACTTTTTACACATTAAAAAAGCAGACGTAAGGACTTCATTTTAAAAGGTAAGTGGGCAATTAATTAAAATTAGAACAGTTTTTCCACAGGTTTATTATTTTTAAATACTTTACAGTAAGGTAAGTGTATTTTTTATAAAATTATTTTTTTCAAAAATTTAAATTATTGTTCAAAATGGTTATTTAATGTTATTTACAGTTTATTTAAATAGTGTGATGTTTTAAAAAATTTATTTTAAGGTTATGTACTGTTTTGGGCACCCGGAGTTTTCATGAGTTTGACAGCTCTTATGTGAAACTCATGAATGGACTTTTCCCTCCTCCGATTGGTTGCCCAATGCTCACGTGATCCCAGCCGACGCATCGCACTAAGTACGCCGCTGGATCACGCAAGCACAGCGCGCCGGGAGCTGGACCGGGCCACAGACAGGAAATCCACGCAGGCCCAGGCCTCAACTGTCGGCGCGCAATGTAAGTGTAGGTCGGGGGCTTGCACCCGCGGGAAGCCCCCGACACGAATTTCTGGGCCAATATATCTCATACCATCATAGAGGGCGCTTGAATAATTTCTATGCTCTTAGAATGGGAAGGGTGAGTCATCACAACCTGATGGCAGCCTAAATTTGGGTAGGTGGAATTATGATTGTTCCTAGTTGCCTGATATTAGCCTGGAGTAGATTTACAAATAGTGGGGCCTATTTTAATTTTAGGTGCAAATCTTGTGGTCGGCAGGTGGAGCCGTCTGCTGCTTGCCCGTTGTTATGCCGTGAGACCTGAGCCATTTTGAGGCACTGGCCTCATTCACATGCGGCCAGTGAACTTCCAGCACCAAAGTGGTGCTCTGAGGCAGCTCATTGGTTGGGGAACACGATTAATTGTCTAGCTGCTATGTGCAGCCGGACAACTGTCAGAGCCTGGGAGGAGACAGCCCAGACGCCTGAAGTATTTATGCGGATCCAGGGATGACATATTGACAACGCAGGCTCAGAAGCTTATTGGGGTAGCATTGCTGGTAAAGGAGGGGATTAATGCAATGGAAAGGAAGGATATTAACTCGGATGAAACGGAATCTGTATGGGTAGAAATGAGAAATAGCAAGGGGAGGAAAACGTTAGTGGGTGTGATATATAGGCCTCCAAATAGTAATATGGAGGTGAGGGAAGGCATAAAAAGGGAAATTAGAGAAGCGTGCGATAAGAGCACAGCTGTCATCATGGGTGACTTTAATTTACATATTGATTGGACTACCCAAATTAGTAAAAATTCTGAGGAGGAGGAATTCCTGGAATGTTTTCGGGACGGTTATCTGGACCAATATGTCGAGGAGCCGACTCGAGATCAGGCCATTTTAGACTGGGTATTGTGCAATGAGAAGGGACTTATCAGCAATCTTCTTGTACGAGGCCCCTTGGGTCAGAGCGATCATAATATGATCGAGCTCTCAGTCGAGATGGAGAGTGAGGAAATTGAATCAGAGACTAAGGTCCAGAACTTAAATAAAGGGAATTACGAGGGTATGAGACGGGAATTGGGTAAGATTGATTGGGTGGTGTTTCTGGGGGGATTGACAGTGGATAGACAATGGCAAGCATTCAAAGATAGAATGGAAGAATTCCAGAACATGTTTATACCGGTTTGGCATAAAAATAAACCTAAAAAGGTGACTCAACCGTGGATAACGAGGGAAATTAGGGACAGCATAAAATCAAAAAAAAGGGCATATCAACTGGCAAAAAAAAGCACCAGACCGGAAGATTGGGGGCAGTACAGGATACAGCAAAAGAGGACAAAGGGATTAATCAGGAAGGGGAAAATAGAATACGAAAGTAAACTTGCAGCAAACATAAAGACAGACTGCAAAAGCTTTTATCGGTATATCAGGAGGAAAAGACTGGTAAAATCCCAAGTCGGTCCCTTGCAGTCCGATTCGGGAGAATATATAATGGAGAATAAGGAAATGGCAGACCAATTAAACTCATACTTTGGTTCTGTATTCACAAAGGAGGACACAAATAACCTCCCAGGAATATCGGCAAACATAGGGACTAATGAGAGGGAGGAGCTGACAGAAATTAGTATCTCTAGGGATATGGTGTTGGGTAAGTTGAGGGGACTGAAGGCCGACAAATCCCCGGGGCCTGATAAACTACATCCTAGGGTACTTAAGGAGGTGGCCCTGGAGATAGCAGATGCTCTAAGGATCATCTTCCGGAACTCCATTGACTCGGGAACAGTACCCGTGGATTGGAGGGTAGCTAATGTTACCCCAATATTTAAAAAGGGGGGTAGAGAGAAAGCAGGGAATTATAGACCAGTAAGCCTTACATCGGTTGTGGGCAAAATGCTAGAGTCCATTATTAAGGATAAAATAGCGGAGCACTTGACAAATGGGGAAAGGATCGGACAGAGTCAACATGGATTTACAAAGGGTAAATCGTGTTTGACTAATCTGCTGGAATTTTTTGAGGAGGTAACTGGTAGAATAGATGGGGGAGAGCCAGTGGATGTGGTGTACCTTGACTTCCAGAAAGCCTTCGATAAGGTTCCACACAAAAGATTATCATGCAAAATTAAGGCTCATGGGATTGGGGGCAAAGTATTAACGTGGATAGAGAACTGGCTGGCGGATAGAAAACAGAGAGTTGGAATAAACGGCTCATTTTCGGAGTGGCAGGCAGTGACCAGCGGGGTGCCACAAGGATCTGTCCTGGGACCCCAGCTGTTCACAATATATATAAATGATCTGGATCAGGGAATTGGATGCAATATTTCCAAATTCGCTGACGACACTAAACTAGGAGGAGGGGTGGGCTCTGATGAGGATGTCAGGAGGCTACAGTGCGATTTGGACAGGTTGGGGGAATGGGCGGATACGTGGCAGATGCACTATAATGTGGATAAATGCGAGGTTATCCACTTTGGGGGTAAAAACAGGAGGGTAGATTATTATCTAAATGGCAATAGATTGGGAGATGGGGAAGTGCAGAGGGACCTGGGTGTTCTTGTGCACCAGTCACTGAAGGAGAGCATGCAGGTGCAACAGGCGATTAAGAAGGCAAATGGTATGTTGGCCTTCATATCAAGGGGGTTCGAGTATAGGAATAGGGATACCTTACTACAGCTGTACAAGGTGCTGGTGAGACCGCATCTGGAGTATTGTGTACAGTTTTGGTCGCCCCATCTGCGGAAGGATGTTCTTGCCATGGAAAGAGTGCAACGGCGATTCACCAGGCTGATACCTGGAATGGCGGGAATGACCTACGAAGAGAGATTAAATAGTTTGGGCTTGTACTCACTGGAGTTTAGAAGATTGAGAGGGGATCTCATCGAAACATATAAAATTATGGCAGGCCTGGACAGGCTGAATTCAGAGAGAATGTTTCCAATGGCCGGGGAGCACAGAACCAGGGGCCACAGTCTAAAAATAGCGGGCAAATCATTTAAAACAGAGATGAGGAAGAATTTCTTCACTCAAAGAGTGGTGAGCCTGTGGAATTCCCTGCCACAGAGGGCTGTGAAGGCTAATTCAATAAATATTTTCAAGAGAGAATTGGATATATTTCTGAAGGCTAAGGGGATTAAGGGTTACGGAGAAAAGGCGGGGACGGGGTACTGAACTGGTAAGATCAGCTATGATCTCAGACGAAGATCAGCCATGATCTCATTGAATGGCGGAGCAGGCTCGAAGGGCCGAATGGCCTACTCCTGTTCCTATCTCTATGTATCTATGTATCTATGTTTTATTCATTTATGGGATGTGGGCGTCGCTGGCAAGGCCAGCATTTATTGCCCATCCCTAATTGCCCTCGAGAAGGTGGTGGTGAGCCGCCTTCTTTAACCGCTGCAGTCCGTGTGGTGAAGGTACTCCCACAGTGCCGTTAGGTAGAGAGTTCCAGGATTTTGACCCAGCGACGATGAATGATCGGCGATATATTTCTAAGTCAGGATGGTGTGTGACTTGGAGGGGAACTTGGAGGTGATGGTGTTCCCATGCGCCTGCTGTCCTTGATCATCTAGGAGGAAGAGGTCGCGGGTTTGGGAGGTGCTGTCGATGAAGCCTTGGCGAGTTGCTGCAGTGCATCTTGTAGATGGTACACACTGCAGCCACGGTATGCCGGTGGTGGAGGGAGTGAATGTTTAAGGTGGTGGATGGGGTGCCAATCAAGCGGGCTGCTTTGTCTTGGATGGTGTCGAGCTTCTTGAGTGTTGTTGGAGCTGCACCCTTCCAGGCAAGTGGAGAGTATTTAATCACACTCCTTACTTGTGCCTTGTAGATGGTGGAAAGACTTTGGGGAGTCAGGTGAGCCACTCATAGAAAAATAGGAGCAGGAGTAGGCCATTCGGCCCTTTGAGCCTGCTCCACCATTCAATATGATCATGGCTGATCCTCTATCTTAATACCATATTCCTGCTCTCTCCCCATACCCCCTGAGGCCTTTTGTGTCTAGAAATCTATCTATCTCCTTCTTAAAAATATTCAGTGACTTGGCCTCCACAGCCTTCTGTGGTAGAGAATTCCACAGGTTCACCATCCTCTGAGTGAAGAAATTTCTCCTCACCTCAGTCCTAAATGTCCTACCCCGTATCCTGAGACTGTGACACCTCGTTCTAGACCGCCCCCCCCCACCCCCCACCAAGCCAGGGGGAGCATCGTCCCTGCATCCAGTCTGTCTAGCCCTGTCAGAATTCCACAGGTTCACCACGCTCTGAGTGAAGACATTTCTACTCACCTCAGGTATGAGGCGCGAGTTGGCTAGGGTGGATTGGGATTACTTACTTAAAGGGTTGATGGTGGATAGGCAATGGCAAACATTTAAAGATCGCATGGATGAACTACAGAATTTGTTCATCCCTGTCTGGCATAACAATAAAACAAAAAAGGTGGCGCAACCGTGGCTAACAAGGGAAATTAGGGATAGCGTAAGATCCAAGGAGAGGACATATAAATTGGCCAGAAAAAGCAGCATACCTGAGGATTGGGAGCAGTTTAGGATTCAGCAAAGGAGGACAAAAGGATTAATTAAGAGGGGGAAAATAGAGTATGAGAGTAAGCTTGCTGGAAACATAAAAACTGACTGTAAAAGCTTCTATAGATATGTGAAGAGAAAAAGATTGGTGATGTCAAGCGTAGGTCCCTTGCAGTCAGAATCAGGGGAATTTATAATGGGGAACAAAGAAATGGCTGACCAATTAAATACATACTTTGGTTCTGTCTTCACAAAGGAGGACACAAATAACCTCCCAGAGATGTTGGGGAACATAGGGTCTAATGAGAGGGAGGAACTGAATGAAATCAGTATTTGTAGGGAAATGGTGTTAATGAAATTGATGGGAGTGAAGGCCGATAAATCCCCAGGGCCTGATAATCTATATCCTAGGGTACTTAAGGAAGCGGCCCTAAAAATAGTAGATGCATTGCTGGTCATCTTCCAAAATTCTATAACTCTGGCACAGTTCCTATAATAATCTGGGATGTTATGATTAAGGTTATCCACCAGGTGGTGCTGTAGCCAATGCTGCTACTAAGGTCAGATATTTGCTTCCTGTTAAGGTCAGAGAGTTTGCTTCCTGTCAAGGTCAGCAAAGGTGGAATGCCAGGATGCAGGCATGATGTTTGTTGCTCTGTTTGTTTAATAAAATACTCGTACTAGTTCCAAGATATCGCCTCTTCGAGTTCTTGTTCCACTACATGGATTTATCACATTTGGCAACGAGGTAAAAAGGACCCTGGATAAAGAAGAGAAGTCTGCCAGGACTTTTAAACAACAAAATCACGAGCTGAAGTTAGCTACCAGTTGGAAGAGAGCATGGCTGCCACGGTAGGAACGGTTTCCACTTTTGATAGACAGGCTAAGTAAGTGGGCAGAGATTTGGCAGATGGAATACAATACTGGAAAGTGTGAGGTTATGCACTTTGGCAGGAAAAATCGTACAGCAAGTTATTATCTTAATGGCAAGAAACTGGAAAGTACTGAAGTACAAAGGGATCTGGGGGTCCTGGTGCACGAAACAAAAGGTTAGTATGCAGGTGCAGCAAGTGATTAAGAAGGCCAATGGAATGTTGGCTTTCATTGCTAGGGGGATAGAATATAAAAATAGGGAGATATTGCTTCAGTTGTACAAGGTATTGGTGAGACCGCACCTGGAATACTGCGTACAGTTTTGGTGTCCATACTTAAGAAAGGACATACTTGCTCTCGAGTCAGTACAAAGAAGGTTCACTCGGATAATCCCGGGGATGAGGGGATGGACATATGAGGAGAGGTTGAGTAGATTGGGACTCTACTCATTGGAGTTCAGAAGAATGAGAGGCGATCTTATTGAAACATATAAGATTGTGAAGGGGTTGGATCGGGTGGATGCAGGGAGGATGTTCCCGATGATGGGTGAAACTAGAACTAGGGGGCATAGTCTTAGAATAAGGGGCTGCTCTTTCAAAACTGAGATGAGGAGGAACTACTTCACTCAGAGGGTGGTAGGTCCATGGAATATGCTGCCCCAAAAGCTGTAGAAGCTACATCATTACATAAATTTAAAACAGAAATAGACAGTTTCCTCAAAGTAAAGGGAATTAAGGGTTATGGGGAGCGGGCAGGAATTTGGACATGAGTCTAGGTTCGGATCGGTCATGGCCCTGTGGGTAGCGGAGCGGGCCCAGGGGCCGTGTAGCCTGATCCTGCTCCTACTTCGTGTGTCTAATTCTGTTAGATTCAGGAGATGGTTCTGTGATAGTGGATTGGCGGTTAGGATCAGGTCAGCCATGATCTTATTGAATGGCGGAGCAGGCTCGAGGGGCCGATTGGCCTACTCCTGCTCCTATTTCTTATGTTCTTATGTTCTTAAGCACAAACCTGGGAGGAATACTGTGAAGTGTTGGGTTATTTTTTCGAAGCAAATGAAATAAATGATGCCGGAAAAAGGAAAGGCATTTTGCTTAGTTCAGTGGGAAGCCAGACCTACAGTTTGATGAGGAATCTGCTCAGTCCTGAAAAGCCTGGAGACAAATCATTTGTTGAATTAGTGGCTTTGCTAAAAGAACATTTCAACCCTAAGCCTAGTGAAATTGTACAGCGGTTCAAGTTTAATTCAAGGAACAGGAAAGAGGAAGAGAGCGTAATGGACTATGTAGTGGTGTTGCGTAAATTAGCACAAGATTGCAATTATGGGAACAACCTGAAGGAAATGCTGAGAGATAGGCTAGTTTGCGGAATTATGGATGACCGAATGCAGCGTAGATTATTATCCGAGACTGGGCTTACTTATGAAAAAGCATTGGAACTTGCTCAAGCCATAGAGACAGCGAACCGAGATGTAAAAGAAATACAGGGTTCAGACAGGGCTAATGCTATGCAAGTTGCAGGTCAGGTTGTTGTGCACAAGTTGAACATGTGTCAGAAGCCACAACGTGAGCATGTGAAGGCATGTTATAGATGCAAGGGCGATCACCTGGCGAGTGAATGCCGGTTTCTGGAGGAAAAGTGCTACAGGTGTGGGAAACAAGAACACATAAAATGAGCTTGCAGGGCGAAATCACCTGTGGAGGAATCCAAACCAAAAGGGGGAGGACAGCAAAACCAAGGGAGAGAAGTGAAAAAACATGGAGCACACCACATCAGCGGGGAAGCTGAGGAAAAAGAGGACATGTTCATAATGTATAGCGTGTTAGAGAACATTCCAAAAGTGGCTCCTATCACATTGCAACTGACAGTAAATGACTCTAAGGTGATCTTTGAAGTGGATACAGGGTGCGGTGTGACCATAATGAACAAGGCAGAGTACTCAAAATTGTGGAACCGTGCAAAAGTTCCAGAGTTAAAGCCTTGCTCCCTGCATCTTAAAACATATACAGGTGAACGAGTAGCGACATTAGGTACAGCTAATGTAACTGTGCAACAGAGGAAGACAGTGGAACAGCTACCTGTAGCTATAGTATCGGATACCGGACCAAACCTGTTAGGTCGGGGCTGGATAAAAGAACTTAAATTAGACTGGGGAGCAGTAAATCAAATAGATGCGGGCAAACAGTTGACTTTGCAAGAAGTGTTAAGTGAACATGAGAATGTGTTCAAGGAGGAACTTGGCACATTTAATGGCCCCCCAGCTAAGATTTATGTAGACAAGGAGGCACCGCCAAGGTTTTTTAAACAACGACCTGTGCCTTATGCCATGAAGCCAAAGGTAGAGGCTGAGCTTGACCGTCTATTGAGAGAGAACGTACTGGAGCCAGTGAAATGTTCGGAATGGGAAGCTCCCATAGTACCTGTTTTGAAACCGGACAATTCGGTAAGACTCTGTGGAGATTATAAATTGACAGTCAATCGGGTGTCCAAACTAGAGCAGTATCCGATTCCCAAAACAAAGGATCTCTTTGCAAACCTGGCTGGAGGGAAGAAATTCACAAAGTTGGATATGAGTCATGCCTACTTGCAGATTACACTGGATGATGAATCAAAGAAGTATGTTACCATAAATACACACAAGGGCTTGTTTACATATAACCGCTTACCATTTGGTGTCTCATCTAGTCCAGCTATCTTCCAGAGGACAATCGAAGGTGTACTGCAAGGGATTCCACATGTTTCCATCTATCTGGATGACATTCTGGTGACGAGAAGAACCGACCAGGAGCATCTGAGCACTCTGAGAGGTATTGCAGAGATAAGAGAGGGCAGGGTTCCGGCTCAAGAGGAGTAAGTGCACTTTCCTGGGGAATGAGACAGTGTTCCTGGGACACAGAGTGGACACCACCGGGCTCCATCCACTCAAGGAGAAGGTACAAGCACTGCAGGACGCCCCTGCTCCTACAAATGTGGCTGAGTTCAAAGCTTACCTGGGACTGCTGAACTATTGGCCCAGAAATTCATGTTGGGGGCTTCCCGCGGGTGCAAGCCCCCGACCTACACTTACCTAGCGCGCCGGCAGTTGAGGCCTGGCCCTGCGTGGATTTCCTTTCTGTGGCCCGGTCCAGTTCCCGGCGCACTGTGCTTGTGTGATCCAGCGGCGTACTTAGTGCGATGCATCCGCTGGGATCACGTGAGCCACGGGCAACCAATCGGAGGAGGGAAAAGCCCATTCATGAGATTGAAAGAAAGAACTGTCAAACTTATGAAAACTTCGGGCGCCCAAAACAGTACTTAACCTTAAAATAAATTTGAAAAAAAATCACACTATTTAAATAAACTATAAATAACATTAAATAACTATTTCAAACAATAATTTAAATTTTTGAAAAAAATAATTTTATAAAAAAAGGGGCTAAAAATACACTTACCTTACTTTAAAGTATTTAAAAATAATAAACCTGTGGAAAAAATGTTCTAATTTTAATTAATTGACCACTTACCTTTTAAAATGAAGTCCTTACGCCTGGTTTTTAAATGTGTAAAAAGCAGAGGCCTTCACGCACGGAAAAACCTGTAAAAAAAAAGGAAGTTCAACGCGCACGCGCAGATTCCCGCGCGCACACGTTCCACCTCTGAACCCCTTCGTTCAGAGGATCGGAAATGCCGGTTTCCCGCGCATGCGTAGTGCATGCAAGAAACCGGCACTTCCATCAGGTCCATGCGTGAGTACTCCGTGCTTACTCACGCGTTGGGACCCGAATTTCTGGGCCAATATAACAGGTTTTTACCAAACTTGTCAACTGTGTTAGCACCTCTTCACAAACTACTGCACAAGGAGACACAGTGGCAGTGGGGAGAGGAGCAGGGGGTTTCATTTGAACAGTCCAAGAAACTGACGCTGTCGTCGGATGTGCTGGTTCACTACAATGCAGAGAAAGACATCATTCTCTCTTGTGATGCGTCACCTTACGGGGTGGGGGCAGTTCTTTCACACTGCATGGAAGATGGAACGGAAAGACCAATAGGGTTTATGTCCCGAACTCTAACACCAGCGGAAAAAAACTATTCCCAATTAGACAAAGAGGGGTTAGCAGTAATGTTTGGGTTACAGAGGTTCCACAAGTACATATATGACAGGAAGTTCACCATATGCACTGACCATAAACCTCTTCTCTCTCTTTTCAATGAAATTAAAGCAGTTCCACAGATGGTGTCACCCCGGATCCAGAGGTGGGCAGTGACGTTGAGGGCATATGAGTATGTCATCGTCTACAAGGCGGGCAAGTACCATGGGAACGCAGATGCCTTGAGCCGTCTTCCACTGCCAGGCACACCTATCCTTGCAGCTCCAGAGGACAGAGTGTTGATGTTGGAGGACACTGACACAGCACTTCTGACTGCAGAGCAAGTAAGAACATGGACAGGTAAAGATCCAGTACTGTCTAGAGTTTGAGAATATGTGGTGAGGGGATGGCCACAGCATCCGGAAGGGGCTGACTTCACACCCTACAGTGTCAGGAAAACAGAGCTGAGTGTGCAGGATGGTTGCGTGTTGTGGAGAGCACAAGTGATTATTCCACAGCCAGCACGACAGTCTATCCTAGAGCAACTACATCAGTGTCATCCTGGGGTCTCGCGTATGAAAGCCTTGGCTAGGAGTTACTTGTGGTGGCCAAAGCTAGATGAGGAGATAGAAAATCTAGTCAAGACATGCAGCACTTGTCAGGAACACCGGAAGGCACCAGCAGCGGCTCCTCTCCACCCCTGGGAGTGGCCGGATAAACCATGGAGAAGATTGCACTTAGATTATGCGAGTCCATTCATGGGGAAGATGTTCCTCATAATCATTGATGCACATTCCAAATGGATGGATGTTTATCCTGTAAATTTTGCTTCCGCCACTACTACTATAGACTGCCTGCGTCGGAGCTTCAGTAATCAACGGCTGCCGGAGATCGTGGTGAGTGACAATGCCACTTGTTTTGTGAGTACAGAGACAAAAGAGTTCTTGAGAAAAAATGGCATCATACAGGTGACCTCGGCTCCATATCATCCGTCCTCAAATGGACTTGCGGAGAGAGCCATACAAACATTTAAGGAGATGATGAAAAAAAGTGCAGAAGGGCGTTTAGCAGCCAAAGTGTCACGGGTTCTGTTCAGCTACAGAATAACACCTCAATCCACCACAGGACTCTCTCCTGCTGAGATGTTATTAGGTCGCAGACTACGCTCCACTCTTGACCTTGTCCACCCAGACCTAAAAAGGGAAATGGAAAACAGACAAAACAAACAAAAAGAGAACCATGACAAAAGAACAAAGAGCCGAAGTTTTGGAGAAGGAGATGCGATCCTTACCAGGAATTTCAGTTATAGACCAAAGTGGATTCCTGGCTTCATAGACTCAATGACAGGTCCAGTATCATACAAGGTCATGTTGGGAGATGGTAGGGTAGTATGCAGACATGTAGATCAGATACTTCCCAGACAAGGGGAAATTGAAATGAAGGTTCCAGATGCAATGACTGAAGACAGGGTTGCCCCCAGTTATCCAAGTGCATCTGTGGTGCCACCACCAGGGACAGAGATAATTCCACAGGAACTTATCCGTCAAGAGGAAACCATCGTTGCAGAGTCAGATACTCTGAGCACTGCTCAGGCGCAGCTGGTGGCTTCACCAGAAACAAGCAGGGACTTTACTGTTAGACGTTCACAAAGATCTCGCAAGCCACCAGAGAGATCGATACTGAACTGTTAGATTTGTCAAGTATGGAACATGATGAATGGAGACTCCTTATGTGACCCTCAGGAATGGTTGTTTGTTAAGAAATTCATACTGAAATCTTAAGGGCGGAGGGATATAGTAATCTGGGATGTTATGATTAAGGTTATCCACCAGGTGGTGCTGTAGCCAATGCTGCTACTAAGGTCAGAGGTTTGCTTCCTGTTAAGGTCAGAGGTTTGCTTCCTGTCAAGGTCAGCAAAGGTGGAATGCCAGGTTGCAGGCATGATGTTTGTTACTCTGTTTGTTTAATAAAATACTCGTACTAGTTCCAAGATATCGCCTCTTCGAGTTCTTGTTCCACTACATGGATTTATCACAGTTCCCATGGATTGGAGGGTAGCTAATGTAACTCCACTATTTTAAAAAGGTGGTAGAGAGAAAATGGGGAAATATAAGCCTGACATCGGTAGTGGGGAAAATGCTAGAGTCCATTATAAAAGATGTAATAGCAGAGCACTTGGGAAACAGTGACAGGATCGGACAAAGTCAACATGGATTTACAAAAGGTAAATCATGCTTGACTAATCTACTGGAATATTTTGAGGATGTAACTGGTAGAATAGATAAGGGAGAACCAGTGGATGTGGTGTATTTGGACTTTCAGAAGGCTTTCGATAAGGTCCCGCATAAGAGATTAGCATGTAAATTTAAAGCACATGGGATTGGGGGTAAGGTACTGACTTGGATAGAGAACTGGTTGGCAGGCAGGAAGCAAAGAGTTGGAATAAACGGGACTTTTTCCGAGTGGCAGGCAGTGACTAGTGGGGTACCGCAGGGATCGGTGCTAGGATCTCAGCTTTTCACAATATATATTAATGATCTAGACAAGGGAACTAGATGTAATATCTCCAAGTTTGCAGACAACACAAAGCTGGGTGGGCATGTGTGCTGAGAGGAGGATGCCGAGAAACTGCAGCATGGCAGATGCAGTATAATGTGGATAAATGTGACGTTATCCACTTTGGTGGCAAAAACAGGAAGGCAGATTATTACCTGAATGGCAATAGATTGGGAGAAGGGGAAGTGCAACGAGACCTGGGTGTCCTTGTGCACCATACGCTGAAGGAAAGCATGCAGGTGCAGCAGGCGGTTAAGAAGGCAAATGGTATGTTGTCCTTCATAGCAAGAGGATTCGAGTACAGGAGCATGGTTGTCTTGCTGCAGTTGTACAGCGCCTTGGTGAGACCACACTATTAAATCCGTGTGTTAATGGAGACACGGAATGCAGGAGTTGGTTTAACAAGTCTTTACTGAATGGAGACAATCTGCAAACTGAAACTACAGAAGCCTGCCAGGGCCTTTTATACAGGGATGGTCACTGCCGGTACTGCAGTCTGAGACCAGTTATTCCCTTAAAGGGATATACAAAACAATTCCTCCCCTTTTAGATAAACAGTACATAACATTCATTTAACAACTAAATAATAACTACAATTACAATTACGGTTGCTAGATACATTAGTTGAAGTTAAGCAATTATAAGTTCAGTCTTTGAGGAGGCTTCCTGATTCTGTCTGGATAACGCCTCTTTGGGACATCAGGTTCTTCTGGCAAGGTTGAGTCGGGATCAATGTCGTTGTTTGGTTCGTCTGCTTCCAATATCACCGATTCTGCAGTAGATGCAATTGGTACTTCGGTTTCATCGCCAGGTGTATCAGATCGTGGTGTGGAGTTGAGGTTTTCCAGTGACTCTAGAATCTGGTCAGCATGGCGTCTTACAATGCTTTCTCCAACATCCACGGTATACATTAGAGGTCCTTGCCGTGTACAGATCGTTCCTGGCTGCCATTTCTCTGTGCGGTAGTCCCGGGCCAAAACTGGTTGACCTATCTTAAAACTCCTGGTCGGCCTGTCATTCATATTCTGAAACTACCTGTTCTCCACATCTCTTCTGACGTTTGGCTTAACCAAATCCAAGCGGCATCGTAGTCTTCGATTGAAGAACATCATGGCTGGAGTTTGGTTGGTAACCGCATGTGTCGCATTCCGGTAGGCAAACAAGAAGTTATCCACCTTGTGTTGTAGGGGTATATCTTCATTACACATTGCCTTGATAGCCTTCTTGAATGTTTGAACGAACCTCTTGGCCAATCCATTAGTGGCTGGATGATATGGGGCGGATGTGTAATGCTTAACACCATTGTTCTTTAAGAACCTCCGGAACTCTTCAGACACAAACTGTGGTCCATTGTCAGAGCAAATCTGTTCAGGCAGCCCATTCCTGGCGAATATGGTTCGTAAGACTGTGATAGTTTTTTCTGTGGTGCTTGAGGACATTTTTATTACCCCTGGCCACTTTGAATGTGCATCCACCGCAATTAAAAACATCGAGTCCATAAAGGGATCAGCAAAATCAATGTGCAACCTTTGCCATGGAGATGAGGGCCACTCCCATGGATGTAGAGGGGCTTGTGGTGGGGCGTTTTGGATCTTCTGGCATCCTGTACAGCTCTTGGTCATCTCTTCGATTTCTCTATCGATTCCCGGCCACCACACAAACGTTCTGGCTAAGTTCTTCATTTTTACCCCTCCCAGATGACCCTCATGAAGCTCATTGAGCACTCTATCCTTCAATTTGGGTGGAATTACTACTCTGGATCCACACATCAAGGTTCCTCTGCACACTTACAGCTGTTCTCTTCTCGGCGAGAATGCTGGCAGCAGTGGTTCGCCATGTGCTGGCCATCCCTTCACCGTTAAATCATAAACCCAGGAGAGTGTCGGGTCATTTCGTGTTTCCTTTTCTATGTTTGCATTCGTCACAGGGAGACATTCGACAATAGTCGAGTGGAATAACTCCACTGGATCCACTGCCAGTTCTTCTTCCACCATCGGCAATGGTAGGCGCGACAATCCATCAGCATTCCCATGCTGTTTAGTTCCTTTGTACTCGATGTCATATTGGTGTGCCCCTAGGAAAAGGGACCACCTCTGTAGCCGTTGTGCCGTCATTATCGGTACGCCCTTCTGAGGGTTGAAAATGGAGACGAGAGTTTGATGATCAGTTAGTAGAGTAAATTTCTGACCGTGCAGGTAGTGATTGAACTTCTTCACCCCCCACACCAGGCTGAGGGCCTCTCTGTCAATCTGGGCATAGTTACGCTCGGCTGAAGTTAACGAGTGTGACGCAAAAGCTATCGGCCTCTCAGAACCATCAAGAAATTTATGTGACAGTACCGCCCCAATGCCGTAGGGAGACGCATCACACGCCAGTCTTATCTGTAGTGATGGGTTGTAGTGAGCCAATACTTCTCTTGAAGTGATTAGGTCCTTACTCTTCTGAAAGGCCCGCTTACATTCATCGCTCCATTTCCATGCTACTCCCGTTTGTAGTAGGGCGTTCAGTGGGTGCAGAATTGTGGACAAATTCGGCAAAAACTTATGGTAGTAATTCACCAATCCGAGGAATGACCTCAGTTGTGACACATTTTCAGGCGCTGGAGCCTTAACTACCGCTTCAATTTTGTCAGGGGACTTATGCAACCCCTCTTCATCAATCACGTGGCCACAATACGATATCTGTTTCTTAAAAAACTCACACTTGGGGCGATTAGCTCGTAGCCCATGTTCACGTAGTCTAGTGAGCACCTGCTCTAGGTTGGCAAGGTGTTCACTGCCATCTTCACCTGTCACTAGGATGTCGTCCAAGTAACACTGAGTCCTCGGAATCCCTTGCAGGACTTGTTCCATCGCTCTTTGCCATATCGCCGGAGCTGATGCTACTCCGAATACCAGTCAATTATACTGGTAAAGACCTTTGTGAGTGTTTATCGTGAGATACTTCCTAGAGGATTCTTCAACCTCCATCTGCAAATATGCTTGCGCTAGGTCAATTTTTGTAAAACGCTTCCCTCCAGATAGTGAGGCGAAGATATCTTCTATCCTTGGAGTCCCCACAGATGCGAACCTTCCTTGGCTCCTCAGACTTATTGTTTAACATTATCTTCATGACAGGAACGATGGGTGTTGCCCACTCGCTCCAGTCTATCTTAGATAACACGCCTGCATTCTCCAGATTCTCCAGCTCTGCCTCGACGGCTGGGTGAATTGCATATGGTACCGGTCTTGCTTTGAAAAACTTGGGAATTGCATTCTCCTTTATTTTTATCGAGGCGGTTACGCCTTTAAGAGTGCCCAGTTCTTGTTGAAATACCTCTTTGGCGTCAGCTAAGATTGTTGACAATCGTCCAGGAGTGACGTCGTCATCCTTTTTACCAGCCACCATCAGTGCCTGAATGGAGTGCCAGTCTAAACTTATCTTTCTGATCCATTCACGTCCCAATAACGGTGGTCCACCATCTTGCAGAATGTAGAGATACAATTTCCGTATTTTCTTGCCGTTGTATTCGACAGGCACCCTTATTTTTCCTCTGGGGTATACTTTTTGCCCCGTATACGTCCTCAAGACAATGGATGTCTCTCTCAAGGGTATGTGTGAGAATAGCCGCTCGTAGTCTCGTCGATTCATGACGGTTAGAGCTGATCCTGTATCCAATTCCATTTTGACTTGAGACCCTGCTATCGTGAGGGTGACCCAAATGGTTTGGTGATCCTCTTTTGCGATTACGTTGTGAAGTTTGAGACAGCTTAGTCTCTTGTTCCCGGATTCACTATGCTCATCTGGTCTTCGGAACTACTGTCCGTCATCTTTTGTACTTTCCTGTACGGTTCCTTAGTAGCCTTTTTATTGTCGTTGGTCTTCTTCTCAGACCTGCAAACTCGTGCAATGTGTCCCATCTTTCCGCATTGCCTGCATATTTTGTCCTTGGACCAGCAGTCCTTCTGGTCATGGTTTGTTCTGCCGCAGCGATAACATTTTGCAAATCCCCGTGTCATTTCGTGGGTGCCGTATTCCTGTGGCATTTGTTGTATTTCTGCAGCTCCCCTTGCTGCTGCTTCATACGATACTGCCACGCTGAAAGCCTTATCTAGCATCAGCTCTTTCTCTGAGAGTAACCTCTTCTGGGTTCCTTCACTCAGGAGTCCACAGACAAATTTGTCCCGTAAGGTATCTGCCAGTCCTGCTCCGAACTGGCAGTGCTTTGATAGCTTGCGTAGTTCCGTAAGGTAATCAGCATTGCTCTCATTTTTATGCTGATTTCTCCTGTGGAATTTAAATCTTTCTGCTATCAGCAGCGGTGTAGGATTTAGGTGTCCCTGTAGGATAGCAACAATTTCGTTAAAGCTCTTTGCCTTCGGTTTGGCTGGAGTAATCAGGTCCCGCAATAGGCCGTACGTTCTTGCGCCCATTAAATTTAGCAATACCGATGCCTTTTTCTGCTCGGCTATTTTGTTTGCCTCGCAATAGACCTCGACTCTTTCCACATACATGGTCCAGTCTTCTATTGCATTATCGAAGGCAGTGATAGCGCCAGTCTTTGGCATCTTGAAAACCTAAGATGGCATCTCCCGTGCTTTTCCTTCGTCCCCGATGGATCAAAATGGAGCCTCCCGCGTTTTTCCTTCTTCCCCGCCGAGTTAAGATGGCGCCTCCCGCACTTTCCCGCCGCTGCCGCTGCTTTCAACGCCGCTCTCCGCGGTATTTTTATTTTTAACCGTTCCCGTCGTGGAGCCGTCCCTCTGGGACACTTCCCTCCCTCTTCTTAGGTCCGAACGCTGCCCGGCTGCGAAGCACCGGCCGCGCCCTGTGTGCTCCACCCTCTCTTTCTCTCTTTACTTCCCGACTCGCTGCCCGGCCCCGTTGCAGAGCCATCCAATCGAGCTCTAGCCCGCCGCAGCCCAGGAAGGATCAGTGCACTACCTGCCACCAGCCCGATTAGCTGGGAAACCACAGACTGGGGAACCAAGCCTGGCTCTTGACAGTCTCCCCTGCAAGTTTTCAATCCGATGATTTGGAGGGCGGTTGCCCACGGTCGACGCCCGTTTCTCGAGTTTCTTTGGATTATTTTTTTTTCTTTTCTGGCTTCGACCTTCAATAACGTCATCTGAGGTGCTGCCAAGTTGCAGGTAAGTTCGTTTCTTACTCGTCGCCAGTATTAAATCTGTGTGTTAATGGAGACACGGAATGCAGGAGTTGGTTTAACAAGTCTTTACTGAATAGAGACAATCTGGAAACTGAAACTACAGAAGCCTGCCAGGGCCTTTTATACAGGGATGGTCACTGCCGGTACTGCAGTCTGAGACCAGTTATTCCATTAAAGGGACATACACAACACACACCTAGGCCTAGAAATTGGGTTGGGGCGCCAAAGTGGCGCAAAAGTCTCCTGAGCGCAGGAATTAGCGCAGCGATCGGAGTAATACCGATCGCCAGAAATTCAGTTTCAGTGCCGCTCGAGGGACACGGGGCGAGGCTCGAGGCGCTCCGCGTCCCTCTTAGGGTGCTGAAACTGATTATCGCAGCGCAACGTGCCGCAGCGCCACACGCTGCGGCATGGCACGCTGCGGTACTGCAGGCCTTCCTCCCACTGTTAAGGGGGAGGCGCCTGCAACAGTGCGATCCCCGCTCGCGAGTGCCGGCAAATGAGCGGCCGCCCCGCACCTCCACCTTAACTTGTGCCGCTGCCGGCACAGTAAGGCCCCGTGAACCGGGCGCGGGTAGCGAACGGCACAACTGTGGCGTTCGCTACCAAATATCGTGAACGGGGCACGAATGGGGCGCTGCGCACACCGATGACGTCATCGGTGGTGGCGCAGCGCAAATGCCTAACGCCACCATTAGCGCCCCTACTGAATATCGCGGGAGACGCAGCCAGTGGCGCTACAGCCACTGACTACCTCTTTAGGCGCTAACAGGTGGCGTTACTCACCCAATTTCTCCCCCCTTGAGTATTGTGTGCAGTTTTGGTTGCCTTATCTGAGGAAGGAGGTTCTTGCCATGGAAGGAGTGCAGCGAAGATTCACCAGACTGATACCTGGGATGGCAGGAATGACGTATGAGGAGAGATTGGGTCGATTGGGCTTATATTCGCTGGAGTTTAGAAGAATGAGAGGAGATCTCATTGAAACTTATAAAATTCTAACAGGACTAGACAGACTAGATGTAGGTAGGATGTTCCCAATGGCAGGGGAGTCCAGAACCAGGGGTCACAGTCTAAAGATAAGGGGTAACCTATTTAGGACAGAGATGAGGAGGAATTTCTTCACACAGAGAATGGTGAACCTGTGGAATTCTCTACCACAAAAGGCAGTTGAGGCCAATTCATTAAATATAGTCAAGAAGGAGTTAGATATATTTCTTAAGGCTAAAGTGATCAAGGGATATGGGGAGAAAGCAGGGACAGGTTACTGAATTTGGATGATCAGCCATGATCTCATTAAATGGCGGAGCAGGCTCGAGGGGTCGAATGGCCTACTCCTGCTCCTATCTTCTATGTTTCTATGTAATTTTATACTCGCCGCAGAATACTCAGCCTATGACCTGCTCTTGTAGCCACAGTATTTATGTGGCTTGTCCAGTTAAGTCTCTGGTCAATGGTGACCCCCAGGATGTTGATGGTGGGGATTCGGTGATGGTAATGTCAATGAATGTCAAGGGGTGGTAGTTAGACTCTTTCTTGTTGGAGATAGTCGTTGCCTGGCACTTGTGTGGCGCGAATGTTACTTGCCACTTATCAGCCCAAGCCAGAATGTCGCCTAGGTCTTGCTGCACGCAGGCTTGGACTGCATTATTATCTGAGGATTTGCGATTGGAACTGAACACTGTGCAATCATCAGTAAACAGCTCCACATCTGAACTTATGGTGGAGGGAAGGTTATTGATGAAGCAGCAGAAAATGGTTTGGCCTAGGACTCTGCCCTGAGGAACTCCTGCAGCAATGTCCTGGGGCTGAGACGATTGGCCTCCAACAACCACAACTATCTTCTTTTGTGCTAGGTATGACTCCAGCCAGTGAAGAGTTTTCCCCCTGATTCCCATTGACTTCAATCTTACTAGGGCTCCTTGATGCCACACTCGGTCAAATGCTGCCTTGATGCCAAGGGCAGTCACTCTCACCTCACCTCTGAAATTCAGCTCTTTTGTCCATGTTTGGACCAAGGCTGTAATGAGGTTGGGAGCCGAGTGGTCCTGGCCGTACCCAAACTGAACATCGGTGAGCAGGTTATTGGTGAGTAAGTGCCACTTGATAGCACTATCGATGACACCTTCCTCGCACTTTGCTGATGATTGAGAGTCGATTGATGGGGCACAAATTGGCCGGATTGGATTTGTCCTGCTTTTTGTGGACAGCACGTACCTGGGCAGTTTTCCACATTGTCGGATAGATGCCAGTGTTGTAGCTGCACTGGAACAGCTTGGCTAGAGGCACAGCTAGTTCTGGAGCACAAGTCTTCTGCACGACAGCTGGGACGTTGTCAGGGCCCACAGCCTTTGCTGTATCCAGTGTGGATATCACGTGGAGTGAATCGAATTGGCTGAAGACTGGCTTCTGTGATGGTGGGGAACTCAGGAGGAGGCCGGATAAGCTGTCATGTTCTCTCCCTGCCCCCAGATTAATAGATTGGCACTCAGTGTTTCAGCGGACATGAAGAATGGTAATTTCAACAATATATTGAAGAACTGCTGGCACCTGTGTATCCATAGCATGTTATGTACCCAAGCAGATAATCTAATCATGCTTCTCCATTACAAAAGCACAGCTGACAGCAAACGCACAGTCATGTTTCCCACTTTGGGCTGATTCATAAATATAAATGATCCAACCTACCTTGATCTAGCAGTAGAGCATACTCATTATTTTGTGGATCTGCTGTTGGAATTGTGACTTACTCCTCGGGCCAACACTGAGCTGGTTCCATGCATAAGTATTTGTACATGGTGTTGCAACATAACATGATATTGTGCGCCCACTGGCACATGGGACAGGATGAGCAGTAGATTCCTAGGCTCGGCCATTTGTACAATTGCGTAGCCTGCACAACTGACACAACTTTCCCAGAACCATTCCTGAACCAGTCCCTGATGGATTCACATGGAAATCAGAACAAGACAGGAATTTAAATATGGGACTGCGGCACATGGAGTCACTCTTCTGAGAGTGAAAGAAAGAAAGGAAAATGAAACAGGCCTTTATCTACCTTCTACCTCAGTGCCATACCTACATCTCAGTATTCATCTGTTCAGTAAATATATTTCCCTGTTATTATTTCTCTTCTCTAAATAATGCGCTGGGGATTTCCTTGGAACTGCTCCCATACCACCGGCTAATCTGTGCCAGAAATGTTGCAGAAACCCTGCTTACGCACGTAAACAGGATTTTCACCGCATTTCTGGCAATGTTTCGGCGGCAGAGTGGGAGCAACTCTGAGTAAATTCCCGACCCTGATATGTAGCATCAGGAGCTCGTCTGAACAGTATCTTGCAGGCCCCATAAATTCTATTAACCTTAGGGTAAGATTTCCTTTGTGCACTCTATGTACTAAAATTGTAAACCTGTTCTTTACAGATGGGTTTACAATTGCATTACATATAGCACATAGAGGAAATATTACCCCTACATAGTGAAAAAACATCAGATGTTTTCAGTTGATGTTATGTGGTGTGTGTGTGTGTATAATACACTCAAAGCAAACATATTTAAGGAAACTTTTGACATAAATGTTTTGTGTGAAGGGAGAGCTTCTCTAGTACATAATCTTTGTTTTGTGTTAATGTAGCATTTCTCAGTACACAGTGAAGTGTGACATGTTACAACCAGGGCATTGAGTAACTTCGAGCAAGTTCTCAGTAAATGGAGGTTCGGCTGGATCAATTAGACATGATTTTTTTCTTTCCATTCAAATTAGGAATGGATGCTGACCTCATGTCAAATCATTTTATTTTGCCAGTTTCCCATTACTTTTGCTGCTTCTACTAACAGTTTAGAGCTTTTTAAACATTTCAGCCATCGTAAACTGAATATTTATAGAAACAGATGTCTACAGTCTAAACAGTGCTTTGAGAGGAGCAGTTTTGAAATGGGTTATGTGTCATTGCTTCTTATTTTTAGGTAATCTGTTATATTGAATATTAACATATTATTACTGATAAGCAAATTAAAGTTTATATTTTCTCATTTGTAAATATGAACCAGGAAGTTCTCCTGATGGATCAGTTGGTCACTGCATTACCTGATCCATTCGCTCCGCCAACCTCTCCTCTGTATCACCGCCTTCTCCTGACTCCACTCCTCCCTGTTCCAACATAGTCATTACATTTTCTTGAATAGCTTCTCCCCCTGTACCCACATAGTCACCGCTGGCATGCTGCAATATTCTATCCTTAACCTTGGTGACATCATCTGTAAGCATGAGGTCAGCTTCCACATGTATGCTGATGTGACAAATGTTATGGTAATAACTGGTTGCTTTTATTTCCAGACCCTCTAGAACAGGGGTGTCAAACTCAATTTATATGGTGGGTCCGAACTGACATTCTGGCACTTGACATGGGCCATATTCAGCAAAAGTCATTTGGGCACAGTGGGGTAGAAATTGGTATGCGTTTTACCCTTTTTTGCACACAAAATGGCCTGTTCTGGAGCACAAGTGGCCACTATGTATATCAATTTCTGGGCTCGAGGTCCTGCACCTAATTTGTTCCAGCGGCATGGTTGCCAGCATATTGGTCCTTACTGTTTTTAGATGGCTGCCTCAAATCAGCGTTGGATCAATTTAAATACACAAAGAAGGGTTCTGCGCCCGTTTCAGGACCATTCTGCAAAATGTGTGAAAAACTCAGTGGAGCATGCTCAGTGCAGAATAATTTTTCCAGTTCTACAGCGGCCTAAACAGTGGTCCTTAAAGTGATTGCTGGAGGCTGATGAAGAAATTGTAGGGAAAGGTTTTTTTTACTTCCCAGTCTGTGGAGCTGGGATGAGGAGCAGTGTTTCTCCCAACTCCATAGCACTACTGTGGTCCGCTGCCGGCCCGAACTTGGCCTGCCTGCATTTTCCTCCCCACCCAACGCCCCACCCCCCAACCCCATCTGCATTTTCCCCCTCCCCCTTTTTACTGGCAATGCAGCAGGCCCAAATTTGATGTCCAACATCGGGCAAGCTGCCCCATAAGATGCGACAGGCGGCAGTAGCTCACTATTATTAAAATGAGGTCTGAGGCCCAATTTCTGATGAACCTCGGGCGCCGGCTTTAATTTCCACCCTACTATTTCTGCAGGTTTCAGCACGCAGTTCTTCAAAGATTCTCCCTCAGAAAATGGTATCGATGACACAGCTGTTCCATGAGTTATCACGTCTTAACAGTAGCATCACTTATGCAGCAACCATCACTAAACATTGATTGCTGCTTTTTAATTGACGATGCTAATTCGGAAAATTTATCTTTATGTAACTTTCTTGTGTACGTAGCATATTTCTCACCATGGTTTGCTGCATAGTGTCTTAGAATGTTGTATTCTTCCACCAAAGTTACCTGTTGCGTACAAATCAAGCACGTGGGCTTGCCAATCCAGAAAGAAATAGGAAACGATTGTGTTCTGGGTTACAAACTGCACAGTTTAAGAGAGGGAGTACAAAAGTTACAGCGAAGATTGTTATCAGAGCTTAAAAGACAGTTATCTTTGCTTTTGAAAAAGCTAGATTTTCTTTTGTAACAAAGGCACTGAAGCTGGTAGCAATTGTTTTTCTCAAGTGAGTCGGTTAGCATGTGTTCGGCTGAGGCAAAATAACGACTTGATTTTTAAATTATAACATCGAATTGTTAGATTTATCATCACCATTAGTAAATTAACCAGTGGAAAGAAAAGCATATCAATGGACTTAGGCATGGACACATTTCCCTCTCTGAGATTTATGGATTTGTATCATTAAAATCCCCCTCCAATTTAATCATTCAGCTGTTCCCCTTTGTCAGACCCCACACCACAGTCATGAAGTCATAATAATTCTGTAGTTGTAACAAAATCACTGATAGATCAACATTTTTCTTTTAAACTACAGAGTGCAACTCCAGCATTCTGTATATTTATTATTCGTTGTGGTTTCTCCTTCCATCTCTCTCCCTCCATGGAATCTGTTTCAAAGAGCGGGCTTATTAGGTTACTAGGCCCAAGTTTACTTTAGGTCAGCCTGTTCTGGAAGGTCTTATTTTACAAACTCATGTTTTCCTTATCTTACTCTGCCACTACTCTGAAATAATGTACAATACCTTGCTACTTTACTGTACTGTGGGATCCAGATTTGTATCAACTAGGCCAAAAACAGTTTACAACTGGGCGTAACAAACCAACAACCCAGAACCAGGGCTAATTTGATTTTCTAAGCAGGCTACGCAGGATTGACGTTCACAGGAGATAAAAACCAAATCCATTCATCACACTATATATTTGAAAAAGATATTCAATCCATCTCGCTTTTGTTCCAAACATTTAAAAACAACAGAAAAAATGGAGGAGTGAGAGGCTCTTCAAAAAATGATTACAAATATGTCACTCAAAAATAACTTAGAATGATAATCCCTGTGCCAGGACAGCAGATTCCCCCTTCAAATCTCATTTTTTAGCTGTTCCCTTTGTTGCTGCAAGGAGCCAACAGGTGAGATGGGGGTGCCAGGGGTGGGGTTATTTGTGGGATTTTTTTGTCACCCTCAGAGAGGAGTCGAGGGAATGGGGCTACAACTGTGCCATGTGCTAACCCCCTCCTCTCCCAGTCCAGCATGAACAGCGACTGTTGGAGCTTGCAATGTCAATTCAGGGCGTGCGACTCCCTGAGAATCCTCAGTCTCCATCCTCTTTTCCCCATTTGTCCACCAGTCGAAATAATCTTTCACTATTTACCCACAGTAAAGTCCCCAGGTTTCACACATCTTTACTGGTTGCTTCTCTCCCACTTAGCAGGATGAATTTTAATGGGGAGGACAGCTTGGGGGGGGGTGGTGGGGGGGGTTGGGGTGGGTGCTCGGATGCGGTCAGGAAATCTAGGAGAACGTGTTTCCCGCAGGCCCTGCCGAATTTAATGTCAGGGCCTGATTTGCATGGGAAGCCTCTACTTCTCACCCGCAGCCAGCCAGATTGAGAGGCTGGCTGGCTTCAGGCGGGTAGACCTGCGGCACTAGGTTGCAGAGAGGAGGGAGGGATCGCTTGGGGGGCTGGGGGGGCGGCTAAAGGAGCATGAGGTGGGCCAGGACCAGCACGAGGTGGGGGGATGGCCATTAAGGATGAGGGGGGGGTGAAGAGGCTCGGGGGCCGGGTGGCGGCTGGTGAAGGATTGGGGAGGGGGGAATGCTAGGAGGATCGAGTGCTAACTGGTGGCTGGCGAAGGATCAGGGGGAGTGCGAGGAGGATTGGGGGCCGGGAGGAGCACTAGGGTTGTGAGGAGGGGCTGTTGGTGCAAAGGGTTTTGGGAGTCAGGAGCAGCACGGGGGTGGAGGAAGTGCTGGTGGGGAGACCTCGTGGGGGTATCATAGGCCTGGGGGTGGATCGTAGGCCTGGGGGTGGGGGATCGTAGGCCTAGAGGGGTTGGACGGGATCAGCATGTGCGGTGGGGGGCGTGGAGGGGGGGTTGAGGGGATGGGTCGCTAAGGCCTCATTTTTATATTTACATAGACAACCCGCCTCCTGGCAGCAGATTGGCTGCCCGCCCCTCCATCCCAGCTCCATTAAAACTGGAAGTGGTCGGGTTAGAGGCGAGTTCTGGTTGGGATTCAGATTTTTAACACTTTAACTACCCACACGCCCCCGACCCACCCATTTTTTTAGGTTAAAATTCCCCCCCATCATATGGCTGCTGGTGCTGCTCGCAGCTCTGCCAGAAATGCTGTGCCCCACGCCCACCCCATTCCCCAGTCCTCTCTTCATCCCCCCACCTAATTTCCAACACCCCCCACCCAGTCCCCAGTTTCCCTCTCTCACAGCCCGAGTCCAATCTCCCGACCCCATTCCCCAGTCTCCTAATCTCCCTGAGCCCCCATCCCTGGCCCCCAATTCCTGTCACCCTCTCCCCTGCTCCACCTTTCTTTCCCCTCCACCAGCTTATCCAGTTTCCAGTCTCCCCTAAGCGGCTCTCTGTGCTGGATAGGGGGTGGGGCGGGGGGGGGGTGGCGGGTGGCGACATGGAGCTGCCGGTGGGGGGGGTGCGCGATATTTAAAAGGCGCAGTTTTCATAGTCTGTTAAAAGAAGTGCCCGGGAGATTCATGTCACATTGCAGGAGAGTTAGCAACCACGGCGAGCTCGATTAAACTATTCGCACCATACGTATGACACCCCCGATCTAGAATCATCCATCTAAGAATAACAAAAGCAATTTAAGAGAACTTTGGAGTGTATTTGCTACAATGTGCTTCCTCCCATCTGGGGGCCATCTCGTGTTCAGTTAACTATATGTAAGCACCATACACATCAACAGAAAATGCATTTTTGTTGAGTGGCCGGACTCCTGTAGGCAAGTGTGCATTTGTGAATGGTGAAACATAGAAGATAGGAGCAGGAGTAGGCCATTCGGCCCATTGAGCCTGCTCCGCCATTCAATGAGATCATGGCTGATCATCCAAATTCAGTACCCTGTCCCTGCCTTCTCTCCATATCCCTTGATCCCTTTAGCCTTAAGAAATATATCTAACTCGTCCAGCATCTCGTGAAGTGGTGCGCCGATAACAACCTGGCCCTTAACATCAAGAAAACCAAAGAAATCATTGTGGACTTCAGGACGTCTAAAGGCGGAAGTCACACCCCCATCCACATCAATGGGGCTGTGGTGGAAAGGGTGGACAGCTTTAAGTTCCTCGGAGTCCACATCACGGAAGACCTCTCCTGGTCCCTCAATACCTCCTGTCTGGTGAAGAAGGCCCAGCAGCGCCTATATTTCCTAAGGAGGCTGAAGGGATGTAACCTGTCACCCCTGATCCTCTCTAACTTTTACCGCTGCACAATAGAGAGCATCCTGACGAACTGTATCACAGTATGGTATGGCAGCTGTAGCTACTATGACCGGAAAGCCCTGCAGCGGGTAGTCAAAACGGCCCAACGCATTACCGGCACCCGGCTACTGACCATAGAGCACATATACCAGAAACGCTGTTTACGGAGGTCACGGTCCATCATCAAAGACCCTACCCACTCCAGCCACAGTCTGTTCGCCCTCCTGCCATCTGGGAGACGCTACAGATGCATTCGCACCCGTATGACCAGATTTAGGAACAGCTTCTTTCCCAGGGCTGTCATCCTACTGAACTCGACAAATAAACTCTAAAGCCTGCACATCTGCCAATGCAGTTTATTATGGTTATGTTTATGTTAATGTATTACAAGCCAAATGTATGTTGAATGTTTAAATGTCTTAATCTAAATGTACACTCTCGGGAGCCGCAAGCCTACATTTCGTTGTACTGCACTTGTGCACTAACAATGACAATAAAAGTTGATTTGATTTGATTTTGAATATATTTAATGAATTGGACTCTGCTGCCTTCTGTGGTAGAGAATTCCACAGGTTCACCACTCTTTGGGTGAAGAAATTCCTCCTCATCTCTGTCCTAAATGGCTTACCTCTTATCCTTAGACAGTGACTCCTGGTTCTGGAATCCCCAGCCATTGGGAACATCCTTCCTGCATCTAGTCTGTCTGGTCCTGTTAGAATATTATAAGTTTCAATGAGATCCACTCTCATTCTTCTAAACTCCAGCGAGTACAAGCCCAATTGACCCAATCTCTCCTCATATGTCATTCCTGCCATCCCAGGTATCAGTTTGGTGAATCTTCACTGCAGTCCCTCCATGGCGAAAACATCCTTCCTCAGATAAAGTGACCAAAACTGTACACAATACTCAAGGTGTGGTCTCACCAAGGCCCTGTACGACTGCAGCAAGACATCCATGCTCCTGTACTCGAATCCTCTCGCTATGAAGACCAGCATACCATGTGCCTTCTTAACCGCCTGCTGCACCTGCATGCTTAACTTCAGCGACTGGTGCACAAGGACACCCAGGTCTTGTTGCACTTCCCCTTCTCCCAATCTATTGCCATTCAGATAATTATCTCCCTTCCTGTTTTTAACACCAAAGTGGATAACCTCGCATTTATCCACGTTATATTGCATCTGCCATGCTTCTGCCCAATCACCCAACCTGTACAAATCATACTGGAGTTTCTTGGCATCCTCCTCACAGCTCACACGCCCACCCAGCTTTGTGTCATCTACAAACTTGGAGATATTACATCTAGTTCCCTCATCTAGATCATTAATATATATTGTGAATAGCTGGGGTCTTAGGACCGATCCCTGCGGTACCCCACTAGTCACTGCCCGCCACTCAGAAAAAGAGCCGTTTATTCCAACTCTTTGCTTTCTGTCTGCCAACCAGTTTTCTATCCAAGTCAATACCTTGCCCCCAATCCCATGTGCCTTAACTTTACACGCTACTCTCTTATGCGGGACCTTATCGAAAGCCTTCTGAAAGTCCAAATACACCACATCCACTGGTTCTCCCTGTAGTGTATGTACCTTGAAGAAGGAACTATATTCTGCAGCCCCTGTATACTGCAGTACCAGTAGTGACCACCCCTGTATATAAGCCTGTGCAGTAACTTTGTATAGTAGTTCCAGTCTCCATTCAGTAAACACCTGTTATAACCAACTTCTGCAGTCCGTGTCTCAATTATACACGGACGTTACATTGGCGACGAACAGATCCGAACTTACCAACAGTTCTGCACCACCTCACGGGGATCCATCCCTGAAGCAAAGTTTTTAGAGGTCGAGGCCAGAAGGAAGAAATCCAAAAAGAAAAAAAAACAAACAGAAGAAACGGGCGTCGACCGTGGGCAACCGCCCTCTGATTCATCGAATTCAAAGATTTGCAGGAGAGGTTGTTGAGAGCTGGGCTTGGTTCTCCAGTCTATGGTGTTCCAGCTAATCGGGCTGGTGGCAGGTAGTACACTGATCCTTCCTGGGCTGCGGCGGGTTAGAGCTCGATCGGGTGGCTTTTCAACGGGGCCGAGCAGCGTTGTCGGGACGAGGAGAGAGAGAGAGAGGGTGGAGCACACAGGGCGCGGCCGCTGCTACGAAGCCGGGCAGCGTGCAGACCGAGAAGAGGGAGGAAAGTGTCCCATAGGGTCTGCTCTGACGACGGGAACAGTAATTAAAATAAAAGAAATTAGAAGCGCAGAAAGCTGCGAGGAGCTGCAGCTTGCCACGGGGACCGCGGAGAGCGGCGTTGGCAGCAGCGCGGGGGGAAGTGCGCAAAGACCATAGGGCGTCGCCATCAAGGCATAAAAACGCCAGCAACAGCGCTGGCAGCAGCGGAAAAGACAGAAAGCGCGGGAGGCGCCATCTTAATCCAGCGGGGAAGAAGGCAAAGTGCGGGAGGCGCCATTTTGTTCAATCGGGGAAGAAGGCAAAGCGCGGGAGGTGCCATCTTAGATCTCCAAGATGCCGAAGACTGGCAATATCACTGCCTTCGATAATGCAATAGAAGACTGGACTACATATATGGAAAGAGTCGAAGTATATTGCAAGGCAAATGAAGTAGCCGATGAGAAAAAGGCATCGGTACTACTAAACTTAATGGGCGCAAGAACGTACGGCCTATTGCGGAACCTGATCACTCCAGTCAAACCGATGGAGAAGAGTTTTAATGAAATTGTTGATATCCTACAGGAACACCTAAATCCTACACTGCAGCTGATAGCAGAAAGATTTAAATTCCACAAGAGAAATCAGCATAAAGATGAGAGCAATGCTGATTACCTTATGGAACTACGCAAGCTATCAAAGCACTGCCAGTTCGGAGCAGGACTGGCAGATACGCTACGGGACAAATTTGTCTGTGGACTCCTGAGTGAAGGAACCCAGAAGAGGTTACTCTCAGAGAAAGAGCTGACGCTAGATAAGGCTTTCAGCGTGGCAGTATCGTATGAAGCAGCAGCAAGGGGAGCTGCGGAAATACAGCAAAAGCCACAGGAATACGGCACCCATGAAATGACACGGGGATTTGAAAAATGCTATCGCTGCGGCAGAACAACCCATGACCAGAAGGACTGCTGGTCCAAGGACAAAACATGCAGGCAATGCGGAAAGATGGGACACATTGCATGAGTTTGCAGGTCTGGGAAGAAGACTAACGACAACAAAAAGACTACTAAGGAAAAGTACAGGAAAGTACAAAAGATGATGGACAGTAGTTCTGAAGACCAGAAGAGCGATAGTGAATCCGGGAACAAGAGACTAAGCTGTCTCAAACTACACAACGTAATCACAAAAGAGGATCACCGAACCATTTGGGTCACCCTTACGATAACAGGGTCCCAAGTCAAAATGGAATTGGATACAGGATCAGCCCTGACCGTCATGAATCGACGAGACTACGAGCAGCTATTCTCACACATACCCTTGAAAGACACATCCATTGTCTTGAAGACATATACGGGGCAGAAAGTATACCCCAGAGGGAAAATAAGGGTGCCTGTCGAATACAACGGCAAGGAAATACAGAAATTGTATCTGTATATACTGCAAAATGGTGGACCACCATTATTGGGACGTGAATGGATCAGAAAGATAAGTTTAGACTGGCACTCCATTCAGGCACTGACGGTGGCTGGTTAAAAGGATGACGACGTCACACCTGGACGATTGTCAAAAATCTTAGCTAACGCCAAAGAGGTATTTCAACAAGAACTGGGAACTCTTAAAGGCATAACCGCCTCGATAAAAATAGAAGAGAATGCAATTCCCAAGTTTTTCAAAGCAAGACCGGTACCATATGCAATTCGCCCAGCCGTCGAGGCAGAGCTGGAGAATCTAGAGAATGCAGGCGTGTTATGTAAGGTAGACTGGAGCGAGTGGGCGACACCCATCGTTCCTGTCATGAAGAAAATGTTAAACAATAAGTCTGAGGAGCCAAGGAAGGTTCGCATCTGTGGGGACTTCAAGGTGACGGTGAACCCAGTCCTTCACACAGTACAATATCCTCTCCCGAGGGTAGAAGATCTTTTCGCCTCACTATCTGGAGGGAAGCGTTTTACAAAAATTGACCTAGCACACGCATATTTGCAGATGGAAGTTGAAGAATCTTCTAGGAAGTATCTCACGATAAACACTCACAAAGGTCTTTACCAGTATAATCGACTGGTATTCGGAGTAGCATCAGCTCCGGCGATCTGGCAAAGAGTGATGGAACATGTCCTGCAAGGGATTCCGGGGACTCAGTGTTACTTCGACGACATCCTAGTGACAGGTGAAGATGACAGTGAACACCTTGCCAACCTAGAGCAGGTGCTCACTAGACTAAGAGAACATGGGCTACGAGCCAATCGCCCCAAGTGCGAGTTTTTTAAGAAACAGATATCGTATTGTGGCCACGTGATTGATGAAAAGGGGTTACATAAGTCCCCTGACAAAATTGAAGTGGTAGTTAAGGCTCCAGCGCCTGAAAATGTGTCACAACTGAGGTCATTCCTCGGATTGGTGAATTACTACCATAAGTTTTTGCCGAATTTGTCCACAATTCTGCACCCACTGAATGCCCTACTACAAACTGGAGTTGCATGGAAATGGAGCAATGAATGTAAGCGGGCCTTTCAGAAGAGTAAAGACCTAATCACTTCAAGAGAAGTATTGGCTCACTACAACCCATCACTACTGATAAGACTGGCGTGTGATGCATCTCCCTACGGCATTGGAGCGGTACTGTCACATAAATTCCTTGATGGTTCAGAGAGGCCGATAGCTTTTGCGTCACGCTCGTTAACTTCAGCCGAGCGTAACTACGCCCAGATTGACAGAGAGGCCCTCAGCCTGGTGTGGGGGGTGAAGAAGTTCAATCACTACCTGCACGGTCAGAAATTTACTCTACTAACTGATCATCAACCTCTTGTCTCCATTTTCAACCCTCAGAAGGGCGTCCTGATAATGACAGCACAACGGCTACAGAGGTGGTCCCTTTTCCTAGGGGCACACCAATATGACATCGAGTACAAAGGAACTAAACAGCATGGGAATGCTGATGGATTGTCGCGCCTACCGTTGCCGATGGTGGAAGAAGCACCTGCAGTAGATCCAGTGGAGATATTCCACTCGACCATAGTCGAATGTCTACCTGTGATGAATGCAAACATAGAAAAGGAAACACGAAATGACCTGACACTCTCCTGGGTCTATGATTTAACGGTGAAGGGATGGCCAGCACATGGCGAACCACTGTTGCCAGCATTCTCGCCGAGAAGAGAACAGCTGTCAGTGTGCAGAGGAACCTTGATGTGTGGATCCAGAGTAGTAATTCCACCCAAATTGAAGGATAGAGTGCTCAATAAGCTTCATGAGGGTCATCTGGGAGGGGTAAAAATGAAGAACTTAGCCAGAGCGTTTGTGTGGTGGCCGGGAATCGATAGAGAAATCGAAGAGATGACCAAGAGCTGTACAGGATGCCAGAAGATCCAAAACGCCCCACCACAAGCCCCTCTACATCCATGGGAGTGGCCCTCATCTCCATGGCAAAGGGTACACATTGATTTTGCTGGTCCATTTATGGGCTCGATGTTTTTAATTGCGGTGGATGCACATTCAAAGTGGCCAGAGGTAATAAAAATGTCCTCAACCACCACAGAAAAAACGATCACAGTCTTACGAACCATATTCGCCAGAAATGGGCTGGCTGAACAGATTTGCTCCGACAATGGACCACAGTTTGTGTCTGAAGAGTTCCGGAGGTTCTTAAAGAACAATGGTGTTAAGCATTACACATCCGCCCCATATCATCCAGCCACCAATGGATTGGCTGAGAGGTTCGTTCAAACATTCAAGAAGGCTATCAAGGCAATGTGTAATGAAGACATACCCCTACAACACAAGGTGGATAACTTCTTGTTTGCCTAACGGAATGCGACACATGCGGTTACCAACCAAACTCCAGCCATGATGTTCTTCAATCGAAGACTACGATGCCGCTTGAATTTGGTTAAGCCAAACATCAGAAGAGATGTGGAGAACAGGCAGTTTCAGAATATGAATGAAAGGCCGACCAGGAGTTTCAAGATAGGTCAACCAGTTTTGGCCCAGGACTACCGCACAGAGAAGTGGCAGCCAGGAACGATCTGCACACGGCAAGGACCTCTAATGTATACCGTGGACGTTGGAGAGAGCATTGTAAGACGCCATGCTGACCAGATTCTAGAGTCACTGGAAAACATCAAATCTACACCACGATCCTATACACCTGGTGATGAAACCGAAGTACCAATTGCATCGACCTCAAAATCGGTGATATTGGAAGCAGACGAACCAAACAACGACGTTGATCCCGAATCAACTTTGCCAGAAGAACCTGATACCCCAAAGAGGCGTTATCCGAACAGAATCAGGAAGCCTCCTCAAAGACTGAATTTATAATTGATTAACTTCAGCTAATGTATATAGCAACTGTAATTGTAAATATGTTATTTAGTTATTAATCGAATGTTATGTACTGTTTAGCTAAAAGGGGAGGAATTGTAGTGTATGTACCTTGAAGAAGGAACTATGTTCTGCAGCCCCTGTATACTGCAGTACCAGTAGTAACCACCCCTGTATATAAGCCTGTGTAGTAACTTTGTATAGTCGTTCCAGTTTTGTCTCCATTCAGTAAACACCTGTTATAACCAACTTCTGCAGTCCGTGTCTCAATTACACACGGACGTTACACTCAGTTAACTATTTCACAAGTTACATCCTCAAAAAATTCCAGTAGATTAGTCAAGCATGATATACCTTTTCTAAATTCATGTTGACTTTGTCCGACCCTGTCACTGTTTTCCAAGTGCTCTGCTATTACATCTTTTATAATGGACTCTAGCATTTTCCCCATTACCGATGTCAGGCTTTCCGGTCTATAATTCCCCGTTTTCTCTCGACCACCTTTTTTGAATAGTGGGGCAACATTAGCTACCCTCCAATCCATTGGTACTGTTTCAGAGTCTATTGAATTTTGGAAGACCAGCAATGCATCTACTATTTCTAGGGTCACTTCCTTAAGTACCCTCAGATGTAGATTATCAGGTCCTGGGGATTTATCAGCCTTCAATCCCGTCAATTTCCCTAACACCATTTCCCTACAAATACTGATTTCATTCAGTTCCTCCCTCTCATTTGATCCAATGTTCCCCGACATCTCTGGGAGGTTATTTGTGTCCTCCTTTGTGAAGACAGAACCAAAGTATGTATTTAATTAGTCAGCCATTTCTTTGCTCCCCATTATAAATTCCGCTGATTCTGACTGCAAGGGACCTACGCTTGACTTCACCAATCTTTTTCTCTTCACATATCTATAAAAGCTTTTACAGTCAGTTTTTATTATCCCTGCAAGATTACTCTCATAATCTATTTCCCCCCTCTTAATTAATCCCTTTGTCCTCCTTTGCTGAATCCTAAACTGCTCCCAATCCTCAGGTTTGCTGCTTTTTCTGGCCAATTTATATGTCCTCTCCTTGGATCTTATGCTATCCCTAATTTCCCTTGTTAGCCACGGTTGAGTCGCCTTTTTTGTTTTATTGTTATGCCAAACTGGGATGAACAAATTCTGTAGTTCATCCATGCGATCTTTGAATGTTTGCCATTGCCTATCCACCGTCAACCCTTTGAGTATCATTCCCCAATCAATCCTACCCAACTCGCGCCTCATACCATCGTAGTTTCCTTTATTTAAATTCAGGACCCTAGTCTCTGAGTCAACTACTTCACTCTCCATCTCAATGAAGAATTCTATCATATTATGATCGCTCCGACCCAAGGGGCCTCGCACAGCAAGATTGCTAATTAATCCTTTTTCATTACATAATACCCAGTCTAAGATGGCCTGATCTCTAGTTGGTTCCTCGACATATTGGTCCAGGAAGCCATCCCGTATACACACCAGGAATTCCTCCTCCACAGTATTGTTACTAATTTGGTTAGCCCAATCTATATGTCGATTAAAGTCACCCATGATAACTGCTGTGCCCTTATTGCACACTTCTCTAATTTCCCTTTGAATGCCATCCCCAACCTCCACATTACTGTTTGGAGGTCTATATACCACTCCCACTAACGTTTTCTGCCCCTTGGTATTTCTTAGTTCTACCCATACAGATCCCACATCATCAGAGCTAATATCCTTCCTTACAATTGTGTTAATCCCCTCTTTAACCAGCAATGCTACCCCACCTTCCTTTCCTTTTTGCCTATCTTTCCTGAATATTGAATACCCCTGGATGTTGGGGTCAATTTTCTGGCCGCCGTCGGGCGGCTTTTCATGCGGCCGGGGGCCGAAAATCGGCGAAAAGCGGGTCGGGACCCCTCCCCCGCCCGATTCCCCGCCCCTTCCGACTTTCTGACCGCCGTTTCCCCGCGACCCGCTTCAGTCCCTGCCGCCGCTGGCGGGACTGGTCGTCGGAACACCAATAAGCAATTATCAGCTTGTTGAGGTAGTTTTTCCAGGGCCATTGCAGCTTTGGGGCTTTCCCCACATCAAACCCGCCTGCGGGGAACCCCGCTGCTGAGACCTGGCGTGAAGCTTGACGGCTTGCTTGCTGTCAGCTGCAGGTCAATTGGAGAAGCTGCGATTTAAAGGGACAGCATTTGTTTGGTGAAGGACCGTGTTGTTGCAGGTTTGGGGCTACTTCTTCAAAGCTTAGGCACAGCTGTGGAAGGTTGCAGCCTCACACACTTCTCCAATGTGATCTCCTGGGAAGCCCCTCTCGCCACCCTCACTCAGCGCTTCCTCAGCGGAGGCATCACGGAGGCAGCACGGTGGCATAGTGGTTAGCACTGTTGCCTCACAGCGCCAGGGACCCGGGTTCAAATCCTGCCTTGGGTGACTGTCTGTGTGGAGTTTGCACATTCTCCCCGTGTTTGTGTGGGTTTTCTCCGGGTGCTCCGGTTTCCTCCCACAGTCCAAAGATGTGCGGGTTAGGTTGATTGGCCATGATAAAAATTGGCCTTTAGTGTTAGGGGGGATTAAATACGTGGGGTTATGGGGATAAGGGCTTGGGTGGGATGGCTGTCGGTGTAGGGACCGGGTGCTAGGGTTTGGATGATCAGCCATGATCTCGTTGAATGGCGGAGCAGGCTCGAAGGGCCAAATGGCCTACTCCTGCTCCTATCTTCTATGTTTCTATCTATGAGAACCATGGGACGCCTTTATTTCCTTCCCTTCTTGCCATTAGAGGATCTCCAGCAGCAGAGGCGGCAGCCGCAGAACCAGGAACAGCAGGATGAGCACCAGGAGCACCAGGCTGCTGCTCACTCACCTGAAGCTGCACAGGCCAGAAGGGGCCAGCGCTTGGAAGTGGCTTGAGAGCACCTTGCTGTGCTTTAGGGGGCCATGGGGACCCATTTCTCCACTGGCAGTCCTACTGAGAAGGACTTCCACGAAGCTCTGGTTTCTCTGTTCAACAGATGGCCAACACTCCTCAAGAGATGTCATTCTCTTATGAGCACTCACCATGTTTTCCGTACCCTGGCGAGTTATCTCCTCCATGGAGGTTGCCAACCTTTCCATGGTGATGCGTTCATGCGCCAATGACTCCACAAAGGCTCTGCTCATGGTCGCTATGGACTCCTCCATTCGCTCCACACTCGCAGCGACCCTGGAGACAAAAGCTGCCAGAGACTCCTGCATCTGTGCATGGAGATCCATCACCTCTTCTCTTGCAGGTGGACCCAGAGGCAGGGGGTCGACATGCAGCGCAGCTGAGCTGAGCTGGCAGAGTCCTGCGCCCTCCGATGAGGACTCTCCACTGCTGTCCCTGTCTCCAGAATCTGCTGAGGCTCACTTGTGAGCTGTGAAACACCAGGTGACAACACTACTCTATGTCCCAAAGGCCCCCCCGAGGTGTGAGTGTCTGCGCTGGTGCTGGGTGCGCTTCGCCCTCAGAGGTTGGAGCTTCCTCTGAGGAGTCTGGCTGCACAGCCTCTTCCTCCTCCACAGTGAGGGTGGGGGCTCTGGATGGTACTGTGGGGGAGTAAAGGAAGGAGTTAGAGATGTAATGCCAAGGTTCTTCTGGTGACTCCCAGCGAGTTGGCATCTGCTGACACCTGCATCCATGCAGCCTTGGTCTCAGTAGGAGGCCTCTTCCTCCCTGGCCTAGGGAAGGGGAACTCCCTGTGGGCCCTAACCCCATCCAATAATGCCTGCAGTGAAGCCTCGTCGAATTTGAAGGCAGCTCGGGGTCTGGCACTGGCCACTGCTGCTGTAGGCTCCTCTGCCATCCTGTATGGTTCATTTGGAAGCCTTCAGAGGATGCAGTGCTTGCTATGGACCTTGAAAGCACCACGAATGATGACATCATACTGTGGGGATTTCTGACTCGAATTGGACAATTAGCAAAGCTTCCCACATGCTGGGAATTAATTGGCCAATTGAAGGAAAATTGCGTGGAGCTGGCTGACACTTTTTTATGTGTGTCAGAAACCCCATATTCGGGGAAACCCGACCATTTCCCACACAAGCCGAAAATCGGGGCCGTTGAGTTCCCAGCCTTGGCCAACCTGGAGCCATGTTTCCGTAATCCCATTCATATCATGTTTGTTTACCTCTATTTGTGCAGCTAATTCATCCACCTTATTACGCATGCTCCTCTCATTAAGACACAAAGCCTTCAGGCTTGTTTTTTTAACGCTCTTAGACCTTTTAGAATTATTATTTACTGTGGGCATGTTTGATTTAAACCCTTGGGCCTAGAAATTCAGTGCCCTTAGCACCGATTTTGCGGCGCTAGAGGGCCTAGCGCTGCAATTGGCGCCGGTTCCTAAATTGCCTGGGGCCCTTCCGCGGCGGTAGACCGGTAGCGCTGCGCCGGCACCGATGATGTCATCAGTGTGCGCAGCGTCCCGGTTGCTGTGGTAACCCGGCCCCAAGCCAAAATTCAGTTGCGGCCGCCTCGCCAGTGGCAGCCGCAACTAAGACTCCGGCAAACGAGTGTTGCCGGAGTCTGCGCCGGCACTTTAAGGAGGCGCGGCGGCCGGCCGCTTTCCTGCCGGCCGCCTGCCCGCAGCTCCCTCCCCGGACTCCCCCCCGCCCCCACCGGAACAGATGCAAGCCCGGCACTTGTCCGAGGTGCCGGGCTCATTTTTGAAGAGATTTGCGTGGGCCGCGGCCGGGTGCAGGCAGCTCCTCCTTAACAGAAGGAGGAGGCCTGCACTTCCCGAGCCTGCCGCACCGCAGCGGGCGCCGCAGCGCCGGAATAGCGCCGCAATGCGGCGCGTTACGCCAGTTTTCAGGCGCTAAAACCCTTCAGTAGCGCCGGCAGCCGTTTGGGCGCGGCGCTACTGAATTTTTGGCGCGCGCAAAGGGACTTAGCGCCGGCGCTAACTTCCGGCGCTAAAGCCCTGGCGCAGCGCAAACTCAATTTCTAGGCCTTGATTTCTCCGACTGCCACCTTTGTTTTTCTTCTTCCTGTCTTTCGCTTCTATCCTTGTTTCCCTTTCCTCTGTCTCCCTGCTCAGGTTCCCAACCCCCTGCCATTTTAGTTTAAACCCTCCCCCAGAATAAACAAAGAATTGGGCTTAGCACTTATGCAACTGTACCCCATCAGAAGTTAACACGTTTGGAGAAGATAGAAAAAATTGGAAGGGCAAAAAACAAATCCAAATGATAGATGGCACACCTTATCCAATTTCTAGAGCTGATCAATTTTTGCGCTAGATAATAAAAACATAAATTGCATAAAGTGACCCCAGCTTGACTAAGACTTGATGATAGTCATCAGCAATGAACTTGCATTTTCTATGTTGATCAAAAAAAATTGGGGCAAAACTTCGCCAGGGCGCTACTTTTAGCACCCCGAAAAAGTTAGCACCCCCGCACCCAAAATTGAATGGTAGTGCCCCAAGCAGGAGACGGGGTGCTACTGGAAGCACTGCCCCTCCCTCTCGGGGTGCTTCCATTCAATAGTACGGCGCTACATGCAGCAGCGCCACGTGCTTTGACACGTAGCACCGCGGCACTGCAGGCCTCCCTCCCCTGATTAAAGGGGAGGGGCCTAGCGCAGCGCACATCAGGGCCCTGCTGGACCACCGCCGAGTGGGATGCAAGCAAAAGAGCCCGGCACTCAGGAGGAGTGCCAGGCTGCCCGATCACGGCCAGCACCCCACATAAGGAGGCCTGAGGCAGGCATGCAGCCCAAAAGAAATGGCCGCCCAGCACCTGCCCTATAATTTACACCGCCCCGGCCACAAAAACGCCACCCTGACCCTGTCGTACATAGCGTCCGCCGTAGGTCAGGGACGCGAGCCAAGTTTGCAGCTGGGGCGCAAGCGGGACGCTGCACACAGCGATGACATCATCACCGGAGGCGCAGCGCCGTGGGATCCTACCGCCGCCGCTAACATCCCACTGAATTTTGCGGGTGGCGTTAGCAGCGTTGCGCCCCATTAGTGCCCCCGGAGCGTTAACAGCAGGTGCAAAGCAACCAAATTTTTCCCCCACAGACTTTTATTCAAGTTCTTCTTTGTCATGCAATTTGCACACCTGAATCCCATAAAGAAATATGAAAATGTAGATCAGACTAGCAAATATCAATCTTGATGTGCATCAGAAGGTGGCTTTTTCAATGAAGTTGTGAATTACACAACTAAGAGAAAGCACTATAAAATTTAACAAAGCACTGCTAAAACCATTGCAAACAATTTCCGCACAGGCAATATCACAGTATTCTAATAAAATCCCATACAAATATTCTGCAGAATACCAAATGTTTCAAACATTAATGTTAACTAAATTACTGCTGTAGTATATTACTGTAACCATAACAACATGAGAAATAATGCACAATAGTATTCACAGAGGTACAGAAACAATCATATTTTCTATCCGGTTTAATTTTCCCATAATAGGGTTTGAATGACTTAAAATTGGTGTCACCTACCTGTTGTTATCAGTAAACCAAGAACTAAAATTAAATGGATCATTGTAGCACAAAGAAACATAGATCAGTTGTAATCCTTTGCTTCTTTATTATAATACACCAAAGACAAGGGTCGGAATTTTCTTAAGGGAGGCGGGTTGGGGGTGGGGGCGGCCTCCGAGGCGGGCAGGAAACCTGGTAGGCTGGGTTTCCCACAGGCCTTGATTTAAATGCAAGGCCTCGGATTCCCGCCCGCAGCCAGCCAGATTGAGAGGGGTCAGTCCGGGGGAGGGATCGTGGGGTCAGCATGGTCGGAGATCGTGGTTGGGGGGGATCGCGGGGTCGGGGATCGTGTGGGGAGGGATTGCAGGGTCGGCATGGACAGGAATGGTGGGGGGATCACGGGGTCGGGGATCGTGTGGGGAGGGATTGCAGGGTCGGCATGGACAGGAATGGTGGGGGGATCACGGGGTCGGGGATCGTGTGGGGAGGGATCGCGGGGTCGGCATGGACGGGGATTGTGGGGGGATCACAGGGTCGGCATCATGTGGGGAGTGATCGCAGGGTCGGCATGGACAAGGATCGTGGGGGGATCGCGAGGTCGGGGATCGTGTGGGGAGGGATCGCGGGGTCGGCATGGACGGGGATCGTGGGGGTATCACAGGGTCGGGGAGCGTGGGGGGAGGGATTGCAGGGTCGGCATGGACGGGGATTGTGGGTGGGGGGAATCATGGGGTCGGGATCATGTGGGGAGGGATCGCGGGGTCGGCATGGACAGGGATCGTGGGGGATCACGGGGTCGGGGATCGGGTGGGGAGGGATCGTGGGGTCAGAATGGTCGGGATCGTGGGGGGATCACAGGGTCAAGGATCGTGTGGGGAGGGATTGTGGGGTCGGCATGGACGGGGATTGTGGGTGGGGGGAATCATGGGGTCGGGATCGTGTGGGGAGGGATCGCGGGGTCAGCATGGACAGGGATCGTGGGGGATCACGGGGTCGGGCATCGTGTGGGGAGGGATCGTGGGGTCAGAATGGTCGGGGATCGTGGGGGGATCACGGGGTCAAGGATCGTGTGGGGAGGGATTGCGGGGTCGGCATGGACGGGGATCGTGGGGGATCACGGGGTCGGGGATCGTGTGGGGGAGGGATCGTGGGGTCGGCATGGACGGGGATCACGGGGGGATCACGGGGTCGGCATCATGTGGGGAATGATCGCGGGGTCGGCATGGACAAGGATCGTGGGGGGGATCACGAGGTCGGGGATCATGTGGGGAGGGATCGCGGGGTCGGCATGGACGGGGATTGTGGGTGGGGGGAAGCATGGGGTTGGAGATCATGTGGGGGGGTGGGATCGCGGGGTCGGCATGGACGGGGATCGTGGAGTGATCATGGGGTCGGGATCATGTGGCGAGGGATCGCGGGGTCAGCATGGCCGGGGATCGTTGTGGGGGCAGGTCGGGATCAGCATGGCAGTATCGGGAATCGGGAGTGGGGGCAGTATCAGGGGGGTCACCAGGGTGGGGGGTTCGGCCGGAGAGCAGGGGGTCGAGGATCGGGATGGAGGGGTCGGGGATCGACAGAGGGAAGGGTCGGCCGGGGATCAGCAGCGGGGGGGAGAGAGGATTGGGGCTGGCCTCAGCATCATCGGTAGGGTTAGTCGGGGGGAGGTCTAGAGAAGCGACCGGAGGCCTCCTGGTGGGATCTCCAATCACGGGGGTGGGAATGGCAGGGACCCTGGATCCAGGAGGTAGGTATAAAGCCACTTACCTCCTGAAAGCAGCAGTCCCCGCCTCAGTCTAACTGCCGGGTTTCACAAATAATGTGAAACACGTCCACATGCAGTTAACCACAAAATGGATTTGAAAAAGAGGCTTCTAGCCTCATTACAATATTTAAATTGACGTTGCGCCCCCTGAGAGCGGGTTGCTCACCCACCCTCCATCCTGCCTCCGTTAAAACAGGAAGTGGGCGGGTTGGAGGCGAGAGCAGGTTGGGAATGCCATTTGTAACAATTTAACTGCCCCCATGCTCCAAACCCACCCGTTTTTTTAAGGGAAAAGTTTGGCCTTAAAGATTTCTGCACTTCAAGCAAATTCTATTTTTGCCAGTTTTCTCACAAGTGCCAAATGTTGGAATGCACACAGACTCCACATTGCCTTTGTGTATGTACTGTATACCTTCTTTAATTGATTCACACTATTCTGGTTATTTGTTGCCTTGTAAAAAGGTTTTTAGCTATAAACCAAACACGTGATTCCCTGGCCCAGCACACATTTGCATGTGCATTTTTGTTTCTAGTCTAATTATTGACATTTCAAGACAGACTTGTGTTCATGTGAACAATAAACCTTGAAGAGGTTTAATTTACTTTGTGTGTTTGAGCTAGCATGTCCGCTTATTGTGCACTGAAGGGTAGATTTTTTGTGATTAGGTCCAATTATTTCTAATGCATGTTTATGCCCAGATTCAGTGTTCATGCTTCTTTTGGCTTGCCAAGAGACTATTACAACAGCGAGAGCAGCCCTGGGTGGAGACTGAGCACGGAGACCGAGGAGTTAAGGAGCAGGGAGAGAGACAGTGGCCCAGACACACCGGCGGCAACAGCGAGAAATAAAAAGTAATCGAAGTGTGACATCACCAGAAAGCAGGTAAGTGATTGGTTGGTGAGCATTTCTCTCTTTCTCGCTTTTTTCCAAACTTAATTTTTGTGGGTTATACTTTCTAGGGTCTCTGTTGTGTAGCGGGGAGTGGTAATAAACAAGGGCCCTTGCGTATATCATTTAATTGTAGAGTAATTAGTGGTATTGATTTGATTTAATTTAATTTGAATTAATTAAAGGATAAGTCATGGCAGCACAGCTCGGTCCCGTGACGACCATGTGTGTGGGAAGTGTATCCAGCTGCAGCTACTGACAGACTGCATTGCGGCGCTGGAGCTGCGAATGGATACAAACTGGAGCATTCGCGATGCTGAGGACATCGTGGATAGCACGTTTAGGGAGTTGGTCATACCGCAGGTAAAAGCTGCACAGGCAGGAAGGGAATGGGTGACCATCAGGTAGAGTAGTAGGCGCAGGCAGGTAGTGCAGGGGTCCCCTGTGGCCATCCCCCTTTCAAACAGATATACCACTTTGGATATTGTTGAGGGAGATGGCTTATCGAGGGAAGGCAGCAGCAGCCAACTTCCTGGCACCATGGGTGGTCCTGCTGCACAGGATGGGAGGAAAAAGTGCGGGAGAGCTATAGTGATAGGGGATTCTATTGTAAGGGGAATAGATAGGTGTTTCTGCGGCCGCAAACGAGACTCCAGGATGGTGTGTTGCCTCCCTGGTGCAAGGGTCAAGGATGTCTCGGGGCAGCTGCAGGGCATTCTGGAGGGGAAAGGTGAACAGCCAGTTGTCATGTTGCATATAGGTACCAACGATATAGGTAAAATATGGGATGTGGTCCTAAAAGCTGAATATAGGGAGTTAGGAGGTAAATTAAAAAATAGGACCTCAAGGGTAGAAATCTCGGGATTGCTACCAGTGCCACGTGCTAGTCAGAGTAGAAATAGAAGGATATTGCAGATGAATACCTGGCTAGAGGAATGGTGCAAGGGGGAGGGATTCAAATTCCTGGGACATTGGAACCAGTTCTGGGGGAGGTGGGACCAGTACAAACTGGACGGTTTGCACCTGGGCGGGACCGGGATTGATGTCCTAGGGGTAGTGTTTGCTAGTGCTGTTGGGGAGGGTTTAAACTAAATTGGCAGGGGGTTGGGAACCTGTGCAGGGAGACAGAGGAAAGGGAAGCAAGGATAGAAACAAAAGACAGGAAGGAGAAAAGCAAAAGTGGAAGGCAGAGAAATCAAGGATGTAAATCAATCAGGGCTACAGTAAATAATAATTCTAAAAAGACAAGGAGTGTTAAAAAAACAAGCCTGAATGCTTTGTGTCTTAATGCGAGGAGCATTCGTAATAAGGTGGATGAATCAGCTGCGCAAATAGATGTAAACGGATATGATATAATTGGGATTACGGAGACACGGCTCCAGGGTGACCAAGGCTGGGAATTCAACATCCAGGGGTATTCAATATTCAGGAAGGACAGGCAAAAGGGAAAAGGAGGTGGGGTAGCATTGCTGGTTAAAGAGGAGATTAACACAATAGTAAGGAAGGATATTAGCTCTGATGGTGTGGAATCTGTATGGCTAGAGCTGAGAAATACCAAGGGGCAGAAAACGTTAGTGGGAGTTGTATACAGACCCCCAAACAGTAATGCTGAGGTTGGGGATGGCATTAAATGGGAAATTAGAGATGCATGCAATAAGGGCACAGCAGTTATCATGGGTGACTTTAATCTATATATAGATTGGGCTAACCAAATGAGTAACAATACTGTGGAGGAGGAATTCCTAGAATGTATACGGGATGGTTTCCTGGACCAATATGTCGAGGAACCAACTAGAGATCAGGCCATCTTAGATTGGGTATTATGTAATGAGAAAGGATTAATTAGCAATGTTGTTGTGTGAGGCCCCTTGGGGAGGAGCGATCATAATATGATGGAATTCTTCATTAAAATGGAGAGTGAAGTAGTTGACTCAGAGACTAGAGTCCTGAATTTAAATAAAGGAATCTATGATGGTATGAGGCATGAGTTGGCAAGGATGGATTGGGGAACGTTACTTAAAGTGTTGACGTTAGATAGGCAATGGCAAAAATTTAAAGATGACATGGATGGACTACAGAATTTGTTCATCCCTGTTTGGCATAAAAATAAAACAAAAAAGGTGTCTCAACCGTGGCTAACAAGGGAAATTAGGGATAGAATAAAATGCAAGGAGAGGACATATAATTTGGCCAGAAAAAGCAGCAAACCTGAGGGTTGGGAGCAGTTTAGGATTCAGCAAAGGAAGACAAAGGGATTAATTAAGAGGGAGAAAATAGATTATGAGAGAATGCTTGCAGGGACCATAAAAACTGACTGTAAAAGCTTCTATAGATATGTGAAGAGAAAAAGATTGGTGAAGTCAAGCGTAGTTCCCTTACAGTCAAAATCAGGGTAATTTATAATGGGGAACAAAGAAATGGCAGACCAATTAAATACATACTTTGGCCTAGATTTTCAGTAGCTTGCGCCAGCAGTTAGCGCCTTAAGAGAAGTGATTTCCGGGCGCTATGCGTGTAGCGCCCGGGCGCAGCGCAGTTTGCGCTCCGCCCCAAATTAAGTTGCCCGTTAGCGCCGGCGCAAAGTTTAGCGCCCGCCCGGATGCGCGCGCAGAAAATGACGTCACATCCTCGTGCAACGCCCTTTGGCCGCCCCGATTGCAAACTTCAGTCGGACCGCCCCATTGTGCGGCGGGCGGCCGGAGCGTTTGGAAAAAGGAACGCAACACAACCAGCGCGGGCCCCGGGGGGCGCTAATTAAAGGGAACGTCCTCTCCAGTATAAAGGCCATCCTTTTTTCAGAAAACAGTCTTGTGCAACGCATTTCTGGAGACACAACAAGGAGGATAGCTAACTGGTTTCAAGCAGCAAGAGCCAGGTATTTTTGGACTCAGGCAATAGCGCTGCAAGTGGCCATTTGGAAATTAGACTGTTTGCCAGGATTTGATGGGGGCTGCATGAGGTGCCAACGCGCAGCTGCAGCGCCATATCCGTAGGGCTCGCAGACGCATTGTCAGAGGGGCAGCCCTGGCTAGAGGCAGAGGGGGCTACAGGCGTCGGCCACGTAGGCCTTACCCAGTCAGGCTATACCGCCAGCAGCGCTCCTACCTAAACATGAGTGCCGCGCGATGTGTTAGAAGGCTCCGATTCCGAAAGGAGGTGATTGCAGAGATCTGCCACCTGCTTCGCCGAGATCTGCGGCCAAAGCTCAGGTGCAGGACGTCTCTGTCGGTGGAAGTGAAGGTGACGGTGGCATTGAACTTCTATGCCACCGGCTCCTTCCAATACGCTGCTGGGGACATAGCAAACATCTCCCAGTACGGCGCGCATCGCTGCATCCGCCACGTGACCGAAGCACTGTTCAGAAGGAGAAGCCAATTCATCTCCTTCCCCATGGCCCTCGAGAGCCAGCATCAGCGCGCATTGGGATTTGCCAGACTCGGGGAATTCCCCTTGGTGCAGGGCGCCATTGACTGTACGCATGTGGCTTTGCGGGCCCCTCTGGAGCATGGCGAGCAGTATCGCAACAGGAAGGGCTACCATTCTCTGAATGTGCAGCTGGTGTGTGACCACAAGCAGCGCATCATGGCAGTCAATGCCAGCTTCCCAGGCAGCAGCCACGATGCCTTTATCCTGCAGCAGAGTACTGTGCATGACATGTTCCAGGCACAGCCTTCCCCAAGAGGATGGCTCATCGGGGACAAAGGCTATCCTTTGTGCACCTGGCTCATGACCCCGCTTCGCGCGCCCAGGACCGCTGCTGAAGAGGCCTACAACGAGAGCCATCAAACCACCCGCAACATCATCGAGCTAACTATTGGGGTCCTCAAGCAGCGGTTCCGCTGCCTTGATCGCTCCGGAGGAGCTCTCCAGTATTCGCCGGACCGGGTCTCCCAATTTGTGGTGGTTTGCTGCATGCTACACAACCTGGCTATCCGCAGGACTCAGGCACTGCCACCTGATGTTGGACCAGCACCTCAGGAGGAGGAGCAGGAGGAGCATGAGGAGGAGGAGGAGGAGCAGGAGTACGTTCCCAGGAGGGAGCGACCAGGGCCAAGGGCCGCACGACGCCACCTTATTACACGGTACTTCTAAGCCCCCTGTCAGGGAATGGCCAGGGGCCATGAGGGAAGATGAATGCAGCCGCTCCGCAAGCCCTCAGCCGGCGAAGCCAACAAACACTAAGAAGAACAACCATGGAGACTGCATGAATAAAGATAATTTTTTATTGCACAAAAATGAAAAGCCCTTCCCACATGAATCCCCAAAAACAATAAACGGGCCCCACAAAAAGCCCAACAAACGACTCACTCGCACAAACTGGGGAGGAGCCACTCCACCTTTATTGAAACCGGGCCTCAACGTCGGCCTAACGCAAAAAAAAAGCCCTCCAAAAGCACAACCATGGGCAAAATAAAGATGGCCACCGCCATATTAAAGGAAAGCTGGCCACACCCTCTACTGAGTGGCCCGCGAGGGCGAGACCTTGGCCAGCATTTTGCCTCCCCTGCCCTGCCTGCTGCTCCTTCGCAAGCTCTGCCCAGTGGCTGCTGCGAGGCTGGGGGAAGGCGCCTGAGGCTCAGATGCCCTTCCGCCAGATGCCGCTGGGGGGCGGCCTACACGGCGTTTGGGCCTCGAGGGGCCGTCTGCTGAGTGGCGCACCTGAGCCTGGCCACCATCAGCTGCAGCCGCTTGCCGTCGACGCCCCAGAGGGGGAATGGCGGCGACGGATGGCGCAATGTGGGCCAGCTGGCGTCTGGGATGCGCTGGCTGGTGCTGTGGCGTGGTGGCACTCGGCCGGGCCCACACTGCAGGATCCGCAGCAATCAGCCGTCGGCCGGCTTGCTGGGATGGTCCAGCGCGGCGCCTGCCCTGGCGATGCCTGCCTGAGACAGCGCGTGTGGCAGCAGTGAGTGGCCCTGTGGTCCTGGTGTGCGCGCGCATCACATCCGCCAGGGTCTTGACGGCATCAGTTAGCATGCGGCCAGTCGCGGCAGTTGCTGCCCCGAACTCGCGCACACTGGTCGCCAGCGACTCGATGGCCTCAGGCATGCGCCCCACCACGCTCATGAGCTCCGTGTGGCGCCGGTCCGAGTCGTCGGCCATCTGATCGAGCTTCCGCACCTCCTCCGAAGTGAAGGTGTCCGGACTGGAGTCGCGACTCTCCCGCTGGGGAGGAGGGGGCCGAACTAGGGGACCCTTGCCGCGTTGGTGACGGCGAGTGTGCCGAGCAGCAGCACTCCCCTCTGATCCTTCCCCCCTTTGGGGGGAAGGCCGCGGGCCACGCGCACGGCTGCTAGGTGGCTGGACGCCACTGGTCCCAGAAGCTGCATTGCCCTGCGACAGTTCCTCCAGGCACTCGTCCAGTGAGGAGGTGTCAAGCATTTCCTCCTCTCCTGCGGGACGTGACTGTTCCCCCGAAGGTCCGGCTTGCTCCTCCTCCTCCTCCTGGTCGGAGGTGCTGTCACTGGCAGCCTCAGGGTCCTGGTCGTCACCAGCTGAAAGCAGGAATGCACAAGAGTAGCTTCAGAGTGAAGAGACGGCGTCAGCGAGGGAGTTAGGACTGGTGGGATTCAGCGCATTGGTGGGACAGTGGCAAAGGAGGTAGCTCGGATGGGCCAGTGCGACGCGAGAGGGCCAAAAGGCGAGGTCCTTACCATTGCCGGGCAGTGGAGGGTCGGATACACCGCACGCTGTGGGGACAATCACACGGGCTCCCATGAGCACACACACGTGCTCCTCCAGCCGAGTGAGCTTCTGCAGCTTGGCGCGGCCACCCCTGGCACGGGCCTGGCGATTAAACGCTACTTTAGCCTGCAAGAGAAAGGACGGGCTGTAAGTGCGCAGTGAAGCCCTGATGTAGTGTGCACTGCCTCCCATGGTGGAATAGCTTGGACAGAGTGAAGCCCTGATGTAGTGTGCACTGCCTCCCATGGTGGAATAGCTTGGACAGAGTGAAGCCCTGATGTAGTGTGCACTGCCTCCCATGGTGGAATAGCTTGGACAGAGTGAAGCCCTGATGTACTGTCCACTGCCTCCCATGGTGGAATAGCTTGGACAGAGTGAAGCCCTGATGTAGTGTGCACTGCCTCCCATGGTGGAATAGCTTGGACAGAGTGAAGCCCTGATGTACTGTCCACTGCCTCCCATGGTGGAATAGCTTGGCCAAAGTGTAGAGTGCCGAATGGCCATTTGATGCTCATGACTGTCCCAATGCTGCTGGCTGAGGGCTGGCCAATAGGACTTTCAGGTCCCTTTGCCCATCATGTCAGGTGTACATGCAAGAATGAGGAGGAGACTGGAAAGGCTACTCACCCTCACAATCCTGGTCAGATCGTTGTATTTCTTACGGCATTGTTTGTGGGTCCTGGGGGCCTCGCCGGTGAACGTCACCCTCTGGGCGATCTGCTTCCAGGCTTTGGTGTAGTCGTGGTGGGTTGGATTCCTCCCACTCTCTGGAAACAAGATCTTGCGCCTCACCTCCAGAGCTGTGACCATTATGTCCAGATCACCCTCTGAGAAGCGCAGGGCACGCTGACGGGCCTTCTCTGGCGTTGCCATGACTCCCTGGGGCTGAGCAGTAGTGTTGAGGCCTCTTTGCAAGGCTGCAGTGTGCAGGGCGTGGCAGCAGACCAATTCGTCCCTTCCCCCTTTAAGAGCTGGTCGGCACCACGGGGTCTGCTGTCAGTGCAAAAATGACCGCACCCGTGCTGCGCCCCGCCTGGGCGCTATCCCTCTGGACCGCCGGCTTAGCGCCTAAAGAGAGTAGTGGAACGCCTCTTTTAGCGCTCCACCAACCTCTTAGGGCGAAGCCACTGAATTCCCGGCAACGGGGCGCTACTTTGGGGCGGGCGCTAACTTCGGGCGGGCGCTAAAGTTAGCGCCCCAAAACTGCCTATACTGAAAATCTAGCCCTTTGTTTCTGTCTTCACAAAGGAGGACACAAATAACCTCTCAGTGATGTCGGGGAACATAGGGTCTAATGAGAGGGAGGAACTGAATGAAATCAGTATTTGTAGGGAAATGGTGTTAGGGAAATTGATGGGATTGAAGGCCGATAAATCCCCAGGGCCTGATAATCTACATCCTAGGGTACTTAAGGAAGTGGCCCTAGAAATAGTAGATGCATTGCTGGTCATCTTCAAAAATTCTATAGACTCTGGAACAGTTCCCATGGATTGGAGGCTAGCTAATGTAACCCCACTATTTAAAAAGGGTGGTAGGGAGAAAACGGGGAATTATAGACCGGTAAGCCTGACATCGGTAGTGGGGAAAATGCTAGAGTCCATTATAAATGATGTAATAGCAGAGCACTTGGAAAACAGTGACAGGATCTGACAAAGTCAACATGGATTTACAAAAGGTAAATCATGCTTGACTAGTCTACTGGAATTTTTTGAGGATATAGCTGGTAGAATAGATAAGGGGGAACCAGTGGATGTGGTGTATTTTGACTTTCAGAAGGCTTTCAATAAGATCCCGCATAAGAGATTAGCGTGCAAAGTTAAGGCACGTGGGATTGGGGGTAAGGTACTGTCTTGGATAGAGTACTGGTTGGCAGACAGGAAGCAAAGAGTTGGAATAAACAGGTCTTTTTCTGAGTGGCAGGCAGTGACTAGTGGGGTACCGCAGGGATCGGTGCTAGGACCCCAGCTATTCACAATATATATTAATGATCTAGATGAGGGAACTAAATGTAATATCTCCAGGTTTGCAGACGACACAAAGCAGGGTGTGCGTGTGTGCTGTGAGGAGGATGCAGAGAAACTCCAGTATGATTTGTACAGGTTAGGTGATTGGGCAGATGCATGGCAAATGCAGTATAATGTGGATAAATGCGAGGTTATCCACTTCGGTGGCAAAAACAGGAAGACAGGTTATTATCTGAATGGCAATAGATTGGGAAAAGGGGAAGTGCAACGAGACCTGGGTGTCCTTGTGCACCAGTCGCTGAAGGTAAGCATGCAGGTGCAGCAGGCGGTTAAGAAGGCAAATGCTATGTTGGCCTTCATAGCGAGAGGATTCGAGCACAGGTGCAAGGATGTCTTGCTGCAGTTGTACAGGGCCTTGGTGAGACCACATCTTGAGTATTGTGTGCCGTTTTGTTCACCTTATCTGAGGAAGGATGTTCTTGCCATGGAGAGAGTGCAGCAATGATTCACCAGACTGATACCTGGGATGGCAGGAATGACGTATGAGGAGAGATTGGGTCGATTAGGCTTATATTCGCTCGAGTTTAGAAGAATGAGAGGGGATCTCATTGAAACTTATAAAATTCTAACAGGACTAGACAGACTAGATGCAGGAAGGATGTTCCCGATGGCCGGGGAGTCCAGAACCAGGGGTCACAGTCTAAGGATAAGGGGTAAGCCATTCAGGACTGAGATGAGGAGGAATTTCTTCACCCAGAGAGTGGTGAATCTGTGGAATTCTTTGCCACACAGGGCAGTTGAGGCTAACTCATTAAATATATTCAAGAAGGAGTGAATATATTTCTTGAGGCTAAAGGGATCAAGGGATATGGGGAGAAACCAGGGACAGGGTACTGAATGTGGATGATCAACCATGATCTGATTAAATGGTGGAGCGGGCTCAAAGGGCTGAATGGCCTACTCCTGCTCCTATCTTCTATGTTTTTAAGTGGTGTGTGTGTGTGGCCCACTCGGACAGAAAGCAGTGAGTAGGGATAAACAGATCTTTTTCAGGTTGGCTGGCTGTAACTAGTGGGGTGCCGCAAGGGTCAGTGTTGGGGCCTCAGTTATTTACAATCTATATTAATGACCTAGTTGAAGGGACCGAGTGTAATGTATCCAAGTTTGCTGATAATACAAAGCTAGGTGGGACAGTAAGCTGTGAGGAGAACAGAAAGAGTCTGCAAAGAGATATAGATAGACTAAGTGAGTGGGCAGTAAGGTGGCAGATGGAGTATAATGTAGGGAAATGTTAGAAAAACAGGATATTTTTTAAATGGTGAGAAACTTTCAAATGTTGGTGTTCAGAGAGATTTGGGTGTCCTCATGCAAGAAACACAGAAAGCTAGCATGCAGGTACAGCAAGCAATAAGGAAGGCAAATGGCATGTTGGCCTTTATTGCAAGGGGGTTGGAGTATAAGAGTAAGGAAGTCTTGCTACAATTGTACAGGGCCTTGGTGAGACCACACCTGGAGTACTGTGCATAGTTTTGGTCTCCTTATCTAAGGAATGATATACTTGCCTTGGAGGCGGTGCAACGAAGGTTCACTAGATTGATTCCTGGGATGAGAGGGCTGTCCTATAATGAGAGATTGTATAGAATGAGCCTATACTCTCTGGAGTTTAGAAGAATGAGGGGTGATCTCATTGAAATATATAAAATTCTGAAGGGGATTGACAGGGTAGATGCTGAGAGGTTGTTTCCCCTGGCTGGAGTGCCTAGAACTAAGGGGCATAGTCTCAGGATAAGAGGCAGGCCATTTAAGACTGAGATGAGGAGGAATTTCTTCACTCAGAGGGTTGTGAATCTTTGGAATTCTCTGCCCCAAAGGGCTGTGAATGCTGAGTCTTTGAGTATATTCAAGGCTGAAATAGATAGATTTTTGGACTCTAGGGGAATCAAGGGATATGGAGATCGGGCGGGAAAGTGGAGTTGAGGCCGATGATCAGCCATGATTGTACTGAATGGCGGAGCAGGCTCGAGGGGCCGTATGGCCTACTCCTGCTCTTATTTCTTATGTTCTTAAATAAGGGACTACAATGACCTGCATAAGCCCAGAAATATACTAAAGCAGTTTTTTGAGCGCCTAAACAATGGGGGAATTTTAACCCCAAAAATGGGTGGGTTGGTGTCGGGTGGGAGGTTAAAGTGTTAAAAAACTGAATCCTGACTAGAACCCGCCTCCAACCCGCCCACTACTGGTTTTAACGGCGGCGGGACAGGGGGTGGGCAGCCAACCTGCTCCAAGTAGCCGAGTTATCCATTTAAATATTATAATGAGTCTGGCGTGCCTCAGATTTCAAATTTAACTGTGGCTGTTCGGGTTTCTCAGGCCTTGGGTGACCCGCCAGCTGAAGGAAGGCAAGGACTGCTGGATCCAGGAGGTAAGTGCCTTTACACTTAGATCCTGGATCCAGCATCCCTGCTTAACCCACCCACTGTGATTGGAGACCCCCCACAAGGCCTCCAATTGCCTTACCGGACTGTTCACCCACCCACCCACTGCCGATGATCCTCAGGTCCCGATGCTTCCCCCGCTCCCCCCAATGATCCTCAGGCCCGCCATGTTCCTCCTGTAAAGCTTGCAGCACAGCGATAATGCAGCCCCAGTACAGTACTAGGACCATAAAATTTAACCAATATTCTGAGGCAATCCATCATTCAGCTGCATTTGGAAACTGAAGGAAGGATGACTAATTGGGGATATGTGTTGTGCACTATAGCCATGGCTGCTGACACCACCACAAAGTCCCTGTGCAGCATCACAGAAAAGATGCAACGATGGACATGAGTGCACAAAAATACTAATGGTGCATACATTTGGTGTGCTGAAGCAGCAGTTCAGATGCTTGGACTGGTTTGAGTATAACATGCACATTGTCTAAGGTACGCTCATTTCTGTGTATGGCAGTGGTCCACGCAGCCCTCTAACATCATTGGTGCTGACCTGCTCCAGCTACTCTTGTTATATCCCCATAAAACATTGGGGATTTCTGCTGCAAAGTCTCTACCATTCTGCGCCTATTTGTTTTGAGCTAGCTTGGCCTGTAAACATAAGAACAGAGTGGTTTCACACAAGGCTTTTACGATTGTATATTACTGCTGTATTTTACTGCGATGCTCATCAAAGACATACTTCTTGAATTGTACCCTACCCAGTTGTGTCTCCTTGAAGGATCTTATGGGCTTTATCCTACAGCACTTATATTAGAGTCTGGACAGTGTTAAGGGCATACATTGTAACTAACAAGAAATTGTCATAGCTGCTAAGCCTCATTCATGTCCAGATACTGTTAAATATTTTGTTTTCCAGCTGTCAACGACTTCCATGTGTTTCGCATTTCACACTTAACAGTGCTACTAAAATTTAGATCCATTAATGTTCATCCACACTCTTTTACAGCAGACATATCAGTAACAATTCTTTGATGTGGGCAGTTAGGAATTTCTCACAGCATTAGCTATGTGCATCTTTTCCTTGACATGTCATTAAAAAAAATTCCTTTATTTTAGTACTTTTCTTCAGACCATAGCCCAGAAATTGGATTGCGGCAGCATGCTGGTGTGAACTGAGTGAAGGGAACGTTCCCTGCACCGGAACAGATAGGTCTGAGACACACTCAATATTGTATCTTTTTCTGCCTTTACCAATATGGGAGGCAGACACTTTGGCACCAGTTTTATTGGTGTAAAATGGGCACAGTGTCAACTAATTTCTAGGCAATGGGTAGATTTCCTTTGTGGAAACCCACTATCCAGCAGACAGATACAGTGCATTTGAGATGCACTACGCTAGTAAGGAAGCAGCTGTCCACATGTTTCCTCTCCTGGGCCATTTTCATGACTGAATGGATCCAGGTGCATGCCCTCCCTGGCTGTTCTGTACGACCAACAAAAACATAATGGAATCAGAGCCTGCAGCTGTACACTGGGCCACCAAGATCGGGGCCTGAAATCATTCTGGAATGGAACAAAAAAAAATTACTTGCTATATCTTCAGCTAGCTCCAGTCGGCAGGTTCTGGAGGTAGGCCATGGTGCCAGGTTCTTGTGGGCGCCCAGTAAGTGGATCCTGAAAAAAATCAGGTGGGAGCAACCTGTCCTGTCTCATTGTAATAGTTTCACCTTGTAGGGTAGCTACAGGTAATCTTAGGGCAGCACAATGGGGGAAGTAGCCTAACATAACTGGTCTCCGTTCCTTTTCCCTACACTCTGTGCTTGGGAGAGGAAACTGTACAAGACCAGATTTGGAGGACCAATTCAGGTGGAGATATAAGTGCTGGAGAAGTTTATATAACAATACAGTGGGGTGAGACCCTGTAGGAATTTGAAAATGAGTACGACAATTTTAAATTCAAATGCATTATGGAACCAGAGAGCCAATGTAGATCAGCAAGAACAAAGAATATAACTCAGCAAGACTTAATGCAGAACAGGATGCAAGCAGGTGCATATTGGACAAATATGGGAGACCATCAAGGAGGACATTTGAGAAAGCAAGTCTAAAGGTGACTAAGGTATGGTTGTAGCGTTACACTAGGGGTGCAGGTGGGCAATGTTAAGCATATGGAAATAAGTAGTCTTGGTATTGGATCGGTTGTGGAATTTGAAGTTCAGCTCAGGGTCAAACAGGGTTTTAGGGTTTTGCATGGTCTCATTCAGCCTCAGCAAATGGCCAGGGAGAGGGATGGAGTCAGTGGCAAGAGTGCCGAGTTTGTGGCTGGAGCTAAAAACAATGGCCTAGAAATTCACTTGGGCGCGGGCAGCTCGCTCGTGCCCAAAAGTTAGCGCTGGGCGGGGAGGCATTAGCGCACGCCGTATATTCATCTTCTGCGCCCCAATTCGGAAGCGGGCGCTATACCAGGGTGTGCCCGCCTCCGTTTGGGGCGCTGCAACTGAATATTGGCGCGCTAGTTGCCGCAACGCCACCCGATGCGGTGCGGCAGGCTGCGGTACTGCAGGCCTCCCCCTTCTCTTAAGGGGGAGGTGCCTGCAACGGCCGGAGCCCCGATCGCGAGTGCCGGCAAAAGAGCCCGGCACAACGGAGAAGTGCCGGGCTCCACGGAAACCAGCCGGCAATGCCGTGGGGGGGGTGGAGGAGGCCGGGGAAGGAGGTGCGGGCAGGTGGCCGCCGAAAAAGCGGCCGGCCGCACCTTCAGCTTTAAAGCGCCCCACTATGGCAGCAGGACGGCCCCGTTTTCTGTTCGCTGTTTGCACCCGCTTCGGAGGAGGCGGGCACCAATAAATATGGGGATCGGCACGGTTTCGGGGCGTTACGGGCCACCGCGCACACCGATGATGTCATCGGTCCCGGCGCAGCGCTAACGGCTACCGCCGCCAATACCGCTGCACTCAATTTCAGTGCTACCACCCCGCCGGCGCAAAAGACCTCTTTAGGCGCTAAGTGGGCACAAGGCCCACTGAATTTCTAGGCCAATGGCTTCAATGTTCATTTGGAAGAAATTGTAACATCCATGACATAACATTGGATAGGCAGTCGGAAGACACAGAGGCAGCTGTGACATCAAGAGAAGTGGTGGAGTGGTAGAGCTGATTGTCATCAGCATAGGAGTGGGACCATGCAAGGGCAGTCTTATGGAGCTAGACAGTGGTGGAGAAGTGATGGAGAAGGATGGTATTGGTAAGTCATGTCAATCACTGTGGAGATGTCGAGGAGGTTAAAGAGGAAGACAAGGGATAACGCAACATAGTTGCAGGCACAGAGGATGTCATTCATGGATTTGGCCAGGAGAATTTTGGTACTATGAGTAAGGTAGAAGCTGGACTGGAGGGGTTCAAATAGTCAGTTTTGGGACAGATAGGCACGAAGTTGGGAGGTGACAACATGCTTGAGGATCTTAGAGAGGAAAGGATAGTTAGAGATGGGACACTAGTTGGAGAAAATGGATAGGTCGAGGGTCAGTTGTTTTGACAAGCTGGGTGATTATGTGGTTTTAAAAGGAGAGAAGCAGTGTCTGAGATAAATGAACCATTAAAAATGACCAGTTAGCATGGGAGCCAGAAAAGGTAGTCGAGTGGCCAGAAGTTGCGTGGGAGGGAATTGAAGGAATATGATGTGAATTTTATGGAAAAAATAAACTCGTTGAAGGTAGGTGGGAGATAGGAAAGAAACTGCAGATTGATGGAGATTCGGGGCTGTAGTGATTGGAAGACTGGGGGGAGGTCAGATGCAAGTGAAGAAGGAAGGAAAGGTAGCAGCAGGGTCAGTTCGAAGTGAGTGTAGTCAAAGTTGTTTAATGTGAGAACAAGTTCAGCCAGGCGGAGGAGGGCGGTGGTGGAAGCGGAGCGCCCTCAGGGCGTCCTGATGGGGGATGGAGGTGTAGAGGGATTGGGCATCCATAGTGAAAAGGAGACTTTTGGGGCTAGGAAACTGGAAACTGTTAAAGTGGCAGAGGGCATCAGAAGAGTTGCGAATGTAGGTGGGAAGAAACTGGACAAGGGGAGAAAAAATAGGGTCGAGATAGGAAGAAATCAGTTCCATGGGGCAAGAACAGGCAGAAACAATGGGCCTACCAGGACAGCCCTGTTGATGGATCTTGGGAAGGAGGTAGAAGCTGGCTGTGCGGGGTTGGGGGACTATTAGGTTGACAGCCATGGAGGGAAGATCTCCGGAGGAGATGAGGTCAGTGACAGTCTTGGAAACAATGGCTTGATATTTGGTAATGGGCTCATCGTCCGGGGGAGGTAGTAGGAGGTGTCAGAGAGCTGGTGTTCAGCCTCCACACGGTCGAGGTCGGTTGGCAAACAACAACAGCACCAACCTTGCCAGCAGGTTTAATGGATCAGAGAGAATGGAGCGCTGCAAGTTCAGAGGGCGGTAAGTTGGAGTGAGTGAGTGGAGCAGAGAAATTGAGTTGGCCGATGTCACACCAGCAGTTAGCAATGAAAAGATCTAGAGAGGGTAAGAGGCCAGAGGGAGGGGTCCAGGTGGAACGACAATTCTGAAAGTGGGAGAAAGGGTCCGCTGTGCGGGGGGAAGACTCCTGGCGAAAGAACTGGGCACGGAGATGAAGGCGACGGAAAAAGAGCGTGGCATCATGTCGAGCTCGAAATTCATTGAGATTGGTAAGGGGCTGAAGCTCAGGCCTTTGTGTCAGAGAGGGGAAGGTCAGAGGGGATAGTGAAAACATGGCAGGGGGCAAGATTGGAAGAAGGGATGGGGTCAGAGGAAAGTGAAGGAGAAGAAGGTTCCAGAGGGGCGTTGGTGTCCAAGAGTTGTTGAAGCTTGTGATCCTTGACATCTGAAAGGAAGAAAAAAAGTTTTTTGTTAAAGTGTCAGATGAGCCGAAGGATGAAATGGAACTGTGGACCAGGACAGCTTTGAGGTAGAGTGCGTCGGTGCTGTTGAAGAGAGAGGTTGCGAGTGTTCATGTGGCGACATATGGCGTTGAGCGTGGATCTCAGGATGCAGCGAGAGCAGTAGTTCAAGGAATGCTGAATATCTTGGGGATATCTGTAATCCTGGGTGGATCCTCCGCCATTTCCGCCACCTCCAGCCTGATCCCACCACCAAACACATCTTCCCCTCCCACCCCCCTTTCAGCATTCTGAAGGGACTGCTCCCTCCGCAACACCCTGATCCACTCCTCTATCACCCCTTCCCCTTCCCACAGCACCTTCCCGTGCAAGTGCAGGAGATGCAATAACTGCCCTTTTACCTCCTCCCGTCCCACTGTTCAGGGCCCCAAACACTCCTTCCAGGTGAAACAACGATTTACTTGTACTTCTTGTAATTTAGTATACTGTATTCGCTGCTCACGATGTGGTCTCCTCTACACTGGGGAGACCAAACGCAGATTGGGTGACCGCTTTGCAGAATACCTCCGTTCAATCTGTAAGCATGACCCCGAGCTTCCGGTCGCCTGTCACTTTAATTATCTGCTCCACTCCCACTCTGATCTCTCTGTCTTCAACCTCTTACACTGTTCCAACGAAGCTCAACGTAAGCTCGAGGAACAACACCTTATCTTTCGATTAGGCACTTTACAGCCTTCTGGACTCAACATCGAGTTCAACAATTTCAGACTATAACCTCGGCCCCTATGTTTTCTTTTTTCTCTCACATGGCAGCTGTTGATGATTCTGCCATTGTCATTTACACCTCATCTCGAGTCATCTTTTGTGTGGTGTATGTAACCTGTTCCACCTTAAGAGAACTTAAGCCTGGTCCACCTTAAGAAAGGTACTACTTTCTTTGGCTGCTGTATACGTAATACCGGTGGTGACCACTCCGGTATATAAGCACAGTGTAATAATATTGTATTCAGTATAGTCCGACCTCCAACCAGTAAAGACCTGTTGAATTTACTCTTGTGGTCTGTGTAGTAATTCTCACTATAACACACAGACTTAACATTTTGTTTCTTAACTTGTCCCATTACCATCTCGTTTCACCTTGCACCATCATCCCTTTTGTCTTTTAATCTCTCCTGCCTTCCAGCCTATCACAGGCCTTCCCTTTTGTTCTTTCCTCCCCTCCTCCCTTTCCCTGCCCCACACTTGATTAAAAATCTGTTACTTCTCCAACTTTTTCCCATTCTGACAAAGGGTCATCGACCTGAAACGTTAACTTTGTTTCTCTCTCCATGATGCTGCCTGAGCTGCTGAGTGTTTCCAGCATTTTCTGTGTTGTATTAACCTGGAATTCACTGTTTTTGTGGCAAATTCCCAAGCTGAAATCAGCCTTTGCATATTTGAGTACTGTTCTCCACCAATAATCAGTTAATAATGCTCCATTGGAGAGATTGGCAATACATTGAAAATTGGGCTTTCCTCAGATTTTTGTGGCATTCTTCATAAGCTTTACGCAATCCATATTTGGATAAATAAACTGTTCAACATTTATATCGTTTAAGTGGCTTATCAGCTGCTTCTGCTTGAGATCCATTAAAGGACCCTCATTACTGGTGCTTTATGGTTGGCAGCTATTTTCATTGTCACTATCAAAACTGCATTCCTAAAAATTGAAGATGTATCAAAACCTCTCGTTCCTGCTATTCATTCACAGATCAAAAGTTACAACAAAAAGTGGAATTTCTCCCATTTTTCCGAACAGAGGAAAATAAGTTTCCTATATTGTAAATTGTTCTCCAGCATCAATTATGGCAGAGCTATGAAATAATTTGTTCATAGCTTTTGTGGGAATTGAACCTGGCTAATTACCGCACCATCAGTCTACTCTCAGTCATCAGCAAAATGGTGGAAGGTGTCATCGACTGTGCTATCAAGCGGCACTTACTTACCAATAACCTGCTCACTGATGCCCAGTTTGGGTTCCGCCAAGACCACTTGGCTCCCGACCTCATTACAGCCTTGGTTCAAACATGGACAAAGGAGCTGAATTCCAGAGGTGAGGTGAGAGTCATCAAGGAGCCCTAGTAAAACTGAAGTCAATGGGAATCAGGGGGAAAACACTCCACTGGTTGGAGTCATACCTAGCACAAAGGAAGATAGTTGTGGTGATTGAAGGTCAATCATCACAGCCCCAGGACATCGCTGCAGGAGCTCCTCAGGGCAGTGTCCTAGGCCCAACCATCTTCAGCTGCTTCATCAATGACCTTCCCTCCATCATAAGGTCAGGAATGGGGATGTTTGCTGATGACTGCACAGTGTTCAGTGCCATTCACAACTCCTCAGATAATGAAGCAGTTCATGCCACTTTGCATCAAGACCTGGATGATAATCAGGATTGGGCTGATAAGTGGCAGGTAACATTCGCGCCACAGAAGTGTCAGGCAATGACTATCTCCAACAAACAAGCGTCTAACTACCACCCCTTGACATTCAACGGCATTACCATCGCTGAAACCCCCACCATCAACATCCTGGGGGTCACCATTGACCAGAAACTTAATTAGACCAGCCACATAAATACTGTGGCTACAAGAGCAGGTCAGAGGCTAGGTATTCTGTGGTGAGTGTTGTAAAGTCTGTGGGTTGTGCAGTTAATAAATACACAGACTTCAGAAGTAACAAACAAAACAGGTCTTTACTATTCAAAGGTCCGGGCGAATCTGCCCCAGCAATCCTGCTACAACACTTATATACTGGTGTGGTCACTATCGGTATTACAGTATACAGAAGCCAAACAAATAGTGCCACACCTAAAGTAGTTCCCTTAAAGGTGAACGGTTACATTCAATAGTTCCCTTAAAGATAGACGGGTACATACACTACAATCCTCCCTTTTTAGCTTATTACTTACAGAGTCCCCGTTAAACATACATATCTTCAACTTCGTATAAAACAAATTACAGATATAATCTCGGTGGAGTCAATGGCCTAGAAATTGAGTGCCCTTAGCGCCGATTTTGCGGCGCTAGAGGGCCTAGCGCTGCATTTGGCGCCGGCGCCGAAATTGCCTGGGGCCCTTACGCCGCGGTAGACCGGTAGCGCTGCGCCGGCACCGATTACGTCATCGGTGTGCGCAGCGTCCCGGTTGCCATGCCGACGGGCCCCAGCGCCGAAATTCAGTTGCGGCCGCCTCGCCCGTGGCAGCCGCAACTAAGACTCTGGCAACCGAGTCTTCCCCGAGTTAGCGCCGGCGCATTAAGGTCGCGCGGCGGCCGGCCGCTTTCCCGTCGGCTGCCTGCCCGCACCTCCCTCCCCGGACTCCTCCACCCCCCCCCCGCGGAACAGATGCGTCTGGCCTGCAAGCCCGGCACTTGTCCGAGGTGCCGGGCTCATTTTTTCAATATTTGAATGGACAGCGGGCGGGTGCAGGCAGCTCCTCCTTAACTGAAGGAGGAGGCCTGCACTTCCCCAGCCTGCCGCACCGCATCGGGTGCCGCAGCGCTGGATTAGCGCTGCAATTCGGCACTCAGCGCCCATTGGGAGGCGCTCACGCCCGCCAGTAGCGCCGGCAGCCGTCTGGGCGCGGCGCTACTGAATTTTTGGCGCGCGCAAGGGAATTAGCGCCGGCGCTAAATTTCCGGCGCTAAAGCCCTGGCGCGGCGTCAACTCAATTTCTAGGCCAATGTCATATAAAACAATTTACAAATATAATCTCGGTGGAAACAGTTCACAGGTTCAGTCTCTGCGGAAACAGTTCATAGATTCAGTCTCTGATCTTGACTCGTTCCGAACAACATTTCTTTGGTGTAGCCGGATTACCTGGCTAGCGTGACTCCTCCATAGCCTTTTTCTTGACGTAACAGCTTGAACCTTCGTCCTGTTGAACCAGCAGTGCGGACTTTTACAACCAACTGGCTGTCTTGACATTTTCCAGTTTTTCAACTAATTTAGCTCCTTTCGTAATGTCCCGCCTGGAATGGTAGAAGTGCTAATATTTTAGACAGTTATTATCTTCTGCTTCTTCTTTTTCTTTTCTGCCTTTTTGAAACTCTCGGAGCTCCTTTCTCGGCTGCCAGCTGTAGCGCCACCAACTCTCTATGTTCCTTAGACCTTAAGTGCTTCCTCCGGATTTCAGCACTTTGAGAGTTTTCATCACAAGCTGGGCAGACCACATCCTCGTAATATTCAGTGTCACTCAACAGGTCATGGTAATATTCGGGTTCGTCCTGAGTTAGGCCAGCGAGAGAGACTTCTTCTTCCTCCTCACCCGTCTGGACGTTAGCTGACGGTGGTTCCTTCCCTAAACATCTTTCTTGAAAAGCCTTCTTCATGCATTCATATTCATCCCGCTCTTCCTGGGTTATCTGCCATTCCTTCACGACGGACCTCATTTGTGAGTTCAATACCTTCCTTTCCATCGGTAATTGCGTTATCAGGCTATTTAACCCTTCTACTGAAGTAACGGTTTCCACATTCTTCTGTTCACCTTGACGTGATTCAACGTACTTTTGGCATCCTTGTAAAATTTGTGTTGCCACCTCAGCTATCTCCATGACTTTTGAGAGCTCCGAACTCGTTCCCCCTGAAGATTGAAGCTCGTGTTCAGATTGTTCCCCTTGCAGAGTCTTGTCCTTCAGCATATGAAGGAGTTGGCTGACCGTTAACTCTTCCCTGGGAACACGGTGGATCAGAGTCTTCTCCATTTCCTCCACCTCTTTCTCCAATACTTCCACCTTACGTTCCTCTTGAACTTTGGCTTTCAGCGCTCGGAAAAGTTGTGCCCTGATGCTCTCTAGTTCATGTTCAGGGACCATTCTTACAGTGTCCTGTTCTTCCACTGAAAGGATTCCCAGTTGAATCTGTTTTTCAAGTTGTTGAACCTCGGTCATTGCCGCCTCATATTTGTCTTGGGTGTCCTTCAATGTTTTTATAAGTTCTTGGACATCCCGTCTTTCATGCTCTGCCATGATTTTCACCTCTAATTTCTCATCTATGGATGGAGCTCCTACCGATGAGTCTGTCTTGGCCTTGAGCTCATCAAGAATTTCCTGCAGCCTTTGGACTTCTTGCTCATGTTCAACCTTTAATTGTTCATATGCTTCTACTGAAACTAGCTTTTCGGAGGCTGCCGAGTGTGGTAAACCACTGTCATACCTGTCTGTGTCTGTATGTGTATTCCACTAGGTACAGGTCTGGACATGCCTCGGCTGACTCCTCCCACTATTCCAGGTATATAAGTGACTACCTCCCAGTCCCTTAGTATTCTGGACGGGTCGACCACTCGAGACAAGACCTTCATTCTTTAGTTAATAAAAGCCTGATTGTTACTCGCTCAACTTCAGTCTTTTGAGTAATTGATGGCGCATCACCGAGTTAACCCCCTCCAGAATTGTAGCCTGGGCCTGTTCATACTGTTCTTTCAACTTCTCACACTCTGCTTGTAAGGAGTCGTAGAGAAGAACTGGAATAAAATCCTGGCTCCCTGAAGATTCCTCTTCCTTTGGTTCATTCTGTAAATATTCTAGTTCCTGAACAGCATCAGGGGAATGTGATTGGTATTTGACCACGATGGCTCTATGGTCGCTCTCTGCTTGAGCTAGCTGTCTCTGTAGTCTTTCCAGGTTCTCCCATTCGGTGTCCCAGAACCTTTCCATATTTTTCATCTCTTGTACGAGACGGTCACTCAACTGTTCTAATTGTTGTCGTACTTTGACATAAGTTTGCGTCCGAGCTCGGTGTTCTTTCGTCATGGATGAATCCTTTGCTTGAACAGGCTCAGAATTCTCTGTCAACCTGGAGTTCTGCTCTGCAGCTTTATTCTTCTTGGTACCATAAGTCCTTCTGCATGTCTTCGTTTTCTTTCCCATCGTCGGCAAGTCCCTTTTAGCCTTGTCTTCCATATTCGACTTGGTCTTATCATCATCCATTTCAGAATCTGAGCTAATAGCTTGCACCGAGTCCTCCCTCATTATGGCTTTTAGGTAATGCCATTCCATGTCTATTTTCTTAATCCACTCCCGTCCTAGAAGTGGTGGTCCTCCCTCAGGTAATACGTACAAGTTCATTCTTGGGTGTTCTTTACCCCTATCTCTCACCTTGACTCTTATTTTCCCCACGGGGTATACGTTATGCCCCGTGTATGTCTGTAATACGAACTTGGTATTTCTTAAAGGTATGAGAGAGAATAGCCGGTGGTAGTCCCTTCGGTTGATGACTGATAGAGCTGATCCAGTGTCCAGCTCCATTCTTACTTGGACTCCAGCTATTTTTAGTATGACCCAGATGGCCTGTAGATCCGTTTCTTTACCCACATTGTGGATTCTCAGCCTACCCAGCTCCTGGTTGTTTGGGTCTGAGTCTGAATTCTGTTCGTCTGAACTCTTCTCAGCCACCTTGTGTACCTTGTTGTACTTTTCTTGTGGTGGCTTCCTTTGATTATTGGTCTTTTTCCCGGACCGGCATACCTTCGCGATGTGACCCAGTTTGCCACATTTCCTACACTCTTGGTTCTTAAACCAGCATTGATTCTGGTCATGCGTTGTCTTCCCACAACGGTAGCATTTTGTTGTGCTTGAAGTAATTTGGTCCACCCCGAGTGCCGCCGCCTTTAGTTGCATTTCCGCCGTTCCTTTCGCTGCGGCTTCGTGCGATGCAGCTATAAGGACAGCCCTGTCCAGTGTGAGGTCATTCTCTTCCAGTAGTCGCTTCTGCGTCCCTTCTTTGGACAATCCGCATACGAACTTGTCCCGCAGCGCTTCTGTCAGATTCCCTCCGAACTGGCAGTATTTCGCTAGCCTACGCAGTTCGACCAAGTATTCCGCATTGCTTTCATCTTTCTTCTGCGTTCTTGCGTAGAATTTGAATCGTTCAGCCAGCATCAGCGGTGTGGGGTTCAAGTGATCCTTCAGCACAGCCACAATCTCTTCGAAGGTCTGATCCGCTGGTTTATTTGGTGCTATTAGATGCTTCAAGAGCCCGTATGTTTTTGCCCCCATCGAGTTTAGCAATGTTATCGCCTTGTCGTCTTCCTCTATTTTGTTGGCTTCGCAATAGATCTCTATGCGTTCCACGTACGTGGCCCAGTCTTCTATTTCAGAATTAAAGTCGTTAATATTCCCTCGCTTAGGCATTTTTCTTCCCTTGGGAGCAGCACCAGTATTTCTTTAAGTATTCTTATTTATTTGTTTGTTTCTAAGATGGCGGTTTTCCCGCGAAATCGGCGGTTTCCCGCTCTTTCCTTCTCTCCCCGCCCACTTCAATGGCGGTATGTCAATCAAGATGGCGGTTTTCCCGCGAAAATGGCGGTTTCCCGCTCTTCCTTTCTCGCCCCGCCCACTTCAATGGCGGTTTCCCGCTTCTGGCGTCTTCTCCGCCTAATGGCGGCTTCCCGCGTTTCTTCCCGGTGGAAGGGGTACGCTTCCCCCACAGCGGACAGGTTCAGCTGCTGGCTGGCTTCCGCACAGCTCCCCTTACTCGGCTATGTCTTTTCCTCCCGCCCGCACGGCTCTACCGGCGCTGGGTACACCCCGTTAACGGAGGACAGTTCAGCCGCTGGACTGGCTCTCGCGCAGTCTCTCTCTCCGTACCCGGCTCTGTCGCTCTCTCACCCGCACGTTCGGTGCTACCGGCCCTGGGTACCCCGTTGGTGGAGAACAGTTCAGCCGCTGGACTGGCTCTCGCGCAGTCTCTCACCCCGTTTTCGGCTGTGTCTCTCACCCACTCCCGCACGTTCGGTTTTGCTGGCTCTGAGTACCCCGTTGGTGGAGAACAGCTCAGCCGCTGGACTGGCTCCTCGCAGTCTCTCTCTCCGCACCCGGCTCTCACCCGCACGGTTCCCGTTCGCCTCCCCAGCCCTCTCGCAGACCGGTGTTTCCCTCCCCGGCTGTGGCTGGGTTTCTCTTCCCGCGCCTACTCGCAGGCTCAGCGCTTCGTGACTGCGGTCGCTGCCCGGATTTTTCCCGCCGATCGCGGTCCGGCTGTCACCCGACGCCATTGGACCCGACTTTTGGCCGGCACAGCTCCCCCTCGACTGAGGTCGAGTGCTCTGCCCTTATCCTCCGGATACTTCTACACCTTCCCCTACTCACAGTCTCTTCGGCCGCCTTGTTCCCTGCTGATCGGCTCACTCCGCACCGTGGTAGAAGGGTAGTCAGTGCCTGTTGCTAATGGAAGCTTTTGTTGCTAAAGTCTTCCACCTTTCCCCTGCTGCAGCCTCGTGTTTTCTTCCAGCAGCACGACGAGGGCGGTTGCCTCTCTTCGACGCTCTTCTTGCTTTGGTAATCTTGCCGCAGGGTACGATCGGACTCGTCGCCACTGTAAAGTCTGTGGGTTGTGCAGTTAATAAATACACAGACTTCAGAAGTAACAAACAAAACAGGTCTTTACTATTCGAAGGTCCGGGCGAATCTGCCCCAGCAATCCTGCTACAACACTTATATACTGGTGTGGTCACTATCGGTATTACAGTATACAGAAGCCAAACAAATAGTGCCACACCTAAAGTAATTCCCTTAAAGGTGAACGGTTACATTCAATAGTTCCCTTAAAGATAGACGGGTACATACACTACAAGTGTCTCACCTCCTGACTCCCCAAAGCCTTTCTACCATCTACAAGACACAAGCAAGGAGTGTGATGGAATACTCTCCACTTGCCTGGATGAGTGCAGCTCCAACAACACTCAAGAAGCTCAACACCATCCAGGACAAAGCAGCCCATTTGATTGGCACCCCATCCACCACCTTAAGCATTCACTCCCTCCACCACCAGCGTACCGTGGCTGCAGTGTGTACCATCTACAAGATGCACTGCAGTAACTCGCCAAGGCTTCTTCGGCAGCACCTCCCAAACCCGTGATCTCTTCCACCTAGAAGGACAAGGGCAGCAAGCGCATGGGAACACCACCACCTCCAAGTTCCCCTCCAAGTCACACACCATCCTGATTTAGAAGTATATCACCGATCCTTCATCATTGCTGGGTCAACATCCTGGAACTCCCTCCCTAACAGCACTGTGGGAGTACCTTCACCACACGGACAGCAGCAGCTCAAGAAGGTGGCTCACCACCACCTTCTCCAGAGGCAACTAGGGAGGGCAATAAATGCTGGCCTTGCCAGCGACGCCCACATCCCATAAGCAAATTTTTAAAAACCTAACCCTAAAATGCTCTCAAGGAGTAGATTTTCCATTTTGAGTACAGAGGAGTTGGGGACAGTGTGGAGGTTTTGCGCCTGCCCAATGGGCACACAGTTGTTTTCACAGTAACTTTTGGTTTGGATCTCATTTCAATTGCACCGCAACCTTCCAGAATGAAATCAGCCAGCTGCTGGGAGCTCCCCAAGTATGTTGGGGTGTGGTGATTAGCTGCACTGCTACAGCTACATAAAGAGCTGCAGCAACCATTTAAAGCTACGTACAGTTTTGCCAGAGTTAAAACATAGACTGAAAGTTTCTCTGGAACGTTGGTCCCAAAACATATCAGACTTTTCAAACTTTGCTCTTGCTGCACCTGTTTGGCTCTCCAAGGAATCTTCCCCACAGAAGAGGAGGGCAGAATGCCTTGTAGAAGTAGGAAAGGACAATGAATGCCAATAGCACCACTGGATAACTTGGAAGCAGGTGCAACAGAAGTTTTCAGCCATCAGGAAATCTACAAAGTTAAGGCTATTCAATATTTTGTTTTTACAAGTAAATGGACAAAGTATGTGTGCATGATAGACTCGATATTGCTGCCACCCTTGGCTATCCAGGCCTGAAAACCTCCAGATTTGAAGGACCAAATCATTAGTGTGTTCCAGTCACAAGACGTGCACAGGCCAATCATCAGACAGAGGCTTGCACAGGGAAACGGGAGGGAGCACAGATGTAGGCGCAGGCATACGTCTGAGAAGCATGCAGGGGCAGGACTGGCTGCCACCCTTGGGGTCTTCTGACAGCTCCGGCCCACCATGAAAATCGATCAGGTCCCATGTTGACTGCTCTGGGCAGTTGCCCTACCCACTATCTTCCAGATTAATGCATGCTCACTAAAATTGCACCCTGGATATTCACATTTCATAGCACAGCTCAACAGTGCTATGGAGACAGGCTCCCAAATCGGCGCTTAAAAATGAGAACTGCAAAGTGCTGTCCCAAAAATGGACCCTGGAACAGGTGCAAAGTGAAAGAGAACAAGAACTTAGTCACACCTTGTATGAAGAGGCTTTTTCCATTGATAATAAACCTTTAATGTAATCGACCAGATTACAGAATAAAACTTGGATAGCTTGGTTAACATGTGGAGCATCTTGGTACAATCTAGAATTAATGGTCGTATCCACCTGCAATGCCCAATATCCATAACAGTAACACATATATTGAAATTGGATCCCCCATCACATTTTTGGGCACTCAGTGTGACTTTGTACTTAGTGCATCAATATCCTGTACTAGAGTGATCCCGGCAGATTCTGCACTCTCTCTGTGCCCTTGGTAGGTAAACTTATTCTCTGCCCACCTGGTGGCCTGTCATAGAATCTACATTCCCTTGCTGCAGAATTTGTTTGGGCTTGCTGCAGAAATTGGGTCTTGAGTGTTAGCTTGTCTCTGGGCTAGCACTCTCACCACAAGTCAGACATTTTTGAGTTCAAGCCCCAATCCAGGACTTGAGTGCACAGTCTATACTGACACTTCAGCGCAGCACTGTCATAGTGCTGAATTTTTGGAAACGTTGCCTTGTGGATGATGTTGAATCCGTGATTCTTTAAGTATGATGTTTTCCCAATAACTAGACGGAGGCTGTAACTTAATCAACAGGTGTTTATTGGAGGAGGGTAGTCTAAAGACTAACAGTACAGAGGCATGCGCAAGGCTTATATACAGGTGTGGTCACTGCCGGTACTACAGTATACAGGAGCTGTAAAAGTAGTTCTCTCTTAAAGATACATACACTACAATTCCTCCCCTTTTAGATTAACAGTACCCATAACATTCAAATAACAGTTAACACTTTAACATGCACATTAAACTGAAATCGTCCATTTATAGATTCAGTCTTTGGGGCGGCTTCCTGATCCTTTCTGCATAGCGCCTTTCCTGAGGTTCTTGTTCTTGGTGCGGAGGCGATTCTGGCCCCCTTTCGTCGGTTAGTTCATCAGTTTCCGCTGCTATTGTTTCTGAGGTAGATGCTACCGGTATGTCGGGTTCATCCCCAGGTACGCGAGTCATGGGGTTGACTCATTCCTGTGATGTTAGGATCTGGTCGACGTGGCGTCTCACAATGTTCTCCCCGACATCCACTGTGTACATTAATGGCCCCTGCCTTGTGCATATCGTTCCGGGTTGCCACTTCTCTGTTCGGTAGTCGCGGGCCAAGACTGGTTGTCCTACATTGAAGCTCCTTGTCGGCTTCTCATTGATGTGCTGGAATTGCCTATCCTCAACATTTCTTCGCACATTTGGTCTGAGCAAATCCAGACGAGATCTCAACCTTCGGTTAAAGAACATCATGGCCGGGGTCTGGTTGGTAACTGCATGTGTCGCATTTCTGTAGGCTAACAGGAAATTGTCCACCTTATGCTGTAGTGGAATGTCATCATCGCACATGGCCCTTATTGCCTTTTTAAAGGTTTGTATGAACCTCTCAGCTAATCCATTTGTGGCTGGATGATACGGGGCGGATGTGTAATGCCTTACCCCATTCCATCTCATAAATTTCCGAAACTCTTCGGACACAAACTGTGGTCCATTATCAGAGCAAATCTGCTCTGGCAAGCCGTTCCTGGCAAATATGGTCCGTAGGACTGCAATCGTTTTCTCTGTAGTGGTTGAGGACATTTTGATCACCTCAGGCCATTTTGAGTGCGCATCCACTGCTATTAAGAACATTGAGTCCATGAATGGACCAGCAAAATCAATATGCACCCGTTGCCATGGAGAGGAGGGCCACTCCCATGGGTGTAGAGGGGCATGTGGTGGTGCATTTTGGACCTTCTGGCATCCTGAGCAGCTCTTTGTTAGGTCCTCGATTTGTTGATCGATCCCCGGCCACCACACATAAGCCCTAGCAAGGCTTTTCATTTTCACCCCTCCCAGATGACCTTCGTGAAGCTCATTGAGCACTCTCTCCCTTAACTTGGGTGGAATTACCACTCTGGATCCACACATCACTGTCCCCTGGCATACTGACAGCTGTTCTCTTCTGGATGAGAATGCTGGCAACAGTGAGTTGCCATGTGTTGGCCATCCCTTCACCGTCAAATGATATACCCGAGACAGTGTCGGATCATTGCGGGTCTCCTTCTCTATATCCGTGTTAGTTACTGGCAATCGTTCAATTATCGACGAATAAAATATTTCGATAGGGTCCACTGCTGGTGCTTCCTGCACAGTAGGCAGTGGCAGGCGTGATAGCCCATCAGCGTTTCCATGCTGTTTCGTGCCCTTATACTCTATTTCATATTGGTTCACCCCTAGAAAAAAGGGACCATCTTTGTAGCCGTTGTGCAGTCATCACCGGAACGCCCTTCTTTGGATTAAAGATGGAGACAAGTGGTTGGTGGTCAGTCAGCAAGGTGAACTTCTGCCCATGCAGGTAGTGGTTGAATTTTTTTACTCCCCATACTAGGCTGAGGGCCTCCCTGTCGATCTGGGCGTAGTTGCGCTCGGCTGAGGTTAGTGACCGAGACGCAAAGGCTACTGGCCTCTCCAACGCATCTGGGAATTTGTGCGACAGCACCGCTCCAATACCATAGGGTGATGCATGGCAACCGAATTGGTAGTGCTGGGTTGAAATGGGCCAACACCTCTTTTGAAGTGATCAATTCTTTGCACTTCTGGAAAGCTCATTTACATTCGTCATTCCACTTCCATGGTACCCCTGTTTGCAGTAGGGTGTTCAGTGGGTGTAATACTGTAGACAAATTTGGTAAGAACTTATGGTAGTAGTTCACCAGCCCAAGGAACGACCTCAGTTTTGACACATTTTCCGCTGGAGCCTTGACTACTGCCTCAATCTTTTCAAGGGACTTATGTAACCCCTCTTCATCAATAACGTGGCCACAATACGAGATCTGCTTCTGGAAAAACTCGCACTTGTGGCGATTAGCTCGTAGCCCATATTCCTTTAATCTAGTGAGCGCCTTCTCCAGGTTGGCGAGGTGATCACTGTCATTTTCGCCCATAACCAGGATGTCGTCCAAATAACACTGGGTCCCTGGAATCCCTTGCAGGACTTGATCCATTGCCCTTTGCCAAATAGCCGGAGCCGATGCTACCCCGAACACCAGCCGGTTGTATTGGTAGAGACCTTTATGAGTGTTGATCGTGAGGTATTATTTCGAGGCTTCTTCTACCTCCATTTGCAAGTACGCCTGGGCCAGATCAATTTTGGTGAAGCGTTTACCTCCAGATAGCGAGGCGAAAATATCCTCAATCCGTGGAACTGGATATTGTACTGTGTGAAGGACTGGGTTCACTGTCACCTTAAAATCCCCACAGATGCGGACCTTCTTTGGTTCCCCAGGCATATTACTCAATGACCTCTTCATTACAGGAATGATGGGTGTAGCCCACTCACTCCAGTCTACTTTGGACAGTACTCCTGAACGTTCCAACCCTTCCAGCTCTGCTTCAACGGCTGGTCGGATCACATAAGGCACCGGTCTGGCCTTAAAAAACTTTGGGCTTGCATTTTCCTCTACTTTAATCATCGCTGTTATGCCTTTTAGTGTTCCGAGTCCCTCCTGGAACACTTCTTGTGCATCAGTTATCATTTTTGACAGTCGTCCAGGTGTGACATCGTCATCCTTTTTGGCCTCAACCTTCAGTGCCTGTATGGAATGCCAATCTAATTGTATCTTCCGGATCCATTCACATCCTAGTAGTGGTGGTCCTCCATCTGGCAATACATATAGGTCCATTTTAGGTATTTCCTGGCCTTTGTATATCACTTTCACCCTTATTTTTCCTTTGGGGTTGTCAGGGTTGGGGAGCCACGGGGCCGTATAAATACGAGGCCGTGCTCTCCGGGCGAGGTAGGATCTGGACCCAAGTGCAGAAACCAGACAAGAGACACATATACAGTACTTTGTTTGAACTTTACTAGATTCACACATAACTAGATTAACACAGCAATATACATAAGAACTAGAGACAAGAGAACTCGAGACAGAGACATAAGCATACATAAGAACTAGAGACAAGTTACAAGACAGCTAGTCAAGATAGGAACTCAGGACAGCTTCCATGAGGAAGCCCACTTGTCTATACTGAGCTTGCGACAAGCTACCACAAGGGGCAACCGGCTTGCTGAGGCTAAACTCCAGACAAGCTACCCCAAGGGTAATCGGCTTATCAAAGCAAAGCTCAAGACAAGATCCCAACGGCTCCCACATAGCAACACGCTAGTCCAAACAGCACCTTACCAAGACAACCTACTTAAATACATCTTAAATCCAGAGACAAGAACACAGACTTAGATACCTAGCTCAAGAGGACTAGAACACAAACTTAGGTACATAGCTCGAGAGAACTAGAACACAGACTTAGATACATAGCTCGAGAGAACTAGAACACAGACTTAGATACATAGCTCAAGAGAACTATGGCACAAACTTAGGTACATAGCTCGAGAGAACTAGAACACAGACTTAGATACATAGCTCGAGAGAACTAGAACACAGACTTAGATACATAGCTCAAGAGAACTATGGCAGCCAGCTTGTGAAGGCAAGCTGCCATAGAAGAAAGGCTAGTCACACAGAGCACCTAGTCAAGACAAGGAACATTGTCAAGACTAACTCCCTGGTTCACCCTAGTGAGGACTGAGCACTGAGTGAAACAACAACAGAACTTATATACCAAGAAAACCAGGTGCCACCCATAAACAGCTAACAGGCTGATTAAAAACTAACACAGGGTTAGGAACAATTAACACCAGAGACTAGGACAATTAACAAAGGAACAAACAAGTGAAGGTGCCATCTAGAGGTTACAAAAAGGAACTGACTGGCACCCTCACAGGGGTAGACTTTTTGCCCTGTGTATGTCTTCAAGACAATCTCTGTAGCTTTCAAGGGTATATGTGAAAATAGCCGCTTGTAGTCCCTTTGGTTTATGACTGTTAGGGCTGATCCTGTGTCCAATTACATTTTCACTTGGACTCCGTCTATCTTGAGTGTGACCCAGATAGTCTGGTGATCCTCCATTTTGATTACCTTATGTAGTTTCAGACAACCCAGCTCCTTGCTTCCAGAGTCTGTATCACTTTTCTGTTCGTCTGAACTACTGTCCATCACCTTATGTACCTTTTTGTACGTCTCCTGTGGAGATTTCTTGCTGCTGGTTTTCTTCCCTGACCTGCAGACTCTTGCTATGTGTCCTGCTTTTCCACAATGTCTGCACACTTGGTCCTTGAACCAACAGTCCTTCTGGTCGTGTGTTGTTCTGCCGCAGCGATAACACTTCCCTGCTCCATATGACATTTCATTGGTGCCATATTCTTGCGGTCTCCGTTGTATCTCTGCAGCGCCCCGTGCGGCTGCTTCATGTGATACTGCCATACTGAAAGCCTTGGCCAGCATAAGATCCTTTTCTGATAGAAGCCGTTTCTGGGTTCCTTCACTTTGAAGCCCACACACAAACTTGTCCCTTAACGTACCTGCTAGTCCCAATCCAAACTGGCAGTGTTTCGATAGCTTGCACAGTGCAGTTAAGTACTCAGCATTACTTTCGTCTTTATGCTGGTTCCTTTTGTGGAACTTAAATCTTTCTGCTATCAGCAGCGGTGTGGGGTTTAAGTGGTCCTGTAGGATTTCCACTATGCTTTCGAAATTCTTATCCACTGGATTCTCTGGGGTTATTAGGTTTCGCAGTAAGCCATAAGTTTTTGCACCCATGGAATTTAACAAAACCAGTGCTTTCCTAGCATCTGGCACTTCATTCGCCCTGCAGTACACCTCAATGCGTTCCACATATGTCGCCCAATCTTCGACTTCATTGTCGAACGCAGTGATACTGCCACTCTTCGGCATCCCTGGGTGTGATTAAACTGTCTAAACTGCGTCTCCTGCACTCTCCCTTCTTCTCTGCTGGCACAAAATGGCGTCTCCCGCGCTTTCCTTTCTTCCTGCGCTCGCCCTTCTTCTCCGCTGCGGCTTCTAAAATGGCGTCTCCCGCGCTCTCCCTTCTTCTCCGCGGCTCAATGGCGTCTCCCGTGCTTCCTTTCTTTCCCCCGCGGATGCTGTTCAGCCCTTGAGCCCTGGCTGTGCTCTGCGCGTTCTCCTGTGCGCCTCTCCCGTTGCCGCCGCTCGGTCCTGAACCCGGCTGCTGCTTTACCTTCTCTCTCTCTTTTTTGTTTTTCCTCGACGCCGCTTGGTTTTCAACCCCCGGCTGCGCCCTGTGCGCTTCACCCTCTCTCTTACCCCATCGACGCTGCTCGGCTTTTTCTGTGCCGTCGGTCGGCTCCAGCCGCCGCTGTCCGGGAAGGGTCTGCGCTGTCCCTGTTGCCAGTCTGTTGCTGGATCGTCGTGGCTGGGGAACCAAGCCCGGCTCTCAACAGCCTCCCCTGCGATGCTCACTCTCTGCCGGATGGCTGGGCGGTTGCTCGTGGTCGACGCCCGTGCTTCTGGCCTCGACTTTCTTCCACCGCCCTCCCGTAGCGAATCCTTGAAAGGAAATGCAGAGCTGCAGGTAGATTCGAATCGACCTCGTTGCCACTGTTGAATCCGTGATTCTTAAAGTATGATGTTTTCCCAATAACTAGACGGAGGTTATAACTTAACAATCAACAGGTGTTTACTGGAGGAGGGTAGTCTAAAGACTAACAGTACAGAGGCATGCGCAAGGCTTATATACAGGTGTGGTCACTGCCGGTACTACAGTATACAGGAGCTGTAAAAGTAGTTCTCTCTTAAAGATACATACACTACAGATGAGATGCTAAACTAAGACACTTTCTGCTTGTTTAGGTAGATGTAAAACATTCTATGGCACTTTGATGAAGAACAGGAAGTACTCCCAGCGTTCAGCCCAGTATTTATCTTTCAAACCAATGCCACCAAAACAGACTAACTGGTCATCCATCTCATTGCTCTACGAGAGACTGCAATGTATGCAAATTAGCTGTCATGTTTGTGTACAAAATCACAGTGCTACGCTTCAGAAGCCATTCACTGGCTGTTAAATGCTTTGGGATATCCCAACACTGTGAAAGATGTTATATAAATGCAACTTCTTTCTTTGAGGTGCTGCAGAATTCAAGGATCACTATTTATCAAGGAATCTAATCTTCTGTTGGACAGATGTGCAAAATTTATCTCAGATTCCCCCAAAAATAATTGGGCAAAATTACAGAATGTAATTCTACACTTCTATTATACAACCCTGATCAGATACTTTTGCAGAGGACATTTCCATCACTCCAGCAACACAGCAACCACAGCGTATTTGATTATCACAGTCAATATGTAATCCTGCAACATTCAATCACATTTTAAACCTAATATTTATCAAACTTTTTTTTTGAATGAGTTAAGGGACACAACTACTTTTGCTGAGACTCTGCTCTATATATCTACAGCTCTGGAGAAAAAAAAATCTAACTCCATAGTTTCAAAATTGAAGTAAATATCTCAGACAATACGCAATAGTTACCTTTTAAAATAATACATTTTGATCCAAGACAGAAATTGCTGGTGCAAAAAGAATGTGTTGCATGTTAATGCACACAATGTGGTGCTGTACTGTACTCTGCTTCTGGTGCGTCAGAGGGTGTGGCCAGCATTTCCTCTCCAGTCTAGTAATTTGCAGGGACCCAACAGCACATCTGCAAGAAATTATCGTGGCATGTCTCCCTGAAGACTTACAATATTCATGTGTCTGCATCAGCTTGATCTACTGATTTCTCTCATTCCACTGTGCTAGAGAAACCTTATACAGTCAGTTCCGAAAACACTATGTACAGAATATGTTACTTATTATCTTCCATCAGCAAAAGTGAATTTTTAGGTTTGAAAGTAATGTTCTCTAAATGGTCGACAGTACATTAAAGAGGTAACACTGGCACATGTTTAGCGTGAGTGTATACAGGCACCATATACCATTTGTACAGGAAACTCTGTTATCTGATATAGACAAATGAATAGGGGTCTGTTCTAACCAATTGCTGGTTTCACTCTTAGCTACCAGCTGTTCTGCTGTGGCAGGTATTCACTAACCCATCTTACAGCATTCATGTGCTGTGCATATGGAACCAAGCACTATAAAATTTGCACAAACTATATAATACCACATGTGTACGGATTGTTACTTATACCAAGGGTCTTCTATAAGCCTATATTAGTGCAAAAGTGAATGACATTGAAAGGAAGATAAGTTCACATATGTATCCCACTCCCACAAGGCATTCTTTCATCTAGACCACATGAAACAACTATCTGACAGCCCCCTGATGGCTTAGTGGTTTAATGCACTACACAATGTGGTAGCACATCATACAAACCGGAAAATCCCAGGTTCAGTCCCAGTCGGTGCTGAGTTAGCTGATCTTAGTGAATGCAGCAGTTCAGGTGCAACAATTGACCTCAATGACCTAGAGTAAGGAGGAGAAACATCTGCTCTTGATTGCTATCCAATGAGTCCTGTTGGAAAGTGCATGTGTGTGGATATTAGTTAAAAACAGGATTGGGCTTGGCTAGGATACCTTTAATGGTTGAATAGGCTGATGATATGCAGAAGGTGATTTTCAACTGCCACCTGCCTGTGGGTGACTAGCAGAGAAATATCAAGGGGTAACGGCAGCCCAAAACCAATCTGATGTAGGCTTGTAAATGGGTGTGCAACACGCCTGCCTGTTTCTGGCGGGAGGGCATTTAAATATGCATACGAGGTCCTACACAGATTGAAATTTTGTAAGTACAAATGGGTGGAGCATGCACAGAACCCATTTTCATCAGGCAGTGCGTAGCTTAACCACCAGTCCTTAAAGATCTACTGGTGGCTGCTCCACAAAAGGTGCCTAAACCTCTTTTGTAGTGTATGTACTTTGCAGAAGGAACTATATTCTGCAGCCCCTGTATACTGCAGTACCAGTAGTGACCATCCCTGTATATAAGCCTGTGTAGTAACTTTTGCATAGTAGTTCCAGGTTGTCTCCACTCAGTAAAGACCTGTTATAACCAACTCCTGCAGTCTGTGTCTCAATTATACACAGACATAATATGGCGATGAGCAGATCCGAACTTACTTACAGTCTGCACCACCTCATGGGGATCCATCCCTGAAGCGAAGTTATCAGAGGTCGAGGCCAGAAGGAAGAAAGAAAAAAAAAATGAACAGAAGAAGCGGGCGTCGACCGTGGGCATCCGCCTCTGATTCATCAGAGTTGAAGATTTGCAGGAGAGGCTGTCGAGAGCGGGGCTTGGTTATCCTGTCGATGGTGTTTCAGCTAATCGGGCTGGTGGCAGGTAGTACACTGATCCTTTCTGGGCTGCGGTGGTCTAGAGCTCGATCGGGTGGCTTTTCAACGGGGCCGAGCAGTGTTGTCGGGGAGAGAGAGGGTGGAGCACACAGGGCGCGGCCGGTACTATGAAGCCAGGCAGCGTACAGACCCAAGAAGAGGGAGGCAAGTGTCCCGCAGGGTTGCTCCGACGACGGGGAAATAATAAAAATTAGAAGCACAAAAAGCCGCGAGGAGCTGCAGTTTGCTACAGGAACCGCGGAGAGCGGCTTTAGCAGCAGCGCAGGGGGAAGTGCGCGAAGACCATAGGGCGTCGCCATCAAGGCATAAAACGCCAGCAACAGCGCTAGCAGCAGCGGAGAAGACAGAAAGCGCGGGAGGTGCCATCTTAATCCAGCGGGGAAGAAGGCAAAGCGCGGGAGGCGCCATTTTGTTAAATTGGGGAAGAAGGCAAAGCGCGGGAGGTGCCATCTTAGATTTCCAAGCTGCCGAAGACTGGCAATATCACTGCCTTCGACAATGCAATAGAAGACTGGACCACATATGTGGAAAGAGTCGAGGTATATTGCGAGGCAAACGAAGTAGCCGATGAGAAAAAGGCATCGGTACTACTAAACTTAATGGGAGCAAGAACGTACGGCCTATTGCGGAACCTGATTACTCCAGCCAAACCGAAGGCGAAGAGTTTTAACGAAATTGTTGATATCCTACAGGAACACCTAAATCCTACACCGCTGCTGATAGCATTGATGTGCCTTCAATAGCTCAAAGACAAGGAATTTAAAGGATTCAACTAAGGCTTTTAATCACTAAGAACATAGCAGCATTACAGGTCTTCCCACATCGGGCGTCTGGTAGGAATGACTCATCCAGCTCCTGAGACCTTTATATGGCAAAAGACAGGGGCGTAGCCAATACACACAATAGGAACAAAAGGGGGCAGCTCACACAATACAAGCAGGTGAAACACACAGGTAAAACACATAGGCCTAGAAATTGAGTGGGCTTTGCGCCCATTTTGCGGCGCTAGAGGTCATTGCGCTGGACTTACAGCCGGTTCATAAATTCCCTGGGGCCCTACCATCGGCGGTCGACCGGTTGCGCTGCGCCGGCACCGATGACGTCATCGGTGTGCGCAGCGTCCCGGTTGCCGTGGTGACGGGCCCCAGCGCCGAAATTGAGTTGCGGCCGCCTCGCCCGTGGCAGCCGCAACTAAGACTCTGGCAACCGAGTCTTACAGGAGTTTGCGCCGGCGCATTAAGGTCGCGCGGCGGCCGGCCGCTTTCCCGCCGGCCACCTGCCCGCACCTCCCTCCCCGGACTCCTCCACCGCCCCCCGTGGAACAGATGCTTCTGGGCTGCGAGCCCGGCACTTCCCCGAGGTGCCGGGCTCATTTTTGTGAAGATTTTACCGGCCAGCGGGCGGGTGCAGGCAGCTCCTCCTTAACTGAAGGAGGAGGCCTGCACTTCCCGAGCCTGCCGCACTGCATCGGGCGCCGCAGCGCCGGAATAGCGCCGCAATGCGGCAGGTAGCACCCATTTTCAGGCGCAAACACCCTTCAGTAGCGCTGGCAGCCATTTGGGCGTGGCGCTACTGAATTTTTGGCGCGCGCAGGGGGACTTAGCACCGGCGCTAACTTTCCGGCGCTAAAGCCCTGGCGCGGCGCCAACTGAATTTCTAGGCCATAGGCTGATGAAGGCATATATTTCATCACAAGCAGAAAGATTTAAATTCCACAGGAGAAATCAGCATAAAGATGAGAGCAATGCTGATTACCTTACGGAATGACGCAAGCTATCAAAGCACTGCCAGTTCAGAGCAGGACTGGCAGATACCCTACGGGACAAATTTGTCTGTGGACTCCTGAGTGAAGGAACCCAGAAGAGGTTACTCTCAGAGAAAGAGCTGACGCTAGATAAGGCTTTCAGCGTGGCAGTATCGTATGAAGCAGCAGCAAGAGGAGCTGCGGAAATTCAGCAAAAGCCACAGGAATACGGCACCCACGAAATGACACGGGGAATTGAAAAATGTTATCGCTGTGGCAGAACAACCCATGACCAGAAGGACTGCTGGTCCAAGGACAAAATATGCAGGCAATGCGGAAAGATGGGACACATTGCACGAGTTTGCAGGTCTGGGAAGAAGACTAACGACAACAAAAAGGCTACTAAGGAACAGTACAGGAAAGTACAAAAGATGACGGACAGTAGTTCCGAAGACCAGATGAGCGATAGTGAATCCGGGAACATGAGACGAAGCTGTCTCAAACTTCACAACATAATCACAAAAGAGGATCACCGAACCATTTGGGTCACCCTCACGATAGCAGCGTCCCAAGTCAAAATGGAATTGGATACAGGATCAGCTCTGACCGTCATGAATCGACGAGACTACGAGCAGCTATTCTCACACAAACCCTTGAAAGAGACATCCATTGTCTTGAAGACGTATACGGGGCAAAAAGTATACCCCAGAGGAAAGATAAGGGTGCCTGTCGAATACAACGGCAAGGAAATACAGAAATTGTATCTGTACATACTGCAAGATGGTGGACCACCGTTATTGGGACGTGAATGGATCAGAAAGATAAGTTTAGACTGGCACTCCATTCAGGTACTGACGGTGGCTGGTAAAAAGGATGACGACGTCACTCCTGGACGATTGTCAACAATCTTAGCTAACGCCAAAGAGGTATTTCAACAAGAACTGGGAACTCTTAAAGGCATAACCGCCTCGATAAAAATAGAAGAGAATGCAATTCCCAAGTTTTTCAAAACAAGACCGGTACCATATGAAATTCGCCCAGCCGTCGAGGCAGAGCTGGAGAATCTGGAGAATGCAGGCGTGTTATGTAAGGTAGACTGGAGCGAGTGGGCGACACCCATCGTTCCTGTCATGAAGAAAACGTTAAACAATAAGTCTGAGGAGCCAAGGAAGGTTCGCATCTGTGGGGTCTTCAAGGTGATGGTGAACCCAGTCCTTCACACAGTACAATATCCTCTTCCGAGGATAGAAGATACTTTCGCCTCACTATCTGGAGGGAAGCGTTTTACAAAAATTGACCTAGCACAAGCATATTTGCAGATGGAGGTTGAAGAATCCTCTAGGAAGTATCTCACGATAAACACTCACAAAGGTCTTTACCAGTATAATCGACTGGTATTCGGAGTAGCATCAGCTCCGGCGATATGGCAAAGAGCGATGGAACAAGTCCTGCAAGGGATTCCGGGGACTCAGTGTTACTTGGACGACACCCGAGTGACAGGTGAAGATAACAGTGAACACCTTGCCAACCTAGAGCAGGTGCTCACTAGACTAAGAGAACATGGGCTACGAGCCAATCGCCCTAAGTGCGAGTTTTTTAAGAAACAGGTATCGTATTGTGGCCACGTGATTGATGAAGAGGGGTTACATAAGCCCCCTGACAAAATTGAAGCGGTAGTTAAGGCTCCAGCGCCTGAAAATGTGTCGCAACTGAGGTCATTCCTCGGATTGGTGAATTACTACCATAAGTTTTTGCCGAATTTGTCCACAATTCTGCACCCACTGAACGCCCTACTACAAACTGGAGTAACATGGAAGTGGAGCGATGATTGTAAGCGGGCCTTTCAAAAGAGTAAGGATCTCATCACTTCAAGAGAAGTATTGGCTCACTACAGCCCATCACTACCGATAAGACTGGCGTGTGATGCGTCTCCCTACGGCATTGGAGCGGTCCTGTCACATAAATTCCTTGATGGTTCAGAGAGGCCGATAGCTTTTGCGTCACGCTCGTTAACTTCAGCCGAGCGTAACTACGCCCAGATTGACAGAGAGGCCCTCAGCCTGATGTGGGGGGTGAAGAAGTTCAATCACTACCTGCACGGTCAGAAATTTACTCTACTAACTGATCATCAACCTCTTGTCTCCATTTTCAACCCTCAGAAGGGCGTACCGATAATGACAGCACAACGTCTACAGAGGTGGTCCCTTTTCCTAGGGGCACACCAATTTGACATCGAGTACAAAGGAACTAAACAGCATGGGAATGCTGATGGATTGTCGCGCCTACCGTTGCCAACGGTGGAAGAAGCACGTGCAGTGGATCCAGTGGAGATATTCCACTCGACCACAGTCGAATGTCTCCCTGTGACGAATGCAAACATAGAAAAGGAAACACGAAATGACCCGACACTCTCCTGGGTCTATGATTTAACGGTGAAGGGATGGCCAGCACATGGCGAACCACTGCTGCCAGCATTCTCGCCGAGAAGAGAACAGCTGTCAGTGTGCAGAGGAACCTTGATGTGTGGATCCAGAGTAGTAATTCCACCCAAATTGAAGGATAGAGTGCTCAATGAGCTTCATGAGGGTCATCTGGGAGGGGTAAAAATGAAGAACTTAGCCAGAGCGTTTGTGTGGTGGCCGGGAATCGATAGATAAATCGAAGAGATGACCAAGAGCTGTACAGGATGCCAGAAGGTCCAAAACGCCCCACCACAAGCCCCTCTACATCCATGGGAGTGGCCCTCATCTCCATGGCTATTATGTCCGTGTATGATTGAGACACGGACAGGAGGAGTTGAACAAAACAAGTCTTTACTGAATGAAGTCAATCGGGAAACTGAAACTACAGAGGCTTACTAGCGCCTTTTATACAGGGGTGGTCACTGCCGGTACTGCAGTCTGAGACCAGTTATTCTCTTAAAGGTACATACACAACAATTCCTCCCCTTTTAGATAAACAGTACATAACATTCATTTAACAACTAAATGATAACTAATTACAATCACAATTACGGTTGCTAGATACATTGGTTAAGCTTAAGCAATTATAAGTTCAGTCTTTGAGGGGGCTTCCTGATTCTGTCTGGATAACGCCTCTTTGGGGTATCAGGTTCCTCTGGCAAGGTTGAGTCGGGATCAATGTCGTTGTTTGGTTCATCTGCTTCCAATATCACCGATTCTGCGGTCGCTGCAATTGGTACGTCGATTTCATTACCAGGTGTATCAGATCGTGGTGTGGAGTTGACGTTTTCCAGTGACTCTAGAATCTGGTCAGCATGGCGTCTTACAATGCTCTCTCCAACGTCCACGGTATACATGAGAGGTCCTTGCCGTGTACAAATCGTTCCTGGCTGCCATTTCTCAGTGCGGTTTTCCCGGGCCAAAACTGGTTGACCTATCTTAAAACTCCTGGTCGGCCTTTCATTCATATTCTGAAACTGCCTGTTCTCCACATCTCTTCGGACGTTTGGCTTAACCAAATCCAAGCAGCATCGTAGTCTTCGATTGAAGAACATCATGGCTGGAGTTTGGTTGGTAACCGCATGTGTCTCATTCCGGTAGGCAAACAAGAAGTTGTCCACCTTGTGTTGTAGGGGTATATCTTCATTACACATTGCCTTGAAAGCCTTCTTGAATGTTTGAACAAATCTCTCGGCCAATCCATTAGTGGCTGGATGATATGGGGCAGATGTGTAATGCTTAACACCATTGTTCTTTAAGAACCTCCGGAACTCTTCAGACACAAACTGTGGTCCATTGTCAGAGCAAATCTGTTCAGGCAGCCCATTCCTGGCGAATATGGTTCGTAAAACTGTGATAGTTTTTTCCATGGTGGTTGAGGACATTTTTATTACCTCTGGCCACTTTGAATGTGCATCCACCGCAATTAAAAACATCGAGTCCATGAAGGGACCAGCAAAATCAATGTGCACCCTTTGCCATGGAGATGAGGGCCACTCCCATGGATGTAGAGGAGCTTGTGGTGGGACGTTTTGGACCTTCTGGCATCCTGCACAGCTCTTGGTCATCTCTTCGATTTCTCTATCGATTCCCGGCCACCACACAAACGCTCTGGCTAAGTTCTTCATTTTTACCCCACCCAGATGACCCTCATGAAGCTCATTGAGCACTCTATCCACCAACTTAGGTGGAATTACTACTCTGGATCCACACATCAAGGTTCCTCTGCACACTGACAGCTGTTCTCTTCTCGGCGAGAATGCTGGCAGCAGTGGTTCGCCATGTGCTGGCCATCCCTTCACCGTTAAATCATAGACCCGTGATAGTGTCAGGTCATTCCGTGTTTCCTTTTCTATGTTTGCATTCGTCACAGGGAGACATTCGACTATGGTCGAGTGGAATAACTCCATTGGATCCACTGCAAGGTCTTCTTCTTCCACCGTCGGCAACGGTAGGCGTGACAATCCATCAGCATTCCCATGCTGTTTAGTTCCTTTGTACTCGATGTCATATTGGTGTGCCCCTAGGAAAAGGGACCACCTCTGCAGCCGTTGCGCTGTCATTATCAGTACGCCCTTCTACGGGTTGAAAATGGAGACAAGAGGTTGATGGTCGGTTAGTAGAGTAAATTTTTGACCGTGCAGGTACTGATTGAACTTCTTCACCCCCCACACTAGGCTGAGGGCCTCTCTGTCAATCTGAGCGTAGTTACGCTCGGCTGAAGTTAATGAGCGTGACGCAAAAACTATCGGCCTCTCTAAACCATCAAGGAATTTATGTGACAGTACCGCCCCAATGCCGTAGGGAGACGCATCACACGCCAGTCTGATCGGCAGTGCTGGGTTGTAGTGAGCCAATACTTCTCTTGAAGTCATGAGGTCCTTACTCTTCTGAAAGGCCCGCTTACAGTCATTGCTCCATTTCCATGCAACTCCCGTTCGCAGCAGGGCGTTCAGTGGGTGCAGAATTGTCGACAAATTCGGCAAATACTTATGGTAGTAATTCACCAATCCGAGGAATGACCTCAGTTGCGACACATTTTCAGGCGCTGGGGCCTTAACAACCGCTTCAATTTTGTCAGGGGACTTATGTAACCCCTCTTCATCAATCACGTGGCCACAATATGATATCTGTTTCTTAAAAAACTCACACTTGGGGCGGTTGGCTCGTAGCCCATGTTCCCGTAGTCTAGTGAGCACCTGTTCTCGGTTGTTAAGGTGTTCACTGTCATCTTCACCTGTCACAAGGATGTCGTCCAAGTAACACTGAGTCCCCGGAATCCCTTGCCGGACTTGTTCCATCGCTCTTTGCCATATCGCCGGAGCCGATGCTACTCCGAATACCAATCGATGATACTGGTAAAGACCTTTGTGAGTGTTTATCGTGAGATACTTCCTAGAGGATTCTTCAACCTCCATCTGCAAATATGCTTGTGCTAGGTCAATTTTTGTAAAACGCTTCCCTCCAGACAGTGAGGCGAAGATGTCTTCTATCCTTGGAAGAGGATATTGTACTGTGTGAAGGACTGGGTTCACCGTCACCTTGAAATCCCCACAGATGCGAACCTTCCTTGGCTCCTCAGACTTATTGCTTAACGTTTTCTTCATGACAGGAACGATGGGTGTCGCCCACTCGCTCCAGTCGACCTTAGGCAACACGCCTGTCTTCTCCAGATTCTCCAGCTCTGCCTCGACGGCTGGGCGAATTGCATATGGTACCGGTCTTGCTTTGAAAAACTTGGGAATTGCATTCTCTTCTATTTTTATCGAGGCGGTTACGCCTTTAAGCGTGCCCAGTTCTTGTTGAAATACCTCTTTGGCGTTAGCTAAGATTGTTGACAATCGTCCAGGAGTGACGTCTTCATCTTTTTTACCGTCCACCGTCATTGCATGAATGGAGTGCCAATCTAAGTTTATCTTCTTGATCCATTCACGTCCCAATAACGGTGGTCCACCATTTGGCAGTATGTAGAGATACAATTTCCGTATTTTCTTGCCGTTGTATTCGACAGGCACCCTTATTTTTCCTCTGGGGTATACTTTTTGCCCCATATATGTCGTCAAGACGATGGATGTCTCCCTCAAGGATATGTGTGAGAATAGCCGCTCGGAGTCTCGTCGATTCATGACGGTTAGCGCTGATCCTGTATCCAATTCCATTTTAACTTGGGACCCTGCTATCGTGAGGGTGACCCAAATGGTTCGGTGATCCTCTTTTGCGATTACATTGTTAAGTTTGAGACAGCTTAGTCTCTTGTTCCCGTATTCACTATCGCTCATCTGGTCTTCGGAACTACTGTCCGTCATCTTTTGTACTTTCTTGTACGGTTCCTTAGTAGCCTTTTTGTTGTTGCTGGTCTTCTTCCCAGACCTGCAAACTCGTGCAATGTGTCCCATCTTTCCGCATTGCCTGCATATTTTGTCCTTGGACCAGCAGTCCTTCTGGTCATGGTTAGTTCAGCCGCAGCGATAACATTTTGCAAATCCCCGTGTCATTGCGTGGGTGCCGTATTCCTGTGCCTTTTGTAGTATTTCCGCAGCTCCCCTTGCTGCTGCTTCGTACGATACTGCCACGCTGAAAGCCTTATCTAGCGTCAGCTCTTTCTCTGAGAGTAACTTCTTCTGTGTTCCTTCACTCAGGAGTCCACAGACAAATTTGTCCCGTAGGGTATCTGCCAGTCCTGCTCCAAACTGGCAGTGCTTTGATAGGTTGAGTAGTTCCGTAAGGTACTCAGCATTGCTCTCATCTTTATGCTGAGTTCTCCTGTGGAATTTAAATCTTTCTGCTATCAGCAGCGGTGCAGGGTTTACGTGTTCCTGTCGGACAGCAACAATTTTGTTAAAACTCTTCGCCTTTGGTTTGGCTGGAGTAATCAGGTCCCGCAATAGGCCGTATGTTCTAGCGCCCATTAAGTTTAGCAATACCGATGCCTTTTTCTCATCGGCTATTTCATTTGCCTCGCAATATACCTCGACTCTTTCCACGTACGTGGTCCAGTCCTCTATTGTATTATCAAAGGCAGTGATACAGCCAGTCTTCGGCATCTTGAAAATCTAAAATGGCGCCTCCCGTGCTTTGCCTTCTTCCCCGATTTAACAAAATGGCACCACCCGCGCTTTGCCTTCTTCCCCGCTGATTAAGATGGCACCTCCCACGCTTTGCCTTCTTCCCCGCTGTTGCTAGCGCTGCTTTCCGCGATTTCCGTTGTAACCTGCAGCTCCTCGCGGTTTCCTGCGGGTTTAATATTTCTTTTTTTATTATTTTCCCTTCGTTGAACAACCCTGTAGGGCTCTTGCCTCCCTCTTCTCCTCTTCCCGACAACGCTGCTCGGCCCCGTTGCAAGCCACCCGCTCGAGTTCGCGACTGCCGCAGCCCAGGAAGGATCAGTGTACTACCTGCCACCAGCCCGATTAGCTGAAGCACCGTCGACAGGAACCAGGCCCCGCTTTCGACAGCTTCTCCAGCAATCTTCAACTCTGCTGACTCAGGGGCAGATGCCCACGGTCGACGCCCATTTCTACTGCTTCTTTCTTCCTTCTGGCCTCGACCTCTGCTCACTTCGCTTCAGGAATGGATCCCAGGAGGTGGTGCAGACTGTAGGTAAGTTCGTATCTGCTTGTCGCCAGTATTATGTCCGTGTATGATTGAGACACGGACAGCAGGAGTTGAACAAAACAAGTCTTTACTGAATGAAGTCAATCGGGAAACTGAAACTACAGAGGCTTACTAGCGCCTTTTATACAGGGGTGGTCACTGCCGGTACTGCAGTCTGAGACCAGTTATTCTCTTAAAGGTACATACACAACAATGGTAAAGGGTGCACATTGATTTTGCTGGTCCATTTATGGACTCGATGTTTTTAATTGCGGTGGATGCACATTCAAAGTGGCCAGAGGTAATAAAAATGTCCTCAACCACCACAGAAAAAACTATCACAGTCTTACGAACCATATTCGCCAGAAAAAGGCTGCCTGAACAGATTTGCTCCGACAATGGACCACAGTTTGTGTCTGAAGAGTTCCGGAGGTTCTTAAAGAACAATGGTGTTAAACATTACACATCCGCCCCATATCATCCAGCCACCAATGGATTGGCTGAGAGGTTCGTTCAAACATTCAAGAAGGCTATCAAGGCAATGTGTAATAAAGACATACCCCTACAACACAAGGTGGACAACTTCCTGTTTGCCTACCGGAATGCGACACATGCGGTTACCAACCAAACTCCAGCCATGATGTTCTTCAATCGAAGACTACGATGCCGCTTGAATTTGGTTAAGCCAAACATCAGAAGAGATGTGGAGAACAGGCAGTTTCAGAATATGAATGCAAGGACGACCAGGAGTTTTAAGATAGGTCAACCAGTTTTGGCCCGGGCCTACCGCACAGAGAAGTGGCGGCCAGGAACGATCTGTACACGGCAAGGACCTCTAATGTATACCGTGGACGTTGGAGAGAGCATTGTAAGACGCCATGCTGACCAGATTCTAGAGTCACTGGAAAACGTCAATTCCACACCACGATCCGATACACCTGGTGATGAAACCAAAGTACCAATTGCATCTACCTCAGAATCGGTGACATTGGAAGCAGACGAACCAAACAACGATGTTGATCCCGATCAACTTTGCCAGAAGAACCTGATACCCCAAAGAGGCGTTATCCAGACAGAATCAGGAAGCCTCCTCAAAGACTGAACTTATAATTGCTTAACTTCAACTAATGTATCTAGCAACTGTAATTGTAAATATGTTATTTAATTATTAATCGAATGTTATGTACTGTTTAGCTAAAAGGGGAGGAATTGTAGTGTATGTACTTTGCAGAAGGAACTATATTCTGCAGCCCCTGTATACTGCAGTACCAGTAGTGACCACCCCTGTATATAAGCCTGTGTAGTAACTTTTGCATAGTAGTTCCAGGTTGTCTCCACTCAGTAAAGACCTGTTATAACCAACTCCTGCAGTCCGTGTCTCAATTATACACGGACATAATATCTTTGTCTTTTGTTTTTGTGGGCCCAGGAGTGCTCTTCCTGGCTCCACAAAAATACTTTGGCCCATTGCTGGCCCATGCCTGCCCCCTCCAGGATCATCTTTCCCGCCCGCAACCTGACCAGTCAGTTGGTTCAGCATAAGAGCCAACCAATTTCCCGCCTGCTCCCACAACCAGCGAGCTGCAGTGGATCGCCTGTTGGTGCCCACAGTTTGCCAGCTATATTCAAAAATATTTCAGGCCTCACATGGCTACTGCTCCAATTGCATGCCTGTTTTGGGCAGTAGTTTAAATTTCCCACCACACTGTCTATACTCAGAAATGAAGAATGGCTATTTCGGTGAGGTACCAGAGAGCTGTTCACATTTGTAGAACTTTGTGCCAGCAAGAGGAAATGGCCTAGAACTTGGCACATGGTCCACCCATCAGACTCTTCAGGTGTGTGCCTGAAGAGGCCAGTGGCAGGACCATGGGAAATTGGTCCGCTGGCCTCAATTATTTATTACTGACGAGCTGCAGGCACCAATCGCAGCTCCAGAAGTAGCTTGCCAGTCTTGGTAGACACCAAGATCGGCTGGCTCAGAAGCCGGCCGAGGTCGTAAGGGGTATCCGGAGGAGGGGGAATCAGAAGGAGGATGGCAAGCGGTGGCAGGCAGCAAACCGCAAGTTTAATGTGGAGCCCGTAGCAGCACTAGCTCCACAATAAGGTGAGTAAAAACTTAAAATTGACTTTTCTGGTGGCAACATCCAGTGATCCCTTTAAGGATCGGTGATTTGACTGCCAAGCACCTGAGAATACCAGCGCATCCTACGGTCAGTCGCAAATGAATTTTGAAAACAGGGACTAAAACAGGCATTAGATCCCCTACTTGAATATGCAAAGGAGCTAATGCCTATTTCAGGCATGCGCCCTGGACACCTACGCAGGAGCCTTTACCAATATGGCTGGCGGTGCACCTCTGGTGCGGATAGAGCACATGGGCTCCTATTTTACGCCTGCCAAAAGGACTTAGTGTGATTCAACTTCTAGGCCAATATCTTCAGAACAGGAGGAGAGAAAATCAGAAAACAAACAAAAAGCTGTCTGAATGACAAGAATCAGTACTTTATTGCTGAAACTGGCGCACCTTTGGCTGTGTGCTCAGCACACTGTAGTTTCCCTTTTATTTATATTTGAGGTTTACCTCACTTTTTTGAATAATTGTGGGAAATATTTTGATAGTTGGCAACAAATAGCCAAATACTGTACTTTAAAAAGGAAAGTTCCTCGGTAGACTTCATTACAAATCTTCAAGGTGAAAAACTTTTGAGGTTAGAATCTACCTCTTATCCAGGCGAGTATGTTCTGTAATCAGATTTGGGCATGTTGAACAGCTAGCTAAATCCAATTGAGCAGATCACCCAAAGAGAAACTCAATGGAGTAGATTTTCATTTTTACCAATTGGGCATTAAGCATTGCCTGGGTGGAGTACAGGCAGGGAGGTTTTGTAGGGAGGATGACTGTTACAGAACCCAGCAAATTTTCCATCCTTCAGTTTCAAAGCAAGGAAAATCAGGCAGGCTGTGCAATCCTCCCCACCAGATCTTCCACTTTGTGTGCTGCCCGGGTGATGCTTAACGCCTAGGTGGGAAAGATGAAAATCTATCCTAGTTTCTCTGGTCAGCATCTTCCGCAGGTTGCATATGTTGGGTCCTCAATCTTAGTCTTTCCTGTTTTTTTGTTTCCTTCTAAGAACTTCTTTATAGGAAACTTTCGATTTACCGGCACCTAAATAACCGGAAATCTCGGTTAACCGGCAAAATTCAGGAGTAGGTTTTACTTCATATTTATTTGCCTTCTTCCATCTGTGCTGTGCAAGGGTGTGGCTGCAACTGTTGCTAAGCTACAGAGACGCTTGAAACTTGTGTTCATTGTTCTACAGTTGTTGCTAAGCAACAGGGTTTGTTGCTTTATATGGAGCTGTCAGCTCTCCCTATCTTTTACTATAGCTCGGTTATCCGGAATTTTTGATGAACCGGCACCACGTCGGTCCCATCCGTGCAGGATAAAAGAAAGTTTCCTGTATTTAAAAGCCTCCTTTCTATGGCCTATCAGCAGTTTTTCATTGTTATTACATGATGAACAGTCAAGGGTTATTCTTTTTGAACGTATTATGCCTTCTAGTCCTATTGTTCACATGGGGGACACCTGTAACTATCAGGTGGCGTTTCTTTTATTTATACTCAGTATGTGGGATGATGGCAAGGCCGCATTTGATGCCTATTCCTATGCCCTGAAAATGTGTTGGGCCTTCTCCTTGATCCACTGCATTCCTTGTAGTGTTGGTACTCTCCCAGTGATGTTGGCGACAATGAAGGAACTGTGATATATGTACAAGTCAGGGTGGCATGTGCCTTGGAGAGGATCTTGGAGATCAATGATGTTCCCTTGACATTACTGCTCTTGTCCTTTTCTGTGCTATAGGTCATAGTTGAGGGAGGTGCTGTCAAAGTAACATTGGTGTGTTGCTGCAGTGCATTCTGTAGATAGTATGCACTATGGCCTCAGTGCACCAGTGGTGGAGGGGGTGAATATTGAGTCCATTGGCAGGGGCACCGCTCAAGCTAACTGCTCTGTCCTGGATGATGTCAAGCTTCTTGAGTGTTGTTGCTGCTGCCGTCATCTAAATAAGTGGTGACTGTTCCATCATACTTCTGACTTGAGCCTTGTAGGTGCTGAATAGGGTTTGAGGGGTCGGGAGGTAAGCCAGTTATCATAGAGTACCCAGCCTTTGCCCTGCTTTTATAGCTACAGGGGGAAAAATTTGGTTGCTTTGTGCCTCCCGTTAGTGCCGTAAAAGGGCGCCAACAGGGCACAAAGCAACTAGTGCCCGGGCGCGGCGGTGTTTGCGCCGCTTGCAAAATTGACCAGACATTTTACGGCGGCGCTAAACACTACCGCCACGATCTCCTGCGCCCATAGATCGTGACGTCAGTCGAGCGTGCCCTGGACCGGATATTGAGTGGTGCCCACTGCCTTTCCGCCTGCCGTTAGCAATGACAAGTAGAGGAGAACGTTTTGCAGTCGGGAAGGGACTGGGGGAGCACTATTTAAAGGTGGCCGCTTCCTGCCTTTTTTTGACGGTGACATTTTTGCACCACACATTCTGAGAGAGAGAGAGAGAGAGAGAGAGAGATTTCTGGAGAGATTGTGCGAAGGAGTTTTGGGTACTGAGCAGCACTTTGCGGGTTCATTTTGATTTGACCTTCCTTGCATCGATTTAGATGAGACTATGGGGGCTGCACTCTGAGCTCTTTCCCTGGCCCTCTCCATTGTCCTTTCCAGCAGATTTGATGTACAGGTCTCTCCAGGCCGAGATTCAAGGCTGCAATGAGCAGAGTGTGGATGGAGAGCAAGATCGACCCTCCCCTTTAAGAACTGGCCGGCGCCAGTGTGTCTGTGTTCCATTGCTAACTCACATCACATGAGCTTCGCCAGCGCTCTGAGGTAGCGCCTCGCTCCTCGGCGTTAGCGCCTTAAGAGAGGTGTGTAGCGCCTGATTTAGCGCTCCAATCACCTCCAGGGGTGATAGAAGCCAAGTTTGCAGTCGGAGGCATTAATTAGCGCCAGGCGCTAAACTTTGCGCCCGGCCGATAATTGCACCCCAATTGGGGCGATGCTGAATTTCTCCCCCACCGTATTAATTTGATTGGTCCAGTTCAGCCTCTCGTCAATGATAACCCCCAAAATGTTGATGGTGGGGACTCAGTGATGATGGTGCCATTGCAGATTAACAGGAGAGGGCTTTCTCTTATTTTAGATAGTCGTTACCCAGCACTTACATGGTGTGACTGTTACCTGCCACTTATCAGCTCAAGCCTGGATGTTGTCCAAATCCTGTTGTAGGCTGGTATGGGATGCTTCACTATTGGAGGAGAAGTGAATGGAGATGAAAACTGTGGGATTGTCAGCAAACAGCACCACTCGTGACTTTATGATGGAGGAAGAATGAAGCAGGTGAAGATGGTCGAACTAAGGACACCTTACTGACAAACTCCTGCTATGATGTCCTGGGACTATGCTGACTGACCTCCGACAACTACAACCACCTTCCTTTGTGTGGTATGACTCCAGCAACTGGAAGGTTTTCCCTTTGACCCAATTTTTCCTAAGTTTTGCTAAGGCTCCTTGGTGCCATACTTAGTTGAATGCTGCCTTGATGTCAAGGGCAGTTACTCCCACCTCTTCTCTGGCAATCGGCTCTTGTGTACTTGTTTGGATCAAGGCTGTTATTGAGGTCAAGAGCTGCGTGACTCTGGCAGAACCAAACTGAGCATTTGTGAACAGGCCAATGGTGAGTAGGTGTTGCTTAATGGTGCTTCAGCATTACAGCCTGCATATTGTCTGTGTCTGGTGTGTTCAACTGCTTCTTAATGTCACATGGAGTCAACCAAATTGGCTGGACACTGGCATCTATTATGGTAGGAAACTTAGGAGGATCCTAAGGAGGATCATCCACTTGGTACTTTTGGTTAAAGGCACTTGCAAACACTTCAACCTTGTATATCATGTTGGTTCTCTCATCACCTAACACACACCCAGCTATGTCCTTCAAGACATTGAAGTCCCCCACTCAGAGTATATTTTGCGCCATTGCTTCCTTCATAGTTTTCTTTAAGTGATATTTAACATGGAGCAATAATGATTTGTCATACGAGGAGAGGGTGCACAGTAGGTGGTGATCAGCAAGAGCTTTCCTTGTCCTTGTTTAACCTGAAGCTATGAGGCTTCATAGTGTCTGGAGTCAATGTTCAGGATATCCCTGGGCCACTTATAGCTGACAGTGTTACTGTGCCTCCACCTCTGGTGGGTCTATTCTGCTTGTGGGACAGGGAATATCCAGGAATGGTGATGGAGAAGTCTAGGATGTTGGCTGATAAATATCTTGGGCTCGATTTTGCCCGGCCCAAGGAGGCGGGATTGGAGGCGTGTGAGGTGTTAAAATCGCAAAAACTGGTGGGTGGGCCTGATTCCACCTCTGAGCAATTTTCCCACATGCAAGTTTTCTGACCCCATCTCCATCCCGCCTCTTGGAGGCGGGATATGCCCTTAAGGCCCTTAACAGCCAGTTAAGTGCCTCCATAATCCCATTTTGAGAGGCCTTTCTGATTTTAACAGGTTTCCCACGTTCTGCACGTCTCCTCTGGAACACGCCAGTGAATCCTGGTGGCAGCACAAGTGGATTGCTTACTAACAGCTGCAGCTCCACTATTAAAAAGGAGTTTTCACCAATCATCATTTGCAGGTGGCAGAATTTTGTTGTCTCAGGTCTGGGGGAACTTTTAACAGGCCTACTCATTGCTGTGGAAGTTTGGAGCCTGCCATCCATCTCCAGTGTGACCTCCTGGGAAACCCCTCTCCCCACCTTGAATGAGCGCTTCCTCAACTGAGAAGAATGGGAACCATATATTTTCTTTCCTCCTGGACATCAGATTCGGACGAAGACCAGCCGCGGCAGCAGCAGAACCCTGAATAACAGCAGCACCAACTGCAGGAGCAACAGCAGGAGCTCCAAGCTGCTGCTCACCCACCTGAAGCTGCACAGGCCAGAAGGCGCCAACACATGGAAGCCGGTTGGCGCAGGAGAGACCCCCAAAACAGGGTCTACAGAGAGAGGATCAGCTACCTCAAAATGAGTGAGCAGCAGTGCCAAAGAAAGCTCAGACTTTCACGAGAGGTAATGGGTGACATCTGCGCAATGCTGCAGCAAGACCTGGAGCCCAGAGGAGCAGGTGGACACCCCTTATCAGTGGCCGTCAAAGTCACCACCGCACTCAACGTTTTTGCTTCAGGCTCATTCCAGGGATCAGCAGCAGACATCAGCGGCATCTCCCAGGTGGCCACACACACTTGCATCACACAGGTAACTGATGCCCTCTTTGCCATCGCGCACAATCACATCTATTTCTCCAAGGATCAAGCCAGTGTAACTGCGCGTTCGGTTGGGTTTGACAATCTGGCAGGCTTTCCAAGGGTGCAGGGCGTCATTGACTGCACACATGTGGCCCTTAAGGCACCCCATCACAATCCAGGTATTTTTGTCAACCGCAAGGGCTTCCACTCCCTCAACATACAGCTGGTGTGTGACCGCAAAAAGGACATTTTGCATGTTTGTGCCAAGTACCCTGGCAGTTGCCATGACTCCTTCATCCTGCGCCAGTCTAGTGTGCCTCCGCTCTTCAGTCCGCCAGACCAACTTAACGGATGGCTACTTGGAGACAAGGGCTATCCCCTGAAGACATGGCTAATGACGCCGTTGAAGAGCCCATCCAACGAAGCTGAGGAGCGCTACAACTCGAGCCACATTTCCACCAGATCCATAATCGAGCAAACCATCAGCTTGCTGAAGATGCGCTTCAGATGCCTGGATAGATCAGGTGGAGCCCTGCAGTACTCAGCAGCCAGGGTCTCCAGAATCGTCGTGGTTTGCTGTGCACTTCACAACATGGCACAGCATCGTGGCTTGCAGATGCCTGAGGAACAAGTGGCTCATCACTTAGCCTCCTCAGATGAGGAGGAGGAGGAGAGCGACAACGACCAGCTTGCAGAGGCGCATCAACCAGCGCTAGCAGCATGCAAGCTCATTGCTGGCCGGGATGCAAGGAACGCACTCATCTTGGCCAGATTTGCTTAGCCTAGCCAATCAAGCACTTTTGCCTCGCAGCTTCTTACCAGAGCATCGACAATGGCCAAGAACCTGCGGTTCCTACCACTCTGACCACCATACTGACAATTGCAAGTCATCCTAAGCCCTCAATGTGGAAGTCCCATTAGCGATATGACACACACCACAACTGCAACAGTTGACATCAGAATTTTTAATGACAATAACCAACTGATGGCTTTTCAACATAAAACATAACATTTCACCCAAATTGTAGTGTATGTACCTTTAAGAGAGAACTATTTTTACAGCTCCTGTATACTGTAGTACCGGCAGTGACCACACCTGTATATAAGCCTTGAGCCTGCCTCTGTACCCCAGTCTTGAGACTACTCTACTCCAGTAAACACCTGTTGATTGTTAAGTTACAGCCTCCGTGTAGTTCTTGGGGAAACATCCTATTTAAAGAATCACGGATCTAACAGTGGCGACGAGGTTGATTCAAATCTGCCTGCAACTCTGCATTTCCCGTTGAGGAGTCGCTCCGGGAGGACGGTGGAAGAAAGTCGAGGCCAGAAGCACGGGCGTCGACCACGAGCAACCACCCAGTCATCCGGCAGCAAGTAAACATTGCAGGAGTGGCTGTTGAGAGCCAGGCTTGGTTCCCCAGCCACGACGATCCAGCAACAGACTGGCAACAGGTGCAGCGCACACCCTTCCCGGACAGCGGCGGCGGGAGCCGACCGACGGCGTAGAAAAGCCGAGCAGCGTCGACGGGGTAAGAGAGAGGGTGAAGCGCACAAGGCGCGGCCGGGGGTTAAAAAACTGAGCGGCGTCGAGGAAAAACAAGCAGAGAGAGAGAGAGGGTAAAGCAGCAGCCGGGTTCAGGACCGAGCGACGGCAATGGGAAAGGCGCACAGGAGAACGCGCAGAGCACAGCCAGGGATCAAGGGCTGAACCGCGTCCGCGGGGAGAAGAACGGAGAGCGCAGGGGACGCCATTGAGCCGCGGAGAAGAAGGGAGAGCGCGGGAGACGCCATTTTTAGAAGCTGCAGTGGAGAAGAAGGGTGAGCGCAGGAAGGAAGGAAAGCGTGGGGGACGCCATTTTGTTCCAGCGGAGAAGAAGGGAGAGCGCGGGAGACGCCATTTAGACAGTTAAATTACACCCAGGGATGGCGAAGAGTGGCAGCATCATGGCGTTCGACAATGAAGTCGAAGATTGGGCGACATATGTGGAACGCATTGAGGTGTACTGCAGGGCGAATGAAGTGCCAGATGCTAGGAAAGCACTGGTTTTGTTAAATTCCATGGGTGCAAAAACTTATGGCTTACTGCGAAACCTGATAACCCCAGAGAAGCCCGTGGAGAAGAATTTCGAAAGCATAGTAGAAATCCTACAGGACCACTTAAGCTCCACACCACTGCTGATAGCAGAAAGATTTAAGTTCCGCAAAAGGAACCAGCATAAAGACGAAAGTAATGCTGAGTACTTAACGGAACTACGCAAGCTATCGAAACACTGCCAGTTTGGAGCGGGACTATCAGATACGTTAAGGGACAAGTTTGTGTGTGGGCTTCAAAGTGAAGGAACCCAGAAACGGCTTCTATTAGAAAAGGATCTTACGCTGGACAAGGCTTTCAGTATGGCAGTATCACACGAAGCAGCCGCACGGGGCGCTGCAGAGATACAACGGAGACTGCAAGAATACGGCACCAATGAAATGTCATATGGAGCAGGGAAGTGTTATCGCTGCGGCAGAACAACACACGATCAGAAGGATTGTTGGTTCAAGGACCAAGTGTGCAGACAGTGTGGAAAGACAGGACACATAGCAAGAGTCTGCAGGTCAGGGAAGAAAACCAACAGCAGGAAATCTCCACAGGAGAAGTACAAAAAGGTACATAAGGTGATGGACAGTAGTTCAGACAAACAGGGAAGTGACACAGACTCCGGAAGCAAGGAGCTGGGTTGTCTGAAACTACATAAGGTAACCAAAATGGAGGATCAACAGACTATCTGGGTCACACTCAAGATAGACGGAGTCCAAGTGAAAATGGAATTGGACACTGGATCAGCCCTAACAGTCATAAACCAAAGGGACTACAAGCGGCTATTTCCACATATACCCTTGGAAGCTACAGAGATTGTCTTGAAGACGTACACGGGGCAAAAAGTCTACCCCAAAGGAAAAATAAGGGTGAAAGTGATATATAAAGGCCAGGAAATACCTAAAATGGACCTATATGTATTACCAGATGGAGGACCACCACTACTAGGACGTGAATGGATCTGGAAGATACAAATAGATTGGCATTCCATACAAGCACTGAAGGTTGAGGCCAAAAAGGATGACGACGCAACACCTGGACGACTGTCAAAAATGCTAACGGATGCACAAGAAGTGTTCCAGGAGGGACTCAGAACACTAAAAGGCATAACAGCAATGATTAAAATAGAGGAAAATGCAAGTCCAAAGTTTTTAAGGCCAGACCGGTGCCTTATGCGATCCGACCAGCCGTTGAAGCAGAGCTGGAAGAGTTGGAATGTTCAGGAGTGCTGTCCCAAGTAGACTGGAGCGAGTGGGCTACACCCATCATCCCTGTAATGAAGAGGTCGTTGAGTAATACACCTGGGGAACCAAAGAAGGTCCACATCTGCGGGGATTTCAAGGTGACAGTGAACCCAGTCCTTCACACGGTACAATATCCGCTTCCACGGATTGAGGATATTTTCGCCTCACTATCTGGGGGTAAACACTTCACCAAAATTGATCTGGCGCAGGCGTATTTGCAAATGGAGGTAGAAGAAGCCTCGAAACAATACCTCACGTTCAACACTCATAAAGGTCTCTATCAATACAACCGGCTGGTTTTCGGGGTAGCATCGGCTCCGGCTATTTGGCAAAGGGCAATGGATCAAGTCCTGCAAGGAATTCCAGGGACCCAGTGTTATTTGGACGACATCCTGGTCACGGGCGAAAATGACAGTGAGCACCTCGCCAACCTGGAGAAGGTGCTCGCTAGATTAAAGGAATATGGGCTACGAGCTAATCACCACAAGTGCGAGTTTTTCCAGAAGCAGATCTCATATTGTGGCCACATTATTGATGAAGAGGGGTTACATAAGTCCCCTGAAAAGCTTGAGGCAGTAGTCAAGGCTCCAGCACCGGAACTGAGGTCGTTCCTCGGGTTGGTGAACTACTACCATAAGTTCTTACCAAATTTGTCTACAGTAGTACACCCACTGAATACCCTACTGCAAACGGGGGTACTATGGAAGTGGAATGAGGAATGTAAACGAGCTTTCCAGAAGTGCAAAGATTTGATCACATCAAAAGAGGTGTTGGCCCATTTCAACCCAGCACTGCCAATCCGGTTGGCATGTGATGCATCACCCTATGGTATTGGAGCGGTGTTGTCGCACAAATTCCCGGACGGGTTGGAGAGGCCAGTAGCCTTTGCGTCTCGGCCACTAACCTCAGCTGAGCGCAACTACGCCCAGATCGACAGGGAGGCCCTCAGCCTAGTATGGGGAGTAAAGAAATTCAACCACTATCTGCATGGACAGAAGTTCACCTTGCTGACTGACCACCAACCACTTGTCTTCATCTTTAATCCAAAGAAGGGTGTTCCGGTGATGACTGCACAACGGTTACAAAGATGGTCCCTTTTTCTAGGGGCGAACCAATATGAAATAGAATACAAAGGCACGAAACAGCACGGAAATGCTGATGGGCTATCACGCTTGCCACTGCCTACTGTGCAGGAAGCACCAGCAGTGGACCCTATCGCGATATTTTATTCGTCAATAATTGAACGATTGCCAGTAACTAACACGGATATAGAGAAGGAGACCCGCAATGATCCGACACTGTCTCGGGTATATGATTTGACGGTGAGGGGATGGCCAACACATGGCGATTCACTGTTGCCAGCATTCTCATCCAGAAGAGAACAGCTGTCAGTATGCCAGGGGACAGTGATGTGTGGATCCCGAGTGGTAATTCCACCCAAGTTAAGGGAGAGAGTGCTAAATGAGCTTCATGAAGGTCATCTGGGAGGGGTGAAAATGAAAAGCCTTGCTAGGGCTTATGTGTGGTGGCCGGGGATTGATCAACAAATCGAGGACCTAACTAAGAGCTGCTCAGGATACCAGAAGGTCCAAAATGCACCACCACATGCCCCTCTACACCCTTGGGAGTGGCCCTCCTCTCCATGGCAACGGGTGCATATTGATTTTGCTGGTCCATTCATGGACTCAATGTTTTTAATAGCTGTGGATGCGCACTCGAAATGGCCTGAGGTGATCCAAATGTCCTCCACCACCACGGAGAAAACTATTGCAGTCCTATGGACCATCTTTGCCAGGAACGGCTTGCCAGAGCAGATTTGCTCTGACAACGAACCACAGTTTGTGTCCGAAGAGTTTCGAAGATTTATGAAAAGGAATGGGGTAAGACATTACACCTCTGCTCCGTATCATCCAGCCACCAATGGATTGGCTGAGAGGTTTGTACAAACCTTTAAAAAAGCAGTAAGGGCCATGTGCGATGACGACATTCCACTGCAGCATAAGGTGGACAATTTCCTGTTAGCCTACAGAAATGCAACACATACAATCACCAACCAGACCCCGGCCATGATGTTCTTTAACCGAAAGTTGAGATCTCGCCTGGATTTGCTCAGACCAAATGTGCGAAGAAATGTCGAGGATAAACAATTCCAGCACATCAATGAGAAGCCGACAAGGAGCTTCAATGTAGGACAACCAGTCTTGGCCTGTGATTACCGAACAGAGAAATGGCAACCCGGAACGATATGCACACAGCAGGGGCCATTAATGTACACAGTGGATGTCGGGGAGAACATTGTGAGACACCACGTCGACCAGATCTTAGCGTCACAGGAACGAGTCAACCCCATGTCTCGCGTAACTGGGAATGAACCCGACATACCGGCAGCATCTACCTCAGAAACAGTAGCAGTGGGAACCGATGGAAAGGGGCCAGAATCGCCTCCGCACCAAGAACAAGAACCTCAGGAAAGGCGCTATCCAGAAAGGATCAGGAAGCCGCCCCAAAGACTGAATTTATAAATGGACTATTTCTGTTTAATGTGCATGTTAAAGTGTTAGTTGTTATTTGAATGTTATGGGTCCTGTTAATCTAAAAGGGGAGGAATTGTAGTGTATGTACCTTTAAGAGAGAACTACTTTTACAGCTCCTGTATACTGTAGTACCGGCAGTGACCACACCTGTATATAAGCCTTGAGCCTGCCTCTGTACTCCCAGTCTTGAGACTACTCTACTTCAGTAAACACCTGTTGATTGTTAAGTTACAGCCTCCGTGTAGTTCTTGGGGAAACATCCTATTTAAAGAATCACGGATCTAACACAAATGATTACCCTTGTGACTACTTGTGCATTATCTTCCTCTTATGCGTGCTCCTATGTGGTGCTTCCCCTGTGGCTTCAGCAGATGTGAAGGCCCCTTGCTCACTTTCTTGCTGCTCCTGTCTTGACACCTTTGGCGGGCATTTTCTGGGGTTGCAAACCTGTGAGGGCTTATCAACAGTCTGTTGCTCCTGCAGCTGTGCAGGGGTTGAGACGCCGATCTCAGTTGGGTGGGGACTCTGGTGGGGCTCTGACCAAGGGCTCTGCAGTGGCATGGTCGTGTGAGCGCTTGGAGAGGAGCCCTCACTTCCTTGTTGTATGCCACCAACATCCCTCTCATGGGTCAGCCCCACTTCAGAGCTAGCAAGTGGCTTGACAGCACCTTGCTGCAATTCAGGGGGGCCATGAGGACCCGTTTCTGTACTGGCAGTCCTACTCCCGAGGACTTGCCTGAAGGTCTGGTTTGTTTGCTCAAGAGCTGACCATTGCTCCTCAAGAGATGTCAGTCTATTCTGAACAAATACCATGTTTTCCATACCCTGGCGACTAAGCTCCTCCATGGACGTAGCCATCCTCTCCTCTACCGTAGCCATCCTCTCCTCTATGGTAGCCAGCCTTACCATGGAGGTAGCCATCCTTTCCACGGAGGTTGCCATCCTTTCCGTGGTGATGCGTTCATGCGCCAACGCCTCCACAAAGACTCTGCTCATGTTAGCGATGGACTCCTCCATTCGCTCCACACTCGCAGCGACCCTGGAGACAAAACCTGCCAGAGACTCCTGCATCTGTGCATGGAGTTCCATCACCGCCCTTCTTCTGGGTGGACCCGGAGGCAGAGGGTCGACATGCAGCTGAGCCGAGCTGGCAGAGTCCTGCGCCCTCTGACTAGGACTCTCCACTGCTGTCCCTGTCTCCACCATCTGCTGATGCTCACTTGTGAGCTGTGATATACCAGGTGAGAAAACTGCACTATCTCGCAAAGGTACCACCGAGGTGTGAGTGTCTGCGCTGTTGCTGGGTGCGCTGAATTCTGATGACGCTGCGGCCTCAGAGGTTGCAGCTTCCTCTGAGGAGTCTGGAGGCTCAGGCTGTTCCTCCTGGATAGTGGGGACGGGGGCTTTCGATGCTCCTGTGGGGGAGTAAAGGAAAGAGTCAGGGATGTGAGGCCAAGGTTACATGCACCTTGCATATTGCAGATGATCATAAGTCCATCTGTTAGAGCTTCAGAATCATTATCAGTGACTCATGCAATGTCAATGAGAGAGATGATAAACTATTCTGTCACCAGCTTTCTGATGCACCCGTCTGTCCGTCCCCTACTTGCGCATCCTCCTCCACTCCCACGATCTCCAGGACTGCCTCCTCCCAGGGGGTGAGCTGGGCTACTGAGGGTGGCCCTCCTCCTGTCCTTGCTCTTTCCCTCTTATTGTGAGCTCTCTTTTCCTGCAATGAGGGAGACAAGTGGAGTTTGAGTGAGAATGAAGGAGTGAGTGCAGAGAATCCATATCATTGATGGTTAGGAGACATAGATGGAGTGAGGTGGCAAGACCAAAGGCCCTCCCTGAGTGTTGTAAGTTGTTTTCATAGCATCACAGCGATAGGGAGTGTGAGGGCTGCATTGTTGAATAGTTAGGTGAATGTGACCATAGAGAGAGAGGGAATGGGTAAGGGTGCAGGGATGTCAGTGTCAAGTGGGATGTGGAGGAAGAGGTTGTCAAAGCTGAGTGCTGGTGAGGAGAGGCAATGGGGATCAGATTGAGGGTGATGGGAAAGTCATACTCACTTTTCCAGTGTGCAGAATGTCATGAAACCTCTTCCTGCACTGCAGCCAGGTTCTGCGGCACATAGACAAAGAGTTGACCTCCTGGGCCACTTGCATCCACACAGCTTTTGTCTGCTGGAGAGGCTTCTTCCTCCCTGAGGAAGGGAAGAGCACCTACTTATTTCCTCTTGCTCCCTCCACCAGAGCGTGCACGGCGGCGTCATCGAAACTTGGTGCAGACTTTGGCCTACTGCTGGACATATTGGCTGGGGGAATCTATCACAGCAAAGGGCATAAGATTTGCAGTCTGCAGAAGAAGCAAGGCTGCTTGCAGGCCTTAAATCCAGCAGCACTGATGACGTCATCGGAGACGACTTTCAGGATGGAAAGACTAAGTGGGCCAGGGGTTCCCACACACTGGAAATAAATTGCCCAATTAGGGGAAAATCGCATATTTTTCCCACATCAAATTGGAGTCGGGTGGCTAACACGAAAAGCGGCTGACACGCCCCCAGCCCGCACCAATGGCAAAATCGAGCCCCTTGTCATCTTGTCCTGTGTCTCAGTTTTGCAAGAATTGCATATTGTGCCAGAAGTGTGCTAGCTGATACAATCTTATATAGAAGTTATCAAAGTCCTCTGTTCCCTTGATCCTATTATTTCCATTAGCTATTGCAGGTCCAGTGAATAGTTGTATACTTCCAAAGCAGATAACCAAAACTCCAGTTGGACTATTATCTTCCCTCTACGTAACAACATTCACTACATTTAAAAAAAAGTAACTGTGTAAATCAGTTTGAGACTTTATGATGTGATACGGCAAATGCAAGCAGTATTTTTACTAATAGCCAATGTTGATACTGCAGTCCACCTTCTTTTAAACAGTCACCCTAGTTCAACTGTCTTTAAGATCTACATGCCAAACTATCAGGAAAACCTGCCAAATCCAGACTTTAGATTTAGCTAGCTATAGAAACATAGCAACATAGAAGATAGGAGCAGGAGTAGACCATTCGGCCCCTCGAGCCTGCTCCGCCATTCGATGCGATCATGGCTGATCATCCAAATTCAGTACTTTCTCCCCATACCACTTGATCCCTTTAGCCTTAAGAAATATATCCAACTCCTTCTTGAATATATTTAATGAATTGGCCTCTACTGCCTTCTGTGGTAGAGAATTCCACAGGTTCACCACTCTCTGGGTGAAGAAATTCCTCCTCATTTCTGTCTTAAATGGCTTACCCCTTATCCTTAGACTGTGACCCCTGGTTCTGGACTCCCCGACCACCGGGAACATCCTTCCTGCATCTAGTCTGTCCAGTCCTGTCAGAATTTTATAAGTTTCAATGAGATCCCCTCTCATTCTTCTAAACTCCAGCAAGTATAAGCCCAATCGACCCAATCTCTCCTCATACGTCATTCCTGCCATCCCAGGTATCAGCCTGGTGAATCTTCGCTGCACTCCCTCCATGGCAAGAACATCCTTCCTCAGATAAGGCGACCAAAACTGCACACAATACTCAAGATGTGGTCTCACCAAGGCCCTGTACAACTGCAGCAAGACATCCTTGTTCCTGTACTCAAACCCTCTCGCTACGAAGGCCAACATACCATTTGCCTTCTTAACCGCCTGCTGCACCTGCATGCTTACCTTCAGCGACTGGTGCACAAGGACACCCAGGTCTCGTTGCACTTCTCCTTCTCCCAATCTATTGCCATTCAGATAATAATCTGCCTTCCTGTTTTTGCCACCAAAGTGGATAACCTCACATTTATCCACGTTATATTGCATCTGCCATGCTTCTGCCCCATCACCCAGCCTGTCCAAATCATCCTGGAATTTCTCGGCATCCTCCTCACAGCACACACGCCCACCCAGCTTTGACTCGTCTGCAAATTTGGAGATATTACATCTAGTTCTCTTGTCTAGATCATTAATATATATTGTGAATAGCTGGGGTCCAATGACTGATCCCTGCGGTCCCCACTAGTCACTGCCTGCCACTCGGAAAAAGACCCGTTTATTCCAACTCTTTGCTTTCTGTCTGCCAACCAGTTCTCTATCCAAATCAATACCTTGCCCCCAATCCCATGTGCCTTAATTTTACACGCTAATCTCTTATGCGGGACCTTATCGAAAGCCTTCTGAAAGTCCAAAGACACCACATCCACTGGTTCTCCCTTATCTATTTTACCAGTTACATCCTCAAAAAATTCCAGTAGATTAGTCAAGCACGATTTACCTTTTGTAAATCCATGTTGACTTTGTCCGATCCTGTCACTGTTTTCCAAGTGCTCTGCTATTACATCTTTTATAATGGACTCTAGCATTTTCCCCACTACCGATGTCAGGCTTACCGGTCTGTAATTCCCCGTTTTCTCTCTACCACCTTTTTTGAATAGTGGGATAACATTAGCTACCCTCCAATCCATGGGTACTGTTCCAGATTCCATCGACTGTTGGAAGATGATCAGCAATGCATCTACGATTTCTAGGGCCACTTCCTTAAGTACCCTAGGATGTAGATTATCAGGCCCTGGGGATTTATCCGCCTTCAATCCCATCAATTTCCCAAACACCATTTCCCTACAAATACTGATTTCTTTCAGTTCCTCCCTTTCATCAGACCCTATGTTCCCCGACATCAATGGGAAGTTATTTGTGTCCTCCTTTGTGAAGACAGAACCAAAATATGTATTTAATTGGTCTTCCATTTCTTTGTTCCCCATTATAAATTCCCCTGATTCTGACTGCAAGGGACCTATGCTTGACTTCACCAATCTTTTTCTCTTCACATATCTATAAAAGCTTTTACAGTCAGTTTTTATGTTCCCTGCAAGCTTACTCTCATATTCTATTTTCCCCATCTTAATTAATCCCTTTGTCCTCGTTTGCTGAATCCTAAACTGCTCCCAATCCTCAGGTTTACTGCTTTTTGTGGCCAATTTATATGTCCTCTCCTTGGATCTTATGATATCCCTAATTTCCCTTGTTAGCCACAGTTGAGTCACCTTTTTTGTTTTATTTTTAAGCCAAACTGGGATGAACAAATTCTGTAGTTCATCCATGCGGTCTTTGAATGTTTGCCATTGCCTATCCACCGTCAACCCTTTGAGTGACATTCCCCAATCAATCCTACCCAACTCGTGCCTCAGACCATCGTAGTTTCCTTTATTTAAATTCAAGACCTTGGTCTCTGAGTCAACTACTTCATTCTCCATCTTAATGAAGAATTCTATCATATTATGAACGCTCCAACCCAAGGGGCCTCGTACAACAAGATTGCTAATTAATCCTTTCTCATTACATAATACCCAGTCTAAGATGGCCTGATCTCTGGTTGATTCCTCAACATATTGGTCCAGGAAACCATCCCGTAAACACTCCAGGAATTCCTCCTCCACAGCATTGTTACTAATTAGGTTAGCCCAATTTATATGTAGATTAAAGTCACCCATGATGACTGCTGTGCCCTTATTGCACGCTTGTCTAATTTCCCTTTTAATGCCATCCCCAACCTCCGCATTACTGTTTGGAGGTCTATATACCACTCCCACTAATGTTTTCTGTCCCTTGGTATTTCTCAGTTCTACCCATACAGATTCCATATCATCAGAGCAAATATCCTTCCTTACAATTGTGTTAATCCCTTCTTTAACCAGCAATGCTACCCCACATCCCTTTCCTTTTTGCCTATCTTTCCTGAATATTGAATACCCCTGGAAGTTGAGTTCCCAGCCTTGGCCACCCTGGAGCCATGTTTCGGTAATCCCAATCAAATCATATTCGTTTACCTTGTTACTTAATTTTGTGAGTGGCTTCAATGAGGAAGGAGTTAAGCGCAAGGCTAGATGACTCTGATTCCAGATTAAATGGCTAAATATAAGATTGATATAATGGGATTTTCTGCTTATTTGTCAGAATTTTGAATTGGAACAAATCAACAGAAATACAGCTGTTTTTCTTCCTATGCAGTTGCATATCCACCTCAAAGCAGCTATCATGCATTGTACAAAAAACTGTTGCCTGCTCAAATTTAGTTCTAAGCTTGGATATTAAGCTAACTCGGATGTCACTTAATTATTTGGAAATAAGGATATAGATTCAGCAATGCAAAATGAAGACGGTGAAGCTGTCATATGTGCTCGTTCTTCAGCTCTTCTAGCTCCTCATTAAAACCCAGACATAATCTAAAGGTCAAGGAAACTTCCATAAGAAGTGCGAATTTTCACTGCCGAGCAGTCAATGAGCTAAATCCTACCATCCTTGTTACACAAACTACTACTTTTTGATATCTACAGGCCTTACTTTGGTTCATCATTGAGGGCTCCTTTCCAGTCTCAAATATCTATGAAATGATATTGAGCTATATATTTCAAAATTGGTTAGTGCTTGCACTTAAATAAGAGATAGTGGAATATGAACATACGACTTCACCTTGGTTATGTTGCTACCATTTACAAAGCCTTTATTGACAGCACTGGGAAGGAGTTCCCACTATCTTCATATTTGACAGAGTATCTCACCCATAATTCAGATATTGGGGTTACATAGATACATAGATACATAGAAGATAGGAGCAGGAGTAGGCCATTCGGCCCTTCGTGCCTGCTCCGCCATTTAATGAGATCATGGCTGATCCTTTAATTCAGTATCCCGTCCCCGCCTTCTCTCCGTAACCCTTAACCCCTTTTGCCCGTAGAAATATATCTAATTCCCTCTTAAATATATTTAATGAGCTGGCGTACACTGCCCTCTGTGGCAATGAGTTCCACAGGTTCACCACTCTCTGAGTGAAGAAATTCCCCCTCATCTCTGTCCTAAATGGTTTAGCCCTTATCCTTAAATTATGTCCTCTAGTTCTGTTTTCACCCGCCAAGGGAAACATTCCTTCTGCATCCAGTCTGTCTAGACCTGTCAGAATTTTATATACTTCTATGAGGTCCCCTCTCAATCTTCTAAACTCCAGTGTGTACATCCCTAAACTACATAGTCTCTCCTCATAGGTCATTCCCGCCATTCCTGGTATCAGCCTGGTGAATCGCCGCTGCACCCCCTCCATGGCAAGAACATCCTTCCTCAGATGAGGCGACCAAAACTGTACACAGTACTCGAGGTGTGGTCTCACCAGTGCCCTGTACAGCTGCAGCAAGGTATCCCTGTTCCTGTATTCTAACCCTTTTGCTATGAAGGCCAGCATACCGTTTGCCTTCTTGACCGCCTGTTGCACCTGCATGCTCGCCTTCAGTGACTGGTGTACAAGAACACCCAGGTCTCTCTGTACTTCCCCCTCTCCCAATCTATTGCCATTTAAATAATAATTTGCCCTCCCGTTCCTGCACCCAAGGTGGATAACTTCGCACTTGTCCACATTATAGTGCATCTGCCATTTATCCGCCCAATCGCCCAGTCTGTCCAAATCGCTCTGGAGCTTCCTGGTCTCTTCCTCTGAGCCCACCCCACCTCCTAGTTTAGTGTCGTCTGCAAATTTGGAAATGCTGCATCCGACTCCCTGATCCAGGTCATTAATGTAAATTGTGAACAGCTGGGGGCCCAGGACAGATCCCTGTGGTACCCCACTTGTTACTGCCTGCCATTCAGAAAATGAGCCGTTTATTCCAACTCTCTGTTTTCTATCTGACAGCCAGTTCCCTATCCACGCCAAAACTTTCCCCTTTATCCCATGAGCCTCAATTTTCCATGCTAATCTTTTATGTGGGACCTTATCGAAGGCCTTTTGGAAGTCCAGGTACACCACATCTACTGGCTCTCCCCCATCTATTCTACCAGTTACTCCCTCAAAAAATTCCAATAGATTAGTCAAGCACGATTTACCCTTTGTAAATCCATGTTGACTCTGTCCTATCCTGTCCCCATTTGCTAAGTGCTCCGCTATTTCATCCTTAATGATGGACTCCAGCATTTTGCCCACAACTGATGTAAGGCTTACAGGTCTGTAATTACCTGCTTTTTCCCTACCCCCCTTTTTGAATAGTGGGGTAACGTTAGCTACCCTCCAATCCATCGGCACTGTTCCCGAGTCTAATGAATTCTGAAAAATCATCCTTAGTGCATCCGCTATCTCTAGGGCCACCTCCTTCAGTACCCTAGGATGCATGTTATCAGGCCCTGGGGATTTGTCCACCTTCAATCCCTTTAGCTTCCTTAACACCATATCCTTAGAGATATTGATTTGCGTCAGTTCCTCCTTTGCCAATGTCCCTATTTTTCCCGATATCCCAGGGAGGTTTTTTGTGTCTTCCTTCGTAAAGACTGACCCAAAGTATGCATTTAGTTGATCTGCCATTTCCTTATTTCCCATTATATATTCCCCCGTATCTGACTGCAATGGACCAACTTTGGTTTTCACCAGTCTTTTCCTTTTGATATATTTATAAAAGCTTTTGGAGTTAGTTTTTATATTTTCCGCCAGCTTGTTTTCGTAAGCTATTTTGCCCCTCTTGATCATGCCCTTTGCCCTCCTTTGCTCTATCTTAAACTGTTCCCAATCTTCCGCTCTGGCGCTTTTTTTGGCTATTTTATACGCCCTATCTTTGGATTTTATGCTGTCTCTAATTTCCCCTGTTATCCACGGTTGAGTCACCTTTTTAGATTTCCTTTTATGCCAGATTGGTATAAACAATTTTTGCAATTTTGTCATTCTATCTTTAAATGTTTGCCATTGTTTATCTACCTCCAGTCCTCTCAGGAACGTTGTCCAATCAGACCTACTCAGTTCCCGTCTCATGGCATCATAATTCCCCTTGTTTAAATTCAGGACCTTAGTCTCTGAGTCAATTTCTTCGCTCTCCATTTCGAGTGAGAAATTGATCATGTTATGATCGCTCTGACCCAAGGGTCCCCGTACAACAAGATTACTGATTAGTCCCTTCTCATTGCACAGTACCCAGTCCAATATAGCCTGTTCCCGAGTTGGTTCCTCGACATATTGATCCAGATAACCATCCCTTAAACACTCAAGGAATTCCTCCTCCTCATTATTTTTACTGATTAGGCTAGTCCAATCTATATGTAAGTTAAAGTCACCTATGATGACAGCTGTGCTCTTATTGCACGCTTCTCTAATTTCCCTCGTGATGCCCTCCCTAACCTCTATTTTACTATTTGGAGGCCTATATACCACTCCTATTAATGTTTTTCGCCCCTCGCTATTTCTTAGCTCCACCCATATAGATTCTGTATTAACTGAGTTAATATCCTTCCTTTCAATTGCATTTATCCCCTCTTTTACTAGCAATGCTACCCCTCCTCCCTTTCTTTTTGTCGATCCTTCCTAAATACTGAATACCCCTGTATGTTAAGCTCCCAGCCCTGCTCACCCTGCAACCATGTTTCCGTAATCCCAATTAGATCATAATTATTAACCTCTATTTCCACAGCTAATTCATCTACCTTGTTCCTGATGCTTCTCGCATTAAGGTATAAAACCCTCAGGCTTTTTTTATGCTCACATTTTTTATGAATTAGTTTGGCCCTTTGTTTTTTGTTCCTCACCCTTTTACCATTTATTTCTGTCTGCCTTTCACTTTCCTCTATTTCACTACATAGGTTTCTAGCCCCCTGCCATACTAGTTTAAATGCTCCCGAACTGCTTTATCAAAAATTACCCCGAGAACATCAGTTCCATCTCTGCACAGGTGTAGACCGTCCCTTTTGTATAGGTCACACCTACCACAAAACTGGTTCCAATGCCTCAAAAATTTAAAACCCTCCCTCTTACACCACTGCTCAAGCCACGTATTTAGCCTAACTATCCTGTTCTCTGTACTCTTACTAGCACGTGGCACTGGTAGTAATCCAGAGATTACTACCTTCGAGGTCCTACTTTTTAGCTTGGCTCCTAACTCCCTAAATTCTACTTGTAGGACCTCTTCCCTTTTTTTAGCTACGTCGTTGGTACCAACATGTATCACGACAACTGGCTGTTCCCCCTCCCCCTCCAGAATGTTCTGCACCCGCGCCGAGACATCCTTGACCCTTGCACCAGGGAGGCAACATACCATCCTGGAGTCTCGGTCGCGACCACAGAAACCCCTATCTATTCCCCTTACAATCGAATCCCCTATTACTATAGCCCTGCCACTCTTTTTCCCTCCCTTCTTTGCAACAGAGCCAGTCATGGTGCCATGAGCCTGGCTGCTGGTGCCTTCCCCCGATGCGTCACCCCCCCCGACAACAGTACCTAAGACGGTGAACCTGTTGCTAAGGGAGACAACCCCAGGGGATTTCTGCACTACCTTCCTGCCCTTGCTCTGCCTTTTGGTCACCCATGTACTGTCTACGCTGGCCTTAACCTGCGGTGTGACCAACTCACTAAATGTGCTATCCACACCCCTCTCAGAATCGTGGATGCTCCAAAGTGAGTCCATCTGCAGCTCAAGGGCCGTCATGCGGTCCCACATGAGCTGCAGCTGGACACACTTCCCGCACACATAGTCGTCAGGGACACAGGAAGCGTCCCTGATTTCCCACATGTTACAGGAGGAGCATGACACAGGTCCGAGCTCTACTGCCATGACTTAACCCTTATATTACTTTTTAATTTTCTAGTTTTAGTTTATTTATCGACTTTTGTTTTCCCGAAGCTTACTTAGACCAATGTATACTGTACTCCTCTTATTCCTTTTTAAACTAACCAAATCCCACTAGTTTTGGTTTTACTTTCTAGGAAGGTTTGAGGAAAGTACTTACCAGTTAGTCTTACCTCCCTGGTCTTTCGCTGACTTCCCGGTCTTGTGTCCCCTTGGTCCTACGCCGACTTCCCGCTCCTCCCGGTTCCTGCCCTGCTGAAAAGAAACTGAGACCAAAAAATTTGTGACCTCTGTTTTTAGACAGCTGCTAAAAGACTACTAGGTTAGAGGAGGAGGGTGGGTGTTGTGAGAGTCTTGGAATGTCATTCATCTTCATCCACTGTCTAACTTTCACTCGGCTCAAAAATCCAAATGGGCTGATTTTCCTAGCCTTTGCACCTGTGAACTGTATGTTCCAAGGGCACAAGGGTCAGAAAAAAGGGGTGGCAACCCAGGTCACTGGTTGTATATCCCCTTAACACTGTCCTCTGATTCCTGAGGCTTCCCGGGGTTGGGGGCAGGGAAGGCGAACAGAAAAGTGCAGGCCAAATGATACCATTTAAATGAGGTGGAAATAGATCTCCCCAGCCTTCTGCCTCATTTCCTGGTGGTAATGCTTGTTGAATGCCCAAGTGCAGGGGCCTACATCTGCCTCTGATTCTCCTATCCTTACCACTGGTGCTAGTGGGTGGGCATCCACAGGGGCTGCCCGTGGACAATTTAAATGTACAGGAAATAGGGGTGTGCCCATGGCTATGCAGATGAAGTGTGCATTGGATACACTGCTCCTGTCTAGTGCCCAGACAGAGAAGCACAGAAAAGTCAGCCCTCTTAAGCACTCTATTCTCAAGAATATCAAAAGTTATTCTTTCATCTAATTTGTCTAATTTGCTGTCCATGAGTGTAAAGAAGTAAAAAGTAATCAAAGTGTGACATCACCAGAAAGCAGGTAAGTGATTGGTTGGTGAGTATTTCTCTATTTCTCGCTGTTTTACAAACTTGGGCGTCTAAATTTTAGTGCCTTGGTGTAGATTAAAAGATATACGTGTTCCAAATTTTAAAAAACTAATTCATTCATTAATTGAGATGGGAGACCAGGCAATGTGTTGTTGTTGTTTCATGTGCGAACTGGCGGACACCATTGAGGTCCACGGCGACCACATCTGCAGCAAATGTTGGCTGCTCGAGGAACTTCAGCACAGAATTGATGAGCTAGAGTCCAAGCTTCGGATACTGCAACACATTAGGGAGGGGGAGCGTTACCTGGACACTAAGTTCCAGGAGACAGACACGCCCACTAGAGTAATTACTTCTAATTTGGCCTATGGTCAGGGACAGGAGGGTGTGACTACAAGCAAGGCAGGTATTGGGATCCAGGAGGTAGTGATGGAGGAGCCTCAGCCCTTGGCCTTGTCCAACAGGTACGAGATTCTTGCTCCCTGTGTGGACAAGGGAAGGGATTGCAGGGAGGATGAGCAATCTGACCATAACACCATGGTAAAGGGAGCTATTCAAGGGGGGGGAGTAAAATGAAATGTTCTAGTGATAGGGGACAGTATAGTTAGGGGGATAGATACTATTCTCTGTAGCCGAGAGCGTGAGTTCCAAAGGCTGTGTTGCTTGCCCGGTGCCAGGGTTAAGGATACCTCCTCTGGGCTGGAGAGGAACTTGGAGTGGGAGGGCAAAGATTCAGTTGTGTAGGGGGTGGCGTGTGCCCAGTCAGTTATGCCCCTGACTGCCTGTGAGCGGTTTGAATCACCCCCACACCCCTGGGTCCTCGACACCGGACTTAGGCACAGGCGACGATACAGAAAATGAGTAGACAAGTGGTTTGGATGTGAGAAAACCAAGATTTTATTAAAACAGAAATAAAAATTACAAATACTGAAAAGTCACCATGTAGTTACAGGCTTATCAAAAGAGTATACTTAAATGGGAATGGGGAACACACGGCATATCGAGGGAACAACACACATTAATAAAATCCCTTAACCCTTATCCCACCTATAATACCTAACTAGGTTAAGCTAAGAGGGGCCAGGAATTCATGCTCACCAAGTCAAAATCTGCCGAGTTATAACGGTTGTGGGGTTTTGGGGTTCGCTCTTTGTGCTCTCTGGAGCTTGCCGTCATCACGTGGTCTCAGGGCGTAGCAAGGGCGTCGTCCCGGTAAAGTACCCCGAGATTAAAGTCTTTGCTTGGGTACTTTACCTGGCAGGGATGATGGTTCTTCTTCTTTGGGTGGCGGTTGAATGTTGCATGAAGATAGTCGACGGTCGGCTGGATTGAAGGCCCGATTATTCGAAGCATTCTTCAATCTTCTTCGAAATCATCTCATCTTACCCAAATCATCTCGTCTTATTTCGTCTCGTCTCGTCTCATCTCGTCTGGCCTGGCCTGGCCTGGTCTGCCCGCGTTCGCCTGGTGCTGTGCCGGCATCCCTGATGGATTTGGAGAAGCCACGGGCAGTGGCTAGGTAGTGAGCGCAGGAGGAAGAGAGAGCAACGTGGCTACCAATGGGCCTATAATTATACTCCCTTTGAAAACCCTTATCTGCGCACCAAATCAGGTCAGTCTATTGTCCAACTTTTGGCGGGCTGTTTTAAATGATTATACCAATCTAAGTTAACTGGCTTTAGATGGCCGTTTATCGCACCTAATGGCCCCAATGTCCGGGTTGTATTGTCATGAATGAATTTTAATCGGCCTGACGTAATAAAGACTCACTACGCACTTGGTTGTACATAAAGCAAGGCTTTAATCAACTTGTAACAAAACATGGAGGTCTAGTTAGTAGTCACTAGCTTCCTGTTTCCAGATTGTCTCTGGCCAAGTTGGGCCCACGCCCGAGTATTTATACTCCTCGGACGGCGCCCTCAGCTGGCCATTCAGTAGTACTTCCTGAGTTACTTCTTGTAGAAGTTGCGATTTATGACATAGTCTGTCCAGCCTTGGTGGCTTCCTTGAGCTGTTTCCGATTATTTATGCGGACAAAGTAATGGCCTTATGCTTAGGCCTAACTGGGCTGATCTGTTTCGATCTGACGCAATGCATATTCAATGTTTGCCTAGCTGTCTGTCTTTTCAAACACAAAGTCCTTTTTACAGAAATGCATTTTAGGTTTCGATTTCCCAAAGCTGCCTGTTTGTGCTACAGAGTCCAAGCTTTTAAAATCTTACAGGCTTTTGGGTCACGAGGTGCGGACGCCATCTTTTGGGTACCCTTTTTTAATAACCTTAGGGGAATGTGGGAATTTTGAGAACCTTACACTCCCCCCTGTGATACTAAAACTTGCTTGAAGTTTCATCCTTACAAGGTGAGCAAAATTTCCGAACCTCCATAGTCAATCTTCCCCTGTAATTACCTATCTATGATTCCACGACACATGCACTTCCCATTCCATGAAAATGTAGTGTACATAAACATACATAGAATAACTACAGTCTTTTATACACATCCAAGCATGGAGGGGTCCAACACCCCTGCACCACTTGGTACACATACATCTTTATTAACAATGCGTCGCAAAGAATCTTTATTAAAAACAACAAAACACAAGAAACAACAATCTTCAATCAGAAATACAAAAAAACTCAAACAGGCGTATCTCCCTCCACCTTCACATAATGTTCCTTCCAGATCCTCTGGTTTCAGAATTCTAGCATCTGACCTTTTCCCTTGCACTAAATGCAGACTAGATACAACACTATCCCTAACTGGCAAACCACAAGAATGTGGGAAGCCAGTCTGATCCACCTCTAACCTCTATGTTATTGAAAATGTCCCACCAGGGTGGAATCACAATATCCAATATCTTAGCCCCTATCTCTACTGTTTTCTGCTCTAGAGTGTAAAAATGTTTCTGTGAAACTATGACAGCTTTGAGTATTTTGGTGAGGTGTTCAGGGAGAGGGGGAATTTCATAGCCAAAATGCGCTACATATTTCTGCAGGTTGGTAAAATTCTCCTTTACAGTGAGGTGAACAGTGGAGGGTTCAGGAATGGGGACAATTCGCTCCTGGGCCACTTGAACTTCTGCCTCGGGTTTAAAACAGAAACTGCTGTCACTAACTGGACACCAGCTATGCTGTCCATGCTGGTAGTGGGACGCTTCTGTGGTGACACAATATGTCCCACCTCCTATATATGCTACCTGTGGGGGAACATGGCCTTGTGCCATTGCCTCCATGGTACAATTTATAGGTTTCGCGCCAGCAGCTCTGAACCCGCACTGTGGTTTTGAATAGGCATTCAAGTGCTGGGGACACAGGATTATGTGTGCTCCCCGGCTCCGGCACCCTGAGAGGTCAGTACCTGTCGTAGCGTGCTCCCACTTTATGACGTAAGGTGGGACCGCTGTGAAACGAATGTGTGCACCCCCTTGAATGACTCCAATGTTCTCTACCCTGTATACCAGTGCGGGTCGGGCTGTCCTGCCCATGACCGGCATCCTAACAACTACTCCCATGATCGTGTGGTTGGACCGCCCACAATCCACGGGGACTGGGTAGGCTTCAGAAGCTAGCCGGAGTTGACACGGGCTTAATGCATTCTCAAACGGATGGAGGGCTGCGAGGTCCTTGTTGCTGATCCAGGAGGGGACTAAACCCTGTTTTAAATCCTCCAGATTACTGCAGCCCTTGCCCAGCAACCACACCCGGTATAGCACGCACACCTCGTTCTGCGCAGCCTGGTCAGAAGCATTTCTGTCCTCCCTTATGAGGGCATTTACCGTCTTTGCATGCTTCTCCAACTCCGCTATGATCTCCTTTAAATGGACCGTCATGGCCTGGTCCTCATGCAACTCCGAGCCCACTACTTTGTTCTCATCCAGTAATATCTTCCTTAACTGTGTTTTTAAACCCTTTATCTGGGTCTGCAGCTCTATGTCATCCAAACTGTTGATGACAGAGGACCCAGTATTAAACGCAATAAAAACATCATTCCATACTCCCCTTCTTTGTCTCCCTGCATTGCCCAAAAACTCGTGGTGTGTGGTGTGGTGTACAGTTTGGTTTTGTCAACATTGGCGAAATCGAACTCATAAAACTTCCTGAACATGTCCTTTAATAGGGCCTGGTATAGCTGCTCTGTTTCTTTGGGACACCACTCCGGTAAATGTACCTCAGTGAGATTTAAAATCATGGAGGCTACCACGTAGTGTACACCCTGGTACAGCACCTGATCTGTAGGCACTAGTACCAGCCCATTCCCTGGTCCCTTGGTGGTGGTGGGGCACTCTTCCCTGGGTGACCTCGCCGCCTGCGCCATGGGTAGGGGCTTATGGGGGCGAGTCACAAGCTCAGTGGCATTGAGTGGGATCAGGGAGAATGGGACTGCGCACGCCTTCAGGCTGGTGTCCCACTTCATCCCCTCCCCGGCGTCTTGCCACTGCCGGTGGAAAATGATAGATATGCCTGCGGGGCAGACTCTCTCTGACCCCCACATACAGATATAAATCCCCTGATCCGGTTCCCACCACTTGTCCCAGCACACATTTAATCCTCCGTGAGTCCCTGTAATCGTCCGGTGGGTATTGTTCCCCAACCGTTCCCACTCGACTGCGGGATTTCTCATATCTTTGCTCAGCTTTCTGAGCCACCACCACCTATCCAGAGGAACGTGTCCCTTGCACGTTAAACAGACATGTTTCCCTACGGTGACGCTGACCCTTGTAGTAACGACCCGTACCCTGGGGCACAGGAGGGAGGCCTCCCCGTATGTGAACCCGGTCTGGCTGGAGTACTGAGATGAATTGGACCGCAGCCACCCTGGCCACCTTCCCTTGTGGACGTAGACGGCGGTCTCCTCCGCATCCCGTTCACTGCTCCCGTCAGTTGCTATAGGTGCCCTGTCTCCGGAGCACCCATAGATGTGGGATTCTTCCACGTCGCCCCTCCTTTCAAGGCTCAGTCCGATCAGGGCGAGTAGGATTACGCTCCCCTTCATCCCCAAAGTCTTTCTGCAACAGATACAAAAACATACAGCCAGGTCCCCAAGAGATTCTCTGGCTTGGGTGAAGCATAGTCGGGTCTCGCGACCTCAACTCAAATATACACACTCTTAGCAGATACTACTTAATTAAAACTACCCGTCGCCTTACTTAAACTTAAGCTAAAACACCCAAACTTAAGCTAAATACCTAAACTTAACAATAACCAAAACTTAAATTACCTAAACTAAGTACATCCGCCGCACGTCTCCGGGCGGCCAGCCTAATTCCTGGTTGGGCTGCGGCACACCGCTCCCTTCGGTGTGGCCGCGCTGTCCTGCACTGTTGGTCCCTCGCCGCCTGCGGCTCCCAGCTGGGGACCTCTGTCCTTTGAGTTCCCCTGACTCAGGAGGCTGTCCCTTTAAACTGGGGAGCTGGTGACCATGGCTTTCTCGGCTGGGGCGTCCGTGGGGACCTTCTAGGGACTTTGGCGGGTGGGGTTTTCTTGGCTGGTTGGCCTTTAACCCGAACCGTTGCCCCCTCCAGCGCGATCTGTGGGCTCACCACTGCCGCTGGCCGGGGATCTCTGCCCTCAGGCTTCACCTCTCCCGAACCTGGGCTAGGGCCAGGTAACTCTTCGCAGCCTGTTGCTGCAGGCTGAGAGTCTCCGCCCCCAGGTCCCAAACCTGGGTCCGGGGCGGGATCTTCACCCTCAGGTCCCTCCTCCTCTACACCTGGGTTAGGGGCGGGGTCATTGCCCTCGGGTCCCTCCTCCTCTAGATCCCAGAAGGGGGGGGGGTGTCCCAATCGGTGGGCGGGATGGCCCCTCCTCTTAAGCAAGCCACCGCGCCTGCCTGTGCATTCTGTGAACTCGCTCCTGCTGCAGGCTGAGGATCTCTATCCTCTGGCTGTTTTCTCTTTTCGGGTTTAAACAGTTTACACTGATTAATATGGAACCATTTGGTGCACCGAGGCATCTTAACGGCGTATACCATGGGGCTGGCCTTGTCTACAATGCTGTAGGGCCCCATGTATAATGGTTCCAGACTCCCTACTCGGGCATAGTTCCTCACCATGACCTGATCTCCTATCTCCCACTCATGGTGCTTTTGGGGTTCGAGCAGCAATCGGTTACTCTGATGCTGCTTTCCCATGTTCCCAGCCGCCTGCTCATGGACCTGCTTCAGGTGCTCAAAAAGGTTTCGGGCGAACCTGTCCCGGTTTGCCTCCCTGAGCTAACCTTCCGTGAGCACCGGGGCTACTACATGGGCGGGGGTCGGCATAACCCTGCCAGTCATCAGCTCGTACGGTGAATACCCTGTGCTTTTAGACTGGCTGGCCCGGATCCCCATCAGAATCATTTACAGGGCGAGTCCACCGTCTCCTTCTTCAACCTTTCTTTTAGGGTCCTATTCATTCTTTCCACAATCCCTGATGACTGTGGGTTCTGGGCCACGTGCCACTTCCCCTCGATGCCTAGCAGCATAAGGGTATTCTGCATCACCTGTCCGGTAAAGTGACTCCCTTGGTCGGACTCCACACACTGTGGTAGCCCCCACCATGAGAACACCTCCCGGACCAGGATCCTGGCAGTACCCAGGGCTGTGGCTGTTCTGCAGGGGAAGGCCTCTACCCATTTCGTGAACACATCTACCAGGACTAGGCAGTACTTATAGCCTCCCTGGGCGGTGGGCAGGGGCCAGATATAGTCGACCTGTATCGATTGCCATGGTCCCTCTACCCTCCTGATGTGTCCCATAGGTACCTTCCTTTTGTGGGGGTCAGCGTTATTAGCAGCGCACACCAGACAGCCGGCACAGAACTCGCGGACATCTTCCCTGTTCCACCCATTGCCAGGTGGTCTCAGGCCCGGGGTGTCCGGCTCCTGGACCCTCATGGGCCAGTTGAAGGAAATCCCTCCGGTGCTGCTGCGGCACAACCCACTGTTCCCCCTGGATCAGCATGCCCTCTTTCACGGAGAGGGTTGCTGCGCCGTACGGACCCTCTACCCTTTTTCCCTCAGTCACCGCACTGAGGACCACCTTGAGGACGGGGTCTTGGGCTTGGACCGTCTTAAGGTCCGGGGCTAAAGCTACCCCTGCACTCCCTTGGGTCCCATCCCTACCTCTGACTGCCGCCATGGTTCTGGACCCGTAGGAGTCCCAGAAAGTGCCTGTGCGGGCACCCTCCTTGGCGAGCATGTCAGCCTGCTGGTTGCCCTGGCTGCGGGGTTCTGCGGAGGAATGGGCCTTCACCTTGTGGATGAAAATCTCCCCTTCCTCCCCCACTGCTGCTAGGATCTTTTCCAGCAGGGGTTTTACTGTGAGGGGTCTCCCGTCGGTGGAGGTGTATCCGTGGCGGGACCAGATGGCCAGGTACTCTGTACACGAATTGTACGTAAACATGCTGTCCGAGCAAATCGTGTATGGGGTAGGGAAGATTTCGGGGTGTGTAACGATGTACACTACCACGGACAGTTCAGCCTGCTGGCCGCTCATGGTGCTGGGGAGCTTAATCGCCAGGGCAATGTTTGCCGCTGGGTCATAAACTCCACACCCCGTGAGACGCTCGCCAGCAGATACCATGCTGGAACCGTCGACATAGATCTCGCGGCCTGTGGGATGTATCCCGGCCCGTAAACCTATGTTCACTTCCCAAAGCCCTTCAATGGAACACCGGTGGACTGTTCCAGGATATACCAGGTTGGCTGCGAGCTTTGGCTCGCAGAGACCCTTCACCTTAAGATCCATCTGTGAGAGGAGGAGGGTCGAGCGAGCGATCCTTGATCCTCCCATCCAGAAGCATCTGGTTGGGTGTGTGATGGGTGAGGAGGGTGATGGGAGAGGTGCCTGTGAAGATCAGTGATCTTTTCACAGCCCAATGTGTGGCCAAGAGATGCCTCTCACAATTGGAGTAGCTCCTTTCCACATTTGTGTGTATCCTAGAGATGTAGACCACCGGCCTTAGCCTGCCGTGCCGCTCTTGGAGCAGCACAGCACTCAGGCTATCCCCGCTGGTTGCTACCTCCAGGAAAAACTCTTTCCCCCCATCTATGGCCCCTAAAGCAAGTCTTTCTTGAGCCTGACGAATGCTGCCTGGCAACCCTCATCCCAAAGTCACTCCACTCCCTTGTGTAGGAGTCGGAGCAGAGGGGCTGCGGTGGATGCATAGTCCTCAATAAAGTCTCTGCAGTACCTGGTTAGCCCTAGAAATGACCTCACACCCGTCACTGTGTTGGGGACCGGTAACTCCTGTACCGCTTCCCTCCTAGCCTTATATATGGCCCTTTCCCCAGCGCAGATGGTCAGACCTAGGAATTTCACCTCCTGCTGGCCAATCTGCGCTTTCTTGGGGTTTACTTTAAAACCCTTTTGCCCGAGCAGCTCCAGCAGTTCGGCCAATAGTGGGCCATGCTCCTCTCTTGAATCAGTGAACAGGAGCAGGTCATCCACATATTGGACCAACTGTCTGGGCTGGCTAAAATCCTTTAAACTGTTGGCCATGCACTGATGGAAAATGCTGGGGCTGTTGTGGAAGCCCTGCGGCAAGCAGTTCCACGTGTACTGTTGCCCTTTAAACGTAAAGGCAAACTTGTACTGATCCTCCCTTCGTAAAGGGATGGACCAAAACCCGTTGGAAATATCCAGCACCGTGAAAGTGGTCGCGGATGCTGGAATACTTCCTATCAGGTCGGCAACTGCTGCTACCGTGGGCACACAGGCTGGGATGTTACTATTGAGCACCCGATAGTCCACCATGGCCCTCCAGGAATTGTCCGGCTTCCTAATCGGCCACAATGGAGAGTTTACGTGGGTGGCTATCGGTCTCAGAACTCCCTGCTGTACTAATGAGGACATGGCTGCTTCCATGTCTGGCTCCGCTTCCCTGGGGAAGTTATACTGTTTCTGTGGTCGGGCCATGGGGTCCCCGTCTACGCTGACCTCAAACCCGTTGATCCTCCCGCAGTCGTGTTTGTGTGTGGCAAATGTGGCCAGGTGGGCCTGTACAAATGCCTGGAACCTCTGTGGGGTGTTGCTGACCATAAGCTCGAGGTTGTAACCCTCTTTGGGCTTCATGGTGCAGAGGGTCCCCTTCCCTTCCTTTCCTGGGATCACTACTACCTCACCGTCCTTTCCTTTACCTGCCCCCCATAGGCAATGATTTCTCAAATCTACTAGGATCCCATGGCCTACAATAAAGTTGACTCCCAGGACCCCTCTTCCACCCTCCACTTCCCATTTCATCAGGACACAGGTCTACTTAGAGCGGAGCGGTCCTAAACGAATGGCGAGCGGGATGGAAAACGAGCCAGCCTGTTCTTTGCCTGTGAACCCCGACAGACTGTATGGGACCCCGTTAGATAGAGGCGAGATGGTGGGGTTAGCTGAATGGACCACGGTGCATGATGACCCTGTAATGTATGTACCTTTAAGGGGAGAACTACTTTTTACAGCTCCTGTATACTGTAGTACCGGCAATGACCACATCTGTATATAAACCCTGAGTAGTGATCTGTACAGTAAGTTCTACAGTAACCCTGATTCAGTAAACACCTGTTGCTCGTTCCCTGCAGTCTTTTGTCTGATTATTGAAGGACACAACATTAAGATACACGGATCTAACATTGGCGACGACGCAGATTCGAACCTACCTGCAACTCTGCATCACCTCCCAGGGATTCGCTCCTGGAGAACAGTGGAAGGAGGTCGAGTCCAGAAGCACAGGCGTCGACCACGGGCAACCACCCAGTCATCCAGCAGAGATTTGAGCATCGCAGGGGAGGCTGTCGAGAGCCAGGCTTGGCTTTCCAGTCACGGTGGTCCAGCGAAACGGGCTGGCAACAGGTACTGCGCAGACTCTTCCCGGACAGCGGCGGCTAGAGCCGACCGAGCGGCACAGAAAAAGGCCGAGCAGCGTCGACAGGGGAGAGAGAGAGAGGGCAGAGTGCACAGGGCGCAGCCGGTGTTCAGAACCGAGCGGCGTCAACGGGGAGAGAGACGAGAGAGAGCAGAGCGCAGCCGGTGTTCAAGGGCCGAGCAGCGTCAACGGGGGAGAGAGTCGAGAGAGAGCAGAGCGCAGCCGGTGTTCAAGGGCCGAGCAGCGTCAACGGGGGAGGGAGGCGAGAGAGAGCAGAGCGCAGCCAGTGTTCAAGGGTCGAGCAGCGTCGACGGGGGAGAGAGGCGCGCAGGAAAACGCGAGGCGCTGCCATTGCCATGAGGACCGCAGAGAGCGGCATTGGCAGCAGCGCAGGAGCAGCGCACGAAACCCACAGGGTGTCGCCATTTGCCATGAGGACCGCCGAGAGCGGTGTTGGCAGCAGCGCGGGAGACGCCATTTTAAGCCGCAGCGGGGAAGAAAGAAAAGCGCGGGAGACGCCATTTTAAGCTGCAGCGGGGAAGAAAGGAAAGCGCGGGAGACTCCATTTTAAGCCAGTCTAACCACGCCCAAAAATGCCGAAGAGTGGCAGTATCATAGCGTTCGACAATGAAGTCGAAGATTGGACGACATATGTCGAACGCATAGAAGTATACTGCAAGGCGAATGAAGTGCCAGATGACAAGAAAGCGCTGGTATTGTTGAATTCAATGGGTGCAAAAACGTATGGCTTACTATGAAACCTAGCAACCCCAGAGAAGCCAGTAGAAAAGGATTTTGAAAACATAGTGTCAATCCTACAGGACCGCTTAAACCCCACACTGCTGCTGATAGCAGAAAGATTTAAGTTTCACAAAAGGAACCAACATAAAGATGAAAGTAATGCTGAGTATTTAACGGAACTGCGCAAGCTATCGAAACACTGCCAGTTTGGAACGGGACTAGCAGATACTTTAAGGGGCAAGTTTGTGTGTGGGCTTCAAAGTGAAGGAACCCAGAAACAGCTTCTGTCAGAAAAGGATCTTACGCCGGACAAGACTTTCAGCATTGCAGTATCACACGAAGCAGCCGCATGGAGCGCTGCAGAGATACAACGGAGACCGCAAGAATATGGCACCAATGAAATGTCATACGGAACAGTGCAGTGCTATCGCTGCGGCAGAACAACATACGACCACAATGATTGCTGGTTCAAGGACAAAGTGTGCAGACAGTGTGGAAAAGTAGGACACATAGCAAGAGTCTGCAGGTCGGGAAAGAAAACCAGCAGCAAGAAATCTCCACAGGAGAAGAACAAGAAGGTACATAAGGTGACGGAGAGTAGTTCAGACGAACAGAAAAGTGATACAGACTCCGGAAGCAAGGAGCTGGGTTGTCTGAAGCTACATAATGTGATCAAAACGGAGGATCACCAAACTATCTGGGTCACGCTCAAGATAGCAGGAGTCCAAGTGAAAATGGAATTGGACACAGGATCAGCCCTAACAGTCATAAACCGAAGGGACTACAAGCGGCTATTCTCACATATACCCTTGAGAGATACAAAGATTGTCTTGAAGACGTACACGGGGCAAAAAGTCTACCCCAAAGGAAAACTAAGGGTGAACGTTATATATAACGGCAAGGAAACACCAAAAATGGACCTATATGTATTGCCAGATGGAGGACCACCACTACTAGGACGTGAATGGATCCGGAAGATACAGCTAGATTGGCATTCCATACAAGCACTGACTGTAGATGCCAAAAAGGATGATGACGTCACACCTGGACGACTGTCAAAAATGCTAACTGACGCACAAGAAGTGTTCCAGCAGAGACTCGGAACACTAAAAGGCATAACAGCGACGATCAAAATAGAGGAAAATGCAAGCCCAAAGTTTTTTAAGGCCAGACCGGTACCTTATGCGATCCGCCCAGCCGTCGAAGCAGAGCTGGAAGGTTTGGAACGTTCAGGAGTACTGTCCAAAGTGGACTGGAGCGAGTGGGCTACACCCATCGTTCCTGTAATGAAGAGGTCGTTGAGTAATATACCTGGGGAACCAAAGAAGGTTCGCATCTGTGGGGACTTTAAGGTGACAGTGAACCCAGTCCTTCACACTGTACAATATCCGCTTCCGCGGATTGAAGATATTTTTGCCTCGCTATCTTGAGGGAAACCCTTCACTAAGATTGATCTGGCCCAGGCGTACCTGCAAATGGAGGTAGAAGAAGCCTCGAAACAGTACCTCACGATCAACACTCATAAAGGTCTCTACCAATACAACCGGCTGGTGTTCAGGGTAGCATCAGCTCCGGCTATTTGGCAAAGGGCAATGGAACAAGTCCTGCAAGGGATTCCAGGGACCCAGTGTTATTTGGACGACATCCTGGTTACGGGCGAAAATGACAGTGATCACCTCGCCAACCTGGAACAGGTGCTCACGAGATTGCAGGAATATGGGCTACGAGCCAACCGTCCCAAATGCGAGTTCTTAAGGAGACAAATCTCGTATTGTGGCCACATGATTGATGAGGAAGGGTTGCATAAGTCGCCGGACAAGATTGAGGCAGTAGTCAAGGCTCCAGCACAGGAAAATGTGTCACAACTGAGGTCGTTCCTCGGGCTGGTGAACTACTACCAAAAGTTCTTGCCAAATTTGTCTGCCGTACTACACCCACTGAACACCCTACTGCAAACTGGGGTACCATGGAAGTGGAGTGAGGAATGTAAACGAGCTTTCCAGAAGAGCAAAGCATTGATCACATCAAAAGAGGTGTTGGCTCATTTCAACCCAGCACTACCAATTCGGTTGGCGTGTGATGCATCACCCTATGGCATTGGAGCGGTGCTATCGCACAAATTCCCGGACGGCTCGGAGAGGCCAGTAGCCTTTGCGTCTCGGTCACTAACCTCAGCCGAGCGTAACTACGCCCAGATTGACAGGGAGGCCCTCAGCCTAGTGTGGGGAGTGAAAAAGTTCAATCACTATCTGCACGGGCAGAAGTTCACCTTGCTGACTGACCACCAACCACTTGTCTCCATCTTTAATCCAAAGAAGGGCGTTCCGGTGATGACTGCGCAACGGCTACAAAGATGGTCCCTTTTTGTAGGGGCGCACCAATATGAAATCGAGTATAACGGCACGAAACAGCATGGAAACGCTGATGGGCTATCACGCCTGCCACTGCCTACTGCGGAGGAAGCACCAGCAGTGGATCCTGTCGAAATATTTCATTCGACTATAATTGAATGTTTGCCAGTAACTAACGCTGGTATGGAGAAGGATACCCGAAATGAACTGACACTGTCTCGGGTATATGATTTGACGGTGAAGGGATGGACAGCACATGGCGACTCACTGTTGCCGGCATTCTCATCCAGAAGAGAACAGCTGTCAGTATGCCAGGGGACCTTGATGTGTGGATCCCGAGTGGTAATTCCACCCAAGTTAAGGGAAAGAGTGCTCAATGAGCTTCACGAAGGTCATCTGGGAGGGGTGAAAATGAAAAGCCTTGCTAGGGCTTATGTGTGGTGGCCGGGGATCGATCAGCAAATCGAGGACCTGACAAAGAGCTGCTCAGGATGCCAGAAGGTCCAAAATTCACCACCACATGCCCCTCTACACCCATGGGAGTGGCCCTCATCTCCATGGCAACGGGTGCATATTGATTTTGCTGGTCCATTCATGGACTCAATGTTTTTAATAGCCGTGGATGCGCACTCGAAATGGCCTGAGGTGATCAAAATGTCCTCCACCACCACGGAGAAAACTATTGCAGTCCTACGGACCATTTTTGCCAGGAACGGCTTGCCAGAGCAGATTTGCTCTGATAACGGACCACAGTTTGTGTCCGAAGAGTTTCGAAGATTTATGAAAAGGAATGGGGTAAGGCATTACACATCCGCCCCGTATCATCCAGCCACAAATGGATTGGCTGAGAGGTTCGTATAAACCTTTAAAAAAGCAGTAAAGGCCATGTGCGATGACGACATTCCACTGCAGCATAAGGTGGACAATTTCCTGTTAGCCTACAGAAATGCGACACATGCAGTCACCAACCAGGCCCCGGCCATGATGTTCTTTAACTGAAGGTTGAGATCTCGTCTGGATTTGCTCAGACCAAATGTACGAAGAGATGTTGAGAGTAAGCAATTCCAGCACATCAATGAGAAGCCGACAAGGAGCTTCAATGTAGGGCAACCAGTCTTGGCCCGCGACTACCGAACAGAGAAATGGCAACCAGGAACGATATGCACACGGCAGGGGCCACTAATGTACACAGTGGATGTTGGGGAGAACATTGTGAGACGCCATGCTGACCAGATCCTAGAGTCACAGGAACGAGTCAACCCCATGTCTCAGCCATACGTACCTGGTGAGGAACCCGACGTATAGGTCATATCTACCTCAGAAACAGTAGCATCGGAAGCTGATGAACCAACCGACGACAGGGGGCCAGAATCGCCTCCGCACCAAGAGCAAGACACTCGGGAAAGACGCTATCCAGAAAGGATCAGGAAGCCTCCCCAAAGACTGAATTTATAAATAGACTATTTTCAGCTAATGTTGCATGTTAAAAGTGTTAATTGTAATTAGTTTGATATTTAATTGTTAAATGAGTGTTATGGTACTGTTAATCTAAAAGGGGAGGAATTGTAATGTATGTACCTTTAAGGGGAGAACTACTTTTTACAGCTCCTGTATACTGTAGTACCGGCAGTGACCACACTTGTATATAAACCCTGAGTAGTGATCTGTACATTTAGTTCTAGAGTAACCCTCATTCAGTAAACACCTGTTGATCGTTCCCTGCAGTCTTTTGTCTGATTATTGAAGGACACAACATTAAGATACACGGATCTAACAGCCTCCATGTCCAACAGATAGGTCCCCGTCACCTTTTCTACTTGCATCTCCAAGAGGGGTCTTTTCCATTCATCGTACCGGAGAGAACACAGGTAAACAGGCTGCGCTGGCTCTAGTCAGGGCTGTTGATTGGGTGGGGCTGATGGGGTCAGAGCACCGGTAGCGGCTGCTACTTTCCCGTGGCCAGTCAATAAGGACCTCATGGTGTCCAAAAGTGACTTGACCTCTGCGGGAGGGATTCCTGCCCCCGCCTTTTGGGCTGGGGCTGTGGAATTCTTTCCCTTGTTATCTTTCCAAGGGTTTTTGCACTCCTTCCGCCAATGACCATCCTTCCCACACCTGTAACAATTCGTCTTTGTGTTGGGGGGGTTATTCCCTTCCTGGTGCCACTCTTTCCTACCCGGTCTGGGTTTTACCTCATGCACCTTCCCCTTAGGTGGGTGTGCATCAGTTCCCCTACCGTTTTTATAGGCTGGAGTCAACTGTCTGATCACCGTAAGTTCGGTGGTCTGGGGGTTCTTGGGGTCGAACCAGACTTCTACCTTGGCCCGGACCTGTGGCAAGCTGTTCGCCACCAGGCAACGGAGCCAATGGGCAAGGGGATCCCCGTTCAGGAACACCCGGTTCAGCGTCCCCGGACAGGCCCTCCGGTACACTGGCCATAACCGGTCCGCGAAAGCCTGCAGGGTTCCCCTGCTAGCTGGACCGTTTTCTCCACACGGGAGAAAGGACTTCCCTCATTCATCCCCATGGCCTCCAGAACTGCATCCCTGAGCTCCTCATACCTGCTCTGCCCCTTCTTACACTCGTCAGAGAGGGATTGGAGGAGACTACTCTCCAGGGAGAATAGCAGCATCTTGGCCTGCTCAGCGCCATCGCATTCGTTGACGCTGGCTGCCTGCTCTATGTCCCTGAAATGGATCGAGGGGTCTCCCTTTTCGGACAGCTTCGGGATATGTTCACCATAGCCCTAAGCTGTTGGGTGCTATAGGGTAATACGATCTGGTTTTGGAGGGGTCCCTCATCGTCGCCACTGACGGGTGGACCGAACCTCCAATGCCGGGCTGGGCACATCGGTCCCGGCTCCGACCTCTCTGGTGGGGGTTGCTCCATCTCCGCTTCCACCTCTGGCTCCACCCCCCCCTTGCTGCCAAACCTCGCTGAAACTTGGCGCTACAGGTGGTGGTCGTGAGACCCCCTGTCCCTCAACCGGGTCGTCCCTGGGCACTACCGGCGATATTTGAACTGTCCTCCCCTCATTCCCCATAAAATCCGCCTGACCTGCCTTCGGCCTTATAAGGCATACCATGCCTTTTGCCTTCCTGAGGGCTCGGCTCAGATTTTCTATCCGCTCCTTGCAGGGGCCGTGGTCTGCCTCCTCAAACCCCTGTTCACTCGCTAGCTTGTAAGCTGCCTTTACCTCCTGTACTTTCTCTTCTTGTTCCCTAACTTGCCTTGCCAAGTGGGCGTTCTTTTCCCGCAACCTTAACTCATTTCCCTTGGCTTCAGTGACTTGGCACCGTAGGTATTCCAACTGGGCCTTGTGTTCTCCCATTAAATACACTCTCTCCTGATTCAAGGCCTGCAATGCTACCAATAACTTTTCCCCTGCTAGAGCCTTATCCTGGATCTCCAGGGCTGACTCTTTTAACTCGGCTGCCTGTGCTGGACCTGCTTTTTCAAACACTTCAGCCAGACTGCCTTCTCTAAGGACTTCTTGTGTTCCTTTCCCTCTGTCCACTTAGCTGCTGCATCTACCGGACGCCCAGCCCTTAACAGAGTGGTGATCCACTTCTTAGTGATATTCACCTTGCTAAATACATAATCAGAAATCCTTTCCTCCATCATGGTTTGCTCATCCGAACCATTGTCTACTGTATCGCAACCCTGTTGCCGGTGTCCTCCCACGGTCGCCATTTTCTGTAGGGGGTGGCGTGTGCCCAGTTATGCCCCTGACTGCCTGTGAGTGGTTCGAATTGCTCCCACACCCCGGGTTCTCGACACCGGACTTAGGTACAGGCGGCGATACAGAAAACGAGTAGACAAGTGGTTTGGATGTGAGAAAACCAGGATTTTATTAAAACAGAAATAAAAATTACAAATACTGAGAAGTCACTACGTAGTTACAGGCTTATCAAAAGAGTATACTTAAATGGGAATGGGGAACACACGGCACATCGAGGGAACAACACACATTAATAAAATCCCTTAACCCTTATCCCACCCATAATACCTAACTAGATTAAGCTAAGAGGGGCCAGGAATTCATGCTCACCAAGTCAAAATCTGCCGAGTTATAACAGTTGTGGGGTTTTGGGGTTTGCTCTTTGTGCTCTCTGGAGCTTGCTGTCGTCACGTGGTCTCAGGGCACGGCAAGGGCATCATCCCGGTAAAGTACCCCGAGATTAAAGTCTTTGCTTGGGTACTTTACCTCACAGGGTTGATGGTTCTTCTTCTTCGGGTGGCGGTTGAATGTTGCATAAAGATAGTCGACGGTCGGCTGGATTGAAGGCCCGATTATTCGAAGCGTTCTTCAATCTTCTTCGAAATCATCTCATCTTACCCAAATCATATCGTCTTATTTCGTCTCGTCTCGTCTCGTCTCGTCTGGCCTGGCCTGGTCTGCCCGCATTCGCCTGGTGCTGTGCCGGCGTCCCTGATGGATTTGGGGAAGCCATGGGCAGTGGCTAGGTAGTGAGCGCAGGAGGAAGAGAGAGCAACGTGGCTACCAATGGGCCTATAATTATACTCCCGTTGAAAACCCTTATCTGCGCGCCAAATCAGGTCAGTCTATTGTCCAACTTTTGGCGGGCTGTTTTAAATGATTATACCAATCTAAGTTAACTGGCTTTAGATGGCCGTTTATCGCACCTAATGGCCCCAATGTCCGGGTTGTATTGACATTAATGCATTTTAATCGGCCTGTCCAGCCTTGGTGGCTCCCTTGAGCTGTTTCCGATTATTTATGTGGACAAACTAATGGCCTTATGCTTAGGCCTAACAGGGCTGATCTGTTTCGATCTGATGCAATGCATATTCACTGTTTGCCTAGCTGTCTGGCTTTTCAAACACAAAGTCCTTTTCACAGAAATGCATTTTAGGTTTCGATTTCCCAAAGCTGCCTGTTTGTGCTACAGAGTCCAAGCTTTTAAAATCTTACAGGCTTTTGGGTCACGAGGTGCGGACGCCATCTTTTGGGTGCCCTTTTTTAATAACCTTGGGGGAATGTGGGAATTTTGAGAACCTTACAGTTGTCATGGTCCAGATAGGTACCAATGACATAGGTAGGACAAAGGAAGAGGTTCTGCTGAGGGAATATGAGCAGCTAGGGGCTAAATTAAAAAGCAGAACCACAAAGGTAATAATCTCTGGATGACTACCTGAGCCACGAGCGAATTTGCATAGGGTAAATAAGATCAGAGAAATGAACGAGTGGCTCAAAGACTGGTGTGGAAGAAATGAGTTTTGATTTGTGGGGCATTGGCACCAGTACTGGGATAAGAGGGAACTGTTCCGTTTGGATGGGCTTCACTTGAACCATGCTGGGGCTAGAGTCCTGGTGAATTGAATAACTAGGGCTGTTGAGAGGGCTTTAAACTAAGTAGTCGGGGGAGAGGGTTCAGGTGAGCGGGAATTTAAAAAGTCAATGAGAAATGAGAAAACAATAGAGCAGGATAGAGATGGGGGAAATAATAATCAGAGTGTAACAGGCAGGGGCAGAATCTTTAAAAATAAGAGTGCAACAGAAAATGGGGCCAAATGGGGCCAAAACAAGGAGAAATGGTAAAAAGACAAAGGTAAAAGCTCTATATCTGAATGCATGCAGCATTCGTAACAAGATAGATGAGTTGATGGCACAAATAAATAAAGATGGGTATGATCTGATCGCCATTACAGAGACGTGGTTGTAAGGTGACCAGGGCTGGGAACTGAATATTCCAGGGTATTTGACAATTCGGAAGGATAGGCAGAAAGGAAAGGGAGGTGGGGTGGCTTTGTTGGTAAAGGATCGGATCAGTGCAGTGGTGAGAAGTGATATTGGCTTAGAAAATCAAGATGTCGAATCGGTTTGGGTGGAGATAAAAAATAATAAGGGGAAAGGGTCTCTGGTGGGCATAGTCTACAGGCCCCCAAACAGTAGCAATACTGTTGGACAGAGTATAAATCAACAAATAATGGAGGCCTGTAAAAAAAGTATGGTAATAATCATGGGTGATTTTAATCTCCATATTGATTGGACAAATCAAATTGGCCATGGTAGCCTTGAGGAGGAGTTCATAGAGTATATCCAGAATGGTTTCCTAGAACAGTATGTAATGGAACCAACCAGAGAGCAGGCTATCTTGGATCTGGTACTGTGTAATGAGACAGAATTAATAAATGATCTCATAGTAAAGGATCCTCCAGGTAAGAGTGATCATAACATGGCTGAATTTCAAATTCAGTTGGAGGGTGAGAAAGTTGTATCTCAAACCAGTGTCCTGATCTTAAACAAAGGCAATTACAATGGCATCAGGGCAGAACTGGCTAAAGTGGACTGGAAAAATAAATTAAAAGGTAAGACAGTTGAAATGCAATGGCGGACATTTAAGGAGATATTTTATAACTCACAACAAAAATATATTCCAGTGAGAAAGAAAGATGTTAAGAGAAGGGAGCACTATCCATGGCTAACTAAGGAAGTAAAGGATGGTATCAAATTGAAAACAAAGGCATACAATGTTGCCAAGATTGATGGGAGGCCAGAGGATTGGGAAAAAAATTTAAACCAGCAAAGGATGACTAAAAAAAAATAAAGAGAGAGAAGATGAATTATGAGAATAAACTGGCAAGAAATAGTAAACAGACAGTAAGAGCTTCTACAAGTATATAAAAGGGAAGAGAGCAGCTAAAGTAAACATTGGTCCCTTAGAAGATGAGATTGGGGAATTAATAATGGGGAATGGGGAAATGGCAGAGATTCTGAACAAATATTTTGTATCTATCTTCATGGTAGAAGACACTAACAACATCCCAATAATGGATAATCAAGGGGCCACAGGGAGGGGGGAACTAAAGACAATCACTATCACTATCACTAAGGAAAAAGTACTTGGTAAAATAATGGGACTAAAAGATGACAAGTCCCCTGGACCAGATGGCCTGCATCCCAGGGTCTTAAAAGAAGTGGCTGCAGAGATAGTGGATGTATTGGTTGCAATATACCAACATTCCCTGGACTCTGGAGGGTCCTAGCGGATTGGTAAACCACAAATGTAACACTCCTATTTAAGAAAGGAGGGAGACAGAAAGCAGGAAACTATAGACCAGTTAGCCTAACATCTGTCATTGGGAAAATGCTGGAATCCTTCATTAAGCAAGCGGTAGCAGGGCATTTGGAAAATCATAATGCAGTCAAGCAGAGTCAGCATGGTTTTAGGAAAGGGAAATCATGTTTAACAAATGTGCTGGAGTTCTTTGAGGATGTAACGAGCAGGATAGATAAAGGTGAGCCAGTGGATGTGGTGTATTTGGATTTCCAGAAGGCATTCGATAAGGTGCCACATAAAAGGTTACTGCATAAGATAAGAGCTCACGGAATTGGGGGTAATATATTAGCATGGATAGAGAATTGGCTAATTAACAGAAAGCAGAGAGTCAGGATAAATGGGTCATTTTCTGGTTGGCAAATGGTAACTAGTGGGGTGCCACAAGGATCGGTGCTGGGGCCTCAACTATTTACAATCTACATTAATGACTTGGATGAAGGGACCAATTGTAATGTAGCCAAGTTTGCGGATGATACAAAGATGGGTGGGAAAGCAAGTTGTGCAGAGGACTCAAAGAACCTGCAAAGGGATATAGACAGGCTAAGTGGGTGGGCAAACATTTGGCAGATGGAGTATAATGTGGGAAAGTGTGAGGTTATCCACATTGGCAGGAAAAATAAAAAAGCAAATTATTATTTAAATGGAGAGAGATTATAAAATGCTACAGTTCAGAGGGAACTGGGGGGTCCTTGTGCACGAAACACAAAAGGTTAGCATGCAGGTACAGCAAGTAATCAAAAAGGCAAATGGAATGTTGGCCTTTATTTCAAGGGGGTTGGAGTATAAAAGCAGGGAAGTCCTGCTACAACTGTACAGGGTATTGGTGAGACCACAGCTGGAGTACTGCGTAGTTTTGGTCTCCTTATTTAAGGAAGGACATACTTGCATTGGTGGCAGTTCAGAGACGATTCACTAGGTTAATTCCAGAGATGAGGGGTTTGACTAATGAAGAAAGGTTGAGCAGGCTGGGCCTATACTCATTGGAATTTAGAAGAATGAGAGGTGATCATATTGAAACATATAAGATACTGAGGGGGCTCGACAATGTAGATGCAGAGAGGATGTTTCCCCTCATGGGGAAATCTAGAACTCGGGGGCACAGTATATCAGAATAAAGGGTCACCCTTTTAGAATTGAGATGAGGAGGAATTTCTTCTCTCAGAGGGTCGTAAATCTGTGGAGTTCTCTGCCCCAGAGAGCCGTGGAGGCTGGGTCATTAAATACATTTAAGGTGGAGATAGACAGAATTTTGCAAGATAAGAGAGTGAAGGGTTATGGGGAGCGGGCAGGGAAGTGACTTTCAGCCCACAATCAGCCATGATCTTATTGAATGGCGGAGCAGGCTCAAGGGGCCAAGTGGCCTATTCCTGCTCCTATTTCTTATGTTCTTATAAATCATTTGTGTTTGTCCTTAGTAAGCTTAAAGGGGAAATATTATCAATATCTACCTACTGGTGAGAGATAACCTTACCAGTACATCTTTTTCCAACTTAATAATTTGCAGGAGCAGTAAAACATATGCTTGTCCCAGATAATTATAGTTCCAAATAATGTCAGATTGCCTCTAGTAATATTCAACTTGTACTCCATTCTCAGTTCTTTTTCCTCCTCCACTTTTACATCTGAAGACAGTTCTTCCTGTGACGCTTTCAAGGGTTTTAGTCTCAGCAAGAAAAAAAATCCATATTAACTATATGGAACTGTCCAAGGTCTTTCCTTCTTGCGTCATCATAAGAGTACACACCTTCAAATCCTTTCAGACATCAGCTTAAGGTCAGCACAACAGTGCACATTTCAGGAAATTGGAACGTAGCAATCAATACTCTTTTGAAAAGGAAGAAAGTCTTGAAGCAATCCCTATTTCTCCAATTTTGTATTTTCAGTCTGGCATCTGTTGGGCAAACCAACCTGAGAGCTGATTACCTCTACAATTGCAAAAGCTAAATTTTCTCTCATTACCTTTCCTGTTGGAAAATCCATCCTAAAAAGTTTATGTTTGCTTGTGTGAATAAACTAATTTACATCTTTTCTTCTTTACCTAACTTTCTGACTTTGGGAACTTATCATGACACCTCATCCACCAGAAGCACATTTTGGATGAAAATGTTGAATTAAGCATAAACAATCAGTAATATCTGTCAATAAAAGAAATAAAGAGAACAAATTAAATCACTCCAAATACTTTTTGAAAACCTTTTCATCTACTTCCTTGTTTCTCCACTGGAAGTACCTTACTAGAAATAAGGGCCCGGAATTTGCAGTCCGGATGACGCCGAACTGGCAGCGTTTACCGTCATTCCGTCTTTGAAATTGACTGCAACTTCGGGAATGCCGCATGCCCCTGCCTGTCAATGACAGCTCCGAAACCGGCTGTGTGTGCTCACCCCACAGAGCCAGCAATCAGGGAAATCTCGTAAATCATTTAAACTGACAAAAACTTTGGCTCTTCTGCAGTAAGTATGCTGTTAAATTTCCCACTAAAAGTTAGATCCAAAGGGATTAGGTGTAACTGGGGTTTTAACAATGTATTGACTGCTAAACAAATGTTAAGAGCCAAGAAAACTAATTTTAATTTTGTGCAGTGTGAAATTTGTCCATTTATTAAATATTAAAAATGTTAAGAATCTTTTAAAAAATTGTTTTTAAGTTTGTTCATCTTTATTTCAGGTTTGCCTTTTCCCCATGTGAGAACCCCAATCTTTCTTTTGCTCTCTCTAACTATTTTAAAAAGTTAGAATTTTAAGAGCTTACTCACTTCCTTGTTCACTATCTATGAGAATTCTTTCTTTTGATTGGCTGCTTAGACAGCCTGTTGCTGTCACAGCAGTTCGAACAAGGGGATCCCCATTAAGTTCCGTTGAATTGAATTGAAGGTCGGAAAACCCAAAGTTCTTGACACAGTGATTGCGATTTCCTTGTGCGGAGCGTACTTCAGGGCCAGCAGCGAATGCCTTCGCTTTGCTGCTGACCGCAAATTTGGGTCAAGGTCTGTAACATCATAAGGACATGACACTTACGAGATAATGGTTAAATGTGCCCATGCAGTAGCATTTGCTGTTTCTGAAATGCCTGTAACAATGGGGGTGATTTTCCCAGCCCTGAGAAGGCGGGTTTGGAGGCAGGACAGTTGGTAAAATTGTAAAAGTGAGTGCGGGTTCGGAACCCGCCTTCAACCTGCCTCTGTGCAACTTTGCCAGAGGCAGGCTTCAGGAGTGCGATTTGGTCCCACCTCCAAGAGGCGGGATAGGCAGTTAAGACCCTTAACAAGCGCTTAAGGGCCTCTGTAATCATTTTTTGCCAGGCCTTTGTTATTTTGCCACATTTACAGTGTGTTGCACACCGCTCCTAAATCACGCCAGCTAATCCTGGCGGGTTGACAAGTGGCTGGCCTCCTCACAGCTGTAGCTCCACCATAAAAATGGAGCTTTCAACAGGGATGAGTTGCAGGTGGCAGAACTTCTGTTGCACAGGTCTTTGAGCACTTTTTCCAGGCCTACTGAAGTCGAAGATGGTGCAGCTGAGATCTATCTACTTTGGGACGTCCTGGGAAAACCCTCTCCCCATTTGGACTGAGCGCTTCCCCAATGGAGGTACCTACCAGCAGCATGGGAAACATTTATTTCCTTTCATCATGGACCTCAGAATCGGACGAGGAGCAGCCACGGCAGCAACAGCAGCAGGAGCGCCAATCTGCTGCTCACCCACCTGATGGTGCACAGGGCAGAAGACGCCAGCGCATGGCAGCACGTTGCCGCAGGAGATGCCCTCATCTCAGGGTTTACAGACAGAGGATGAGCTTCCTCAACATGAGTGAGCAGCAGTGCCAAAGGAGGCTGAGACTTTCGCGAGAGGTTGTCGGAGACATCTGCGCAATGCTGCACCAACACCTGGAGCCCAGAGGATCCGGTGGACACTCCTTACCAGTGGCTGTCAATGTCACCACCACACTCAACTTTTTTGCTTCAGGCTCCTTCCAGGGATCATCAGCAGACATCAGCGGCATCTCCCAGTCGGCCGCCCACAGTTGCATCACGCAGTTTACAAATGCCCTCTTCGCAAATGTGCACAATTACATCAACTTTTCAACTGATGAACCAAGTATAACCGCGTGTGCAGTTGGATTCGTAAATATGGCAGGCTTGCCAATGGTGCAGGGTGTCATAAACTGCACACATGTGGCCTTGAGGGCACCCCATCACAACCCAGCTATTTTTGTCAACTGCAAGGGCTTCCACTCCCTCAATGTACAGCTGGTGTGTAACCACAAGAAGGAGATTTTGCATGTTTGTGCCAAATACTGTGGCAGTTGCCATGACTCATTCATCCTGCAGCAGTCTAGTGTGCCTCCGCTCTTCAAGCCGCCAAACCAACTTAACGGATGGCTACTTGGGGGCAAGGGCTACCCCCTGAAATCGTGGCTAATGACGCTGATCAGGAGGCCAGTGAACGAAGCTGAGGAGTGCTACAACGCCAGCCACATTTCGACCAGGTCCATCATCAAACAAACGTTCGGCTTGCTGAAGATGCGATTCAGATGCCTTGACCGATCAGGTGGAGCCCTGCAGTACTTAGCAGCCAGGATCTCCAGAATGGTCGTGGTCTGCTGTGTGCTGCACAACATCGCAGAGCATCGTGGCTTGCAGCTTCCTGAGGAGCAAGTGGCTCAGTACATAGTCTCCTCAGATGAAGAGGATGAGGAGGAGGACAAGGAGAAGAATGATGACCCAGTGGAAGCGCATCAACCAGCAGCAGCAGCAGCACGTGAGCACATTGCTGGCCAGAATGCAAGGGATGCACTCATCTTGCCCAGATTTGCTTATGTTGCCCATTCTAGCACAAGTGCTTGGCTCCTTCTTAGCACAAGATAGACAATGGACATGACTCTCTGGCTTCCTCTTACTCTGACCACCAACCTGACCAAGCAAGTCTCGTTGAGGCCGCAATGTGGAACTTCCAAAACCGAAATCACAGAGGCCATAACGTCAACAGTTTTCCATCACCAGAGTTTAATACATTCACAAAGGGATGGCATTTAATTATTAAACACAAAAAACACCCAAGTGACTGCCCGTGTGACTAATTGTGCTTTATCTTCCTCTTACACGTGCTCCTACATGGTGCTTCCCCTGTGACTTCAGCAGAAGTGGAGGCCCCTTGCTCACTTTCATGCTGCTCCTGCTTCTACACCTTTGCCGGGCGTCCTCTGGGTTTTCGAGCCTGTGAGGGCTCGGCAACAGCCTGCTGCTCCTGCGGCTGTGTAGGGGTTGAAACGCCGATCTCAGTTGGGATAGGACTCTGGTGGGGCTCTGACCGAGGACAACGCAGTGGCATGGAAGTGTGAGCGCTTGGAGAGGAGCCCCCACTTCCTTGTTCTCTGCCACCAACATCCCTCTCATGGGTCAGCCCCACCTCAGCGCTAGCAAGTGACTTGAGAGCACCTTGCTGCACATCAGTGGGGGCCATGAGGACCTGTGGCTGCACTGGCAGTCCTACTGCTGAGGACTTCCATGAAGCTCTGGTCTCTCTGATCAATAGCTGCCCATCGCTCCTCCAGAGATGTCAGTCTATTCTGAACATTGACCATGTTTTCAACACTCTGGTGACTTATCTCCTCCATGGCCCTGGCCATCGTCTGCAGAGAGGCAGCCATCAATACCACGGAGGTAGACATCGCTTCCATGGAGGTAGCCAACCTTTCCGAGGAGATGCGCTCATGCGCTACTGATTCCACAATGGCTCTGCTCATGTTAGCGATGGACTCCTCCATCCTCTCCACACACGCAGTAATCCTGGAGACAAAACCTGCCAGAGACTCCTGCACCTGTTCCTGGAGTTCCAGCACCACTCTCCTTCTGGATGGATCCAGAGGCACAGGGTCGACATGCAACTGAGCAGAGCTAGGAGCGTCCTGAGACTGCCGACGAGGACTCTCCACTGCCCCTCCCTGTCTCCACCACCTGCTGATGCTCACTTGTGAACTGTGATACATCAGGTGACAACACTACTCTATCTCCCAAAGGTCCTGAGGTGTGCGTATCTGCGCTGGTGCTGGGTGCGCTCACATCTGCTGACGCTGCATCCTCAGAGGTTCCAGGTTCCTCTGAGGAGTTTTCCACCTCAGGCTCTTCCTCCTGGACAGTGGGGATGGGGGCTGTCGAAGGTCCTGCGGGGGAGTAAAGGAATGAGTTAGAGATGTTACGGTAGTGTGGCATGCACATGCAATAGCACAGATGATCAATTGCTATTCTATAAATGTACATTCGCAGCCATTTTAGTGAATCCTGCAATGTAAAAGAGAGATGCAAAACTATTCTGTCACCAGCTTGCTCTGCTGCGCCCGTCTGTCCGTCCCCCACTTCCACCTCCACCTCAGCGCCAACGATTTCCAGGGCCGCCTTTTCAGCATTGGTCAAATGGGCGAGGGAAGGTGGCCCTCCTCCAGTCTTCGCCCTTTCCCTTTTATTGTGGGCTCTCTTTTCCTGCAATGAGGGAGACAAGTGGAGTTTAAGTGAGAATGATGGAGTCCAGAGCATAGATGCTTAGAAGGAGACAAAGATGGAGTGAGGCCCTCCCTGTGTGTTGTTAGTCATTGTCATTGCATAACGTTGATAAGGGAGTGTGAGGGCAGCACAGTTGAATAGTGAAGTGATTGTGTTCATAGAATGAGAGGGTTGGTTAAGGGTGCAAGGATTGTAAGGGTAAAGTGGGATGTGTAGGAGGAGGTTGACAATGCAGAGAGCTGGTGATGAGAGGAGAAGGGGAGCAGAATGAGGGTCAAGCTGATGGTATACTCACTTTGGCTGATCTTATAAGGTCAGTGAACCTCTTGCGGCACTGCAGCCATGTTCTGCTACACACAGACCTGGAGGTGACATCCCGTGCCAGCTGCACCCACACAGCCTCGGTTTGTGTGGGAGGCTTCTTCCTCCCAGATGAGGGGAAGAGCACCTCCTTGCTAGCTCTCACCCCCTCAATCAAAAGACTCAGAGACTCATCTGTGAACCTCGGGGAGGCCTTGGCTCTCGAGTTGGACATCTCTTCTCAGCGCTAAAGTGTTCAGCAGCCACAAAACAGCAGTGAAATGAGCCAAGGAAGCAAGCAGCCCTTAAATGAAGCTGCATAAGTGACGTCAGCAGAGGCGAGTTTCAGTCCAAAAAGAGTAATCGGCCCAGGGGAACCCACACGCTCGGAGTTAATTGGGCAATTAGGGGAAAATCCCAACTTTTTCCCACCTGACAGTGGAGGCGGGTTCGGAACCTGCCCACCCCCAAACCCGCTCCCAACCCGCCTCCAATGGCAAAATCGCCCCCAATGTTTTTCATGAGAAGCTATGCTTATGGGGAAAGCCTGAAACTTGAATTAATGCAGGTTCCCACATCCATCCCAATTAGCTGAAGAAACTCATGATGGCAGGCTGCAGCTCCCAGCATGTACCTGTATGTACAACTTCTAGACTTTTTTGTTAATTGATGGTAAAACTGGCCATTCACAGATCATATCATCACTTGCTGTAGGCAGGTCCCACACCTTCGTCCACTCTGCTGTGTCAATGGAATATTACTGAGAATGAAAATTCCCAGGAAAACGACTTTTAGGACAAAAAAGGTAAACAGAATTTGTCTTTTTTTTTGAAGAAACATCAACAAGCGAAGCATAAACTCTTCAATTTGTTTCTGAGGTAATTTTTCTGACAAAATAAATTATCGCCAAGAATTTCTTCAGGGGTTCTCCCAATCAGCCACTGTAACAGATAGACATGTAAATAGGGTTTTTACAAATCCTTTGCCGAATTTATGGTATACATCAGGAAAAGCCCAACATTTACCACATTGAAGTGGTTATTTACAGTATGTTACATGTGTGACAAATGAAACTTTAAACAATGCCATCTTTCAAAGTGGGATCTTTATACTTTGGAATGTATTCTAAATGGTTACACCATTTCTTTAGTTGTGTTTATTCTCAGTACTCAAAGTGACAGTTGCTCAAATAAACAGGCAGCGAGTTCTGACAGGACTGTAGCATTATTCAACTTTGGAGGGAAATGTGAGAAAATATTAAACATTTTGTCTTTGTTAGGTTTTGAATTATCTGGTCATTCATTTGCTGTTTGGGGTACTCACCAATGTTAAAATTGCCTGCTACATTTGCTTGCATAATGATACGCTTATCAATTACTTCATAAAAGGTGGTGAGTCGAAGAAGAGATGATGAGTCGAAAGAAGAGATGAATAAGGCTTTTATTAGCTAAGAAGAGACCATGCTTCTTCGTGAGTGACTGAACAAGTCTGAACGAAACCCACACAGTGGTGGGTGGAGTCAGCTGAGGCATGCCTCCATACACAGCGCCACCCAGAGGTGGCAATATACAATACAGTGGTTTACCACATTCACCCCTTGTTTAATGTGAAGTCCGGCAGGGTGAAGGGTACTACAAGTTAAGTCTATCAGGAGGCCTTGTCTGACGTCCTGATCGTCGTGGTGGCGGCGGTGGTGTTGCAGCATCCGACGTCGGGTCTGGTGTCTGGGTGGTTGGCGAAGATTCCTGGGGCTTTGGCATGCCATCTGCAGGGGTTGGGTTGGGAGGGGTGGTGGGGGATAACAGTGGTAAGGGGGATAACGGTGGTAAGGGGGATAACGGTGGTAATTCAGGGGTACCCGAGGGTGCGAGATCTCGTATGGAGACCGTGTCCTCCCGCCCGTCTGGGTATGTCACCCAGGCATACTGGGGGTTGGCGTGTAGGAGGTGCACCCGCTCGACCAGGGGGTCCGTTTTATGCGTCCTCACGTGCCTCCGCAGTAGGACGGGCCCAGGAGAAGTCAACCATGCCGGTAGCGAGGTTCCCGATGTAGACTTCCGGGGGAAAACGAACATTTTCTCATGAGGGGTCGCATTAGTGGCAGTACAAAGCAGTGACCGAATGGAGTGAAGCGCTGCAGGGAGGACCTCCTGCCAGCGGGAGGTCGGAAGGCCCTTAGATTTTAGTGCTAAGAGGACTGCCTTCCAAACCGTCGCGTTCTCCCTTTCCACCTGGCCGTTCCCCCGGGGGTTGTAACTGGTGGTCCTGCTCGTGGCGATACCTCTTGTTAGCAGGTACTGCCGAAGTTCGTCGCTCATGAACGATGAGCCCCTGTCGCTATGTATATAGCTGGGGAACCCGAACAGAGCGAAGATGTCATTCAGACACTTGATGACCGTGGTACTGGTCATGTCTGGGCAAGGGATGGCAAAGGGGAAACGGGAGTACTCATCAACTATGTTGAGGAAGTACACATTGCGGTCAGCGGAGGGGAGGGGCCCTTTAAAATCGACGCTCAGGCGTTCGAAGGGGCGGGTGGCCTTGATCAGGCTTGCTCTGTCCGGCCTATAGAAGTGCGGTTTGCACTCGGCGCAGATTTGGCAGCTCTTGGTCATGGTCCTGACCTCCTCGATGGAGTAGGGCAGGTTACGGGATTTGATAAAATGGAAAAACCTGGTGACCCCCGGGTGGCAGAGGTCATTGTGGAGGGACTGCAGCCTATCACTCTGCGCGTTGGCGCATGTACCACGTGATAGGGCATCTGGGGGCTCATTGAGTTTCCCTGGCCGATACAAGATATCATAATTGTAGGTGGAGAGTTCGATTCTCCACCTCAAGATCTTGTCGTTCTTGATTTTACCCCTCTGCTTATTATTAAACATAAAAGCTACTGAACGCTGGTCAGTGAGCAGGGTAAATCGTTTCCCGGCCAGGTAATGCCTCCAGTGACGCACCGCTTCTACAATAGCCTGGGCCTCCTTTTCGACGGAGGAGTGTCTCGTCTCGGGGCCCTGGAGGGTCCTTGAGAAAAAGGCCACGGGTCTGCCCGCCTGGTTAAGGGTCGCGGCTAGGGCGAAGTCGGAGGCATCGCTCTCCACTTGGAAGGGGATGGACTCATCCACCGCGTGCATTGCGGCCTTCGCGATATCGTTCTTGATAAGAGTGAAGGCTGCACACGCCTCTGGTGTCAGGGGGAAGGAGGTGGCTTTGATGAGGGGCCTGGCTTTGTCTGCATAGAGGGGCACCCACTGGGCGTAGTAGGAGAAAAACCCCAGGCATCTCTTCAGTGCTTTTTGGCAGTGGGGAAGGGGTAGCTCCATTAGGGGGCGCATTCTGTCGGGGTCGGGCCCGATGACTCCGTTCTCCACCACGCAGCCGAGGATGGCCAGGCGCTTGGTGTGAAACATACATTTTTCCTTATTGTACGTTAGGTTCAGCCGTTGGGCCGTACGGAGGAAATTTGCTAGATTAACGTCGTGGTCCTGCTGGTCGTGGCCGCAGATGGTGACGTTATCCAAATAGGGGAAGGTTGCCCGCAGCGCGTTCTGGTCAACCATTCGGTCCATCTCCCTTTGGAAGACCGAAACCCCGTTGGTGACGCCGAAGGGGACCCTAAGGAAGTGGTAGAGGCGGCCGTTTGCCTCGAAGGCAGTATACTGGCGGTCCTCATGGCGGATGGGCAGCTGGTGGTACGCTGACTTAAGGTCGATGGTGGAGAATACTTTGTATTGCGCAATCTGATTGACCATATCAGATATGCGAGGGAGGGGGTACGCGTCCAGCTGGGTGTACCGGTTTATGGTTTGGCTGTAGTCGATTACCATGCGGCGTTTTGCAGTGGTTTTAACGACTACAACCTGGGCTCGCCAGGGGCTAGTGCTACCTTCGATAATGCCCTCCTTCAAGAGCCGCTCCACCTCAGAGCTGATAAAAGCTCTGTCCCCGGCACTGTACCGCCTGCTTTTGGTAGCGATGGGTTTACAGTCGCGGGTGAGGTTAGCGAACAGGGGAGGGGGGGGGACTTTTAATGTGGAAAGGCTGCAGGTGGTTTGCAGCGGGCGATTTAAAAGTTGTTGGTTGCAGACTGTGAGTGGGGGGAGGGGTCCACCGTATGCTAGTGTGACACTCTTAAGGTGGCACTGAAAATCCAACCCTAGCAGGACGGCAGCGCAAAGACGGGGCAGGACTAGCAGTTTAAATTTTTGATATTCAGTGCCCCCTACTGACAGGGTCACCACACAGTAGCCGCTGATGTCCATTGACTGGGACTTGGACGCCATAGAAATGCGATGGTGCGTTGGCAGAATCGTGAGGGAGTGGCTACGTACCGTGTCGGGGTGGACGAAACTCTCTGTGCTCCCGCTGTCGATCAGGCAACTGGTGGCGCGGCCGTTTACCGCGATATCCATCATGGAGCTGGATAGATGGTGAGGGTGGCCTTGATCCAGCGTCACGGAGGCCAGTATGTGGCTTAGTGAGTCACTATAGTCATCCGCCGAGACGGTGGTCGGTTCCGGTGACGAAATGGCGGTTGAGTGCGTTGGATACGATGGCGGCGGATGCCATGCGGCCGGGGGTACACAAAATGGCGGATAAGATGGCTGCTTCCACGGCCCGCACGCTGCGCTGCTGGCTGGCTTCCCCTTGCAGGCGTTAGCGTAATGGCCTTTCTTCCCGCAGCCCGAGCAGGTAGCTGTCTTAGCTGGGCAGTGCGCTCTGGGATGTTTTAACTGGCCACAGAAATAGCATTTTTGGGTCTGGTTACTGGGCATCGAAGCAGTTCTTACCGGAGGCTGCTGTCTCGGTTGGGTCGCTGCAGCGGTTGGTGCCGGGGGCGGCGGTCCCGTGTCCCACGGTTTCGATTGCCATGTCTCGGCGCCGTTACGGGGGTATGCCTCGAGGTTTCGGTGGGCCTCCTCTAACGAGAGCGCAAGGGCAATGGCCGTCTTCAGGTCGGGTTCCTTGCTTTCTAGCAGTCTCTGCCGGGTGTGGTCTGACTGGAGGCCCCTGACGAAGGCATCACAGGCGAGTCCCTGCGCGTGCTCCACAGCCGTTACCGCTTTACAATCGCAGTCTCTGCAGAGTGCCAGTAGCGCCCGTGCAAATGCCCCTACCGATTCTCCCGGTTGCTGCCTGCGGGATCCCAAGAGGTGTCGGGCGTAAATTGTGTTCACTGGGCGCGTATATTGCCCTTTTAGTAGCTCGAGGGCCGCCACGTACGTATTAGAGTCCCGGATTAGCATATATACTTGATGGCTCACCTGGGCGGTCAAAATTTTCAGTTTGTGATCCTCCTCTGTAACCTGTGAGATTGCGAGGAAGGATTCAAAGCAGCTCAGCCAGTGTTCAAACTTGGCTGATGCACCCACATCTTGAGGGTCGAGGTCCAGGCGTGGTGGTCTGAGGGCTCTCAGCAATGTCTGCTGTATCCGTTGCTGTTGTTGCTCCTCAGGTGCCATTTAACTTTTAGCTAATAAAATTGATACGCTTATCAATTACTTCATAAAAGGTGGTGAGTCGAAGAAGAGATGATGAGTCGAAAGAAGAGATGAATAAGGCTTTTATTAGCTAAGAAGAGACCATGCTTCTTCGTGAGTGACTGAACAAGTCTGAACGAAACCCACACAGTGGTGGGTGGAGTCAGCTGAGGCATGCCTCCATACACAGCGCCACCCAGAGGTGGCAATATACAATACAGTGGTTTACCACACATAACAACAATGACTGCACTTCAAAAGTAATTATTTGGTTGTAACATACTTCGAGACATCCTGAGGATGTGATAAGGTGCTATTAAAATGCAAGTTCTTTTCTTTATTGTTCACTACAGTACACATACGGGATTAAGTAAAGCACCTTGGGACGATTTACTATGTTAAAGGCACTATATAAATGAAAGTTGTTATTGTTGTCAAGATCCATTATTGTTAGCTGCTTCTTCATGCTGGATAGTATTCACATCTCAGGGCAAGGTAGAGACTTGCACAGTTCAGGAAGTCCTTGGTATGCATGGTTCAGTTGTTCAAATTATACCTACAATGGGGTGCCATGCAGCAGACCAGTCACAGTATTTAGCACAGATCAATGTTCAGATTATAATGCGATGAAAATCAGTTCGCTTTTACAATGGAGGACAATTTGCTTTGCCAGATTACTGCCCAGGTGAAGGTATATTCCAATAAGCCAGAGTGTGGTGCTAAGAGTTCTCTGTTTAACCCTTGGGTCTCACTACTTTTACCTAGATTTTTTTCCCACATTTCAACAGTGACTCCACTTCAAAAGTACTTCATTGGCTATAAAGCGCTTTGAGACATCCGGTGGTCGTGAAAGGCGCTATATAAATGCAAGTCTTTCTTTTTAGATATTGAGCAGGTAAAGGCACACTCTAGTTCATAGATAATACAAAGTCTGTTTATGGGATTGGATGTTGTCTAAAAGGTTCTGCTTAAATACATCAAGTACTGTTGCAGACCTTTGGTAAAGATGAAAAGTACAAATAAGAAACTAAAATGTTGTGCATTTCTCGGCCTTGCTATAAAAAGGCACATCATGAATAGTATTACAGTATATGCAGAGATTTATTTACTTATCTTTTTGAGTGTCGTATGTGAGGGAACAAAATTATTTATTTATTTATTTACCTAACGTGGGTAAGGAAAGTAGTAATTACCTATTTTTCAGGAACCAATCAAAAAACACTTAACTTCACTGCTTTGGGGTAAATCGCTTATAAATTTATTTCCAAATTCTTTCACCAGAGATGTGCATTCCTACCCGACTTCTGCATTTCAGCACCCCTCTCCCAAGCAACAGGTGTTACCTAAGACTGACCATAAGCAATCTCATGGGAAATTTGCTAGTCTTTATCTAAAAGTCTTGCATCTAGCACATATTTTGTCCATTACATTTTGGTGCTATATTTGTCACACTTCCAAATTTCTATGCCACACTTGCACTTCAATGGCTAAATTTATGTATTCATAAAATAGCAAAAAATCAGAACTGAATAAGTAATGAATGCACCAATCAACACACAGCAAGCTGGAATGGAAATTGCTCATCAGCAATTTCAAAAAATGTAAAATCAAAATTGTATAGTCAACGAAAAGCAAATTCGTAAAGGAAGCCAATGAAATCATTCAAGTATTTTTTGAAAATTCTTTCAGCCATCACCTTCCTTTCTCAATAACTTAGTACTGGAAATAAGGTACGCAACAGAATAAAAATGTGAGAAGTTGCAAAATTTAGAAGTTAATGGAAGTGCTAATATTGTATTTTAAAAAAGAGGGCTTGAGTTCATGGCATTTCCCAGAGGTATATCTCTTAGCAGAAGAGACTCAACAAGATAGCAAATGACAGCATTCAGCATCTGTGCCTATAACATTCAGAATTTATGATTAACAGCAAGACTGGCCACTCATGGAGCACAGCAGAATCTGCTACTTCCAAGTCTGCCCATTGATGGAAAAGAACTGAGGGCTAAGCCCCAGGGGAATCCATTATTTAAAGCAGCTAAGGTAATTTACATTTGTTTTTTGTATAAAAATATCAAAACAATGTAAAGCATGAACTTTGGAATTTTATCTGAAGTAGCATTCATAGGAAATCAATGTAAGTTACGGTACCCAAAGGGCTGTTTATTTAGTAAATATAGCAGAGTAGCAAATCCTGGAGGACTGTACCATTATTCAAGTTGTCATGGTGGTTCAGAATAGAATTCCTGAATTTAGATCACAATGGAGGAAGACGACAAAATATGGTGTCAACCTTGGCTCAATGGTATTCCTTGTTTGAAAAAACATGGAAATGTTCTACTAACAAAAAAAATCCTTCTAAATGATGGAGAGATTTGAGGATCAACACAATGAGTCTACATTATAAATATTATATGTGGCACACAGAATCATAGAATTGTTATAGCACAGTAGGAGGCCATTCGGCCCGTCGAGCCCGTGCTGGCTCTCTGCAACAGCACTTCAGCTAGTCCCACTCCCCCGCCCTTTTCCCATAGCCCTGCAATTTTTATCCTTCGGGTACTTATCCAATTCCCTTTTGAAAGCCATGATTGAAACTGCCTCCACCACCCTTTCAGGCAGTGCATTCCAGATCATAACCACTCGCTGCGTAAAAATGTTTTTCCTCATGTCGCGTTTGGATCTTCTGCCAATCACCTTAAATCTGTGTCCTCTGTTTCTCGACCCTTCCACCAATGGGAACAGTTTCTCTCTATCTACTCTGTCTAGACCCCTCATGATTTTGAACACCTCTATCAAATCTCCTCTCAATCTTCTCTGCTCTAAGGAGAACAACCCCAGCTTCTCCAGTCTATCCACGTAACTATAATTCCTCATCTCTGGAACCATTCTTGTAAATCTATTCTGCACCTTATCTAAAGCCTTCACATCCTTCCTAAAGTGCAGTGCCAAGAATTGGACACAATACTCCAGTTGTGGCTGAACCAATGTTTTATAAAGGTTCATCATAACTTTTTGCTTTCGTACTCTATACCTCCATTTATAAAGCCCAGGATCCCATATGCTTTTTTAACTGTTTTCTCAACCTGTCCTTTATTTAGTTTATTTGTCAATTATTGGCATAGGATATGAAGTTATTACTCTCCAGAGTACCTCATGGATACATATTAGTTAATATACTATAATGCTTGTATCTTTCTCTTTGAAAATGCCGTGTTGAATCAATTGCACTGAGGTAATTTTCTTGGAAATAAATATCATTATTTATAGAAAAACTTCTTTGTTCATAATTCAAATTTAAACATTCAATGTTTGGTTTTTCATTTGAGATTGCTTTCAGGATCCTTCAGGGGTTTCACCTTTATTGGAAAGGTAATTGTTGGATTTAGTTCTCCATTTTTCAAAAATGATTTTTATATTTAAAGCTAATGGGCCATATTTTCCAATCAGAGGCTTCCTGCGTACAGAGGCCTCCGATCTGGAGAAAATCTACGGACTTACCTGAAGGCTCCCGAGGTCTGGACATTTCCACTCCTGGGCCTCTCCAAATTCAAAATGTGCAGGGCCCACGTATCCCAGAGGCGCATGCGGTTCGCAAGTGTCCCTGGGATCACGTGGGCCATGGGGAGCCAATAGCAGAAGGGAATCTCCCTTCATACACTTGACAGATAGACCTGTCAAATACTGTATATGAATGGAGATCACCCCAAAAACACTGTAAAACATTAAATACATTTTTTTTAAATCACATTTTTAAAATGAGTTGAAATTACAATAAATTAAATATTTTAAACAAAAATTTAATTTTTGAAAAAAATAATTAACGTTTTTTACAGGGCTAAAAATAAACTTAACTTGTTTAAAAGTATTTTTAAATGATAAATGAGTGAAAAAAACATTTTTTTTTAACTTTTTCGACTCTTATGCTGGTAAAAGCCTTAGGCCTGCTTTTACCAGACGTAAGATTTCTAAGGGTTTTCTGCGGGCGGAGGTTCTCCAGAAAGCAGAGGCCCTTCTCCAGGACAGGCGTCCGATCTGTCAAGAGCATTCTTGACAGATCAGAAATGCCGGTTTTCAGCACATGCGCTTGGCATGCCTGAAACCGGCATTTCCGATGTCCCTACGGGTGTGTATACAGCCCGTACACACCCGTAGGGATTGGAATATCTGGCCTGACTGAAATTCCAACCCTCCTGACCAGAGAGAGTTTAACACATGCCTGGTTACACACATATGGAGAGCTCCTCTCTTAATAGTTTACTTAAACATGTAACGGAGAAGAAAAATTTGCATTTATATAATGACATTCACAACCTCAGAACGTTCCAAAGAGCATGGGTGACAGCATCTGCACTGTTTAAACATTTAAATTAACTCCAGACAGGTTTCAAGAGTGTCTAGAAAGTACAAAGGATGCCCTGGGCAATGTTTAAATTTGGTTTCATGTAATTACTGGAGTTGTACTCCTTGTGGTCAAATCTATCTGATGTGAGATTGTGTCTTCCATGGAGCCTCAAACTGCTCCTCTTCAGTCAGGTTGGGTCCCAACTCCAGATCTATAATAAAACTTTATCGGCATTGCGAAATGGAAACTGTTTTGAAAAGGCACTGAAGTTACAAGTGAATGCATCCTAGAAAGAGTTATATGATCAACACTGGATTTTCAATGGAGTTGCATATTTTCACAAATTAGTCAAAACTATTTTCCTGTGGGTGGTTTGGGGTTTTAAGAAGAGTGCACAACCTGCAGGTTTATTCAGTGACTAAGCAACTTATCTACACTTTGATAAACAGTAATGCTAACAAGAACAATAATCGTCCAGCTGGGTGGGACTGCACTTGCCTGGTCCCATTCTTACCTATCTAATCGTAACCAGAGAATCACATGCAACGGCTTCTCCTTCCGCTCCTGCATCATTACCTCTGGTGTCCCCCAAGGATCTATCCTTGGCCTCCTCCTATTTCTCATCTACATGTTGCCCCTTGGCGACATCATCCGAAAACACAGCGTCAGTTTCCACATGTACGCTGACGTCACCCAGCTCTACCTCACTACTTCTTCTCTCGACCCCTCCACGGTGTCTAAATTGTCAGACTGCTTGTCCGACGTACAGTTCTGGATGAACAAAAATGTTCTCCAATTAAATATTGGGAAAACCAAAGCCATTTTTTTCGGTCCCCGCCACAAACTCCATTCCCTAGTCACTGACTCCATCCATCTCCCTAACATCTGTCTGACCCTGAAATGAGCTTCCGATCACATATCCGCAGCATAACAAAGACTGCCTACTTCCACCTCCGTAACATTGCCCGTTTCTGCCTTTGCCTCAGCTCATCCGCTGTTGAAACCCTCATCCATGCCTTTGTTACCTCTAGACTTGACTATTCCAATGCACTCCTGGCTGGCCTCCCACATTCCACCCCACGTAAGCTAGCGGTCATCCAAAACTCGGCTGCCCGTATCCTAACTCGCACCAAGTCCCATTCGCCCATCACACCTGTGCTCGCTGACCTACATTGGCTCCTGGTTAAGCAGTGGCTTGATTTCAAAATTCTCATCCTTGTTTTCAAATCCCTCCATGGCCTCGCCCCTTCCTATCTCTGTAATCTTCTTCAGCCCCACAGCCCCCCTGAGATATCTGTGCTCCTCTAATTCTGCCCTCTTGAGGATCCCTGATTATAATCGTTCAACCTTTGGTGGCCGTGTCTTCTGTTGCCTAGGCCCTAAGCTCTGGAATTCCCTGCCTAAACCTGTCTGCCATACTACCTCTCTTTCCTCCTTTAAGACGCTCCTTAAAACTTACCTCTTTGACCAAGCTTTTGGTCACTTGCCCTAATTGCTCCTTATGTGGATCGGTGTCAATTTTTTTGTCTTAAAATATTCCTGTGCAGCGCCATGGAACGTTTTACTAAGTTAAAGGCACTATATAAATACAAGTTGTTGTTGTTGTTGTTATAATGTGGATTGCAATGTTAGGTGTCACATTGAACAGTTGTTTTTCAGACTGGAGGAAGGTATACAGTGGTGTTCCACAGGGGTCGGTTCTAGGACCACTGCTTTTCTTGATATATATTAATGACTTGGACGTGGGTGTACCAGGCACAATTTCAAAATTTGCGGATGACACAAAACTTGGAAGCATAGTGAACAGTGAGGATGAGAGTGATAGACTTCAGGAAGACATAGACAGACTAGTGAAATGTGTGGACAGGTGGCAGATGAAATTTAACACAGAAAAGTGTGAAACGATACATTTTGGTTGAAGGAATGAGGCAAGGACATAGAAACTAAATGGTACAATCCTGAAGCGGTTAAAAAAGCATACGGGAGCCTGGGCTTCATGAATAGAGGCAGGGTACAAAAGTGTGGAAATTATGATGAACCTGTATAAAACACTGGTTCGGCCCCAACTGGAGTACTGTGTCCAATTCTGGGCACCACACTTTAAGAAAGATGTGAAGGCCTTAGAGAGGGTGCTGAAAAGATTTATAGATACATAGATACATAGAAGATAGGAGCAGGAGTAGGCCATTCGGCCCTTCGTGCCTGCTCCGCCATTCGATGAGATCATGGCTGATCCTTTAATTCAGTATCCCGTCCCCGCCTTCTCTCCGTAACCCTTAACCCCTTTTGCCCGTAGAAATATATCTAATTCCCTCTTAAATATATTTAATGAGCTGGCGTACACTGCCCTCTGTGGCAATGAGTTCCACAGGTTCACCACTCTCTGAGTGAAGAAATTCCCCCTCATCTCTGTCCTAAATGGTTTAGCCCTTATCCTTAAATTATGTCCTCTAGTTCTGTTCTCACCCGCCAAGGGAAACATTCCTTCTGCATCCAGTCTGTCTAGACCTGTCAGAATTTTATACACTTCTATGAGGTCCCCTCTCAATCTTCTAAACTCCAGTGTGTACATCCCTAAACTACATAGTCTCTCCTCATAGGTCATTCCCGCCATTCCTGGTATCAGCCTGGTGAATCGCCGCTGCACCCCCTCCATGGCAAGAACATCCTTCCTCAGATGAGGCGACCAAAACTGTACACAGTACTCAAGGTGTGGTCTCACCAGTGCCCTGTACAGCTGCAGCAAGGTATCCCTGTTCCTGTATTCTAACCCTTTTGCTATGAAGGCCAGCATACCGTTTGCCTTCTTGACCGCCTGTTGCACCTGCATGCTCGCCTTCAGTGACTGGTGTACAAGAACACCCAGGTCTCTCTGTACTTCCCCCTCTCCCAATCTATTGCCATTTAAATAATAATTTGCCCTCCCGTTCCTGCACCCAAGGTGGATAACTTCGCACTTGTCCACATTATAGTGCATCTGCCATTTATCCGCCCAATCGCCCAGTCTGTCCAAATCGCTCTGGAGCTTCCTGGTCTCTTCCTCTGAGCCCACCCCCCCTCCTAGTTTAGTGTCGTCTGCAAATTTGGAAATGCTGCATCCGACTCCCTGATCCAGGTCATTAATGTAAATTGTGAACAGCTGGGGGCCCAGGACAGATCCCTGTGGTACCCCACTTGTTACTGCCTGCCATTCAGAAAATGAGCCGTTTATTCCAACTCTCTGTTTTCTATCTGACAGCCAGTTCCCTATCCACGCCAAAACTTTCCCCTTTATCCCATGAGCCTCAATTTTCCATGCTAATCTTTTATGTGGGACCTTATCGAAGGCCTTTTGGAAGTCCAGGTACACCACATCTACTGGCTCTCCCCCATCTATTCTACCAGTTACTCCCTCAAAAAATTCCAATAGATTAGTCAAGCACGATTTACCCTTTGTAAATCCATGTTGACTCTGTCCTATCCTGTCCCCATTTGCTAAGTGCTCCGCTATTTCATCCATTATGAGAATGATTCCAGGAATGAGGGACTTCAGTTACATTGATAGACTGGAGAAGCTGGGGTTGTTCTCCTTGGAGCAGAGAAGATTGAGAGGAGATTTGATAGAGGTGTTCAAAATCATGAGGGTTCTAGACAGAATAGAGAGAAACTGTTCCCATTGGCAGAAGGGTCAAGAACCAGAGGACACAGATTTAAGGAGATTGGCAAAAGAACCAAAGGCAACATAAGAAAAACTTTTTTACTCAGCGAGTGGTTAGGATCTGGAATGCACTGCCTGAAAGGGTGGTGGAGGCAGATTCAATCACAGCTTTCAAAAGGGAGTTGGATACCTATCTGAAGGAAAGAAATTTGCAGGGCTACGGGGAAAGGGCGGGGAGTGGGACTAGCTGAAGTGCTCTTGCAGAGAGCTGGTGCGGGCTCGACGGGCCAAATGGCCTTCTTCCGTGCTGTAACCATTCTGTGATTCTATGATTATTGACAAATGTTTGCAAATGTGACAAATCATGATCGCTGTGGATGATTTGTTTAGTTTCTTCAAAATGTATATTAGCGGAGCTCCCGTGGGGTTGCTCAAAATGAGCCGTAGGATAGAGTAGAAGTTTGTGAGAGAGATGTGCTGAGAGAAAGTGAAGTAAGGGGACGTTGGTAAAGTGTTTTTTTTGACTGTACCTTGGAAATTGGAAACAATTCCTAAAATGCTGAGATTTTGCGAGCTGAGAACAGGGTGGATTCCGTGAGCCGTCGAACCCAGCGGGGGAGTGACGGTTGCCAGGGCGAGCACTTGGGTGCAGGAGGGGTGGGGGGTGACAGGGGTGCAGCCCTGAGGGCCACCGGGGGGGTGCAGCCCATGACTTTCTGCCCAGCAAAATTAATTGGCAGCAAGTCACTGGCTGTGCGACCGCGAAACCCGGGAAGCGGCGTCGGTTGCTCGGAGTGCCGGATGACCCCCTTCAAAGTGGCCACTGCCAAGACTTTTAACTAAAACAGATAAAAGTAGAGATACAACTTTAGGTTTATTTCTCCGATCCTTTAAGATCACTTCACTAAAATAGAAAGTGGAAAAACAAGATAAGGAAAAGGCGACATTCGATTGCTCTCCCGTTTCGTTTGCACCACCCAGTGGAGCGAATGAAGTGTCTGCGGCGGGCGAGGTAACCAAGGGCGCTGCTCGCCTCTTGAGCTAAGTCCTCCCCTAAACCCACGTGCTTGCTCGGCTCCCCATTGACAGCAGCCAGTGAAAAGCCCCTGGTCGCCCCGCAGCCTCTCAGTCTCAGCTCGCCTGACTGGCGGCTTTTTGCAAAGATCCTGCTCACGCTTTAGATCTCTTAAACAGGACACCTTTTTTTTCAGCCTTTACATTCATGCATTCCCCCCCCTCCCCTACCCAGATGGTTCTTAGTTTCTTGGGTCCTCCGCTTGCTTTCCGACGATAAAACAAAGTTTTAAAACTTTTTGCAAACTTTTTAAAAAAAAATCATACGTTTACCAGATTTTTTTAGGGAGAACTGAGAGGTGCTCGAGTTATAAAGTGATCGCTAATCTGATCAACAGACTGTGACGTTATTCTTTTTAAAACAAACCTTGATCTGGAAATCCTTCATAAAGCCAAGGAGCGAGTGTGTTCCCAGGATGGGGATACAGTGCTGTTGGAAATTTCTGCTGGGATGTATAGCAATAGCAGGCATCGCGGTGGAAAAAGTGACGGGACAGCAATATCCAAGAGACTTTGAAGCACAAAGATTCAATCCAAATGAAATGAGGGACGCAGCCAACAGAGTGAGGAGAAGAGGACAGCAGGATATGCTCAGAGGGTATACACATGATTTTTTTTAAAGCAAAAAATACATAGGATTGAATATTTGTAATTTTGTTCAAAGCATAGGTAGGGACTGGAATATTAACGTAATGTACTGTGGCTATTGTGTTTTAGTGTTAAAGTAGTCTTCCCGTTGAACTGTCACCCACTTAAATTTTACAGTAAATGAGCATGGAGTGCATTCTTAGACATTTCCCGATTTGTATACATAAATTCCCGTTAGTCTGTGTTTATGTGTAACAGTGATCATCTGCACGTACAGTCAGATTTTATCAAAAGGCAAAATAAAAAAGGGAAAGCTGCAAATACACAGAGCAGTCATCATCTTTACAGGGTATGATGTTTTGGGCGCATATCCTTCAAAAATGAGAATCATTTTGATCTTGTTAGGAGACTGTTCCGCAGCCTTATAAACCAGAGTTAAACGTTAATCGGCTAAATCGCTTTATTGCTGTCTTCAAAACTCTGAAGTGAATGATGTTGGTACTTGTAGAGTAAGTATTATCCTTGAGCCCACAGAACATATCCTTTAGGAACTTTCAGAATGAAATAATTATGTCCCTTACTATGAGAAAAATAGTCAGTCATTTATATGGGAAATCTCTGGGGTGTACATACAATACAGAATGGGTCCCAAAATGTTTACAGACATGGAAGACTGCAATCATTCTGAAGAAAGTAGGCACACTGTTTATTTCAAAAAGATTCAAGAAACGCATATCCCTTCCGAGGAAAACTGGGCGAGCAAAATTATTAGTTTTAAAAATTGATGAGTTAACGTTTTCTACTTAGAATTCTTAGATTTATGGAAGGATAGCAGAAACCAGAAAAGTTTATGGCTTTCCTTTCTGCCTTCAAAAAGTAGCCTATACTTCGTTACATTCATCTGCATATTATTTGTGTCATAGAAGGTCATTTTGGAAAAATCGGTAACTTTATCTTTATGTATATGAAACATAAATTGGTTTTTCATACATTTTCTCTGTCGTTTATAATTAAGCTAGAAGTTGGTTTGTGCCTTTACTTAATCTGTAACTAACTATTTTTCCTTTGCAAGTGTTGTGTTTAAAGTGTTATGGTTTTGATTTTCAATGTATGCATCACAGGCCAAATGTCTGTGGATCTCGATTTCACTCCTACTGCTGCCCGGGATGGAAAACGTTACCTGGTGGAAACCAGTGCATTGTCCGTAAGTGCTGTTATTCCTAATCATGTGATTTTACATTTTATGCAGTGGGATGTGATATTATATGATGCAATGTAATATTTGAACATATGGCAATGTTTAAATAAAATATCATGATACAGCTTGTATGAAAAAAAACATCTGGACGTAATAAATGCAAAAGAGTTATGAGAAATATGTTCATATATTATCTTTGTTATCATAAGGCTTTAATTTTTTAAGCCATTATTTTCACTACAGAGCTTACATTTCATTTTTGGTGCAGATGGCAAATTATTATTTGTGGCTGTAACAGCCACAAGCAAATTTTCTCTTTCATTACCAAAGTGAAATGGAATCAAAGGGAGACCAGAATCCCAAACTGAAATTTGAGCACCAGGATGCTGAGACATCAGTTTGGGAATCACATTAGCCAAACTATGCTAGTGTTTGGAATGCTGACAGACAGAAGTGCATATCAATTAACATAGCTAGGTAGTCTGGTGGTGCTGTAATGCAACCTTGTTTCCATCTGCTTAACAACAATTAAACAATAAAATGCAGCTTCATTATTACAGATTCTGTTATTAAATCTCTCAATCGAAGAGATGTTTTCCTCAGTTGGAGCTCGAGGAGATTAAAATTAAATACAATGAGCTCCTGATCACAGCTGAACATGTTTTCCCAGTCATCATACATTTGTATTAACTCTTATAGCACTGCTGCTGAAATAATTCATATTGGTGAGGCATCATTCCAGGGCTCACCAATTCAACACATTGTTAGGTGTGCAAAATCAGCTGCCAGCATTCGCCGAAGTAAGCTTTGCACAAGGATCTCGCGATCCCTTTGTCGAGAACTTCGGGTTTTCCGACATTCAGTTCAAATCAACGGAGGTTAGTGGGGATCCTCTTGTGCGAGCTGCTGTGACATCAACATGCTGTCTAAGCAGTCAATCAAAATGCAAAATCCTCACACAGACAGCGAACAAGGAAGTGAGTAAGCTCTTAAAATTACAACCTTTTAAAAATGTTAGAGAGCGCAAAGCAAAGATTGGGGCTCCCACATGGGGAAAAGGCAAACCTGAAATAAAGATGAAAAAACTTTTTTTTAAATGTAAACAGATTTTTTGAAAATTTTTGTAAAATTTTAAATTTTTATTAAAATGGACAAATTTCACTGCACAAAATTATAATTATTTTTTCTTTGTTTAGTAGTCAATATGCTGTTAAAACCCCAGGTACACCTAATCCCTTTGGGTCGAACATTTAGTGGGGAATTTAACAGCGTACTTATTGCGGAAGAGCCGAAGTTTACGTCAGTTTCCCTGATTTGGGTGATTACACTGATTGCCGGCTCTGTGGGGGCGGGCACGGCGCTGCCTGTGTCGGAGCTGTGAATGACAGACTACAAAGTCAGGATTTCCGCATGCGCCTGCACATGTGCCAAATGCCGAGGTTGTGCTCAGTTTCAAAGGCAGAATGATGGCGAACACTTCCAGTTCACCGTCAACCCGACCGCAAATTCTGGGCCAACAGGTATCATAGATTTAGCCTAATTGCTGCTGTGATTTGGCCGGGTCAAACTTCAATGTTTTAGGGATCGGTTAGATGAAAAATTACCTTTGAAACCAGTTTCCAGCCAATTAGAGACTAATATTTAATGATGTGAGTTCCATTTCCAGAATGGGCAATAGGCCATGGAAAGCACAGGGCAAAAGTTGAGTACAATAATTAAATATAAATAATCTGACAGAAAGTTACTGCAAAGATTAGAAAGAATGTAAAATTGAAGTAAAAATAGTAAAGAGACAGAGAAAGGGGAACAAGGTGAGTGGGGGAAGGGAAGACAAGGAGAGCAGAAATAAACATTCTTTTTCTCCTGTCCCTTCCTGAAGTCATTGGCTCAGGGTAGGGTATGGATCTATGGGTGCTAGCAACTCTTCTATACCTTGCCCAACTGGCCAATTTTGATGTATGAAAAACTGGGCAAGTATCCTAGAAATCTGTATCTGACACCATTGCGAGAGCACAATCACCGCAAGAACTACAGCGCTTCAAGGAGAAGACCCATCACCACCTTTTCATGGCAACTAAGGCTGGGCAATAAATGTGGCCTTGCCAGTATAATCCACGTTCCGAGAGCAAATATAAATATATATATTTTAAAATGTAGGCTATTTGACCAAAGAGAGTAGCACAGCCAATCCAGATTCTTTATTCACCCGACATCCATATGTGTCCACTTTCCAGCAGAAGTCACTGGAAGTAAGTCGGAGCAAGGATCCTGGTTGATACTTTTCTATCCCAGGAAAATCATCCCAATTGTACCTTTTGAACTGTTGCCCCAGCGACTCAGCACAGGCTGTGCTTCGAGTTTGGGAGCTTCTGGTCAATATGTCTTGGGCACCATCAAGCTGTGCCTTTATCGACGGAGTTATTGAAAGAAGTAAACTTTTAAAAGCTTTTTATTTTTAATTTAAAGTGTATATACTACCGGGTAGATATTTCTGAGCCCTCGCATGAATAACTGGCTAGCACATTGAGAACAGATTTCCTTGTATCTGTCAGCACGCTAAGGGTTAATAAGTTTGGACTGTATGTAGCATATAATGATGCTTCACATAATATGTGGCCATTAAAGTACCAAAACTTTACATTTGAAAAAAAAATCACTTTTATTTTTATAAAATGCTTTGAAGTAACTAAATTTGATATAAGCACCCAGCATGGGCAGAGGAATTAGGGGCTCTGTCAAACACTTATATTTTACATTGGCATTAGGCTGTAGATCTGGTTCAGTAAATGGGATGAAAGTGTCTGCTCTCTCTGAAGGTTGAGAGTCTCAAGTATGTTGGAAAGTCTCATTCCAGCTCCAAGTGGGCACAAGGCCACAAAACAATCTATTGGCTTGCTGCTAATTTGTCAGTGTCACTGAACAAGGTGAGAGGGTAAAATGAAAAACTCAAGTAAGTACAGTAAAGGCTGATCATGTGAGGTGGAGGATTCCAGTATGTGATCAATGCAGTGTAGGAGGACCTCTTCATTGTATATGCTTAGGAGAGGAGGTCTTCATTTTAAGTTTATTTTCAATTTTCTTGGATTTTTTTCAGCTTTTACATTAAAAAAAATTAAATCCAGGTAAAAATCAGGAATTAGCAATGTTTTATCCTGAAAAGGTTGATGAGCACATACAAAAATATTATCTGGCCCCACTGATATCCAATTCCTATTAGATTGTTTTTAAAGTTATTTAATATACATGTTGCATAAGTTAAATTTTGTTCACATACTAAAGTCTCAAGTATAACAATAGCCATATATTATTAGTATGTATTTAAAGATATTAAATTATTAAACAATACTTTAAAAAAAACTTTTTGGTATATTAATCACCTGTTGTGCACACAAAAACCCTGAAACTGAGGATAATAAACAATCTAGCATGAAGATATGTCACTCATCAATAATTTTTTCCTCTGCCATTAGTACTCGCCTGCCTTGTGCTGTGTGTTATGTCAAAAATTGGATTGTGCTAGAATGTTCTCATAAATTTGTAAATGCCCAAGCACTCAAACAGCCCAATGGAGTAGATTTTTTATTTGTTCTCAGGGTGTGGGTGATGTTGGCACTGTATTTAATGCACCGAGAAGGTGGTGGTGGGGAGGTATCGCTCCTGGTGACCTTCTAGCTCTGTAGTTTCTTTTTGCTGATTTTCTCCTTTCTGTCCTTGAAGATGCTGGGTCTTATTAGAGTACAGTTTTATGATTGCTGGCATCCTTATGGTATTTAATCTAAGTGGCTACTTTTCATATATGTGGCTAGCCAGTCAACAAGCTATTCAGCTGGGAGGGCATCAAAGGCATGCTCAATCCTGTCCTCATTTGCTATCCATATTGTTTACAGCTGGATAGTGATCCAAAACTGGAAACCTTGTTGATTTTTTCTCCTCTCTATCTGAGGCCAAGTGCTGGCCTGCCAACATCAACTAACTAAAGAGAAAACCAGAAATCAAACATGGGACATTCTGGTATAGGTGGCTTAGCACTACACCACGAGGCCATTGGGAGAGCTTTGCAAACCTGGGTTTAAATTTAATGCATAAAAAATATAAATGGTTTGAAACTAATTGGAATCATAGAAATTGATGGCCTCCTTCTGTTCCGTAAATTTCTATGATTCTATGATTCTAATTAGTTTCAAACCATTTATTAGACAATGGCCGGGAAATTCCTTCAGGCTGCTCTTGTTTCATTGGTGTTACTTCACCAGAAGTGTGGCGAAAACCCTGTTTTCATACATAAATGGGATTTCCGCTGCACTTCCAGTGAAGTAACACCAGTAGAGTGGGAGCAGCTCTGAGGAATTTCCCGGCCAATGAGTCAATAAAAGAAAAAACTTCAGAATTTCTGGGGGGCAGGGGGCATTTCTTGATTGTCTACCGTAACTTTGGCAGTAGATCTGCTGAAACCCTGGAGAAACGGCATAAACACGGTGTTTACGCAGTTTCTTTGGCGTTTCTGGGGATCCTCTGCCAAAGTTACAGCAGGCGATTGGGAGACCCATTTGGAAATTCAACCCCATATTGTTTTTCACATCCTGAGAACATCCCAAAACTTCACAGCAAATGAATTGCTTTTGAAATATAGTCACTGGTGTTATATAGGCAAATGCGGCAGCCAGTTTGCACAGAGCTAGACCCCACATACAGCAAATGAGATAACTGACCAGTCAATTTATTTTGGTTGAGGGACATATGTTGGCCAGGACATTGGCAGAGCTCCCTACTCTTTTTGAATGCTGGTATTTTTTTAATATATCTAAATAACTAAACAGATAAGGCCTTGATTTTACATCTCATCCAAAAGACAGCACCTCCAACAATCCTTCACCACTACACTGAAGTATCAGCCTAGATTATGTATTCAAGTCATGGAGTGGGGCTTGGACTCACAACTTTTTGACTCAGAGGTGAGAGTGCTAGCAGTCCACAGCTATCCCTATTTACTTGTTCTGTTTTGTTCTAAGATCCTGGGGTTCAGAGAGCAGAGAAGTCAATGTAAGGGAGGCTATGGTTACAAATTGGTATACTGGCTCTGTGAACTAGGAGGGCTCAGTGTTATCACCATGCGCCAAAAATACTTAATCCTCTAATATTGCTACTTTCTCCTTGATGAGCACAGCAAAATGAACTCAATGTTGCTAGAATCAGAGCCACCAGCCAATGACATATATCAGAAAACGACCATGTTATTAACATATTGTTTTCACAAATATATATCAAATGAAAAAACCTTGATCAATTCTGATGTACTTCATTCAGTAAAATGTTGCAAGGATTTAACTTGATATTGGCCCGGATTTTGTGGCCAGTGGCAAACGAACAGCTAGGTTCGTTACACTTAAACTTCCCCGCAGACTTTCTCTGGGTATTTGCACTGGAAGTAGCGGTTATTAGAAATCAAATACAGTTCGGCGCCCTCTACAGGGGATCTGGGACCTGTGTGAACAGGGCAAGCAGCTGTGTATCTCCTTAACCAATCAGACTGAAGAATCTTTAATGAGGAATGCAGAGTCTAAATAAGGAAGTGTAAGTTAGAATATTTAATTCAATTCCAAATCATGTACAGAAAGTGAAATAAAGAGAGGGGAGGAAAAATGGGATTCAAAGAGGGAGATAAGAGACAGAAAGAAAAAGTAAAAGAAAAATTATTTAAATAGTTTTTAAATTTAAAAGATCTCCAACAATAATTAAAATTTGAAGGAATGAGACTCCACACTCCAACAAGGGGCAGCACGGTGGCATAGTGGTTAGCACTGTTGCCTCACAGCGCCAGGGACCTGGGTTCGAATCTGGCCTCGGGTGACTGTCTGTGTGGAGTTTGCACATTCTCCCCGTGTTTGCGTGGGTTTTCTCCGGGTGCTCCGGTTTCCTCCCACAGTCCAAAGATGTGCGGGTTAGGTTGATTGGCTATGATAAAAAAAATTGACCCTTAGTGTTAGGGGGATTAAATACGTGGGGTTACGGGGATAGGGTGGGATATGTGTTGGTGTAGGGGTTACGGGGATCGGGTGGGATATGTGTCGGTGCAGGCTCGATAGGCCGAAATGGCCTCTATCTGTACTGTGAGGTTTCTGTGATTCTGTGATTCTGTGACTTGTAAAAGTTAATTTTCAGTGCCAGAGAGGTTGTTCGGCAATAATTAAGACTTACCACACCATTAAAAAGTCACTTACACTTGAATGGACAAATCCTAACTTTTTCTGCCATGTATAGTGGGTAACTAGTGGGTAAGTATTGCAACTTCACGCTGTTCCATGCATTTGAATGCTGAGTCTCTATGCGAGATACTGGTGTAGTGCAACTTTCGGAGGAGCAGGGCAACTTGAACAACTTCCTGATTTCCATGTTTAACTGCGCATGTGCAGACGGCGGAAGTTGCTGTCCGATTTACTCCTTAATAACGGTGAACACTGATAGCCTCACCATTATTTCTAGCGCAAAATCCGGGCCAATATATAATCAGACCCAGCAAAAATTCACTGTAATCTCATAAATCTCTCACTTGAGAATGAAACTTATTTGATCATATTTATCTACTGCTTCTCACCTGCAGCTATTTGTCGAAACACCTGTGGTGATGGATTCTGTTCACGTCCCAACATGTGTACCTGCTCCAATGGACAAATCTCGCCCAACTGTGGGACTAAATCTCGTAGGTTTCTAAGCATATTCTTTTACCAACTTAGAAGTCTTGTTACCTGCATGTAGTACTGTAGTAGCCGAGTGATACTTTAGATTATGTAGCTCAGCAACACACACAAAAGATTTAAGAAATATGATGTGCTATGCAGTATTTATGTAACAATGCTATTGTATTAAATAAAGGGATTGATGATTAAAGCTTTTCTATAATTCACTTAATCGTAAGAAACTGTACTGGCTTGGTCTGTATTGTAGGAGAATCGGCCTGATTTTTTCATAAAAATTTACATTGAAAGAATCATAATCAGTGGCACATATACCATGCTATGATTATAACCATCATTTCCACTGTGGTACTTGTGGGAGATTAATGGTAAATGAATACCTTTTATAGCTCAACAGTGCAATATCAGATGCATGAATGGAGGGAATTGTGCAGAAGACCATTGCCAGTGCCAGAAAGGATACACAGGAACGCACTGTGGACAACGTAAGTAGATTTTACTGATGGATATGTGATATAAGTCACAGTTCAACAACAAGATTAGAATGCATCACTGCAGTTCAGTGCTAAGAAGGTTTTGACATCAAATTCCACATTCAAATTTAATCAGTTTTAATCTGTGGACACATTTTTTGCTGTCATTAGCTCTTTTATAAATGCTATTATGGAAAATAAATGTGTTACTCAATAAACTGTGGGGTAAGAATTCCTCCGGTCACTATTTGTAACAATGTTGTAAATGTGTTTATGAAGCCTGTCCTGTTCAGCATTTGCAAAAAAAAAATTCTTAGAGAATTTGTTTCCGATTTTATTAGAAATACCAAACAATGTTGCTGCACTAAGTAATCATAAGAATTCTTACCCTTTTATTTATTCTTTAATTTAATGTACTGAAAACAGGTAGTAAATTGAACCTTTAAGAATGAGCAGAACCCATTTAGCTTAAGACTTTTTTTTACACGTGGGGACTCCCTGCAAACATCTCTAATGTCTAAAATGACCATAGCAGCTACCCTAAGGAAAACAGTGGCCTTGTAGCAAATGTTTTAGTATGCAGTAATGGAAGTAAAGTGCTAGTAAACAAATAGAGAAATCTGATTTGCAAAATCGAGATAACTTTTTTTTAAGGAACAGGAAAAGGCTATTAGGACCAACAATCCTCTCCCTTTATGACACCATAGGATACATTTTTTGAGTTAGTGCTCTCGGCACAGAGCTTTGTGTGGTGGAAGCATTCAATGGGAATTCAGATGCAGAGGCCAGTGAACCAGTTTCTTGGCCTGTGCAATTTTCTACCCATGAATTTCAATAGATGGAAAATTCTGGGGTGTGCAAGTCGGTTATGGTGACCGCCAATCCCAAATTCTCGGATCTGTACTTCTGTCTCATGAACCTTGCTGTTGGGAGCTCTAACTCATAAACCCTGACCTTATCTTCCTATATATACATGATGTATGTGTCCGCTATGGTTGCTGTTGTTCTTTAATTCCATAATAAAAGCCAATAAATTAATCATGTATTCACATTGAATGTCACTAAGAGTCCTAGCAATCTTCATATTTCTAAATGCATTTTCAAAAAGAGGTGAAACAATATATTAAGTTACAATATTCTAAATACAGGTGTATTTCTTTCCAGTGTCCTGAAGGTGGTGATTCGTGTTGAGTACACTTTCATTGGTGACAGTGGTCTCCATCAAAATTAAGCTTAAAAATATTTTATATACTGTACGTAGTTAATTCCTGATTTTTTTTGTCAAGATCTCACTTTTGATACACAATAGCTCCTTGAAGCTGTGTTAAAGTTGTTAAAGTTACTATTTTCAGTGGAAGCATTTTCATTTAATTAAAAGTACTTTCAAATAAAAACGTGGTACTAGCTTATGGCTGAATTTGGGGTATAGTGGGTTACTGAATTAATTCTATGGCCTAGAAATTCGGTTGGTTGCGCCAGCGATTAGCGCCTAAAGAGCACGAGAATTGGGCCGTTACCCAATGTTCGGGCGGGCGCAATGAAGATAGCGCCACCTCCCATATTGAGTATCCTTTTAGCGCCTGCGCTAACTCTTTGCGCGCGCCCGCGTGCGCAGGCAGATCATGACGTAATTTCAGTGTGCAACGCCTTTTTGGCGCCCCGGACTGGATATTCGGTGGCGCCCGCAACCTTTCCACCTGGCGCTATTAGTGACAGTTGGATGGAACGTTCCCAGGCCCTTCTCGGAGTCGGGGGGCACTATTTAAAGGGGATAGCTCTAGTATAAAAGCTGCAGCCACTTGGCCTGTTCATTCTGATCGTTGCTGGAGAGAGTTGCTGACCTTCTGTTGCACAGTAATTTTCTGATTTAGCCTTCGGAGACTTGGGACCTGCAGCCCTGTCCGGAGCAGTTGGAGCGCTAGACTTAACTGTGTCTTGCCCGTCTGGCATAGCAATGGGAGCTGCTTTGGAGGGGAACGTCCTCATGGCCGGACATTTGGCAGGGGCACAGAGACGGCGGGAGAGAGGGCCGGGATTGGCCAGAAGGAGGAGGGGCAATGGAGGTCGCCCAATCCGACGATACGCTGAGAGTGTTTTCAGGCAGCAGGTGTCATACGTTACCATGTCGGAGGAGCAGTGTCTGTGAAGGCTCAGATTCGGTAAGGAGGTTGTGACTGAGCTGTGCCACCTGCTTGCTGAAGATCTGCAGCCACGTCTACAGTGCAGGACCTCTCTGTCGGAGGCCGTCAAAGTGACTGTTGCCCTCAACTTTTACGCCAGCGGATCCTTTCAGTCAGCCACTGGGGACATCGCGAATATATCACAATTTGCAGTGCATTGTTGCATCCGGCAAGTGACAGCTGCCCTCTATAGAAGGAGGCGTGAATTCATCACCTTCCCTGTGACCTAGGAGAAGCAGGGGGAGCGCGCGCAGGGCTTCGCTGCTATTGCGGACTTCCCCATGGTGCAGGGGGCCATTGATTGCACACATGTGGCTTTGCAGGCACCATTACAGAATCCTGAGGAGTTCCGCAACCGCAAGGGGTTCCACTCCCTCAATGTCCAGCTGGTCTGTGACCACCGGCAGATGATCATGGCAGTCAACGCACAATTCCCTGGGAGCAGCCACGATGCGTTCATCCTGCGGCAGACCTCAGTTTCTGACCTTTTTGAGGGCCCGGCTCACCCACGAGGCTGGCTTCTTGGCGACAAGGGCTATTCTCTCTGCCCATGGCTCATGACCCCACTCCGTTTGCCCGCCACCCCGGTAGAAGAGCTTTACAACAGCAGCCATCAGGCGACCAGGAACATTGTGGAGCACACTATTGGTGTGCTCAAACAGCGTTTCCGCTGTCTAGACCATTCAGGGGGAGCCCTGCAGTACTCGCCGGAGCAAGTGGGTCGCATTGTCGTCGTCTGCTGCATGCTCCACAACTTGGCCATTCGACGAACCCAGCCAATGCCAGCCGACCCTCAAGGTCCAGCAGAGCAGGCGGACGAGGAGGAGGAGGAGGAGGAGGAAGAGCAGGCGGACGAGGAGGAGGAGGAGGAGCATGCGGACGAGGAGGAGGAGGAAGATGGAAGGGCTCCTGAAACTGGAAGGGCCGTCCGTCAGAGGCTCATAAGGACTCGGTTCTAGGCCCCTCTGACGGAATGATGGGTGTCATTCGTACCGCGCACTTCGGCTCGCACAAAGCCTATGAAGGCCACCATGATTGTAAATAGTTCGGAGTACCATTGTAAATTAAAAAAAAATCTTTATTGTCAAAAAAGTGCTTTCTTCCAGCATTACAACGTCATGTCAACAGAAACCATAACTAACAAAATAACAGATAACTCTCTGGCAAAGCCGCGAAACTAAACAAGCCATCACAAACAATCACAACAGGTGAGGGCGTCCTTGAATTTGGAGAAAGATACGTCTCAGCACCTCCCTCTGCTGCTGGCCCCTTGATGGAGACCGACTTCTCTTTCGCGGTCGGCCCCTTCCCTCCCTGCAGCTCCTACGTAATTGAACCCCAGTGGCCTGCTGAGTGTCTGGAAGCGCAGAAGCCCCTGAGGGACGGCCTGGACGACCTCTGGGCTTGGAGGGTGCGGAGGCTGGCTGCTTGATCTGGGCATGGCTGGAAGCAGTGTGCACTGCAGGTGGTGGCAGCTGCACTGCAGACGTTCCAGCGGTGGCATGAGCAATGCTCACCTGCCGAGAGAGGACACCTGCACCATGGTTGGATGACACACTGGCTCTCTGAGGGGACCGGTTCGGATCATCCGCCACAATCGACTGCTCCACTGATTCATGGCCTCCTGTGGTACTGGAAGGGCCCGGGGTGATCCTGGCTGATGCAGATAGGGTGGCAGCAGTGAGAGTTCACGTTGCCTCAATCTGGGTGTGGACGAGGCCAGCAAGTGACTGCGTGGCAGCAGTGAGGACCTGTGTGGCAGGTGCCAGTGCTTCGGAGAAGCCCTGGACAGTTCTTTCCATTGCTTCGGACAAGGCCGGAGCAGTCTGTTCCACTGCCTCGGACAAGCCCTGGACAGACCTTTCCAGGGATTGTTCGAAGCTCTGAACAGTCCTTTCCATAGCGGCCTCGAAGCCCTGGACAGTCCTCTCCATTGCTGCCCCGAAGCCCTGGACAGTCCTCTCCATTGCTGCCCCAAAGTCCAGCACACTCTTTGCCAGTGTGTCGATCGACTGAGGCATCCTCCCCAGTGTGCCTGAGCCGGGCCTGGGTGCTCATTTCGGCAAGGCTACGCACCTCCTCTGCACTCTGTGCAGCAGTCATTGTGCCCTGCCTTGCCCTCCGGGGAGCCGGTCCCCGAACTTGACTACCCCCCTCGCGTTGCTGCAGGCCGCTTGTTCCGGCAACTGGCTCCTCATCAGAGCCCCCCACCCTCCCCTCCAGGGAACTACTATCCCCAGTCTGCAGATGTGTAGGCTCCCTTGAGGCTGGAACGGATGGTCCGGCTTCCTCCTGATCCTCGCCTCCGGAGGCACTGGCACTGGCAGCTTCAGGGCCCGGCTCCCGAGCTGGTGATGCAGCATCTGAAAGCAGGGAGGTGGAAGAGTGGCTTTAGCAAAAGGACAGCTTGGCAGCAAGGGATGCCAGATTGTGGCAAGGCTATGACATGGGTCCACAGTGAGAAAGCATGCTGGCGGGGGGAACAAGTGGAAGGGGACAGTTGTAAAAGGTGAGAACCTTACCATCGCTGTCGACAATGGGGTCGGCATCTGCAGTGGTAACAGGACCACTCAGACGTCCTCCAAGAATCTGGTGCACTCTCTCCTCGAGATCCGTGAGAGTGACCACTTGTGGAGGTCGTCCACCAGTTCGAAGCTGGTCTTTGCGAATCTGCGCCAGCTTGGACTGCAGGGGAAAGGAGGGGAAGTTATGTTACATGATGCCCTGACTGATCATCTCATGCCCCCCATGGTGCAAGAGCCCTTACATGATGCCCTGAGTGAGCATCTCATGCCCCCCATGGTGCAAGAGCCCTTACATGATGCCCTGAGTCAAATGTGGATGTGTGTGCCCAGAAAGGGCCATCGGTGCTTGCTGGCAGATGGCCATTGGGGCACAGCCTACCCTGTAGCCATAAAGACAGGTGCAAATGAAGGGATGCAGAAGTTTGCAGAAACAACACTCACCCTGACGACCCGAGTGAGGTCGTTGAATTTCTTTCTGCATTGGACAGGGCTCCTGGTCACCATGTTGCTGGAGTTGACCCTCTGGCATACATCCCTCCAAGCTCGTCGGTAGTCCTTATGATTCGGCCTCCTGCCATTGTCTGGGTACAGAACATCTCGATGGCGCTCCACTGCGGCCACCAATCGCTCCAGAGCCTCATTGCTGAAGCGCTCTGCTCTCTGTCTCACCTTCTCCATTTGGTCCAAGTTTTTAGCGCCAGAGAAGGGCCTGCACCGATTCTGAGGCCTACAAGGCGCTGAGTGTGGAAGCTGAGGCTGACTGATCCACCCCTTTAAGAGCCGGCCGGCGCCTGGAAGTCTTGTGGTTATCGGTAATTGAGAGCACCTGCGCTGCGCCCGTCCGCGCTGATATTGGGTTGCGCCGGAAGTTTAGCGCCTTAGGAGTCCCGTGCAACGCCTGAATTCGCACCTCAATCACCTTTGGGGGCGATGCAACCCAATATCGCGCCAGGCGGCGATAAGTTGCGTCTGGCTATAAACTTTGCGCAGCGCCAGTTCTAACGCCTCAAGCGGGGCTATACCCAATTCCTAGGCCTATAACTTCCATAGCCCACTTATGACTCCATCACTAAATCGCTATGGGGTTTTCCTCAATTTGTGGAATAAAGGGTCGACCCCCCTTTTCCTGTAATGTACTTTCATATTTGTCATTCATGCCCATAAAGTTTCCTTCAGTCAGGAGAGCACTGTAATTTACTCTGGAGATTTCACCTTGCCTACTGCCAATGTCATTCTGTGCTTACCTGCTAGAAAGTGTGTTTATAGTGGGACACGGATGGCTGAGTCAGACATTCACTGTAAGGAATATTTGTAGAGATATGTGAAGAATGTACCAGACTAGCATAAGAGTGGTGAAAGTTCCTGTTGGAAAGTTTCATCTTGCGCTTTCTTAGAACTGAAAACTGGAAAATATACGTCCCCTTTGCAGCACTTGTGCTGTGGTTTTATATTGGCTCAGTTTGATTTCAACTTTACGTACCCTGACAAATGTTCCTCAAACTACGTGCCAGTCCCTTGTTAGGCACCAACATTACATTTATAGTCGATCCATTAATGGAGGTTCATTTACCCTTGTATATCATACACATTGTACAGTATGGTTCTTCAATAAAATAGCATGCTAAGGAAATTAACTTTAGTGTGATAGTTTCTGTGAAGAACTTTCAAGTAAATTAGTTGCAGGTGGACATCTGTGGAAACCATTGAGGCATTTTCCCAAATATTCCCTTGTGGTGCCAAGCATTTCATTGAGCACAGTTCTGTGTTCTCTGCTAGTATTTAGAAACTTGAATGTACAGATACTAGTAAACCACTGTCTTTTCTCTTTGTGTTACAGCTGTCTGTGAAAATGGTTGCCAAAATGGTGGTCGTTGTATTGGACCTAATCGTTGTGCCTGTGTGTATGGATTTACTGGTCCCCAGTGCGAGAGAGGTAAGAACAAGTCTTCTTTGACTTCTGCAGACAGATTCAGTGAATTCAATAACTGTTTGAGCAGTGTTTGAAAGTTATATCGATTATCTGAGATGAAGCATAGATGAGGAAATATGAGAAGAGACACATTGTTGAACACTCCAAGAGCATATTGGCACTTGCTTCCAGTTGCAAAATCTTGTAACTATTAACTAATGAGCTACTTAGAAGTATACAATAAATTATTGGATGTACTTAGCATGCGAAAACAGATGCCAAGTACTACTTGCCAGCATTGTTCCGTTTTCTGCAAATTACAAGAAAGCATTAGAGTTGGTATTGGAATGTAGTCAATTTAAGGCAAGCTTTTCTGGTAGAAACCAATATTTGAGTAAGTGAGTGCATCATTTGTGATTTAACCATGATTAATGCTGCAACTTGAATTGCATGATATGTTAGCTTTGATCGCTTACTAGTAATATGTACTGCAATCTGTCCTCAACTCTGTTAGTGCTGGTTTTCCTGGGAGTGATATTTTTGTATTTATTGGTGTTTTAAAAAAATGTAAATGTATTTGGAAAACCATCCAGGTCCAACTCTGACCAAGCCTAATTGTAAATTAAAAATGCTTACAGAATATATGCAAGAGTTGAGTGTTTGACTGGATAGATAGATGATAAATTACATGGCTGCGGGGGGGGGGGGGGGGGGTTAATAAGTGTCTAGTCATGGTGCTCCACTCATCATGAATGTTGTTAAGTCTGTGTGTTATATTGAGAATTACTACACAGACCACAAGAGTAAACTTTAACAGGTCTTTACTAGTTGAAGGTCAGGGCGGAACTGCCCAATAAATCATTACACAGCACTTATATACCGGTGTGGTCACCACCGGTATTACAGTATACAGCAGCCAAGATAAAGTAGTGCAACCCTTAAAATAGTTCACTTAAAGGTGGAACGGTTACATACACTACAATCCTCCCTTTTTAGGTTAACAGTATATCTTCCCATTAAACATAACATCATAACATATATACACAACTTAATGTAAAAACAGTTCACAGATTCAGTCTCTCTGGAGGCTTCCTGACTCGGTCCGGATAACGCCTCGGTTGTGTGGTAGTTTTCGGTGGTGTAGTAGTTTCTTTTGGCAAGGTCGATTCGGCTTGAATGTCAGTGTCTGGTTCATCTGGTTCCAGTATCACCGGATCGGGGGTAGATACTATGGGTATCTCTGCTTCATCATTAGGCGTATAGAGTTGTGATGTAAGTTGTCCCTTTTCGGATGACGCTATGATCTGGTCAGCATGGTGCTTTATTATGCTTTCACCAATGTCCACGGTATACATCAGCGGTCCTAGTCGTGTGCAAATAGTTCCAGGCTGCCATTTCTCGGTACGGTAGTCCCGGGCCAAAACTTGTTGACCTATCTGGAAGGTTCTAGTTGGCCTTTCATTCATGCCTTGAAATTGCCGGTTCTCTACGTCCCTTCTGATGTTTGGCTTGATCAAATCCAGCCGGCATCTTAGTCTTCTATTGCAAAACATCATGGCGGGAGTTTGGTTTGTGACCGCATGTGTTGCATTCCTGTACGCCAACAAGAAGTTATCTACCTTATGTTGTAGATTTATGTCTTCATTACCCATGGCCTTTATGGCCTTCTTGAAGGTCTGGACAAACCTTTCAGCTAATCCATTGGTGGCGGGATGGTATGGGGCGGACGTGTAGTGCTTAACCCCATTGTTTTTTAAGAACTTCCTGAATTCTTCAGACACAAATTGCGGTCCATTATCAGAACAGATCTGTTCCGGCAGGCCATTCCTGGCAAATATGGTCCTTAATACTGTGATGGTTTTTTCCGTGGTGGTGGAGGACATCGTTATCACCTCCGGCCACTTGGAGTGTGCATCCACCGCGATTAAGAACATTGAGTCCATAAATGGACCAGCAAAGTCGATATGTACCCTTTGCCATGGAGATGAGGGCCACTCCCATGGATGCAGAGGAGCTTGTGGTGGAGCGTTTTGGACCTTCTGGCATCCTAAACAGTTCTTGGTCATTTCTTCGATGTCTCCATCGATACCTGGCCACCACACGAACGCTCTGGCTAGGTTCTTCATTTTCACTCCACCCAGATGCCCCTCGTGAAGCTCTTTTAGCACTTTTTGCTGGAGTTTGGGTGGAATCACCACTCTGGATCCACACATCAAAGTTCCTCGGCACACTGACAGCTGTTCTCTTCTTTGCGAAAATGCTGGCAACAGTGGTTCGCCATGTGCTGGCCATCCCTTCACCGTTAAATCGTAGACTCGTGAGAGAGTCGGGTCATTTCTTGTTTCCTTTTCGATCGTAGAATTTGTTACTGGTAGACATTCCACTATGGTTGAGTGGAACATCTCCACTGGGTCCACTGTAGGCGCCTCTTCTACCGTTGGCAACGGTAGGCGTGATAAACCGTCAGCATTCCCATGCTGTTTTGATCCTTTGTATTCTATGTTATACTGGTGTGCCCCTAGGAAAAGGGACCACCTCTGTAGCCTTTGCGCTGTCATAGTGGAAACGCCCTTTTTAGGGTTGAATATGGATACCAACGGCTGGTGGTCTGTCAGCAGTGTAAACTTCTGGCCCTGCAGGTAATGATGAAACTTCTTTACTCCCCACACCAGGCTGAGAGCCTCCCTATCTATCTGAGCATAGTTGCGCTCAGCGGAGGTCAATGATCTGGATGCAAATGCGACTGGCCTTTCCGAGCCATTTGGCAACTTGTGTGAGAGTACTGCTCCAATACCATAAGGAGAAGCATCACAAGCTAAACAAATAGGTAGCGTTGGGTTGAAGTGAGCCAACACTTCCTCTGAGGTGATCAATGTCTTGCTTTTGTGAAAGGCCTTCTTATAGTCCTCGCTCCACTTCCATGGTACTTCTTTCTGCAAAAGAGCATTCAGCGGGTGCAGCACCGTGGATAGATTTGGCAGAAACTTATGGTAATAGTTAATCAACCCTAGGAACGATCTCAACTGGGATACATTTTCCGGAGCGGGAGCCTTCACAACCGCTTCGATCTTGTCAGGTGACTTGTGCAGCCCCTCCTGGTCAATGACATGACCACAGTACGAGATCCGTTCCTGAAAGAACTCACATTTCTGGCGATTAACTCGAAGGCCATATTCCTTCAACCTGGTGAGCACCAGTTTCAAATTTGCAAGGTGTTCCTCATCGTCATCTCCTGTAATCAGGATATCGTCCAAGTAACATTGAGTGCTTGGAATTCCCTGTAATACCTGCTCCATGGCCCGCTGCCAAATTGCCGGAGCCGAAGCCACTCCAAAAACCAGTCTATTATATCGATACAAGCCTCTGTGCGTGCTGATTGTGAGATACTGGCGCGACTCTTCCTCAACTTCCATCTGTAAATACGCTTGCGCCAGGTCTATCTTGGTGAAGCGTTTCCCGCCAGACAATGAAGCAAAGATATCCTCAATCCGCGGAAGCGGATATTGCACCGTGTGAAGCACCGGGTTAACTGTGATCTTGAAGTCTCCACAGATGCGGACCTTCCCCGGTTCCCCTGGCTTGTTACTCGATGAACGCTTCATGACGGGAACAATGGGCGTGGCCCACTCACTCCAGTCCACCTTAGACAGTACTCCTGAACGTTCCAGCCCTTCCAGCTCAGCTTCCACAGCAGGTCGTATCGCATACGGTACCGGTCTGGCTTTGAAAAATTTTGGGTTTGCATGTTCTGCAATCTTGATTTTTGCCTTAATTCCTCTCAGTGTTCCCAGTCCCTGTTGGAACACCTCTTTAGCCTCATCCAATATTCTGGACAATCGTTCAGGTTTGACATCTTTTTTTCCGGAATCTACCGTTATTGCATTTAGGGAGTGCCAGTCCATATTTATTTTCCTGATCCACTCCCGTCCCAGAAGTGGTGGACCTCCCTCAGGTAGTACATATAAGTCCATTCCTTGGTGTTCTTTGCCCTTGTGTATCACCTTGACTTTTATCTTTCCGATGGGGTATACTTTTTGCCCCGTGTATGTCTGCAATATTATCTCCGTATCCCGTAGGGGAATATGTTTGAATAACTTTTAGTAATCTTGCTTATTCATGACCGTCAATGCCGATCCGGTGTCCAATTCCATCTTCATTTGGACTCCTGCTATCTGCAATGTGACCCAGATAGTTTGTCGGTCAGCTTCCTTACTCACGTTGTGAATTCTCAGACTACCCAGTTCCTTGCTGTTGGAGTCTGAATCCGAATTCTGTTCATCCGAACTCTTCTCAGCCACCTTATGTACCTTTCTGCACTTTTCCTGTGGTGACTTTTTGTTGCTGGTCTTCTTTCCTGACCGGCATACTTTAGCTATGTGGCCAAGCTTGCCACATTTTCTACATTCCTGGTTTTTAAACCGGCATTGGTTCTGATCGTGTGTTGTCTTCCCACAACGATAACATTTCATTGTACCCGAAGCCATTTGATCTACGCTGAGTACCGCTGCCTTCAGCTGCATTTCCGCGGTGCCTCTCGCTGCGGCTTCGTGCGATGCTGCAATAGTGACAGCCTTATCAAGTGTAAGATCATTCTCTTCAAGCAACCGCTTTTGTGTTCCTTCTTTCGACAATCCACACACGAATTTGTCTCTCAGTGCCTCTGTCAGGCTTTCCCCAAACTGACAGTATTTCGCTAGCTTGCGCAGTTCAATTAAATACTCCGCGTTGCTTTCCTCTTTCAGTTGCGTTCTCGCATAAAATTTAAATCGTTCCGCTAACATCAGCGGTGTGGGGTTCAAATGATTCTTCAGGACAGCAACAATATTAGCGAAAGTCTGATCTGCCGGTTTAGCTGGTGATAGAAGATGCTTCAATAGCCCGTATGTCTTCGCACCCATTGAGTTTAGTAAGGTTAGTGCTTTCTCTTCATCTGATATTTTATTTGCCTTACAATATATCTCTATGCGTTCTACATACGTGGCCCAATCTTCAACATCGGGATCGAAATCGTTGATGTTACCACGCTTAGGCATCCTCGCGATCTTCTTGAGAAACAAAAGAATTTTTTTTTTTTTCTTTTTACAAAATGGCGGTTTCCCACGCTTGTCTTCTTCCCCCGCCTCCGAAAATGGCGGCTTCCCGCGTTTGCCTTTCTCCCCCGCTGGCTGTAATGGCGATTGCCGATTTGCTGCGTTCGCCCTCCCCCAGCGGTTTTCAAATCGTGCCTCCCAGCCCCTCTTGCAGTCCGGTCCTTTCCCCCCCCGGCTGCGGCTGAGTTCTCCGCGGTTTTCTTTATTTTCTCCCGCGCCTTACGCTGACCTGGTCGCTGCGCCTCGCGGCCTCGGTAGCTGCCCGGCCTTTTTCACCGGTCGCGGTCGAGCTCTCTCTCAACGCTGTTGCGTCTTCCAGCCCGCTATTTTCTCCCGCGCCTTACGCTGTCCCGGTCGCTGCGCCTCGCGGCCTCGGTAGCTGCCCGGCCTTTTTCACCGGTCGCGGTCGAGCTCTCTCTCGACGCTGTTGCGTCTCCCAGCCCGCTTGTAGCCTGGTCTCTCACACCGGCTGCCTTTGCTATCACCGCGGCTTCCGTGCCTTACGCTGCCCCCGTCTCAGCGCCTCTGGCCCCGACTTCTGTCCGGCTCTTTTCCCCGGCCGTGGTCGAGTTCTCCGCCCTTATATCCTCCGTTTTTTTTAAAATTTTCTCCCCTACTCACAGTCAACGTGGCCGACTTGCTTCTCGTCGCTGATCGGCTCACCCACCACCGTGATAGAAGGGACGATCACTGCCTGTTGCTGATGGAAGGCTTCGTGTCAGAATTCTTCCTTCTTCCTTTGCTCTGCAGACCCGAGTCTTTTCTCAGCAGAATGATGAGGGCGGATGCCTCCTCTCGACGCCCGTTAAACTGCCTTGGATGTATCTCTGCCGCAGGGTAAGATCGAACTCGTCGCCATTGTTAAGTCTGTGTGTTATATTGAGAATTACTACACAGACCACAAGAGTAAACTTTAACAGGTCTTTACTAGTTGAAGGTCAGGGCGGAACTGCCCAATAAATCATTACACAGCACTTATATACCGGTGTGGTCACCACCGGTATTACAGTATACAGCAGCCAAGATAAAGTAGTGCAACCCTTAAAATAGTTCTCTTAAAGGTGGAACGGTTACATACACTACAAATGTAGGGCAGGCTTGGTGGACCAGCTAGTCTTTTCCTGCCTGTAATTTTTGTATGTTTGTATGTTAGCTAATTCATTTTGGGGATTCAATCCATGTCTCTTAACTCTTTCAGCATATGTGAGGAACATACTGGCCCCAAATTTTCTTGCACCAGTAGTGCCCTCCAGGCATAAGTTGGCTGGGAATGCAACGGTAGCTGGGATGGGTAAGGTTCCCCATCGGGAGTGCAGAGTTGAAAATTATCCCTTGGAGTCCAGCACGACTTATTGCTGGTAACCTCTGCTCCTGACCACACTGGAGTATCCCGAACTGGGATGGAGTCAACCTATTTGTTATGTCACCAGTGGGTGCCTGCACTAATGTAGGCATATCATGGGTGCCCTCCCCTCCCCCCCCCCCCCCCCACCCTGAAAGAAATGAAACACAAGTGATAGGCTCCCTTTATAAGAGAAAATGTTGCCCTGGAGACCTCAGTGGTCCCCACTTCAGCACCTAAGGGGGCGGATGGAGATCCTGCCCATGGCTCCTTCAGAAATTGGCTGGCTGGGCTGGAACCTGGCTTATCTGGATCCTGCCCAATCTAGCTCAGCTACTGCTGCACTCCAGTCAACTTATGCCAGAAGTGCACCACTGGTCCTAAGGAAATTTAGGGTCAGTATATTCATCACAGTTGCTGAAAGAATTAGGACTGGATGGGTTGAATCCATAAGGCGAATTAGCTGGCACCTATCTGAAAAAATACTCACAAGTATTCGGACAGACAATTTGATAGGTTATGTTAAAATTGAAAATAAATATTTCTTTGAACTTGGGAGGTTTTTGTTCAGTTCTACTTTTGCAGAATGTGTAGAGTTAAAAGTGCCACAGTTAAGAAAGAACTTCCATTTATATAGAGCCGTATCACATCCTCAGGATGCCCCAAAATACTTTACAGCTAAAGTATTACTTTTTGAAATGTAGTAATTGTTGCAGTGTAGGCAAAAGCAGCAGCTAGTTTGCACTCAGGAAGGTCTCACAAGCATCATATGCATGAATGACCAGCTAATCTGCTTTTGGTGGTGTTGGCTGAAGGAGGATTCTTGACCAGGACACAAGGAGAACCCCATCTCTTTTTCAAATAGTTTCATGGGATATTTTACGTCTACCTGACCAGGTAGTTAAGGCCTTGGATTATAATCTCTTCCAAAGACATTGGGCAGAAATTCGGATCGGGGGCTTGCCGCGCGTGCAAGCCCCCGATCTGCACTTACCCGACGTGCCTGCCGTTCACCTCCAGGGACGCCTGGAATTCCTTTTTGAAAGCGAAGAATCCCGGGCAGCGTCTGACGTCACACCGCCCAGGAGTGCAGCCAGTGCGAAGCCTGGAGCGCGCTGTGCAACTGAGACACGCCCCTTGAGGTCTCAGTTTAATAGGACACGCCCCCAATGTTTCTCACAAGCTGCAAAGCATTTTTACATGCAGAGCAGCATTTCAAATAGGTTTTTGGTATTTTTATGAAGCTTTTGGTAACTTTTATAAACTTTTAAAAACGTTTACATTATTTTGAAGAATCTGAAGTAGTTTTAAACAGAATTAAAGCAATTTAAAGACTTTTAAAAGCCCTGAAAGAATTTTTTTCATTCCATTTATTTATTTAGCAACACCATCGTCATACGTGTCTTCACACTGTTCCCTTTGGGGAACTGTATGAAGTGGTGGAAGGATTTATGGCCGTGATTAACGCTCCTTCCATGACCGTAACCATCTTTGTACCAGCCATTAGGGTGGTTAGTCCTATGGCGGGAGGGTTTTACGGGCTCCCACAAGCTATACGAGGAGGGGGGGCCACCCACACCCACGGACGCAAATATCCCACTGGATGTCAACCCAGAATTTAGAGCCGGAGCTCCGACTCCACTTGCCGGGACTGTCTGGAGCGGGGTTCGAAACCCTACCCCGTCTGGCCCAGCGGCGGGGATCCTACCACTACGCCAAAGGCCCACTCCGATTAGCAACGTGAAATGGCTGGAATGAGCACAATTCACAGCATTAAAAGAACTCACAATTGAACTGATGATGACCTCAGCAATCTCCTCAACGAGGTGGAGGCGCAGCGCCTGCTCATCATTGGTAATGAGAAGTCCAAGGCACCGCAAAAAGGACAGATGATAGCTTGGTCTTTCAAGTGGCAGCATAGGGCTCCAGTCACGGGGAGGGAAAAGGCGCAGGAAACGTATGGGTGTCACCTTTTGCGCGGAGTGGACCTTTTGCGTAGCAGTAAGCATCCCCGCCGCTGGGCCAGAAGGAGTAGGGTTTCGAACCCCGCTCCAGACAGTCCCGGCAAGTGGAGTCGGAGCTCCAACTATAAATTCTGGGTGGACATCCAGCGGGATACTTGCGTCCGCGGGTGTGGGTGGCCCCCCCCCCTCAGATGGGCTGTGGGAGCCCGTAAAACCCTCACGCCATAGGACTAACCACCCTAATGGCTGGTATGAAGATGGTTATGGTCACGGAAGGAGCGTTAACGTGGCCAGAAATCCTTCAACCACTTCATACAATTCCCGAAAGGGAACAGTGTGAGGATACGTACGACGATGACCTCTTGCGCAATGCACCTCCTTGGACCCTCAGTCGCAGATGCGAGGGGGCAAATCGTGCAATTGTTAAATTTTTCATTTTATTGACATGTAAAATGTTGGCCCAGTAATTCCGTTCCAAACGCGTGAGTACGGTCGGGGTACTCACGCGTCTGGCCGGAGGAAATGCCGGTTTTCAGCATGCACAGCGCATGCGGGGAAAACCGGCATTTCCTGTCCTCTGAACGAAGGGGTTCAGAGGCAGAACACATGCGACTGCACAGGCAGCGCGTGCGCAGTAAAATTCGCCGGTTTCATTCATGCTTTCAGTGAGTTTAAGTCCTTACAACTTACACATGAAAAAAGCATGAGTACAGTTGCTCCAGAGGCTGCAAAGGAAGATATATTTTATCGTGGAGCTTCTGAAAGGCAATATTTTTGTTTGAGAAAGGGAGGAAAGTTATTTTAAGAAATGCTGAGGTAAGTTTTAAAGTTTATTTTTGTTTTTTAAAACGGGTTTTCAGTACTGTAGGTAGAAGGAGCAATTGTGGCTATGTGAATTGAATTTGCTGTGTTTATTAAATGTGAAAATGACTCCAACATTTTTAAGAAAGAAACTTTTCATCAGTAATATATTCTTTTAAGTAATTATGTATGTATGTCTGTATATATTCCTTTACTTATGTGTATGAATGTATGTATTTAATTATGACTTTCAGAGAAAGTAACTTATTGGAAATTCAGAATTAAATACATACATTCATACACATAAGTAAAGGAATATATACATACATACATATACGTAAAGGAATATATACGGACATACATACATAATTACTTAAAAGAATATATTACTGATGAAAAGTTTCTTTCTTAAAAATGTTGGAAATGTTACATTACTCATTTTAGAACAGTCATTTTCACATTTAATAAACACAGCAAATTCAGTTCACACAGCCACAATTGCTCCTTCTACCTACAGTACTGAAAACCCGTTTAAAAAAAAACTAAACTTTAACTTACCTCAGCATTTCTTAAAATAACTTTCCTCCCTTTCCCAAACAAAAATATTGCCTTTCAGAAGCTCCACGATAAAATATATCTTCCTCTGCAGCCTCTGGAGCAACTTTACACATGCTTTTTTCATGTGTAAATTGTAAGGACTTAACCTCACTGAATCCATGAATGAAATCGACGAAGTTCACTGCGCACGCGCTGCCTGTGCAGTCGCACGCACTGTGCCTTTGAACCCCTTCGTTCAGAGGACAGGAAATGCCGGTTTTCCCCGCATGCGCTGTGCATGCTGAAAACCGGCATTTCCTCCGGCCAGACGCGTGAGTACCGACCGTACTCACGTGTTTGGAACGGAATTACTGGGCCAACACCTCCGACAGTACAGTCCTCCTTCAGTAGTGCACTGAAGTATCAGCCTAGGTTATGTGCTCAAGTCTGCAATGGTTCTTGAGCCCACAACTTTCTGATTCAGTTTGACTAGCTAGGTGAAACTGACACATAAAAAGCTTGTACTGTTACTGTAAAGTTCAATGTATAAATTGTTCCTTTTATTGTGGTTGCTGTTGTGGTTTTAAAAAAAAAGTCTAGAATTCAAACTAATGTATAAGATGCTTCCTGATGTATAAATAATATAATCAATGAAGATGTAGCCTATACACCAGATTCCACAGCTGGAGCAGGCACTTGATTATAAGACAACAAACCCTACCCTAGGGATTAGAGAGCAGGTTGGGTTTGATTTGACTTTTAGAGGGAAACAGGTAAGTCCTTTGATCTAGTTTCTTTCATGTTCCCCCGGTTTTTGTTTCAAAGCCAGATCCAGCACTAAATATCAGTTCTTCACAAGAATGGCATACCATCACAAGGAAAAATTAAAAAAATGAAAAAGAATGTTTTGCTAGTTTGTCAACGACACCTACAAACCAGAAAAACAAAATATAGCAACTGTCACTTTACTAAAGATATAATTTGGCATTATTCCCAATGCTTTTCCTGGCATTGAGAAGACAGCAGATGGCGACTTTATTGTAGCTGTACAGAGCGGATGCAGACTACAGCAAGCAAAATGATAACAGCAGAGTGTATGTTACTCAGAGGAACCACATCAAAGCATATAACCTTCAGAGGGACAAATGTTGCCTGACCCATTTGCTCATCCTTACCACACTGTGAGGCAGATGTAGCTCCAGCTGTTTTACTACATCCCAGACTTAAACTAGGGAGAAGCACTGAACCAAACCTAAAATCCAAACTTGCATATATTTTAAAATGTTAATGTGAGGCACGCCAAGTTTGAGTTCTTGGGGGCTTTGTTTTGCTTTTGCTCAATTTTCAAAAGAAAATTCACATACTCACCGCACAGCTCAAGTCCGAGGAAGATTTTCCAGTTGTCCTCCAATATTCCACTGTGCATAAGAGAGGATCTGTGCATGCACAGCTGCAGGCCTAAACCATGTTTGACTGTTGAACTCAGAAAAGACTCATCCTGGCACATCTGTTCAAAATGAGCCAGTGTTATGGGGAATATCACCTCCAAAAGAAAGTAAAAAGAATTCCCGAGTCTCCAATACTTGCCTATAGTCTGATATACAAGTGCTATCTCCAAAGCATGTTTCTGCATTTGTGGAATGACAATTTAAACTACATTTGTAATAATTATAGTCAAGTTTATCTCAGTTTCTTTCAGCTGTGCCCAGCTTGGTTGGGGAATATTCAGTCTTTTTTGGGATAGGTGCAAGCCAAACGTTTGTCCAGTCTCCCAGTTTTGATTTAAAGGAACTAATTGTAACTAATGAAACTTTAGTGATTTACACTACTGTATATCCTGAACTGTCAAAAAAAAAATTTCAACTTACAATAGAGCACCTAATTTTGAATGAGAAATATATCCTATAGAATGTAACAGTGGCAGCATTATTTAATGCATCACATTGCACCCACACAACAAGTTGTATTAAGGGTGATGGTGATTAATCAACATTCAGACACAGGTCTGTTATTTTACAGAACGATATGTATTTACAACAGATTAGAGCACCTGAGCTATCATTATATGCTAGCAACAATTATAGGTGCTGGTTAATTTACATTATCACTCACTGGCACCTGCACACATCTATAGTATTGGCTTCATTTTACACAATAAAAATCCCAGGAAATTATGGCATATGTGAGTTACGTCATTATTTGCACCATGTCATAATATCCTGGGACTTTTGCGTTACTCCGCCAATACCCTTGCAGAAACTGGGCAAGGTTAATTATCATAGCTCCGTCCCCCAGTTAAGTCAATGGCAATTGCACATTTCCTGGATTTACACCAGTTTACTCGCTGCAGATGCTTAGACTGACAAATTATAGCATTCGTGAATGTATTTAAATTCATGCGTTCAAAATAATTCATAAGTGTAAAATAAAATCTCTGCTCTTTTATGATATTTTTAATTCTTACCTAAAACCCATCAAACCATATCATCTTCATCATTGTGTGTTAGGTTTAGTGTATAGTGTATGTACGGTGTAGGGCACTGAAGTGCCTGAATGTGCCATTGATGAAAGTGGGAATAGGGGAGAAATTGTTTAGGCTTGTTTTCAGGCCTGAAATGGTCAACTGACTCGACCATATGTTGGAGACCCAAGGCTTGCTTGAAACTGGGCACAGGCCTCATCTGAATAGTTCCAGTGAGCTGCATATGCCTGTTTCCTGAGGCAGCTTGCCAGTTTCCTCTAGACCAAGGGTGTTAAACTCAATTTACACAGTGGGTCTGATCCCACGTCCTGGCACCAGTGTTCCCTCTAATTTTATTTTTTTGTGCGCCAGCGCTTTAAATTTGCTGGCCGCGCATGTGCGGTATCTCTTCCAGTGGCAGGAGCTGGTGAGCGGCCTGCGTGAGATCTCCGATTGGTGCACAGCCGCGCACCTTAGGGGGAACATTGCCTGGCACTTAGGTGTGAGCTACATTCAGCAAAAGTTATTTGGACACACTGGGGTAGATTTGTTTTACCTGTTTTTTGGCTGTAAAACTGTTTGCGTGAATACCAATTTCTGGGCACAAGGTCATGCACCTAATCTGCGTCGGCGCCATGGCAACCATCATATTAGGCCTTACTGTTTTTGGGCATCCCTGGCAGCCACCTGAAATCGACGTTCGATCAATTTAAGGTCCTATGCCTGTTTTAGAATCCTTCTGAAAAATGCATGAAAAACCAGCTGGAGCAGGCACCGTGCAAGCTTTGACTTATTTTTACGGTTCGACATTGGCTTAAACAGCGGTCCTTAAAGGAACCGCTGGAGGCCACTAAAGAAATACTAGGGAAAGTTTTTTTTTACTTCTGAGGACCATGGATGAGCAGGAGTAGTCCTCCCAACTCCACAGCACTACTGTGGGCCGATGCCGGTCTGTACTCAGCCTTCCTGCTTCTCCTCAATGTATTGCAGTAGTGCTGCTGAGCCAGAAGGAGCACTCCTGCTTCTCCTGGCTCCATATTAAGGTAAGTTAAAAAGAAAAAACATTATGTTGGTGGCTTCTAGCACTCAGTTTCTGACCAATTTCAGAGATAGGTTGTTAAACAGGTATTCGGCCCCTCATTAGCACATACAAGGAGCCTTACGTTTGTTTAAGGTGGCCTCCAGTGATGCCTAAATATCACAGAATCACAGAATCACAGAAACCACACAGTGCAGATAGAGGCCATTTCGGCCCATCGAGCCTGCACCGACACATATCCCACCCGATCCCCGTAACCCCTATACCAACACATATCCCACCCTATCCCCGTAACCCCACATATTTTAATCCCCCTAACACTAAGGGTCAATTTATCATAGCCAATCAACCTAACCTGCACATCTTTGGACTGTGGGAGGAAATCGCCTGAAACAATATGGCATTGCACGTACTTTAGGCACTCTTGGGACATAGCCCATGAAACTGGAGCTTAATATCGCCCTCTAAATAATTAATGAAAAAAATCTGTAATTTAGAATGTTCCTGAAAACTGAATACAACAGCTGAGTGTGAACATAACTCAAACAATATTCTGATCAAGTTCAGCATAGTGAGAGGATTTGAAATTCAGAATTCTATGACTCAGGTCATGCCAATATTGAGCTACTTAATTAATGCAGTTGGAGTAAGCCATAGGCTGCTTTGCTTCTGAGGTCACTGATTCTGCATTATGCTTGCTGTGGCATATTCAAATGACTTTTCCAGGAGGTTTTGCTGTAAATTTGTAACAGGAAGATCAGGGCCCAAAAGGACGTAATTTACAGCATAAATCAAAGATCGCGCTGTTCCAGGAAATTCTGGGCCATTATATACTAAAGTTAAAGCTGGAGGCTTTTTAGGAATTATGCTTCAATGCATTTTAGTTTGGAAAGCTCTCATCTAAAGAAACGGTTAACTTGTTGCATGTTTTACAGATTGCGGCCTTGATACACAGAGGTCATTCCTTTTAAATTAGCTATAAATTAGAGATGTGAAAGGATCCCTTTTTAGCTGGGACTAAATGGGGCCTCATGAAGTCCTCTGAAGTGAATACATAGTGCAGTTTAATTGTAATCTTTGTTTTCACACACAAGCTTCTCTCTGCACTGACCACAAACCAACCATTATCATCAGGTTGATTGCAGAAGAGCATCTTGTGTTTTCTTGGTTTGAAATGTAGAATGGGCAAGATGATTAATTATAACTTAAAGTAGGTTATTTTGTTCTGTATCTTGATAATTGAAGCACTTCGAATTTTGCAACTGTTGGGTTTGTATTGTTGATTATATGCAAATTGTTGATTTGCTATTGCTGATTTTAATTGCTTTATGTGGTGTTGAATTAGTGCTTCACAGATCTGTTTACTCATTATAAGTAATATACTCTTTAGTTTAATGCATGATGTGTTTTTTTTGTATTTCACAATTCATAGTGGCTATTAATATTAAAATATGATGTACAAAAAAATATAGTTAATATTTTAAAAATACAAATAATTTGACTATCAGCAGGTACAGGAGGAGAGCTGGCTCAATTACTTCAATTTACTAACATTTTAGAACATGCAAAAGTCATAACAACAGTCATATTATTTCCCATGTTATGATTAGTGTAACGTTTAGTTGTTGTAATAGTTTAAAGAAAGCAAAGAGTATTATCCTGAGGAGGAGAAAACTCCTGCACTTGGCAGGGACGGTAGCATAGTGGTAATGTTACTGGGCTAATAATCCATGAGACTTGAGTTCAAATACCACCACTGGGGAATTTAAAATCAGTTAATTAAATAAATCTGGAATAAAAAGCTAGTATCAGTAATGGTGACCATGAAACTATTGGATTGTCGTAAAAGCCCATCTGGTTCACTAATGTCCTTTAGGGAAGGAAATCTGTCATCCTTACCTGGTCTGGTCTATATGTGACTCCAGACCCACAGCAAATGTGGTTGACTCTTAACTGCTCTCTGAAATGCCCTAGCAAGCCACTCAGTTGTAACAAAACCGCTACGAAAAGAATAAAGCCGGACCGACAACCCGGCATCGACCTCAGCACCCGCTACGGACACGACAACGTCACACCCAGCCCAATCAACACTGCAAAGTCCTCCTCACCAACATCTGGGGACTTGTTGGGAGAGCTGTCCCACAGACTAGTCAAGCAACAGCCTGACATAGTCAGAATCACACCTTTCAACCAATGTCCCAAACTTCTTCATCACCATCCCATGGTATGTCCTGTCCCACCGGCAGGACAGACCCACCAGAGGTGGCGGCACAGTGGTATACAGTCAGGAGGGACTGGCCCTGGGGGTCCTCAACATTGACTTTGGTCCCCATGAAGTCTCACGGCTCCAGGTCAAGCATGGGCAAGGAAACCTCCTGCTGATTACCACCTACTGCCCTCCCTCAGCTGATGGGAGTACTCCTCCATGTTGAACACCACTTGGAAGAAGCACTGAGAGTAGCAAGGACACAGAATGTACTCTGGGTGGGGGACTTCAATGCCCATCACCAAGAGTGGCTTGGTAGTACCACTACTGACTGAGCTGGCCGAGTCCTGAAGGACATAACTGCCAGTCTGGGCCTGTGACAGATGAGAACCAACACGAGGGGAAAAGCCTACTTGACCTCGTCCTCACCAATCTACCTGTCGCTGATGTATCTGTCCATGTTAGTATTGGTAGCAGTGACCACCGCACAGCCATTGTGGAGACAAAGACTCATCTTCACACTGAGGACACCCTAAATATAGAAACATAGAAGATAGGGGCAGGATTAGGCCATTCGGCCCCTCGAGCCTGTTCCGCCATTTAATGAGATCATGGCTGATCATCCAAATTCAGTACCCTGTCCCTGCTTTCTCCCCATATCCCTTGATCCCTTTAGCCTTAAGAAATATATCTAACTCCTTCTTGAATATATTTAATGAAGAGGCCTCAACTGCCTTGTGTGGTAGAGAATTCCACAGGTTCACCACTCTCTGGGTGAAGAAATTCCTCCTCATCTCAGTCCTAAATGGCTTACCCATTATCCTTAGCCTGTGACCCCTGGTTCTGGACTCCGCCTCCATCGGGAACATCCTTCCTGCATCTAGTCTGTCTAGTCCTGTTAGAATTTTCTAAGTTTCAATGAGACCCTCTCTCATTTTTCTAAACTCTAGCGAATATAAGCCTAATCGACCCAATCTCTCCTCATACGTCATTCCTGCCATCCCAGGTATCAGTCTGGTGAAGCTTTGGTGCACTTTCTCCACGGCAAGAACATCCTTCCTCAGATAAGGTGGCCAAATCTGCACACAATACTCAAGGTGTGGTCTCACCAAGGCCCTGTACAACTGCAGCAAGACATCCTTGCTCCTGTACTCGAATCCTCTCGCTATGAAGGCCAACATACCATTTGCCTTCTTAACCGCCAGCTGCACCTGCATGCTTACCTTCAGTGACTGGTGCATAAGGACACCCAGGTCTCATTGCACTTCTCCTTTTCCCAATCTATTGCCGTTCAGATAATAATCTGTCTTCCTGTTTTTGCCACCGAAGTGGATAACCTCACATTTATCCACATTATACTGCATTTGCCATACATCTACCCAATCACCCAACTTGTCCAAATCATACTGGAGTTTCTCTGCATCCTCCTCACAGCACACACGCCCACCCAGCTTTGTGTCATCTGCAAACTTGGAGATATTACATCTAGTTCCCTTGTCTAGATCATTTATATATATTGTGAATAGCTGGGGTCCGAGCACCGATCCTTGCGGTACTCCACTAGTCACTGCCTGCCACTCGGAAAAAGACCCGTTTATTCCAACTCTTTGCTTCCTGTCTGCCAACCAGTTCTCTATCCAAGACAGTACCTTACCCCCAATCCCGTGTGCTTTAACTTTGCACGCTAATCTCTTATGCGGGACCTTATCGAAAGCCTTCTGAAATTCCAAATACACCACGTCCACTGGTTCTCCCTTATCTATTCTACCAGTTACATCCTCAAAAAATTCCAGTAGATTAGTCAAGCATGATTTACCTTTTGTAAATCAATGTTGACTTTGTCCGATCCTGTCACTGTTTTCCAAGTGCTCTGCTATTACATCTTTTATAATGGACTCTAGCATTTTCCCCACTACCGATGTCAGACATACCGGTCTATAATTCCCCGTTTTCTCTCTACCACCTTTTTAAATAGTGGGGTTACATTAACTATCCTCCATCATGTTGTGTGGCACTACCACTGTGCTAAATGGGATAGATTCAGAATAGATCTAGCAGCTCAAAACTGGGCATCCATGAGGCGCTGTGGGCCATCAGCAGCAGCAAAATTGTATTCCACCACAATCTGTAACCACATTGCCCGGCATACTCTCTACCATTACCATCAAGCCAGGGGACCAATCCTGGTTCAATAAGGAGTGTAGAAGAGCATGCCAGGAGCAGCACCAGGTGTACCTAAAAATGAGGTGCCAAATTGGGGAAGCTGCAACACAGGACTACATGAATGCTAAAAAGCGGATGCAGCATGCATCCCACAGGGAAAGCGATCCCACAATCAATGGATCAGATCAAAACTCTGCATTTCTGCCACATCCAGTCGTGAATGGTGATGGACCATTAAACAACTAATGGGAGGAGGAGTTTCCATGAATATCCCCATCCTCAATGATAGTGGAGCCCAGCAAGTAAGTGCAAAAGACAAGACTGAAGCGTTTGCAACCATCTTCAGCCAGAAGTGCCAAGTGGATGATCCATATCGGCCTACTCCTGAGGTCCCCTCCATCACAGAAGCCAGCCTTCAGCCAATTCGATTCACTCCACGTGATATAAAGAAACAGCTGAGCGGACTGGGTACAGCAAAGGCTATGGGTCCTGACAACATCCCGGCTATCGTGCTGAACACTTGTGCTCCAGAACTAGCTGCGCCTCTAGCCAAGCTGTTCCAGTACAGCTACAACGCTGGCATCTATCCGACAATGTGGAAAACTGCCCAGGTATGTCCTGTCCACAAAAACAGGACAAATCCAATCCGACCAATTACCACCCCATCAGTCTACTCTCAATCATCAGCAAAGTGATGGAAGGTGTCATCAACAGGGCTATCAAGTGGCACTTACTCACCAATAACGTGCTCACTGATGCCCAGTGTAGGTTCCGCCAAGACCACTTGGCTCCCGACCTCATTACAACCTTGGTCGAAACATGGACAAAGGAGCTGAATTCCAGAGGTGAGGTGCGAGTGACTGCCCTCGACATCAAGGCAGCATTTGACCGAGTGTGGCATCAAGGAGCCCTAGTAAAACTGAAGTCAATGGCTGGAGTCATACCTAGCACAAAGGAAGATGATTGTGGTGGTTGAAGGGCAATCATCACAGCCCCAGGACATCGCGGCAGGAGTTCCTCAGGGCAGTGTCCTAGGCCCAACCATCTTCAGCTGCTTCATCAATGACCTTACATCCAACATAAAGTCAGAAATGGGGATGTTTGCTGATGACTGCACAGTGTTCAGCGCCATTCACAACTCCTCAGATAATGAAGCAGTCCATGCCTGCATGCAACAAGACCTGGACGATGTTCAGGCTTGGGCTGATAAGTGGCAGGTAACATTCGCGCCACAGAAGTGCCAGGCAATGACTATCTCCAACAAGCGAGAGTCTAACCACCTCCCCTTGACGTTCAATGGCACTACCATCGCCGAATCCCCCACCATCAACATCCTGGGGATCACCATTGACCAGAAACTTAACTGGACCAGCCACATAAATACTGTGGCAACAAGAGCAGGTCAGAGGCTAGGTATTCTGTGGCGAGTGTCTCACCTCCTGACTCCCCACTGCCTTTCCACCATCTACAAGGCACAAGTAAAGAGTGTGATGGAATACTCTCCACTTACCTGGATGAGTGCAGCTCTAACAACACTCAAGAAGCTCGACGCCATCCAGGACAAAGCAGCCCGTTTGATTGGCACCCCATCCACCACCTTAAACCTTCACTCCCTCCACCACCGGCGTACTGTGGCTGCAGTGTGTACCATCTACAAGATGCACTGCAGCAATTCACCAAGGCTTTTTCGGCAGCACCTCCCAAACCTGTGACCTCTTCCACCTAGAAGGACAAGGGCAGCAGGCGCATGGGAACACCACCACCTCCAAGTTCCCCTCCAAGTCACACACCATCCTGACCTAGAAGTATATCGCCGATCCTTCATCGTCGCTGTGGGAGTACCTTCACCACACGGACTGCAGTGGTAAAGAAGGTAGCTCACCTCCACTTTCTCAAGGGCAATTAGGGATGGGCAATAAATGCTGGCCTTGCCAGCAATGCCCACATCACATAAACGAATGAAATAAATAAATAAATAAATAACGCTCAGTACCAGCTCAGAGGTTGTTACTGAACTTTCAGGATAATGTGGAGTGAGGGAAACAGTCCTGGGCTGCTCAACTCATCGGAATCCAATTTAACAGAGAGGGCTTAAAACGACATTAGGCCCCTCATTTACATATTTAAGGAGCCTAGCATCTGTTTTAGGTAGCCGCCAGGGAGGCTTGAAAAATATCGCACTGTACATCCTTCAAAAGCCCTTTTGGGAGCGGGATGTTGGTCCCCAAAATTGACCCTTGTTGAACCCATTTTACACCCTTTAAAAGGGCAGAACAAGACCCAATTTCTACCCTAGTATCTCTAATCAGTAAGGAGACATTAACTATGACCTTGAAAACCCATTTTTGGATTCAAGATTCTTTGCTCTTGTTGTAAGTTACTCATTTAGAAGATGATAACCTATATTATTCCACTACTGCTTAATAAAAATGTTTGTCATGAATGGGTGGTGGTGGGGGGGGGGGAGGGTGGAATATGGCTTCACTATAGTGGGGTAATGCATCTTAGTGTTAGCAGTGAAGATTGTGCTAGTCTACATAACTGAGATACCCCTCACACTCCTGGGGACAGGCCTAGCAGGCAGGGAAGTGGTTCTGAGAGGATCTCAATGTTGGCCAGTGTTGTGTCTGTGTATAATAAGACACAGACTGCAGGAGAAACGGTACAACAGGTGTTTACTGAATGAGGGTTACTCTAGAACTAAATGTACAGATCACTACTCAGGGTTTATATAAAGGTGTGGTCACTGCCGGTACTACAGTAAACAGGAGCTGTAAAAAGTAGTTCTCTCCCTTAAAGGTACATACATTACAATTCCTCCCCTTTTAGATTAACAGTGCCATAACACTCATTTAACAATTAAATATCAAACTAATTACAATTAACACTTTTAACATGCAACATTAGCTAAAAATAGTCTATTTATAAATTCAGTCTTTGGGGAGGCTTCCTGATTCTTTCTGGATAACGCCTTTCCCGAGTGTCTCGCTCTTGGTGCGAAGGCGATTCTAGCACCCTGTCGTCAGTTGATTCATCAGCTTCCAATGCTATTGTTTCTGAAGTAGATGCGACCTGTACATCGGGTTCCTCACCAAGTACGTATGGCCGAGACATGGGGTTGACTCGTTCCTGTGACTCTAGGATCTGGTCAGCATGGCATCTCACAATGTTCTCCCCAACATCCACTGTGTACATTAGTGGCCCCTGCCGTGTGCATATTGTTCCTGGTTGCCATTTCTCTGTTCGGTAGTCGCGGGCCAAGACTGGTTGCCCTACATTGAAGCTCCTTGTCGGCTTCTCATTGATGTGCTGGAATTGCTTACTCTCAACATCTCTTCGTACATTTGGTCTGAGCAAATCCAGATGAGATCTCAACCTTCGGTTAAAGAACATCATGGCTGGGGCCTGGTTGGTGACTGCATGTGTTGCATTTCTGTAGGCTAACAGGAAATTGTCCACCTTATGCTGCAGTGGAATGTCGTCATCGCACATGGCCTTTACTGCTTTTTTAAAGGTTTGTACGAACCTCTCAGCCAATCCATTTGTGGCTGGATGATACGGGGCGGATGTGTAATGCCGTACCCCATTCCTTTTCATAAATCTTCGAAACTCTTCAGACACAAACTGTGGTCCGTTATCAGAGCAAATCTGCTCTGGCAAGACGTTCCTGGCAAAAATGGTCCGTAGGACTGCAATAGTTTTCTCCGTGGTGGTGGAGGACATTTTGATCACCTCAGGCCATTTTGAGTGCGCATCCACGGCTATTAAAAATATTGAGTCCATGAATGGACCAGCAAAATCAATATGCATCCGTTGCCATGGAGATGAGGGCCACTCCCATGGGTGTAGAGGGGCATGTGGTGGTGCATTTTGGACCTTCTGGCATCCTGAGCAGCTCTTTGTCAGGTCCTCGATTTGCTGATCGATCCCCGGCCACCACACATAAGCCCTAGCGAGTCTTTTCATTTTCACCCCTCCCAGATGACATTCGTGAAGCTCATTGAGCACTCTCTCCCTTAACTTGGGTGGAATTACCACTCAGGATCCACACATCAAGGTCCCCTGGCATACTGACAGCTGTTCTCTTCTGGATGAGAATGCTGGCAACAGTGAGTCGCCATGTGCTGGCCATCCCTTCACCGTCAAATCATATACCCGAGACAGTGTCGGGTCATTTCGGGTCTCCTTCTCTATACCAGCGTTAGTTACTGGCAAGCATTCAATTATAGTCAAATGAAATATTTCAACAGGATCCACTGCTGGTGCTTCCTCCGCAGTAGGCAGTGGCAGGCGTGATAGCCCATCAGCGTTTCCATGCTGTTTCGTGCCCTTATACTCGATTTCATATTGGTGCGCCCCTAGAAAAAGGGACCATCTTTGTAGCCGTTGCGCAGTCATCACCGGAACGCCCTTCTTTGGATTAAAGATGGAGACAAGTGGTTGGTGGTCAGTCAGCAAGGTGAACTTCTGCCCGTGCAGATAGTGACTGAACTTTTTCACTCCCCACACTAGGCTGAGGGCCTCCCTGTCAATCTGGACGTAGTTATGCTCGGCTGAGGTTAGTGACCGAGACGCAAAGGCTACTGGCCTCTCCGAGCCGTCCGGGAATTTGTGCGACAGCACCGCTCCAATGCCATAGGGTGATGCATCACACGCCAACCGAATTGGTAGTGCTGGGTTGAAATGAGCCAACACATCTTTTGATGTGATCAATGCTTTGCTCTTCTGGAAAGCTCGTTTACATTCGTCACTCCACTTCCATGGTACCCCCGTTTGCAGTAGGGTGTTCAGTGGGTGTAGTACTGTAGACAAATTTGGCAAGAACTTATGGTAGTAGTTCACCAGCCCGAGGAACGACCTCAGTTGTGACACATTTTCCGGTGCTGGAGCCTTGACTACTGCCTCAATCTTTTCAGGGGACTTATGTAACCCCTCTTTATCAATAACGTGGCCACAATACGAGATCTGCTTCTGGAAAAACTCGCATTTGTGGCAATTAGCTCGGAGCCCATATTCCTTCAATCTGGTGAGCACCTGCTCCAGGTTGGCGAGGTGATAACTGTCATTTTCGCCCGTGACCAGGATGTCGTCCAAATAACACTGGGTCCCAGGAATCCCTTGCAGGACTTGTTCCATTGCCCTTTGCCAAATAGCCGGAGCTGATGCTACCCCGAACACCAGCCGGTTGTATTGGTAGAGACCTTTATGAGTGTTGATCGTGAGGTACTGTTTCGAGGCTTCTTCTACCTCCATTTGCAGGTACGCCTGGGCCAGATGAATCTTAGTGAAGCGTTTCCCTCCAGATAGCGAGGCGAAAATATCTTCAATCCGCAGAAGCGGATATTGTACAGTGTGAAGGACTGGGCTCACTGTCACCTTAAAGTCCCCACAGATGCGAACCTTCTTTGGTTCCCCAGGCGTATTACTCAACAACCTCTTCATTACAGGAACGATGGGTGTAGCCCACTCGCTCCAGTCCACTTTGGACAGTACTCCTGAACGTTCCAAACCTTCCAGCTCTGCTTCGACGGCTGGGCGGATCGCATAAGGCACCGGTCTTGCCTTAAAAAACTTTGGGCTTGCATTTTCCTCTATTTTGATCGTCGCTGTTATGCCTTTTAGTGTTCCGAGTCCCTGCTGGAACACTTCTTGTGCGTCAGTTAGCATTTTTGACAGTCGCCCAGGTGTGACGTCGTCATCGTTTTTGGCATCTACAGTCAGTGCTTGTATGGAATGCCAATCTAGCTGTATCTTCCGGATCCATTCACGCCCTAGTAGTGGTGGCCCTCCATCTGGCAATACATATAGGTCCATTTTTGGTGTTTCCTTGCCGTTATATATAACGTTCACCCTTATTTTTCCTTTGGGATAGACTTTTTGCCCCGTGTACGTCTTCAAGACAATCTTTGTATCTCTCAAGGGTATATGTGAGAATAGCCGCTTGTAGTCCCTTCGGTTTATGACTGTTAGGGCTGATCCTGTGTCCAATTCCATTTTCACTTGGACTCCTACTATCTTGAACGTGACCCAGATAGTTTGGTGATCCTCCGTTTTGATCACATTATGTAGTTTCAGACAACCCAGCTCCTTGCTTCCAGAGTCTGTATCACTTTTCTGTTCGTCTGAACTACTCTCCGTCACCTTATGTACCTCCTTGTACTTCTCCTGTGGAGATTTCTTGCTGCTGGTTTTCTTTCCCGACCTGCAGACTCTTGCTATGTGTCCTACTTTTCCACACTGTCTGCACACTTTGTCCTTGAACCAGCAATCATTATGGTCATGTGTTGTTCTGCCGCAGCGATAGCACTTCACTGTTCCGTATGACATTTCATTTGTGCCATATTCTTGCGGTCTCCGTTGTATCTCTGCAGCGCCCCGTGCTGCTGCTTCGTGTGATACTGCAATGCTGAAAGCCTTGACCAGCGTAAGATCCTTTTCTGATAGAAGCCGTTTCTGGGTTCCTTCACTTTGAAGCCCACACACAAACTTGTCCCTTAAAGTATCTGCTAGTCCCGTTCCAAACTGGCAGTGTTTCGATAGCTTGCACAGTTCCGTTAAATACTCAGCATTACTTTCATCTTTATGCTGGCTCCTTTTGTGAAACTTAAATCTTTCTGCTATCAGCAGCGGTGTGGGGTTTAAGTGGTCCTGTAGGATTGACACTATGTTTTCAAAATCCTTTTCCACTGGCTTCTCTGGGGTTACTAGGTTTCGTAGTAAGCCATACATTTTTGCACCCATTGAATTCAACAATACCAGCGCTTTCTTGTCATCTGGCACTTCATTCGCCTTGCAGTATACTTCTATGCGTTCGACATATGTCGTCCAATCTTCGACTTCATTGTCGAACGCTGTGATACTGCCACTCTTCGGCATTTTTGGGTGTGGTTAGACTGGCTTAAAATGGCGTATCCCGCGCTTTCCTTTCTGCCCCGCTGCAGCTTAAAATGGCGTCTCCTGCGCTTTCCTTTCTTCCCCGCTGCAACTTAAAATGGCGTCTCCCGCGCTGCTGCCAACGCCGCTCTCGGCGGTCCTCGTGGCAAATGGCGACGCCCTGTGGGTTTCGTGCGCTGCTCCTGCGCTGCTGCCAATGCCGCTCTCTGCGGTCCTCGTGGCAATGGCAGCGCCTCGCGTTTTCCTGCGCTCCTCTCTCCCCCATTGACGCTGCTCGGCCCTTGAACACTGGCTGCGCTCTGCGCGTTTTCCTGCGCGCCTCTCTCCCCCGTTGACGCTGCTCGGCCCTTGAACACCGGCTGCGCTCTGCTCTCTCTCGTCTCTCCCCGTTGACGCCGCTCGGTCCTGAACACCGGCTGCGCCCTGTGCTCTCTGCCCTCTCTCTCTCCCCCGTCGACGCTGCTCGGCCTTTTCTGTGTCGCTCGGTCGGCTCTAGCCGCCGCTGTCCGGGAAGTGTCTATGCAGTACCTGTTGCCAGCCCGTTTCGCTGGACCACCGTGACTGGAAAGCCAAGCCTGGCTCTCGACAGCCTCCCTGCGATGCTCAAATCTCCGCTGGATGACTGGGCAGTTGCCTGTGGTCGACGCCCGTGCTTCTGGACTCGACCTTCTTCCACTGTTCTCCAGGAGCGAATCCCTGGGAGGTGATGCAGAGTTGCAGGTGGGTTCGAATCTGCTCGTCGCCAATGTTGTGTCTGTGTATAATAAGACACAGACTGCAGGAGAAACGGTACAACAGGTGTTTACTGAATGAGGGTTCCTCTAGAACTAACTCTACAGATCACTACTCAGGGTTTATATACAGGTGTGGTCACTGCCGGTACTACAGTATACAGGAGCTGTAAAAAGTAGTTCTCTCCCTTAAAGGTACATACATTACAGCCAGGGTCTTTGTTGTATCCCACATCACTATCTAGACATAACAACTGAAGAAATAGGCATACATCTGGCTGCATCCTTGCCAGCATTCAACTGACACAAAGGGTTGGAATTTGTGAACCTTGTGGGGTGTGATATTTTCTGTGTACAGATTTGATTTGGCTCTTATTTTGCTGTAAGTGGCAGTTTTGAGGCTTTATTTCCTTCATCCCTCTTCTGTTAATTGAAGTTCTTGCCTCCAGGCTTCTTTTATACTTTCTGTGGAGTATGTCAATGTGGAGGTGAGTTTCAGAGGGTGACATTTGGCTTGAAGATGTTTAGCCCTAGGAGGGACAGTTTTCACTGTTTATGGTGTGTCCCTGGCTTCTGGAGGTAGAATCTAATTTTGAGATACCTAAACAGGTCCAGCTAGGTGAGGTCAAATTTGTGAGTTTGTTCCTGGAAGGACAGGATCTCCACCTTGTGCTGAAGCTGGCCCAGCCTGTTGATGTCCTTTTCATGTCTGGATCGGAATCCATTCAAAGGAAGTGTCTTTCCGAGGTCTTTCTTGTGCCAGGCTGGGGACAAGGCTGACAGACCTGGTGGGATTTTTTGCAGAGTGCAGACCACTTTCTAGATCAATCATATTTGTGCAAATATAGGATGCTTCTGCAACCCTTCTGGTCTTTTTCCCTCGTGTGCGAAAGAAAGGTTGGATGGCATGTGGGTTGGGAGATTCAGGGGGTGATTTTCACTCAGAAGTCGGGAAGGAGGCGGGACTACAACTTTCGGGGTTGTAGTCCCGCCTCCATCGAGATGCGGCCAATCCACGCGATTTTAACTTGATTGACCTTGTTGAGCCCGCCCAGCGGGCTCAGCAGGCCAATTAAGGGCCACCCGGCAACAGGTGATGTCACAGACTGAAATTTCATCTGTCAAGACGTCTTGACAGATGAAATATCAGTGTTTCACAGCTGTTTGAAGCTGTCAAACACTGACAGTCTTACTTCTAACCTGAGTCCTTCTACACAGACTCAGTTAGAAATCTCTGTGGCACAGAAAGCTGCAGGCTGTCACTTTTGACAGTTCGCAGCCGTTCTGCTTTCTGTGCCGGTTAGATGATGGACTCCCGAAACCTAGAAGAAGGAAGGCTAAAAAGGTAAGTCCAGGTAATTTACACTTCTTTACATGCTTTAGACACACCAAACACACTTACCTTTGCACTCATGCACTCATCACTCACCTGAACACCAACATCTCGACCCCTCCAAGTCCTTCAACCCGATGGCCCGACTCCTCTAACTTGGCGTGGTTTGGAGCCGTCGGGAATCCCACACTTCAATCTTTAAAATAGGGATTAGGCTAAAAACTGCCTGTTAACTGCCTGTTAACAGGCAGTTAATTGTCACTAATCCCTTCCCACCGCGGGTAGGCGGGTCCCAGTGCGGGGCGGGTACCCGCCTCCTTTGAAACTTACATGGAGGCGGGTTTGGGGCGGGATGGTGTCGGGAACCCCGAATTTGGGACTTTAACCCCCTGCACGCCTCCAATCCCGACTCCACGGGCCAGTTAAAATCGAGGCCTCAGTCTCTGAACCCAGTCCTCGGTTCTGTGGCAAGGCTACCCGTCGGTTTTTGAATCAATATATTGTGCATCTACGAGGCACTTTAAATGTACAACTTTGTTAGGGAAGTCTCTTTTCTCCCCTGAGATATAATTTGTTGTTAACCTTTTTCTTAATTTGGCAATATCACATGCTGCTTTAGGGTGCCTCTTATGTACACTTCTTTGTTCAGTTGTCATGTATTATACATATCAGCTCTGTGGCTAATAAGTATTTAGCAAAGGGAGGAAAGGACTCTACATTATAGCAGTGAATAGTTTTCTGTAACTGCCTATAAAAATGAATCAGTGCATTCCTGCACAGTGATGTGGTGATCTAGCCTCCTGAGAGAATACTAGGATACTTGATCACAGTAAGTTTATTACAATCTGTACTGATATGGTAATCCTCTTCAAATATATCCAGAGGCAACAGAACATTTATAATTTTTCAGGAAATGGGAGTAGAGTTTCCTTTTGCCCAGGTTTATTGGATGGCTTAACTAGAAATGAAAAATGGGGATCAACAAAAATGTATTAATTGTCAACATAAATCTCTGATTTATGTTTCCTAGCATGTTCCTTGTTTGGTAGATTTGAAGTTTTAGAGTAGAAATACAATATTGAATCACTTCCAAATATAGTGAGACCAAATCCTGCTATATTTTTAATATTTACTCTATATGTTAAACACTGGTTGGTTTGCAACCAAATCACTTCTGTATCAGTGGATCAGATTAAAGCAGTCACAATTTAAAAAAAGCAGTAAGAAATACAGGCATGAATTTTTAACTGCGAGTAATTGCTACTATGGGTATAAAGCTATGCATGGCAAAAACTTGACCTAAACGTATGACCATTCGTTGCAAAAAAAAATCAACAGTGGACACATGTTTTTTTTTGAAAGGGAACAAGTAAAGCTTGAATTTTTCCTGGGAGCTGGCAGCTATCCAGTAACATGCTCAAGTAGCCATTATTTGTTCCCAGGAAAGGGTAGGGCGAGGGATTAAAATCTTAAAAATGTAGGTCCCACTTACAACCCGCCACGTTCCCGGCCATCGTAATATTAATGGCGGCGAATCGGATTATTGACGAGGCTCCCTCTAAATGAAGGCGGGGGCCTACTTAAGATACAAAAGTTGTGTCCTGATGATGTCATTGACCCTGAGATATAATTTTAAGGCCCAGGTGGGGGGAGTCTCACGTTGTCTGCTGCCCGGCAGCAGCAACACGACAGGAGAAGCCGACTGGCCACAAGAGCCCAAGTAAGTTTAAAAACTTTGCCCGTATTTGAACTCCTTGTGGGCTAGGAGGAGCAGGATTGCTCTTCTGGGCATCGAAAGGAATCCTTGGGCCTCCTTGCACCAGGCTACCCCACCTCCCAATCTCTGCCCAGAGCCTCCTCTCTTCCCACCAGATGCCCACTCCCGTCTGCCAGCCAGGTAGTCAATTTGGCTGGGTGTCAGGTGGGACTCTGCAAATATTTATTCAAATGAAGCCCTGTCATTAAGATCGAGTGGGCCTCCACGTCCCTGCCGGGTTTGTTACCCGCTACCAGGCTCCCACGCACCTTCCCACCACCTCTCCCTCTCCCCCCCCCCAATAAAAAAACAAGGCCTAATTATCAGCAAGACGTTTAACCCTGGAGGGCATCACAGTTTAGCCTGATCTAATTCTCACCTAATGTCCACATTCCAGAATGAATCACTGAATAACAATAAGAAACCCTGGTTAATTTTCCCCTCCTTGGCCCAGGGATGATTATTCTGTCACAACGAGCTGGGATTCTTCCTGTTGATCTGATAATCTTGTTGTTGTAACAGATAGGGTGGACCTGGTTTAGACAATCAGTGGAAAGCTTATCAGTGTACTGTGCAATAAGCTGTGCAGTTTTAGCTAGCTAAACTCCAGCAGTAATTCTATGCATCCTTGAAGGTCCCTAAATCTTACCTCTTATCAATGTGTGCCTCAATTCTCTGGGCTTAGGTAAGTGGGATGTATCCTTACGGGAAGAGAGAGTGTATTCCACTTCAGGCAAATGGAAACTCTGCTAATGTATATTTCTCAGTCGTTTGGTTTGGAGATTCTTAAGAATAGTGATAGCTTTCTGCACATATTAAACTGACTGACCAAAAAACTGGCTGGGATTTTCCTTACCTCGGCGGGTCCGGTGCAGGCGATGGTGATGGCGGGTTGCGGCCCCACTGCTGGCTCCATCCCGCTGCCTAAAAGGAACTTACATTGCTGGGGCTTGTTAAGCCCGCCCAGCGCGTTTCCCGGTTCAATTAGAGGAAGCGGGTCTGGTGACGTCATTCATGACGCATCATCAGCCGGTTTCCTTAAAGGTACCATGGCCAACTTTCTTTTGACATTCGTGCTGTCAGTGTTCTACAGCATTGAGGTGCTGTAAACACTGACAATCACTGCTCAAAGGGACAGCGCTGCACCCAGGTTCTCCCATGACTCCCTCCATGTGCTTATGGAGGGAGTCAGAGCACGCAGGGAGGTCCTCTTCCCTTCCCATGGGCGGAAGACACCTCCCCAGGAGACCAACACTGCCTGGTTGCACATTGCAGAGGAAGTCACAAGCAGGGATATCATCAGAAGGACCTGGATGCAGTGGCGCAAACCTTTCAATGATCTCATTAGATCACGAAACATTAGTACAAAGCCACACTCACCTTCATCCTTCTGTGCCTCTCATCAGATCCCCATCACTCTGCCTTCCCTACTCTACTCCTGCACATTCTTACTCACACCAGCTTACCTTGCACCTCCACCCATCCCTCTCTCTCTATCTACATTATCACATCCCCATCTCACTAGCCATCCCTCACACTCACCCTCATCCTAGTGCATTCATACCAACTAACAACACACAAGGGTAGCCACTCGGGTCTTTTATCTAATGTTCATTTAAAGTTTCTGTTAATATGCTGTCAAACATTGACACTTTTAATTTCAACACTTTGGTGAAAAAATTCGGTTGCTTTGCGCCTCCCGTTAGCGCCCTCTTAGGACGCTAACGGGGCACAAAGCAACTAGCATCCGGACACGGCGCCGCCAACGCCTCCCGCGAAATTCAGCCGGTTAGCGGCGGCGGTAACTGTTAGCACTCCGTGGTGCTGTGCCGCCAATGATGATGTCATTGCCATGCGCAGCGCCCCGCTTGTGCCCCGGCCACAATCTTCGGTAGTGCCACCTGACTTACCGCCGGACGCTATGTCCGACAGGGTCAGGGGGGCCTACCTGCGGCTGGGGCAGTGCTATTTAAAGGCGAGGTGCCGGGCGGACATTTTTGTTGTTGGCCACCTGCCGGCACCTGCCTCCGCTGCCGTCCCCAGCCTCCTGACCCGCCCCCCCATGGAGTGCCAGCTGCGCTCCATGAGCCCGGCACTTCACTTGAGTGTCAGGCTCTTTTGCCGGCACTCCGATCCCCGGTGGCCCAGCTGGGCCCTGGGTTGCGCTGCCCAAGGCCTGCAATACCGTGGCGCAACATTCCCTCGCAGCGCCCCAAGAGGGAGGCGGGGCGCTTCCAGTAGCGCCCCGCTTCCCTCTTGGGGCGCTACCACTCAATTTCGGCCGCAGAAAGCCTGCAGAATCTGTGCTGGAAATGGAACGAGAAACAGCTTGTGGCTGAGGAAAGTGATCATCTGTCAGGTGGGAGCTTTTACTGTACATTTGAAGCTGTCAAGTAATCAGCTGGAGCAATGGCCATTCAACTCCTGCCTCAGGTTCACAGACGTGGTTCCCGAGCAGCGTGGACCCCGTGGGTAAACAGTTAAAGTGAAAAGAGTTGGAATAAATGGGTAATTTTCCGAGTGGCAGGCAGTGACTAGTGGGGTACCGCAGGGATCGGTGCTAGGACCCCAGCTATTCACAATATATATAAATGATCTAGACGAGGGAACTAGATGTAATATCTCCAAGTTTGCAGACACAAAGCTGGGTGGGCGTGTGTGCTGTGAGGAGGATGCAGAGAAACTCCAGTATGATTTGGACAGGTTGGGTGATTGGGCAGATGCATGGCAAATGCAGTATAATAATGTGGATAAATGCGAGGTTATCCACTTCGGTGGCAAAAACAGGAAGACAGTGTGGTAAACCACTGTCATACCTGTCTGTGTCTGTATGTGTATTCCACTAGGTACAGGTCTGGACATGCCTCGGCTGACTCCTCCCACTATTCCAGGTATATAAGTGACTACCTCCCAGTCCCTTAGTATTCTGGACGGGTCGACCACTCGAGACAAGACCTTCATTCTTTAGTTAATAAAAGCCTGATTGTTACTCGCTCAACTTCAGTCTTTTGAGTAATTGATGGCGCATCAGACAGATTATTATCTGAACGGCAATAGATTGAGAGAATGGGAAGTGCTACGAGACCTGGGTGTCCTTGTGCACCATAGAAACATAGAAACATAGAAGATAGGAGCAGGAGTAGGCCATTCGGCCCTTCGAGCCTGCTCCGCCATTCAATGAGATCATGGCTGATCATCCAAATTCAGTACCCTGTCCCTGCCTTCTCCCCATATCCCTTGATCCCTTTAGCCTTAAGAAATATATCCAACTCTTTCTTGAATATATTTAATGAACTGGCCTCCACCGCCCTCTATGGCAGAGAATTCCACAGGTTCACCACTCTCTGGGTGAAGAAACTCCTCCTCATTTCAGTCCTAAATGGCTTACCCCTTATCCTTAGACTATGACCCCTGGTTCTGGACTCCCCGGCCATCAGAAACATCCTTCCTGCATCTAGTCTGTCCAGGCCTGACAGAATTTTATAGGTTTCGATGAGATCCCCTCTCAATCTTCTAAACTCCAGTGAGTATAAGCCCAATCGACACAATCTCTCCTCATACGTCATTCCTGCCATCCCAGGTATCAGCCTGGTGAATCTTCGCTGCACTCCTTCCATGGCAAGAACGTCCTTCCTCAGGTAAGGTGACCAAAACTGCACACAATACTCAAGGTGCGGTCTCACCAAGGCCCTGTACAACTGTAGCAAGACATCCTTGTTCCTGTACTCGAACCCTCTTGCTACAAAGGCCAACATACCATTTGCCTTCTTAACCATCTGCTGCACCTGCATGCTTACCTTCAGCGACTGGTGCACAAGAACACCCAGGTCTCGTTGCACTTCCCCTTCTCCCAATCTATTGCCATTCAAATAATAATCTGCCTTCCTGTTTTTGCCACCAAAGTGGATAACCTCACATTTATCCACATTATAGTGCATTTGCCATGTTTCTGCCCAATCACCCAACCTGTCCAAATCGTACTGGAGTTTCACGACATCCTCCTCACAGCTTAGCCTCCCACCCAGCTTTGTGTCGTCTGCAAATTTGGAGATATTACATCCAATTCCCTCGTCCAGATCATTAATATATATTGTGAACAGCTGGGGTCCTAGGACCGATCCTTGCGGTACCCCACTAGTCACTGCCTGCCACTCGGAAAACGACCCGTTTATTCCAACTCTTTGCTTTCTGTCTGCCAACCAGTTCTCTATCCAAGTCAATACCTTGCCCCCAGTCCCATGTGCCCCCAGTCGCTGAAGGTAAGCATGCAGGTGCAGCAGGCGGTTAAGAAGGCAAATGGTATGTTGGCCTTCATAGCGAGAGGATTCGAGTACAGAAGCAAGGATGCCTTGCTGCAGTTGTACAGGGCCTTGGTGAGACCACACCTTGAGTATTGTGTGCAGTTTTGGTCGCCTTATCTGAGGAAGGATGTTCTTGCCATGGAGAGAGTGCAGCGAAGATTCACCAGAATGATACCTGAGATGGCAGGAATGACGTATGAGGAGAGATTGGGTCGATTAGGCTTATATTCGCTAGAGTTTAGAAGAATGAGAGGGGATCTCATTGAAACTTATAAAATTCTAACAGGACTAGACAGACTAGATGCAGGAAGGATGTTCCCAATGGCGGGTGAGTCCAGAACTAGGGGTCACCGTCTAAGGATAAGGGATAAGCCATTTAGGACTGAGATGAGGAGGAATTTCTTCATCCAGAGAGTGGTGAATCTTTGGAATTCTCTACCACACAAGGCAGTTGAGGCCAATTAATTAAATATATTCAAGAAGGAGTTAGATATATTTCTTAAGGCTAAAGGGATCAAGGGATATGGGGAGAAAGCAGGGACAGGGTACTGAATTTGGATGATCAGCCATGATCTCATTAAATGGTGGAACTGGCTCGAGGGGCCGAATGGCCTACTCCTGCTCCTATCTTCTATGTTTCTATGTTTCTATGTTAAAAGGTAAGGTTAAAAGCATTATTAAGAGTCTGTCAACAACCCAATAATTGGTTTAATTGGGTCGCCTGCCTCTGTGGGTCGGGTCAGATTGGAGATCACTCACGCACCTGTGGTAAAGGTGCACTGCGGTGGCTTGACAGCGGGGTCCTGACCTGCTGTCAAAAATATCAAATTTCCCACTCGATCCGCCACCAAGCCTGCCCGCTGACCCCCTGAAAAATTCCCCTCAGTAAAACTGGATGAGTGACTGAAATCATTCCCAGGATTGAGGGACTCACAAACTGTTCATCACTTTTACAGTTTATGATATCATGTGAACCCTCAATTGATCCTATCTACTCAGTATCCTCTTTAAAGTAAGAATAGTAGTAAAGCAAGATAGAATAAACTAAACTAAAACAGTAGAATAGCTGATTATCTGGTGCTAGTTCCTTGTTTCATCAGAGCAGGAATGAGCATAGGCCTCCCTTCTGTTGACATTGACTCTGGCTGTATGGACAGTAATTTTACTTGAACTTCTTTAAAATTAAAGTTTCTTGTTTTGTTTATGTTGTTTTGGGAATTTGTCTGGAGAGTTTTCTGCTTTTTAAGCTCTGTTTGTGATGTTGTAAAGCTGGAATTATGTTTTCTCTATTGACTCTAATTCTTAATATCAGAACAAAATTATTAAATTATAAATCACTTTTGAATACTAGTAGCTGAAAAGCAGCACATCATATATTGTGGAAAACAGGATAAATAGTTTTGAATTTATAACATGTAAAGAGGAAAATAGAACAAATAATAATGAAACTATTTATAGCCTCGATGTTGTGTGGTAAGTTGAAAAGAAATTCATATTTAAATAAGTTTTCCAATCTCTTTTGGAAAATTCTGCACTCTGGAAGGTCTCAACTGTTCCAATGACACTTGGGGGAATTCGACTCTTCTGGACTCCTGCATGAATAGTGTGCATGTCCTTCAAGACATTTTAAGGTTATTTGTATCCGTCGGGAACAGTAGCCTAGTGGCTATGTTACTGGACTAGTAATCCAGAGGCCGGGACAAATGATCCAGGAGACATGAGTTCACCATGGCAGCTGGGGATTTAAATTCACTTAATTAAATAAATCTGGAATAAAAAAGCTAAACTTAGTAACCCATCTGGTTCACTAATGTCCTTTAGGCGAAGGAAATCTGCCGTCCTTACCTGGTCTGGCCTATATGTGGTTCCAGACCCACAGCAATGGGGGATTTCAACTTCCCCAATATTAACTGGGATAGTCAAAGTGTGAAAGGCTCAGAGGGTGTAGAATTCTTAAAGTGCATCCAGGAGAGCTTTTTGAGCCAGCATGTAGAAAGTCCTACAAGAGAGGGGGCGGTACTGGACCTAATTCTAGGGAATGTGGCCGGCCAAGTGGAAAAAGTGCTAGTAGGTGAGCACTTTGGTGATAGTGACCATAATATGGTAAGATTTAAGGTGGTCATGGAAAAGGACAGGGATGGGCCGGAAATAAAGGTTCTAAATTGGGGGAAGGCCGATTTTAATAGGATAAGGCAGGATCTGGCCAAAATGGACTGGGATCAGCTACTTGTAGGAAAATCCGCATCGGAGCAATGGGAGGCTTTCAGAAGGGAGATTGAGATCATACAAGGGCAACATGTTCCCATAAAGGTCAAGAGTGGTTCCAAAAACCACAGGGAACCGTGGATGTCAGGGGATATACGGGAATGGATTAGGAAAAAAAGGAGGGCTTTTGGTAGATACAAAAGGCTAAAGACGGAGGAAGCCCTAGAGGAGTACAAAAAGTGCAGGGGGATACTTAAAAAAGAAATTAGGAGATCAAGGAGGGGCCATGAAATAACACTGGCGAGCAAAATAAAGGAAAATCCGAAGATGTTTTATAAGTATATTAAGGGTAAAAGGATAACTAGGGAAAAAATAGGGCCCATTAGGGACAAAAGTGGCAATCTGTGTGTGGAGCCGGAAGATGTAGGAGGGGTTCTAAATGAATTTTTTGCATCTGTTTTCACTATGGAGAAGGACGATGTAGACATAGAAATAGGGTGGGGGGACTGTGATATGCTCGAACATATTAACATCGAGAGGGAGGAGGTATTGGCGGTTTTAGCTGGCCTAAAAATGGATAAATCCCCAGGCCCGGATGAAATGTACCCCAGGCTGCTGTGTGAGGCAAAGGAGGAGATTGCGGGGGCTCTAACACATATATTCAGGACCTCTCTGGCCACAGGGGATGTGCCAGAGGACTGGAGAACCGCTAATGTAGTACCATTATTCAAGAAGGGTAGTAGGGAAAAACCGGGGAACTACAGGCCAGTGAGCCTAACATCAGTGGTAGGAAAATTACTGGAAAAAATCCTGAGGGACAAAATTTGTCTCCACTTGGAGAGGCAAGGATTAATCAGGGATAGTCAACATGGCTTTGTCAAGGGAAGATCATGTCTGACTAATTTGATTGAATTTTTTGAGGGGGTGACTAGGTGTGTGGATGAGGGTAACGCAGTGGATGTGGTATACATGGATTTCAGTAAGGCCTTCGATAAAGTCCCGCACAGGAGACTGGTCAAGAAGGTAAGAGCCCATGGAATCCAGGGTGCCTTGGCACATTGGATACAAAACTGGCTTAGTGGCAGAAGGCAGAGGGTGATGGTCGAAGGTTGTTTTTGTGACTGGAAACCTGTGGCCAGTGGGGTACCACAGGGATCGGTGCTGGGTCCCTTGCTGTTTGTGGTCTACATTAATGACTTGGATATGAATGTAAAGGGTATGATCAGTAAATTCGCGGATGATACTAAAATTGGTAGGGTGGTAAATAGCGAGGAGGGTAGCCTCAGTCTGCAGAACGATATAGATGGGTTGGTCAGATGGGCGGAACAGTGGCAAATGGAATTTAACCCGGAAAAGTGCGAGGTGATGCACTTTGGGGGGTCTAACAAGGCAAGGGAATACACAATGAAGGGAAAGACCCTAGGCAAGACGGAGGGTCAGAGGGATCTGGGTGTGCAGGTACACAGATCCCTGAAGGCGGCGGAACAGGTGGATAAGGTGGTAAAAAAGGCATATGGGATACTTGCCTTCATTAGCCGAGGCATAGAATATAAGAGCAAGGAGGTTATGATGGAGCTGTATAAAACACTGGTTAGGCCACAGCTGGAATACTGTGTGCAGTTCTGGTCGCCACACTACAGGAAAGATGTGATCGCGTTAGAGAGGGTGCAGAGGAGGTTCACCAGGATGTTACCAGGGCTGGAGCGCTTCAGCTATGAAGAGAGACTGGGCAGATTGGGTTTGTTTTCCTTGGAGCAGAGGAGGCTGAGGGGGGACATGATTGAGGTGTACAAAATTGTGAGGGGCATAGATAGGATGGATGCTGAGGAGCTTTTCCCCTTAGTAGAGGGGTCAATAACTAGGGGGCATAGATTCAAGGTAAAGGGCGGGAGGTTTAGAGGGGATTTGAGAAAGAACTTTTTCACCCAGAGGGTGGTTGGAGTCTGGAACTCACTGCCTGAAAGGGTTGTGGAGGCAGAAACCCTCACAACATTTAAGAAGCATTTGGATGAGCATTTGAAATGCCATAGCATACAAGGCTACGGGCCAAATGCTGGAATATGGGATTAGATTAGACAGGGCTTGATGGCCGGCATGGACACGATGGGCCGAAGGGCCTCTATCCGTGCTGTATTACTCTATGACTCTATGACTCTATGACTCTTAACTGCCCTCTGAAATGAATTAGCAAACTGTTACAAAGAAATATCACCAGACAGATTGCAGTGGTTCAAGAAGGTGGCTCACCAACACCTTCTGTAGGGCAAGTAGGGATGGGCAATAAATGCTGGCCTTCCAAGCGACGCTCACATCCCGTAAATGAATACATAAAAAAAAGTCAATTGTATATTACCCTCCTACACCTATTAAATCTTGGATTAAGCTGGTAGAACTCCACTAATGGCTCTGTGGGTACTTGCAGTGCATGGTGTAGCGCTAAATCACAGGCTAAAAAGGTCCTAGGTTCCAAGTGTGGCACAATTACCTGAATACAGTTGGGATAGCTATAAGACTGCTTCAGTTGACATCAGCAGCTCTAAGCTAGGGAGGGGGACAAAAAGTCAGCCAGGATTCCAACTGCTGCTCACCAGCCAGCGACCCCTAATGGAAAGGGCATGCTGTAAATTTTTGTCTTCACCACATGGACAGTAATGTGGCAGAGTGGCTCACGCACTCGTTACAGAACCCACCTGATATTGATTCCAGTGAAAATCGGACAGGCTCTATAATGGGCGTACAATCCGTTCTGCCACTTTATCACCCATTTGAAGATGAAAAGTTACCCCCACCTGACAAAAATCAGGTGAAAACAGGATTGGACTTGACTTTTCCTCGTGGTCGAATAACTTGCCCACATTCAATATCTAGGTCTGGATTTTCCTGGCAAAGAAAATGACCATGACAAGGTATAAAATATGAATGTTCAATTTATTATTCAAAGTTATAAAAATATGTGAGTTCTTATTTTAATTTGTTTTGTATGCTCCTTACGTGTATTGTAAATTAAATACTATTTGTTCTATTTTCCATAATGTCGGACATATGTTGCATTCCAACCGCAGACATTGTGTTGGAATAAAAATGTGATTACTTGGCTGACTCTCAGAGCTGCTAGCAGACTCATTTTCAGTTTGGAGACAGAGAGGCTATATTGTTACCAGTGGATGGCAGGATTACAATATTTGGATTGGGACAGAGTTTGACAAGAAGGCCTCTTTTAGGTTTCTTTTTCTCGCTTATTGTTGCTTTACTGTGTCTCTCACCGGAATTTTGCCTACCTGGGCGGGTCTGGTGTGGCTGGTGTCCGTGGTGGGTCGCGACCCCGCTGCTGGCTCCATCCCGCTGTTGAAAATGAACTTACCTTAATGGGGCCTACTAAGCCCGCCCAGCGCGTTACCTGGCCCAATGAGCTGGAACAGGTCTGGTGACATCATTCATAACGTGTTTTCAGCTGGGATCCTTAAAGGGACAATGGCCACATTACATTTGAAGTTTAATCTAACATAGTGCTGTCATTGGAGTGCTGCAAACACTGACAATGACTGCACAGAGGCAGAGGACTGCACGGTTCTCTGATGACTCCCTCCATATGCTTATGAGCTTTTACTGAACATTTCATGCAGTCAAGTAATCAGCTGGAGCAAAGGCCACGGAACTCCCGCCTCAGGTTGACAGTGGTTCTCGAGCTGCGTGAATCCCATGGCCATGCAGGGAAATTTAAAAAGTAAGTGAAAAAAGGCTCTTACGTGCCTGTAAACTACCTGATAATCATCTCAATTGGGTCCCCTGCCGGTTGGCTCTGTGATGACAGACATGCCTGAAGGAACGGTGCGTGGGAATGAGATGACAGCGGGTTCCCGACCCGCTGTCCAAAATAACAACTTTCCCACCCAAACCACCACCGATCGCACCCGCTACCACCCCAGAAAATTTCGGCCTCTAATTCTGACAGTGCCGTATATTGTGCAAAAAAAATTGCTTTTTATTGGTAAGTTATTTTTGTGGTTAAACTTGTACCTGTTAATGCTTGATGATTGATGATTGAAAAAGATATTGGCCTTGATTCTGCGGTCAGTGGCGAAGGAATGGCGTTCGCCTCTCATTACGCTTACAGCTGCCCATAGACTTTTTGTGGGCTTTTGAGCAGCAATTTACGGTTACCAGAGATCCTTTGCAGCAACGCTCTCTACAGGGGATCTGTGGCTTGTGTGCGCAGGGCAAGCAACAGCATATCTCTTCAACCAATCAGATTGAAGAATCCTTACTGAGACACGCAGACTCTGAACCAGGAATTAAAAATTAGAATATTTAATTCAATGCAAAATCATGTACAGAAAGCAAAATAAAGTGAGTGAATGAAAGATGGGATTGAGAGAGAGATATGTAAAATTAAGAAGAAATTTTAAGTTAATTTTAAATTTTTAAGAAAATCTCCAACAATAATTAAAATCTGAAGGAATGAGACTCCACGTTTGTAAAGGTAAATGTTCAGGGCCAGAGAGGTTGTTTGACAATAATTGAGATTTAACATGGCATTAAACATAGAAACATAGAAGATAGGAGCAGGAGTAGGCCATTCGGCCCCTCGAGCCTGCTCCGCCGTTCGATGAGATCATGGTTGATCATCCAAACTCAGTACTCAGTACCCCGTACCTGCCTTCTCCCCATATCCCTTGATACCTTTAGCTCTAAGAAATATATCTAACTCCTTCTTGAATATATTTAAAGACTTGGCCTCAACCGCCTTCTGTGGTAGAGAATTCCACAGGTTCACCACTCTCTGGGTGAAGAAATTCTTCCTCATCTCTGTCCTAAATGGCTTACCCCTTATCCTTAGACTATGACCCCTGGTTCTGGACTCTCCGACCATCGGGAACATTCTACCTGCATCTAGTTTGTCCAGACCTGTCAGAATTTTATACGTTTCGATGAGATCCCCTCTCATTCTTCTAAACTCCAGCGAGTATAATCCCAATCGACCCAATCTCTCCTCATATGTCATTCCTGCCATCCCAGGGATCAGCCTTGTGAATCTTCGCTGAACTCCTTCCATGGCAAGAACATCCTTCCTCAGATAAGGCGACCAAAACTGCACACAGTACTCAAGGTGTGGTCTCACCAAGGCCCTGTACAACTGCAGCAGGACATCCTTGCTCCTGTACTCAAACCCTTTCGCTATGAAGGCCAACATACCATTTGCCTTCTTCACCGCCTGCTGCACCTGCATGCTTACCTTCAGTGACTGGTGCACAAGGACACCCAGGTCTCGTTGCACTTCCCCTTCTCCCAATCTATTGCCGTTCAGATAATAGTCTGCCTTTCTGTTTTTGACACCAAAGTGGATAACCTCGCATTTATCCACGTTATATTGCATCTGCCACGCTTCTGCCCATTCACCCAACCTGTCCAAATCATCCTGGAGTTTCTCGGTATCCTCCTCGCAGCACACACGCCCACCCAGCTTTGTGTTGTCTGCAAACTTGGAGATATTACATCTAGTTCCCTTATCTAGATCATTAATGTATATTGTGAATAGCTGGGGTCCAAGGACCGACCCCTGCGGTACCCCACTAGTCACTGCCTGCCACTCGGAAAAATTCACTTGCACCTGAATGCACAAGCCCTAACCTTTTTCTGCTGAGTTTAGCGGCTAACTAGTGGGTAAGTACAGCAACTTCATGCCCTTCATGTATTTTAATGCCAAGTCTATTGGTGAAGCGAAGCTTGTGGAGGAGCAGGGCAAATCAGACAGCAACTTCCCGATTTCCTCATTTAACTGCACATGTGCGGATGCCAGAAGTTGCTTTCTGATTTACTCCATAATAATGGTGAGCGCTGATAGCCTCACCGTTATTCTTAACACAAAATCCAGGCCATTAATTTTCCCATGTTAGCACCAAAAATCTTAGTGTATTTGGCCTTTTTGGATCAATGCTAATTAACAAATATTCTATAGCTGGACTGAGAAAGTATGGATTTTTTTGCTGAAAAGTAGGGGCTCCTTGTCATGAAACAGTCACTTTGAAATGCCCTTCCTTCCTGTTGTCTTCCTGTTAGACTGAAAATGTTATTCATTAATAGAACAGTAACAGCGAGATTTCCCCAAAGGCTCAATGTAGAACTGCACAGCCTAGTGTGGTCTTGAGTATCCAGACTACAAGGACCCCACGTTTAATACCAGTCTCTGTTGAGATAACTGATCTCAGCCAGTAGGGGCACATTAAGTAGTCTTAGTGCCTCTGAAATAGATGGACAGAAAATCAGGCATGGTTCCTATCCCTTCACCATTCACACATGAAGAATGTCCACATATATCCCTGAAAGAGTTGGCCACTTGTGGAGAGGAGGTGACAAAATGGAGCAAAAGTGATGTGCTTTTTAATCTAACTCTGCACAGTCAAGGAATCAAACCTAGGATCTTCCTGGTGTAAAATTGTGCTTTTGCTTTGTGCAGAACAGTTGCATTTTCATTCCTCGAAGCCTGACTGGGAGAAGTAGTTATCTTTATTATTTTCTCTGGCAAAGTATAAGTTACATTAAAATGTATCCATACTGAGACCTGCTCTTAGTGTCTGTTTCTTTTAGTGCATTTTTATGGCAATGTATAAATCACATAAAAAATTGAAAAGCTACCCCGATTTGCACCCAGATACATACTTAAAAGATTGTGGTATTTTGGGTGTAAGTAAATTACGCGTGTAACTACAATATGCTCAGGTCTTCTCAATCTTTTACGTCCATCCATCAAACTTTCCATCTGAACAAATCTCTGCCTACAAAACTGGCCACACCCCTGACTTTCAAAAGCGTGTATCCTCCAATTGCATTTGCCCAGGGGCCTCTCAACACTACTTCCAGATTTTCAGGTGCAGCAGGAAACAAAGCCATTTTTCTGGTCTTCTAATTGCAATTTTTTGAGCTTTAAAAAAAAATGTATCCATACTGAGACCTGCTCTGCATTTTCTGTTTTTGTGCATTTTATGGCAAAATATAAGTTACATTAAAAATTGAAAAGCTACCTCGATTGCAGGTTCTTAAAAATGCTGTGCCTGGTGTGCCTGAATACTGATTACATTTTAAGACTCAAAGAAGTCTGGGTTTGGCAATTCCTTGGGCCCGATTGTTTCTGCTGATTTATGCCAATTTACGCCTATTTTGAGCTGGGACGTATTCTAATGAGATTGGGAGATACTTGGACATTCTTTGACATCAGCAAAATAGGCGCAGTTTGGGGCACAATCTTGGGAGCGACTTCTGGGCTGTGCCCACAGAAGAAACTCCAGGCCTCTGTCTTTTAACAAGTTTGCAGTTTAAATGGACATTAGCATCCTGGTGAAGGGATATTGTATTAGAATATGGCATCACAATATCAATCACGTCTTCCACCAAAAGTAAATTTGCTTTATGAAAAGTTAATTTTAAAGATATAGCATAAATTCCCCAAACTACAAAGATCTGTAGCAGTACAACAATGTGCATTTGTATAGTGCGGTCAATATAATAAGGTGTTTCGAGGCACTTCACATAGGAGAAAATGAACTGACCAGTAGTATAAGAATTAGAAGAGTTCACTGTAAGCATGAGCAAAAAGTTAACGGCAGGGAGGAAAGAAGCAAGGATTCTTTTAAAATATTTAGAGATGGAATTCCAGTAACTAGGACCAAGAAGGCTGAAAGCTGTTGCATACTGCCCTGACAGCCAGTGTGACAGGTCCCAGGAATTTTTTTTTTGAGCAAGCAAAACATTCTCCCAAAATGCCAGAGGATCAACCACTTTCGTTTCAATGCATGGTTCATCTAAAGATGGCATGGACTAAATAAGATGTTGTGACTAGTTGGGCTTTAGGGATCAGAATGTTGGAGCAGCATGAATTATTCTAGGACAGGATAACTAAACAGTTTGGATTCAATGAAGAGTGATCCTGCATATTTATTTTTACATTGTATTATGGATTACTTACAAATTTTAAAAATATGTATAGCTATTTGCTACTGTTTGACCTGTGATTTTCACCCCTTAAATATGTGCCAAAAAATACATTATTTGGGCAAAGCAGCAATGAATCAAAAGTAATACTGCCAGCAGGACCCAGAACTGGGGATGTGTCAGATACAAATTAGTGATGGGGAGTCACACTTTATTTACAGGCAGTCACACCTTCCTTTGAAATCGTGTCTGAAACCTAAGAGGCCATGATTATTAACTGAATTAGAAAATACTGAGGTCTGGCTTTTGCATGAACGTTGTAGCCAGTAATATTTAATTTGCCCTGTTAATTTAGATTAAACATTGTTAAATTGCTTACAATTACCAAATTCCGTTTCCTGGGAGGATGACAATTAAAGTTTGAAATTAGTTTGTTGACGAATTTCCAGAACTCCCTGTGATTACTTATCTGTGCTAAGTTTATCTGATCTCATTTGGGAAAATGGTGGAAGTCCTACAATTAGCCATAGCTGCAATATCCTTGGGCTGTGGAAGAAGAGTCAGCCAGGGTTTGTGCTTTTGTTTGCTATCCAATAACCCATGCTGGAAAGTACATGTGTGTAGATATCTGATAAGGAGAGGACTTGGCCTGGCTATGATGCTCCCCAAAGGTAGATAGCCTGCCAAAATTCACTGTCTCGGCTCGTGTATAATGGATTGGCCACTAGGATGAAGTGCTGAAGAGCTGCTAATACCTTCAGCAGTAGAGGGAAGAAAAGGTGGGGGGGCGGGGGGGGGGGGGAAGCATTTGTAATAGTTAATCATTTTTAAAAAGTTAAATATGGACATTGTGAGTGTATGCAAGAAAATGTCTTGTACATGTTGCTTATAAAAATATTATAAAATTACTGGGCTTTTTTTGTTTTTGGAAGTTAATTTTATATTTTTGTAGCCTGTTGGTGCTCAGTGAGTTTATCCAGTTAGTAATTAAATCATACAGACCAGGAAGATTCAAACCCTGATCTTTGCTGAATTATCTGAACGCAGCCAGAACTGTAGAAGGAATGTTGCAACTTGCCTCAGCTTCCCTGTGTTATGGTTCCTACCTCCGATTGCTAATAAGCGACCCCTGCTGGAGGTTCATGTGTGTGTCACAGGGCGGCACTCAGTTTTGTAAGCAAAGTTTGTAAACAAATGAGTTAAATGCTTTTTTTTCCTCACCAATTTTCTTTCCCCATCTCTCTTGAAGATGTTGCTTCCTTGCTTGGAATATTGTTATTCGCATTGAAAACATTTTTATGTATATCAGTGTATGTTTGCATCATTGCCTGAAGATTATGACAGATGATCATTATAAATAAGATCACCTTTCAGGTGGACATTTATCAATCACTGAATCAGCTCCAAGTTGAAAGCTTTTGTTTGGAAAAAGCAGATTGCTTAATTGTTTAGTTTGGATTTATGTGTGTCTTAACAAAATGAAAGGTCATTCTAAAAATACTCTCTGCTATCTTATCTTATACTGACCTTGCATGCCTTGAGAAATACTTCTTTTCACAGCTTAATGCTTAAAGCATGGCAACTGGGTGCATTTGAGGACATGGCACTATGCCATTTATCAGATCATCCCTATTACGATCCATCAGTTCCAATCTATGCCACATTTATATTGCCTTCAATTATGTGTAGTTTCCAGGGGACAGAACATATAAGGCATTATATATAGATTACAAATTGATTGGTAACCGAGAAACTGTCCCCCTGTAAAGCTGTCACTATTTATTGTGCCACTGACGCTAATACGTTTCATGATTGTGCAACATAAATAATTACACAGCATTTGTAACATAATGTAAAAAATGATCTTGCGAAGTTAATAAGCTGCAATAAAAATGCATGAATTATTATCGGGTACCTGAGCAACTTATTGTTGTTCATATTAGCCTGCACTGTTTTTGTTGCGATACAGGTGTAATACAGGTGAATTTCAATTGTTAAGGTTGGATACTGGGGCAGGAGCTGTTTCCATGGGTTTGACTCCAGTGGAATCTCCAGTCCAGGTGCTGGGACTGTTTCCTTTGCCCGCCTCTTCACATGGAAATGAGATGGATAGCATAAGACGTTGGGGCTCCTGTCAACTTTCATCCTCGCTGTGCTCTAACTTATTACCAGATTAAAGAGGCACAGCCTTGCCATGAGCAGATCTGCTTAGTATAAGTAATACATTTAAAGTTGTCTACAGCCTGGACAACTTTTGCTCATATCTCAGGCTTGCCTGTATGTTTCAGGAAATTGTTTCATACTTTGGGGATCTACAGATATGCAATTTAAACTGTCAGAGTTCAGGAGGCTCTGGTTACCAGCTCATTTTTCACCCCCACCCATAGGCCGGAATTTTCCAGGGGGTCAGCGGACGGGATCGGTGGTGGGAAAGTTTTTTTTGACAGCGGGTCGGGACCCCGCTGTCAAGGTGCCACCATGCGCCTTTCCCAATATCGGATCTATCAGCGCTGAGCAGACCCAACAGGCAACGGCGAGGGACCCAATTAATCTTATTAACATCTAGTTGACATATCATTACAGGAAACTTTCTGGTATCCGGCACGGACGGGACCGACCGGGTGCCGGTCCATCAACAATGCCCGATAACCGAACGCTATAGTTAAAACATACGGCGCTCAGAGCTCCGTCTAAAGCAACAAACCCAATCGGCACAACTTGCAAGTGTCTCTGTAGCTTAGCAACAGCTTCAGCTACACGCTTGCACAGCCACAAATGAGTAAAAAAAGTAACTAAAAGTAAAAAAAGTTATCTGAACCGACTCCTGAATTTTGCCGGTGGATAGAGCGTTCCGGTTATTTAGTGGCCGGTTAATTGAAAGTTTCCTGTAACAGGCTTTTTTAACTTTCCTTTTGACTTTAACTTCATGGCCACTGGAACCACGCTGTTTGGGGACCATGGCTGTCAATCTGAGGCAGGAGATAAGTGACCATTGCTCCAGCTGATTACTTGACAGCTTCAAATGTACAGTTAAAGCTCCCACCTGACAGATCATCACTTTCCTCAGCTGCAAGCTGTTTCTCATTCCATTTCCAGCACAGATTCTGCAGGCTTTCCACTTTCCACTCTCCGTCCAGTATCACCTCTTTGGAAGAACTCTCTCACCATTGACAGAATGCTTCTGTGATCTCTACTTCACCTGCCATTTATTCCATCAACATGGGTGCCCTTTATACTGTCTCACCTTGGTCCTCAGAATCCGACCACGATCAGCCCGAACACCGGCATAACCAGGCACACCAGCAGCACCAACAACAACACCAACATTCTCTGCAATCACCTGATGCTGCACAGGACAGAGGGCATCAGCACCTGAGCACATTGCTTCCCGGGAGGCCAGGGCTGGCCTCACCATGGCCAGATTTACTTCACTTTATGCTGTACACCTTGGCTGCCACATGATGCATCAGGTTGGCGCCACCCAAACCCAATACCATAAAGCATCCCTACAATGCCCAAGCCATTCCTTTCTCACTCATCACCATTGCGGGGGGTACCGTTATATCTCACTATTCACTGGAACTCACTAAGCCACTTCCAAAGGTGCACACAAATCTGTCCAAGTACAGAAAGTGTTGAAAATAAAGGTTTCAATGTTTGACAGCACATTAACAGAAACTTTACATGAACATTGGATAAAAGACCCAAGTGGCTACCCTTGTGTGTTGTTAGTTGGTATGATTGCACTAGGATGAGAGTGAGTGTGAGGGGTGGCTAGTGAGATGAGGAAGTGATAATGTAGATAGAGAGGGATGGGTGGAGGTGCAAGGTAAGCTGGTGTGAGTAAGGATGTGCAGGAGTAGAGTAGGGAAGGCAGAGTGATGGGGATCTGATGAGAGGCACAGAAGGATGAAGATGAGTGTGGCTTTGTACTAATGTTTTGTGATCTAATTAGATAATTGAAAGGTTTGTGCCACTGCAGCCTGGTCCTCCTGACGACATCCCTGCTTGTGCCCTCCTGTGCAATATGCAACCAGGCTGTGTTGGTCTGCTGGGGAGGTGTCTTCCGCCCATCGAAAGGGAAGAGGACCTCCCTGCATGCTGTGTATCCCTCCATAAGCATATGGTGGGAGTCATGGGAGAGCCTGGGTGCAGCCCTGCACCTCTGCCCAGTCATTGTTAGTGTTTGCAGCACCTCAATGCTGTAGAACACTGACAGCACGAATGTTAAAAGAAAGTTGGCCCTGGTCCCTTTAAGGAAACCGGCTGATGATGTGTCATGAAATGACATTACCAGACCCGCTTCCTCTAATTGGCTTGGGAAACGTGTGCGGGCTTAACAAGCCCTATCAACGGAAAGTAATTTCACAGAGCGGGATGGAGCTAACAGCAGAGTCGGGACCCGCCACTGACATCGCCCGCCACGGACCCACCGAGGTAAGTAAAACCGTGGCCAAAGTAATGGATGCCATACAGCAACATTGGTTTCTCTTTGGGGATTCTCCTGTTTGCATTCCTGATGGAGGAGAAGGAGAACAGAAAAGAGCAAAGGAGAGTGAGGCAGCATCAAAGAAGGATAAGGCCACAATAAGTGTTTAGGCTCCAGAGATCTTATGAGGAATGAGTGAGGTGCAGCGCTTTTGCTGATTTTGATTCATGAAAGGAAATCCTGGATGAATTATGCCACTTTCTGCATGTTGACCTGCTGCCTAGATCAGTTGCCTGAACAGCTTTTTCAGTGGCTGTGAAAGTCAGTAGAGCCTTTAACTTTTATCCCATTGGTTCCTTCCAAGTTGCAATAGGGAACTTCTGTAACATCACCTAAGGTGTTGTGTGATCCTACATACAACAAATCACTGTCACCATCTTCAAGAGAGCTAGGGAATTAATCTATTTTAGGATGGCTCCGAGGCTACAGGATGATGGGTCTATTCAGTTCTGTCATGTAACTGGTCTACCCAAAGTTCAGCGGGCAATAGATGGCAGCTATGTTGCACTGCGGGTTCCTATTTTGGTACCACTAAATGTCCTGAGTACAAAAGGATTCCACTCCCTCAATTTTCAAATTGTTTGTGACCAGCTACAATGAAGTCTGCATGTCAATGCCAGATTTGCAGGGAGTTGTCATGACACTTTGGTCATGAGGAATTACAGCCTCCCAGTTCTCTTCAGGGAAGAAGCTAAATTGTTAGGATGTTTACTGAGAGAGGAGGCATTCCCCTTTCTTCCATGGCTCACGATCTCACTTCAGCTGCTGAACTTACCTACAGAACATTGCTGCAACGAGGCCCATTCGTCAACTAAAGTGGTCATTTGAAAGTTCTGTTGGGATTCTGAAGACATGGGCCCCGATTTTCGGCTTGTGTGGGAAATGGTCGGGTTTCCCCGAATGTGGGGTTTCTGACACACATAAAAAAGTGTCAGCCAGGTCCATGCAATTTTCCCTCAATTGGCCAATTAATTCCCAGCATGTGGGAAGCCTTGCTAATTGTCTAAATTGAGTCAGAAATCCCCACCGTATGATGTCATCATTCGTGGTGCTTTCAAGGTCCATAGCAAGCACTGCATCCTCTGAAGGCTTCCAAATGAACCACACAGAATGGCAGAGGAGCCTGCAGCAGCTGTGGCCAGTGCCAGACCCCGAGCTGCCTCCAAATTCAACGTGGCTTCACTGCAGGCATTACTGGATGGGGTTAGGGCCCACAGGGAGGTCCTCTTCCCTAGGTCATGGAGGAAGAGGCCTCCCACTGAGACCAATGCTGCATGGATGCAGCTGTCAGCAGATGCCAACTCGCTGGGAGTCACCAGAAGAACCTTGGCATTACACCTCTAACTCCTTCCTTTACTCCCCCACAGTACCATCCAGAGCCCCCGTCCTCACTGTGGAGGAGGAAGAGGCTGTGCAGCCAGACTCCTCAGAGGAAGCTCCAACCTCTGAGGGTGCAGCGTCAGCAGAAGTAAGCGCACCCAACACCAGCGCAGACACTCACACCTCGGGGGGACCTTCGGGACATAGAGTAGTGTTGTCACCTGGTGTTTCACAGCTCACAAGTGAGCCTCAGCAGATTCTGGAGACAGGGACAGCAGTGGAGAGTGCTCATCGGAGGGTGCAGGACTCTGCCAGCTCAGCTCAGCTGCGCTGCATGTCGACCCTCTGCCTCTGGGTCCATCCGCAAGAGAAGAGGTGATGGATCTCCATGCACAGATGCCGGAGTCTCTGGCAGGTTTTGTCTCCAGGGTCGCTGCGAGTGTGGAGCGAATGGAGGAGTCCCAAGCGACCATGAGCAGAGCCTCTGTGGAGTCATTGGCACATGAACGCATCACCATGGAAAGGTTGGCAATCTCCATGGAGGAGATAACTCGCCAGGGTACGGAAAATATGGTGAGTGCACATAAGAGAATGACATCTCTTGAGGAGCGTTGGCCATCTGTTGAACAGAGAAACCAGATCTTCATGGAAGTCCTTCTGAGTAGGACTGCCAGTGCAGATACGGGTCCCCATGGCCCCCTAAAGTGCAGCAAGGTGCTCTCAAGCCGCTTCCAAGCGCTGGCCCCTTCTGGCCTGTGCAGCTTCAGGTGAGTGAGCAGCAGCCTGGTGCTCCTGGTGCTCATCATGCTGTTCCTGGTTCTGCTGCTGCCGCCTCTGCTGCTGGAGATCCTCTAATGGCAAGAAGGGAAGGAAAAAAAGGCACCCCACGCTTCTCGCAGATGCCTCCGCTGAGGAAGCGCTGAGTGAGGGTGGCGAGAGGGGCTTCCCAGGAGGTCACATTGGAGAAGTGTGTGAGGCTCCAACCTTCCACAGCTGTGCCTAAGCCTTGAAGAAGTAGCCCCAAACCTGCAACAACAAGGTCGTTCAACATACAATTGCTGGCCCTTTAAATCGCAGCTTCTCCTTACCTGCAGCTGACAGCTAGCAAGCTTCACGCCAGGTCTCAGCAGCGGGGTTCCCCGCAGGCGGGTTTCAGGTGGGGAAAGCCCCAAAGTCGCAACTGCATGGGAAAATCAACTTCAACAAGCAGATAATTGCTTGTTAGTGCTCCGACGACCAGTCCCGCCAGCAGCGGCCGGGACTGAAGCGGAGCGCGGGGAAACAGCAGTCCGAAAGTCGGACGGGGCGGGGAATCAGGCGGGGGGGGTCCCGACCCGCTTTTTCACTGATTTTCGGCCCCCGGCCGCATGAAAAGCCGCCCGACGGCGGCCACAAAATCGGGGCCATGGTTTTGCTGCCTTGGTAGATCTGGAGGGGTACGGCTGTATGCTTCTGGGTGGGGGTCTCATATTGTGGTTGCTTGCAGTGCTCTTCACAGTTTCGTTATTCAGAAAGGACTGATAATGGAATCCCAGGAAGAGGCGGGTCTGGCTGCTGTGAATGCTGAGGGACTACTCAGCCATAAGGGGATCATGACTCAGAGAACTATTCCGTGCCGGCTCTAAGGAAAATTCATAGGGAGATCATTAGTAAAACATTCTCATTGGATTAAACTCGTCCCACTTAAAATCTTCCAACACTACATATCCCTAGCTGTCCTGCCAACTCCAATTATTCCATACTTAAACATCTGTCTTTCTAGTCCCCATAAACATAAATATTACCCTCCTCAGCCAAGACCTGTGACACTTCATGAGCTCATTGAGCAACAGAGCCAAATCAAAGCGCAACATCAGATTCATTTTATATTAACAGTGATTAACCCTACTCCTGATCATGTATCACCAGGGTGTCGACATGCGCTTTTCTGTTACTTTTTCTAGAGATCTGCCTAGATGATACCAGAGGGCCAGTGTCCTGGGAGGTGATTGGCTGCTAGTTTTGTACAAGAGGCCCTTGGCACTGAAGTAGCCTTTGTCTCGTGACAGTTGAGTCCTAGGAAGGATCTGCAGGATCTGGGTTGCACCCCTTGTGCGACTGCATGATCAGCCTGATCCTGCCTGCTATGTGGTCTTTGAGTAAATCTCTGAGGGGCTAGGCCAGAGGTCTGCCATGTACTGCTGTCCTGAGAAACACAAGCCTCGTGGTCAACTCCAGGTGTGCCACTGGTACTGAGGCTCAGATTCAGGATGGCTGCTGATCAGCGGGATAGCAGATCTAATGGTTTCCACTAGATGTTGCAAGTCCTGAGAGAGCATTTACTGCAAGCCAGCCCTAAATGTCTATGGGGCAAAATTCGGTTGCTTTGCGCCTCCCGTTAGTGCCCTAAGAGGAGGCTAACAGGGCACAAAGCAACTAGCGCCCAGGTGCGGCGCCATTAACACCTCCCGCAAAATTCAGCGGGAGGTTAGTGTTGAATCGGTAAATCTTAAGGTATGGTGTTCTTCAATAACTAGACGGAGGCTGTAGATTAACAATCAACAGGTGTTTACTGGAGGAGGGTAGTCAAAAGACTAACAGTACAGATGCCTGCTCAAGGCTTATACACAGGTGTGGTTACTGCCGGTACTACAGTATACAGGAGCTGTAAAAGTAGTTCTCTCTTAAAGGTACATACACTACAATTCCTCCCCTTTTAGATTAACAGTACCCATAACATTCAAATAACAGTTAACACTTTAACATGCACATTTAACTGAAATAGTCCATTTATAGATTCAGTCTTTGGGGCGGCTTCCTGATCCTTTCTGGATAGCACCTTTCCTGAGTGTCTTGTTCTTGGTGCGGAGGTGATTCTGGCCCCCTTTCGTTGGTTAGTTCATCAGTTTCCGCTGCTACTGTTTCTGGGGTAGATGCTACCGGTATGTCGGGTTCATCCCCAGGTACGCGAGTCATGGGGTTGACTCGTTCCTGTGACGCTAGGATCTGGTCGACGTGGCGTCTCACAATGTTCTCCCCGACATCCACTGTGTACATTAGTGGCCCCTGCCGTGTGCATATCGTTCCGGGTTGCCATTTCTCTGTTCGGTAGTCGTGGGCCAAGACTGGTTGTCCTACATTGAAGCTCCTTGTCGGCTTCTCATTGATGTGCTGGAATTGCTTATCCTCAACATTTCTTCGCACATTTGGTCTGAGCAAATCCAGACGAGATCTTAACCTTCGGTTAAAGAACATCATGGCCAGGGTCTGGTTGGTAACTGCATGTGTCGCATTTCTGTAGGCTAACAGGAAATTGTCCACCTTATGCTGTAGTGGAATGTCATCATCGCACATGGCCCTTATTGCCTTTTTAAAGGTTTGTACGAACCTCTCAGCCAATCGATTTGTGGCTGGATGATACGGGGCGGATGTGTAATGCCTTACCCCATTTCTTCTCATAAATTTCCGAAACTCTTCGGACGCAAACTGTGGTCCGTTATCAGGGCAAATCTGCTCTGGCAAGCCGTTCCTGGCAAATATGGTCCGTAGGACTGCAATCGTTTTCTCTGTAGTGGTGGAGGACATTTTGATCACCTCAGGCCATTTTGAGTGCGCATCCACTGCTATTAAGAACATTGAGTCCATGAATGGACCAGCAAAATCAATATGTACCCGTTGCCATGGAGAGGAGGGCCACTCCCATGGGTGTAGAGGGGCATGTGGTGGTGCATTTTGGACCTTCTGGCATCCTGAGCAGCTCTTTGTTAGGTCCTCTATTTGTTGATCGATCCCCGGCCACCACACATAAGCCCTAGCAAGGCTTTTCATTTTCACCCCTCCCAGATGGCCTTCGTGAAGCTCATTGAGCACTCTCTCCCTTAACTTGGGTGGAATTACCACTCGGGATCCACACATCACTGTCCCCTGGCATACTGACAGCTGTTCTCTTCTGGATGAGAATGCTGGCAACAGTGAGTCGTCATGTGTTGGCCATCCCTTCACCATCAAATCATATATCCGAGACAGTGTCGGATCATTTCGGGTCTCCTTCTCTATATCCGCGTTAGTTACTGGCAAGCGTTCAATTATCGACGAATAAAATATTTCGATTGGGTCCACTGCTGGTGCTTCCTCCACAGTAGGCAGTGGCAGGCGTGATAGCCCATCAGCGTTTCCATGCTGTTTCGTGCCCTTATACTCTATTTCATATTGGTTCACCCCTAGAAAAAGGGACCATCTTTGTAGCCGTTGTGCAGTCATCACCGGAACGCCCTTCTTTGGATTAAAGATGGAGACAAGTGGTTGGTGGTCAGTCAGCAAGGTGAACTTCTGCCCATGCAGATAGTGGTTGAATTTTTTTACTCCCCATACTAGGCTGAGGGCCTCCCTGTCAATCTGGGCGTAGTTGCGCTCGGCTGAGGCTAGTGACCGAGATGCAAAGGCTACTGGCCTCTCCAACCCGTCTGGGAATTTGTGCGACAGCACCGCTCCAATACCATAGGGTGATGCATCACACGCCAACCGAATTGATAGTGCTGGGTTGAAATGGGCCAACACCTCTTTTGATGTGATCAATTCTTTGCACTTCTGGAAAGCTCATTTACATTCGTCATTCCACTTCCATGGTACCCCCTGTTGCAGTAGGGTGTTCAGTGGGTGTAATACTATAGACAAATTTGGTAAGAACTTATGGTAGTAGTTCACCAGCCCGAGAAACAAACTCAGTTGTGACACATTTTCCGGTGCTGGAGCCTTGACTACTGCCTCAATCTTTTCAGGGGACTTATGTAACCCCTCTTCATCAATATCGTGGCCACAATACGAGATCTGCTTCTGGAAAAACTCGCACTTGTGGCGATTAGCTCGTAGCCCATATTCCTTTTAATCTAGTGAGCACCTTCTCCAGGTTGGCGAGGTGATCACTGTCATTTTCGCCCGTGACCAGGATGTCGTCCAAAAACACTGGGTCCCTGAAATCCCTTGCAGGATTTGATCCATTGCCCTTTGCCAAATAGCCGGAGCCGATGCTACCCCGAACAGCAGCCGGTTGTATTGGTAGAGACCTTTATGAGTGTTGATCGTGAGGTATTGTTTCGAGGCTTCTTCTACCTCCATTTGCAGGTACGCCTGGGCCAGATCAATCTTAGTGAAGCGTCTACCTCCAGATAGCGAGGCGAAAATATCTTCAATCCGTGGAAGCGGATATTGTACCGTGTGAAGGACTGGGTTCACTGTCACCTTAAAATCGCCACAGATGCGGACCTTCTTTGGTTCCCCAGGCGTATTACTCAATGACCTCTTCATTACAGGAACGATGGGTGTAGCCCACTCGCTCCAGTCCACTTTGGACAGTACTCCTGAACGTTCCAAACCTTCCAGCTCTGCTTCGACGGCTGGTCAGATCGCCTAAGGCACCGGTCTGGCCTTAAAAAACTTTGGGCTTGCATTTTAATCGTCGCTGTTATGCCTTTTAGTGTTCCGAGTCCCTCCTGGAACACTTCTTGTGCGTCAGTTAGCATTTTTGACAGTCGTCCAGGTGTGACGTCGTCATCCTTTTTGGCCTCAACCTTCAGTGCTTGTATGGAATGCCAATCTAATTGTATCTTCCGGATCCATTCACGTCCTAGTAGTGGTGGTCCTCCATCTGGCAATACATATAGATCCATTTTTGGTATTTCCTGGCCTTTGTATATCACGTTCACCCTTATTTTTCCTTTGGGGTAGACTTTTTGCCCCATGTACGTCTTCAAGACAATCTCTGTAGCTTTCAATGGTATATGTGAGAATAGCCGCTTGTAGACCCTTCGGTTTATGACTGTTAGGGCTGATCCTGTGTCCAATTACATTTTCACTTGGACTCCGTCTATCTTGAGCGTGACCCAGATAGTCTGGTGATCCTCCATTTTGATTACATTATGTAGTTTCAGACAACCCAGCTCCTTGCCGAGTTGTCTGAGATTTTCGGATATCTCGTTTCGGATCACGGCCGCATGAAAAGCCGCCCGACAGCTGCCCGAAAATCGGGGCCTTGGTCTTTGAACCAACAATCCTTCTGGTCGTGTGTTGTTCTGCCGCAGCGATAACACTTCCCTGCTCCATATGACATTTCATTGGTGCCATATTCTTGCGGTCTCCGTTGTATCTCTGCAGCGCCCCGTGCGGCTGCTTCGTGTGATACTGGCATGCTGAAAGCCTTGTCCAGCGTAAGATCCTTTTCTGATAGAAGCTTTTTCTGGGTTCCTTCACTTTGAAGCCCACACACAAACTTGTCCCTTAACGTATCTGCTAGTCCCATTCCAAACTGGCAGTGTTTCGATAGCTTGCGCAGTTCCGTTAAATACTCAGCATTACTTTCGTCATTCTGCTGGTTCCTTTTGTGGAACTTAAATCTTTCTGCTATCAGCAGCGGTGTGGGGTTTAAGTGGTCCTGTAGGATTTCCACTATGCTTTTGAAATCCTTATCCACTGGCTTCTCTGGGGTTATTAGGTTTCGCAGTAAGCCATACGTTTTTGCACCCATGGAATTCAACAAAACCAGTGCTTTCCTGGCATCTGGCACTTCATTCGCCTTGCAGTACACCTCAATGCGTTCCACATATGTCGCCCAATCTTCGACTTCATTGTCAAACGCAGTGACACTGCCACTCTCGGCATCCCTGGGTGTGGTTAGACTTTCAAAAATGGCATCTCCCGCGCTCTCCCTTCTTCTCCGCTGGCTCAAAATGGCGTCTCCTGCGCTTTCCTTTCCTCCCGCGCTCGCCCTTCTCCGCTGCGGCTTCAAAAATGGCGTCTCCCGCACTCTCCCTTCTTCTTCGCGGCTCAAATGGCGCGCTCTCCCTTCTTCTCCGCGGCTCAAATGGTGCCTCCCGTGCTCCCTTTCTTTCCCCGCGGACGCTGCTCCGCCCTTGAGCCCTGGCTGCGCTCTGCACGTTCTCCTGTGCGCCTCTCTCGTTGCCGCCGCTCGGTCCTGAACCCCGGCTGTGCTTTACCCTCTCTCTCTTTTTGTTTTCCGTCGACGCCGCTTGGTCTTCAACCCCTGGCTGCGCCTCTCTTACCCTGTCTGTGGTGTATGTAACCTGTTCCACCTTAATAGAACTTAAGCCTGTTCCACCTTAAGAGATGTACTACTTTCTCTGGCTGCTGTATACGTAATACCGGTGGTGACCACCGGTATATAAGCACTGTGTAGTAATATTGTATTTAGTATAGTCCTGACCTCCAACCAGTAAAGACCTGTTGAACTTTAATCTTGTAGTCTGTGCTAGTAGTTACAACTAGAACACACAGACTTAACACTGTCGACGCTGCTCAGCCTTTTCTGTGCCGTCGGTCGGCTCCAGCGCCGCTGTCCGGGAAGGGTCTGCGCTGCACCTGTTGCCAGCCTGTTGCTGCATCGTCGTGGCTGGAGAACCAAGCCCAGCTCTCACCAGCCTCCCCTGCGGTGTTCACTCTCTCTGCCGGATGACTGGGTGGTTGCTCGTGGTCGACGCCCGTGCTTCTGGCCTCGACTTTCTTCCACCGTCCTCCCGGAGCGAATCCTTGGAAGGAAATGCAGAGTTGCAGGTAGATTCGAATCGACCTCGTCACCACTGTTGAATCCATAAATCTTAAGGTATGGTGTTCTTCAATAACTAGACGGAGGCTGTAGATTAACAATCAACAGGTGTTTACTGGAGGAGGGTAGTCTAAAGACTAACACTACAGATGCCTGCTCAAGGCTTATATACAGGTGTGGTCACTGCCGGTACTACAGTATACAGGAGCTGTAAAAGTAGTTCTCTCTTAAAGGTACATACACTACAGTTAGCGGCGGCGGTAACCGGTAGCGCCCCGCGGCGCTGCGCCTCCGGTGATGACGTCATCGCTGTGCGTAGCGCCTCACTCGCACCTCGGCCGTGAACTTTGGTAGTGCCCCCTGACTTACCGCTGGACGCTATGTTCGACAGGGTCAGGGGGGCATACGTGCGGCTGGGGTGGCGATATTTAAAGGGGAGGTGCCGGGCAGCCATTTTTATTGCTGGCCGCCTGCCAGCACCTGCCCCCTTTGCCGTCCTCGACCTTCTGTGCAGCCCCCTTGAGTGCCGGGCTCTTTTGCTGGCACTCCGATCCCTGGTGGCTCAGCTGGACCCGGGTCACGCTGCACTAGACCCCTCCACATAATAAGGGGAGGAAGGCCTGCAGTACTGTGGCACGTAGCGCCGCGATATTCACTGGTAGCGCTCCAAGAGGGAGGGGGAGCACTTCCAGTATCGCCCCGCCTCCCTCTTGGGGCGTCACCAGTGAATTTCGGCCTGCTAAAAGTAGCGCCCCGGCGAAGTTAGCGCCCCAAAGGGGGCACGACCAAATTTTTCCCCCTAAAGGCCTGAATGCAAGGCTCACTTAAGCCTCTCTCCGTGGGCCTCTAGGGCTGTGGTCTGTGTTTCTGTTGCGGAGGAGGCACTGCTGTTGGTGGGGTTGGATGACTGCTGCAGACTCTATTGAAACTGTCACACACTCCATTAATATCTGCAATGAGAATAACACTTACCTGATGTTGCTGCATATGAGTGCAGTGGGCTTCTCTGCAACCCCTACTATCTGTCACACATTATGTGAAACAGTTCTCAGAACTTGCACATAGGTGTGATGTTCTTCAAACATTCATTTTCTTCATAGCAGAACCCATGAGATCTGGGTGCACTGCCTTCACTGCCAAAGGATGCTACCTCTGCAGCCTCTGCCAGGAAACTGCTGAGCCTCCATCCACTTCCCACTTTTCCATCTCCCTCATGTTCTGTGAGTCACCCAGTGCAATATTCTTATACCCACTATGCTGATTTTCCCAGGTGACAATCTATGAGCTGACGTGTGGGACAGAGAAGCCATTGTCGAAGTGGGTGATTGCACAGACTTAGATGGGCAGGTTCAACTTTTATCATCATCATATTCATAGTCATACAAAAAAGTAATCAATTTCTTAGGACTCATCCTCACCATCTTTCACCTCTATTACCTCGTGCTTGAAATACCATGTAACGTGACAGATTGGACTTGCATGCAGGAAAGGCTTGAGAGGGGAGTTCCAAAGTCAGATTCCAGATGGAAGAGTTAGAAAACCATTGAACTGTGGCTCACTGAATGAAGGCTTGCCATTCCATTTAAGAAGTGAGGGCGATCAGTGGCGGAGCTTCCATGGTACCCAAGAGAAAAGGGAACTGTCGCAGTTCTTTTACCTTGCCAGCCATCATCAGTTCATCAAACCTCTGCTGTCCAGGAGGTGAGAGAGGGGTGCCACTCAGCACCACTGCAACCTCTCTCCACATCTCTCTGACAACACCCTGAAATGGCTTTCTTCTCTGTGATTCCAGCAGGCAGTCTGTCCTCATCATTAGGACCTCAATATTAGGTCACTAAAATTCTGGGCTTTCATCTTAATTCTACAATTGAGGCAAGAGTGAATAGACCTGTCATGCTGCCATTGACTCCTTTCTTGCAATCTTTTGCCGCTTTCTGAGATTGATGCTATTCCTTCAAGCCTCTACAAGTACAGAAGTCCCCTGATGATAAATCATTGCAGGTGTACATCATGACAAAAGTTGGAGGAGAAACCACCTGTTGTGCCCCCAGGAAGCTGCTGCCACTTGAAATTATGTCGGACTTCAAATCCTGTAGGAACAAGTTCCCCTCCCACCACCCAGTGATTTACTCGTGTTTTACACAGGAGCTGCACTTCTAGCCTTTCATTCAATATTTAAATGATTTGACCCAACTGGTTCGGCAGGGTCAGTGGCACACTTCACCGTCATGCGTTAGTGCAGCATAATTGGCTCTGCGTTTTTGTGGACACATTATTTTAACTATTTGGAGTTTCTAGGTCAAGAACTGTCATCCAGTAGAACAGCAACTGGATGGGAAAGGGTAATAATCCTTCAAGTAAGCAAAATATTCACCTTTGTGTTTCACAAATTCAACAGCAAAAACATTGTCGCTAGTTGCTATTTTGATTTGATGGACATTTAAATTTAGAAAAAATACCATAAGAAAACTTTTCTACCAAAACAAAATCAAAATATTCTCCTTTGACTTAGAGAAAAATGATTGTTTTCCTGCTGGGGAAACAAAATTTGTGGAACTTATGGTAAATTAATATTTTACTTGGCATTGCTTTTTCTCTTGTATTCGCCATAAAGAAAGAAGGACTTGCATTTATGTAGCACCTTTTGTTTCCGTAGGATGTCCAAAAGTACTTTACAGCCAGTGAAGTACTTTTGAAGTGTAGTCACTGTTGTAATGTAGGAAACAGAGAAGCCAATTTGTGCACAGCAAGCTGCCACAAGCAGCAGTGAAATATGAACATCTGTTTTTTAGGTGCTGGTGGAGGGATAAATGTGGTCAGGACCAATGTTCCCCCTAATTTCTTTTGGGTGTGCAGCACCTTTAAGGGACTGCGCGGCCCATTCACAGTTACGCACATGCACAAAACTTAACATTGGAAAAGCCAGACTCAGGCTGCACGGGACCGGCAGAGAGCTGCGCGACACCTTGCAAACTCACCTGCTCTTCGAATAGTGTTGTGGTATCTTTTACATCGAGGGTGGACCTGGCCTTGATTTAACGTCTCATCTGAAAGACGGCATCTCCAACAGTGCAGCACTCCCTTAGTACTGCACTGAAGTGTCAGCCTAGATAGACTTTAAAGATAGCAAAAGTGGCAATAGGGGCCACTACAATAAGCTGCAATACTGGTGGGATATAAAGGGAAAAATAAGCCACATTCCTTTTGGAGAGCGGGGTAGGAGGAGAGAACAACAGTGGATCACTTTCATCATCATGGCATCTGTGCAAACATTACAATGACAATTTCATGGCATTTTCTTTGTTATTCGCTACATTATTGCATTTGAGTTCTTCGCAGACACGTAAAGAAGTGTACCCCTTTAGGTTTTAGCTTAATGAGAGTGGTAACATAAGGACAGTGTGTATACAGTATGGTAATTTAGCAAATTAAAGTACCATATAATAGACTTGTTAGCAAAATTGAAATCCATGGGATTAAAAGGGCAGTGTGGATACGAATTTGGCTAAGGGACAGAAAGCAGAGAGTAGTGGTGAAATGTTGTTTTTCAGACTGGAGGGAAGTATACAGTGGTGTTTCACAGGGCCCGGTATTAGGACCGCTGCTCTTTTTGATATATATTAGTGACCTAGATTAATATATATATATTAATATACCTAGACTTAGGTATACAGGGCATAATTCCGAAGTTTGCAGATGACAGGAAACTCAGAAGTGTAGTAAACAGTGAGGAGGATAGTAAAAGACTTCAGGAGGATATAGACAGACTGGTGAAATGGGCAGACACATGGCAGATTAAATTTAACGCAGAGAAGTGTGAAGTGATGCATTTTGGTAGGATGAATGAGGAGAGGTAATATAAACTAAATGGTACAATTTTAAAAGGGGTACAGGAACAGAGAGACCTGGGGGTGTACATACACAAATCTTTGAAGGTGGCGGGACAAGTTGAAAAGGTTGTTTTAAAAAAAACCACACAGGATCCTTGGCATTATAAACAAAGGCATGGGGGGGGGGCGAATTTTAACCCCAAAAAAGAGGTGAGTTGGGGTTGGGTGGGAGGTTGAAGTTTTCAAAATCTGAATCCTGACCTCAACCCGCCTCCAACTTGCACACTTCTGGCTTTAACGGAGGTGGGATGGGGGCGGGCAGCCAATCTGCTCCCAGGATGTGGGTTGGCACTTAAAATATTATAATGAAGCTGCGTGTCTCATTTTGAAGCATCATTTTATATTTAACTCTGGGCGGCCAAGTTTCCCAGGCATCGGAGAACCCGGCAGCTAAACAAAGGTGAGCACTGCTGGATCCAGGAGGTAAGTGCCTTTCCACTTACCTGCTGGATCCAGCGACCCTGCCTCATCAACCCCCCGCAATTGAACACACCCCTGACCCTTCTCATCTCCACCCCCCCGGCCTCTGTTCCATTCCCCCTCTGGCCTTCCAACCTCCAGCCTCTGACCCCTCCGATGATCTGCAGCCCCTGACATGCCCCTCCAACCTCCAGGTCCCGACCTCACCGACGATCTGCATCCCCCGACCCTCCCTCCAAGCTCCAGCCTCTGACCCCTCCGGTGAGCTGCATCCCCCGACCCTCCCTCCAACCTCCAGCCTCTGACCCCTCCGATGATCTGCATCCCCTGACCCTCCCTCCAACCTCCAGCCTCTGACCCCTCCGATGATCTGCATCCCCCGACCCTCCCTCCAACCTCCAGGTCCCGACCTCACCGACGATCTGCATCCCCCGACCCTCCCTCCAAGCTCCAGCCACTGACCCCTCCGGTGATCTGCATCCCCTGACCCTCCCTCCAACCTCCAGCCTCTGACCCCTCCGATGATCTGCATCCCCTGACCCTCCCTCCAACCTCCAGCCTCTGACCCCTCCGATGATCTGCATCCCCTGACCCTCCCTCCAACCTCCAGCCTCTGACCCCTCCGATGATCTACATCCCCCGACCCTCCCTCCAACCTCCAGGTCCCGACCTCACCGACGATCTGCAGCCACCGACCCTCCCTCCAACCTCCAGGTCCCGACCTCACCGACGATCTGCACCCCTGACCTCGCCAACGGTCTGCAGCCTCTGACACCTCCGACGATCCCTAGCTATCTGACCCTTCCTCCCTCTCTTTACAGCCTGGTGCCGAAGGCCTACCCACCCGATGGTCAGCCAGCCTCTCCATCTGGCTGGCTGTGGGCTGGAAACAGAGAATCAAAATGTTAATCAGGCCCTGCCATTTAATTCGGCAGGGCCTGAGCGAAACCCGCTCTCCAGGGTTTACTGCCTGCATTCCAGCCCCCACCCCCCCCCCCGCCCCTCACCCCACACTCCCTACTCGCCTCCAAATTAAAATTCCTGCTATAGAGTATAAAAGCGAGGAAGTTATGCTAAATATTTATAAATCATTGCTTAGGCCCCAACTGGAGTACGGTGTCCAATTCTGGCACCACACTTTACGAAGGATGTTGAGATCTTAGAGAGGGTGCAGAGGTGTTTTACTAGAATGGTATCAGGAATGCGGGACTTCAGTTATGTGGAGAGACTAGAGAAGCTAGAGTTCTCCTTAGGGCAGAGAACGTTAAAGGGAGATTTAATAGAGATGCTCAAATCATGAAGGGTATTGATAGAGTAAATAAGGAAAAAACTGTTTCCAGTGGCAGGAGGGTCAATAACCAGAGGACACAAATCTAACATATTTGGCAAAAGAACCAGAGGCAAGATGAGGAGAACTTTTTTTACGCACGTGTTGTTGTGATCTGGAATGCACAGCCTGAAAGGGTGGTGGAAGCAGATTCAATAATAACTAGGAAAAGGGAGTTGGATAAATACTTGAAGGGGAAAAAAATTGCATGGCTATGGGGAAAGGGCAGGGGAGTGGGACTAAGTAGATAGCTCTTTCTTTCTAAGAGCCAGCACAGGCACGATGGACTGAATGGCCTCCTACTGTGCTTTCATTCTCTCATTCTATGAAAAGGTGAACATTTATGAGCCATCCCATGAGATTTACTTCAAATGAAAAAATAAAAACTTTGGGCACAGTGGTGAACTGCAATGTATTAATTGTCCAATAAATTTACTCATGCTTAAAGTGGCATGTGTGCCATGCATGAGCAAGGACTCAGTTGAGATCAGAGTCTCCTGTGTTTGAATGGCATTATACAGACCACTTTCCATACCTCAGGAGCCTACTGTCAACAAGGGCAGACATCAATGACAAAGTCCAACACCGCCTTCAGTGTGCCAGTGCAGCCTTCGGTCACCTGAGGAAGAGAGTGTTTGAAGACCAGGACCTCAAACCCGACACCAAGCTCACGGTCTACAGAGCAGCAGTGATACCCGCCCTGCTGTATGCCTCAGAGACATGGACCATGTACAGCAGGCACCTCAAAGCACTGGAGAGGTACCACCAACGCTGCCTCTGCAAGATCCTGCAAATCCATTGGCAGGATAGGCGCACCAACATCAGTGTTCTCGCTCAGGCCAACATCCCCAGCATCGAAGCTTTGACCACGCTTGATCAGCTCCGATGGACGGGCCACATCGTCCGCATGCCCGATACGAGACCCACAAAACAAGCACTCTACTCGGAGCTCCGACACAGCAAGGGAGCCCCAGGTGGGCAGTGGAAACGCTTCAAGGACACCCTCAAAGCCTCCTTGAAAAAGTGCAACATCCCTACCAACACCTGGGAATCCCTGGCCCAAGACCGCACAAAATGGAGGAGAAGCTTCCGGAAAAGTGCCGAACACCTCGAGTCTCTTCGCCGGGAGCAAGCAGAAGCCAAGCACAAACAGCGGAAGGAGCGCACGTCAACCCAAGCACCCCACCCACCCACCCATTCCTTCAACCACCGTCTACCCCACCTGTGACAGAGACTGTAGGTCCCACATTGGACTCATCAGTCACCTGAGAACTCATTTTTAGTGTGGAAGCAAGTCATCCTTGATTCCGAGAGACTGCCTAAGAAGAGAAGAGAACAGATTTAGAACATAAGAAATAGGAGCAGGAGTAGGTCTTTCGGCCCTTCGAGCCTGATTCAATAAGATCATGGGTGATCTTTTACCTCAACTCCATTTCCCCGTCCTATCCCCATATCCCTTGATTCTGTAGTATCCAAAAAATCTATCGAGCTCTCTCTTGAATATACTCAACAACTGAGCATCCACAGCCCTCTGGGGCAGAGAATTCCAAAGATTTACAACCCTTTGAGTGAAGAAATTTCTCCTCATCTCAGTCCTAAATGGCCGACCCCTTTTTCTAATGACTGTGACCCCTAGTTCTAGACTCCCCAGCCAGGGGAAAGGTGCTCCCAACATCTACCCTGTCATGCCCCTTAAGAATGTTATATGTTTCAATGAGATCACCTCTTATTCTTCTAAACTCTAGGGAATATAGGCCTAATCTACTCAATGGAGGGAGATGATCAAATTGGAACAATCAATTGTGAATTGTTAGCTTTGTATCTCACGTAATGAATGAAGGATGGTAGCAAAAGTACACCAGTAATATCCTAAGAATGTATAGCAGCATTCAGTCTCCGGTCTGGCTTTTAGTTCAAATATTTTTAACCACAAGCTATTGGTAATTTAACTCAATATTTACTGTTATTCATTCATGCAAGGAAATGGTACTGCAGGCTGACATGAGATCATCATCTGTCTGGTTTCTGTAGTACTCGAAGCCAAGACCCATTCCAGATCAATTTCAATGTACAGAATACCATTTTTGAGAAGAAGTTAATGGCGTGTTAATGGCTTCTCTAAACACCTCACTGTGCAATGCATTTTGCTCATCTTGTTAAAGATGAAAATGATGGTCCAGACATTATTGTGAAGACTGAGCAAATAAGATCTATGGTATTTGGAGTAAATATCATTGAGCGGGGGGGACGGGGATGGTGCGTGCAAGATCCAGTGCTGAAAAACATACATAATCGCCTGTAATTTGCGGTCAGCGATGAAGCAAAGGCGTTCACCGCTGACCCCGAAGTAAGCTTCTCATAAAGATCTCGCGATTTTCCGACATGCAGTTGAAATCAATGTATTATAGTGGGAATCCCATAGTGCAAGCTGCTGTGACGTCAACAAGCTGTCCAAGCAGCCAATCACAGTGCAGAATTCTCACAGACAGAGAACCAGGAAATAGAGAGCACTAATAATAATCACTTTTTAAAAAATTTATAGAGAGCGAAATAAAGATTGGGACATACACATTGGGTTAAGTTAGAAGCTGAAATATCATGAACAAACACCTAAAAAAAACATTTTTAAAATTAATATTAAAATCTCATAATTTTTAATTTAATGGAGAAATTTGACATTCCACCAATATAACATTTGTTTTTCAGGGCCAGAATGATATTTATTACTCAGATTGCCATTAAAAACCCAGTTACATCTCATTTGAATGGATCTAACTTTTTATAAGGTTTCTAACAGCGATATTAGTTCGGAAAAGTGGAAGTTTTCATCAGTTCAGCGATTACACGGATTGCTGGCTCTGGGAGGGGGAGGTCCTGTGGAGGAGCAGTGAATGACAGACCGCAACTTCAGGATGCGTCAGGATATGCAGGTGCTAAATCCTGAAGTTGCGGCCAGTTTCAAAGGCGAAATGACAGCGAACGCTGCCAGTTCACCGTCATCAGGTCCACACGTTCCAGGCCACTTTAGACATAGAGGCCTAGAAATTGGGTTGGGGCGCCAAAGTGGTGCAAAAGTCGCCTGAGCGCAGGATTTAGCGCAGCGATCGGAGTGATACCGATCGCCAGAAATTTAGTTTCAGTGCCCCTCGAGGGAGACGGGGCGAGGCTCGAGGCGCTCCGCGTCCCTCTTAGGGCGCTGAAACTGATTATCGCAGCGCAACGTGCCGCAGCGCCACATGCTGCGGCACGGCACGCTGCGGTACTGCAGGCCTTCCTCCCACTGTTAAGGGGGAGGTGCCTGCAACAGCGCGATCCCCGCTCGCGAGTGCTGGCAAATGAGCCCGGCACCAAGGAGAAGTGCCAGGCTCTCAGGAAGCAGCCGGCAATGCCGCGGGGGGGGTGGTTAGGAGGCCGGGGACGGAGGTGCTGGCAGGCGGCTGCCGAAAAAGCGGCCGCCCCGCACCTCCACCTTAACTTGCGCCGCTGCTGGCACAGTAAGGCCCCGTGAACCGGGCGCGGGTAGTGAGCGGCGCAACTGCGGCGTTCGCTACCAAATATCACGAACGGGGCACGAATGGGGCGCTGCGCACACTGATTACGTCATCGGTGGCAGCGCAGCGCAAATGCCTAACGCCACCATTAGCGCCCCTACTGAATATCGCCGCAGACGCAGCCAGTGGCGCTACAGCCACTGACTGCCTCTTTAGGCGCTAACAGGTGGCGCTACTCACCCAATTTCTCCCCCTCACAGTCCCCAACGTTTATAGTTGGTGTTATTGCAATTTGCCCGTTACACACGGTGGATGCTGTTCCCGAGAAATTTAGAGAGTTTTGGTTGAAAAGCACGGTGGCATAGTGGTTAGCACTGTTGCCTCACAGCGCCAGGGACCCGGGTTCGAATCCGGCCTCGGGTGACTGTCTGTGTGGAGTTTGCACATTCTCCCCGTGTTTGCGTGGGTTTCCTCCGGGTGCTCCGGTTTCCTCCCACAGTCCAAAGATGTGCGGGTTAGGTTGATTGGCTATGATAAATTGAACCTTAGTGTTAGGGGGATTAAATACGTGGGGATAGGGTGGGATATGTAGGGGTTACGGGGATCGGGTGGGATATGTGTCGGTGCAGGCTCGATGGGCCGAAATGGCCTCTATCTGCACTGTGGGGTTTCTGTGATTCTGTGAGTACTCGCCTCCTTCCAAAAGCCCGTGCGAAAGCGTCAGGGCCAGTGTCCTCGAGTACCTGACAGCCGGTTGTGTTTTCCCACTGAATGTCTAGTCAGTCAAGTGGCTCCTCAGCAAAAAAAATATATATTTTTCCGGGAAGTGCTGAAGGGAATGTTTGATCGAGCCAGACATTCGTTGGGCTAATAGTTCTCGGTTCCCCATCCTGCTAGATCCGAGGCATTTGTAAGCTTGGATTGGGAGTTCATTTTTAACAACAATACTGACTCCAGGGTCGCCCGGTCAATTTCAAAGTTCTTGAACCACTGCTGCCGAGTTTAATGTCTTTTAGAACTGCCCCATGTCAATTTCAAAGTTCTTGAACCATAAACAGTGCTGCAGGGCAAATGACAGTGGACAGGGGCAGACAGAAGGTGACTGAACAGCTGCTTAAACAGCCAGAAATAGACGGCCCACTTATGTGTCGGTACCTCTTTAAGAATAGTAGGTGTAGCTGTGATTTGTTAAAAAGAATATCAATGCTTTATTTAAGTAAAATAACCAGTAAATGCACAGTAACTTCAGGAGCTGCAACAGCCAGCTGCTTTCCAGACCACATAGAGGAGAGAGAGAGAACAATAGAATCACCTGATGAGTCACCTGACGAATCCCATGACTCAGGCACCATGGGGGAAAAATTGAGTTGCACCCTCTTTGGGGCGCTAACTTCGCCGGGGCGCTACTTTTAGTGGGAAACGGAGAACCTGAGGGGAGTGTGAGATATGTGGAGCATGAGAAAGATCAATACAGGTAGACTATCCTTTATCCGAACTTCCGAAAACCGAAAACCTCTAAAAACCGAAAGTTTTTTCGTTCAGCGTAAGTCATGCGCACAACATGACCAGAGTGGCGCACGACTTACGCTGAGCAGGGCAGAGGGTCACAGAGTTCCCTCCTGGGTAGGAGATTGCAGGCCGAGCCGGGCAGTGTGAAGGAGGTGCCGGGAGAGTGAACCCAAAAATACAGCGGCCGGTCCGATAGCTGCAGCGGCCCGTCCGATATTCTTTTCTCCCCCGACCCGACCCGACCCGCGGCCCGTCCGATATTCTTTTCTCCCTCCCCACACCCGACCCGACCCCCGACCCGTCCGATATTCTTTTCTCCCGACCCGAACCGCGGCCCGTCCGATATTCTTTTCTCCCCCCTGACCCCCCCCCCGGACCACCCCCGACCCCCCTGGACCCCCCCCGACCCCGACCCCCCCCCCCCGGAACCCCCCCCCCCGGAACCCCCCCCCGACCCCCCCTCGGACCCCCCCCAACCCTGACCCCCCCCGACCCCCCCCCCGAGCCCCCCCGGACCCCGACCCCCCCAGACCCCCCCCGACCCCGATCCCCCCCGGACCCTGAGCCCCCCCCCGGACCCCCCCCGACCCCGACCCCCCCGACCCCGACCCCCCCGACCCCGACCCCCCCCGACCCCAATCCCCCCCGGACCCCGACCCCCCCGAACCCGATCCCCCCCGGACCCCGATCCCCCCCGGACCCCCCCCCGACCCCGATCCCCCCTGGACCACCCCCAACCCCGACCCCCCCGGACCCCCCCGACCCCGACCTGAACCGCGGCCCGTCCGATATTCTTTTCTCCCCCCCACCCGACCTGATTTGCAGGCCAGCTTAGTAGGAGTCAGCCGATATCCGGCTTTCCAGAGAAGCAGGAAGGGGAATGAGACACGGAACAGTCGCAAGAGGTAGACTGAACTTTTAAAATTTATATTAAATACAAATTTCCCAGTCTTATAATAATACCTTCTGAAATCCGAAAAATTCTGAAAACCGAAACTCAGCTGGTCCCAAGGCGTTCGGATAAGGGATAGTGTACCTGTATAATGCTGGGAGTCTAGGACAGGGTAAATAGGAGAGTGGAGCAGGAGATTGAGCCCAAGAAAGATAGCAGAGTGAAAGAGAAAACAGCAAAAGACTTAAGGGGGGAAAAAACTTTGCCGGGGCGCTACTTTTAGTGCCCTGAAAAAATTAGCTCCCCCGCAGCCGAAATTCATTGGTAGCGCCCCAAGAGGGAAGCGGGGCACTACTGGAAATGCCCCGCCTCCCTCTTGGGGCGCTGTATGGGAATTGCAGCATTGCAGGCCTTCCTCCCCGGCACCTCGCCTTTAATTAGCGCCGCCCCGGCCACAGGTAGGCCCCCCTGACCCTGTCGGACATAGCGTCCGGCAGTAACTCATGGGGCGCTACCAAAGGTTGTTGCCGGGGCGCGAGCGGGGTGCTGTGCATGGCGATGATGTCATCGCTGGCGGCGCAGCGCCGCGGGGCGCTAATGGTTACCGCCACCGCTAACCTCCCGCTGAATTTTGAGGGAGGTGTTGGCGGCGCCGACCCCAGCTGCCCTCTTAGGGTGCTAACGGGAGGTGCAAAGCAACCAAATTTTCCCCCCTATGTACTTACATCTAACGTACGTCGCGCATCACATCTTTCCCCTCAAAAGGAAAATAATATACTAACTATTTCAGAGTTCAAAAAACACACAGAGTAACTCTGAGATTTAACCGAAGCAAAATACGCAATCACCAGCAGGCACTATACAAACAAATAGTCCTTCAATCGAGATGGAGGCTGACATTGTCTTCCAGATATTCGATTGGTGATTGGTGTTTGACGACAGGCGTTTCGGGTGTTGTAGTTGTTGTTTCTTTCTTTGGCGACTGTGGACCGTTCAGAGTACCGCTGGGGACCTGCGTTTCAGAAAAGTCCTCAATCTCAGGAGTGTTGCTTACAGGTGGTTTATCAGCATAAATCGATTGATGCCGATTCCTGCGGTTTGTTGAGTCTCCGACTTGCACATCATAACTTCTCGGAGCTATCACATGTATGCATGTTCCTGCACTCCAAGTACTCAACCAGGGAGTTTCATCCGCACTGTATCACCAGGGTGTAATTCTTGAAGTGGCTTAGCATTCCTATCGTAATAATACTGCTGACGTTGTTTCATGCCCACAAGCGCATGAGTGTCTTCCTCAGTTGAATGTCTAGGCTGTAGGAGTGTTCCCGCTATAAGAAGTAATGTCTTGCACCTACGACCCGCAAGTCTCTGTGCAGGGCTTGTTCCTACACGTTCACTCGGCGTGTTGTGGCAATCGGATGAAGCTAGAAACTCTAACCGGACTCCTTGCACTTTGTGAAGAGTTGTTTCACGGTCTTGATTGCATTCTCAGCTTTGCCATTGGACTGTAGGTAGTGAGGTGATGACACTACGGGCCCGATTTTGTGGATTGTGTGGGAAATGGTCGGATTCCCCCAAATGTGGGGTTCTGACACACAAAAAAATGGGTCAGCCAGCTGCATGCAATTTTCCCTCAAGTGGCCAATTAATTTCCAGCGTGTGGGCAGTCTTGCTAATTGTCCATTTCCAGTCAGGAAGCCCCACAGTATGATGTCATCATTCGTGGTGCTTTCAAGGTCCACAGCAAGCATTGCTTCCTCTGTTGGCTTCCAGACGAACCATACAGGATGGCAGAGGAGCCTGCAGCAGCTGTGGCCAGTGCCAGACCCCGAGCTGCCTCCAAATTCGACGAAGCTTCACTGCAGGCATTATTGGATGGGGTTAGGGCCCACAGGGAGGTCCTCTTCCCTAGGTCAGGCAGGAAGAGGCCTCCCACTGAGACCAAGGCTGCATGGATGCAGGTGTCAGCAGATGTCAACTCGAATGTGCATGTAACCTTGGCATCACATCTCTAACTCCTTCCTCTACTCCCCCACAGGACCATCCAGAGCCCCCATCCCCACTGTGGAGGAGGAAGAGGCTGTGCAGCCAGACTCCTCAGAGGAAGCTCCAACCTCTGAGGGCGCAGCGTCAGCAAAAGTAAGCGCACCCAGCACCAGCGTAGACACTCACACTTCGGGGGGACCTTCGGGACATAGAGTAGTGTTGTCACCTGGTGTTTCACAGCTCACAAGTGAACCTCAGCAGATTCTGGAGACAGGGACAGCAGTGGAGAGTCCTCGTCGGAGGGCGCAGGACTCTGCCAGCTCAGCTCAGCTGCGCTGCATGTCGACCCCTCTGCCTTTGGGTCCATCCGCAAGAGAAGAGGCGATGGATCTCCATGCACAGATGCAGGAGTCTCTGGCAGGTTTTGTCTCCAGGGTCGCTGCGAGTGTGGAGCGAATGGAGGAGTCCATAGCGACCATGAGCAGAGCCTTTGTGGAGTCATTGGCGCAGGAACGCATCACCATGGAAAGGTTGGCAACCTCCATGGAGGAGATAACTCGCCAGGGTAGGGAAAACATGGTGAGTGCTCATAAGAGAATGACATCTCTTGAGGAGCGTTGGCCATCTATTGAACAGAGAAACCAGACCTTCATGGAAGTCCTTCTGAGTAGGACTGCTAGTGCAGATACGGGTCCCCATGGCCCCCTAAAGCACAGCAAGGTGCTCTCAAGCCACTTCCAAGCGCTGGCCCCTTCTGGCCTGTGCAGCTTCAGGTGAGTGAGCAGCAGCCTGGTGCTCCTGGTGCTCATCCTGCTGTTCCTGGTTCTGCTGCTGCCGCCTCTGCTGCTGGAGATCCTCCAATGGCAAGAAGGGAAGGAAAAAAAGGCGTCCTATGCTTCTGGTAGATGCCTCCGCTAAGGAAGCGCTGAGTGAGGGTGCCGAGCGGTGCTTCCCGGGAGATTACATTGGAGAAGTGTGTGAGGCTCCAACCTTCCACAGCTGTGCCTAAGCCTTGAAGAAGTAGCCCCAAGCCTGCAACAACAAGGTCCTTCAACATACAAATGCTGTCCCTTTAAATTGCAGCTTTCCCGAATGACCTGCAGCTGACAGCAAGCAAGCCGGCAAGCTTCACGCCAGGTTTCATCAGCGGGGTTCCCCGCAGGCGTGTTTAGCGTGGGGAACCCCTGAAAATCGCAAGGGCACCCTAAAATGGCATTAAACATGCCAATAATTGATGATCAGGGTCCCGACGGCCAGTCCCACCAGTGGCGGGCGGGACTGATTCGGGTCGCGGCGAAACGGCGGTCCAAAAGTCGGACGGGGCGGGGAATCAGGTGGGTGGGGTCGCGACCCCTATTTCGGCGATTTTCGGCCCCCGCTCGCATGAAAAGCCGCCCGACGGCTGGCAGAAAATCGGGGCCTACGTGTCTCAATCCCCATCTCTTGGCAAACACTGCAAATTCTGCTGATGCAAGTTGTGGACCATTATCAAGGATGCCTGGTGGTACCCCAAATCTAGCAAACATCTCTTGAAGTTCTCTCAAAACACTGTGAGTAGTAACTGAAGTGAGGCTGGCGACTTCGATAAAGTTACTGAAATAGTCACTCACGACGAGCAGGGTATGGCCATGCAACTCACAAAGGTCAGCCCCAACAGTCGACCAAGTCCTAGCCACAATCTCATGCTGCAATAATGGTTCCTTACTTGGAGAACTCCTATGAGCCAAACAGATTTCACAATTTGCAATATATTGTTTAAGCTCTGTTGACATCCTAGGCCACTAGAGGCTGTCACAGACTCTACGGATACAACCTTTTATGCCGATGTGTGTTGAATGAGCTACTGACATCAACTCTTTCCGCAATACAGCTGGTACCACGAGTTGCTGTTCCTTGAATATCAAATCTCCTTGGACAGTTAATTCATTTCGAAAGTCAAAGTCAGGGTGGAGGCATTCAGGCACCTCTGACTTGATCCCAGGCCAGCCTTGCTGAATAATAAACCGCAGTTGCTTCTGAACCCGGTCATCTGCTGCAGCATGATGAAGTTGTTGCCAATGCAAGTCACCAACTGGAAGTGATTTGCGATATTCAATTTCTTCCAGCTCACATGTAAAATCACAGACATTAGCTTCTGGCTTTGCCTTTTTTCTAAGATACTTTCAGACAATATTTTTGGAGTCTTAACAGCATTCTTAGGTGCGTTGTTTAGTGGCTTGAGAACTATTGATTCTAACGGACGGTGATCCGTTTCAGTATTCATCATGTTCCGGCCATAGATGTAGGCTCCAAATTTATCACAGGCGAACACGATCACGAGAAGTTCTTTCTCATTCTGTGCATATCTTGTCTCTGCTGCTGTCAATGCCCTTGATGCATACGTGACTGGTTGTCCATTCTGCATCATTGACGCTCCAAGGCCAAATTGAGATGCATCACATTGTAAAGTGACTTCTTTCAGACTATAATATCTAAGGACTGACATGCTAGTGATTCCAATTTTAAGTTGTTGCAGCACCAATTCTTGTGATTCTCCCCAGAACCACTCTGCGTCTTTCTGTGTTAAATCTCTGGGCAGTTTTGTTATGTCTGACAGAAACGGGAGAAACTTACTCAGATATTGAGCAAGCCCAAGCAATCGCTGGATCCCTGTTACATCAGTTGGTGTCGGAATCTCCAAAACCACTTTAACTTTGGCTGGCTCTACACACAGTCCTCTTCCCGTAGCCATGTGTCCAATATAAGGAATTTCTTGCATACAATGTTTCATTTTATTCTTGTTTAACACCACGCCACGATCGCTGTAGGAAAGCTTCTAGGTCATAGAGTCATAGCGGCACAGAAGTAGGCCATTCGGCCCATCGAGTCCATTCCAGGCGTGGTGCCAGGCATTTGCATCAAGGGCATTTACAGCTGGTGTTTATATTGGTTTTGAATTGCTACTTCAAGCGTTTCTCCAAAACCAACTATCACAAAATCCTCTGCAATGACCTCTATCCCTTGCAATCCTTCCACCAGCTCATGCATCTTCCATTGGAAAACTTCCTGTGCTGAGCTGATCCCAATTGGCATATGCTTCCAGTGGTATCGTTCAAAAGATGTGTTGTATGGAGTGAGATATGATGACTGTTCATCGAGACGCACATGCCAAAATCCATTTCAGATGTCAAAAATTGTGAAGACTTTAGCACCGTGTAGACATGCAGCTACATCTTCAATCATTGGTAGAGGGTAATGCTCTCCTTTGATAGCTTTGTTCAAGTCTTTCAGATCTAAACAGATGCGTAGTGTGCCATTCTTCTTGGGTATGACTACCACCGAACTGACCCACGAGGTCGGCATTGTTACAGAAGCGATGATGTCCTGTCTGACCAGACCATCCAGGGTTTCCTTCAGCTTGTCCCTTAAAGCCAGTGGTACACGACGCGGGATATGTTGGACCAGATCCACTGCCTTGTCGAGCTTGATTCGGTATTCCCCCTCAACTTGTCTTTCCCCATCACTGAATACCCGAGGATGTTTCAGTATTAAACTTCCTTGGTTAGTGACTTGTAGACATTTCATTGTACATAATGATATCCATATCCAGGCAGGCCTTCCTACCTTTCAGAGGTCATATAGTCATGCTTTCAACTAGCATACAGTCCAGCTTACACTTATGGTCACCATGTTGAACCAGAATTCATACCTGTCCTCTAATGGGGAGACTTGTACCACCATAAGCTACAATCGCTGACTTCAACGGTTCCACCTTTGCTAGCTTAAAATCGCTTTGTTGCTTTTTTGTAAGGTGCAGCGGAATTACATCACATTGTGCACCCGTGTCTATTTGAAATCTTAGGTAGTTGCGTGACTCCAGCTTAAGTGTAACACTGTTTTTCGAGTCTTCCAAACCAATAGCACAGGCCTCATTGATAACAACATCTTCTTTTGTTCCTGGTTCTTCATCTATTGCTCTACCTGTCTGTCTTTATGCAGGAAATTTTTTTCACCAGCACTTTGCTGCAACATGGTTGCTGTTTCGGCACTTGTTGCACACCTTCCTAAAGGTTGGGCACAGCTCTCTCTTCTGGAACCCGTGTTTCTTCCTGCAGTTCCTGCACTCACGAGTCTTCGGGATTCTTTAGTGTTGTCCTGAAGCTTGTCTTTGTTGCGCTTAGGGGATTCTTTGGCTTTATGTACATTCTGTCCCTTTAACTCCCCGATTACTTTGATTTGCACCACCATGCTTTCAGCTGCGTGACAAACCTCATCCATCTTTGTCAAGGTTAGATTAGCCTCTCGAAGCAGTCTCTCTCGCACCCTCGCATCCGCAATTCCAAACACAAGCCGGTCTCTGTGTATCTCTTCTGGCGTTAAAGAGTCAAACTTCTACCCTTCGGTGAGTTTTCACAGTGCTATACGATACTGTCCTACATTTCACCAGCATCCTGCATTCTCCTGTTGAATTTATAACTCTCAAAAGGAACATTGTTGCACGGTTGGCAGTAGAGAGAATTTCCTCAGCACCGGCTCTATCTTGACCCTGTCTTCATCCATGGCCCAGTCTGTCCACGTGGAGCAACTTTCACTGTGCGCCTCTTCCCCATTACTGTGAGAATTGTGGCTACCTGCACGCATTCCGACTCCTGGTCAAGCTACATCGCAAGAGCTTAGTTTTCCTAGTTCTTGCTCGAACCTCCTCCACTTCTCCGCCAAATTCACGTTATGGATTTCGAAAGTCTGAGGTTGTGTTAGAAAACCTCATGACGCCATCATGCACATGCTTCAGTTTTCGCGTAGCTTTACAACCTGTGCCGGCTACTGAGATGTCCACCAAAAAATAGTGAAAGTTGCTTTAAACAATTATTACCGCCGTTGCCACCATGTGTTGATATCTCTTTAAGAATAGTAGGCGTAGCCGCAATTTGTTATAAAGAATATCAATATTTTATTTAAGTAAAATAACCAGTAAGTGCACAGTAGCCTCAGGAGCTGCAACAACCACTTGCTTTTCAGACCACACAGGGAAGAGAGAGAGAATCACCTGACTCATCATGAGTCACCTGACGAATCCCATGACTCAGACACTATGTACTTACATCTAATGTACGCCCCACATCACAGCTTAATACAGTTTAAGCGGCTCTATTGTAATTGATGTCTATGGTATTGGCAAATGGTTAGCACTATTTGCCCCATAAACAGGGATGGTGGAAGTGCTGGGGATTGTTCTAGTAGGATCGCTTTTTTCAATTTTCTCCCTTCCTGAAGTTGCTGATTCATGTTGTTTACAGTGAACAAGTGGCCATTCTTCATCTTTGAGTCTGAACCTCGCTGTCTATTTTCATATAAAGAATAAGAGAGGGACAGAAAACAATGGTGCCTTTGGAACTGTACAACTGCAGCATGGGTCAATGCTGAGAAAAGGGGAGGGGGAGGAGGAGAGAAGTAAGGCAAGAAAACTGGAAGAGAAACCGCTCTTAAAAAGTCCAAGGGCCTCAAGTTCCACGGGGGTTGATCCGCTCTCTTGCTGTAACTTTGATTGGAGATCAGCAGAACCCCCGAAGAAACGGCGCCAAGTTTTCCGCCAATCTCCTGCTGCAATTACGGTGGGAGATCAGGTCAGCCCCCCATGGAAATTAGGCCTCAAAAATCTGAACAATAATTGATGCCTGGTCGTGATGGCAAGATGCTAATCTAATTGCAGTAACCTGGAGACGTCATGGAGAGATTTTGTTGGGTCTGTGTCTAGGCACATTGGTTTGCCTGGGCACAGCAAATATTTAAAAAAAGACATGTCGGAGTACATCTCTGTAAAGGAACCCACCCAATTTTCTTTTAAATAATTGACAATAAACCTTGTGGGTTCCTGAACAAGTACGCACTTGAACCTGCCTGATTTTCAAATACTCACTATGCCCATGCAATCAAGTGTGGCAGTTCACCAGGCCTCCGCCATTTCTACATAGTTTCAGAATTCCCAGGGATATCCTGCAACTACAGTAGGCGCAGGCCTGTAAAAGCCGTTTAATGAGCCCGAAGTGGGTGCTCCCAGCCTCATGTCTCATTTTCCTGATTGAACCCCTGCAGCCAGAAGCTCCTGATCTCCAAGGCCCAATGCGCTGTTGCAGGCCAGAGAGGCCTACAGCTGCACCTGACTTTCCTGACGATTCAGGTGGTGCTGGGCCCTGGCAGGGGGTTGTCCCAGGTCATGTAAACAGGCCAGGACAGGAAATCTTGGTATTCCTGTCCAGCTGGTGGAAGGGCAGGAAAATCTGTCCATGTAATATTTGTCTGAACTGCTTCATCAGTTTTGAGCCTTGAAATGCATCCTTGATATCTGTTATTGCATGTGCTATATACTATTTTGGTTTTATTAAAGGAATGTGATTGAATTTCTCATAAGCCTTAATGTGGATGCCAACTGTCAAGATGTTTATGTTCTTGATGTATAATGGGATTCCAAGAAAAGGATTAACAACTGTGACATTGCTATTCCAGGTTTATCGAGAAATAATCTGGAGTTGATTATCAAAAAATGCAGAGTTGAGTATGAATTACAGTAAATTGAGTAATGGCATAGAGAGTCATTCAGAAAATTGGATGACTCGGATTGTAAATCAACTTCATGTCAAATCAATCCTAACTTGAATTAAAGAAGTATTATCTTAGTGGGTAAAGTCTTTGCAATATCTTTTCATTTGTTTGCAACAGCACAATGGCATAAATTGAGTTAAAACACATTAATGAGCCATATGTGTATAATGTCACTACGATGAAAATGACATACAGTTCTGCAGCATGGTGACATGGTGAATCAAATTGATAGTCGCTACTGTTTAGTCCCAAATACCATTCAGAAGTGTTCTTAGCGGAAGAGGTAATTATTTGAAATGTACCATTTGGTTACACTGTAAGCCCAGTGAGAGCTGTAATTATCCTATCTTCCAAGTAGCGCTTACAATGGCAAATTTAGTACTGCTTTTGAAAGTTTAAAACCATCACTTATCTTTTTCCAGCATACCACGTAGGACCATCTGGCAGATGACGTGCAGATGCAAGAATAAGTAACATTCAGAACAAGGGAATTTTCCAGGACAGATTTTTCTAGTTAAAAGTCTTTGGGCTGGGATTCCTGAGTCTCCATTTTATTGTTGCTGGGTGTGTAGACATCCCAAAGATCACTAACAGCTCTGCATTAGCTAGTGACAACATGTATTTTTTAATATTTCAGGCTAGATGAATTAGTGTGGGATGATATCAGTGGATCATTAGAATGCTGAAGAGGGGAGGGAGCTGGTGTAGGAAGTCACATAGGATTACATAGGATTACAGAAGTGACAATGACCTGGCACAAGTTTTGAGAGGGAAGTGGTGATATGGGAAGAGCATGTGAGGAAATAGCTAAGGAGTCACCTATAGAGCATATAAATTAGAAGTTACAAAATCATGGATCTGTATAGTACATAATGAATAACAGCATCCAGATGAAGCTTGTTTCAATTAGTTTCTCTGGCTATATTAAACATTAGGTTTAATGGCCTGAATTTTAATAGTTTGGCGGGTTGGGAGCGGGGGAGCACGGAAGGAATCGGGAAACATGGGAGAATGGGTTCCCCACAGGCCCTGCTGAATTTAATGGCAGGGCCTGATTTGCATTGAAACCTCTGTTTCCCACCTGCAGCCAGCCAGATGGAGAGGCAGACGACATCGGAGGGCTGGAGGAGCATTGGGGGTGGTGGAGGCCTCGTGGAGGGGGGGGGGGGGGGAATCTGAGGCCTGGGGTGGAATCGGCGGCCTTGTGGGGGAGTCTCCGATCGTGGGGGGTGGGTTAGGCAGGGATGCTGGATCCAGGAGGTAAGTGTAAAGGCACTTACCTCCTGGATCCAGCAGTCCTCACCTTTCATTAGCTGGCAGGTTTCACGAGGCCTGCAAAACCCGACCAACTACAGTTAAATTTAAAATAGAGGTTAAATCTGAGGCACGCCAGCCTCATTATAATATTTAAATGATCGACCCGCCTCCTGGGAGCGGGTTGGCTGCCCGTCCTCTGTCCCACCTTCATTAAAACCGGAAGTAGACGGGTTCTGGTCGGGACTCAGATTTGTAACACTGTAACTTTCCACACGACCTCAACCCACCCGTTATTTTGGGTGAAAATTCCCCCCAGTGTGTCACTTGCTTGCATTTGAAGTAAGTATAAAGCACTGCCATACATTCCAGCACACCCAAGGTGCGATTCCCAGTCTGTGCTGAATTCACTGATCTTATCCGTAGCAGTACTGGTGCACTGAAATTGGCCTCATGCCCCTCGGCTAGAGCCATGATTACTGATTGCTACTCAGTGATTTCTGCTGGAAAAAGCGAATACTACTGGTGAATATCCTCAGTCTTTTTGCCACATTAACGGTGAATCTTTTCAGACAGGAAAATCAGATGCAAGTGTGTGGATGTTATGTGAGAACAGAATTGGGCTTGGCTGCTTATCAGAGGAAGGCAGCAGCAGCCAACTTCCTGGCACCAGGGATGGTTCTGCTGCACAGGACGGGAGCAAAAAGAGGGGTAGAGCTATAGTAATAGGGTATTCTATTGTAAGGGGAATCGATAGGCGTTTCTGCGGCCGCAAACGAGACTCCAGGATGGTGTGTTGCCTCCCTGGTGCGAGGGTCAAGGATGTCTCAGAGCGGCTGCAGAACATTTTGGAAGGGGAGGGTGAACAGCCAGTTGTCGTGGTGCATATAGGTACCAACGATATAGGTAAAAAACGAGATGAGGTCCTAAAAGCTGATTATAGGGAGTTAGGAGGTAAATTAAAAAATAGGACCTCAAAGGAGGAAATCTCAGGATTGCTACCAGTGCCACGTGCTAGTCAGAGTAGAAATAGAAGGATATTTCAGATGAATATGTGGCTAGAGGAATGGTGCGAGGGAGAGGGATTCAAATTCCTGGGACATTGGAACCGGTTCTTGGGGAGGTGGGACCAGTTCAAACCGGACGGTTTGCACCTGGGCAGGGCTGGGACCGATGTCCTAGGGGGAGTGTTTGCTAGTGCTCTGGGGGAGGGTTTAAACTAAAATGGCAGGGGGTTGGGAACCTGAGCAGGGAGACAGAGGAAAGGGAAACAAGGATAAAAGCAAAAGATAGGAAGGAGAAAAACAAAAGTGGCAGTCAGAGAAATCAACGGTTTAAATCAAACATGGCCACAGTAAATAATAATTCTAATAGGTCTAAGAGCGTTAAAAAAACAAGCCTGAAGGCTTTGTGTCTTAATGCGAGGAGCATTCATAATAAGGTGGATGAATTAGCCGCGCAAATAGAGGTAAACAAATATGATTTGCTTGGGATTACGGAAACATGGCTCCAGGATGGCCAAGGCTGGGAACTCAACATCCAGGGGTATTCAATATTCAGGAAAGATAGGCAAAAAGGAAAGGGAGGTGGGGTAGCATTGTTGGTTAAAGAAGGGATTAACACAATTGTAAGGAAGGATATTAGCTCTGATGATGTGGAATCTGTATGGGTAGAACTGAGAAATACCAAGGGGCAGAAAACGTTAGTGGGAGTGGTATATAGACCTCCAAAAAGTAATGCGGAGGTTGGGGATGGCATTAACAGGGAAATTAGAGAAGCGTGCAATAAGGGCACAGCAGTCCTCATGGGTCACTTTAATCTACATATAGATTGAGCTAACCAAATTAGTAACAATACTGTGGAGGAGGAATTCCTGGAGTGTTTACGGGATGATTTCCTGGACCAATATGTCGAAGAACCAACCAGAGATCAGGTCATCTTAGATTGGGTATTATGTAACGAGAAAGGATTAATTAGCAATCTTGTTGTACGAGGTCCCTTGGGCCGGAGCGATCATAATATGATCGGATTCTTCATTAAGATGGAGAATGAAGTAGTTGACTCAGAGACTAGGGTCCTGAATTTAAATAAAGGAAACTACGATGGTCTGAGGCATGATTTGGGTAGGATTGATTGGGGAATGTCACTCAAAAGTGTTGACAGTGGATAGGCAATGGCAAACATTCAAAGACCGCATGGTTGAACTACAGAATTTGTTCATCCAAGTTTGGCATAAAAATAAAACAAAAAAGGTGACTCAACCGTGGCTAACAAGGGAAATTAGGGATAGCATAAGATCCGAGGAGAGGACATATAAATTGGCCAGAAAAAGCAGTAAACCTGAGGATTGGGAGCAGTTTAGGGTTCAACAAAGGAGGACAAAGGGATTAATTAAGAAGGGGAAAATTGAATATGAGAGTAAGCTTTCAGGGAACATAAAAACTGACTGTAAAAGCTTTTATAGATATGTGAAGAGAAAAAGATTGGGGAAGTCAAGCATAGGTCCCTTGCAGTCAGAATCAGGGGAATTTATAATGGGGAACAAAGAAATGGCCGATCAATTAAATACATATTTTGGTTCTGTCTTCACAAAGGAGGAAACAAATAACCTCCCAGAGATATTGGGGAACATAGGGTCTGATGAAAGGGAGGAAAGGGAGGAACTGAAAGAAATCAGTATTTGTAGGGAAATTGATGGGATTGAAGGCAGATAAATCCCCAGGGCTTGATAATCTACATCCTAGGGTACTTAAGGAAGTGGCCCTAGAAATAGTAGATGCATTGCTGATCATCTTCTAACATTCGATGGAACCTGGAACAGTACCCATGGATTGGAGGGTAGCTAATGTTACCCCACTATTCAAAAAAGGTGGTAGAGAGAAAATGGGGAATTACAGACCGGTAAGCCTGACATCGGTAGTGGGGAAAATGCTAGAGTCCATTGTAAAAGATGTAATAGCAGAACACTTGGAAAACAGTGACAGGATCAGACAAAGTCAACATGGATTTACAAAAGGTAAACCGTGCTTGACTAATCTACTGGAATTTTTTGAGGATGTAACTGGTAAAATAGATAAGGGAGAACCAGTGGATGTGGTGTATTTGGACTTTCAGAAGGCTTTTGATAAGGTCCCGCATAAGAGATTAGCGTGTAAAGTTAAGGCACATGGGATTTGGGGCAAGGTATTGACTTGGATAGAGAACTGGTTGGCAGACAGAAAGCAAAGAGTTGGAATAAACGGGTCTTTTTCCGAGTGGCAGGCAGTGACTAGTGGGGTACCGCAGGGATCGGTCTTTGGACCCCAGCTATTCACAATATATATTAATGATCTAGACAAGGGAACTAGATGTAATATCTCCAAATTTGCAGACGACACAAAGCTGGGTGGGCGTGTGTGCTGTGAGGAGGATGCCGAGAAACTCCAGGATGATTTGGATAGGTTGGGTGATTGGGCAAAAGCATGGCAGATGCAATATAACGTGGATAAATGTGAGGTTATCCACTTTGGTGGCAAAAACAGGAAGGCAGATTATTATCTGAATGGCAATAGATTGGGAGAAGGAGAAGTGCAATGAGACCTGGGTGTCCTTGAGCACCAGTCGCTGAAGGTAAGCATGCAGGTGCAGCAGGCGGTTAAGAAGGCAAATGGTATGTTGGCCTTCGTAGCGAGAGGGTTTGAGTACAGGAACATGGATGTCTTGCTGCAGTTGTACAGGGCCTTGGTGAGACCACATCTTGAGTATTGTGTGCAGTTTTGGTCACCTTATTTGAGGAAGGATGTTCTTGCCATGGAAGGAGTTCAGTGAAGATTCACCAGGCTGATACCTGGGATGGCAGGAATGACGTATGAGGAGAGATTGGGACGATTGGGCTTGTACTCGCTGGAGTTTAGAAGAATGAGAGGGGATCTCATTGAAACTTATAAAATTCTGACAGGACTGGACAGACTAGATGCAGGAAGGATGTTCCCGATGGTCGGGGAGTCCAGAACCAGGGGTCACAGTCTAAGGATAAGAGGTAGGCCATTTAGGACAGAAATGAGGAGGAATTTCTTCACCCAGAGAGTGGTGAACCTGTGGAATTCTCTACCACAGAAGGCAGTAGAAGCCAATTCATTAAATATATTCAAGAAGGAGTTGGATATATTTCTTAAGGTTAAAGGAATCCAGGGGTATGGGGAGAAAGCAGGGACCGGGTACTGAAATTGGATGATCAGCCATGATCGCATTGAATGGCGGAGCAGGCTCGAGGGGCTGAATGGCCTACTCCTGCTCCTATCTTCTATGTTTCAATGTTTCTATGAAGGCTTTTGCAGTCAAATAGCCTGTCATTGCTTACTATCTAGGCTCACACATGAAGAATGACCACTCAGGTAAGGTAGTGGAAGGCTAGTAGTGCGTGTGGAACCATGTCCAAGAAGAATCTGTGCATTCAAGTCAGGAAACGAAAAAGGAGGAGAAAATAGGGAGGAGAAAAAGTGGTGATATGCTTCAAGGCTGAATTTTTCCTGTGTTTTTGCAAAGATGGAAGGTGGAGGCTCACATTGTCCTGCGAAAATATGTTTTAAGTCAGTTCAAGCTCATAAACCCAGCCATATTGGGTTCATTTTAACTCCTGGCAGGCAGTGGGAGGAGAGCTCGCATTGACCGCCTGAATTTCCTGTCAAGTGGTCCGATCCATTTTGAGCGTTGGACCTCATTTCAATATTGCAGGTAAACTGCAAGCACTGTTCCAGCACTCACAGGCAGCTCGTTGGTTGGGGATGAAAATTCCAGTGACTCCAGAATGCGTAGATGGGCTGGCAGTGACTTGGAAGATTTTTGTGGGGCCAGGAGAAGCATTCATGTTCCTCTGGGCCCCACAATAATCTGGCTGGTATCACAGAGGTTACCTGTGGCTGCCTGAAATGAGCCTGTGCCATAACAGTGGAGTGCTGTGGTCACCTTCAGAGCCACAGAGAGAGCTGTGCAGGCAGTGGAGTGTGACAGTATTTAACAGAGCTGCCCTATACAAGGGTATGCCCGTAGGGAACAGTCAATCTGCTGCTGAGAAGACCTTACTGGGGGTCAAAAGTCTGATTGCTGGCTGGTGATTTCGTGAGAAGCGCCTCCAGGTTTGTGTAGGCGGAATGGCGAAGAGATTGCTACAGAAATCGTTATTGAAAGTCTCCAGACTCTTCTGCCTGTATCAGCTGTGGTTGCAGCTCAGTCTAGGTTACCCAGAATGCATTAGGAATGTAAAAGCAGGAAACTCGGAGCTGCCGCGCCACTCACCTCATCACAATATATCGTGGGAAGAGCCAAAAAGCACAAGTAAACTTAAGGGAAGCGTTTGAATAGTAGAAATCGGGCGGAAGTCATTTTGATAAGATTTTCCTGGCAGAAAAGATTTCCTGTGCCATTTATACACTTCTAATGTGCCAAGAAATGGTGAGCAAACTCAGCTCCAGCATTGGCTTTATACTGAGAATTTCTTCACAGTGCAGAGTATTAAGAGTAAATGAAAGATGACTCTCATGGACGGAGATGACAGTGTACGTTTCGTGTTCGGCCAGTGTTGGAACTGCTTTGCTGAAAAGATGTAAGGAGAGATTTTCATGGTTTAGTGCTTAGGCACGCTGGATCGTCTGGACATAGTGACCAAATACTGGAATATCAGGCTGGTCAGAGTGCACGCCTGTAAAGGAATCCAACCGGGATTTCCTTTGCAGACATGAGCTCCACCCGCCCCCCTCACTGTCCAGATTTTTCGGTATTCACCAAGTGATTCACTGCACCTGGGTGCAAAATCAGAAAAATCTCAACTATAATTCTTCATGTTTCCTTTTAAAGTCAAGTTTTTAAAAAATTACGATAAAGGCTTAGCTCAGTGTGGTCATGTACAACAGTGCATAACCTTGCAGATTGCACACATTTTTAAAGAACTACTATTATCATGACATAATTGGGAGTAATAGTTTAGGGATAGATATTGTGGGTAAACTGAACTATTACACACTTACAGCTAAAGAATTACTGGTTGCTTGATGTGAATATGTCTCCATCATTCTGTGAGGCCCTGCAACATCTCCAAGCCTATCTTCCTGCTGAAATTATGAGCACTCAATAAAGGTATTCAAAAATATTCAACAGAAAGACAGAAATAAACCAAAGGATGTTAAGGTTAATGATAGGTCTCTGGCATGGTTTGATCTTTATAAAAGGGTATTGATGGTGACACTTGCTCTTTAATTAAAACTCCTTTATGTATCCCTGCAGCTACCAGCTGTAATCTTGTTACTATAGTGCCTAAAGATGGGTGAGTGCACTTCCTGGAAAACCGACTTTGTAGGTCTCGTGAGCTGCTATCAGGTCTCCATATAAATGTAAAACTATGTAACAGGAATCCTTCCCTTTTACCAATCATGGATTTCCAGCTTTCAGACATCTGGGATTGTGAGTTTACACAGTAACTTGGCATTAGCAAGATGCATTATTGGTTTCAGAAGTTGCTTGTGAATAATGCAGGGTTCCTTTCACAGAGCAGGGATAGGAGATAAGGATTCTTACAGGATGTGCCACTTTCCTTAACATTTGTACCACACTGTTAGGGGACTTCCTGTTCTTAGTCAGTTTACTGAATAGAACATCCACAAATGCATCAGATAACCTCATGGCTCTTCCTGCTCCTGAACTCTCTTCCACACCACCCTTCCCACCACCGCCCCCCGCCCCCCACTCCCTGCTCCCCTGCCTTCAGGCTGCTCCATCGTCGGTTATTTGTTCAGTCTTTCATGTGGTGTGGTTCCAGAACTGGCCAAAAGCATGCAGCCCTTTAACAACTTGATTTCCTTACCTCCCAGTGGTGGTTATGCCAATGACCAGCTGGGTGTTGTGAACCTGTTTGTGGCAGGCTGTATTATTGAAGGCTAGAAATGCCCTGAAGCGAAGTATTTAAATTTCATTATTTCAATTTTTAAAACTTATTAAAAAGTTTTTAAAGAGTTTTATAAAGCTTTTGTAAGTTTTTTAAAAAAGTTTTCATAATTGTTTTAAAAGTTTGTTTATGTCTAAAGGTTTTTTAAAGTTTTTTTGAAGTATATTTAAGAATTTTAAAAGATATATAAAGTTTTATTTTAACAGTGCTTTTTAAATTTATCTTGTGGACTGGGCCTCAATATTCCTTGGACCTTCCCCATTCTTCTGCTTTGAGGAAGAAGAGGAGAAGGATCAGGAGGCCCACTACAGGGATGCCAGGCTGAATAAGAACTGCAGCTGGCCTCTGGCCCCTTCCTGCTGATACCCACACACCCTTGTCTGCAGATGTAGCTAAGCTAATTCATTGTGACCCTCTGCAATGCTTGAGAAGGCTCATGACGCAATAGCTGAGTTGTCCCAGTTACCAGACAGCTCCAGGCACAGCTCAGAAGGGGGACATTCAGCTGCCTAACATCCAAGACCACTCCCAATTTGTCCTGCAATCATAGTCCTCTTTTGGTGACAAATTCAACTCAAGTATCTTGCTGACTTTCTGCTTTGCTCCACAACTGCCAAGGCTGTCATTTGGAGATTATTCTGCTACTTTACACAGGCATCCCCCATCTTTCCCTGAATCATTCTGCACAGATCCTGTCAGTGAAAAAACCCACTGACAACAAACCTGTTGAAAGACCACTGTGGCTCCACTTAATGCCTACTCTTGTGCCCTTTCAATTTTAGTCTCCTACTTCTACAGTTGCAGGAGGTTGACTGATAATTTGCAGCAGGAGCCTTGGTGGATTTAAGTGGTACTTACTTGTCTTTGGTTGTGCACAATTTCCCCTTTAAGCAGAAAGTAGAAAGAGTTAAGGCATGATGGGAAGGCATGATGGGAAAGCAATCCAGATTGAGGCCAATAGTAACACCTCTACTGCTGACCTGGCTAAGATCAGCTAACTCAGCACAGTCCAAGGAACAAATCTGGATCCTGTTTGGGCTGTATGGCTCATCGGCTTATTGGATAAACTTTCTGAGCCATTGTGCCATGCCTTTACTACTTTAACAATAAAATATGAAAGCCTATTTTCTGAGTTTGTGCTGCCAGCAGGGAACCATGCCTGTTTTTACAGTGCAAATTGAAAAATCACAGATACACTGACCACGATTTGCTGTCATTCTTTTGCACAAAACATCATGATTTCCCAAATCCACAGTGGGCGGTGAGGCTGTCCGCTCGCCGCACAAGCTCGAAAATTCACCCCATGGTATATTCATTATAACAGTGTAAAAGTCACATCAATGATTTTAAACAGCCTGATGTAAAATCTAATCAAGTTGTATCCTAGGTTTGCATAAAATGCAGCCGATACAGTGGCATTTAGCTTGCCATTTAATCAGTGTGCTAAAAAGCTGTTCCATGGCAAAAAAAATGGGATCTGCTGTCTGTGATACCAGAAAGCCTGATTAGAGTTTAATTATCTCTCTCATTATTCTTAGTCCACACTTCCTCCCAGTACAATATGTAGTTAATCTCTTTAAAAATATTTAGGGGCATTCCTTACAGGACACGGTTCCTACAGTCAACTGATAATAGAAAATAATGTATAAATGAGAAAGATTAATACTTTGACTCCCAGTTAATATCCCAAAGATATTTTTATTTTGCATAGCTTTGACTTTGAGTAACTAAGCTATCAAAAAGGATATTGTTTCTTTAATCACAGGAAACACTCAGCCTAGAGGCAGACTTTTTTTATAATGCAAAGCAGGAACAATAGCTGGCAAATTAAATATGTTTTTCAAATGGCTGTGCAAAGAATATAAAACAGACTAACTTAAGTCCTTGTGGTGAATAGATTGCTGGTTTCCAAGATAACTATTCGTATTGTACCATATCATTTGACAAACTGACAAAAAGCATTTATTTTACCATATGCTTTAGGTGAATATCTCAGCTTTTACACAAGAAAATTTGTATTGAATAAACCTTTTGCATCCTTCTTAGAGTTCAAAGTATTGTAGAAATGTTGGTATTAAACAGAGGTAGTAATGTTTGAATGTGAATTCCTGAGAACATTACTCAAAGAATGATGTAGTACTCCATTATAAAATAGGTTACGATATTATGCACTGCAAGAAAAGGTGTTCCTCGCATCATTTTTTTGACAATATACACCTTTGTAACAGAACCAGAAGGGTATTTTTCGATATCTATTTCACTGACCTTTGCTTTCGGATTTCCAGCTCTGTGTTTGGTGGGAATCAAGGGTGTAAAGCAAAGGACAGATCTGAAAGTATACAAAGCTCAGTTTTGGGACTAGATTGTATCGTGCTCTGGGTTCAAATGCAGCTCAGACTAGTTAGATAAAAGTGTCTGTTGGCTGAAAACATCTTTTGTGAAATGAATTTTGGCAGGTTTAATCCAATTCACAGTGAGCATGGGTTGACAGCACAGCATTCACCACAGTTTCGGCAAAACATTTATAGCCTAGCTTTTTCTTGGCAGATCGGAAACATGGCGGACATGAGTTCCAACTGCCCACGTGATCCTGCTGGCAACTGGCTGCATTTTCCATTGGTGGCCCTAATTTCCTATGCAGGGCAGGTTAAAGGTGGGAATCCTCTGCTGACTGGTTCTCTGCCACCAGAAGGGAGGAAAATTTAGTTTAACTGCAGCAGCTAAAAAGCAGCTGCAGCTTTAAGGGCCATAAGGCAATCCAAGTATTAAGGAGACAGAGTAAGGGCTTAGTGAAAGGAGAGTGACAGAAGGTGGGTCAGCATTGCGATCAAGATCCCAAAATTCTTTAAGCTTCTGTGGATGTAATTTTAGTGGAGATAAGAGCAAGGAAGGAAAGGCTATTTGGAATCCAAGATGGGAAGCCCCAGAGAAGGATGCAGGCAGTGTGGAGGGAGGAAGCGCAGGCAGTCAATACCACACCAATCACCTCATGAATGGCAATATAGTGCCAGAAATGTCTTAATGACCTCACCAGGTTGGCCAAGGTAAGTAAAGGCATGTGTACGCAGGCACATCCTGAAACAATGCTGGAAGTATGTTGCATCTCCACACTATCCATGTCCACACATTGAAGAGATGAACAAGACAGTTAATATGCACCAGATACCTTACCACACCTCCCCCTCTTACAGTCAAAAGCTCCTCAGTTTTGGTCTTTACGTGAAAAGTGAAGAGATTGCTGTGTAGCCTGCACCTAAAAGCATGATCACAATGAAATAGCTTCAGCCAGCCACAATCAGTAGCAACTAAGAAGATAAGAACATAAGAAATAGGAGCAGGAGTAGGCCATATGGCCCCTCGAGCCTGCTCCACCATTCAATAAGATCATGGCTGATCTTCAACCTCAACTCCACTTTCCTGCCCTATCCCCATATCCATTGATTCCCCTAGAGTCCAAAAATCTATCTCAGCCTTGAATATACTCAATGGTTCAGCATCCACAGCCCTTTGGGGTAGAGAATTCCAAAGATTCACAATCCTCTGAGTGAAGAAATTCCTCCCCATCTCAGTCATAAATGACTGATCCCTTATCCTGAGACTATGACCCCTAGTTCTAGACTCCCGAGCCAGGGGAAACAATCTCTCAGCATCTATCCTGTCAATCCCCCTCAGAATCTTATATGTTTCAATGAGATCACCTCTCATTCTTCTAAACTCCAGGCCAATCTACTCAATCTCTCGTCATAGGACAACCCTCTCATCCCAGGAATCAATCTAGTGAATCTTTGTTGCACCGCCTTTAAGGCAAGTATATCCATCCTTAGTTAAGGAGACCAAAACTGTGCACAGTAGATAAGGAGACCAAAAATGTGCTTCCTCATGGGTGGACGAAGGATAACTATCAGGCCCTTAAGTAGGAATGAGAAGGAAGTTCTACAAGTCTTGAGTGGACACATTAGGGAGGCATTGAGAGATTGAGAAGGTGGAGGAGAGCTGGCAGGTTCAGGTTGGTAATGGGATGGATCACCTACAGTATTGTGAGTGGTTACATTCTTCAAAGATTCTGAGGCATTGAATGGCCCTATATCATTGCTCAGTCACTTCTCCTGAATCGCAAGTAAGAATATTCTCTTTTAAAATGAATGACCTCATATCCCTCTCAGGTTCTGGCCCTTTAAAGAAATGAGGATCCAATGAGCAGCCTGGCACCTCCAAAGGGCCCATTATTGCACCTAATTCACAGACCCTGTCATGACATCATATTCTTTTATAGTACTAGCCCAGAACCAGGATGTAAATAGTGATAAAGAGAGTATGTTACATGGTGAAAGATTGAAATGCTCATCAACAGCATTATGGTTTCTGGAACTGGGGTACGTCCTTTCTACTGAAAAAGTTGTTAACTTCCTGCATAATCTTGTGGCGCCACCTCCTCTCCTGGGTACCTTATCATGGATTGATACCCTCCACTGTCTTCCTCTTCATCATCAAGGGAGCGTAACCTTAAAATTAGAGCTAGTTAGTTCAGGGGTGATGTCAGGAAGCACTTCTTCACACAAAGGGTAGTGGAAAACTGGAACTCTCTCCCTCAAAAAGCTGTTGAGGCTCGGTAATTGAAAACTGAGATTGATAGATTTTTGTTAGGCAAGGGTATTAAGGGTTACGGAGCCAAGGCGGGTAAATGGAGTTAAGATACAGATCAGCCATGAGCTAATTGAATGGCAGAATAGGCTTGAGAGGCTGAATGGCCAATGCCTATTCCTATGTTCTGCAGATGGACCAATCCTTTCCTAACTGCAAAATTATGCAACGTGGAGCATGGCACTACAATTTTTGACACCCTTAGTGACCTATACTAAAGGCTCCTCTTAACCTATTCTGAAGCAGGACTTCAGAAACCATTGGTCTATTCAATAATGATGTGAGTAACACTCAACTGATGCAGTAGTATCATCAGCTATGGTTGAAGTGAGCAACCCTGGTCTCCAAGCAACTATCCTGACATTGTTCTGGCTGAGCAATGCAAGTATCTTTAATTGTCAGAGAACAAAAGAATCATGGCAGCTTCCAGAGTAACAGACATTCACAAGTAGAATGATTGTCGCTGACACCACTCACGGCTGCACATTCAAAGAATGAAAGCCATGTTGATAATATTGAGAGTGTATTCACTCAGCGCCCTAATACCACATGGGTGGCATCAGTAACATCCTGTACTTGGGAAAATCCTGTCATTCAATAAAATTCACGTGCTTCTTGTCTCTGCTTTGGTGAGTCCATGGGGAAAAATGAAATTTGAGAGCTGCCTGCCATCACCTGTTCAATGCAGTAATGCACTGCTGATCGACGTTTGTCACCCAAGGCTGCCTGGAAACTTCGGTGACATTAACATTCAGAACTGTTGTTACCTTTACAGCCACTGACAAGGCTGTATCCCAGGTAGAAAGAGCCTGTAGGACTGGTGCTAACAGTTGGCATAACTCACTCACTGCTTCTGGAGGTAACCAAAGCCTTCTCACACTATGCCTGTGGGAGAAATCTATACATGACCTCCTTGGTCTGTAGATTGTGTGGCGTTGGAGCTTATGTCTGGGTGGGGCCTACGTAACTGATGCCAGATTCTCAGGGCTTCGTTCGTCTACTCCCTGTTCGCGTCATCCACCTCCTTAAAGCATAAAAACAATGAAATTCCAAGTGGGAAATCCATAATTTATTTGAAAGATCATTCTGATTGTAACTTCTTTCCAAATAGCAGCAACTGCCTTTAAATTCTGGTAACTCAGCATTGTAGTGTAATGGAAGTTGTCTCCAGTTTTCAAAGTCCTGCATGAGCACTGTTTCCAGTGACCAGTGATCTTTCCAATCTTTTCCTATCTCTGGGACATCATACTGGCCCCAACAACACCCCTTTTATACACATGATGCTTTCTGGCAACAGGAACTTGGCGCAAGCACTTAAAATACAAATAAGGTTGATGAGCTGCAGGCACAAGTTGCTACATGGGGTTATGATGTACTGGTTACAACGGAGACCTGGCTTAAACGTGGGCAGGAATGGGAACTAAACATTCTTGGCTACAATGTATTCAGGAGGGATAGTGAAGGGAAAAAGAAAGGGGCGGGGCAGTGGCAGTATTGATCAAGGATAATATTACAGTTTTACAGATAGACGATATACTAAAGGGTTCAAAGGTTGAATCTATTTGGTTAGAATTAAGAGACAGAAAAAGAGCTGTTACATTGTTGGGTGTTTCCTATAGATCCTCAAATAGTGAGCAGGAGATGGAGGAGCAAATCTGTAGGCAAATTTCAGAGAATTATAAAAACGATAGAGCAGCAATAGTAGGTGACTTCAATTGCCTTAATATAAACTGGGGGGGAAATCAATGTAAAGAGCAAGAATGGTGAAGAACTCCTGAAATGCGTACAGGAGAACTTTTTAAAATCAGTATGTTTCTAGCCTAACAGGGAAGGAAGCAGTGCGAGACCTAGTTCTAGGGCATGACGTAGGGCAAGTGGAGTGTTTCAGTGGGGAACATCTGGGTAATAGTGATCATAATATAATTTAGGTTTAAAGTAGAGGGATGAAGAAAAATCTAAGTTGAAAATTCCAAACTGGAAGAAAGCCAATTTCAGTGATTTGAGAAGGGATCTAGCACAGATCGACTGGAAATAAAGATTGGCCAAGAAAACAGTAAATGAGCAATGGCAGGTCTTCAAAGTGGAGATAGTTTGGGTACAAAGCAAGCATATTCCAATAAGGAGGAAAGATAGGGCATCCAAAGCTAGAGCTCCCTGAATGTCAAAGGAAATAGCGGTTGAAATAAAATAGGAAAAGGAGGTTTATGACAAATGTCAGGTACAGAATACAATCGAAAACCAGGCAGAATACAAAGAGTACAGGGGAAAATTGGAAAAGGATATAAAAAAGGTAAAGAGAGAGCATGAGAAAAGATTAGCGAATAACATAAAAGGGAACCCAAAAATTAGTTATAAACATATAAAAAATAAAAGGATAGTTAAAGGAATGGTGGGGCCAATTAGGGACAAGAAACAAAATCTTGTGGAGGAAGAGGGCATGACAGAGGTACTGAATGAGTACTTTGCATCTGCCTTCACAAGCGTTGCAGTAGAGGAGGGGAGTAGAGATATTGGATAGAATAAAAATAGATAGAAAGGAGCTGTTAACTAGGTTGGCATCACTCAAAGTTAACAAGTCACCCGGTCCAGATGGGATGCATCCTAGTTTGCTGAGGGAAGCAAGGGTGAAGATAACAGAAGCTCTGACCACAATCTTTCAATCCTCCTTGTATGTGGGAATGGTGCCAGAGGACTGGAAATTGCAACTGTTACATCCCTGTTCAAAAAAGGAGCGAGGGATAAACCTGGTAACTACAGACCAGTTAGTCTAACGTCAGTCGTGGGAAAGCTCATTCTCACTTGGAGAAGCATGAGATAATAAGGGACAGCCAGCATGGATTTGTTAAAGGCAAATTATGTCTGACTAACCTGATTGAGTTCTTTGATGAAGAACAGAGAAGGTTGATGAAGGTAATGTAGTAGATGCTGTACATATGGACTTTCAAAAGGCATTTGATAAAGTACCACAGAACAGACTTATTCAGAAAGTGAAAGCACATGGGATTAAAGGGACGGTAGTAACTTGGGTACATAATTAGCTAAGGGATAGGCGGCAGAGAGTAGTGGTGAATGGATGTTTTTCTGACTGCAGCGAAGTAGGGATCCCCCAGGTGTTGGTATTAGGACCATTGCTTTTCTTGTTATATATAAATGACCTGGTCTTGGGTACAGTGAGTACAATTTCGACGTTTGCGGATGATACAAAACTTGGCAACATAGGCCCAGAAATTCCGGTCTGAGGCTTCCCGCGGGCGTAAGCCCCCGACCCGCACAAACGAACCGCGCCGACCGTAATGCTCTGGGCCTAGAATTCCGTTGGTGTGCCTTCTCAAACTGCCAGTGTGCAGGTAACGCGTATCCCAGAGGCGCAGCTAGTTCGCAGCATCCCTGGGATCACGTGGGCCATGGGGAGCCAATTGGAGGAGGGAATCCCCATTCATAGATTTGACAGGCCTGTCAAATCTATAAATAGAGATCACCCTCAAAACATAAGTAAAACTTCAAATAAATTTAAAAAAAACATCACATTTTTAAAATGACTATAAATTACATAAATTAACTATTTTAAACAAAAGTTTAAATTTTTGAAAAAAATAATTAAAGTTTTTAAAGAGGCTAAAAATAAACTTACCTTTCTTTAAAGTATTTAAAAATGATAAATAAGTGTTTAAAATTTTTTTCTTTTACTGATCTTCTCTTACCTTGTTAAAAGCAGGCCTTGCACCTGCTTTTTCAGGCGCAGCTGCTACCGACTTACCCGGACTGCATCAACCACGAAAAAAATGGAAGTTCCAGGCGTACGCGCTGCCTCTCCGGCGCAGGTGTTTGACCTGCGAACCCCTTTCTTCAGAGAAAGGAAGTTCCGGTTTCCAGCGCATGCACAGTGCATGCGTGAAACCGGTACTTCTGTTGGCCCTATGGGTGAGTACACAGCGCGTACACACCTGTAGGGAACGGAATTTCGGGGCCATAGTAAACAGTGAGGAAGATGGTAGTAGACTTCAGGAGGACTTAGATAGGTTGGTGAAATGGGCAGACAGATGGCAGATAAAATTTAATATGGATAAGTGTAAAGTGATGCACTTTGGGAAGAAGAACATGGAGAGGCAGTATAATCTAAATGGTACTATTTTGAGCGGGGTGCAAGAGCGGAGGGACGTGTTGGTGCATATTCACAAGTCTTTAAAGGTGGCAGGGCAAGTTGATAAGGCGGTTAAAAAAGCGTATGGGATACTTGGCTTATCGAATACAAATACAAGGAAGCCATGCTAAACCTTTATAAAACACTGGGTAGGCCTCAGCTGGAGTATTGTGTAAAATTCTGGGCACCACACTTTAGGAAGGATGTCAAGGCCTTGGAGAGGATACAGAGGAGGTTTACCAGAATGATAGTAGGGATGAAGGACTTCAGATTCCATACGACTTTCAAAAGTCAATTGGACATGTACTTGAAGAAAACTAATTTGCAAGGTTATGGGGAGAAAGCTGGGGAGTGGGTCTAATTTGGATAGCTCTTTCAAAGAGCCAGCACAGACATGATGGGCTGAATGGCCTCCTTCTGTGCTGTAAGATTCTATGATTCTAATACCAGGGACGAATAAGTCACAACCTTCTGCCTTCATATACATGTGGCGGGGTGGGGTCTGGGTGGTCAGGTCTATGTTATGGCAGGGTCAGCGGAGGAAAAATCAGAGCAGCCATTTTGGGGGTATGGGATCAGCGGAAGGCCTCGTCACTTAACTTGCCTTGCCTGACTGCCTCTATACTGGATTGATCCCTCACCCTTGACCATAAAAACATAGAATATTACAGCACAAAAACAGGCCATTCAGCCCATCAAGTCTTTCTCCACTTTCTCCCCATAATTTTAATAATCATGTTCTTCAAGCAACTATCTACTTACCTTTTAAAAAAATACAGATTCTGTAAAACAATGTTTTGCAGCAGATAATTCCACATTCTAAGCACCCACTGTGTATTAAAAAAATTGTAATGTCCCTTTAGTTATTAATGAATACAAAGATTGCCAAAGGAGATCATCTTTGTAACTAATAAACTAATACCTTCTAATGAATCACGTTAGGGCAGTGGTTTGTTTGCATGGGTTAAGCTGGGTTGCCTATTCCCTGTCCCGCGGTACAGACAGTCATCAGAGGCCAGGAACTGGCAGACTCTGGCTTTAAATTACATTGAGGGATATTTGCATATGAAAGCTTAACGTGTTTCTATAAAAATAAACGGATTAATTTCTCCCTTAAAGTAGTTGATACAGAAAATTCATATGAACTTGCTAATATGCAGAAGGTATATTTGCTACATTATCACAGGACTATGTGGTGAGTTAAATTCCAAATTGCAATGATGACTGTCAACTAAACTTCAATGCTTACCATTTTTAAAAAAAAACAGCCTTTTTGGAGAGTGGTAATAAGGAAAAACATGGAAATATAATAGTTGTTAGCAAGCACTGGTTCAATACCTCTCTCAGCAAGTCTGCATTATTTGATCATTTCCTCTCAATTGACTTTAGCCTTCTGGTCAAGTTTAAGGTCTGACATGTTAGATTATTAAAGGAGCAGAAAGTTTTTGAACTTGCCTAATTGGAGTACGACCATTCTTTATGTTAGCTAATATTTTTATCTTATGCTGCCTGAATGTGTGGGAACTTTCACTGGAACACTGCACAGATCCAGGATAGGTTGTCTGGGGACTGTCTGCTACTGCAGGCCTTTCTGTCTCTATGGAAATAGTGCAGTTCCTGTCTGATAGTAGATGAAACGTTTAATAGTACAGATACTGCTATTCTGCATTTTCACTTTGTTTCTCTGTATGTTATTCAATTTCTCTGCTAGTGTTTGCGACATGTGGCTTGTTTCTGACGATAGTGTCACCACAGGTCACAGAAATGTGCTCTGAAGCTTCCGATAGCCCAGTGGTTAATGACATCACTAGTACAGCACTAAGCTATATAGACCAGAAGGTTATGGGTTTGATTTTTGGTCTTTGAATCTGCTGATCTCAGCTAGGGCAACAGTTGAGGCACTACAAATCGCCTTAGCATACTTGAGATAGGTAAGAGAAAAATTAGCCAGGGTTCCTGCTCCTGGTAACTATCCAGCAACTTTCATGGAAAGTTTTCATGTGGTGGTGGTTAGCACTAATAATAAAGGATGACATAAGGACAGGAGTGAGAAAGGATCTTGGCTCGGAAGATCAGGAAGTAAAATCAGTATGGGTGGAGATAAGGAATAACAAGGGGCAGAAAACACTGGTGGGAGTCGTTCATAGGCCCCTTAACAGTAGCTATACCGTTGGACATAGTATTAATCAAGAAATGATAGGAGCTTGTAACAAAGGTAATGCAATAATAGTGGAGGACTTTAATCTTCGCATAGACTGGACAAATCAAATTAGCAAAGGTAATCTGGAGGACGAGTTCATGGAACGCATTCGAGACAGTTTCTTAGAACAATACGTCATGGAACCAACCAGGGAACAGGCTATTTTAGATCTTGTATTGTGTAATGAGACAGGTTTAATTAGTAATCTCATAGTAAAGGATCTTCTGGGGCAGAATGATCATGAAATCATAGAATTTCACAAGTGACATACTTAAGTCCGAAACTAGAGCCTTAAAATTAAATAAAGCCAATTGCATAGGTATGAGGGCCGAGTTGGCTAAGGTAGATTGGAAAATAGATTAAAAGGTATGACGGTAGATAAGCAGCGGCAAATATTTAAAGAAAATTTCAAAATTCTCAACAAATATACATTCTATTGAGAAATAAAAACTCCATGGGAAAAGTGATCATTCTGTGGCTAACTAAAGAAGTTAGGGAGAGTATTAGATTAAAAGAAGAGGCTTATAATGTTGCGAAGAACAGCAATAAACCTGAGTTTTAGAAGCCAGCAAAGGATGGCCAAAAAATGGATAAAAAGGGAGAAATTGAATGAGAGTAAACTAGCAAGAAATATGAAAACAGATTATCACAGCTTCTACAAGTATGTAAAATGGAAGAGAGCAGCGAAAGTAAACGTTGGTCCCCTAGAGGCTGAGACAGGAGAAATTATGATGGAGAATAAGGAAATGGCAGAGATGTTAAATAAATATTTTGTATCTGTCTTCAACGTAGAAGACACAAAAATCATACCAAAAATAGTGGGGAACAAAGGGGCTAATGAGAGTGAAGAACTTAAAGTAATTAATATCAGTCGAGAAAAAGTACTTGAGAAACTAATGGGACTAAAAACCGACAAATCCCCTGGACCTGATGGCCTACATCCTAGGGTTCTAAAAGAGGTGGCTGAAGAGATAGTGGATGAATTGGATGTGATCTTCCAAAATTCCCTAGATTCAGGAACGGTCCCAGTGGATTGGAAGTTAGCAAATGTAACCCTGCTATTCAAGAAAGGAGGGAGAGAGAAAACAGGGAACTACGGGCCAGTTAGCCTGACATCAGTCGTTGGGGAAAATGCTGGAATCCATTGTTAAGGAAGTGGTATCAGGGCACTTAGAAAATCATAATGTGATTAGGCAGAGTCAACATGGCTTTATGAAAGGGAAATAGTGTGTAACAAATTTTTTAGAGTTTTTTGAGGATGGAACTAGCAGGGTAGATAAAGAGGAACCAGTGGATGTAGTACATTTGGATTTCCAAAAGGTGCCACATAAAAGGTTGCTATGTGAGATAAGGGCTTATTGGGTTGGGGGTAATGTATTAGCAAGGATAGAGGATTGGTTAATGGACAGAAAACAGAGAGTAGGGATAAACAGGTAATTTTCCGGTTGGCAGGCTGTAACTAGTGGGGTGCCGCAAGGATCAGTGCTGGGGCCTCAGCTATTTACAATCTATATTAATGACTTAGGTGAGGGGGCCGAGTGTAATGTATCCAAGTTTGCTGATGATACAAAGCTAGGTGGGACAGTAAACTGTGAGGAGGACACAAACAGTGGAATTTTAACCTTAAAAAAAGGGTGGGTTGGGGTCATGTGGGAAGTTAAAATGTTAAAAATCTGATTCCCAACCAGAACCCGCCTCCAACCTGCCCATTTCTGGTTATAACAGGGGTGGGTGGGGGTGGGCAGCCAACCTGCTGCTAGGAGCTGGGTTATCTATTTAAATATTGAGACTGGAAGCCTCTGCTTCAACCTCCATTTTGAATTTAACTTGGTCGGGTTTTGCAGGCCTCATGAAACCCGCCAGCTAATGGAAGGCGACGACTGCTGGATCCAGGAGGTAAGTGTCTTTACACTAACCTCCTGGATCCAGCGTCCCTATCTTCAATTCAATTCAATTCCATTTTTATTTGTCATATATGCAGCAGACGTGTGTACTGCACAATGAAATGTTGATTTTTACGAGTCCTCCCAACATTGGAATAAATATGGCATAACAATGATAAAAATACTAATAGAAATACTAATAGAAAGACAGTAATAATAAATGAAACAACAGTAATAAATAATAATAAATTAATCGTTCATGAGTCTTATGGCCTGGGGGTAGAAGCTGTTTCGAAACCTGTTGGTACGAGACCGTATGCTTCGGTATCCATTACCGGACGGGAGCAGGGCGAAGAGGTTGTGGCTGGGGTGACTCGCGTCTTTAATGATTCTCAGGGCCTTCCCCCGGCACCTCTCGGGGTAGATATCTAATGCACCTCTCAAGATTGACGACCCCCCATAAGGCCTCCAATCCCCCCCCCCCACTTTAAGGGCTCTCCCCCTCATGCTCCTCCGACCCCTGATCTGCTCTTCCAGCCCCCAATCTGCTCCTCCGGCCCCCAATCTGCTCCTCCGGCCCCCGATCTGCTCCTCCAGCCGCCGATCTGCTTCTTAGACTGCCGATCATTCCCTGAACTGCCCCCCACCACACCTCCAGCCCCCGATCCTCACCCAACCTCCCCCCACACCACACCTCCAGCTCCCGATCCTCACCTGACCTCCCCCCCCCTCTGATCCTCCAGCCCTGATCCTCACCTGACCACCCCCCACCCCCTGCCCTTGCTGGTCCCAGTTCCTGATCCTCACTGACCACCCCCCGCCCCCATGCTGGTCCCGGCCCGTGATCCTTACCAACACCTCTCCCCATACGAATCAGGCCCTGTTCTCCCGGGTTTCCCGACTGCTTTGAAGCCGCCCCCGCTCCCAACCCACCTTACCATTAAAATTCAGGTCAATGAGTTTCCAAAGGGATATAGACAGGTTAAGTGAGTGGGCGATAAGGTGGCAGATGGCGTATAATATGGGGAAATGTGAAGTTATTCACATTGGTAGGAAGAATAGAAAAACAGAATATTTTTTAAATGATGAGAAACTTTTAAATGTTGGTGTTCAGAGAGATTTGGGTGTCTTCGTACACAGAAATTTAACATGTAGATACAGTAAGCAATTAGGAAGGCAAATGGTATGTTGGCCTTTATTGGAAGGGGGTTGGAGTACGAGAGTAAGGAAGTCTTGCTGCAATTGTACAGGGCTTTGGTGAGACCACACCTGGAATATGGTGTACAGTTTTGGTCTCTGTACCTAAGGAAGGATATACTTGCCTTAGAGGAAGTACAACAAAGTTTCACTGGATTGATTCCTGGGATAAGGGGTTGGCCATTTTAGACTGAGATGAGAAACATAGAAACATAGAAAAATAGGAGCAGGAGTAGGCCATTCAGCTCTTCGAGCCTGCTCTGCCATTCAATATGATCATGGCTGATCCTCTATCTCAATACCATATTCCCGCTCTCTCACCATACCCCTTGATGCCTTTTGCGTCTAGAAATCTATCTATCTCCTTCTTAAATATATTCAGTGACTTGGTCTCCACAGCCTTCTGTGGTAGAGAATTCCACAAGTTCACCACCTTCTGAGTGAAGAAATTTCTTCTCATCTCAGCCCTAAATGTCCTAGCCCTTATCCTGAGACAGTGACCCCTCGTTTGAAAACAAACACTTGGGTCTGAAATTCCTCTGCAACAAAAAATGAGGAAACGCCTCCTGTTTAAAAAATTGTACCTTCGGAAATCACACTTTCAAATCTGAATGTTCCCATTGTTTTGTTAGCAGATCATTAATTATGGAGAAAAATAAACATTTGCCCTTTCTATTAAAAAATAAATATCTGGCCCAGTGTCCTTTAATAAATTCAAAGGATGTGCATTACACTAATTCTATTTTATTGCTGAAGTAGTTTGAAGTGGGCAAAGTCAGACATTGAAAGCTGCAATTGCTGTGCTGTTTGTAGGACAATTTCTTTTTTATTCACTCTCCATTCTATGCGATATTTTCTGCACACATTTGCTAAATAGATTTTGGGCATAAGACACTCATAGGGAACAATAGCTACATTATGTACAAAAGATTTAAAATTAAATTCCTTCAATTTGACATAAGCTGCTTAGAAAGCAGCTGGGTCTTTATTTTTAACCTTATTGAACTTGGATTTATGGCTATGTGGGGAAAAATGCTACATATAAAGGCTAGCCATGGATATGAGTGATATAAGAAAATTTGTAAACAAATGTAGGTATGAAATAACAACAGAAAATGCTGGAAAAACTCAGCAGGTCAGGCAACATTTGTGGACAGAAATTTGAGTTGACGTTTCGGGTCGAACCCTTCTTCAAAACTGGAAAGAAAAGATAGATCGGAGGCAGGGCTGCGATCGGACAAAAGAATAAAAGAAACAAAAGAAGTAAAAAAGAGACAATAAAAGGTATTAGAAGCTAGACGAGATGGTAATAGGCTGAGATGAGGTGTAAAGTGTACTGGCAGGGCAAGAGATAGCTGCCAGGTATGAGAGAGAAACAAAAGGAAAGGGGGGGGGGGAAAAGGAGTGGAAAAATTACAAGAAAAAATGAAATAGGGGCCGAGGTTATGATCTGAAATTGTTGAACTCGATATTGAGTCCGGAAGGCTGCAGAGTGCCTAATCGGAAGATGAGGTGCTGTTCCTCGAGTTTACGTTGAGCTTCCGTGGAACAATACAAGAGGCCAAGGACGGTGAGGTCCGAGTGGGAATGGAGCGGTGAATTAAAATGACAGGCGACCGGAAGCTCGGGGTCACCCTTGCGGACTGAATGGAGGTGTTCCGCAAAGTGGTCACCCAATCTGCGTTTGGTCTCCCCAATGTAGAGGAGACCGCATCGTGAGCAGCGAATACAGTATACTAGATTGCGAGAAGTACAAGTAAATCGCTGTTTCACCTGGAAGGGGTGTTTGGGGCCCTGGACAGTGGGAACGGGGGAGGTATAAGGGCAGGTGTTACATCTCCTGCGCTTGCACGGGAAGGTGCCAGGCGAAGGGGAAGGGCTGTTTGGGGTGATAGAGGAGTGGACTAGGGTGTCTCGGAGGGAGCGGTCCCTGCGGAATGCTGAAAGGGGAGGGGAGGGGAAGATATGTTTGGTGGTGGGATCACTTTGGAGGTAGCGGAAATGCTGGAGGATGATCCGTTGAATGTGGAGGCTGGTGGGGTGAAAGGTGAGGACAAGGGGAACCCTATCGTGGTTCCGGGAGGGAGGGGCAGGGGTGAGGGCAGAAGTGCGGGAGATAGAACTGACACGGTCGAGGGCCGTGTCAATCACGGTAGAGGGGAATCCTCGGTTGCGGAAAAAGGAAGACATGTCTGAAGCACTGGTGTGGAAGGTGGCATCGTCAGAGCAGATACGGCGGTATGAATGTATGTGAATTTTTTATTTTGTACAAGAAATATGCAGTCCTTTTCAAGAACTAATGATTGAATGCAAAGATATGCTTTTGCTACAAATCGTGTAAGGCTGGGGTGTCCAAGCTATGGCCATGAGCTATGTACAGACTGAGCCCCGTCTATATAGCCCATATAGTCTTGACATCTATTTTTATGAGCACTTTATTTTAGTCTGCTGGTTTCTCCGTCTGAAAGTTTGGAAAGGTCCATTCTCAGTGCGGCTCCCTCATTGGCGGATAACTATTATATCCAAATGCTGAAATTTGATAGTATCAGCAGCTTGAGATATCTGTAAATTAATGAGAATATTTATTTAAATTTCATGGACTAGATTTTCCTCTATTTTATTGCTGAATTTCAATGTGGGATTAGCATGAGTTGGTGTCAAACCATTTAAAAATAAATACACATTTCCTCAAATCAGAGCCATGGTTCTGTGCGGGCAAGGTCAGAAATGAGGCACTGACATATTCCTGCCCCTCATTGGAGACTTCCCGTCAGATGTGAGGCTTGCAGCTGGAAACCTCCACTCAAATACGGCCGCGTATATTTAAATTATATTTAAGCACCTTCCTGATGCCAAATGTAAAATTTGTCATTGCTTTTTAACTAAGGGTAGCGTTTCTAGGACTAGTTCTTGCTACTGTAAGAACAGTATTTCAGAAGAGTCACCATAGAGCAGAGGTTCACAAACTTTATTCATTGCGTACCCACTTCTAGACCTGCCAGCTGCCCGTGTACCCCTACCAGCATACAGGTTTAATATTTTAACCCCTTTAATGCCCAAGCATTATACAAAGTGTATGGTGATTGGAGGTGAGGGCTCTGTACATCATCATCTCTGTGTATCTGTGTTCTCATTGGTACATCTTGAAGTAAATTAACTACTTTATATAACAGTTTCAAAGTTTTGTCTGAGCAGCCTATTATAAAAATGCAATAAATAAATAAAATAATTACTAAATAAAATCCACCATTAGACAATTTCTCTTGCGTACCCCCAGAGATGTCTCGCGTACCCCCAGGCGCATGCGTACCACAGTTTTGGAACCCCTGCTATAGAGGATGTAATAGGATCATTATCCCTTCTTCATCTCTTAGGAGCTTAAGGCCAGGTGTTGAGGAAAAGCTATTAGTAATTAACACTGCCTAATTAACCCTAAGCTGGGAAATTCCTCAGTGCTGCTACTGCTCTGCCAGTGCCACTTCGCCGGAAGTGTGACAGAAACCCCATTTATGCGTATAAGCAGGGTTTCCGCTGTACAGTAATGCCGGCAGAGCAGAGGAGCAGCTCTGAGAAATTTCCTGGCCCTCATAAAATTCATACAGCTTTAAGAACTGATTGGTTTGAATGTTTAAACATTTCAGGGAACAAGACGCAAGGGTGATATAATGTTATTGTGAAGCTCGCCAAAGTTTACTCATGACTTGGATTTTTTAAAATTCCCCCCAATTTTGCACATTCTTGTTCTGAAGCTACTGACTCTCTTGGGAGTAGAGTTCCATGGATGACGTAGGCCCTCTAATGCCATTTTCAAATGGCCATTCTTCATGTGTAAGCTGAAGTGCCCAAAATGTTGCTTGTCTTTGGGCATGGAGGCTTGAGGCAGAATATGTGCCCGATGAACTAAGCAATTGTATATGCAGCTGGCCCCATCACATTAAAGAAAAAATGGTGGAATTGTGAGGGTCGTCAGTAGCCTTTCTCTGGCTGCTGGCGCCTGACATTCCGCCTCCGACCATTGTATTGTCTAAGACTGAGGCTCCCAATGTGCCATGCAGGGAGAGCCACTAAAATATTTAAATGAACTGACATACTGTACCTTATTGTGTGAGGTCATTATGTAGTACCTCAAGAACAGCGGTTTTAGCAGTGTTGCACCAGGTTTGTATTATCTGCCCCTAAGTGTTAGAAGGCTGTTTGACTATGGAAAGATTGACAACCGAGCCTGATCTTGTTCTCACCAGATATCCATGCTTGTGCACTTTCCAGGAGAGTTAACTGGATTGTGATTAGGAGTAGAAACTGTGGCTGATTTTTTTTTCTTTAACCTAGGGATGTGGCAGGCAATTGTAACTACTGCCTTGGTTTAAATCAGTTTACTCGGCATGATCGGGGAATCAGAACTATTCTGTGTGGTTTAATGCCACACCAGACAATGCTTAAGCCACTAGACCAACTTGGGAGCTTGTGCAATGGATTTTCTTTATCTTGCTCTTCTGTGACATTCAGGTGCATTTCCAGCAAGGATCTCTGGATAGCATTGAGGATCGGAACCTTGGCTGACTTCTCACTAACCCAGAGGCCAATTATAATACCGCTACTTAGATCCTGACTGAGATTAATTAATTTAGCACAGATTGAGAATCAATTCTGCGAACTTGCCGGTCTATATGCTCAGCTACTTTAAAAATAAAATATTGCTAGTGCTTTTCTGATGAGATGTTATACAAGAAGGGACAATTTTTACGAATTTGCGCTCCTGGCACAGATTTTCGACTACTAGGAGCATATACTGTATCGAGAACTTGTACATGGAGGTCATGGAGGTATAATTTTGCATCCATTAAATGCAGGGAAGATCCTGTGGGGTCCACAGATCCCTGCACCCGACGTTCTGGTATGCATTCCCAGGAGTACAATTTCATACAATTTACCCTGTACAGTTCTTAATGCAAAATATGCAGCAGACAGCTTGCTAAAATTAATTTCCATTGTCATTTTTAATTGACATGGCTGTGCCTGTAACAGTGTGTAAGCAGCCTAACCACAACATACTTTGTTTGTTAGAAGGAAACATGAGTACATAATGTTGAAGTCATACAGTAAGACAAGTGGAAATGAGAGTCATGCTGGAACGCACAGTAACCATATGGTTCAGTGGCTTCACAAAGCCCTTTCATATTGCCACAATCTGCTCTTTCAACCAGCACTGTTATCCACCCAAAATTTAAGCTGAAAAGTCTGGATGTTTTCCTCAGTCCCAAGTATAAGACCCAGAAATTTGAATAACTTAGAGGTTTAATCAACTAATTTCCATTGCCTTCTCACCTGCTGTACAACTACAGGAAACTAGAATCTGTTCAGAGATCTGTCTGCAGGGCCATTCTTCAGTGCTAGGATCTTCCACGTTAATCCCTGCTATGTGTGTGTGGCTTGGGTGGGCTTAATATTTGTTGGAACAAGTCCATTGATTATCAGATGTACAGGCCTATGCAGCTGTTTTTTGTTCTTTACCTAAAATGAATTAATCGATCAGTAATTACTCTCCTCCTCCCCTGTTTGTAGCCTCAGCATCAGTACGTGTTGTCTTCAGCTTTGTGTCAGTTTGGTTCAGTGGTAGCGCTCTCACCTCTTAGTCATAAGGTTGTGTGTTCAAGCCCCACTCGAGGGAACTGAGCACATAATCTTGGTTGACACTTCTGTGCAGTACTGAGGGAGTGTTGCATCGTTGGAGGTGCCATCTTTTGGGTGAGACATTAAATTGAGGCCCTGCCACGGTATAAACAGGGCAACTTGGCAACGGTAAGAAACATTTTCAGTGGAATAAAGATGTGCCATAAATTCACGATTCACAATTGGCTTGCCTTGTTCAAGTAGCTAGTGCTCCAAATTCACTCTATTTCAATACAGAATTAAGAGAACCAGTGGCAACACATAAACCAGTTTTATATGCATATGTAGCACTCTCCCCTCGGAGTCAGAATGGATCATTGGATAGTTAAAAGGGTCAGGAATCCTGGTCGATTTACCCCTACCTATTCCAGGGGTGTTGCAGCTCATTGTAACTTCCTTATTAAATAACAACAGAAAATGCTGGAAATACTCAGCAGGCCAGGCAGCATCCGTGGAGAGAGAAACAGTGTTAACGTTTCAGGTCGATGACCCTTCATCAGAACTGGAAAAAGCTGGAGATGTAACAGATATTAAGCAGGTGCAGAGACGGTGGGGGGGGGGGGGAGGTGGGGGTGGTTAGGAGGGGAGGAAGGAATAGAAAGAATATCCTGTACTTTTGTAAGAGGCAGGAAAGATAAAATGTTGCAAATGGGAGTGGCAAAAATCATACTGCATGAAAAATGGGGGCAGGGATAATTATCTGAAATTGTTAAACTCAATGTTGAGTCCGGCAGGCTGCAAAGTGCCCAATCAAAAGATGAGGTGCTGTTCCTCGAGCTTACGTTGAGCTTCATTGTTGCCTTGGCTGAGATCACCTAATTCATCACAGATTGGAGATCAAACTTGGGACCTTCCTGGCCTGTATGGCTGAAGTGCAGATTATTGGTACAATCAATTGCATTATTTGTTATTTTCCATGGTATGGTAATCATTTGTAAATGAGTTCCTGAGCAATCACTCTTATTGTTTGCTTCAAAAGGCCCTAATGTCATGTTTGTTTTCTCCATCTTGATTCGAAAGTGAATTCACAGGTAGAGATGATAGGATAAATTTACTCGTTGCACTCCTTTCTGAGCCCCACTCTCTGGGACTGCGTATCAGGAAATGGCACTCGCATAGCCCACAAGTTTATCCATTAATTTTGATAAATGGAAAATCTTCGACTGTGTACGTGCGATTTCCTAATGTTTGCCATTTCTTGATACAAGCTCCTGGTGGGACGGTGCTATCGGAAAATTTAAAGTGGCACTTATGAATGAGACCTAAGCAGACCTGATCTAATGATGGTGACCCCCAAATATTGGGCAGGCTGGTGCTTAACTGATTATAAAATGTTATATGCCTCATTTATATTGTGGAGCTGCTTCCTCAACATGTTTGGGTTGCTGGTGTTGTAGCAATGTAAGCTCATCCAAGTTACATTATGTGGTGAGTTCAGAACTCCAACAGCAACTTTGGAAAAATGGTTGGCACGCAAGATTTGCACATGCACAGTTGGATTGTGAATTGACAGTTCTGCTCATGGACCTCCTCTGCTGTCAGGCTAGTAATGTGAACTTCACATTGCTGGTCTGTGCATGTAGGCCAAGAGCAGGGTTGCCAACTCTAGTTGGATGTATTCCTAGAGGTTTCATCACATGACCTCCCGCCTCCAACCGCCATCCACCCCCCCAACCCCACCCCCGCCCCATCAAACAATCTTTTTTCCCCATCTCTAATATTTTTATGACTAATAAACAAAAGTGTTCAAAGAAAAAAACAACACAATTTTTTTTAATGCCCCTGTGAATTGAATTTTCTCTTGGGCTGCTTGCAGCAGTGTCCGGCAGATTAATCTTTCATTCCTGGAGACTCTAGGACAATCCTGGAGAGCTGGCAACCCAAGTCAAGAGCTCAGCCTGCGCATGTAGGCCAAGAGCTCAGTCTGCCGACAGCCAAAATAATATTGCAGCCTGTGGCACCCAGAAACATTTTGTTTCCAGAGGCAAAGAATGAAACCACTTTGTGAGGTGCTGTTCTGTTTATATTACTCTGAGGGCAGGGCTGCCTCCCTAGGTTGTACTGTAATATAAACATGGCATTAGTTCGGATGGCTGGAGGTGCTAGGTCTCAAAAAAAAATCACGTGGTACATGAGGAAGTGTCTGGTGTTTTATGAGTGTGGCTCGCTAGTACATTATGGAATTCTTTGTCTTCAAAAGTTTCTAAGTGAGTATGCAATTCAGTCATTTGTGGAGCTGTGTTTTATTTTCAGGGAAGGGAGAGACTACTCTGTGCCCAACGTTAACATTCTCTCGGCACATATCTTGATAAAAATGGTAATTGCTAATGCATTCCAGATGTTTCTGAAACTACTCTAGCTTTCTTCCTTCAGCTGTTTGGAGCCCTGGTTTAGTTAGTTAAATTACATATCTCCTCCAGTAAATGCAGTGTTGCAGTGTTAAAATTTGACAGTACAAAGAATTACTTCTAAAGCTATGCATCTTAATCACCACTAAAACCTTTAATAATGTGAAAAAGACCTGCTGTAGCCAGGTGTAACCAAATGTGTTGTACTGGGAACTTTTAAATATTCAATAGCCTGGGGCACTTGTGCTACATGTGCAGATGCTACCATGATGTCTGGTTAGAGCAAAACAAGCAGCAGTATTGATGATGTGATATGATTTCCAAGGCAACTTGAACAACATAAACTTACAGAAGCAGTGATAATTTTCACAAGTGCTTGTGTATTGGTTTCCTTTAATTCAATTCTAAGGCCTGGTGGCTGCATTGTTCAACTATTAAATCCAGTTTCCATACACCAGCAGTAGGTTGTAGACTTACTGGAATTCCTAGAGTTGGAGAGGGTGAAAAGTTTGACTTCTGCCCAGGGGGCCTGGAATTTTAGATGGAACCTGGTTACAATGTGATACTGCCTCGTTTAGACCAATCCTTTAAATTCCAGTGTGGGGTGGGACTCTTGATGAATCTTCAGCCCATCTCAACCTTACATTATAGGGGTGTCAGAAGGGAGTTCTCAGGCTTTCGCAGGAAATTCTGCCCTTTGCACCTTAAAGGGCCTCACCTGAGAGCTGCCATAAGTCCCTTTGAGACCTTCTGAAGTGCCCAATTGTTCACTGGATGAAGGTAATCGCTCCTGGATGGGATCAGTTGCATTGTCTGGAAGCTAATTTGCTCCTTTTGGAGCCAAAGACTCCAAAAGGTTTCTTTTTCTCTGACTCTGTTGTACCTTGGAAGACCTCAGATGGAATGACTTTGAGCCGCTCTGCCTTACAGGAGTGGATTGGGGCAGGTGCTGCTCATGCATCGTTACAGGTGCTGGTGGTCCTCTCCTGACATGAAAATTACCCTGACCCCGAATTTGGGAGGGGGTCTCCTTCCTGGGGGTAGGGTGGATGGGAGTTCTGGTCTCCACTTTCTCCAGCTGATTGGACCACCAAGAACTTCGGGCCCTCGCTAGTCCTTGGGTCGACAAGTCTTCAGTTTCTCTATGGAAAGCAAACATTAACACTATGAACACTTAAAAGAAGGCACATATAAAAGGCTCTACAAGTAAATGGTAATAACTTAAATTTCAGGGAAATTATTGAGCAAGATCAAGTAACTCAATTTTAAACCTGTTAAACTATTTTTCATAAAGACATTTAAGAGGAAATTTTGCAATCCCACACTCAAATTCAAATTCAAATTCAAATGCTTTATTAGCATGAAAGTTTACAGGGAACCATATTGCCAAAGCTTACATAACAAAAAACAAGTACAGGTTTCCAACATTCTGTAGGTGTCAAACAATTTTGACCTTCATTTGACTCTCTGTGGGGAATAACAACAAGGCCTCAGGAGCAGATGGAATTCCCGCCGAGGCACTAAAGCATGGCGGAGAAGCATTACTGGCGCGAATTCATGAACTCATTTCTCTTATCTGGAAGGAGGAGAGCATGCCAGGGGATCTCAGAGACGCCGTAATTGTGACCATCTTCAAGAAAGGTCTGATTGCGGTAATTACAGAGGGGTTTCCCTGCTGTCTGCCACAGGGAAAGTCATCGCAAGAATCCTCCTCAATCACCTTCTCCAAGTGTCCGAAAAGCTCCTCCCAGAGTCGAAATGCTGATTCTGCCCACTAAGGGGCACAATGGACATGATCTTCACCGCACATCAATTACAAGAGAAATGCAGGGAACAGCGCCAACCACTGTACATGGCCTTCTTTGATCTCACAAAGGCCTTCGACACTGTCAACCGTGAGGGATTATGGAGTGTCCTCCTCAAATTTGGCTGCCCTCAAAAGTTTGTCACCATCCTCCGCCTGCTTCACGACGACATGCAAGCCATGATCCTGACCAACGGTTCCACCACAGACCCAATTCACGTACGAACCAGGGTCAAACAAGGCCGTGTCATCGCACCAACACTCTTCTCGATCTTCCTTGCTGCAATGCTCCATTTTCCCCTCAGTAAGCTCCCCACTGGAGTGGAGCTAATTTACAAAACAAACGGGAAACTGTTCAACCTCCGTCTCCTCCAGTCCAGATCCAAAGTCGTCCCATCCTCTGTCGTTGAATTACAGTATGCAGACGACGCTTGCGTCTGCGCTCACTCGGAGATCGAACTCCAAACCATCGTCAGCACCTTCACCGAAGCGTATGAGAGCACGGGCCTTACACTAAACATCCGTAAGACAAAGGTCCTCTACCAACCTGCCCCCGCCACACAGTACTGCCCCCTCGATTATCAAAATCCACGACAAGGCCTTGGACAACGTGGACCACTTTCCATACCTCGGGAGCCTACTGTCAACAAGAGCAGACGTCAACGACGAAGCCCAACACCGCCTTCAGTGTGCCAGTGCAGCCTTCGGTCACCAGAGGAAGAGAGTGTTTGAAGACCAGGACCTCAAACCCGGCACTAAGCTCATGGTCTACAGAGCAGCAGTGATACCCGCCCTGCTGTATGCCTCAGAGACATGGACCATGTACAGCAGGCACGTCAAAGCACTGGAGAGGTACCACCAACGCTGCCTCCGCAAGATCCTGCAAATCCATTGGCAGGATAGGCGCACCAACGTCAGTGTTCTTACTCAGGCCAACATCCCCAGCATCGAAGCTTTGACCACGCTCATTCAGCTCCGATGGACAGGTCACATTGTCCGCTTGCCCGATACGAGGCTCCCAAAACAAGCGCTCTACTCGGAGCTCCGGCACGGCAAGAGAGCCCCAGGTGGGCAGAGGAAACGCTTCAAGGACACCCTCAAAGCCTCCTTGAAAAAGTGTAACATCCCCATCGACACCTGGGAATCCCTGGCCCAAGACCGCACAAAGTGGAGGAGAAGGATCTGGGAAGGCGCTGAACACCTCGAGTCTCTTCGCCGGGAGCAAGCGGAAGCCAAGCGCAGGCAGCGCAAGGAGTGCACATCAACCCAAGCACCCCACCCACCCGCCCCTTCAACCACCGTCTGCCCCAACTGTGACAGAGACTGTAGGTCCCGCATTGGACTCATCAGTCACCTGTGAACTCATGTTTAATGTGGAAGCAAGTCACCCTCGGTTCCGAGGGACTGCCTAAGAAGAAGAGAAGGATGGTCTGCTGCTGCTGATGCCCATTGACTGTACCTCAATCATGGGTGGGCACCCTGGAGCAAATTCACTTTTTTTGGCAAATTTGCAAATAAAAAATGTGAATTTGTCCCACACTGCTGGCTGCTGCTATCTACTTAATAAATTTGTTTTACTTGTTTAAATTTCCGAGGCTTCAAGTTGCTATTCGTGGATTGAAGCCCCGGGAAAACAAATCAGGTAAAACAAGTTTATTAAGAAGAGAATTGGGAATGGATCTATGCTGTAAAGTGACCTTTGTTTTTCAGCAAGAAACAGGCAGCCAACAGTTGAAAATCCCCACCAATAGCTTTCAAAAGGGAAGTGGATAAATATTTTAAAAATTAAAAATTAAAAGGATATAGGGGAAAGGCAGAGGAATGGGACTAATGCTTAGCTCTCTGAGAGCCTGCACAGACACAGAGGACTCAAATGCCTCTTTCTGTGCTGTAATATTCTATGATTCAGCCAAAATTGAACAAAGATAAAATAGACTGTCGCTGGCATTTTAAGCTGAGTTTTGTGTTAGCTGTTCAGTAGGTGGTTGGTAAATTACACACAGACAGAATACCTTAATTAATGTAAATATAACTATGTGGGTCCTCAGGTAAATAGGATGCCAACACTGGAAGTTTCTGGATTGTCATAAATTTCTGTTTGTGAACAGTGATTAAAAGTTCTGCCACACAAGTGCCAGGCAATGACTATCTCCAACAAGCGAGAGTCTAACCACCTCCCTGTGACTCCCCTCACCTCTTCGTCAGCACCTCCCAAACACGCGACCTCTACCACCTAGAAGGACAAGGGCAGCAGGCGCATGGGAACACCATCACCTGCAAGTTCCCCTCCAAGTCACACACCATCCTGACTTGGAAATATATCGCCGTTCCTTCATAGTCACTGGGTCAAAATCCTGGAACTCCCTCACTAACAGCAGTGTGGGAGTACCTTCACAACAAGGACTGCAGTGGTTGAAGAAGGCAGTCACTACCACCTTCTCAAGGGCAATTAGGGATGGGCAATAAATGCTGGCCTTGTCAGCGATGCCCACATCCCAGGAACAAATTTTAAAAAAAACAGATCTTGAAAATCTACGAGCCTTTGATTAGAGTTTACGTGGTAGGATCAGACAGCTGGTGACCTCTGCTCATGACCTCAACACAGTACGTGGGGTCAGGGGAAGTCACCTCATTTGAATGTTGGCATTTGGCCCCTGAACCACAAGGAGTACATCTAGGGCACCTCACCAACTGGGAGAGGATGGGAATCCAAACAGAAAAGTGACTGCCCTTGGGAGATGACAGGGTCTCGTTGGAAACATTTGTAACATGTCCCATTGGCCCTATGATAAGGGTTCAGAGAAGGAAAACAAAATCTTGAAAATCTTTGGGGGTCCAGGCTGCATTCCTGGCCTGGACTTCTAGGTGGACCCCAGCTGGCCCTGACTTTTGTAAATGCAGGGAGAGGACCTAGTAGAGGCCTTCTCTCCTATTTTGGTCCAATCTGCTCCCTGCGGAAGGCCTCAGTCTTGGCGGGCCTTCAATAAAAATTTGTCTGACTCCTTCGGGGTTCTTCTGCCCTTTTAATCTGACCCCTTGCCTCTTTGGGTGTTACAGTACCACTGTCACAATTTCCCTCATGGGTGGACACAATGTTCCTTTAATTTTTTTTTGGGTGCGCGGTCCCTTTAACGGGCTGTGCGGCCCGTTCAAATTCCCGCACATGCGTGGCTTTTCCTATTATAAAGCCGGCAAGTGGCCTGCGCGGGAGCTCCAGACAGCTGCGCCGGAGCTCCAGACAGCTGCGCGGCCGCGAGGCTTAAAGGCAACATTGGGTGGACACCCTATTGGTGGTGGGACACCCACCAGGTGCTTAGCTTGCTCAAATTAACTACGACCTGGAAAAGGGGTTGGGGCAGATGTCTAACCCCTCCTCTTGCGCCACAAAGAAGGAAATCCAGTCTGTACAGACCAGAAAAGTCAGGAGCTCATCCCGTGTTTGCGCTGAATTAAAGCTGGTATTATATTAATGGAAAACGTCAACTGCAGGTAATAGCACTCTTTTAATATAAATGTGCTGATATCTGGAGACCCAAATATCCAAGGGTCTCGTACATGATCATTGGGTCTCCAATCAAAGCTAAACGTGTGGAGTTAAATTCCTTCCCTTTTATTGATGGGAATTGCAGATTTCTGGGTTTGAGTATGACTGATGGCAGTAGGAAAAGTAAAGAAGGGAGAGCAGTGCACAGAGGTCTTCTTTCTCTGTTTGAACATGAGGGGTGTTAACCACTTGTGGTTAAATTGATATGATACAAATTGGTGAGGAAAGTATTGGGCTCAACTGTGATGCTTCTCATGAGTGAATATCCTAGTGCCAATCATTATGATATGTGTGGTAACTGAACACGAGATGGCCACATTATAGGAGTAAGCACATTTAGCAATTACTCGTCACTTATATTCCTTTATTGTTATTCTTTGATGGAATATTCCAGAAGTTCTGGAAATAAGAGCAGTTTGTTAATACCCCACCAATGTGAATGTTTATCTGGGGTGAGATACCAGCGTGCCACTGGAATAGCACATTGGGATGAGTCAGCATGTTCTGGAGGAAGGTGGTGGTGGGGAGGGAGGCGGGGTTTCGAAGAAAAAGGGGTTGCTGTGCCGGAGGCTTGCAAGTTTTGTACCTTTACTGTTGTAGTGCAACTTATAGTGGAGATAATTCAACTTTGTAGATGGGTGGAGCAGATCAGCTGTCAGTTATACACCCCACTCGATTTTTGTTTCCATTGTAGTCAATGGAAAGGGAAATCAGTCAGGGTTTATAATGAGTGACTGGCCTGCTACCGTTTTGTATACCCACCGTAGTTGAATTTTACCCCCAAATAAAAGTAATGCCATCCGAGTACGACTTCCTATGCTCCCTGACATGTAATTCTTGGAAACTATTAAGTGACTTATGTATGGAGATATAGGGGGAAAAATTCAGTTGGTTTGCACCTCCCGTTAGCGCCTTAAGAGGGCGCTAATGGGGCGCAAAGCAACTAGCGCCCGGGCAAGGCGATATCTGCACCTCTCGCGGAATTGACCGGGCATTTTGCGGCGGCACTAAACAATACTGCCCGATCTCCTGCGCACGCAAATCTTGACGTCATTCGAGCGTGCAACGCCCTTGTGACGCCCCGGAATGGAAATTGAGTGGCGCCCCCCTCCTTTCGCCTGGCGCAACCAACGACATTACTCATAAAAGACTGAGAGTTAGAAGAGTAACTAAAGGCTTTTATTAACAACAGAATGGAGGTCTGCCTCGCGTGGTCGACCGGTCCAGGATACAAAGGGCTGGGGAGCAGTCACCTTTATACTAGGACCTGTGGGAGGAGTCAGCCGAGGCATGTCCAGGCATGTGCACAGTGGAATACAAACAGGACAAACAGGAATACAAACAGTGGTTTACCACATTCACCCCTTGTTTAAAATTGAGTCCGGCGGGGTGAAGTATATTAAAAGTTAGTGTATTGGAGTCTCTCCGGAGGTCTTGTCTGCCGCTGTGATCGGCGTGGCGACGGCAGGGGTAGTGAAGCTTCCGGCGTCGAGTCCAGTGTAGGCTGTGGCACAGGCGTGTCGTCCTCGTAGATGTCGAGCGGGTCGCGGGGCCCAGGCCTGCCGCCTGCTGGGGCTGGATATCGGATCATGGGGGGGGTGGGTAGTGGGTTACTGCGGCCCCCGAGGGTGCTAGGTCTCTTATGGAGACTGTGTCCTCCCGCCCGTCCGGGTATGCGATGTAAGCATACTGGGGGTTGGCGTGGAGGAGGTCGACCCTCTCGACCAGGGGGTCCGTTTTATGGGTCCTCACGTGTCTTCTCAGTAGGACCGGCCCTGGGGACGTCAGCCATGGCGGTAGCGATGTCCCCGATGTGGACTTCCTTGGGAAGACAAACATTTTCTCATGAGGGGTGGCGTTAGTGGCAGTGCAGAGCAGTGACCGAATAGAGTGGAGCGCATCGGGGAGCACATCCTGCCAGCGGGAGGTTGGAAGGCCCCTAGACTTTAAGGCTAGCAGGACGGCCTTCCAAACTGTCGCATTTTCTCTTTCCACCTGTCCGTTCCCCCGGGGGTTGTAACCGGTGGTCCTGCTTGTGGCAATACCCCTAGTTAGCAGGTACTGACGGAGTTCGTCGCTCATAAACGATGAGCCCCGGTCGCTATGGATATAGCTGGGGAAGCCAAACAGGGTGAAGAGGTTGTTCAGACATTTAATGACCGTGGCACTGGTCATGTCCGGGCAGGGGAAGGCGAACGGGAAACGGGAGTACTCATCAATAATATTGAGGAAGTACACATTGCGGTCGGAGGAGGGGAGAGGCCCTTTAAAATCAACGCTCAGGCGCTCGAAGGGGCGAGTGGCTTTTATCAGGTGGGCCCTGTCTGGTCTATAAAAGTGCGGTTTGCACTCAGCGCAGACTTGGCAGTTCCTGGTCATGGTCCTGACCTCCTCAATAGAGTAAGGCAGGTTGCGGGCCTTGATGAGGTGGAAGAACCTGGTGACCCCCGGGTGGCAGAGGTCATTGTGGAGGGCCCGCAGTCTATCGATCTGCGCGCTGGCGCAGGTGCCACGCGATAGCGCATCCGGGGGTTCATTTAGCTTCCCGGGCTGGTACAAGATCTCGTAGTTGTAGGTGGAAAGTTCGATTCTCCACCTCAAGATCTTGTCATTTTTGATTTTGCCCCTCTGCTTGTTGTTAAACATAAAAGCAACTGAACGCTGGTCAGTGAGCAGGGTAAATCGTTTTCCGGCCAGGTAGTGCCTCCAATGACGCACAGCCTCCACAATCGCCTGGGCCTCCTTCTCAACAGCGGAGTGTCTGGTCTCCGGGCCTTGGAGGGTTCGTGAAAAGAAGGCCACGGGTCTCCCCGCCTGATTGAGGGTAGCGGCCAGGGCAAAGTCGGACGCGTCGCTTTCCACCTGGAAGGGGATGGATTCGTCCACTGCGTGCATGGTGGCTTTGGCAATGTCCTCCTTGATACGGTGGAAGGCTAAGCGGGCCTCTGCCGTCAAGGGAAAAGAGGTGGACTTGATCAGCGGACGGGCCTTGTCCGCATAGTAGGGGACCCACTGGGCGTAATAGGAGAAAAACCCTAGGCACCTCTTCAGGGCCTTGAGGCAGTGGGGCAGTGGAAGTTCCATAAGGGGACGCATCCGGTCGGGGTCGGGGCCGATGACTCCGTGTTCCACAACACAGCCAAGGATGGCGAGGCGGTTTGTGCGGAATATGCACTTCTCCTTGTTATATGTCAGGTTTAGGAGTTGGGCGGTGCGGAGGAATTTTTCGAGGTTTGCGTCATGGTCCTGCAAGTCACGGCCGCAGATGGTCACATTGTCCAGATATGGGAAAGTGGCCTGCAACGCATTTTGATCTACCATCCGGTCCATCTCCCTTTGGAAGACGGAGACCCCGTTGGTGACGCCAAAGGGAACCCTAAGGAAGTGATAGAGGCGGCCGTTTGCCTCAAAGGCAGTGTACTGGCGGTCCTCAGGGCGGATGGGGAGCTGGTGGTACGCTGATTTCAGGTCAATGGTTGAGAAGACGCGGTACTGCGCGATCTGGTTGACCATATCGGCTATACTGGGGAGTGGGTAGGCGTCCAGCAGGGTGTAGCGATTTATTGTCTGGCTGTAGTCGATGACCAGGCGCTGCTTCTCGCCGGTCTTAACGACCACAACCTGGGCTCGCCAGGGGCTGGTGCTGCCCTCAATAATCCCTTCTTTCAGGAGCCGCTCCACTTCGGTTTTAATGAAAACCCTGTCCCCGGCACTGTATCGCCTGCTCTTTGTGGCGATAGGCTTACAGTCGGGGGTGAGGTTAGCAAACAGTGGTGGGGGGGTGACTCTGAGTGTGGAGAGGTTGCACCTGGTGCGCGGCGGGCAATTTGGAAGCTGCTGGCTGCGGACTGTGAGTGGGGGTAGGGGTCCACCGTACGCCATCGTAACACTTTTAAGGTGGCACTGAAAATCTAACCCCAGCAGGACGGCAGCGCAGAGGTCAGGCAGGACCAGAAGTTTAAAATGATCGTACACGGTCCCGTCTACTACGAGTGTCACCACGCAGTAGCCGCCGATGTCCGCCGACTGGGACTCGGAGGCCATAGAAATCCGCTGTTGCGCAGGCAGGACTGGGAGAGAGCAACGCCGCACCGTGTCGGGGTGGATGAAGCTCTCCGTGCTCCCAGAGTCAAAAAGGCAGATTGTATCGTGACCATTTACCTTAATGTCCATTGTGGAACTGGCCAGTTGGTGCGGTCTCGCTTGGTCCAGTGTAACGGATGCCAGCGTAGGGGTCGGTGTGTCGCTGCGGGTATCAGATGAGGCGGTGTCGGGGGCCTGCTGCGTCCCGGCTGTCGTCCAAGATGGCGGCGTCCATGATCCCCATGTGGCTGGAGGCGTCCAAAATGGCTGCTGTACCGGTGATTCGCACATGGCCGGGGAGGTCCAAGATGGCGGCCCGCATGGCCCACACGCGGCGCTGCTGGGGTTCGGGGTGGCTTTGGCCCTGCAGACGCTAGCGTAGTGTCCCTTCTTCCCGCAGCCCGAGCAGATCGCGTTTTTCGCCGGGCAGCGCGCTCTGGGGTGTTTTGCCTGGCCACAGAAGTAGCATTTCTGGCCTTGGGGCACTGCTGTCTGGCCTTGGGACACTGCTGCGGTAGTTGGGCCGTTGTTGGGGTGTGGCTGGGGTGGCACGGCGCTATGAGGCGGTCCTACCGTGTCCCAGGCTGTCATTCCCCGCGGCGTCCACGGTGCAGAGGAGTAGGCATCCATGCCCTGGTAGGCTGCATCCAACGATAGTGCGAGTTCAGAGGCCTTGTTGAGGTCGAGGTTACTCTGCTCCAACAGTAGCTGTCGGGTGTAATTGGATCTGTGGCCCGCTACAAAAGCGTCCCGGATAAGTTCCTCTGTGTACACGGCGGCCTTTACATCCTTACAACCACAGGCCCGGCCAAGCACAGACAGTGCCTGAAGGTATTCCACGGTTGATTCCCCAGGTTGTTGTTTACGACTCCCCAGGAGGTGCCTGGCGTACACTTCGTTCACTGGGCGCGTGTACTGGTCCTTGAGGAGCTTGATGGCGCCCGCGTACGAGGTCGCGTCTTGGATGACCGAGTACACTCGGTGGTTCACTTTGGAGGTCAGGACACCCAGTTTGTCCTCGTCCGATTTGATTGCTGCGGAGGCGGTCAGGAATTTTTCGAAACACTTAAGCCAGTGAGTAAACTTGGTGGATGAGTCCGCCTCCCGATGATCTAAGTCCAGGCATGCTGGTGTGAGGATCTTCTCCATTATAAAAATGTTGTTAATAAAATTGATGCGCTATCAATTACTCATAAAAGACTGAGAGTTAGAAGAGTAACTAAAGGCTTTTATTAACAACAGAATGGAGGTCTGCCTCGCGTGGTCGACCGGTCCAGGATACAAAGGGCTGGGGAGCAGTCACCTTTATACTAGGACCTGTGGGAGGAGTCAGCCGAGGCATGTCCAGGCATGTGCACAGTGGAATACAAACAGGACAAACAGGAATACAAACAGTGGTTTACCACAGACATGTAGGCTGGAACACTTCCCAGTCGCTGTGGCGCTGGGGGGGGGCGGGGGGGGGACGCTATTTAAAGGGGGCCTCTTCTTGGCTTATTCAGTGGTAAACATTTTTGCACCACTCGTTCTGAGAGAGAGAGGAGAGAGATTTTGAGAGAGGGAAAGAGAGACTTCTGCATTGAGTCAACGCTGTTTGAAGTAGTTTTGGCTTCTGACCACAACTTTGCAGATACTTTGGTTTTTGACCTTCATTACTTTGATTGCCAAGAGACTATGGGGGCTGCACTAATTGGGGGCGTCGTCCTGCGCCAGCAGATTCAGAGGCCACAGAGACGCAGAGAGAGAGTGGCAATCATGGCCAGATGGAGGAGGGCCAACAGGCCTCTGTACAGGAGACCTTACCCTCCCAGAGTATTTCGCCAACAATTCTCATACATTAATATGTCTGAGGAGCTGTGTTTGCGAAAGCTGCGCTTCAGCAAGGAGGTGGTCACTGAGCTCTGCCACCTGCTGCAGCCAGATCTGCAGCCTCAACTGAGGAGCAGGATGTCTCTGTTGGTGGCAGTGAAGATAACAATGGCTCTGAACTTTTATGCCACCGGCTCATTTCAATCAGCTACTGGGGACATCGCCAATATCTCCCAGTTCGCGGTCCATTGCTGCATCCGTCAGGTCACAAATGCCCTCTATAAAAGGAGACGAGAGTACATCTCTTTCCCCATGACCCCGGACAAGCAGCATGAACGCGCTATGGGCTTTGCGAGGATAGCGGGCTCCCCCTTGGTGCAGGGCGCCATTGACTGCACGCATGTGGCTTTGCGTGCTCCGCATGAGAATGCAGAGGATGTCCACAACCGAAAGGGGTTCCATTCCTTAAACGTGCAGTTGGTCTGTGACTACAGGCAGCTGATACTCGCTGTCAATGCCTGTTATCCTGGCAGCAGCCACGATGCATACTTCCTGTGCCAGACTACTGTGGCAGAACTTTTCCAGGCACCGCATCACCCAGGTGGTTGGTGTGGTGTATGTAACTTGTTCCACCTTAAGAGAACTTAAACCTGTTCCACCTTAAGAGATGTACTACTTTCTCTGGCTGCTGTATACGGTAATACCGGTGGTGACCACACCGGTATATAAGTGCTGTGTAGTAATTTGCTGAGTAGTTCAGCCCTGACCTTCGACTAGTAAAGACCTGTTAAAGTTATTCTTGTGGTCTGTGTGCAGTGATTCATATTAACCATAACTGGAACACACAGACTTAACAGTGGCGACGAGTACGATCTTACCCTGCGGCAGAGATACATCCAAGGCAGTTTAACGGGCGTCGAGAAGAGGCATCCGCCCTCATCATCCTGCTGAGAAAAGACTCGGGTCTGAAGAGCAAAGGAAGAATCCTGACACGAAGCCTTCCATCAGCAACAGGCAGTGATCATCCCTTCTACCACGGTGGTGGGTAAGCCGATCAGCGACGATCAGCAAGTCGGCCACATTGGCTGTGGAGTAGGGGAGGGAAAACGGAGGATATAAGGGCGGAGAACTCGACCACGGCCGGGGAAAAGAGCTGGACAGAAGTCGGGGCCAGAGGCGCTGAGACTGGGGCAGCGTAAGGCACGGGAGCCGCGGTGAATGCAAATGCAGCCGGTGTAAAAGACCGGGCTGCAAGCGGGCTGGGAGACGCAACAGCGTCGAGAGAGAGCTCGACCGCAACCGGTGAAAAAGGCCGGGCAGCTACCGAGGCTGCGAGGCACAGCGACCGGGACAGCGTAAGGCGCGGGAGAAAATAAAACAACCGCGGAGAACTCAGCCGTAGCCGGTGGAAAGGACCGGACTGCAAGAGGGGCTGGGAGGCACGAATTGAGAACCGCTGGGGAGGCGCGAATGGCAGCAATACGGCAATCGCCATTACAGCCAGCGGGGGAGAAAGGCAAACGCGGGAAGCCGCCATTTTCGTAGGCGGGGGAAGAAGACAAGCGCAGGAAACCGCCATTTTAAAATAAAAGGAAAAAAAAAGAAAAGAAATTTTTTTTTTGTTTCTCAAGAAGGTTGCAAGGATGCCTAAGCGTGGTAACATCAACGATTTCGATGCCGATGTTGAAGATTGGGCCACGTATGTAGAACGCATAGAAGTTTATTGTAAAGCAAATAAGATATCAGATGAGGATAAAGCACTAACCTTATTAAACTTAATGGGTGCGAAGACATACGGGCAATTGAAACACCTTCTATCACCAGAGAAACCGGCGGATAAGACTTTCGCGGATATTGTTACCGACCTGAAAAATCATTTAAGCCCCACGCCGCTGATGCTAGCGGAACGATTTAAATTTTACAGCAGAAAGCAGCTGAAAGATGAAAGCAATGCTGAATTTTTAATTGAATTGCGTAAGCTAGCAAAGTACTGTCAGTTTGGAACAGGACTAACAGATGCGCTAAGAGATAAATTTGTGTGTGGATTGTTAAAAGAAGAGACACAAAAGCGACTGCTTGAGGAGAATGAGCTGACGCTTGATAAAGCTGTCGCTATGGCAGCATCGCACGAAGCCGCAGCGAGAGGCACGGCAGTAATGCAGCTACGGTCACCGGAACTCAGCACAAATCAAATGGTCTTGGGTACAGTAAAATGTTATCGTTGTGGAAAGACAACGCACGATCAGAACCAGTGCTGGTTCAAAAATAAGGAATGCAGAAAATGTGGCAGGCTTGGTCACATAGCTAAAGTATGCCGGTCAGGAGAGAAGACCAGCAACAAAAAGTCACCGCAGGGAAAGTACAGAAAGGTACACAAGGTGACAGAGAACAGTTCGAACGAACAGAAGTCAGATTCAGACGCCAGCAGTAATGAACTGGGTAGCTTAAGAGTACACAACGTTGGTAAGGAAGCAGACCTCCAGACAATTTGGGTCACACTTCAGATAGCAGGAGTCCAAGTGAAGATGGAATTGGACACAGGATCGGCATTGACGGTCATGAATAAGAAAGATTACAAAAGGTTATTCCAACATATTCCCCTACGGGATACGGAGATTGTATTAAAAACATACACGGGGTAAAGAGTATACCCCATCGGAAAGATAGAGGTAAAGGTGGTCCACAAGGGCAAAGAAAGCCGAGGAATGGACTTATATGTGCTACCTGAAGGAGGTCCACCACTACTGGGACGGGAGTGGATTAGAAAAATGAATATGGACTGGCATTCCTTAAAAGCACTAACGGTAGATGCGAGGGAAACAGATGTCAAACCTAAACGATTGTCCAGAATATTGGACGATGCTAAAGAGGTGTTCCAGCAGGGACTGGGAACACTGAGAGCAATTACGGCAAACATCAAGATTGAAGAACATGCACAACCAAAATTTTTCAAAGCCAGACCGGTACCCTATGCGATACGACCTGCTGTGGAAGCGGAGCTGGAAGCGCTAGAACGTTCAGGAGTACTTTCTAAGGTAGACTGGAGTGAGTGGGCTACACCCATTGTTCCCGTGATGAAACGTCCTTCGAGCAACAAGCCGGGAGAACCAGGGAAGGTTCGCATCTGTGGAGATTTCAAGATCACTGTTAATCCGGTGCTTCACACGGTGCAGTATCCGCTTCCGCAGATTGAGGATATCTTCGCTTCATTGTCGGGCGGGAAACACTTCACCAAGATAGACCTGGCGCAGGCGTACTTACAGATGGAAGTTGAGGAAGAGTCACGCCAGTACCTCACGATCAACACGCATAGAGGCTTGTACCGGTATAATAGACTTACTTTTGGAGTGGCATCGGCTCCAGCAATTTGGCAGAGGGCCATGGAGCAGGTATTACAGGGAATTCCAGGTACACAATGTTACCTGGACGATATTCTGATTACAGGAGATGATGACGAGGAACACCTTGCAAACTTGGAACTGGTGCTCACCAGATTGAAAGAATATGGACTTCGAGTTAATCGGCAGAAATGTGAGTTCTTTCAGAAGCGGATCTCGTACTGTGGCCATGTCATTGACCAGGAGGGACTTCATAAGTCTCCTGACAAGATCGAAGCGGTTGTGAAGGCTCCCGCTCCGGTTAATGTATCTCAGTTGAGGTCGTTCCTAGGATTGATTAACTATTACCATAAGTTTCTGCCAAATTTATCCACGGTACTGCACCCGCTGAACGCTCTTTTGCAGAAGGGAGTACCATGGGAGTGGAGCGAGGACTGTAAGAAGGCCTTTCGCAAAAGCAAGGAATTGATAACCTCAGAGGAAGTGTTGGCTCACTTCAACCCAACACTGCCTATTCGTTTGGCTTGTGATGCTTCTCCATATGGTATTGGGGCAGTACTCTCACACAAGTTGCCAAATGGCACGGAAAGGCCAGTTGCGTTCGCATCCAGATCATTGACCTCCGCTAAGCGCAACTATGCTCAGATAGATAGGGAGGCTCTCAGCCTTGTGTGGGGAGTAAAGAAGTTTAATCATTACCTGCAGGGCCAAAAGTTTACGCTTCTGACAGACCATCAGCCGTTGGTATCCATTTTTAACCCTAAGAAGGGTGTGTCGGTGATGACAGCACAGAGACTCCAGAGATGGTCCCTTTTCCTAGGGGCACATCAATATCAGATAGAGTTCAAAGGTTCAGTCTCTCAGGAGGCCTCCTGATTCGAGTTGGATAACGCCTTTCAGGGGTCTCTGATTCTTGTTGCTGAGGTGACTCCTCTAGTTGGTCTCTTATGTCTTGGACATCATCATCAGGTACATTCACTGCCGAGGTAGATGCTTCAGGTTCACTAACTTCTTCCACGGTTGTCTCCGTCGTAACCATGGGTTCGACCCTTGTTCTCGATTCCACCAGTTGGTCAGCATGACGCCGTATTACATTTTTACCAACATCTACCGTGTACATCAGGGGTCCTTGTCTGGCCCGAATTGTTCCAGATTGCCATTTCTCGTTTCCATAGTCCCTGGCCAACACTGGTTGTCCTACCTTGAAACTCCGAGTGGTCTTGTTATTTATATGCTGGAACTGTTTGTTTTCAATGTGTGCAGTGATTCATATTAACCATAACTGGAACACACAGACTTAACAGTTGGCTTCTCGGGGACAAGGGATATCCACTGTGCACCTGGCTGATGACACCGCTCCGTACGCCCAATACCCCTGCTGAGCTGCAGTACAACGAGAACCATCAAGCTACCAGGAACATCGTTGAGCACACAATTGGCGGGCTCAAGCAACGGTTCCGCTGTCTGGACCATTCTGGAGGAGCCCTTCAGTACTCGCCTGAGCGAGTCTCCCACTTTGTTGTGTGCTGCATGCTGTATAACCTGGCAATCCTCAGGACCCAGCCAATGCTACCAGGTCTTGGAGCACCACCAGAGGAGGCGGAGGAAGAGGAGGAGGATGAGCATCAGCAGCACCAAGGTGGGAGGGAGGCCCACAATGTAGAAACTGGAAGGGCCGTCCGTCAACGGCTGATAGCAAGCCGCTTCTAGGCCACTGCTGAGGAAATGGCTTCTGCCATTGAGAACAACATGAATTAAACCAACCCGCAAACCCTAAGCCGGCCAAGGCAGCAATGATTGCAAAGACCAAACATGTACATTTTGAATACAAGAACTTACTTATTTTACAAACTCTGTGTGTGTCATTTCCTCATGACAAACTAATATAAAGAAACACAAAAAAACAGTCATTAACATAACTGGTTCTCACAACCTGGAGATAATGTCCAAAACACTAAACAAAAGTTTGACCATGAACCTTGGCCTTTAATAAAAAAAATGACCAACATTTTGTCACACCTCCTACTTTTTGCCCTTCGAGGGTGATCTCCTTCCCTTGCGCACTCCCCCCCTTCCCACCCTACTGCTCCTCCGTAATGGGACCCCAGTGGCTGCAGCAAGGCTGGTGGAAGGCTGCTGATTGTCAGAACCTGAGACTGCAGATGCCCTTGAAGGACGGCCTCGACCAGCTCTGGGCCTGGAGGACCTGGTTGCAGACTGCACCAACTCTGCATGGGTGGCAGCAGTCTGTCTTACAGGCGGTGGCAAGTGCAGTGCAGAAGTGACAGTGGTGGCAGCAGGAATGCTGTCATCTTGAGAGACGACAGCAACTCCCTGGTCGACCGACACACTGGCACTCATACGGGGCAGCACTTCAGCATCTGGAGCAATCTGCTGGAGCAAAGATTGCTGGCCTGTTGCGTCGCGGTGAGAGCCCCGGGGAAATGTGTCCGAACCAGCGAGGATGGCAGCAGTCAGTGTTCGCGTGGCATCAATCTGAGTCTGCATGAGAGCAGTCAGAGATGGGGTCATGGCAGCCAGTGATTGAATTGCAGCACTAAATATATGCGTGGCATCTGCCTGTGCTACAGCGAAGTGCTCCACACTCCTTGCCAGTGATTCAATGCATTCAGGCACCCTTCCCACTGCACCCATGAGCTCAGTGTGCATGTCCACCGCCTGGGTGTTCATTTCAGCGTTCAGCCGCTCCTCCTCTGTGTCCAGTGCAGTAGGACTCGCTGGCATACTCTCCCTCCGGGGAGAAGGCCCCCGAGCTTCCCTACCCCCATCGTGTTGCTGCAGCCCACTGGGTCCTGGAGCTTCATCCTCATCAGACCCTTCCCCCTGCTCCCCTCCAGGGAAGGCGTATTCCCAGTGTGACCATGGGCTTCCTCGGGAGAGGGTGGCGCTGATGCTCCGGCTTCATCATCCTCCTCGCCTGCAGCTTCACTCCCACTGGCAGCTTGAGGGACTGTCTCCTCAGCTGGTGAATCACCATCTGAAAGCAGGGAGGTACAAGAGTGGCTTTAGCATGAGGACAGGGTGGCAGTAAGGGAGGAATGAGTGCAGCGATTTAGTAAGTTGGATTGAAAGTGTCAAAGGCTGGTATTCTGAGGTACAAGTGGAAGGAGAGAGGACAAAAAGCTGATGACCTTACCATTGCTGTCCAGAACGGAGTCGGCTTCTCCAGTGGCGACGGGATCGATCACCCGGCTTGCCACAATGCTGTGGACATGCTCCTTAAGATCGCTGAGGGGTTGCAGCTGAGGCCGCCCTCCACCCGTTCGTTGCTGCTGTCTCTTATTATGAGATAGCTTGGCCTGCAAGGAAAAGGACGGCGTCTGAGTAAATATACAGCCATGGTCTTGCCTGATGTGCCTCCCATAGGTGAATAGCCCTTACTGAATGCAGCCATGGTCTTGCCTGATGTGCCTCCCTTGGTGAATAGCCCTTACTGAATGCAGCCATGGTCTTGCCTGATGTGCCTCCCATAGGTGAATAGCCCTTACTGAATGCAGCCATGGTCTTGCCTGATGTGCCTCCCATAGGTGAATAGCTCTTAGTGTATGCAAAGTGTTGAATGTGCATGTGTATTTCATGAGAGGGCCATAGGTGTTGGATGAGTGTTGGGCATTGGGGTTTTAAAACCCTCTGGCCATAGAGTGAGTTTGAGATGGAGGGATGGAGAGGTATTGAAAAAAAGCCACTCACCCTGATGACCCGAGTGAGGTCGTTGAACTTTTTTCTACATTCTATATGGGTCCTGGGCACCATGCTCCTGGAGGAGACGCTCTGTGCCACCTCCCTCCACACTCTTCTGTAATCGCGTGGCAAAGGCCTCCTGCCACTCTCTGGGTACAGTATTGATCTTCTGTGCTCCACCGCACCAACCAGAGCCTCCAAGGCCTGCTCGCTGAAGGGCTGTGCTCGCTCCCTGGCCCTCTCCATAGTCCTTGGCTGCAAGATTTAGGCACAGGTCTCACCAGGCCAAGATTCAAGGCTCCAATGAGCAGGGTGTGGCTGGAGAGCAAGATCGACCCTCCCCTTTAAGAACTGTCTGGCGCCAGTGTGTCGGTGTTCAATCACTAACTGACAGCACCTGCGCTGCGCCAGCGCTCTGAGGTACCGCCTCGCTCCTCGGCCTTTGCGCCTTAAGAGAGGTGTGTAGCGCCTGACTTAGCGCCCCAATCACCTCCAGGGGCGATAAAAGCCAAGCTTGCCGTCGAAGGCGATAATTAGCGCCAGGCGCTAAACTTTGCGCACGGCCGATAATCGCGTCCCAAACATGGTGATACTGAATTTTTCCCCCATATTTTCCGTTGTTTGCTATTCTTTGCAAAAGGTAACTTAAATATAAAGAAGGGAACACCATTTTATACTCTGGACTAGCTTTTTCTAAAAAATAACAAAGAAGAAACGATTAAGACCACAGTCCACATTTAACGGCTGGTGGTTGTATAAACAGAAGAAGTGACACTGAGTTCATGGTAATGCTGGTTTCCGTTATTCATTAACAATACACATCTTTGTGTTTTGTCTTGCTTTCTCCAACAGTTGTCATGCTTGGGATAATAAATACTTTGTGACTTTAAAAAAACATAGTGGAGATTTTCCTAATTTTGCATCCAGATGGAATGGATTGCTTGGGTGCAACAAATACTGGAAAATCGGGCAGATCCGAGTGCATGCCTGTAAAGGAACCTGCCTGATTTTCCTCCACTATTGGTATATGGTAATTGGTAAATTGGCAGGTACCTTTACAAGCATGCACTCTGACCCAGCTGATTTTCTGATATTCACTGCACCCAGACAAGCCAGTGTGTCTGGGCGCAGACCCAAGAAAATCTCCCCTCATGTGTGATGCTTTTGGTTATAACATACCAAGAGGTTGTTTTCTGGAGGATGTAGTTCTTATAGTATATTTTATCAAACCAGTAAATTACAACCCTTTTCTCAGTAATGTGGGCAGCTTTCTCCCTTCTGCACAGCTGTGTTTCTTGGTATTTAACTTTCTTGCCTAAATAGCAACAAAGCTGTCATTGATTTCACTATGAAAAATAGTATATTATTTCCCTGAAGCTACATGACACCTGCATAAACCTTCAATGGGAATTAGTTAATAAAACCACATGCAAAGATTTCTATATCCTAGACTGTTGAAGGCTCAGTATGGTTCAGTTTGTTTTTTTTGTTTTAAAAGACATACAATTATGATATTAAATTGAAGTTTAGACATGTCCTTCTACTGTCTTTCTTTGCTGACGTTAACGTATAATTGTGTGTGTGCACATGTGTGTGTTAGTGTGTGTGTGCAGAGAAATAGTTGTAGCCTACAGCAAATTGCTGGTAGCTTCCCATTATTTTAAATGTGTATCTATAGGGCAAAAAAACCCATATACCTGTAATTACATATGCTCAAAGTCTATAAATGCAGCCTACTGATAATTGGAAGGCTTTTTGGCAATTAAAAAAAGTAATTATCCAATAATTTGAATTAAGCAATGTGAATAACATGGTCAAGTGGAAATTTAGTGCTTAAAAGATCTTGATTTATCAGATAACTTGAATTGAACAAGGATAGAATCATAGAATAGTACAGCGTAGAAGGAGGCCATTCAGCCCATTGAGTCTGCGCTGGCTCTTTCAAAGAGCAATCCAATTAGTCCCACTCCCCTGCTCTTTGCCCGTATCCCTTCAATTTTTTCTCCATCAAGTATTTATCCAATTCCCTTTTGAAGGCTACTATTGAATCTGTTTCCATCACCCTATCAGGCAGTGCATTCCAAATCCTAACCACTTGTTGCATAAAAAAGTTTTTCCTCATGTCGCCTCTGGTTCTTAGACTGTAGGCTGTAGCTCATGAAATCTGTAGGAAAGAGAGGAGTGAAAGTAATAATAAACACTTTACAAAAATACATAAGAGGGAACTTTATCCTATTCAAACTCAACTCTATTCATAACTCATAATCCTTTCCTAAGCCACATGCTGCGGTGTCTGAACCACATGCTGTTGTATTATGGAAAATCAGGCAGGTTACATTTCATATTTTACTACCAGGGATTCCAAGCATCTTCGATCAAAATGGTCTGGAATGACTGACATCACTGTGGCCTGCTTGCACTATTTTAATAAAAACGGCTGACTTTCCAGGAAATTTGGCTCATACAGAAAGTAGATATTATTTTTTTGTTTATGAGCCAAAATGCTGAGGAAAGTTTTCTAGTACAACTGCAGAAAATAAGCGTCATTCTGGTGTTGTCCTTCCCCTTTCTTTTCCAAACTGGCATTGCTACTGGTGAAAAAGAAGTCACTTAATAGGAAGATTTCCTTTGTGCGCTATTTGTAAATAAATCATAAATGTGTTTATAAAGAATGTGTTTATGACATCACTATACATAGTACACAGAGGAAATTGTCCACCTTAATGTCCCAAGCCCCATAGCACAAGAGTATGAAGTTTAAAATAGTTGACTGGATTTTTTCTTTGAGAGTACGCTATATACTTTTCAAAAAAACTACCAGGGCAGAGTGGTAGCTAAACTACATAAACACCGGGCATTTGAAGAGGTACAAAATTTGAACTACTTTGCATGTGAATTGTCCTACAAGATGCATGCACGGAAACACAATTAGCACTTGCTTTAGTGTCAACTTAGTAAAGCGAACTGGAAGTAAAGGCAGATATTTTAGATGCCTTGATCTCCACCTGCATTGCAAATCCTGACAACCTCCAGTTGGGTGGGATTTGGGGTTCGGAAGCTCTCACTGAAAATAGGTAAGAGCTTCATTTAAGTATTATAAGCCATTAGAATACATTCAATTCAACTGACGTAGAGATTGCCACATTGCGTTTCATACTTAATTTTCATCCTTTTTGTGACACTGCCATTTTCAGCTTTTGCGATTACATTAGCATCATACATATTTCTATGGGTTTACATTCAAATTTATCTGATTTGGGAAGGCCAATAGTCCACAACTTCTGTTACTCTAGAATCTGCAGTCAAAAGTACACATAACCTGGATTTGTTCAAGGAACTGTTGTCACAAATTGCAATTCATGAACACGGGTATGCCAGGGCAGTGGTTATGTCATTAGACGAGTAAATCAGAAGCCTGGTCTAATAATCCAGAGAACAGGTGTTCAAATCCCACCATGGCAGACTTTGAATTCAGTTAAAAATATCTGGAAACAAAAAACTGGTATCAGTAAAAGTACCATGAAGCTGTTGGATTGTCATAAAAACCCAATGATGTAAGAAAACTACTAGGCACTTGGTCTAAGCGTTAAACAAAGCTTTAATCAACTGTTTTACAACATGGAGGTCTAGTTGTGTCCTTCACTAGTTCCTGTTAAGAATGTCCTGTGCAAGCTGGGCCCGTGCCCGAGTATTTATACTCTCCCTGGATAGCGCCACCCGCAGGCCGCTCAGTATTATTTCATAAATCTTTCTTTCATGAATGACTGATTCATGTCACCCAACATGTTCACTAATAGGGAAGGAAACTTGCTGTCCTTACCTGGTCAGGCCACTTGCTGTCCTTACCCGGTCAGGCCTATATGTGACTCCAGTCCCACACCAATGTGATTCACTCTTAACTGCCTGCCGAAGTGGCCTAGCAAGCCACTCAGTTGTATCAAATCGCTTCACCACCTTCTCAGGGCAACTAGTGATGAGCATGGGGGGTGGGAGGCGGGGGCTGCATCACAGCAATGCCCATGTCCACCCAATCAGCAAGTCAGGGTATCTCATATCTATAATGTAAAGTGGAAAGTCAGGACTGTGCTCTAAAAATATATATATGTTGTATATGTAATCATGACTGAACAGCATTGTTTCTTGTTTCTCCCAATGGCAGATTATCGGACTGGCCCTTGCTTTACCCAAGTGAATAACGAGATGTGCCAGGGCCAGATCAGTGGCATCGTCTGCACCAAAACGCTTTGCTGTGCTACTGTCGGCCGTGCGTGGGGCCATCCATGTGAAATTTGTCCTGCTCAACCTCACCCCTGTCGCCGTGGTTTCATCCCCAATATCCGGTCTGGTGCTTGCCAAGGTATATTTTGTGGAATAATCAACTCTGTAATTATTTCTAAAGTTTAAAGATGACATTAACATTTCTGCGCAGTTGAAAATACTAAATCAGTGTGTTTATATTTGCTTAATTATTGTAATGTAATGGATTACACTGTTAAAATAACTTGGCAATTTAAGTATCAGCATAAATTTAATCTATATTGAATAGTTGTTTTGCTCACTTCACTGCGATATTATTACCATATTTCTGTTATGCAGAGTTGCTTCCAATAAATAGTTCTATTTGTCTTAACTTCTAGTGCTCTGAATTCTCCAGATTCTGTGGAGTGGAATCCAGAACACCAGAAGTAACAGAAAACAACCGTGCATGTAGTAGTTTAAAAGTTCTTACAGTTACATAATATAATAATGTAATTTAAACTCATTAGGTGACTTTGTAGCAGATAATCCTAGCGCTTGGTTTTACTTGGTGTTACAAGAGTTTTGAAGGCCATTGCTTAACAGAGAAATCCTGATTGTGCTGTCAAATCACAACATAGAGCCAGCTCGGCACTAATCCTGAAAAATTAGCTGACCAGTTCCCCAGAGAATATTTGCTCCCCAGCACCTTCAGGTATATGCCTACATATTCAGGGAGACATTTCCTTCAATAGACGGAATATTTGCATCACTTTGAGTCACGTTTTGTTAGAACTGTTGGGTCGACACCTGAAACACTAATCTATCTTTTCACTTTTCAGATGCTGATGGGTCTGCAGTGTATTTCCAGCAGTTCGTGTTTTTAATTCACATTTACAGCATTTGCTGTTTTTTTTCTTTTGAATCACTTTTGACTGGACCAAAATTTAGAGTTATTTTATTCAACCAAATTGGACAAAGTTGGATTGTTCTGGATTTTGATCCTTCTAGAATGTCACCATTTAACACTTTGTCTAGTAACATGCTCATTTAAAGGCTGAAATAAAAATAAACAAATATGAACACTGGAAATCTGAAATTAAAACCATTAAAATGCTAGAAGTACAGAACAAGTCTAATTGCACAAGATCAGAGCAGAACTCTTTGGTAGAACTGTTCTGACAAAGGGTCGTCACCCAGAACATTAGCCTCTCTTTTTTCTCTTCAAATGTTGATGGGCCTGCCGAGTATTTGCAGAATTTTCTATTCCTAGCCGTTGAAAGGCTGCTTTGTAATGTTAAGGTTTAATTAGAAATTCAAGTGAAATGAAAGATGCCTGGGAGTAGAACCCCGCACAGCATCTCAGCTAGGAATGACACCTACTGCAGAAGAGAACACCCCCTCCGTTAAAAATAAATTATAATGCTAAATTGAATCAGTTTAAATTTAATTTGCATTTTAAAGTGATGTATGTTTAAAGTCAACATTAAATGAGTTTTTTAAAAAGCATTAGCATTAATTATTTCTCCAACCATGGTCCATTTGTACCAGGCATCATTCCCAGCTAACAAATTGTTCAGGTAACCTGCTCTGGCAATTCTGCTCTATAACCAGCTGCTTCAGATTATACCCATAGTGGGTCTCCCTCCAAATTTTCTGCCTCTGTGTGAGGAATAACCTCTCTGTTGGAGTGCAGCAGAAATTGTGGAGTCAGCATAAAAAGGATGGGGATGCTGTGCCATATTCTGATACTCCAGATACAGTGCATTGGCGCCCTGGCATTCCTCACCATTGTGCCATTCGTCAGCATTCCATAAATTGGAATTTTAGTAATAATGAATTAAAATATCTTTGTGGCTAATATACTTACCAAGGAGATAGTAACCTGTCATTATTCTGAGTGACCGAGTAAGCTGAGTATGTTATTCCTCAAATCACTGGCCATGGCCAGAAGTGACGAAACAAGCTACAAATTTTAATTATTGATGGAGGATGTTATCATTTTCCTGAGAAGAGCTAGCTATTCAATAAAGGTGTGGACTGTAACCCAAAAATTACAAAAAAAAAGCACCTTCAGAAAACCCCTTTTGATCTAATTAACAAACTGATCTCAGATTGCTTCCATCTGCTGCCTGATGAAAACCTACACTCCACTAGCTAATATGTCACATAATTCCACAAAAGTAAGGAATGTAAGGTTAGTTTTATTTTTACACCTAAGGCTCTGAGAAAACTAACTAGCATGGCAAAGATTTCTTTGAGAATTTCATCCCAAAGCATATTTTTAAGAAGAATTAAATCTGAATGCTAATCCTAAAAATGTTATTGTTGAAAAAATGTATTATATATAGAGTACACTGTGAACCTTGTCTGGTAGTTAATCAGCATTAACAATGATATACAATTATAGAACATTTTTAAGATAGTAAAGCATTCTAAGGCACTTCACAGAGAGATGGGAAGAAAACCAGACACCCAGTGGGGATTTAGAGAAGAGTTAGGGGAGATGATCTAGGTGAGGCCGAAGACATTAGTTTTGAGGAGGCTTTTGAAGGTGGGAAAAGAGGAAACAAGATGGAGGAGTTTAGGAAGAGAATTCCAGAGAGCAGGGCCATGGTGGCTGAAAATTCAGTGGTTCAACAGAAGAAGTGAGGGTATGCACAATAATCCAGACTCAGAAGAATGGAGGATGTGAGCTGGAACGTAGAATTAGAGTAGCTGGCAGGTGTAGAGTGGACCAAAGCCATGGAAAAATTTGTAGATGAAGATACAAAATTTGAAATCGTTGTGTTGGGAGATGCAAGGATAGGAGTGATAAGTGAGTACGGAGCCTCACTAGATGGGAACGCGGGCTGTAGGCGCTACCTATTGAGTTATAATCCTATTTCTGACACAAGCTCTTGTCTAACGAGAATCTGCACCAGGAAACAGAGCCTCACAAAATCACCCTTAAGTGTCGACAGACTATTAAACCTCCATTATGTCCTCAGACAACATCTACACACATGCATTTTCCAGCAGGGCAGCTCCAGGATAATGATTAGGAGCAGGAACTCTAACCGATTTTCCTCTTCCCCTGCCCTGAGGCCAGTTCTAGCATTACTGTTGTCATAGGTGAGATCAACTAACTCAGAGCAGACTGGGAATTTAACCTTAGACCTTCTGATCAGAGCAGCTCAGTGCTTCCATTGGATAACACTTACTCAGTAAATCACTGGGAGGGCTTTCAAAATGCTTTTTTGGTTATCTACTATAAACTAGAAATTTCTTTTAATATCTTGAAATTTCACATTTCTTGCAGATTTTCAATGAAAGTGTGACACTTTGGCTCCCATACTCAACCTTCTTTTCAATTTGTTATATGGAAAGTGAAAACAATGAAGTACACTGAAAACATTGAAAAGAATTGAGCATGCCATGATGCAGAGAAGCATAGCCCCCTTTTTACAGACTCACTTTACCCCTGCCATCCCTAAATTCCACCCCCCACCCCCCAAGCTCCCGTTGGAGAGCATGGGGCTAATGAATGACTAAGGATGCCCGACATCCTACTCTCTATCCGCTCAGTGGTGAAGACAAAAGTGTTGTTGATCCACTCAAAATGCAGTATTTTAATTTTAACAGAACACATAGGTATATCTAAAGACGTTGAAACAGTGGGAGGTAAGCTTATCAAATACTAGTGTTAAAGGTTAATGAACTCTATTGTTCCTTCCTCTCAGATGCTTTTTTTATTTTCCAAGCTAATATTGTCACCTTTCCTACTTCCCTGTCTCAGGTGTAAATAATTTCCAATTTCTGCTGTGATCATCCTGAACTAAGTTACTGGACATTCTGTTAACATCTTGCATCGTTATAAGCATTCTATTAACATCTTGCAGCCTAATAATCTCACATTTTGAGTGGTCTTGTGTGGTTGGTTTATTGAGGCCATGAAACGTTGGCCTAGAAATTCAGTTGCGTGCGCCAGCCGTTAGCGCCTTAGGAGGAGTAGATCTCGAGCGCTAGGCACTTAGCGGCCGGGCGCAGGGCGATCTGCGCCTACGCCCAACTTCAGTAGACATTTAGCGCCGGCGCAAAGTGTTTGCGCGCGCTCAGCTGCGCGCGCAGCTTATGACGTCATTTCGTCGTGCAACGCCCTTTGTGCGCCCCAAACCGGAACTTCAGTCGCGCCCGCCCAATGTGGGCGTGGCGGTGCTAAGAACTGTGAAGTGGAACGCAGCAGAGGCCCTGCGGGCCTCGGGGAGTGCTAATTAAAGGGCACTTACACTGAACTATAAAGCCCAGCCATTTTGCTGCAATGACTTTTGTGCAACGGATTTCTGGACAGAGACCAAGGAAGAGACCTTACTGATTTGGCCCAACATAGGAGAGGTATTTTTGGCTTCTGGCCAGAGCTTGGAAATTTGCCTCATTGTGATTTCATTGTTTGCAAGTATATTATGGGGGCTGCATGGGGTTCCAACCCTCAGTTCCAGCATTATGTGCGAAGGGCTCGCAGACGCTGTGTGAGAGGGGCAGCCATGCCTAGACGCAGAGGGGGCATCAGGCGTCGGCAACGTAGGCCTTACCCACTCAGGGAATACCGCCAGCAGGTGTCCTATCTCACCATGACTGCCGCGCAGTGTGTTAAGAGGCTGCGCTTCAGAAGGGAGGTGGTTGCAGAGATCTGCCAGCTGCTTCACAGAGATCTGCGTCCACAGCTGATGTGCAGGACGTCTCTGTCGGTGGAAGTGAAGGTCACGGTGGCTCTGAACTTTTAGGCAAGCGGCTCCTTCCAAGCCGCTGCTGGGGACATGGCCAACATATCCCAGTTCGCCGTGCATCGCTGCATCCGGCAGGTCACCGATGCCCTTTTCACAAGGAGACACCAATTCGTCTCCTTCCCCATGACCCTGGAGAGGCAGGAGCAGCGTGCAGTCGGATTTGCGAGGATCGCGGACTTCCCCATGGTGCAGGGCGCCATTGACTGCACGCATGTGGCTTTGCGGGCACCTATCGACAATGCCGAGGATTACCGCAACCGGAAGGGCTACCATTCCCTCAATGTACAGCTGCTGTGTGACAACAGGCAGCGCATCCTAGCTGTCAATGCCCGCTTTCCAGGCAGCAGCCACGATGCATTTATCCTGCGCCAGACTACTGTGGCTGACATGTTCCAGGCACAGCCTCCCCCAAGAGGATGGCTTATCAGGGACAAAGGCTATCCTTTGTGTACATGGCTCATGACCCCGCTCCGCGTGCCCAGGACCCCTGCTGAGGAGGCATACAACAAAAGCCATCAAGCCACAAGGAACATCATAGAGCAAACGATTGGCGTCCTCAAGCAACGGTTCCGCTGCCTGGATCGCTCCGGCGGATCTCTGCAGTATTCGCCGGATAGAGTCTCCCAGTTCGTCGTCGTTTGCTGCATGCTGCACAACCTGGCTATCCGCAGGACTCAGGCACTGCCACCTCACGTTGGACCACCACCTCAGGAGGAGGAGCAGGAGGAGGAGGAGGAGGAGTACCAGCCCAGGAGGGAGCCACAAGGTCCAAGGGCCGTCCGTCGGCGGCTTATTGAATGACACTTCTAGGCCCCCTGTCAGGGAATGGCTTGTGGCAATGAAGGGACATGAATGCAGCCGCTCCGCAAGCCCTCAGCCAGTTAACGCAACAACCACTTCAAACATCACACATGGACAAGCTGAATAAAGAAAAAGCTTTATTGAACAAACTCAGGGCCCTTCCCACATGAAACCCAAAAACAGACAACACCCCCAAAAAACAGTCAAACACATGACTCACTCCCACAACCTGGGGAGGAATAACAAAACTTTTCCATCCAAATGGCCTTCATCCTCGGCCTTACCAAAACAACCCCCCCCATAGACAACACAACCACCCCCATATAAAAAAACATTTGGCAACACACTCTACTTTGTGTGCCGAGAGGGCGAGTCCTTGTCCAGCCTTTTCCGGCCCCTGGCCGACCTGCTGCTCCGCCTCAACCTGGGCCCTGTGGGTGCTGCAAGGCTGGGGGAAGGCTCCTGAGGGGCACATTGTGTGACGGCAGATGCCCTTGGGGGTCGGCCTAGACGAGCTCTGGCCCTCGAGGGGCCGGCTGCTGACTGCTGCAGCTGTGGCTGGGCAGCATCAGTCTCTCCAGCAGCTCGTGGCAGCTTCGCTGGGGGAGTGGCAGTGGCGGCTGCAGCAATGGGGGCAAGCTGGCTGATGCCAGGCGCTCGCTGCTCACCTGAGACACTGGCACTCGGCCGGGCTGGCGCTGCAGCAAGTGCAGCAATCTGCTGAAGGCCAGACCGCTGTGCTGCTGCAGCGCAGCGGGTGCCCTGGCGATGCCTGCCTGACACAGCGAGTGTGGCAGCAGTGAGTGCCCGTACTGCCCTGGTCTGTGCCCGCATCAGACCAGCCAGTGACTGCACGGCACCACTGATCAACTGGCCACTCGCTGCCTGTGCTGCCCTGAAGTCGTCCCGACTCGCGTCCTGTGCTGCCCTGAATTCGGCCCGACTCGCGTCCTGTGCTGCCCTCAATTCGGCGCGACTCGCGTCCTGTGCTGCCCCGAATTGTTCGAGACCCCTGGCCTGTGCTGCCCCGAGTTGTTCGAAACCCCTGGCCTGTGAGGCCCCGAAATTGGACACACTATGAGCCAGGGACTCGATGACCTCAGGCAACCGTGCCACAACCCCCATGAACTCCGTGTGCCGGCGATCCGAGTCCGCGGACATTTGATCGAGGAGGCGCACCTCCTGGGCGAGGACCGTCTCTGGACTGGAGGCCGGACTCTCCCTCTGGGGAGAAGGCCGCCGAGCTGGCCGACCCTTCCCGCGTGGCTGGACGCCACTGGGCCCAGCAACTACACTCCCCTGCAACACTTCCCCCCCTCTGGGGAGAAGGCAGCCGAGCTGCCCGACCCTTCCCGCGTGGCTGGACGCCACTGGGCACAGGAGCTACACCCCCCTGCAACACTTCCCCCTGCCTCTCCTCCAGGGAAGACGTGTCCCCTCCATTGCCATCCCCTGGCGTGGATGAGGGTTCCCCCGAGGGGCCGCCTTCCTCTTGCTCCTCCTCGTCCTCCTCTTCCGAGGGACTGTCACTGGCAGCTTCAGGGACCTCCTCCTCACCAGCTGAAAGCAGGAAGGCACAAGAGTAGCTTTAGAGTGAGGACAGGGCGTCAGCGAGGGAGGCATGAGTGGTGGCATTCAGCGCATTGGTCGGACAGTGGCAAAGGATGTAGATCTGAAGCGCAAGGGGAACGAGAGAGGTCCAAAAGGTCATGTCCTTACCATTGGGGCCCAGCACAGGGTCGGCATCTCCACATGCAACGAGGCCAATCAGCCGGCCACCCATGAGTCGACTCACGCGCTCCTCCAGGTCACTGAGCTGCTGGAACTGGGGACGGCCTCCCCCGGTGACAGTCCGGCTCCTCAGATTCTGGGCCAGCTTGGCCTGCAAGAGAAAGGACGGCCTCTAAGTACAGTGTGGTGCCCTGTTGTTGTGTGCACTGCCTCCCATGGTCGAATAGCTTGGCCAGTGTGGTGCCCTGTTGTGTGCACTGCCTCCCATGGTCGAATAGCTTGGCCAGTGTGGTGCCCTGTTGCTGTATGCACTGCTTCCCATGGTCGAATAGCTTGGCCAGTGTGGTGCCCTGTTGCTGTATGCACTGCCTCCCATGGTGGAATAGCTTGGCCAGTGTGTAAAGTGCAGAAAGTGCAATTGATGTTCATGCCAGTGCCATAGCTGCTGGATGAGGGCTGGCCATTAGGGCTTTGAGGTCCCTTTGCCCATAATGTGAGGTGCACATGCAAGGATGAGGAGGACACTGGAAAGGGTACTCACCCTGACAATCCGAGTGAGGTCGTTAAACTTTTTCCGGCATTGGACACCAGTCCTGGGGACATCGCAGGTGGCTGTGACCCTCTGGGCGATATCCCTCCAGGCTCTCCTGTACACCCTGGTGGCAGGCTTCTTGCCACTGTCCGGGAACAAGATATGGCGTCTCCTCTCCAAAGCCCTAACCAGCACCTTTAAATCATGGGCAGAGAAGTGCTGCGCTCGCTCACGGGCCCTCTGCATCCTTCCTGGCGCTATTTCTCTCCAGCAGCAGTGTTTAGGCCTAGCTGGAGGGCTGCAGTATCCAGGGCGTGGCAGCAGACCAAGTCGACCCTTCCCCCTTTAAGAGCTGGCCGGCGCCAGGGTGTCTGCTGTCAATCAAGACATGACCGCACCTGCGCTGCGCCCGGCCTCGGCGGTATCAGTCTGCACCGCCGGCTTAGCGCCTAAAGATAGCCGTGCATCACCAGTTTTAGCGCTCGAGCAAACTCCTTGGCCAAAGCTACTGAATATCGGCGAAGTGGCCTCCACTTTCCGGCGGGCGCAAACTTTAGCGGCCGCCCGACTTTACCGCCCCAAAAGTGGCTATACTGAATTTCTAGGCCGTTCTCTTTCTAGTAAGTCGCACAGAGGAGTCCTGTACACTAAGGCACTAATGCACTAGATGTGAGTAGCATATGTCAAATGCATTACACAGAGAACCAATCTAGCCTTTTATTTATTTTAGATGTAGCCAGTGCTTGTAAGAAGCAACTGAAGTGTAGAGTTCTGATCACATACACATCTTTACAGAGGTGTTTCATTTGATTGTCTCATATTTCCCAAAACAGCAGGAGATTCCTACTGCTCATGCTGATGTGCTGTAGAGACTTTCCAAATGCTTTCCAGTAGCTGCAGAAGTATTGTGGCGAATGGTGGGCTAAAGGCTACACAGTTGAGAGTTTGAAAGTATTGTTGTAAGTGAGTTGGGGGACAGTTTTCCCATGTTTAGCAATGAGAACATTTTCTACATTTATTATAGATAATAATAAAAACAGGTAAAAAGAATAACCCAGAAAATAGAATTCCAATATTTTTGTGTTTTAGTAACTTAAAAACTTGAAACTAAAGAAAACTATGTATAAGCACATTTATATTACATAGTGCACTGTACTCCTACCATTGGCTGCACTAAGAAACATAAATGTGCACCTTACCTTACTCTCACAGCAGCAAGGACGCACCTTTTCATGGTTTGTGGATGGCTGCCAAATGCCTCGTGTCTAATGGAGAAGCAGGTGGGAATGTAAACATGTAAATGGGGAAGTGTGATGTGAAAGGTCAGTAAAGCGGGCCCTTCCAAAATGAGAATTGCAAAGTAAAAGTGTCTTGTAAGTTTCTAGCTCCAGGAGAAAATATTTCTCTCAAACCCATTGCTACAAGGCCCCTTTAATTTCTCTTCAAATGCGCTTAGAAATGTTATTCTCTTGCCCCTCTCGGCCAGGTGTTAACGAGGCATTGTCAGTCTCAATTTCCAGTTTGTAATTCAGAAATTCCTGCATGTAACAGGCTTGCATAACATCGGCCAAAAGTGCAGTACTTGTGTTTAAACGGCATCATCTTCAATGTTATTTCGGATTTCCAGCAGCCGCAGTATTTTGCTATCGTATTAGTGTTTGGTTCACTGCCACCTCTCTTCTAGGAATGCCCACCTTGAAGAAGTTCTGCTCTTCTCTTCAACGGGATCTCCGTTTGGCTCTTCAACCTTGTTCATCTTCATTGCTTTCAGTTTCCCTTTTTTAATCTGTTTCATTTCCTGCTTTTTTCTCAGTTCTGACGAAGGGTCTTTGACCTGAAACGTTAACTCTGTTTCTCTCTCCACGGATGTTGCCTGGCCTGCTGAGTTTTTCCAGCGTTTTCTGTTGTTATTTCAAATTGAAGTTTGCTTCTTAAGACAGCACAGGTGAAATGCTTAAAAAATAACATTTTTGGAATGATCGCAGTTAAATGTATTTACTATTACATAATTGTCCATTCTGTCACTCTCCTTGGTGGACTATGAAGGCCCCTTTATTAAGTAGCCATGTGTCAGGTTCAATGGACAATGCAGAAGGGAATCTGAAACTGCAGAAGGGAATCTATGTGGCAGCTCCCTGTCATCTAATGCTACAGCTGTTTAATTACTCTTAATTATTCTTTGACATTCTGTTATTTATATAACATTTTGAGAGGCACTGTCTTTATTTTAGAAAGAAAGAACAGAACAGCAACAATGCTTTTGCAATGCAATGACACATTTTGATGCAAGTTAATTCATCACATCAAAATGTTTGCAAAGTAACGATGCTATATATCAATTATTATTATTACACATAAAAGTTGTGCATCCATGACATTCCAGATGTCATACTGCAAAGTGTCACACTTTGTTACAGATGCAAAATAATATATTTTTTAAAATGAGAAAGAAAGGCAGGCATTTCCTGTTGGGTTCTTTCAACCTAGAGCTAGAAATTTGCAAGCAGTTACAACTGCCTTCTAATTAATCTGAGATTTTACAAGTAGCTTCAATTGTCCAGCCTTGCCAACTTAGATCACTTCTCACATGGAGTGCCTCATAGGGACACGTGGGATTAAAAATGCCCCTTTTAGCAGGTAAACATCACTACTGTGCTCTTGACTACTCGTGAGCAATGCCACAGGAGATCTCCTCATTTTTCAATTAAGACCATGCTGCTTTAAAGATCTGACTTTTTTGTGTGGCATTTTGAACTTTACTTTCAGCTTCTTCCTGCCTTAACATTGCTGAAGTTCCATGATGGCACAGCACCCAGGTTCTTCCTCTCTGTGGCTCGTTAAACGTGGATACACCATAACTCTCCATTCTTTACACCCACAATAGGTAGATTTTTAAAACTGTTGGCCGTTTCCATAAACTGGTTTACAAACTCTTATGGTTTGTGTTAAGAGGCTCTAATTCAAAACTGTCAGAGACTAATCATATTACATTGTATAGCTAAATTCATACAAGTGTCTATGTAAGTCCATCACCAATTTTACAGCATAACAGCACAATTATTATTCTCTTGCACCTTTCTTTGGTCTTCAGAATTATTTACTATATCTCATATTTCAGCATTACCTGCAAACTTGGACATTTCTGTCCCTATATCCACATAGAATAGGTAAAGACATAGGCAGCCAGTGTCATGGGGTGAAAGAAAGAAATATTGGTGATAGACCAGATGTGGGGTAGAAAACTCAGAAATGGTGTGTCTATCAGAATAACCTGAGAGGGCACTGGGGAGGTTAATGGCGCTGAGCCAGAGGCACATAATGCTGCTGGGAGCTGAAGAGGATGGCTTCAGTTTTGCTGATGTTCAGCTGCAGGAAATTGCCACTCGTCCTTGACTTGGTGTTGCTCACGCAGTTAGAAAGTGTTACTTGGAATCTATGGCAGAAGTAGAAGAGCAGAGTTGTGCATCATTGGTGTACCTGTGGAAACTGACCCCATACTTATGGATGGTTTGGATGATGTAACCAAAGGATGGCATGATAAATAGGAGACCAAAACCACAGGTGATCATATGGGTATTGGAGGAAACACATTGATTTCTGGTTTCCTCTGAAAGGCAGAGAGCCACTGCACATGTGCCGTTAACATAACTACGTGCAGAGAAGCACTCGAAATATCAGAGGAATTTCAAACAGCACTGCTAGGGGTAAGTATAACCTTACTGATGGAAACCATTATAAACGGTGCAGAATTTCCACAAAAGAAGCACATTTTCTCTTAAAATGAAAGCAGAATACGTTTGGTATAAATTATTTTATATATTAATTGAAAAATTCCATTAACATTAGACTTGAACTGGATCCGAAAGCTGTCTAGACGAAAGCTTATTAAGAATCCTGCAGTTTTGACCCAACAAGCTTGATAAGCTCACACAAGACTTTTTCTTCCTCTTTCTTCAGACTCAGCAGCTGCTGTGCTTATGCAGCAGGGTTTACTGAAGACAGATGTAGCTAGTGTGTGCAGTCTGACTGATTTGCAGTTTACTTAACTGAAGTGCTGTTTTCTTCCAGATGTTGATGAATGTCAAGCCATCCCAGGCATGTGCCAAGGTGGAAACTGCATCAATACTGTTGGCTCCTACGAGTGCAAATGTCCTGCTGGTCACAAACAGAGTGAAGTATCCCAGAAATGTGATGGTAAGCAGCTGACCTCATGGGTTTTATGTACTGTGTTTATTACTGCAGTTCAGCAGGTAGCATCAATTTAATGCAATTTATTTGTGGCTGACTGCTGAGCTTTCCCCCAGTGATTAAAGCTACCAGTTACATAACGGAAAAAAAATGAACATTCTTTTCCTTTTGTACTTTATCCCATTTTGTTAATATAGTGTAATGGATGGTCAGAGTTGAATTACAGATACGTACATGTAGCCCTGAGTTGGGTCTGATCCAGTACAATTGGCACAATTAGGAGTGTTCATACAATGCCAAAAGCAATGAGAGACCTCAGTAAGGGGTCCATATAAGAATCTGTAGTTTATCCCTGTTCTTTTATATTTTTGTATCATACATAGAAGTTGCTTTGTTCCATTCTTGAAGAGGTAGCCATTGTTGGGTTCAGGTCAATTGTCTGCATATTTGAGGACATAATTTCTAATGAAAAAATTATCGTTCTGTAATGTCAGAAGTGCAATACCACAATATATGTTTGACTGGAAGAAAATAACTGACAACATTTGATGTGAGAATGTGCAGATTACATAAATATCTGTTTTAAAAATACACATGGATAGAGGAGCCTATGTATATCATGCATAGAAGAATGGATAGAATCATAGAATGGTTACAGCACAGAAGGAGGCCATTCGGCCTGTCGAGCCCGTGCTGGCTCTCTGCAAGAGCACGTCAGCTAGTCCCACTCCCCCGCCCTTTCCCCGTAGCCCTGCAAAATAGGTAGGGGAAGTAATGTAATTGAGGGGTTCAGATGATATAAACTCTTGAGTGTAAAGCTCATGCACTTTCCATATGCTACCTGAATGAATGTGAAGTGTATGAACCTCATTTCAACTATTCCATTATGCTTTACTCCAATTTAGCACTGAGTTCCATGTCTTTTAAGGCTTGCCACAAAAGTCTACCTAACATATTGAGCTTACAAATTCCTCTGTACGATTTTGTTAGTGTGTTCACATTAAATTCCCATCAGCACTATTTTAACATGGGCCTGGAAATTTCTTGGAGCTGCTCCTGCTCTGCCAGTGTAACTTTGCCAGAAGTGCGACGGATACCCTGTTTACGCGCATAAACGGGGTTTAGAATCATAGACATTTACGGCACAGAAGGAGGCCATTTGGCCCAGCGTGTCTGCGCCAGTTGTAAAAGAGCTATCCAGCCTAATCACACTTTCAAGCTCTTGGTCCGTAGCTTTGCAGTTTACGGCACTTCAAGTGCATATCCAAGTACTTTTTAAATGTGACGAGGATTTCTGCCTCTACCACCATTTAAGGCAGTGAGTTCCAGACCCCCCACCACCCTCTGGCTGAAAAAAGTTCTCCTCAACTCCCCTCTAATCCTTCTACCAATTACTTTAAATCTATATTAATGACTTGGACACAATTTCAAAATTTGCAGATGACACAAAACTTGGAAGTTTAGTGAAAAATGAGGGGAATAGTGATAGACTTCAAGAGGACATAGACAGGCTGGTGGAATGGGCGGACATGTGGCAGATGAAATTTAATGCAGAAAAGTGTGAAGTGAGACATTTTGGTAGGAAGAATGAGGAGAGGCAATATAAACTAAAGGGTACAATTCTAAAATGTGTCCATGAACAGAGAGACCAGGGTGTATGTTTACACAAATCATTGAAGGCGGCAGGGCAGGTTGAGAAAGCAGTTAAAAAAGCATATTGGATCCTGGGCTTCATAAATAGAGGCATAGGGCTGGATTTTGCCAGGCCCAAGGAGGCGGGAATGGAGGCGTGTGGGGTATTAAAATTGCAAAAACTGGTGGGTGGGCCCAACCCCACCTCCATCCCGCCTCCAAGCAATTTTCCCAAATACGTGTTTCTGATCCCGTCTCCGTCCCGCCTCCAAGAGGCGGGATAGGCCCTTAAGGCCCTTAACAACCACTAAATTGCCTCTATAATCCCATTTTGAGAGGCCTTTCTGATTTTAACACGTTTCCCACGTGATTCACGTCTCCTCTGAAACACAACGGTGAAACCTGGCGGGAGCACAATTGGATTGCTGACTATCAGCTGCAGCTCCACCATTAAATAGGAGATTTGATCAGTCATCATTTGCAGGTGGCAGGACTTTGTTGTCTCAGGTCTGGGGGAACGTTTAGCAGGCATAACCACAGCTGTGGAAGTTTGGAGCCTGACACCCATCTCCAGTGTGACCTCCTGGGAAACCCCTCTCGCCACTTTGAGCGCTTCCTCAACTGAGGCATCTACCAGAAGCATGGGAACCATTTATTTCCTTTCCTCCTGGACGTCAGATTCGGATGAAGACCAGCCGCGGCAGCAGCAGAACCATAAACAACATATAAAATTCTGACAGGACTGGACAGACTAGATGCAGGAAGGATGTTCCCGATGGTCGGGGAATCCAGAACCAGGGGTCATAATCTAAGGATAAGGGATAAGCCATTTAGGACAGAAATGAGGAGGAATTTCTTCACCCAGAGAGTGGTGAACCTGTGGAATTCTCTACCACAGAAGGTAGTAGAGGCCAATTCATTAAATATATTCAAGAAGGAGTTGGATATATTTCTTAAGGCTAAAGGAATCAAGGGGTATGGGGAGAAAGCAGGGACAGGGTACTGAATTTGGATGATCAGCCATGATTGCATTGAATGGCAGAGCAGGCTCGAGGGGCCGAATGGCCTACTCCTGCTCCTATCTTCTATGTTTCTATGTTTCAGCACCAACAGCAGTGGCAACAACAGGAGCGCCAAGCTGCTGCTCACCCACCTGAAGCTGCACAGGCCAGAAGGGGCCAGCGCATGGAAGCCTGTCGGCGCAGGAGCTACCCCGCAAACAGGGTCTACAGACAGAGGATCAGCTACCTCAAAATGAGTGAGCAGTAGTGCCAAAGGCAGCTCCGACTTTCGCGGGAGCTAGTGGGTGACATCTGCGCAATGGTGCAGCAAGACCTGGAGCCCAGAGGAGCAGGTGGACACCCCTTACCAGTGGCCGTCAAAGTCACCAACGCACTCAACTTTTTTGCCTCAGGCTCATTCCAGGGATCAGCAGCAGACATCAGCAGCATCTCCCAGGCAGCCGCACACACTTACATCATGCAGGTAACCGATGCCCTGTTTGCCATCGCGCACAATCACATCCATTTCTCCAAGGATCAAGTAAGTGTCACGGCGCGTGCGGTTGGATTAGCTAATCTGGCAGGCTTTCCAAGGTTGCAGGGCATCGTTGACTGCACACATGTGGCCCTTAAGGCACCCCATCATAATCCAGGTATTTTTGTCAACCGCAAGGGCTTCCACTCCCTCAACGTGCAGCTGGTGTGTGACCACAAGAAGGAAATTTTGCATGTTAGAGCCAAGTACCCTGGCAGTTGTCATGACTCCTTCATACTGCGCCAGTCTAGTGTGCCTCCGCTAGTCAGTCCACCAGACCAACTTAACGGATGGCTACTTGAAGACAAGGGCTATCCCCTGAAGACGTGGCTAATGACGCCGTTGAGGAGCCCATCCAACGAAGCTGAGGAGAGCTACAACTACAGCCACATTTCCACCAGATCCATAATCGAGAAAACCATCGGCATGCTGAAGATGCGCTTCAGATGCCTGGATAGATCAGGTGGAGCCCTGCAGTACTCAGCAGCCAGGGTCTCCAGAATCGTCGTGGTTTGCTGTGCATTTCACAACATGGCACAGCGTCGTGGCTTGCAGATTCCTGAGGACCAAGTGGCTCCTCACATATCCTCCTCAGATGAGGAGGAGGAGGAGAGCGAAAACGAACATCTTGCAGAGCCCCATCAACCAGCGGCAGCAGTACGCGAGAACATTGCTGCCCGGGATGCAAAGAATGCACTCATCTTGGCCAGATTTGCTTAGCCTAGCCAATCAAGCACTTTTGCCTTGCAGCTTCTTACCAGAGCATCGACAATGGCCAAGAACCAGAGGATTCCTAGCACTCTGACCACCATACTGACAATTGCAAGTAATGTTGAAGTCCCATTAGCGAAATGACACACGCCACAACTGCAACAGTTGACATCAGAATTTTTATTTACAATAACCAACTGATGGCATTTTAAAAATAAACACATTTCACCCAAGTGACTACCCTTGTGACTATTTGTGCAGTATCTTTCTCTTACGCATGCTCCTACGTGGTGCTTCCCCTGTGGCTTCAGCAGATGTGGAGGCCCCTTGCTCATTTTCTTGCTGCTCCTGTCTTGACACCTTTAGCGGGCATCCTCTGGGGTTGCGAACCTGTGAGGGCTCGGCAACAGTCTGCTGCTCCTGCGGCTGTGCAGGGGTTGAGACGGCGATCTCAGTTGGGTGGGGACTCTGGTGGGGCTCTGACCAAGGGCACTGCAGTGGCATGGCCATGTGAGCGCTTGGAGAGGAGCCCCCACTTCCTTGTTCTCTGCCACCAACATCCCTCTCATGGGTCAGGTCCACCTCAGCGCTTGCAAGTGGCTTGAGAGCACCTTGCTGCACATCAGGGGGGCCATGGGGACCCGTATCTGCACTGGCAGCCCTACTCAGAAAGACTTGCCTGAAGGTCTGGTTTCTCTGTTCAATAGCTGACCATCGCTCCTCCAGAGATGTCAGTCTGTTCTGAACACTCACCATGTTTTCTACACTCTGGCGACTTAGCTCCTCCATGGCCGTAGTCATCCTCTCGTCTACTGTAGCCATCCTTTCCACGGAGGTTGCCATCTTTTCCATGGTGCTGCGTTCATGCGCCAATGACTCCACAAAGGCTCTGCTCATGTTCACAATGGACTCCTCCATTCGCTCCACACTTGCAGCCATCCTGGAGACAAAACCTGCCAGAGACTCCTGCACCTGTTCCTGGAGTTCCAGCACCGCTGTTCTTCTGGATGGACCCAGAGGCAGAGGGTCGACGTGCAGCTGAGCCGAGTTGGGAGAGTCCTGCGACCTCCAACTAGGACTCTCCACTGCCGGCCCATTCTCCACAATCTGCTGATGCTCACTTGTGAGCTGTGGTAAACCAGGTGACAACACTACTCTATCTTGCGATGGTCCCACCAAGGTGTGAGTGTCTGCGCTGGTGCTGGGTTGGCTGAATTTTGCTGATGCTGCGCCCTCAGAGATTGCAGCTTCCTTTGAGGAGTCTGGAGACTCAGGCTGTTCCTCCTGGATAGTGGGGACGGGTGCTTGCGATGGTCCTGTGGGGGAGTAAAGGAAAGAGTCAGAGATGTGAGGCCAAGGTTACATGCACATTGCATATTGTAGATGATCATAAGTCGATCTGTTAGAGCTTCAGAATCATTATCAGCGACTCATGCAATGTCAATGAGAGAGATGAAAAACTATTCTGTCACCAGCTTTCTCTGATGCACCCGTCTGTCCGTCCCCCACTTGCGCATCGTCCTCGAGTCCCACTATCTCCAGGACCGCCTCCTCCCAAGGGGTGAGGCGGGCTACTGAGGGTGGCCCTCCTCCTGTCCTCACTCTTTCCCTCTTATTGTGAGCTCTCTTAAGATAGAAGATAGGAGCAGGAGTAGGCCATTCGGCCCCTCGAGCCTGCTCCGCCATTCAATGCGATCATGGCTGATCATCCAAATTCAGTACCCGGTCCCTGCTTTCTCCCCATACCCCTTGATCCATTTAGCCTTAAGAAATATATCCAACTCCTTCTTGAATATATTTAATGTATTGGCCTCTACTGCCTTCTGTGGTAGGGAATTCCACAGGTTCACCACTCTCTGGGTGAAGAAATTCCTCCTCATTTCTGTCCTAAATGGCCTACCCCTTATCCTTAGACTGTGACCTCTGGTTCTGGACTCTCTGACCATCAGGAACATCCTTCCTGCATCTAGTCTGTCCAGTCCTGTCAGAATTTTATAAGTTTCAATGAGATCCCCTCTCATTCTTCTAAACTCCAGTGAGTATAAGCCCAATCGACCCAATCTCTCCTCATACGTCATTCCTGCCATCCCAGGTATCAGCCTGGTGAATCTTTGCTGAACTCCTTCCATGGCAAGAACATCCTTCCTCAGATAAGGTGACCAAAACTGCACACAATACTGAAGATGTGGTCTCACCAAGGCCCTGTACAACTGCAGCAAGACATCCTTGTTCCTGTACTCAAACCCTCTCACTACGAAGGCCAACATGCCATTTGCCTTCTTAACCGCCTGCTGCACCTGCATGCTTACCTTCAGTGACTGGTGCACAAGGACACCCAGGTCTCGTTGCACTTCCCCTTCTCCCAATCTATTGCCATTCAGATAATAATCTGCCTTCCTGTTTTTGCCACCAAAGTGGATAACCTTGCATTTGTCCACGTTATATTGCATCTGCCATGCTTTTGCCCAATCACCCAACCTGTCCAAATCGTCCTGGAGTTTCTCGGCATCCTCCTCACAGCACACACGCCCACCCAGCTTTGTGTCGTCTGCAAATTTGGAGATATTACATCTAGTTCCCTTGTCTAGATCATTAATATATATTGTGAATAGCTGGGGCCCAAGGACTGATCCCTGCGGTACCCCACTAGTCACTGCTTGCCACTCGGAAAAAGACCCGTTTATTCCAACTCTTTCCTTTCTGTCTGCCAACCAGTTCTCTATCCAAGTCAATACGTTGCCCCCAATCCCATGTGCCTTAACTTTACACGCTAATCTCTTATGCGGGACCTTATCAAAAGCCTTCTGAAAGTCCAAATACACCATAGCCACTGGTTCTCCCTTATCTATTTTACCAGTTACATCCTCAAAAAATTCCAGTAGATTAGTCAAGCACGATTTACCTTTTGTAAATCCATGTTGACTTTGTCCGATCCTGTCACTGTTTTCCAAGTGCTCTGCTATTACATCTTTTATAATGGACTCTAGCATTTTCCCCACTACCGATGTCAGGCTTACCGGTCTGTAATTCCCTGTTTTCTCTCTACCACCTTTTTTGAATAGTGGGGTAACATTAGCTACCCTCCAATCCATGGGTACTGTTCCAGATTCCATCGAATGCTGGAAGATGATCAGCAAAGCATCAACTATTTCTAGGGCCACTTCCTTAAGTACCCTAGGATGTAGATTATCAGGCCCTGGGGATTTATCGGCCTTCAATCCCATCAATTTCCTTAACACCATTTCCCTACAAATACTGATTTCTTTCAGTTCCTCCCTTTCCTCAGACCCTATGTTCCCCGACATCTGTGGGAGGTTATTTCTCTTTTCCTGCAATGAGGGAGACAAGTGGAGTTTGAGTGAGAATGAAGGAGTGAATGTAGAGAAACCATAGCATAGATGCTTAGAAGGAGACAAAGATGGAGTGAGTTGGCAGGACCAAGGGCCCTCCCTGTGTTTTGTAAGTTGTTTTCATTGCATCATTGTGATAGGGAGTGTGAGGGCTGCATAGTCGAATAGTTAGGTGAATGTGAGCATAGAGAGAGAGGGAATGGGTAAGGGTGCAGGGATGTTAGTGTCAAGTGGGATGTGGAGGAAGAGGTTGCTAAAGCTGAGTGCTGGTGAGGAGAGGCGATGGGGATCAGATTGAGGGTGATGGCAAAGTCATACTCACTTTTCCAGTGCGCAGAAGGTCATGAAGCCTCTTCCTGCACTGAAGCCAGTTCTGCGGATGAGGGACAACCAGTTCACCTCCTGGGCCACCTGGACTCACACAGCCTTGGCCTGCTGGGGAGGCTTCTTCCTCCCTGAAGAAGGGAAGAGCACCTCCTTACTAGCTCTTGCTCCCTCCACGAAAGCTTGCAGGGCGACGTCATCAAATCTGGGAGGAGACTTAGGTCTCCTGCTACTCATTCTGCCTCCAGATCCCTCTCACTGCAAAGGCCAAATGGTTGGCAGTCTGCAGAATAAGGAAGGCTTCTTGCAGACCTTAAATGCAGCAGCAACGATGACGTCATCGGAGGCGAGTTTCAGAGCGAAAAATCTAATTGGTCCATGGGTTCCCACACGCTGGAACTCAATTGCCCAATTAGGTAAAAATCGCATCATTCTCCCACATCGATTTGGAATCGGGTGGATAACACGAAAAGCGGATGATGCGACCCCAGCCCGCCCCAATGACAAAATCCAGCCCATAGAGTACAAAAGCAAGGAAGTTATGGTGAACCTTTATAAAACATTGGTTCGGCCTCAACTAGAGTATTGTGTCCAAATCTGGGCACCGCACTTTAGGAAAGATGTGAAGGCTTTAGAGAGGGTGCAGAAAAGATTTACAAGAATGATTCCAGGGATGAGGGATTTCAGTTACATGGATAGACTGGAGAAGCTGGGTTGTTCTCCTTAGAGCAGAGAAGGTTGAGAGGAGATTTGATAGAAGTGTTCAAAATCAAGAGGGGTCTGGACAGAGTAGATAGAGAGAAACTGTTCCCATTGGCGGAAGGGTCAAGAACCAGAGGACACAGACTTAAGGTGATTGGCAGAAGAACCAAAGGTGACATGAGGAAAAACTTTTTTATGCAGCGAGTGGTTAGGATCTGGAATGCACTGCCTGAAATGGAGGCGGAGGCAGATTCAATCGTGGCTTTCAAAAGGGAATTGGATAAACACCTGGGGAAAAAAAAATTGCAGGTATATGAGGAAAGGGCGGAGGTGTGGGACTAGCTGAAATGCTCTCGCAGAGAGCTGGCACAGGCTCGATGGGTGAAATGGCCTCCTTCTGTGCTGTAAGCATTCTATGATTCTATGATATGTCCCCTGGTTTTTTTTTGTTTATGGGATCAGGGCGTCGCTGGCAATTCCAGCATTTATTGCCCTTGAGGAGAAGGTGGTGGTAAGCCGCCTTCTTGAACCGCTGCAGTCCGTGTGGTGATGGTACTCCCACAGTGCTGTTAGGTAGGGAGTTCCAGGATTTTGACCCAGCGACGATGAAGGATCGGCGATATACTTCTAAGTCAGGATTGTGTGTGACTTGGAGGGGAACTTGGAGGTGGTGGAGTTCCCATGCGCCTGCTGCCCTTGTCCTTCTAGGTGGAAGAGGTCACAGGTTTGGGAGGTGCTGCCGAAGAAGCCTTGGCAAGTTGCTGCAGTGCATCTTGTAGATGGTACACACTGCAGCCACGGTACGCCGGTGGTGGAGGGAGTGAAGGTTTAAGGTGGTGGATGGGGTGCCAATCAAGCGGGCTGCTTTGTCCTGGATGGTGTCGAGCTTCTTGAGTGTTGTTGGAGCTGCACTCATCCAGGCAAGTGGAGAGTATTCCATCACACTCCTTACTTGTGCCTTGTAGATGGTGGCATTGCTTTGGGGAGTCAGGAGGTGAGACACTTGCCGCAGAATACCTAGCCTCTGACCTGCTCTTGTTGCCACAGTATTTATGTGGCTGGTCCAGTTAAGTTTCTGGTTAATGGTGACCCCCCAGGATGTTGATGGTGGGGGATTTGGCAATGGTAATGCCATTGAATGTCAAGGGGAGGTGGTTAGACTCTGGCTTGTTGGAGATAGTCATTGCCTGGCACTTCTGTGGCGCAAATGTTTCCTGCCACTTACCAGCCCAAGCCTGAACGTTGTCCAGGTCTTGTTGCATGCGGGCATGGACTGCTTCATTATCTGTGGAGTTGTACACTGTGCAGTCATCAGCGAACATCCCCATTTCTGACCTTATGTTGGAGGGAAGGTCATTGATGAAGCAGCTGAAGATGGTTGGGCTTAGGACACTGCCCTGAGGAACTCCTGCAGCGATGTCCTGGGGCTGTGATGACTGACCTACAACCATCTTCCTTTGTGCTAGGTATGACTCCAGCCAGTGGAGCGTTTTCCCCCTGATTCCCATTGACTTCAGTTTTACTGGGGCTCCTTGATGCCAGACTCGGTCAAATGCTGCCTTGATGTCAAGGGCAGTTACTCTCACTTCACCTTTGGAATTCAGCTCCTTTGTCCGTGTTTGGACCAAGGCTGTAATGTGGTCGGGAGCCGAGTGGGCTTGGCAGAACCCAAACTGGGCATCAGTGAGCAGGTGCCGCTTGATAGCACTGTCGATGACACCTTCCATCACTTTGCTGATGATTGAGAGTAGACTGATGGGGCGGTAATTGGCCGGATTGGATTTGTCCTGCTTTTTGTGGACAGGACATACCTGGGCAGTTTTCCACATTGTCAGATAGATGCCAGTGTTGTAGTTGTACTGGAACAGCTTGGCAAGAGGCGCGGCTAGTTCTGAAGCACAAGTCTGCAGCACGATAGCCGGGATGTTGTCGGGGCCCATAGCCTTTTCTGTATCCAGTGCGCTCAGCCGTTTCTTGATATCACGTGGAGTGAATCGAATTGGCTGAAGACTGGCTTCTGTGATGGTGGGGACCTCGGGAGTAGGCCGATATGGATCATCCACTCGGCACTTCTGGCTGAAGTTGGTTGCAAACACTTCAAGCTTGTCTTTTGCACTCATGTGCTGGGCTCCACCATCATTGAGGTTGGGGATATTCATGGAGCCTTCCTCCTTCCGTTAGTTGTTTAATGGCCCACCACCATTCATGACTGGATGTGGCAGGACTGCAGAGCTTTGATCTGATTCGTTGATTGTGGGATCACTTAGCCCTGGTCTATAGCATGCTGCTTATGGTTTTTAGCATGCAAGTAGTCCTGTGTTGCAGCTTTCCTAGGTTGGCACCTCATTTTTACGTACGCCTGGTGCTGCTCCTAGCATGCTCTTCTACACTCATTGTTGAACCAGGGTTGGTGGTAATGGTAGAGTGAGGGATATGCCGGGCCATGAGGTTACAGATTGTGGTGGAATACAATTCTGCTGCTGCTGATGGCCCACAGCGCCTCATGGATGCCCAGTTTTGAGCTGCTAGATCTGTTCTGAATCTATCTCATTTAGCACGGTGGAGGGTGTTCTCAGTGTGAGGATGGGACTTTGGCAGCAGTGACCACTACGGGGACAATGACAGATGCATCTGCGACAGTTAGGTTGGTGAGGACGGGGTCAAGTAGGTTTTTCCCCTCGTGTTGGTTCACTCACCACCTGTCGCAGGCCCAGGCTGGCAGTTATGTCCTTCAGGACTCGGCCAGTAGTGGTGCTACCGAGCCACTCTTGGTGATGGACATTGAAGTCCCCCACCCAGAGTACATTCTGTGCCCTTGCTACTCTCGGTGCTTCTTCCAAGTGGTGTTCAACATGGAGGAGTACTGATTCATCAGCTGAGGGAGGGCGGTAGATGGTAATCAGACTGTATACCACTGTGCCACCACCCCTGGTGGGTCTGTCCTGTCGGTGGGACAGGACATACCTAGGGATGGTGATGGAGGAGTTCAGGACATTGGCTGAATGGTATGGTTCTGTGAGTATGACTATGTCAGGTTGTTGCTTGACTAGTCTGTGGGACAGCACTCCCAATTTTGGCACAAGTCCCCAGATGTTGCTGAGGAGGACTTTGCAGGGTTGACTGGGCTGGGTGTGCCGAGGTTGATGCCGGGTGGTCCGTCCGGTTTCCTTCTTATTATTGTGTTTTGTAGCAGTTAGTCACAACTGAGTGACTTGCTAGGCCATTTCAGAGGGCAGTTAAGAGTCAACCACATTGCTGTGGGTCTGGAGTCACATTTGGCCAGACCAGGTAAGGATGGCAGATTTCCTTCCCTAAAAGGACATTAGTGAACCAGAAGGGTTTTTACGACAATCCGATACTAGCTTTTTATTCCAGATTTATTTAATTAACTGAATTTAAATTCCCCAGCTGCCGTGGTCGGATTTGAACTTACATTTCTGGATCATTAGTCCAGGTTTCTGGATTACTAGCCCAGTGACATTACCACTATGTTACCATTCCCACAGTTACTGACCTCTCTGCTAAGGGAAATAGGTCCTTCCTAACAACTTTATCTAGGCCCCTCAATCAAGTCTCCCCTCAGCCTCTTCTGTTTCAAAGAAATCAACCCAACCTATCCAATTGTTCCTCATAGCTAAAATTCTCCAGTACTGGCAACATCCTTGTAAATCTCCTCTCTACTGCAACCACATCTTTCCTGTAATGTGGTGACCGGAACTGTATGCAGTACTCTAGCTGTGGATTAACTAGTGTTTTATACAGTTCTACCATAACCTCTCTGTTCTTATATCCTATGTCTCGGCTAATAAAGGAAAGTATCCTGCATGCCTTCTTAACCACCTTATCTACCTGTCCTGCTACCTTCAGGGATCTGTGGACATGCACCCCAAGGTCCCTCTGTTCCTCTATATTTCTCAGTATCCTACCATTTATTGTATATTCCCTTGTCTTGTTAGCCCTCCCCAAATGCATTACCTCACACTTCTCCAGATTGAATTCCATTTGCCACTTTTCTGCCCACCTGACCAGTCCAGTCCATTTCCGTCACACATTCGGTGAAGTAACACCAGGAAAGTGGGAGTAACTCTGTGGAATTTTCTGGCCATAACCCATAACACATTTAAAATAACCAAAAGTGAAGCATTTTTGGCTGGTTTAGCATGGCATTTGCTTTTTATTAATATTACCATAGTGCATAAGGGGTTAAAAATCAGCATCACTCACAGAAAACATTCCTTAGTTTATTGTTGATATACGAGTTGGAACAATTTGTCTTAACCAGATGTCTGAAGGATGGGCAAAGCTATTCAATTCAGATACAAGCATCTTGTGGGATTGGTTCAAATTATGTTTGGCAGTTTTTATTAAGCTTTGCTTAGGCCTGGTCATTTTTTAGGAAACATTTCTCACCCAGCCTGGTTCAGATCGGAGAGTCTGTCTGAAATCTTTGGAGAGTGAAGGTCAGTCCATATAGATTCTGCGGCATGTTGAGAAAAGGAAATCAGCTGTCATGAAAGAATACATAGTTTACTATAGCAGTCACAACTTATTTTCTACTTGAGATAGTTAAGTTAGTAACTACTGTGAAATTTATGTTGTGTCATTGTACTGTTTATTTATTCTTTTACTGCTTTATAAATTTGACTGGCAGTTAAAGTCTAGTCACAGTCTAGTCAAGTGTTATTCTACTGCCTTCTGAAGTCTGTGAGGACACATGCTAACATCTGTAAGCCAAAATAAAGTGAAGAGGGTTCTCTGAGCCCTGGGCGTGCTACACATTTATCTAGATATCTGGGCAATTGTAAGTACCAGCTTGCACACAGAGAATGAAGCTGATGCGGCTAATGATGCTGAACCCAGAAAATTCTAAAGTAAAAAGAGTAAAACCCCCACAAATCAAAACAGTAGCATCCAGTTACACTTTGAATGTTTCAAATGTTACTGTCTTTACTCTCTCACTTGTCAGATTATTGCATACACTTACTACCCTTCCTCATATCTGTTGTAGAACTATTGGGTAGAAATTACTGTTACTGTTAGCATATGAACACTTAACTCATCCTATATTCCTCTCTTTGCTATTTCGACAGAGGTGTTAACCCATTAAAATTTGATACAACAACATCTGTGACAATAATTTTTAGCTTTATTTCTCAATAATTAAAATTTATGTCTTCTGGCCCTGTTTTACTAACTTAATATAAGTAATATTTATTTGGTGGTTGGTTGTACTCTCCTTTTTTAAAGTTGCTCTCAGAAATTGGAACTTAATTTTAATTCTAAGGCCAAACATTAAACATCTGAGGCATCTCTTTTAATTAAATATGAGAATCTGTTAATAACACAGAGAGGACACCAGCTTTCTCTAAATAGCAAAAGAGAAATATTGAATAGTGTTTTCCTATCTTTGTGCTTGCATATTTATGCTGCTGTCCCATTTTATTTTATTTTTTAATTCGTTTTTATGGGATGTGGGCGTCGCTGGCAAAGCCAGCTTTTATTGCCCATCCCTAATTGCCCTCGAGAAGGTGGTGGTGAGCTGCCTTCTTGAACCGCTGCAGTCCATGTGGTGAAGGTACTCCCACAGTGCTGTTAGGTAGGGAGTTCCAGAATTTTGACCCAGCAACGATGAAGGATCGGTGATTTACTTCTAAGTCAGGATGATGTGTGACTTGGAGGGGAACTTGGAGGTGGTGATGTTCCCATGCACCTGCTGTCCTTGTCCTTCTAGGTGGAAGAGGTCACAGGTTTGGGAGGTGCTGCTGAAGAAGCCTTGATGAGTTGCTGCAGTGCATCTTGTAGATGGTACAAACTGCAGCCACGGTACGCCGGTGGTGGAGGGAGTGGATGTTTAAGGAGGTAGATGGGGTGCCAATCAAGCGGGCTGCTTTGACCTGGATGGTGTCAAGCTTCTCCAGTGTTGTTGGAGCAGCACTCATCCAGGCAAGTGGAGATTATTCCATCACACTCCTTACTTGTGCCTTGTAGATAGGCTTTGGGGAGTCAGGAGGTGAGACACTCGCTGCAGAATACCTAGCCTCTGACCTGCTCTTGTTGCCACAGTATTTATGTGGTTGGTCCAGTTAAGTTTCTGGTCAATGGTGACCCCCAGGATGTTGATTGTGGGGGATTTGGTGATGGTAATGCCATTGAATGTCAAGGGGCAGTATTTAGACTCTCGCTTGTTGGAGATAATCATTGCCTGGCACTTCTGTGGCGCGAATGTTACCTGCCACTTATCAGCCCAAGCCTGAACGTCATCCAGGTCTTGTTGCATGTGGGCATGGACTGTTTCATTATCTGAGGACTTGTGAATGGCACTGAACACTGTGCAGTCATCAGCAAACATCCCCATTTCTGACCTTATGTTGGAGGGAAGGTCATTGATGAAGCAGCTGAAGATGATTGGGCCTAGGACACTGCCCTGAGGAACTCCTGCAGCGATGTCCTGGGGCTGTGATGATTGACCTTCAATCACCACAACCATCTTATGGTTCCGTGTACACCTTTACTTATGTCTGAGACTGTGACTGGGTGATCAAAAGCAGAATTAAACCCAGTCATTTGGGAAGTTTTGTGCTTTTTTGCGATGATATGGCAAGAATCGATCAAATCCAAACTACCGAAGAAATTGTGGTGTGATTACATGGATAAACACTATCAATAGGGGATTAGCAACAGGGTTCAGCTTTGCGTTCCTCTGTAAACAGATTACCTCTTAACACTTTATTTTGGCTGTTTTGTTTATAAATCCAGAAGTTATTTTTTTTAATAATTAAAGTATGTTGTCAATTTTCATCAGGAACCTTACCTTATTTCGTCATCTAGCGTGGGGTGGGGAAAGGGGGCTTGGTCGGCAGAGGAGGTTGAGGGCAGTTGCTGTTTGAAACAGCTCATGCGACATAATTTCCCCAAAATACTATAAGGTCACATAACTGTATTTAAAGATAGTTTAAGAAACCTTGATAGATACAAGATAATCTTTTTTTACGTGTTTTTTGTATAAAATTAGTTTGAAGTTGAATGGGTTTATTCAGTAAACTGATCCTGGATTAAGTATCCTCTCTTTCACAGCTGAGATGTCAAACCTTGTTTTTTTAGCTGGAGTTAAACATATATATCTCTAGAATCAGTGACATGTGTGCTTGTTTTGATGATGAAGCCTAAAGAAACTACCCTGTTGACAAAAAGGTGCCTCTGCATGGCAAATAGCATTTAAAAGGGATATCCCCACTGAATGCTTTTAGTGTGGTGTTATGCACCTTAAATTTCCATTCCCATCTGAGGTAAAGTGAGAACCAGCGCTCTCCAAACAGGGGTCATTTACAGAATAAACATGTCCCATTGTCAAAGGTTGTCCCGTATTTGTTACCCTACATTAATCACGTCACACCCTTGCCTCAGTAGACAAATAGGTCATCCTTTTTTCAGCAGTTGTAATGCATAGAGATCATAAATTGAAGTCCGTGGGAAAATGACCACTGACAACATATCACATGCTCTAATGGGTTTTTGGTCAATGAAGGTGAACTAAATACGTAAAATCTTGCCTGATTACACACTTTGTTTTAGTTAAAACTTCATGAATAAATTTTAGATAGCCCTGCTATCTTCATGTCATAGAAAGTTACAGAGCTCAATTCTCAGCTTCTCAGGACACCCCAATATGCTTGACAGCCAATTAAGTCCTTCTAAATATATTCACTGTTGTAATGTAGGGAAATGTAGCAGCCGAAATGTAGCAGCCAATTTGCACACAACAAGGTCCCACAAGTAGCAATGAGATAAATGATCAGACAATCTGACAAGGACACTAGGAGAACTCCCCTGCTTTTCTTCAAATAGTGCCAAGGGATTTTTATGTCCATGTGAGAGGTCAGACTGGGCCTCGGTTTGACATCTCATCTGAAAGATGGTACCTTTGACAGTACAGTACTCCTCAGTAATGCACTGAAGTGTCAGCCTAGATGTTGTGCTCAAATCTCCGGTGTGGGGCTTAAACCCACAACCTTCTAACTCAGTTGAGTGTGTTACCACTGAAGCAAGTCTGTCACTGATGTATGTAGCGAGCTTATAAGTGGGCAGCTGTCTTTCTGTTGAATATTGGATGTTGTTCCCACCAGCGGTGAAGAAATATGTGAGTCACAGCCAAAATCTTGGGCAGTAACAGTTATGCAGAATTTATTTAACTTAATAACTTCATACAATCTGGAATACATCTGGTTTGTCAGCATCTGGAAAGAAATGCGGATCGATTTTGCTCTCTGGGTCCCAACTGTGGGCTCGACACTTACCAGAAGTGAAAGGAGAAATTTACTGAACTTTCTCAGACCAGGTACCTTGCCTGACAGAGTGTTTCTTCAGGCTGCATCCAGGACTCCTACAGACCCTTTAGCTCACTGAGGACCTCGGCAGAAGTGAAAAGAATTATATTTGTGCCGTGTGCAAGAAGTACATCAGGGAAAATCTGAACTTTGGCTAGACAATCTGCTTGTGTAAGTGTTACTTAAGAAAAATAAAGTACTGTATCAGCTTTAAAAAAAAGGGTATTGTCAGGAACTCGGCAGCACAGTAGTTCGGCTGCCTTTTAACTTCAGTGAACTGTTTGGAATCCAACTCTGACTTATGATCGAATGAAAGTCACCTCTTTCTACCAGCTGTATGGGCCCCAACTGAAGTGAGTTTAGACAGCCTTAATGCAGCTCTGAGAAGGTAGGAGTCCACAGCACAAAATTGTCGACAATTTGGCATAATTGGCAGCCTCACTCAGAGAGGCCACAGTGATAACTGGTGTGAAAAATGGAACAATTCACACTGGTACAGTGTGGGTTGTCCTTTTGAGGTTTGGGTTAAACCACATTGTTTAAGTAGAGCAGAGGGAGTTTTATTACACCTGACCTGAATGTGCTTCTAAATATTGAGTGCCAAAACTGGTGTGGTATTCCATTCATTAGCACCGTCAGAGGCAATCCTCACCCAAACATAATTTTAAAGGAGTATTATACTCCTGTGAAAGAGGAAGCATTTTACAGAATGAACATTATTAGCGAAAAATGATTTCAGTTACAGCATATTTGAATCAGCATAAGTTTGAATCAGCATAAGTTAAGATCAATCAGCTATCATCCCTGAGGCTGGGCGGAGGATGGAATCGGTGGCGAGGTTATGAAGTTTTGAAAGGTTGAAATTTGCCAGTGCTTGGTTTTGGGCACGAAGGTGGCAGTGACATCAAGTGAGTGCTGGGAAAAGGAGTGACAGTAGGAGGAGGAGCTGATAGCACCCAGCAGTGGCAATCAGGAGTGCTTGAAGCCGGAAGGAGCACTCTTATTTCTCCTGACTCCACATGAATTTTTTTTTTTAATTACTAAATCTCACCTTTTCAATGGTGACCAGCTCGTAGGCCCCATCCATGCCAGGTGAAGCTGAGTGTGCCCAGTGCCTGCTCCACTCCCCAGGATGCCAATTTCCCGAGGGGTCCTGAAACAGGCAATAGACCCCTCGTTTGCATCCGTAAGTGGCCTAACGCCCGTTTTAGGTAGCCACCAGGGTTGACTGAAAAATTGTCCAACCCACTTTTGGATCGGACATCTTTCAGGCGTCCTTGCACAGGATGTTGGCCACCAAAATTGGGCCTCACTGCGCTCGATTTACGCCCGTATGAGCACTAGACGCCTCCTCTGCATCTCCCAAAGACCATTATTCCTGTGTGAGATTGAACAACGAGTTTTGGCAACTTATTCAATTACAGGGTACACGACAACTGAGCCAGATCCTGTCCTTATCCAACCTGTGCACTTCCAGATCACTGGGTAGTGATCAGGAATGGGAAATCTGGCTAATTTTCCTCTCTCTAACTGAGGTTTTTGAGACCCTTTTGTAGTGACAATACCACCACCCTGACTGCGATTGCTGGCCTGGGATTGAATTTAAGTCCTCCTTGTTCTGTATAGCTGAGAAAACTTGGTGAGCTATTGGGAAATTTGAACTAGATTTAAAATAAGACTACTTTTGCCTTAGAAATTGATTCAAGTAGTTTTCTTTACCCATCCTTATCAAAGTCGTTTTCTTGAGGTTGCTTTTTGATGCCTTTGGATCTTTAGCACTACGGGAGACAGGTTACCAAATGGTTAAAGAGAAAGCTTAGAAGCCAAAATCTCTAGGTCTCCCATGCCTTGAAGTAAAATTAAATCATTGACAGAATAGACATTTTTAGTGCTCTGTAATTGAATGCAGCAGTAGGATTACAAGGACCTTTGACTTTACTGACAATTTGTCTGTAGCGTTTTCAAGACAATGAGTGGGGAAATATACTACAGTTGGGTCTGCCCAACTTTAAGCTCTCAAGCCCTGCACCTCACAAATTAACAATTGCACTACAATTTAAATAATGTTGATACACAAACAATCTACAGAAAAACTTATGACAAACTTTTCAAATGATGTCATAGCTTCCAAGTTACAAATCATTAACAATTGCTTCAAGAATAAAGGGCTTGTTGTTCTGCCTGTGTGGAGAATGATGCCCATGATAATCATGTTTCATGCTTTGAAACATTACAGAGGTGGAGGAGAGATATCACAACAACTTGTATTTAACTTTTAACTTGACAAAATACCACAAAGGTGCTTTGTGGGTGGAGGAAAGGAAATTGAACAGACACGGAGCAAGAGTTAGGGGAAGTGACTGCAGGCGTAGTTGAAGAGATAAATTTTGATTAAGACTTTGAAGGCACTGAAGGATGAAGTAAGACAGTTTTAAGAAGAAAATCCTAGAGTTTAGGAGCAGGACCTACAGGGTTGAGTCCCTGCCATTGATGCGATTCATATTACCCTCTCAGTTTGAATGACTTTGTTACACTATACTCCCCAGTATCTCCATGCCTCTCCAGAAGAGCGACTCATTCTGTGGTGTCATTCAGTGGCTGCTGGAAGCCCTACATTACCTTATTCAAGTGGCCACTTTTCTTATGTGATACTAGGCAGCAAGGCCAGGATTTTCCATTTTTGTGCAATCTTGGCTCAACTTAGTCCTTTTGGAGTTCGGCCTGCCACCAAGATGTGCCTTGGCCCTAGCCAGTTTCCCATGGTTAGGCTATTTTGTATACTTTTGGTGGGCTCCCCAGTCTCCACCTTAACACCCACTTGGAAGCAGCCATAAATTCACGGTGGCAAGTCTTGGCATCTGGCGCAACCTTGGGGCTGGGGCCAACTAAAAATTTGTTTTTACATCTTAATTTTTAAAAATGCCTTAGCGTATGAAATTGCTCACCCTGCGATTGATTGTAAAATTTTTCCAGACCATTGCTGCCCACAGCAACACTGAAAGCTGTTCATGCCTAATTATAATACGCCCATTGGTATTTATGCCGATATTGTACGCCCAGTGTCATTTCTGGTGTAGTGTCCTCACTACTGTCTGGCTAAAATGAGCCAACTCCACACAGATCAGGGATTAAACCTGATACTGTACATTCCTGGGCTGTATGTCTCAGCAGCACATTTTGCAGTGTAGTTATCCACTGATCCATCAGGAGAGTTCCTGTTTATCACACTTTAAGGTTTCCGTAACACTGTAAAGAACTTTGAAAAATGACAGAGAACTAAATTAACAGGCTGAAAGATGTTTTGTCCCATTAAGTCAAGTCTAAAGGCTTTCATTATGAAGTCAATATGTTGGGAAAGAGAAACTCTACATTTCAAGTTGTGTTAAAGTAGAGTTGACTTTGTCCTCCAGATATGGGTAAAAGAAGATACCATCAAAGAGATTCTGAACAAAGGTAGACTTCAAAACCCTCTGAACTGAGTTGTCTTCAAGTAAGATGGACTCTTATCTGCCAGCTCTGCTACAGGCAGCTTAATTGATTGTATGATGGGCAAACATTTTGGGTCCAATTAGCTATTGCTAAAACATTAAGGGAACCTTTGAACTGGGAGTAATTTTGGATGATACAAATCAGAAGAAGGAATGTGAAACAGTGGGGGTGATTTTAACCCTACCCGCTCAGTGGAAACCAGGTGAGTGGGCAGTTAAAATCACCCAGGTTACTTACCCGCCTTGAAGCCGCTGGGAACTGACAGTTGCCAATTTTAACCTGCTCTCCGAAGCAGGGGGCAAGGACACCGCCTAAAGCTGACAAGGTCTTTTTTTTAACATATAAATAGCGGGTCTCGATACCTAGAATTTTACTTCAGCAGCCTGAGCAGTAGCTTAGGTGAAGGGGATCCAGGGCTGGAAGAGACTCAAAAAGAAAGATTTTTTAACTTTCCTTGTGGGGCCAGGAAGAACAGGAGTGTTAAAATCAGTTCCTAAGTTACATCCATTAGCCTCCTACTCTAACTCATTCTTTCTTGGGAGCTCACATCTGTTGATCTCCTTACAACAACAACAACTTGTGTTTATATAGTGCCTTTAGCATCGTAAAATGTCCCAAGGCGCTTCACAGGAGCGTTATTAGGCAAAAGTTGACACTGAACCACATAAGGATATATTAGGACAGGTAACCCAAAACTTATTGAAAGAGATAGGTTTTACGGAGTGTCTTTAAGGAGGAGAGAGAGGTGGAGAGGTTTAGGGAGGGAATTCCAGAGATTAGGGCCTAGACAACTGAAGGCACAGCCGCCAATGGTGGGGCAAAAGAAATCGGAGATGCACAAGAGACCAGAATTGGAGGAGTGCAGAGATCTCAGAGGGTTGTAGGGCTGGAAGTTAATCCATGGAGGGATTTGAACACAAGGATGAGAAGTTTAACTTTGTCTATCCAGTTGTGAAATCTCTACAGATCTCATTCAATTTTATTCTTTCCTAAAAACATTGTGGGTGAAATTGGTCTTGGGTGGTGGCGCAAAACGTGCGATGTTGAATTGGTCGTCCATTTTACACACTGCTCGATTTTCTTTTCCATTGAGTACAGGATGTAAAACGAGGTGCCGATTCACTGTCGCCCGTTTTTGCACTGTCACCAAAAACCTATTTCTATTCAATTTCAATTTTATTTGCCATATGTAACTAGTACAATGGAATGCTTACTCCCCGATCACTCCCACAATAAGCTGTGGGAGCTCACAGAGACACGTCGCTATTCTCCAGCGCCATGTTCAGAAAAGTCAATTCAATGGCATCCAATGGCAGTGGGAACGCAATGTCCCTCAGCCGCTCCGTCACCGCGGCCTCCTCCTCACTGTTGCCGGCTCCACGATGTGGTGGCCTGCTCCTCCCGCTCACGGTCCAGCCTCTGGCCACCATGCCCGACTCTCCCTCCTCCCAGTCGGACTGCGAGCTTCCCGCCGAGGAGCTGCTGGCCGACGTGCTGTAGCGGGTTGTCGTAGCTGCTGCTGCTGCTTACTGCTACTGCGCTGCCTCCGCCTGACTCACCGAACACATCGTCGAGACGTATAAGCTCCGGTTGCCGCGGCCTCCTCCTCACTGTCGCCGGCTCCACGGTCCGACGTCCCGGGGCCTGCTTCTCCCACTCACGGTCCGGCCTCTGGCCGCCATGCCTGGCTCCCCTCCTCCCAGTCGGAATGCAAGCTTCCCGCCGAGGAGCTGCAGGCCGATTGATGCGCTATCAATCGCTCAAAAGACTGAGGTTAAGCGAGTAACTAACAGGCTTTTATTAACAAGAGAATGAAGGTGTGCCTCGAGTGGTCGACCAGTCCAGAATACAGAGGGACTGTGGAGCAGTCACCTTTATACCTGGACTCATGGGAGGAGTCAGCCGAGGCATGTACAGACATGTACACAGTGGAATACAAACAGTGGTTTACCACATTCACCCCTTGTTTAAAAATGAGTCCGGCGGGGTGAAGTGTATTAAAAGTTTGTGTATTGGAGTCTCTCCGGAGGTCTTGTCTGCCGCTGTGATCGACGTGGCGACGGCAGGGGTAGTGAAGCTTCCGGCGTTGAGTCCCGCGTAGGCTGGGGCACTGGTGTGTAGTCCTCGTGGGTGTCGAGCGGGTCGCGGGGCCCAGGCGTGCTGTCTGCTGGGGTTGGATATTGGATCGTGGGGGGGGGTGGTAGTGGGTAGTGGGTTACTGGGGCCCCCGAGGGTGCGAGGTCTCGTATGGAGACTGTGTCCTCCCGCCCGTCCGGGTACGCAATGTAAGCATACTGGGGGTTGGCGTGGAGGAGGTCGACCCTCTCGACCAGTGGGTCCGTTTTATGGGTCCTCGCGTGTCTTCTCAGTAGGACCGGCCCTGGGGACGTCAGCCATGGCGGTAGCGATGTCCCCGATGTGGACTTCCTTGGGAAGACAAACATTTTCTCATGAGGGGTGGCATTAGTGGCAGTGCAGAGCAGTGACCGAATAGAGTGGAGCGCATCGGGGAGCACATCCTGCCAGCGGGAGGTCGGAAGGCCCCTAGACTTTAAGGCTAGCAGGGCGGCCTTCCAAACTGTCGCATTCTCTCTTTCCACCTGTCCGTTCCCCCGGGGGTTGTAACTGGTGGTCCTGCTTGTGGCAATACCCCTAGCGAGCAGGTACTGACGGAGTTCGTCACTCATAAACGATGAGCCCCGGTCGCTATGGATATAGCTTGGGAAACCGAACAGGGTGAAGAGGTCGTTCAGACATTTAATGACCGTGGCACTGGTCATGTCCTGGCAGGGGATGGCGAACGGGAAACGGGAGTACTCATCAATAATGTTGAGGAAGTACACATTGCGGTCGGAGGAGGGGAGAGGCCCTTTAAAATCAACGCTCAGGCGCTCGAAGGGGTGAGTGGCTTTTATCAGGTGAGCCCTGTCTGGTCTATAAAAGTGCGGTTTGCACTCAGCGCAGACTTGGCAGTTCCTGGTCATGGTCCTGACCTCCTCAATGGAGTAAGGCAGGTTGCGGGCCTTGATGAAGTGGAAGAACCTGGTGAACCCCGGGTGGCAGAGGTCATTGTGGAGGGCCCGTAGTCTATCGATCTGCGCGCTGGCGCAGGTGCCACGCAATATAGCATCCGGGGGTTCATTGAGCTTCCCGGGCCGGTACAAGATCTCGTAGTTGTAGGTGGAAAGTTCGATTCTCCACCTCAAGATCTTGTCGTTTTTGATTTTGCCCCTCTGCTTGTTGTTAAACATAAAAGCAACTGAACACTGGTCAGTGAGCAGGGTAAATCATTTTCCGGCCAGGTAGTGCCTCCAATGACGCACAGCCTCCACAATAGCCTGGGCCTCCTTCTCAACAGCGGAGTGTCTGGTCTCCGGGCCCTGGAGGGTTCGTGAAAAGAAGGCCACGGGTCTCCCGCCTGATTAAGGGTAGCGGCCAGGGCAAAGTCGGATGCGTCGCTTTCCACCTGGAAGGGGATGGATTCGTCCACTGCGTGCATGGTGGCTTTGGCAATGTCTTCCTTGATACGGTGGAAGGCTAAGCGGGCCTCTGCCGTCAGGGGAAAAGAGGTGGACTTGATCAGCGGACGGGCCTTGTCCGCATAGTAGGGGACCCACTGGGCGTAATAGGAGAAAAACCCTAGGCACCTCTTCAGGGCCTTGAGGCAGTGGGGCAGTGGGAGTTCCATAAGGGGACGCATCCGGTCGGGGTCGGGACCGATGACTCCGTGTTCCACAACACAGCCAAGGATGGCGAGGCGGGTTGTGCGGAATATGCACTTCTCCTTGTTATACGTCAGGTTCAGGAGTTGGGCGGTGCAGAGGAATTTTTCGAGGTTTGCGTCATGGTCCTGCAAGTCATGGCCGCAGATGGTCACATTGTCCAGATATGGGAAAGTGGCCTGCAACGCATTTTGATCGACCATCCAGTCCATCTCCCTTTGGAAGACGGAGACCCCGTTGGTGACGCCAAAGGGAACCCTAAGGAAGTGGTAGAGGCGGCCGTTTGCCTCAAAGGCAGTATACTGGCGGTCCTCAGGGCGGATAGGGAGCTGGTGGTACGCTGATTTCAGGTCAATGGTCGAGAAGACGCGGTACTGCGCGATCTGGTTGACCATATCAACTATGCGGGGGAGTGGGTAAGCGTCCAGCAGGGTGTAGCGATTTATAGTCTGGCTGTAGTCGATGACCAGGCGCTGCTTCTCGCCGGTCTTAACGACCACAACCTGGGCTCGCCAGGGGCTGGTGCTGCCCTCAATAATCCCCTCCTTCAGGAGCCACTCCACTTCAGTTTTAATGAAAACCCTGTCCCCGGCACTGTATCGCCTGCTCTTTGTGGCGATGGGCTTACAGTCGGGGTTGAGGTTAGCAAACAGTGGGGGGGGGGGGTGACTCTGAGTGTGGAGAGGTTGCACCTGGTGCGCGGCGGGCAATTTGGAAGCTGCTGGCTGCGGACTGTGAGTGGGGGGAGGGGTCCACCGTACGCCATCATAACACTTTTAAGGTGGCACTGAAAATCTAACCCCAGTAGAACGGCAGCGCAGAGGTGGGGCAGGACCAGAAGTTTAAAATTATCGTACACAGTCCTGTCTACTAAGAGTGTCACCACGCAGTAGCCGCCAATGTCCGCCGACTGGGACTCGGAGGCCATAGAAATCCGCTGGTGCGCAGGCAGGACTGGGAGAGAGCAACGCCGCACCGTGTCGGGGTGGATGAAGCTCTCCGTGCTCCCAGAGTCAAAAAGGCAGGTTGTTTCGTGACCATTTACCTTAATGTCCATTGTGGACCGGGCCAGTTGGTGCGGTCTCGCTTGGTCCAGCGTAACGGAGGCCAGCGTAGGGGTCGGTGTGTCATTGCGGGTATCAGATGAGGCGGTGTTAGGGGCCAAGATGGCGGCTGGCGTCCAAGATGGCGGCGTCCATGATCCCCATGTGGCTGGAGGCGTCCAAAATGGCTGCTGTTCCGGTGGTTCGCACATGGCTGGGGAGGCCCAAGATGGCGGCCCGCACGGCCCACACGCGGCGCTGCTGGGGTTCGGGGTGGCTTTGGCCCTGCAGACGCTGGCGTAGTGTCCCTTCTTCCCGCAGCCCGAGCAGATCGCATTTTTCGCCGGGCAGCGCGCTCTGGGGTGTTTGGCCTGGCCACAGAAGTAGCATTTCTGGCCTTGGGACACTGCTGCGGTAGTTGGGCCGTTGCTGGGATGTGGCTGGGGTGGCACGGCGCTATGAGACGGTCCTACCGTGTCCCAGGCTGCCGTTCCCCGCGGCGTCCACGGTGCAGAGGAGTAGGCATCCATGACCCGGTAGGCTGCGTCCAATGATAGTGCGAGTTCAGAGGCCTTGTTGAGGTCGAGGTCACTCTGCTCCAACAGTCGCTGTCGGGTGTAATTGGACCTGTGGCCCGCCACAAAAGCGTCCCGGATAAGTTCCTCTGTGTACACGGCGGCCTTTACATCCTTACAACCACAGGCCCGGCCAAGCACAGACAGTGCCTGAAGGTATTCCTCGGTCGATTCCCCAGGTTGTTGTTTACGACTCCCCAGGAGGTGCCTGGCGTACACCTCGTTCACTGGGCGCGTGTACTGGTCCTTGAGGAGCTTGAGAGCAGCCGTGTACGAGGTCACGTCCTGGATGACCGAGTACGCTCGGTGGTTCACTTTGGAGATCAGGACATCCAGTTTGTCCTCATCCGATTTGACCGTTGCAGCGGAGGCGATCAGGAATTTTTCAAAGCACTTAAGCCAGTGAGCAAACTTGGTGGATGCGTCCGCCTCCCGATGGTCTAAGTCTAGGCATGCTGGTGTGAGGATCTTCTCCATTATAAAAAATCTTGTTAATAAAATTGATGCGCTATCAATCACTCAAAAGACTGAGGTTAAGCGAGTAACTAACAGGCTTTTATTAACAAGAGAATGAAGGTGTGCCTCGAATGGTCGACCAGTCCAGAATACAGAGGGACTGTGGAGCAGTCACCTTTATACCTGGACTCGTGGGAGGAGTCAGCCGAGGCATGTACAGACATGTACACAGTGGAATACAAACAGTGGTTTACCACACCGATGTGCTGTAGCGGGTCGTCGTGGCTGCTGCTTGTTGCTGCTGCGCTGCCTCCGCCCGACTCGCCGAACACATCGCTCTGGCAGCAGGAGCGGGCGGTGGGGGAGCGGGCCGTCCGAAGCAGGGAGAGCGCTTACCTCCGGACCGCCTCGGTCGCCATCTTGACTTCCCACCCTTTCCCTCCCACCATTGTGCTTGTCTGTACAGCTGGCTGTCATTCATGTATGTTGCACTTTTAATACATTCATCAAGGTCATTTTTGAACATTTTGAACTACAGAGGCATGGGCACTGATCCATGGTGAACTCTGCTGGTCACAGTTATCCAATTAGAATTACAATGGTTGATCGCTGTCTTTTTGTTCAGCCAAGAGCAAGAGCTTTCATTTTAGCCACAGGTCACATCAAATACTTTCTAAAAATCAAGATAAATATAACTGCTATCGAATTACCTTCATCCACCAACTCTGTCACATCTTCAAAGAACCTCAAAAAAGTTGTTCGGCATGACCTGCCTTTCATAGACCTGGAATGATTGCCTTTTCTCCTTTTAAATGTGGTTGAGTTGCTTTTATATGGAAATAGAGAAAGGGTGACATAGTTTAAGTGTATAATACTTTATATTATGTTACCTTTATTGGCTATATTTCTTTGAAGTTGAAATGTAGTCAGTGTATTTGAGGTACCCATATATATATTTTGTATGGAAGGCCTCAATAAGTTGTAACTAATCATTTCCAGGTAAAATCCACATGTCATGTAGAAGCATTCTGAAGAATTGTTTTATGTGCTTTGAGATGTATAGAGACTGTTCAAATAAACACAAAGGGTTGGATTTTCAGTGTGCTGTGGAGTCGGGATTGGAGGCGTGCGGGGGGCAAAAATCCCGAATTCAGGGGTCCCGATACCATCCCGCCCAAAACCCACCTCCACGTAAGTTTCAAAGGATGCGGTTACCCGCCCCGCACTGGGACCCGCCGACCCGAGGCGGGAAGGGATCAGTGCCAATTAACTGCCTGTTAACAGGTAGTTAACAGGCAGTTTTTAGCCTAATCCCTATTTTGAAGGGTGTCGTGTGGGATTCCCGACGGCTCCAAACCACGCCAGGTTAGAGCAGGCGGGCCGTCGGGTTGAAGGACTTGGAGGGGTCGAGATGTCGGTGTTCAGGTGAGTGATGGGTGCATGAGTGCAAAAGTAAGTGTGTTTGGTGTGTCTAAAGTGTGTAAAGAAGTTTAAATTACCTGTACTTACCTCTACAGCCTTCCTTCCTCTATATTTCGGGAGTCCATCATTCAGCTGGCACTGAAAGCAGAATGGCCGCGAGCTGTCAAAAGTGACAGCCTTCAGCTTTCAGTGCCGGCGTGATTTCTAACTGAGTCTGCGTAGAAGGACTCAGGTTAGAAGTAAGACTGTCAGTGTTTGACAGCTTCAAACAGCTGTGAAACACTGATATTTCATCTGTCAACACGTCTTGACAGATGAAATTTCAGTCTGTGACGTCACCTGTTGCCACTGGGCGGGCTCAACAAAGTCAATCAAGGGAAAATCGCGTGGATTGGCCGCATCTCGATGGAGGCGGGACTAAAACCTTAAAGTTGTAGTCCTGCCTCCTTCCCGACTGCTGAATGAAAATCCAGCTCAAAGTAGCATATCAATTCACTGCATCATCAGCCAAAACACTGAGTTGCAAACAATGTCAAAGGACATACATGCAATGTTGAAAGCAACAAAGTAAAATGAGTGAGACAGCACACTTTTGAGTTCTGACAGAGTTATAGGTCACTGCTACATATTATGACAGTGTATTTGATCTTTGAAACATGCTCCTACTAACATTTCTACCAACAGTTTATTCTACACATAGTATGGATATTTGTCACACAATATAGTACTAAATGTGTTAATTGTCTTGACATATTGGGGTAGATTTTCAACTTACTGCTCCGGCGTAAAACTGGTGTTTCAGATCGTCCGCCTGTTATAGAAACCATCTGATTTAATTTCCATTGATTTCAAAATTTGAAACTTTACCCTATTATCTCAATGCTATATAAATGGTGTTGGGATAGAGAGACCTGATACTTTAGAATTCTTCATAAAGCTAGGAAACTGATCCAAGATATGTTGGGCATAAATTGATTTTTTGGAATTGATTAATCCTTGGTGCCTCTTTGCATTTGTCACGCTGTTTCAGTGGCATTGACGCCAGATAGTGTTGCCCAGAATGTTACGTAAAGACCTAAATATGACTCCCCAGATGATTCAGTGGGTAAAAATATGGCGTATTGCAATATTAAAGACACAAGCAAGTAAGATTCCCAGGTTCAATCTCCTGCCTGTGCTGAATTAGTTGTTCTCAACCAGGCAATGGTGAAATGCTACAGTTAGCTTCAGTGTCCTCAGGTTACGAAAGGGCAAAATTCAACCAGGGTTCCGAGTCATGAAAGCTCTACAGTGACCCCTGCTGTATATGTATGGATATTGGACAAAAACAGAATTAGTGCTAACCCAGCTTAGTAGGTAATGCACCAGCATGGAGTCATACAAAGCCAGGCAAACCAGAAGGCCCCTGGTCCCTGCTCTATGCTGAGTTCGCTGATCAAAGCCAGCTCAGCAGCTGAAAAGCTGCAATTTGCCTCAGATCCGCTAGGCTACGAAGGTGAAAAATCTACCAAATCAGAGAAAACTTAGATTTATATAGCACCTTTCAATACCTCAGGATGTCCCAAAGCACTTTGCAGCCAATTAATTACTTTTTCAAATGTAATAACGATTGTATTGTGGAGGAAATGCAGCAAAGTCCAATAAACAGTACGAAGATAAACATAGAAACATTGAAAAATAGGAGCAGGAGTAGGCCATTCAGCCCTTCGAGCCTGCTCCGCCATTCAATATGATCATGGTTGATCCTCTATCTCAATACCATATTCCTGCTCCCTCCCCATACCCCTTGATGCCTTTTGCGTCTAGAAATCTATCTATCTCCTTCTTAAATATATTCAGTGACTTGGCCTCCACAGCCTTCTGTGGTAGAGAATTCCACAGGTTCACCACCCTCTGAGTGAAATAATTTCTCCTCATCTCAGTCCTAAATGTCCTACCCTGTATCCTGAGACTGATCCCTGGTTCTAGACCCCCAGTCAGGGGAAACATCCTCCCTGCATCCAGTCTGTCTAGCCCTGTCAGAATTTTATACATTTCAATGAGCTCCACTCTCATTCTTCTAAACTCTAGTGAATACAGGCCTAGTCGACCCAATCTCTCCTCATACGACAGTCCTGCCATCCCAGGAATCAGTCTAGTGAACCTTCGCTGCACTCCCTCTATGGCAAGTATATCCTTTCTTAGGTAAGGAGACCAAAACTGCACACAGTACTCCAGGTGTGGTCTCACCAAGGCCCTGTGCAACTGTAGTAAGACATCCTTGCTCCTGTACTCAAATCCTCATGCAATGAAGGCCAACATACCATTTGCCTTCCTAACTGCTTGCTGCACCTGCATGTTTGCTTTCAGTGACTGGTGTACAAGGACACCCAGATCCCTTTGTACATGAGCATTTCCCAATCTATCACCATTTAAATAATACACTACCTTTCTGTTTTTCCTACTGAAGTAGATAACTTCACATTTATCCACATTATACTGCATCTGCCATGTATCTGCCCACTCACTCAACTTGTTTAAATCGCCTTGAAGCCTCTTTGCATCCTCCTCACAACTCACAATCCATCATAAATGATGAGATAATCTATTTTAGTGACATTGATTAAGGGATACATGTCCAGGACATAAGAACATAAGAACATAAGAAATAGGAGCAGGAGTAGGCCAATCGGCCCCTCGAGCCTGCTCCACCATTCAATAAGATCATGGCTGATCTGATCCTAACCTCAAATCTTCTATCACTCTCCATCCCACCCGAACCCATGTGATCTCCCGGGAGAGGCGAAAAACCAGATAAAAAACCCAATGGCCAATTTGGGAGAAAAAAATCTGGGAAATTCCTCTCCGACCCATCTAGGCGATCGAAACTCTTCCAGGAGATCACTCTGTCCCTATATTTTCTACAGTACTTACCTTCTGTAAAGGCGATCTCCACCCCAGCCAGGAACAGGAATAAAACCATCTCCTGAAATCTAACACAGAATTAGAACACAAGAAGTAGGAGCAGAACCAGGCTACACGGCCCCTGGGCCCGCTCCACTACCCACAGGGCCATGACCATTCCGAACCTAGACTCATGTCCAAATTCCTGCCCGCTTCCCGTAACCCTTAATTCCCTTTACTTCTAGGAAACTATCTATTTCTGTTTTAAATTTATTTAATGATGTAGCTTCCACAGCTTTCTGTGGCAGCAAATTCCACAAACCTACCACCCTCTGAGTGAAGAAGTTTCTCCTCATCTCAGTTTTGAAAGAGCAGCCCCTTATTTTAAGATTATGCCCCCTAGTTCTAGTTTCACCCATCATTGGGAACATCCTCACCGCATCCACCCGATCAAGCCCCTTCACAATCTTATATGTTTCAATAAGATCGCCTCTCATTCTTCTGAACTCCAATGAGTAGAGTCCCAATCTACTCAACCTCTCCTCATATGACCACCCCCTCATCCCCGGGATTAACCGAGTGAACCTTCTTTGTACTGACTCGAGAGCAAGTATGTCTTTTCTTAAGCATGGACACCAAAACTGTATGCAGTATTGCAGGTGCGGTCTCACCAATACCTTGTATAACTGCAGCAATACCTCCCTGTTTTTATATTCTATCCCCCTAGCAATAAAAGCCAACATTCCATTGGCCTTCTTGATCACTTGCTGCACCTGCATACTAACTTTTTGAGTTTCGTGCACCAGGACCCCCAGATCCTTTTGTACTACAGTACTTTCCAGTTTCTTGCCATTAAGATAATAACTTGCTCTATGATTTTTCCTGCCAAAGTGCATAACCTCACACTTTCCAGTATTGTATTCCATCTACCAAATCTCTGCCCACTTACTTAGCCTGTCTATGTCACTTTGCAGGTTTTTTATGTCCTCCTCACTCACTACTTTCCCTCCCATCTTAGTATCATCTGCAAACTTTGATATGTTACACTTGGTCCCTTCCTCCAAATCGTTAATATAGATTGTAAAGAGTTGGGGACCCAGCACTGACCCCTGCGGAACACCACTAGTTACTGATTGCCAGTCTGAGAATGACTACATCCACTGGTTCTCCTTTATCCACCCTGTATGTTACTTCCTCAAAGAACTCAAGCAAATTTGTCAAACATGACTTCCCCTTCATGAAACCATGCTGAGTTTGTCCTATTAAATTATGTTTATCCAAATGTCCCGTTACTGTCTCCTTAATAATGGACTCTAACATTTTACCAACCACAGATGTTAGGCTAACAGGTCTATAGTTTCCAGCCTTCTGCCTACTACCCTTTTTAAATAAGGGTGTTACATTAGCAGTTTTCCAATCTGCCGGGACCTTTGCTGAGTCCAGGGAGTTTTGGAAAATTATTACCAATGCATCCACAATCCCTACCGCCACTTCCCTCAAGACCCTAGGATGTAAGCCATCAGGTCCAGGGGATTTATCCAGCTTAAGTCCCATTATTTTACCAAGTACCACTTCCTTCGTGATTTTAATCATATTTAGCTCCTCTCCCCCTAGAGCCCCCTGTTTGTCCAGTGTTGGGATATTCTTAGTGTCCTCTACCGTAAAGACTGATACAAAATATTTATTCAGCGTTATTGCCATCTCCATGTTTCCCACCATTAATTTCCCAGTCTCATCCTCTAAGGGACCAACATTTACTTTAGCCAGCCTTTTTCTTTTTATATAACTATAGAAACTTTTGCTATCCGTTTTTATATTTTTTGCTAATTTACTTTCATAATCTATCTTCCCTTTCTTAATCAATCTTTTAGTTATTTTTTGCTGTCTTTTAAAGACTTCCCAATCTTCTATCCTCCCACTAGATTTGGCTACCTTATATGCCCTTGTTTTTAGTCGGATATTATCCTTAATTACTTTACTTAGCCACGGATGGCTATCTTTTCTTTTACACCCTTTTTTCCTCAGTGGAATATATATTTTTTGGAAGTTGTAAAAAAACTCCTTAAATGTACACCACTGATCATGTACCGTCTTACCCTTTAATCTATTTTCCCAGTCCACTCTAATCAATTCCATCAGGAGAGCTCTCCTGCTCTTCTTCATATAGTGCCATGGGATCTTTTACATCTACCTGAGAGGGCAGAGAGGGCCTCAGTTAATCTTTCATCTGACCGATGGTACCTCTAACAATGTAGCACTTCCTCAGTACTGCACTGGAGTGTCAGCCTGGATCACGTGCTCAAGTTTCTGGAGTGAGGCTTGAACCCACACCTGATTCAGAGGTGAGAGTGTTGTCACTGAGGCAAGACTCTAACTAGGCCTCAAGATATGAAAGCTAGCACAGAACTTGCTGTCAAATGCTTAGTGGTTACTTTGCAGTAATACCAGATTTTCTCAACCAACTCCACTAGCAGGCCTCTTGTTTGCTAGTTATCTAATCTTTTGTAATGTATGTAATAGGTTAATAATTTTCCACGTGGTGAAGTATTCAATTTTAAAATATAATTGCTTTAATCATAATGACATTACCAATACTTTTCAAAACCAAGTAAAGTTGATCTGTTTGTGCAATTAGTTGGGAAATTAGTGACACTAACTGTTCCTTGTTTTTAATCCTTCAAAGAACATTGCAATTTTGCTCATGTTTATGATACTCTGGAGAAAGATTCCTTAAAGGTTTTCTCATGTTAAGTCCTGGAATCTAGCTACCATCTTATGATGGTCAGTAGAGTAGATTGTGTTTAGTCAACTTTTGGATGATTGCATACACTTAGCTCTTTCCTGTTCATAAATTTAAACACCAAGGTTGACCTATCCTGCAATTTTGTTGGGTTTATCTTTGTAGCATACTGCATGGCTCACAGTTGACTTTTGCTAATGTAGATTGCCTTTCCCAGTACTCTTTGTCAATACTTAGTCATGGCTCTATTTTTTTTTAAATTCAAGGAATTGTAAATTGAGCCACATTGAGCCTTACTTGTGGAAGGACATGTGAGGAATTTGTCTTTCTCAGCTCATGAATCCCATATGCTGGACTTATTCATATTGAACGTGCTGCAGCTCTGTTCCCCATCTGCTCAGCAGAGTAGCTTCTTTTTCACTCTGCTATTTTTTACTGAAATTTGATGTTGGGTTTTCAGTAAAGCATCTCCATTATGCAGTCAAGCACTGTGGAAAGATTTGTCAGGCTCTCTTAACGTGCGCCCATGCACTTTTACAATGCTACAGAGAAACTTGATGTACCTTAAATGATTGCTGAAATACCACAAGAGCAGAAGCCAGCAGCTCTTCATGACCCCCTACTGAATAAGAAGACCCTAACTGGTTATTTGAATCAGTTAGACCTTATAAGTAAACCAACTAATTTGGTTGAAACAGACTGAACTAGTATATGAAGACAAAAGCGTATCTAGACACTGATCAAAGCTAGTGGGTGTGTATTTACGTATTGATAATGTGTAAATGCATATTAAATATAATCCTGCATGAAAGTGGTCACTTGAAGTGTGCATTTGCATATAATATGTAACTACATTACAGATTTATTTTACTGTACAAACTCAAGAGACATATATAAAAAATACTATGGCACCCTTTTAAATAAGCCTAGCTAAGCAGTGATATTAGAAAGTAACCTTTCATGTCTTGAACAACATTGTTCCAGCTGACCCTCGAGTGATAGATAATGGTTCCAAATAAGTAATATAAACCATTCTGTGTAATAATAATGTAATATAAATGTTTCATAGGGTGTTCATAATACTCAGTATAGTGGTTTGGCAGCAGTGTCTAAATCTGCTATTTGTTGGATCACAGTTAAGGCTTCATTCCAAAAACTATTGAGGTCTAGACAAAATCAAATTTTATTTATTTTGTGGCCCATGTCCTTTAAATTCCATTTAGAATATAGTTGGCTTGGTTGAATTCCTTTTGTCTTGTTTCTAAGTTTTTATAACACGAAAGAAAGAACTTGCATTTATATAGCGCCTTTCCCAGCCTCCGGACATCCCAAAGCGCTTTACAGCCAATTAAATACTTTTGAAGTGTAGGCACTGTTGTAATGCAGGAAACTAGTGTAAGTTAAATTTCCTTTGTTGTTAGTATGTGTCATCTCCTTTGTACATCTTATAATTGGGTAGCTAATGCCTCAGAGTTGTACTGATGATGAGCAAGACCAGTGATTAACAGTTTTCATGAAAAAATGGATTGTATCAAGGGATTCACCAGTAAAAACCTCACAATCCCATGTAATAAAAATAGAAATTGACCACAAGTCAGTAGCCCTGGAAATCTCAAGAATATAATTTTGTGGGAAGTAAAAAAAAAAAAATCTTACTACTGTTGGAGCTGACTGTATTTTATAGTGTATCTTCAAAAATGTTGTTATAAGGCGGTTGTGAAGAAATACAGCCCTGGTTTTGTTTCCAGAACTTTTCTGTTACATAAACTGGGGGAAATATGTTTTCGTTTTACTTCTGGCAGGAGTTACATTTAAGATAAGCAAGTTCTGCCCTCATCGATGTGAATATGTCATTTTGCTTCACCATGTTTTATGGTGTATTAACACATGGAGATATTCAACTGTGTATTCAAATCAGAGCAGTTTTATTGTTAGTGACCAGACAATTACTGTTAGAACAATTCAACAATCCATTTTGGAGTTTGAATAGAAGGCTGATCAAGCAGAAACTCTTAAGTCCAGAACTAGTGTGAAAGCCTGTAAAATTCAAACATACACCTCGGGCTCAAGTTAGTTGGCTTTCAAACAAATGGAGGAGTATCCGTAATGTAACATAAAATGAAGGAGCTTGCATTTATAAACCTTCATATCACATCCTCAGGATAACCTAAAGCGCTTCACATAATTCAGTTACTTTTTGAAGTGCAATCATTGTGCAATGTGAGTAAAGGTGTCAGCTATTTTACACACAGCAAAGTCGCACAAACAGTAAATCAGATGAGTAACTATTTAATCTGTTGGTTGAGGGAGGAAGGTTGGGCAGGGGAACTTCTTGCTCTTCTTCAAATAGTGCAATGGAATCTTTAATGTGCACACTGAAACAGTCATACAGGGCCTTGAATGATAGCACTTAAATAATGCAGCACACCCTCAGTACTGCACTGAAGTGTCAGCTTAGATTATGTGCTCAATTGCTGGAGTGGAGCTCAAATCCAAACCTTCAGACGCAAGATTGCTACCAACTGAACTAAGCTAACACACCGTGGTCATACTGAGCCACGCAGCACTGATGCATTACTATTTTATGGAATACAGTGGATGAAGCAGATGTTAACTGTTAATTCGCTGCAAAAAATTCTGCAATTGCTAGGCAATAAGGTCATTTGAAATGGCTAGAGAATCGTGATTATTAGGTACAATAGTTTTTAATGAGTGTGAAAACAAATGACGAGCGAGCACAACAGGGCTCTTTCATGCGAGTTAAAAGAAACACATTTAGCAATCTCTGAACAAGTTGTTCTATAATCTTTCGAAGTTCCCTCACCTCCTATGCTGTTCACAATCCCTGACCAGGAGATGAGCACCTGACCTATTCTCATGCTTCTGCTTTATCAATTGAGTTTGCAATTGAGAAGGTGCATGAAGGCATTCCTGTTTGACTCATCCTTTGATTTGTTCTTCCCTCCTGTAGGGAGAGATCCCAATAACTATTGTGGGTATCCTGATCAGTATTTGTAATATTTGCATATTGAATTATCATTGGCTCGCAGGCATCTGTAAGGAATATCTATTATATTCACATGTGATCACATGCTGAGTTGTCATTGGCCTGCAGGCATCTGTAAGGACTACTATTGTTTTGAAGACCCAGGCTAGGGATCTTAATGCCAGGCTTTTCCCCACTGGTGCTGTATGAGTAAGATCACAGACCTAATGCTTAATAAAAGAGTTAAACTGTAATACTCCGTTGTCCTGCAAGTTATTATTTTTGTACAAAGTGTGCAAAACAAGACATGGTGTCAGAACAGGGATTGAAAATGGACATCGTTGGAGCTCCCTTGCCTCGAATCGATTGGGAATCTTTGAACTTACCTAGAGAATGGCGCAATTTCAAGCAACACGTGGAGTTGATGTTCTCGGGTCCGCTGAAAAGCAAAGGGGAGGAAGAAAGATGCAGCTACTTGCTCCTGTGGATTGGAGAAAAAGGGAGAGACATTTTTAACACATGGTCTCTCACCGCGGATGAAGCAAAGGTACTGAAAAGTTATTTTGACCGTTTTGAATCATATGTGATGCCCAAAACAAATACGATATTCGCTAGGTACAAGTTTCAGGAGAAAGTACAAGGAGCTAGTGAGCCGTTTGAACAGTTCGTGACTGAGTTAAAACTGCTGGTAAAGACTGTGAATATGCAGATAAAGATGAGATGGTCAGAGACCGCATCGTGTTTGGAATACATTCATAAGAACATAAGAACATAAGAAATAGGAGCAGGAGTTGGCCACTCGGCCCCTCGAGCCTGCTCCGCCATTCAATAAGATCATGGCTGATCTGATCCTAACCGCCAATCCACTATCACAGAACCATCTCCTGAATCTAACAGAATTAGACACACAAAATAGGAGCAGGATCAGGCTACACTGCCCCTGGGCCCGCTCCGTTACCCACAGGGCCATGACCAATCCGAACCTAGGCTCATGTCCAAATTCCTGTCCGCTCCCCGTAACCCTTAATTCCCTTTACTTCTAGGAAACTGTCTATTTCTGTTTTAAATTTATGTAATGATGTAGCTTCTACAGCTTTTTGGGGCAGCATATTCCATGGACCTACCACCCTCTGAGTGAAGTAGTTCCTCCTCCTCTCAGTTTTGAAAGAGCAGCCCCTTATTCTAAGACTATGCCCCCTAGTTCTAGTTTCACCCATCATCGGGAACATCCTCCCCGCATCCACCCGATCCAACCCCTTCACAATCTTATATGTTTCAATAAGATCGCCTCTCATTCTTCTGAACTCCAATGAGTAGAGTCCCAATCTACTCAACCTCTCCTCATATGTCCATCCCCTCATCCCCGGGATTAACCGAGTGAACCTTCTTTGTAGTGAGAGATAAACTTTTGAATGTTGGGTCCGGGCTAACGCTGGACAAAGCTATGGACATAGCTAGATCGCACAAGATAGCCCAAGCACAGTTGAAAACCAAAACCGGCGCCACGAGCAGCTCGTGTGAACAGACAGTGCACGCAGTTAATAGACACACACACCAAAGAACACCGCCCAGAGAGCGTGTTTCAGAGTTCTAAAAATGAGCGACACAGACATAAAACGCTTCAAAAACTGTGGATATTGTGGAAATAAGGTGCATGAGGAAAAGGAGCACTGCCCTGCCAAAGGAAGGCAATGTACTAAATGTGGTAAATGGAACCACTTTGCTAAAGTTTGCAGGACTGTTTTTAGAATAGCAGTACACACAGTGAGTGACAGCCAAATGCCAGATAGAGAGTCAAATGCAGAGGAACTGTTTATTGATTCTGTGTCACAGAAAAAACAGATTTCAGAGACTGTGCAAGCCTTTGCAGATATTGAGATGGGAAAACAGGGCAAAGAGTTTAAGTTTAAACTAGACACTGGAGCTCAGGTTAATGTAATTCCTCTGAGTGAGTATCACAGCTTGAAGGATGAGTGTGAGCTACAGCCCACCTCATGCAGACTGACCAGCTATGGGGGTGAGCAGCTCATTGTAAAAGGCACATGCGTGATGAAATGCAAGTACAAAGAAAACAACATGATGTTGGACTTTTACAATGTTGACACTCAAGCACCTCTAGTGCTAGGTCTAAAAGCATGTTTAGACATGGACCTCGTCAAGCTAGTGCTATCATTGACAGCACCAGTTGAGAAGCAGACAGTCATGGAGGAGTTTGCTGACGTTTTCAAAGGAATCGGACTATTCCCAGGTGAATGCACTATTCACCTTGACCTAGCAGGAACCCCTGTGGTTTGCCCACTGAGAAGGATACCCCTTGCTGTACGTAGTCGCCTGAAGGAGGAGCTGCAGAGCATGGAGAATACAGAAATCATCGTCCGGGAAACAGAACCGACAGAGTGGGTCAACGCGTTAGTAGTGGTTGAGAAACCACATACCGGCAAGCTCAGAGTCTGTCTCGACCCCAGAGATTTGAACAAGGCTATCAAACGCCCTCACTACCCTCTACCCTTTACAGAAACATGGCTGCAGGGTGACAATGCCTGGGAATTAAACATACCAGGTTATTTAACAATCAGGAAGGACAGGCAGGAAGGAAGGGGAGGTGGGGTGGCTATGTTAATAAAGGAAGGAATCACTGTAATACAGAGAAATGATATTGGGTCAAAAGATCAGGATAATGAAACAGTTTGGGTGGAGATAAGGAATAATAAGGGGGAAAAAACACTAGTGGGCGTAGTCTATAGGCCTCCAAACAGTCGCAACTCGGTTGGATGGAGTATCAATCAGGAAATAGTTGAGGCTTGTAATAAGGGAACATCTATAATTATGGGGGATTTTAACTATCATATTAATTGGACAAATCAAATTGGGCAGGGCTGCCTTGAGGATGAGTTCATCGAGTGTATTAGGGATGGGTTTCTTGAGCAGTATGTAACTGAACCGACCAGGGGGCAAGCAACCTTAGATCTGGTCCTGTGTAACGAGACAGGATTAATTAAAAATGTCCTAGTAAAGGATCCCCTTGGAATGAGTGACCATAACATGGTTGAATTCCATATTCAATTAGAGGGTGAGAAGGTTGGATCTCAAACAAGCGTGCTAAGCTTGAATAAAGGAGACGATGAAGGTATGAGAGCGGAATTGAGTAGAGTGGATTGGGAAAATAGATTAAAGGGTAAGACGATACATGATCAGTGGTGTACATTTAAGGAGTTATTTTACAACTTCCAAAAAAAGTATATTCCACTGAGAAAAAAAGGGTGTAAAAGAAAAGACAGCCACCCGTGGCTAAGTAAAGAAATTAAGGATAGTATTCAACTAAAAACAAGGGCATATAAGGTAGCCAAATCTAGTGGGAGGATAGAGGATTGGGAAAACTTTAAAAGACAGCAAAAAATAACAAAAAGATTGATTAAGAAAGGGAAGATAGATTATTAAAGTAAATTAGCAAAAAATATAAAGACAGATAGTAAGAGTTTTTATAGTTATATAAAAAGAAAAAGGGTGGCTAAAGTAAATGTTGGTCCCTTAGAGGATGAGGCCGGGAAATTAATGGTGGGAAATATGGAGATGGCAAAAACACTGAATGAATATTTTGTATCAGTCTTTACAGTAGAGGACACCAAGAATATCCCAACACTGGAGAAGCAGGGGGCTATAGGGGGGGAGGAGATAAACACGATCAAAATCACTAAGGAAGTGGTACTCGGTAAAATAATGGGACTCAAGGCGGATAAATCACCTGGACCTGATGGCTTACATCCTAGGGTCTTGAGGGAAGTGGCGGTAGGGATTGTGGATGCATTGGTAATAATCTTCCAAAACTCCCTGGACTCAGCAAAGGTCCCGGCAGACTGGAAAACTGCTAATGTAACACCCTTATTTAAAAAGGGCAGTAGACAGAAGGCTGGAAACTATAGACCGGTTAGCCTAACATCTGTGGTAGGTAAAATTTTGGAGTCCATTATTAAGGAGACAGTAACAGGACATTTGGATAATCATAATTTAATAAGACAAAGTCAGCATGGTTTTATGAAGGGGAAGTCATGTTTGACAAATTTTCTGGAGTTCTTTGAGGAAGTAACATATAGGGTGGATAAAGGTGAACCAGTGGACGTAGTGTATTTAGACTTCCAAAAGGCATTTGACAAGGTGCCACACAAAAGATTATTGCTTAAGATAAAAAATCACGGGATTGGGGGTAATATTCTGGCATGGATAGAGGATTGGCTATCTAACAGAAGGCAGAGAGTTGGGATAAATGGTTCATTCTCAGACTGGCAATCAGTAACCAGTGGTGTTCCGCAGGGGTCAGTGCTGGGTCCCCAACTCTTTACAATCTATATTAATGATTTGGAGGAGGGGACCGAGTGTAACACATCAAAGTTTGCAGATGATACTAAGATGGGAGGGAAAGTAGTGAGTGAGGAGGACATAAAAAACCTGCAAGGGGACATAGACAGGCTAAGTAAGTGGGCAGAGATTTGGCAGATGGAATACAATACTGGAAAGTGTGAGGTTATGCACTTTGGCAGGAAAAATCGTAGAGCAAGTTATAATCTTAATGGCAAGAAACTGGAAAGTACTGAAGTACAAAGGGATCTGGGGGTCCTGGTGCACGAAACTCAAAAGGTTAGTATGCAGGTGCAGCAAGTGATTAAGAAGGCCAATGGAATGTTGGCTTTCATTGCTGGGGGGATAGAATATAAAAATAGGGAGGTATTGCTTCAGTTGTACAAGGTATTGGTGAGACCGCACCTGGAATACTGCATACAGTTTTGGTGTCCATACTTAAGAAAGGACATACTTGCTCTCGAGTCAGTACAAAGAAGGTTCACTCGGTTGATCCCGGGGATGAGGGGATGGACATATGAGGAGAGGTTGAGTAGATTGGGACTCTACTCATTGGAGTTCAGAAGAATGAGAGGCGATCTTATTGAAACATATAAGATTGTGAAGGGGTTGGATCGGGTGGATGCGGGGAGGATGTTCCCGATGATGGGTGAAACTAGAACTAGGAGGCATAGTCTTAGAATAAGGGGCTGCCCTTTCAAAACTGAGATGAGGAGGAACTACTTCACTCAGAGGGTGGTAGGTCCATGGAATATGCTGCCCCAAAAAGCTGTAGAAGCTACATCATTACATAAATTTAAAACAGAAATAGACAGTTTCCTAGAAGAAAAGGGAATTAAGGGTTACGGGGAGCGGGCAGGAATTTGGACATGAGTCTAGGTTCGGATCAGTCATGGCCCTGTGGGTAGCGGAGCAGGCCCAGGGGCCATGTAGCCTGATCCTGCTCCTGTTTTGTGTGTCTAATTCTGTTAGATTCAGGAGATAGTCCTGTCATAGTAGATTGGCGGTTAGGATCAGATCAGCCATGATCTTATTGAATGGCGGAGCAGGCTCGAGGGGCCGATTGGCCTACTCCTGCTCCTATTTCTTATGTTCTTATGTTCTTATGTAAGTCATTGTGGAATCCGACCACAAGCCCCTCGAGTCAATCATGAGGAAACCACTAGCCGCAGCCCCACCAAGGCTACAAGAATGATCCTTCAGCTACAGAAGTACGACTTCAGAATCATTCACCATCCAGGCAAAGACATTCCTGTCGCAGACACGCTCTCCAGAAAGTCTCTTAGCTACCAGGACAGCAGCCTCGGTGAAGGCATGGATGTGCAGGTGCACATGGTGTACAACAGCTTACCTGTGAGTGACTCAAAACTGAAGGAGATCCGAGCAGCATCAGAGAAAGATGCACAACTCACACTGCTGAGCAAAGTCATACATGAAGGATGGCCTGAGGAAAGGAGGAAATGCCCTCAGAGCATATCTGAATTCTGGAACCACAGAGACAAACTGTCACAAATCAACAGAATCATCTTCAAAGGGGAGAAAATCATCATTCCTACCAGTCTCAGAGAAGAGATGTTGACAAAAATTCATGCTGGACATATGGGCATGGAAAAATGCAAACAAAGAGCACGTGACATTATGTTTTGGCCCGGAATGTGCAAACACATTGAGGACATTGTCGGAAAATGTTCCATTTGTCTAGAACGCCGCCCATCAAATGTCAAAGAGCCCATGATACCTCACTGTATCCCAGACAGGCTCTGGCAGGTCGCGGCAACGGATCTGTTCACATGGAACAATGAGGACTACATAATGACTTGATTACTACAGCAGATTTTTTGAACTGGACAAGCTTCACAGCACCACATCTGCAGCTGTGATCCACAAGCTAAAGGCAGCCTTTGCCAGGCATGGCATGGTAGAGACTTTAGTCTCAGACAATGGCCCCCAATACAAATCAAAAGAGTTCGAGTCATTTGCCAAGGCATGGGATTTCACACATGTCACATCAAGCCCACATTACCCTCAAAGTAATGGCCTTGCTGAAAAAACTGTCCAAATTGCAAAAACACTCATGGACAAAGCCAAAGCAGAGAAAAGAGACCCCTACATCAGTCTCCTTGAGTACCGCAACACTCTGGTTGACAACTTCAAGTCACCAGCACAGCTGTTGATGAGCCGCAGACTTCGCTCAATCCTTCCAAGCACCAACCAGCAGCTGCATATGTCGTCAGCTGCAAGCAAGTACATGCAAAACGTGTACAGAGACAGCAACACCAAAAGAGATACTATGACAGGTCAGCTAGACTACTGCCGCCGCTGCACAATGGAGAATCCGTCAGAATCCAGGAGCATGACTACTGGAAGCCAGCAGTCGTCATCCAGCCAGCTGACACTGAGCGATCGTATCACGTCCGCACCCCAGAAGGACAGGTGTACCGCCGCAATCGCAGACACCTCCTGAACACCAAGGAACAACACCGTCATTCCGACGCGAGGATCAGTTCAACAGAGTGTGATGAACAGAGCAATACACAAAACACATCATACTTACCTGAACCTAAACCTGAACCTGAATTGTTGACCGATTCAGGAGCATGCTCAGTTTCATACCACACAAGGTCGGGACGAGAGGTCAAGCCTAGAGTTATCCTTGATTGTGAACTGTCAAAGGGTGTAGGCGGATCGCTGCCCTAAAAAAAAACGTACATCGTTATTGAAACGTTGAGATGTTTTCAGTGCTAGTTAAATGCTGAGTTTACTTATATGTTTATGCTACCGAGAACATTATGTAGAAGAAAGGTTTAAAAGTAATGCATAACATTTTTCTTTTAAAAGAAAGGGGATGTAACATTTGCATAATGAATTATCATTGGCCCGCAGGCATCTGTAAGGAATACCTATTATATTCACATGTGATCACATGCTGAGTTGTCATTGGCCTGCAGGCATCTGTAAGGATTTGTATTGTTTTGAAGACCCAGGTCCTAATGCCAGGCTTTTCCCCACTGGTGCTGTATGAGTAAGATCACAGACCTAATGCTTAATAAAATAGTTAAACTGTAATACTCCGTTGTCCTGCAAGTTATTATTTTTGTACAAAGTGTGCAAAACAAGACAGTATCAATGGCTGAAAATCATGGGGACAAACCCATTTTTCACCCCACCCTGGACCACTGGGCCATCAAGTACGCACATGTTGGTTCATTTAGTACCCATAGATGTTAACAGCGTAATAATTTCCAACTTGTGAGTTGTTTTCAGATTCTACTCTTGTTAAAAAGACACAGGCTGAATTTTTATAGGTGCAAAATACAGTTGTTAAACTTGCATTTATATAGTGCCTTATCACATCCTTAGTATATCCCAAAGCTACTTTGAAATGCAGTCACTGTTGTTATGCAGGCAAGTACAGCAGCTAATCTGCACAAAGTAAGATCCCAAACAGGAAATGAAAAGGATGAACAGTTAATTTGTTTTTGGTGGTGGAGGAAGGAAATCGTCCAGGACATCTCTGTTCATCTCTGAAGAGTATATAGGATCTTTTACATCCACCTGAACAGACAGACAGGGCCTCATAACATCTCTTCCAAAAGACAGCAGCTCCGAGAATACAGTATTCCTTCAGTACAGCACTTGAAGTGCCAGCTGGACTCTATGCTCAAGTCCTGGAGTCAGCCTTGAATCCACAACCTTATGACTCAGCGCCAAGAGCCAAGCTGGTCTTAGTAAAGTACATTTAATGACATTATTTGAATAAGTTATTTAAATTCATATTTTTTGTGAATTATTTCATTATCAAGTTAAGGACGGTCGGTATTAATGAGATTCAATGGTAATTGATCAGTTACTGTTATTAATAATTGGCGAACATGTCAGATGGATGTGAACTGTAGAAGTGCAACAGCTTTGCAACAAATTCTCTGTATGTTGGAACAATAATTTGTTTGAAATATGCTTCAAAATTTCTTGAAAGACCATTAACTGCTACTGATCAGTTAATTGTTAAATATTACAATCGATCATTGAAGTCCAAATCTGGTTCCATTAATGAGTGGGCTCCTTGATCTAACCTCATACTGGCCCTCTTCATGAAATTTGTCACTCCTCTTGGCACCTCTCAATCATTACTCAAGCGTTCCTCTCTCTAGACATTACCACAAAATTCAACTGTGTAATGACTCATGAATCATAGCCGCCAAGCTAGCACCCTGTTTTATTTGGCATATACAATAGGATGTTAGTACAAGAGCTAACTTGGAGACTTGTTTCACATTTTCTGCTTCAGCTTTTGCAGCCAGTTTCCAAGAGTATCTATTTTCAACATCCTGTAGGGAAGGAGGCAAACACTTGCCCTCACTTTATGATATAGTTTTTGGCCTCCTCCATCCAGCTTGTTTTTTTCCCCCCCAACATCTGTCTTCGATCTTTTCAGACAAGTCTGCCTGCTCACTGCCTTTAGGCAGTTGCTGCCATGTAATGTAAATTGTGCTTTCTTGAAAAGAGGATTTAAAGGCTGATATAACACTTAGTGAAAGGGTATGGAGATGTGAGTTATTTTCCACGTGCAGTATATTGATGAATAGCGCACCAGGATAATTGCAATAATAAGGTTTAACTACATATCCTATATGTTCTGGCAAAAAACTTGTACATTTGAATATCAAATATTGTGTATAAGGTGATCCCCCCACCCCGTCCACTTTTTAGTTAAAAAAAACTTGGAAAAGCATCAAACAAATTAAAAAATATAAATATATTGTTTTAAAAAAAAAATAGAATTATCATAATGGGAAACTTGTCCCATCAATCATTGTGACTCCCTAGAAAGCAGGAGATTTGATTTGAATATGCACTGATGATTCATGTGCTGCCACTACTATGCACAGAAAAATAGTGGGAAATGGAGAGCCTGAGAGGAGTGTGAGATATGTGGATCATGAGAAGGACTGTCGGTACCAGCGACATAGGTAGGAAGAGGGATGAGGTCCTGCAGGCAGAGTTTAGGGAGCTAGGAAAGAGGTTAAAAAGCAGGACCTCAAAGGTAGTAATCTCAGTGCCACGTGCTAGTGAGTTCAGAAATAGGAAGATAGAGTAGATGAATACGTGGCTGGAGAGATGGTGTAGGAGGGAGGGCTTTAGATTCCTGAAGAATTGGAACCGTTTCTGGGGGAGGTGGGACCTCTACAAGCCAGGCGGGTTGCACCTCAACGGGAACGGGACCAATATCCTCATGGGAGGGTTTGCTAGTGCTGTTGGGGAGGGTTTAAACTAGCTTGGCAGGGGGATGGGAGCCTAAGTATAGAGTCAATAGGGAAGGAAGAAAAACTTGAATTGGAAAACAAAAACGTAGAAAGTAAATTGGAAGGACAGAGGAATCAAGGGCTAGATAGTAGTCAACAAGGAGGTTTGTCTGTACTAAATGGTATATACTTCAATGCGAGGAGTATAGCCAACAAGACAGATGAGCTGAGGGCACAGGTAGATACTTGGGGCTATGATATTATGGCCTAGAAATTCGGTTGGTAGCGCCAGCGATTAGCGCCTAAAGAGCCCGAGAATTGGGGCGTTACCCAATTTTCGGGCGGGCGCAGTGAAAATAGCGCCACCTCCCATATTGAGTATCCTTTTAGCGCCGGCGCTAACTCTTTTCGCTCGCCCGCGGGCGCAGGCAGATCATGACGTCATTTCAGTGTGCAACGCCTTTTTGGTGCCCCGGACCGGATATTCGGTGGCGCCCGCAACCTTTTCGCCTGGCGCTATTAATGACAGTTGGATGGAGCATTCCCAGGCCCTTCTCGGACTCGGGGGGGCGCTATTTAAAGGGGACAGCACTAGTATAAAAGCTGCAACCATTTGGGCTGGCCATTCTGATCGTTGCTGGAGAGAGTTGCTGAACTTCTGTTGGACAGTAATTTTCTCATTGAGCCTTCGGAGGCACTGGCACTGGCAGCTTGAGGGCCCGGCTCCCGTGCTGGTGATGCAGCATCTCAAAGCAGGGAGGTGGAAGAGTGGCTTTAGCAAAAAGACAGCTTGACAGCAAGGGATGCCAGATTGCGGCAAGGCTATGACATGGGTCCACAGTGAGAAAGCATGCTGACGGGGGGAACAAGTCGAAGGAGACAGTTGTAAAGGTGAGAACCTTACCATCGCTGTCGACAATGGGGTCGACAGCTGCAGTGGTTACAGGACCACTCAGACGTCCTCCAAGAATCTGGTGGACTCTCTCCTCGAGATCCGTGAGAGTGACCACTTGTGGAGGTCCTCCACCGGTGCGAAGCTGGACTTTGCCAATCCTCGCCAGCTTGGACTGCAGGGGAAAGGAGGGGAAGTTATGTTTCATGATGCCCTGAGTGATCATCTCATACTCCCCATGGTGCAAGAGCCCTTACATGACGCCTTGGGTCAAATGTGCATGTGTGTGCCCAGAAAGGGCCATAGGTGCTTGCTGGCACAGCCCACCCTATAGCCATAAAGTCAGGTGCAAATGAAGGGATGCAGAAGTTTTCAGAAACAACACTCACCCTCACGACCCGAGTGAGGTCGTTGAATTTCTTTCTGCATTGGACAGGGCTCCTGGTCACCATGCTGCTGGAGTTGACCCTCTGGCATACATCCCTCCAAGCTCATCGGTAGTCATAGATACATAGAAGATAGGAGCAGGAGTAGGCCATTCGGCCCTTCGAGCCTGCTCCGCCATTCAATGAAATCATGGCTGATCATCCAAATTCAGTACCCGGTCCCTGCTTTCTCCCCATATCCCTTGATCCCTTTAGCCTTAAGAAATATATCCAACTCTTTCTTGAATATACTTAATGAACTGGCCTCCACCGCCCTCTGTGGCAGAGAATTCCACAGGTTCACCACTCTCTGGGTGAAGAAATTCCTCCTCATTTCAGTCCTAAATGGCTTACCCCTTATCCTTAGACTATGACCCCTGGTTCTGGACTCCCCGACCATCAGGAACATCCTTCCTGCATCTAGTCTGTCCAGGCCTGACAGAATTATATAGGTTTCGATGAGATCCCCTCTCAATCTTCTAAACTCCAGTGAGTATAAGCCCAATCGACACAATCTCTCCTCATACGTCATTCCTGCCATCCCAGGTATCAGCCTGGTGAATCATCGCTGCACTCCTTCCATGGCAAGAACGTCCTTCCTCAGGTAAGGCGACCAAAACTGCACACAATACTCAAGGTGTGGTCTCACCAAGGCCCTGTACAACTGCAGCAAGACATCCTTGTTCTTGTACTCGAACCCTCTTGCTACGAAGGCCAACATACCATTTGCCTTCTTAACCGCCTGCTGCACCTGCATGCTTACCTTCAGCGACTGGTGTACAAGAACACCCAGGTCTCTTTGCACTTCCCCTTCTCCCAATCTATTACCATTCAAATAAAAATCTGCCTTCCTGTTTTTGCCACCAAAGTGGATAACCTCACATTTATCCACATTATAGTGCATTTGCCATGTTTCTGCCCAATCACCCAACCTGTCCAAATCGTGCTGGAGTTTCACGACATCCTCCTCACAGCATATCCTCCCCCCCAGCTTTGTGTCGTCTGCAAATTTGGAGATATTACATCCAATTCCCTCGTCCAGATCATTAATATATATTGTGAACAGCTGGGGTCCTAGGACCGATCCTTGCGGTACCCCACTAGTCACTGCCTGCCGCTCAGAAAATGACCCGTTTATTCCAACTCTTTGCTTTCTGTCCGCCAACCAGTTCTCTATCCAAGTCAATACCTTGCCCCCATGATTCGGCCTCCTGCCATTCTCTGGGTAGAGAACATCTCGCCGGCGCTCCACTGCAGCCACCAATTGCTCCAGAGCCTCATTGGTGAAGCGCTCTGCTCTCTGTCTCACCTTCTCCATCTGGTCCAAGTTTTTAGCGCCAGAGAAGGGCCTGCGCCGATTCTGAGGCCTGCAAGGCGCAGAGTGTGGATGCTGAAGCTGACTGACCCACCCCTTTAAGAGCTGGCCGGAGCCTGGAAGTCTCGTGGTCATCAGTAATTAAGAGCACCTGCGCTGCGCCCATCCGCTCCGATATTGGGTTGCGCCGGAAGTTTAGCGCCTTAGGAGTCCCGTGTAATGCCTGAATTCACGCCTCAATCACCTTTAGGGGCGATGCAACCCAATATCGCGCCAGGTGGCGATAAGTTGCGTCTGGCTATAAACTTTGCGCTGCGCCAATTCTAACGCCCCAAGCGGGGCTATACCCAATTTCTTGGCCTATAGCTATTACAGAGACATGGCTGAAAGAGGGGCAGGTATGGCAGCTCAGCATTCCTGGTTACAGGATTTTCAGATGGGATAGAGAGGGAGGTAAAAAAAGGGAGGGGAAGTTGCGGTATTGATTAAAGAAACTATTACAGCTGTGAGGAGGGATGATATGTTGGAGGGATCATCAAACGAGGCCACATGGGTCGAATTGAAAAACTAAAAAGGGGCAATCACACTGCTGGGAGTGTACTACAGACTCCCAAACAGTGAGAGGGAGATAGAAGAACAAATATGTAGATAAATTTCTGAGAAGTGCAAAAACTATAGGGCAGTAATAGTAGGGGATTTCAACTACCCCAATATTAACTGGGATAAAATTAGTGTGAAGGGTATAGAAGGTGCGGAATTCCTAAAATGCATCCAGGAGAACTTTTTTAGCCAGTATGTAGCAAGTCCAACAAGGGAGTGGACAGTTCTGGACTTAGTTTTAGGGAATGAAGCTGGGCAGATAGTAGGCGTATCAGTGGGGGAGCATTTTGGTGCTAGTGACCATAATTCTGTTCGATTTAAGGTAGTTATGGAAAAGGACAAGGATAGACCAGGAATAAAAATTCTAAATTAGGGAAAAGCAAATTTTGCTAAGTTCAGAGGGGGATTTAGCCATAGTGGACTGGAAACAGCTACTTGAAGGTAAATCAGTGTCAGAGCAGTGGGAGGCATTCAAGGACGAGATCCGGAGGGTTCAGACCAAACATGTGCCCTTAAAGAAAAAAGGTGGGACTAACAACTCTCGAGCCCCCTGGACGTCTTGAGACATGTAGGGTAGGATAAAGAAAAAAAGGGAGGCGTATGACAGATACCGAGGGCTAAATACTCCAGAATCTTTAGAGGAGTACAGAAAGTGCAGGGGTGCAATTAAAAATGATATTAGGAAAGCAAAGAGAGAGCATGAAAAATTCTTGGCAAGTAATATCAAGGAAAACACAAAGACGTTTTATAAATATATTAGGAGTAAGAGGATAACTAAAGAAAGGGTAGGGCCTATTAGAGATCATGAGGGTAATCTGTGTGTGGAGGCAGGAGACGTCGGTAGGGTTCTTAATGAATACAGCAACTTCTGGCATCCACACATGCGCAGTTAAATGTGGAAATCCAGATGTTGCTGTCAGTAATTCCCTGCTCCTCCACAGGGCGCACTGTTGAAGACCCGCAGACAACAATCTTTGAGAAATCATTGAACTGACGAGAACTTCCCCTTTTACGCTGTAATATTACTGTTAAAACCCCCCAACAAGTTAAGCCTTGTTCAATGAGGTGTGGGGTTTTAACGGCGTACTAAGTCATAATTACTGCTGAACAACACTCTGGCCCTGAAATGCTAATTTTATATTTGTGGAATGTCAAATATTTCTATTATGATAGTTCCATTTTTTTTACTATAATAAATATATATATTTTTTAATTTGTTTGATATTTCAGCTTCTACTTTAATTCCATGTGTATGTCCTAATCCTGATTTTGCTCTATGTAAAATTTATAAAAAGTGAAGGATAATCAGTGCATTTTACTTCCTGGTTTGCTGTCCGTGAGAATTCTTCAATGTGATTGGCTTGATGACATCACTGTTGCTGGACGCTGGAGATCCCCTAGAGTTGGCACCAGAATCAAATTAAAAGAAAGACTTGCATTTACATAGCGCCTTTCACAACCACCGGACGTCTCAAAGCACTTTACAACCAATGAAGTACTTTTGGAGTGTAGTCACTGTTGTAATGTGGGAAACGTGGCAGCCAATTTGCACTCAGTAAGCTCCCACAAACAGCAATATGATAATGACCAGATAAACTGCTTTTGTTATGTTGATTGAAGGATAAATATTGGCCAGGACACCGGGGATAACTCCCCTGCTCTTCTTCGAAATAGTGCCACGGGATCTTTTACGTCCACCTGAGAGAGCAGTCGGGGCCTCGGTTTAACATCTCATCTGAAAGACAGCACCTCTGACAGTGCAGCACTCCCTCAGTGCTGCACTGGAGTGTCAGCCTAGCTTTATGTGCTCAAGTCCCTGGAGTGGGACTATGAACCCACAACTTTCTGACTCAGAGGCGAGAGTGCTACCAACTGAGCCACAGCGGATGCAAATTAACATGGGAAAGGTGAAATCGATGCCACAGACATTGCTAAACCTTTGTGGACAGCTTTCTTCGAGGTCAGCGGCGAGCACCATCACCTCGCTGCTGACTGCAAAATCCGGGCCAATAAAATGATCTTTTCTTCGTTCAATCTCAATAAAGAACCTAAAATTCTAGGTCTGAGTATTCACTGTGGTTAGTGAAATATGTAAGAACACATTGCATAGAGACATTCAAGTATTGGGAAAAGTCCGTTCATTTCTCTGACCTAAAATTAAAATGCGTTCTTAAATGGCTCATTGAGTAGAAGCCTGGTGTAGTACTGAGTCATATAGGTCAGGAAGGGGACGGATTCATTCCTCGGTCTGTGATGAGTTAGCTGCCTCATTCTGGACAGTGGTGGGAGTGCTCTAATTGACCTCAGTGTTGCTAGGTTAGGTAGAGAAAAAAAATCAGCCGAGGTTTTTGTTCCTGATCGCTATCTGTGATCTGAGTTGAAAAGTGTGTATGGGTCGATTTTAACCCCGAGCAGCTGTTGGCGAGGCGGGGCAAGTGCTCACCCGAAACAGCAATAATGGATTTTTCTCCTTAGAGAAGAGAAGGTTAAGGGGTGATTTAATAGAGTTGTTCAAATTTATGAGGAATTTTGATGGAGTAACCAGGGAGAAACTGTTTCCACTGGCAGGAGGGTTAGTAACCAGAGGACACAGATTTAAGGTAATTGGCAAAAGAACCAGAGGGGAGAAGAGGAGAATTATTTGTTTGCAGCGAGTTATGATCTGAAATGCACTGCCTGAAAGGGTGGTGCCAGCAGATTTAATATTAACTTTCAAAAGGGAATTGGATATATACTTGAAGGGATAACATTTTCAGGGCTATGGGGAAAGAGCAGGGCAGCAGGACTAATTGGATAGCTCTATTAAAAAGAGCAGACACAGGCACGATGGGCTGAATGGCTGCCTTCTGCGCTGTATGATTCTATAGCAGCGACAGTTGGCGGTGGGTGGGAGCAAAAGCTCGAGATGGCTGGATGCTGCCGGCCTGCACCGAAAAGGACGCTTGCCGGTAAGCATGTAAGTCATGAGGAGGGGGTTTTGTGCAGGTTTCACAGAAGGGAAGGGCGTGAGTCCTGGACAAGCAAGGCTGTGGCTTTTCTTGCGGAGCCTCGAGAAACACTGGTGTCTGCAGGCAATACTATGAGAGCTCTAGGTCCATACTAATGTGTGACACTGTTCAAAAATAATGCTGCTGATAATAATGCTACTGATAACAATGATACTTCGCTGGGGTGTGGAGGGAATTCTAGATAATCTAGGTAGCTAGATTATCAGTTAAATATTTGCAACAGTAGCAAATCCATCTATCGTAGAATAAAAGCCCATCTGGTTATAATTTTTGATCACCCTCTGAATAGTTTTTCTTTTTTTGTCTATTTTCCAGATATTGATGAATGTAGAACCATCCTTGGTGCCTGTGATGGAGGTGAATGCGCTAACACTGTTGGCAGCTATTACTGTACCTGCCCCCGTGGCTATGTAACATCTGTAGATGGTTCTCGGTGCATTGGTAAGTGAAAAAGTACACAGACCTGAAAGATATCAGTTCTAAAAGTGAAAACAAAGGTCTGCCAAGTATAATAACAATCCTTCATACTGTTGATCTATTTGCTTTGGGCAGCTTTCTAAGAGAGTGTTATGTCAAGGAAATACTTCTATATGAATTACTCGAAGGAATGTTATTTTGACAGATATCTCCTGTCACAAGTTGGTTTCATCTGCTGTTGTTTAAGTAAAATTGTAGGATGGCTATAGGTGGTTATTTAAACTGAGGGAAAATTATTGAAACAATTGTGAAAAATCAGTCATACAACATCAAATCATAAAATCTTGCTGGTACAGGGTATCATGAATAATTTATTTTAGTCATCAACGCCTTATTGTAAATGCCTATTATTGTGTAGTTTTCATTGTTAGTATCATGTGAAACAGCAGTAGAAAATATAAATGTTTTGCTAATTTTTGATACAGTAATCTTCACTACGACAGAATTTGGACAAGAAGCAGATTAACAAGGCTGTATAAGGTCAAATATTGCAAATGTAATACTGATCAATTAGTCATATTTTTATTGTGGCATGAGATTCCACTTTCCTGTACCCAATTTTATCCCCTCATCTTCTCCTGAAGGTATCAGTTACTGCTGGGTATGGTTCCACAGTGCCCTCTGATACCTCACCCAGGAGCCTATTTTCATGTATGAGCTTAAGCAATGAGTGTCAACCGTGCAGTTGCCAAAACCAAGCTCACAATCAAGCCCAATTCTGTCCTCATTTGTGTACACATATATTCATTTTCCAGCAAAGGGTCGCTGAATATCAAACAAGAGATAAATGCTGAAATTTACGCTCATTAGCTATGGGGCACTGGAGTCAATTGTATCACACCAACTACCACACCCAGGTGAGGTCAACTCACTCAACAGAGTGGGTTTTCGACCCAGGGCCTTCTGGTCTCTATGGCACAGCTACATACTGTCTTTAGCAACTGAGCCATGGAAGAGCACATGGCTTCATCTTTTATTGATTGTTGCCAGGAGTGGCACATGCAAGTTGTAAGTGAACTGGTGGAACCATTGATAGGCATCTGTTCACACAGCATAAACAGAATGAGTTTAGATCAACTGAATTTGATGAGGTCATTCTTCTTCTGCTCCTGACAGTCAAATTCGGAAAGATTATTCAACACTCCCATAATCACATTTACACATGAACAATGTCAGCCACCCTACACAATGCACTGTAGAGGCCTGAAAGTAGTACAAATTCAGCTAAAACTTTGATTAGCTTGATTTCCAGTGCTGACCATTGGAAATAATGAGATTTTTGAAAATAAAAAGTGAAATAGATTAAAACTCATTGAAATGATTAGAGCTAGGATTAGTTTTTTGCAGTGATAGTCACAGAAAGAGGTAATATTTTGACTTGTACTGGAAATAAATGAAACTTGATAGTCTGGATTCTGTTTCATATTGGATTCAATTCAAAGTGAATCCACAACCAGAAATGATGCTCTTGTTAATTGTGTTCCGCTCTGAGTGGACTAGGTTTGCCCTTCTTTCAGAAGTAGTAATTAATACGAGCTGGAAGTCATTTGAATTCAGTCCACATCAACAGCCTTCATGCTGCCGGGGCTCAAGTGAAAACGGAAGCTTATTTCTATGGGAGTACATAAGGGAAACCTTGAATCAAGAATGTTTCCTTCCACTATGGGTTTTGTGGTAATGGGAAATAAATAATCTTACTATGATGCCCTGCCAGAATAAAGATAATTGGTTTAAGCAATATAAACAGAGGAGAGATCATGATCGGTCTAAGTCTGTATTACAGTGCAATCATCAGAGCCAACCCAGACTGTCAAGATAACCTCTGGCAGTGCAACGTAGCATAGATGCAGCAAGTATAATAATCAAAGCCGTTCTAGTGTGTCTGGCAGCATGGAGTATCACCTTAAGAGAGGTGATTGCATTACTGGAGGCATTGCATGGCCAAAAGCAAACATAAATGGCTGCTGGATGCTGCATGGTATATTTTTTCCTTTGGTAGCTGGTAAGCTTTTTACATTGCGGCCTGTCCAGACAGTGAGTGGCGGTGGACTATTCAACGATGGTGTAATCATAGCTGAGCCCAATCCCGTTCTCACCCAGCATTCAAATGTATGAACCTTTGCACAAGGTTTGATAAAACTGAATTTGAAATTAGACAAGAAAGCACAATGAAGAAGTTTCAGCTGGACCAGATATATTTTATGTGATGCAGACTGAACTGGCTATAACTGTCAAACTGACAACACATCATGCGATCTTCCTCAAAAACAGCCTGCTCAGTCATCAGGCCCATACTGCAGTGATCTGAGTTCTTTGACAATATGCACATGTTCACAAGAATTATATTTAAATATAGTGCCCGTGATTATGATTAAGTCTCTATATACTATGCAGACTTTTTAAAATTTAATCTTTTTGGTGATTTTGCTTTTTTGGCTCAGCAAGGCGTAAGATGTCTATTTTGGGAATTAAATAGCTCTCACTTTTGGCATTCATTGATCATGATAGTGTGGAGTCAGGGTAGCTTTAATTAGGCTGCAGCGGCTGCTGAAGAATCCTGAGCAGGGCAGCCCAGGCTCCTGCTGTGCTCAAACCAATTTCACAGAGGAGTACTTAAATAGGCGTTAAGCTCTTGAATGTTAATAAAGGACCTAATGCTTGTTTTAGGTGGCCACCTAGATGCCAAAAAAAGGGCAAGATGAATTTAGCAGTGGTCCAAATGCATGTGCAGAGTGGACGCGGGCCGTCCCACTGCTAAACGTGTCATCGATCTGCCAGTTTTACACCTGAAAAATGGGCGCAACGCATACCAATTTTTGCCCCAAATGTGTCTAGAGGTATGTTTTACATATTAGTGCTCCTGGCATTGAGCTTTGTTCAACAACCATGCATATTGGGAATTGGAGTATAGTGGTTAATGCAGCTCATATGATTTTCCAACCACTCATCTTAATGGATGGAAAATCTGAATTTTCAATACGTGCTGCCATCACATGAAGCTCTGAACTGGGAGTGTTAATTTGCAAAATCTACCCCATCTACTTTACCCTCAGAAGAATAATTTTTGTACAGCAGTGTTATATTTCCATTTCCCACATCAGACATTTTCATAGCCTTGGTGATTGATGCTGCCAATTCACTGACAATGTGTCTTGAATCTGAGATGTTTTGTGTCATGGACTTGTGCCCACTAGGAATAGAGGTGAGACTGCTTAGTTTCTTTTTATTTAGGATTCTTTCAGTTAGCAAAGAGATGACATTTTTATCACCCTTTTTCTCTCCCCCTTTTTCTATTAGCATTTCTGTTGATTCTCTTTCCCCTACACCCCTTTTCTATTTTTAAAACAAATCTTACGAGGAGGCCTGCTTCTCATTTAGTCTTCTGTTGATGAAAGGTTGACACCCAAAATGTCGTAACCTGCCTTTTCTCTTTACAGACACTGACTGACCTGCTGTGAATTCCCATCATTTATTGTTTTTATTTCAGATTTCCAGCATTTTCCATTTTTTCTTTTTTTTTGTCATTCATCCCATTAATTTAGACTGGATTTGAACCTAGGTCACAGAAATAAAAGGATATTTTGCCAACCCACTGCTGTATTGAGTTCTGTATGCTGTGTAATATTTCCTTGTATTTCTTGTTCAAATTCTTGACTATTTTCTTATGTTCGTTTGATGCAAACATAATGAAATTATGCAAAGAGAAGCCAAGACAAAAATATATAAGCGAGAAACAATAAAAGGCTATTCGGCCCATCAGACCTGCTTCCTTTGCATATCATATATAGGGGGAAAAATTTGGTTGGTTTGCACCTCCCGTTAGCAACTTAAGAGGGCGCTAATGGGGCGCAAAGCAACTAGCGCCCATGCGCGGCGATGTTTGCGCCGCTCATGAAATTAACTAGACACTTTGTGGCGGCGCTAAACACTACCGCCACGATCTCCTGCGACGGCAGATCGTGACGTCAGTCGAAAGTGCAATGCCCTGGTAGTGCCCCGGACCGGATATTGAGTGGTGCCCCCTGTCTTACCACCTGCTGCTAGCAACGACAGGTTGAGGGGAACATTTTGCAGTTGGGAAGGGACTGTGGGAGCGCTATTTACAGGCGACCGCTTCCTGCCTTTTTTTGTCGGCAAAATTTTTGCACCACACATTCTGAGTGAGAGAGAGAGACTTCTGGAGATATTCAATGCTGTGTTGAGGAGTTTTGGGTACTGAGCAGCACTTTACAGGTTCTTTCTGATTTGATCTTCCTTGCATCAATTTAGAAGAGAATATGGGGGCTGCACTCTGAGCTCTTTCCCTGGGCCTCTCCATTGTTCTTTCCAACAAATTTGATGTACAGGTCTCTCCAGGCCGAGATTCAAGGCTGCAATGAGCAGGATGTGGATGGAGAGCAAGATCGACCCTCCCCTTTAAGAACTGGCCGGCGCCAGTGTGTCTGTGTTCCATTGCTGATTGACATCACATGAGCTTCGCCAGCGCTCTGAGGTAAAGCCTCGTTCCTCAGCCTTTGTGCCTTAAGACAGGTGTGTAGTGCCTGATTTAGCACTCCAATCACCTCCAGGGACGATAAAAGCCAAATTTGCAGTCGGAGGCCATAATTAGTGCCAGGTGCTAATCTTTGTGCCCGGCCAATAATTGCACCCCAAATGGGGCGATACTGAATTTCTCCCCCGTAGTGCCATGGGGAATTCTAAACCCATATAGTGGTAAGGTAACTTAAGTGAGTCTCTGGTAGTTGTGAATGGAGCTCAGAGAATCTGGGCAATAGTGTATAGCCCAATCTCCCACAAATGCTTACTGCTATTATAGGAAGGAACATAGGAACAGGAGTTGGGCATTGAGCGCCTCGAGCCTGTTCCACCATTCAATTAAATCATTGCCGATCTGTATCTTAACTCCATCTACCCGCTTTGTTTCCATAACCCTTAATACCCTTACCTAACCTCAGTTTTGAAATTTTCAATTAACTTAGCTTCAACAGTTTTTTGGGGGAGAGAATTCCAGATTTCCACAACTCTGTGTGAAGAAGTGCTTCCTGACACCACTCCTGAATGGCCTGGATCTAATTTTAAGGTTATGTTCCCTTGTTCTGGACTCCCCCACTGGAGGAAATAGTTTTTCTATATATATCCTATCATCTTAAACACCTCAATTAGGTCACCCCTTAATTGTCTATACTCAAGGGAATACATGCCTAGTCTATACAATCTGTCTTCATAATTTAGCTCTTTTAGCCCAGGTATCTTTCTGGTGAACCTGCATTGCACTGCCTCCAAAGCCAATATATCCTTCCTGAGGTGTGGTGCCCAGAACTGAATGCAGTACTCTAAATGGGGTCTAACCAGAGCTTTGTATAGCTGTAAATTACCCTTTTATTTTAGTCCCTTTGAGATAAAGGCCAACATTCCATTAGCCTTTTAAATTATTTTTTGTACCGCCCCACTAGTTTTAGTGATTTCTGTATTTAGACAACTAAATCGCTCTGCTCCTCCATAGTACCCAGCTTCTCACCATTTAGAAAATACTCTGATCCATCTTTCTTCAATCCAAAGTGGATGACTTCACATTTTCCCACTTTGAATTCATTCTGCCACAGTTCTACCAACTGTCTTAATCTATCAGTGTCCTTTTGCAATTTTCTGCTCCCACTATTTACTGTGCTACCTAACTTGGTGTCATCAGCAACCTTTGATATACAGTTCTCAATAAGTGAGTGAAGCCCTTTGCTGGAGGCGGGCTTCAGGAGAGCGATTCGGTCCCGCCTCCAAGAGACGGGATAGGCAGTTAAGACCCTTAACAAGCGCTTAAGGGCCTCTGTAATCCTATTTTGCCAGGCCTTTGTTATTTCCCCACATTTTCAGCATGTTGCACGGCGCTCCTAAACCATGCCAGCTAATCCTGGTGGGTTGACAAGTGGCTGGCCTCCTCACAGCTGCAGCTCCACCATAAAAGCAGAGCTTTCAACAGGGATCAGTTGGAGGTGGCAGAACTTTTGTTGCACACGTTTTTGAGCACTTTTTCCAGGCCTACTGAAGTCGGAGGTGGTGCAGCTAAGATCCATCAACTTTGGGACCTCCTGGGAAAACCCTCTCCCCACTTGGACTGAGCGCTTTCTCAATGGAGGTATCTACTCGGAACATGGGAAACATTTATTTCCTTTCATCATGGACCTCAGATTCGGACGAGGAGCAGCCATGCAGCAGCAGAACCAGGCAGAACAGCAGCAACAGCAACAGGAGCGCCAATCTGCTGCTCACCCACCTGATGGTGCACAGGGCAGAAGGCGCCAGTGCATGGCAACACGTCACCGCAAAAGATACCCTCATCTCAGGGTTTACAGACAGAGGATGAGCTTCCTCAACATGAGTGAGCAGCAGTGCCAAAGGAGGCTGAGACTTTCGTGAGAGGTTGTCGGAGACATCTGTGCAATGCTGCACCAACACCTGGAGCCCAGAGGATCCAGTGGACACTCCTTACCAGTGGCTGTCAAAGTCACCACCACACTCAACTTTTTTGCTTCAGGCTCCTTCCAGGGATCATCAGCAGACATCAGCGGCATCTCCCAGTCGGCCGCACACAGTTGCATCACGCAGTTTACCAATGCCTTCTTCGCAAAGGCGCGCAATTACATCAACTTTTCAACTGATGAAGCAAGTATAACCGCGTGTGTGGTTGGATTCGCAAATATGGCAGGCTTGCCAATGGTGCAGGGCGTCATAGACTGCACATATGTGGCCATTAGGGCACCCCATCACAACCCAGCTATTTTTGTCAATCGCAAGGACTTCCACTCCCTCAATGTACAGCTGGTGTGTAACCACAAGAAGGAGATTTTGCATGTTTGCGCCAAGTACTGTGGCAGTTGCCATAACTCGTTCATCCTGTGGCAGTCTATTGTGCCTCCGCTCTTCAATCCACCAAACCAATTTAACGATGGCTACTTGGAGACAAGGGCTATTCCCTGAAGATGTAGCTAATGACGCCAATCAGGAGGCCATCAAACGAAGTTGAGGAGCACTACAACGCCAGCCACATTTTGACCAGGTCCATCATCAAACAAACCATCGGCTTGCTGAAGATGTGATTCAGATGCCTTGACCAATCAGGTGGAGCCCTGCAGTACTCAGCAGCCAGGGTCTCCAAAATGGTCGTGGTCAGCTGTGTGCTGCACAACATCACACAGCATCGTGGTTTGCAGCTTCCTGAGGAGCAAGTGGCTCAGTGCATAGCCTCCTCAGATGAAGAGGAGGAGGAGGATGAGGAGGAGAAGGAGGAGAATGATGACCCAGCGGAAGCGCATCAACCAGCAGCAGCAGCACGCGAGCACATTGCTGGCCAGAATGCAAGGGATGCACTCATCTTGACCAGATTTGCTTAGGTTGCCCATTCTAGCACATGTGCTTGGCTCCTTCTTAGCACAAGATAGACAATGGACATGACTCTCTGGCTTCCTCTTACTCTGACCACCAACCAGACCAAGCAAGTCTCGCTGAGGCCGCAATGTGGAACTTCCAAAACTGAAATTACAGAGGCCATAACTGTTGGATCCGTGGTTCAGTGGATATGCTGTTATTAAATAATCACACGGATGCTGTACATTAACAATAAACAGGTCTTTACTGGAGGAGGGTAGTCTCAAGACTGGGGGTACAGAGGCATGCGCAAAGCTTATATACCGGTGTGGTCACTGCCGGTACTACAGTATACAGGAGCTGTAAAAGTAGTTCTGACTTAAAGGCACATATACTACAATTCCTCCCCTTTTAGATTAGTAGTACCCCTAATATTCAAATAACAATTAACATTTCAACATGTACATTAAACAACAAAAGTCCATTTATAGATTCAGTCTTTGGGGCGGCTTCCTGACCCTTTCGGGATAGCGCCTTTCCGGAGGTTCTTGTTCTTGGTGCAGAGGCGATTCTGACCCCTTTTCATCGGGTAGTTCATCGGGTTCCACTGCTACTGGGTCTGAAGTAGATGCTACTGGTATGTCGGGTTCATCCCCAGGTACTCGAGACATGGGGTTGACGCGTTCCTGTGACGCTAAGATCTGATCGACGTGGCGTCTCACAATGTTCTCCCCGACATCCACTGTGTACATTAATGGCCCCTGCCTTGTACATATCGTTCCGGGTTGCCATTTCTCTGTTCGATAGTCACGGGCCAAGACTGGTTGCCCTACATTGAAGCTCCTTGTCGGCCTCTCATTGATGTGCTGGAATTGTTTGTCCTCAACATTTCTTCGCACATTTGGTCTGAGCAAGTCCAGACGAGATCTCAACCTTCGGTTAAAGAACATCATGGCCGGGGTCTGGTTGGTAACTGCATGTGTCGCGTTTCGGTAGGCTAATAAGAAATTGTCCATCTTATGCTGTAGTGGAATTTCATCGTCGCACATGGCCTTTATCGCCTTCTTAAAGGTTTGTACGAACCTCTCAGCCAATCCATTTGTGGCTGGATGATACGGGGCGGATGTGTAATGCCTTACCCCATTCCTTCTCATAAATTTTTGGAACTCGTCGGACACAAACTGTGGTCCATTATCAGAGCAAATCTGCTCTGGCAACCCGTTTCTGGCAAATATGGTCCGTAGGACTGCAATCGTTTTCTCTGTAGTGGTTGAAGACATTTTTATCACCTCAGGCCACTTTGAATGAGCATCCACTGCTATTAAGAATGTTGAGTCCATGAATGGACCAGCGAAATCAATATGCACCCGTTGCCATGGAGAGGAGGGCCACTCCCATGGGTGTAGATGGGCATGTGGTGGTGCATTTTGGACCTTCTGGCATCCTAAGCAGCTCTTAGTTAGGTCTTCGATTTGTTGATCGATTCCCGGCCACCACACATAAGCCCTAGCAAGGCTTTTCATTTTCACTCCCCCCAGATGACCTTCATGTAGCTCATTTAGCACTCTCTCCCTTAACTTGGGTGGAATCACCACTCTGGATCCACACATCACTGTCCCCTGGCATACTGACAGCTGTTCTCTTCTGGATGAGAATGCTGGCAACAGTGAGTCGCCATGTGTTGGCCATCCCCTCACCTGCAATTCATATACCCGCGGCAGCGTCGGATCATTGCGGGTCTCCTCTATATCCGCATTTGTTACTTGCAATCGTTCAATTATTGACGAATAAAATATCTCGATAGGGTCCACTGCTGGTGCTTCCTCCACAGTAGGCAGTGGCAGGCACGATAGCCCATCAGCGTTCCCATGCTGTTTCGTGCCTTTATATTCTATTTCATATTGATTCGCCCCTAGAAACAGGGACCATCTTTGTAACCACTGTGCAGTCATCACTGGAACGCCCATCTTAGGATTAAAGATAGAGACAAGTGGTTGGTGGTCAGTCAGCAAGGTGAACTTCTGCCCATGCAGATAGTGGTTGAATTTTTTTACTCCCCATACTAGGCTGAGGGCCTCCCTGTCAATCTGGGCATAGTTGCGCTCGGCTGAGGTTAGTGACTGAGACGCAAAGGCTACTGGCCTCTCCAACCTGTCTGGGAATTTGTGCGACAGCACCGCTCCAATACCATAGGGTGATGCATCACATGCCAAACGAATTGGTAGTGCTGGGTTGAAATGGGCCAACACCTCTTTTGATGTGATCAATTCTTTACACTTCTGGAAAGCTCGTCTACGTTCGTCATCCCAGTTCCATGGTACCCCTGTTTGCAGTAGGGTGTTCAGTGGGTGTAATACCGTAGACAAATTTGGTAAGAACTTGTGGTAGTAGTTTACCAGCCTGAGGAACGACCTCAGTTGTGACACATTTTCCGGTGCTGGAGCCTTGACTACTGCCTCAATCTTGTCAGGGGACTTATGTAACCCCTCTTCATCGATGAAATGGCCACAATACGAGATCTGTTTCTGGAAAAACTCGCAATTGTGGCGATTAGCTCGTAGCCCATACTCCTTTAATCTGGTGAGCACCTTCTCCAAGTTGGCGAGGTGATCACCGTCATTTTCGCCCGTGACCAAGATGTCGTCCAAATAACACTGGGTCCCTGGAATCCCTTGCAGGACTTGATCCATTGCCCTTTGCCAAATAGCCGGAGCTGATGCTACTCCAAACACCAGCCGGTTGTATTGATAGAGACCTTTATGAGTGTTGATCGTAAGGTATTGTTTCGAAGCTTCTTCTACCTCCATTTGCAAGTATGCCTGGGCTAGATCAATTTTGGTGAAGCGCTTACCTCCAGATAGCGAGGCGAAAATATCCTCAATTCGTGGAAGCAGATATTGTACCGTGTGAAGGACTGGGTTCACTGTCACCTTAAAATACCCACAGATGCGGACCTTCTTTGGTTCCCCAGGCGTATTACTCAACGACCTCTTCATTACAGGAACGATGGGTGTAGCCCACTCGCTCCAGTCCACTTTGGACAGTACTCCTGAACGTTCCAACCCTTCCAGCTCTGCTTCAACAGCTGGTCTGATCACATAAGGCACTGGTCTGGCCTTCAGAAACTTTGGGCTTGCATTTTCCTCTATTTTAATCGTTGCTGTTATTCCTTTCAGTGTTCCTCGTCCCTCCTGGAACACTTCTTTTGAGTCAGTTAGCATTTTTGACAGTCGTCCAGGTGTGACGTCGTCATCCTTTTTGGACTCAACCTTCAGTGCCTGTATGGAATGCCAATCTAATTGTATCTTCCGGAACCATTCACGTCCTAGCAGTGGTGGTCCTCCATCTGGCAATACATATATATCCATTTTAGGTATTTCCTGGCCTTTATATGTCACTTTCACCCTTATTTTTCCTTTGGGGTAGACTTTTTGCCCCGTATACGTCTTCAAGACAATCTCTGTAGCTTTCAAGGGTATGTGTGAAAATAGCCGCTTGTAGTCTCTTTGATTTATGACTGTTAGAGCTGACCCTGTGTCCAATTCCATTTTCACTTGGACTCCGTCTATCTTGAGTGTAACCCAGATAGTCTGGTGATCCTCCATTTCGGTTACCTTATGTAGTTTCAGACAACCCAGCTCCTTGCTTCCGGAGTCTGTGTCACTTTTCTACTCGTCTGAACCACTGTCCATCACCTGGTGTACCTTTTTGTACTTCTCTTGTGGAGATTTCTTACTGTTGGTTTTCTTCCCAGGCCTGCAGACTCTTGCTATGTGTCCTGCTTTCCCACACTGTCTGCACACTTGGTCCTTGAACCAACAATCTTTCTGGTCATGTGTTGTTCTGCCGCAGCGATAGCACTTCCCTGTTCCATAGGACATTTCATTGGTGCCATATTCTTGCGGTCTCCGTTGTATCTCTGCAGTGCCCCTTGCGGCTGCTTCGTGTGATACTGCCATACTGAAAGCTTTGTCCAGCGTAAGATTATTTTCCGACAGAAGCCGTTTCTGGGTTCCTTCACTCTGTAGCCCACACACAAACTTGTCCCTTAACGTATCTGCTAGTCCCGCTCCAAACTGGCAGTGTTTCGATAGCTTGCACAGTTCCGTTAGGTGCTCAGCATTGCTTTCGTCTTTGTGTTGGTTCCTTTTATGGAACTTAAATCATTCTGCTATCAGCAGCGGTGTGGGGTTTAAGTGGTCCTGTAGGATTTCTACTATGCTTTCAAAATTCTTGTTTACCGGCTTCTCTGGGGTTATTAGATTTTGCAGCAACCCATAAGTTTTTGCACCCATGGAATTTAACAGAACCAGTGCTTTATTAGCATCTGGCACTTCATTCGCCCTGCAGTACACCTCAATACATTTCACATATGTCGCCCAATCTTCGACTTCATTGTCGAACGTAGAGATACTGCCACTCTTCGGCACCCTTGGGTGAGTTAACTGTCAAAAATGGCGCCTCCCGCGCTTCCCCTTCTTCTCCGCTGGCACAAAATGGCGTCTCCCGCGCTTTCCTTCCTTCTCGCGCTCGCTCTTCTTCTCCGCTGCGGCTTCTAAAAATGGCGTCTCCCGCGCTCTTCCTTCTTCTCCGCGGCTCAATGGCGTCTCCCGCGCTCCCCTTTCTTCGCCCCGCGGACCCTGTTCAACCCGTGAGCCCTGGCTGTGCTCTGCGCGTTCTTCTTTTTATATTTTTCGACGCTGCTCAGTCTAGAACCCGGCTGTTTCTTTACCCTCTCTCTCTCCGGTTTGTTTTCTTTTCTCGACGCCGCTCGGTGTTCAACCCCCGGCTGCGCCCTGTGCTCTTCACCCTCTGTCTTACCCCGTCGACGCTGCTCGGCTTTCTCTCCGACGTCGGTCGGCTCCAGCCGCCGCTGCTCGGGAAGGGTCTGCGCTGGACCTGTCGTCGGCCTCTTGCTGCTCGTCGTGGCTGGGGAACCAAGCCCGGCTCTCCACAGCCTCCACTGCGAAGTTCAATCTCTGCCTGACGGCTGGGCAGCTGCTCGTGGTCGACACCCGTGTTCCTGGCCTCAACTATTTTTTTTTTTATGTTGCAGGTAGATTCGAATCGATACTCGTCGCCACTGTTGGATCCGTGATTCAGAGGATATGCTGTTATTAAATAATCACACGGATGCTGTACATTAACAATAAACAGGTCTTTACTGGAGGAGGGTAGTCTCAAGACTGGGGGTACAGAGGCATGCGCAAAGCTTATATACCGGTGTGGTCACTGCCGGTACTACAGTATACAGGAGCTGTAAAAGTAGTTCTGACTTAAAGGCACATACACTACAATAACATCAACAGTTTGCCATCACCAGAGTTTAGTACATTGACAAAGGGATGGCATTTAATCATTAAACACAAAAAAACACCCAAGTGACTGCCCATGTGACTACTTGTGTTTTATCTTCCTCTTACGTGTGCTCCAACGTGGTGCTTCCCCTGTGGCTTCAGCAGAAGTGGAGGCCCCTTGCTCACTTTCATGCTGCGGCTGCTGCGACACCTTTAGAAAACATAGAAACATAGAAAAACAGGAGCAGGAGTAGGCCATTCGGCCCTTCGAGCCTGCTCCAAATTCACTATGATCATGGCTGATCCTCTATCTCAATACCATATTCCCGCTCTCTCCCCATACCGCTTGATGCCTTTTGTGTCTAGAAATCTATCTATCTCCTTCTTAAATATATTCAGTGACTTGGTCTCCACAGCCTTCTGTGGTAGAGAATTCCACAGGTTCACCACCCTCTGAGTGAAGAAATTTCCCTCAACTCAGTCCTAAATGTCCTACCCCGTATCCTGAGACTGTGACCCCTCGTTCTAGACCCCCCAGCCAGGGGAAACATCCTCCCTGCATCCAGTCTGTCTAGCCCTGTCAGAATTTTATACGTTTCAATGAGAACCCCTCTCATTCTTCTAAACTCTAGTGAATATAGGCCTAGTCATACGACAGTCCTGCCATCCCAGGAATCAGTCTGGTGAACCTGCACTGCACTCCCTCTATGGCAAGTATATCCTTCCTTAGATAAGGAGACCAAAACTGCACATAGTACTCCAGGTGTGGTCTCACCAAGGCCCTGTACAACTGTAGTAAGACATCCTTGCTCCTGTACTCAAATCTTCTTGCAATGAAGGCCAACATACCATTTGCCTTTCTAACTGCTTGCTGCACCTGCATGTTTGCTTTCAGTGACTGGTGTACAAGGACACCCAGGTCCCTTTGTACATCAGCATTTCCCAATCTATCACCATTTAAATAATACTCTACCTTTCTGTTTTTCTACCGAAGTGGATAACTTCACATTTATCCACGCTTTACTGCATCTGCCATGTATTTGCCCACTCATTCAACTTGTCTAAATCACCTTGAAGCCTCTTTGCATCCTCCTCACAACTCACAATCCCACCTAGTTTCGTGTCGTCAGCAAACTTGGAAATATTACATTTGGTTCCCTCATCCAAATCATTGATATATATCATGAATAGCTGGGGCCCAAGCACTGATCCCTGCGGTACCCCACTAGTCACCACCTGCCACCCTGAAAACGACCCATTTATTCCTACTCTTCGTTTCCTGTCTGTTAACCAATTTTCAATCCATGCCAGTATATTACCCCCAATCCCATGTGCTTTAATTTTGCACACTAACCTCTTATGTGGGACTTTATCAAAGGCCTTCTGAAAATCCAAATACACCACATCCACTGGTTCTCCCTTATCTATTCTACCAGTTACATCCTCAAAAAACTCCAGTAAGTTTGTCAAACACGATTTCCCTTTCATAAATTCATGTTGACTTTGTCTAATCCTGTTGATATTTTCTAAGTGTCCTGTTATCACATCCTTTATAATAGACTCTAGCATTTTCCCTACAACTGATGTTAGGCTAACTGGTCTGTAGTTCCCTGTTTTCTCTCTCCCTCCTTTTTTAAATAGTGGGGTTACATCTGCCACCCTCCAATCTGCAGGAACTGTTCCATAATCTGTAGAATTTTTAAAGATGACAACCAATGCATCCACTATTTCCATGACTACCTCTTTTATACTCTGGGATGCAGATTATCAAGCCCTGGGGATTTATCAGCTTTCAGTCCCATTAATTTCTCCAGCACTATTTTTTTTACTAATACTAATTTCCTTTAATTCCTCCTTCTCACTAGCCCCTTGGTTCCCTAGCATTTCTGGGAAGTTATTTGTGTCCTCTTCCGTGAACACAGAACCAAAGTATTTGTTTAATTGCTCGACCATATCCTTGTTCCCCATTATAAATTCTCCCGTTTCTGACTGTAAGGGACCTACATTTGTCTTCACTAATTTTTTTCTTGTTACATACTTATAGAAGCTTTTACAATACGCTTTTATGTTCCTTGAAAGTTTACTCTCATACTTTATTTTTCCCCTCTTAATCAATCTCTTGGTCCTTTTTTGCTGAACTCTAAACTGCCCCCAATCCTCAGGCTTGCTACTTTTTCTGGCAACTTTATATAACTCCTCGTTGGATCTAATACTATCCTTAATTTCTGTTGTTAGCCATGGTTGGGCCGCCTTTCCTTTTGTGTTTTTGCACCAGAAAGGAATGTATAACTTTTGCAATTCATGCATTCATTCCTTAAATGTGAGCCATTGCCTATCCACTGTCATGCCTTTTAATGAAGCTCCCCAATCTATCATAGCTATCTCACTCCTCATACCATTGTAATTTCCTTTGTTTAGATTTAGGACCCTAGTTTCAGATTGGACTTCTTCACTTTCCATTTTAATTAAAAATTCTATCATGTTATGGTCACTCTTCCCTAAAGGACCCCGCACAACATTATTAATTAACGCCTTCAAATTGTACAATACCCAATCTAGGATAGCCTGTTCCCTAGTTGGCTCCTCAACGTACTGGTCTAAAAAACCATCTCGTACACACTCCAGGAATTCATCCTCCACAGTATTATTGCTAAATTGGTTTGGCCAGTCTATATGTAAATTAAAATCACCCATGATTACTGTAGTACCCTTGTTACATGCATCTCTAATTTCCTGTTTGATGCCATCCCCTACATTACCACTACTGTTTGGAGGCCTATAGACAACTCCCACCAATGTTTTCTGCCCCTTGGTGCTTCTTAGCTCCACCCAGACTGATTCTACATCTTGATTTTCTGAGCCAATATCCTTTCTCACTATTGCCCAGATTTCATCCTTTACTAACAAGGCCACCCCACCTCCTTTTCCTTTTCACCTGTCCTTCCAAAATATTGAATATCCTTGGATATTCAGCTCCCAGCCTTGGTCGCCCTGCAGCCATGTCTCCGTAATCGCAATTATATCGTATCTGTTTACATCTATTTGTCGGGCGTTCTCTAGGTTTGCAAGCCCGTGAGGGCTCACCAAAAAGTCTGCTCCTCCTGCGGCTGTGCAGGGACTGAGATGCCCATCTCAGTTGGGATAGGACTCTGGTGGGGCTCTGACCGAGGGCAACACAGTGGCATGGAAGTATGAGCACTTGGAGAGGAGCCCCCACTTCCTTGTTCTCTGCCACCAACATCCCACATGGGCCAGCCCCACCTCAGCGCTAGCAAGTGGCTTGAGAGCACCTTGCTGCACATCAGGGGGGCCATGAGGACCTGTCTCTGCACTGGCAGCCCTACTGCTGAGGACTTCCATGAAGCTCTGTTCTCTCTGATCAATAGCTGCCCATCGCTCCTCCAGAGATGTCAGTCTATTCTGAACATTGACCATGTTTTCAACACTCTGGCGACTTATCTCCTCCATGGCTGTGGCCATCGTCTGCAAGTAGCACCATGATATTGGCTTGCAGCGCCCCAAGAGGGATGCGGGGCACTTCCAGTAGCGTCCCTCCTCCCTCTCGCAGCGCTACCTGGGAAAATCAGCCCCGGTAAACATGAAATGAAGGCAGATGCCCAAACAGATTAATGTATTTTTATTAAAATTTCTGTTTAAAGCTCCCCTTACCACAATGCATCCTGTTCCAGTTGGGACAGATTGACAGTCTGGACCTCTCCTGACATGAGCAATAGGTGTGAATTGCAAGGTACAGCCAAACAACAGCTATTTTCCTGAGTTAATTTTCACCCCATACAACGGCAAAATATCTCAACTCTTCATAGCACTGTATTTAGAGGCCTGAATGAGAAGTGATAGAGCTGGAGCAATAGGTCAAGGATTTCATCAACTGTGCTTCTGGTTTGGAGTTAACCATCTAACTGCCAGAGTTATTGGACAATAGTGAACATGCAGCTAGAAACAAAATAATAAGTTACATTATCATGACTGTGATACTTATTACAATGCCTCAAAAAAAGGCTCCAAGCTCAAAAGCAGTTGAATAAAAGGGGAATAGCAAAGGTTCTTCCTATACAGTTACCATAAAGGTAACCTGTGTGTGGAGGCAAAAGACATGGGTAAGGTACTTAATGAATACTTTGCGTCTGTTTTCACAAAAGAGAGGGACGATGCAGACATTGCAATCAGGGACTAGGGCCTAGAAATTCAGTGGGCTGCGCCACCAGTTAGCGCCCAAAGAGGGCACTCAGTGGCTTTAGTGCCACTGGCCACGCCTCCCGCGATATTTAGTGGGGCGCTAATGGCAGCGTTAGCTTGTAGCGCTGCGCCGCCACCGATGACGTCATTGGTGTGCGCAGCGCCCCGTTCCCGCCCCGATCGCGATATTTGGTCGCGCCCGCCTCTGTAACGCCGGTCGCAAATCGCGACCGGTTCACAGGGCCTACCTGTGGCGGTAGTGGCGTAAATTAAGGTGGAGGTGCGGGGCGGCCATTTTTTCCGGTGGCCGCCTGCCAGCACCTCCTCGCGCCGCCCTCCCCGGCCTCCTGATCCACCCCCCGGGCAGTGCCGGCTGTGTCCCAAAAGCCCGGCACTTCTCCTCGGTGTCGGGCTCTTTTGCTGGCACTCGTGATCGGTGATCGTGCTGGTGCAGACCCCTCCCCCTTAAGAAGGGGAGGAAGGCCTGCAGTACAGCAGCGCGCCGTGCCACAGCATGTGGCGCTGTGGCACGTAGCGCGGCGATATTCAGTTTGAGCGCCCCAAGCGGGACGCGGGGAGCCTCAAGCAGCGCCCCGAGTCCCTCTTGGGGTGCTCCCACTGAATATCGGGAGGGCGCAAGCGGCTCTGGCCGGAGCGCAAATTCCGGCGCCCAGGCGAGCTTGGCGCCCCAAACGCGGCGCCACCGAATTTTTAGCCCTAGGAGTGTGAAATATTGGATAGAATAAACAGTGAAAGAGGAAGTATTAAGGGGTTTAGCATCTTTGAAAGTGGATAAATCCCCAGGCCCGGATGAAATGTATCCCAGATTGTTAAGAGAAGTAAGAGTGGAAATAACAGAGGCTCTGACCATCATTTTCCAATCCTCTCTGGCTGCAGGTGTGGTACTGGAGGACTGCTAACATTGTACCGTTGTTTAAAAAGGGAGAAAGGGATAGACAGAGTAATTACAGGCCAGTCAGCCTAACCTCGGAGGTGGGAAAATTATTGGAAAAAATTCTGAGGGACAGGATAAATGTTCATTTAGAAAGAGACGGATTAATCAGGGACAGTCAGCATGGATTTGTTAAGGGAAGGTCGTGTCTGACTAACTTGATTGAATTTTTTGAGGAGGTAACAAGGAGGGTCGTTGAGGGTAGTGCATTTGATGTAGTCTATATGGATTTTAGCAAGGCTTTTGATAAGGTCCCACATGGCAGACTGGTCATGAAACTAAAAGCCCATGGGATCCAAGGGAAATTTGGATTGAAAATTGGCTCAGAGGCAGGAAACAAAGGATAATGGTCGAAGGGTGTTTTTGTGACTGGAAGGCTGTTTCCAGTGGGGTTCCGCAGCGCTCAGTACTGGGTCCTTTGCTTTTTGTGGCAAAAAATCAATGATTTGGACTTTAATGTAGGAATTATGATTAAGAAGTTTGCAGATGATACAAAAATTGACCGTGTGGTTGATAATGAAGAAGAAAGTTGTAGACTGCAGGAAGGTATCAGTGGACTGGTCTGGCAGGCAGAACAGTGGCAAATGGAATCCAATCTGGAGAAGTGTGAGGTAATGCATTTGGGGAGGGTCAACAAGGCAAGGGAATACACAGTAAATGGTAGGACACTGAGAAGTGCAGAGGATCAGAGGGACTTTGGAGTGCATGTCCACAGATCCCTGAAGGTAGCAGGACAGGTCGATAAGGTGGTTAAGAAGGCACACGGGATACTTGCCTTTATTAGCCGAGGCATAGAATATAAGAGCAGGGAAGCTATGCTTGAACTGTATAAAACACTAGTTAGGCCGCAGCTAGAGTACTGCGTGCAGTTCTGGTCACCACAATACAGGAAGGATGTGATGCATTGGAGAGGTAGCAGAGGAGATTTACAAGGATGTTGCCTGGGGAGACCTAATTGAGGTGTATAAAATTATGAAGGGCCTAGATAGAGTGGATAGGAAGTTCCTATTTCCCTTACTGGAGGGGTCGATAACCAGGGGCATAGATTTAAAGTAATTGGTAGGAGGTTTAGAGGGGATTTGAGGAGAAATATTTTCACCCAGAGGGTGGTGGAAGTCTGGAACTCACTGCCTGGGAGAGGCAGAAACCCTCATCACATTTAAAAAGTATTTGGATATGCAATTGAAGTGCTGTAACCTACAAGGTTACGGACCAAGAGCTGGAAAGTGGGATTAGGCTGGATAGCTCTTTGTCGGCCGGTGCGGACAAGATGGGCCAAATGGCCTCCTTCTGTGCTGTAAATTTCTATGATTCTGTGACAGTACAATTTTATTTTGTCTGGTGAAGTGCTTATGAGGTCACATATCCTCTGATTGGTTTGGTGTGCTGTAGGCATGTAAATATTTGCCTTGTACTAGCCTAATTCTCTGTCTTGGGTACCTTTGTAAATACATTTTATAAGCTCTTTTAGCTTGTAAACAAACAAGTCTGCTTGTAATTTCTCTGTTAATCTGAAGTGAATAAGGCTGACTGGGGGAAAAATTCGGTTGGTTTGCGCCTCCCATTAGCACCTTAAGAGGGCGCTAATGTGGCGTAAAGCAGCTAGCGCCTGAGTGCGGCGATGTTTGCACCGCTCGCGAAATTGACCAGATATTTTGCGGCGGCGCTTAACACTACCACCACGATCTCCTCCGCCCACAGATCATGACATCAGTCGAGCGTGCAGCGCCCTGGACCAGATATTGAGTGGCGCCCCCTGCCTTACCACCTGCCGCTAGCAACGACAGGTTGAGGGGAGCGTTATGCAGTCAGGAAGGGACTGGAGGAGCGCTATTTAAAGGCCTTCCTTTTTTTCTGGCGACATTTTTGTACCACGCATTCTGAGTGAGAGAGAGACTCCTGGAGATATTCAACGCTGTGTTGAGGAGTTTTGGGTACTGAGCAGCACTTTGTAGGTTCATTTTGATTTGATCTTCCTTGCATCAATTTAGAAGAGACTATGGGGGCTGCATTCTGACATCTTTCCCTGGGCCTCTCCATTGTTCTTTCCCGCAGAATTGATGTACAGGTCTCTCCAGGCCAAAATTCAAGGCTGCAATGAGCAAGGTGTGGATGGAGAGCAAGATCGACCCTCCCCTTTAAGAACTGGCCGGCGCCAGTGTGCCTGTGTTCCATTGCTGACTGACATCACATGATCTTCACCAGCGCTGAGATAGCGCCTCGCTCCTCGGCGTTAGCGCCTTAAGAGAGGTGTGTAGCGCCTGATTTAGCGCTCCAATCACCTGTAGGGGCAATAGAAGCCAAGTTTGCAGTCAGAGGTGATAATTAGCGCCAGGCGCTAAACTTTGCGCCCGGCCGATAATTGCACCCCAAACGGGGCGATACCACATTTCTCCCCCACTATGTTTAATCCTGTATAAAATCATTGTTGGAATAAACGGGTCGTTTTCCGAGTGGCAGGCAGTGACTAGTGGGGTACCGCAAGGATCGGTCCTGGGACCCCAGCTGTTCACAATATATATTAATGATCTGGACGAGGGAATTGGATGTAATATCTCCAAATTTGCAGACGAGACAAAGCTGGGTGGGAGGGTAAGCTGTGAGGAGGATGTCGAGAAACTCCAGTACGATTTGGACAGGTTGGGTGATTGGACAGAAACATGGCAAATGCACTATAATGTGGATAAATGTGAGGTTATCCACTTTGGTGGCAAAAACAGGAAGGCAGATTATTATTTGAATGGCAATAGATTGGGAGAAGGGGAAGTGCAAAGAGACCTGGGTGTTCTTGTGCACCAGTCGCTGAAGGTAAGCAGGCAGGTGCAGCAGGCGGTTAAGAAGGCAAATGGTATGTTGGCCTTCGTAGCAAGAGGGTTCGAGTACAGGAACAAGGATGTCTTGCTACAGTTGTACAGGGCCTTGGTGAGATCACACCTTGAGTATTGTGTGCAGTTTTGGTCGTCTTACCTGAGGAAGGACGTTCTTGCCATGGAAGGAGTGCAGCGAAGATTCACCAGGCTGATACCTGGGATGGCAGGAATGACGTATGAGGAGAGATTGTGTCGATTGGGCTTATACTCACTGGAGTTTAGAAGATTGAGAGGGGATCTCATCGAAACCTATAAAATTCTGTCAGGCCTGGACAGACTAGATGCAGGAAGGATGTTTATGATGGCCGGGGAGTCCAGAACCAGGGGTCATAGTCTAAGGATAAGGGGTAAGCCATTTAGGACTGAAATGAGGAGGAATTTCTTCACCCAGAGAGTGGTGAACCTGTGGAATTCTCTGCCACAGAGGGCGGTGGAGGCCAGTTCATTAAATATATTCAAAAAGGAGTTGGATATATTTCTTAAGGCTAAAGGGATCAAGGGATATGGGGAGAAGGCAGGGACAGGGTACTGAATTTGGATGATCAGCCATGATCTCATTGAATGGCGGAGCAGGCTCCAAGGGCCGAATGGCCTACTCCTGCTCCTATCTTCTATGTTTCAATGTTTCTATTGCAAGTTGAATGGTTGTTAGTTCATGCAGCTTCGAAATTGTGATGAGCAAGATCCGCTCATGGGTAACCTAGTCTAGGTAAACAGTGTTGAAATATTTGGACTTAATTTGCAATAGAAACAGTTGATTTGCAGAACTGATTATTTTTTTCTCGTTTTATTCGGGTGCTGCAAATTAATCTGAAATCCAAGACTGTAAGAGCATAACCCCTTGGGACAGTCAGCTCTACACAATTTGTATTACGTCATTGTAGCTCACAACCTTAGGCTGTGGGTCATTTAGTCTGACCTGATCTGGAGGTGCCTGTTGATTAGTATTCTATACATGCACTGATTTCAGAAAGTTGGTATGGGCTATGTGTTTCTGTGCTTGGAGGTTTTCCAATAATAGTAGTTAGGGAGCATGAGTATATTGTTATATAAAAATGATGAAATCAGTCAGCATTGACTTGGCAGTTTATTCCATCTCTAATTGAAGGCAGAGTGTTCATAATATCAGGAGCTAGCTCTGTTTCTTAGAATCATAGAACAGTACAGCACAGAAGGAGGCCATTCAGCACATCGAGTCTGCGCCAGCTCTTTCGAAGAGCAATCCCGTTTGTCCCACTCTCCGCTCTTTCCCCATATCCCTGCAGTTTTTTCCCCTCCAAGTATTTATCCAATTCCCTTTTGAGGGATACTATTGTATCCACCACCATATCAGGAAGTGCATTCCAAATCCTAACCACTCGTTGCATAAAAGAGTTTTCCTCACGTCGCTTCTGGTTCTTTAGCCAATCACCTTAAATCTGTGCCCTCTGGTTAATGACCCTTCAGCCATTGGAAACTGTTTCTCTTTATTTACTCTATCTAAACGCTTCATGATTTTAAACACCTCTATCAAATCTCCTCTTAGCTTTCTCTGCTCTAAGGAGAACAAGCCCAGCTTCTCCAGTCTTCTTGGATTAATTTTTACAATTAAATTTTAATGAGATAGTTTTTAAAATATTTGTAATTATACTTTTTTATTTATTTTCCACCCTCTATCATGCACTGTTCCCTGCCTAAGAAGGTAAGTGGACAACATTTATCGGTGCTGCTGACGAGCAAAACACTAAAAAAAAACGCCTGGTTTTTCATTTCACTCTTTCTGGGGCTACACTGTTTCCAGCTAACTGGGCTCCGAGTTAAGAATTCACTATACAGGCTTCCCCAAGTCTATCTTGTGAGTAGTGTCTCACCTCCTGACTCCCCAAAGCCTTTCTACCATCTACAAGGCACAAGTCAGGAGTGTGATGGAATACTCTCCACTTGCCTGGATGAGTGCAGCTCCAACAACACTCAAGAAGCTCAAAACCATACAGGACAAAGCAGCCCGCTTGATTGGCACCCCATCTACCACCTTAAGCATTCACTCCTTCCACCACCGGCGTACCATGGCTGCAGTATGTACCATCTACAAGATGCACTGCAGCAACTTGCCAAGGCTTCTTCGGCAGCACCTCCCAAACCCGCGACCTCTTCCAACTAGAAGGACAAGGGCAGCAGGCGCATGGGAACACCACCACCTCCAAGTTCCCCTCCAAGTCACACACCATCCTGACTTAGAACTATATCGCCAATTCTTCATCGTCGCTGGGTCAAAATCCTGGAACTCTCTGCCTAACAGCACTGTGGGAGTACCTTCACCATACGGACTGCAGCGGTTCAAGGCGACAGCTCACCACCACCTTCTCAAGGGCAATTAGGGATGGGCAATAAATACTGGCCTTGCCAGCGATGCCCACATCCCATAAACGATTAAAAACAAAGTTGAGCCATACAGAGTGGGGAGATCCCAGGTCGATCTAATCTGTAATAACATAGGGAAAAGATAGCAGAGGCACTATTACACATATTTAATAATTAGTTAGAAAAAGGTGTAGTGCCAGAGGACTGGCATATAGCTAACATAATACCTATATTTAAGAAGGGAGATAGAACATATCCAGGAAACTATAGACCACTCAGCTTAACATCGGTGGTAGGAAAAATAATGGAATCCCTGGTAAAGGAAAACATAGAAGAACATCTAGAAACCAAATATATAACAATGAATAGTCAGCTTGGATTTCAAAAGGGAATGTCTTGCTTGGCCAAACTCATTGAATTCTTTGAAGAGGTAACAGAGAGAGTAGACAAGGGTAATGTAGTAGATATAATTTATCTACATTTCCAAAAGGCCTTCGATAAGGTACCACATAATGGACTATAAAGAAGAAAGTCACAGAATGCAGAGTCAGGGGACAAGTAGCAGAATGGATAGCTAGCTGCTTCAAGATGGAAATCAGAGAGTAGGGTTAAAGGATAGCTATTCAGAGTGGCAGAAGGTGGAAAGTGAGGTCCCACCAGGATCAGGGCTGGGACCAATATTGTTCACAATTTATATTAACGATTTAAACTTTGGAATCAAAAACACAATTTCTAAATTTGCGGATGACACCAAATTGAGGGGGTGGCGGTGAGATAGTCAATACTGAGGAGCACTGCAACAAATTATAAGAAGACATTAATAAACTTGTAGATTGGGCATATAATTGGTAAATGAATTTCAACACATAAATGTGAGGTATTACATTTTGGTTAAAAAAAAAGTCACATATTGCTTGGACAATAAGAATCTAAATGGGGTACAAGAGCAAAGGGATCTCAGAGTACAAATACACAAATCACTAAAAGTAGCGGTGCAGGTTAATAAGGCCATTTAAAAAAAGCAAACCAAGCAATAGGGTTTATTTCTAGAGCGATAGAATGGAAAAGTGGAGAAATTATGCTGAACTTGTATCGAACCTTGGTTGGACCACACTTGGGATACCGTGTACAATTCTGGTCTCCATATTCTAAAAAGGATATAGAAGCACTGGAGAGGGTGCAAAAAAGATTTACAAGGACAATAGCAGAAATGGGAGATTATAACTATCAGGAAAGGATGAACAGGCTGGGTCTCTTTTTCTCTTGAAAAGAGAAGGTTGAGGGGTGACCTAATAGAGGTCTTTAAAATTATGAAAGGTTTTCATAGAGTAGACAGAGAGAGAGTGTTTCCAATTGTGGGGAAGAGCAAAACTAGAGGCCATCAATATAAGATAGTCACCAGGATATCAAATAGGGATTTCAGAAGAAACTTCTTTACCCAGAGAATGGTGAGAATGTGGAACTCGCTACCACAGGGAGTGGATGAAGCAAATAGTTTAGGGGCATTTAAAGGGAGGCTAGGTAAGCATGAAGGAGAAGGGAATAGAGGGTTATGCTGATAGATTTAGATGAGGAAAGATGGGAGGAGGCTCATGTGGAGCATAAACATCGGCATGGACTAGTTGGGCCGAATGGCCTGTTTCTGTGCCTTATACCCTATGTAATAAGTTGAACTCGGTCAGGACAGCAGTAAGGATGTCACAGTTAGTTTTAGAATTCCTGGATTACGTAGCAGAAAGTTTTAAGGTTCCTGCTCCTGATCCTTGTCTGCTCTTTGGATCTGGATTCACTTTTACGCCGCTCTTTGGGCCTGGGACATGACCCCTGGCTGGAAGTGCCCGAGTGCAGCTATCAGGTGAGGACAGGGTCAGACTAAATGGTGATGCTTCCACCTTCTTCCCATGGTCAAATAACTGCCGACACTCACTGATGAGGCTCACACGTGATGAGCAATGCCCACTTGGGTAAGATCCATAAATGCCTCTGTGTATATTTGAAGGATGTTCACCATTGGCATACTACTGTTAAGAGAAAGTTCAGTCTGTCAAGGTAAAACTTGCTGTTTCCAGGACTGCACTTGATCCCAGGTTTGTTACATGGGACAAATTGCTTGTAAGCTATTTTTTTTAAGCGGAGGAACCTATGAATTATGCTGCAGTAATTTTCTAAGAAAGCTATTGTAGATTTATTAGATACTTAACAATTAGAATGTTCATTCAGATGCAACTAGTTTCCTTTCATACAGTGTCTACATGCAGAGACTGAAGACTGAAGCTTGCTCATCACCATGGATCAAACTTGCTATTAAGTGGAGCTATTAAGCAGAATAGCCTGTAATTGCTCTATTATTTAAGGAGATTCTTCTAGTACCACTCTAACATCCTGTAACGCTTTTTTAATTCACCGTCCCATTCCCACTCAGACCTCACCGCACTCGGGCTCTTGCATTGTTCCACGAAACCCAGCGTAAGCTCGAGGAACAGCACCCCATCTTCCGATTAGGCACTTTACAGCCTTCTGGACTCAATATCGAGTTCAACAATTTCAGATCATAACCTCGGCCCCTATTACATTTTTTATATACATTTTTTATCCACACCTTTGTTTTGTGCCCTTCCCCGTTTCTTTCTCTCCCACATGGCAGCTGTTTCTCATTCTGCCAGCGCATTTCACACCTAATCTAGAGCCGTCTTTTGTCTCCACTAGTCCTATTGCCATCTCGTCTCGTTTTGAATACCTCTTAATGGCCTAGAAATTCACTATGGCCCCGCCAGCTGGCTAACGGCCAAAAGTTAGCGCTGGGCGCGGAGCCATGTGCGACCGTCCGATATTCACTTTTCGCGCCCCAAGTCGGAACCGGCCGCTATTCCAGGGTGTGCCCGCCCCCGCTTGGGGCGCTGAAACTGAATTTCAGCGCTCTAAGTGCCGCTGCACCACCCGATGCGGTGCGGCAGGCTGCGGTACTGCAGGCCTCCTCCTCTTAAGGTGGAGGTGCCTGCAACGGGGAGATCGCCGCTGGATTGTGCTGGCAAATGAGCCTGGCACCACGGAGAAGTGCCGGGCTCGCGGAAAGCAGCCGGCAATGCCGCGGGGGGGTTGGTGGAGGAGGCCGGGGAAGGAGGTGCGGGCAGGCGGCCGCCGAAAAAGCGGCCGGCCGCACCTCCACCTTTATGCGCCCCACTAAGGCTGCAGTAAGGCCCTGGTCTCCAGATGTTAGTAGCGGCCGCCACGGAGGAGGCGGCGGCAACTGAATATGGGCATCGGGGCGGAAACGGGGCACTGCGCACACCGATGACGTCATCGGTGCCGGCGCAGCGCTACCGGCTACCGCCGCCATTACCGCCGAGCTCAATATCAGCGCAACCTCCTATACTGGCGCAGAAGCCCTCTTTAGGCGGTAACTGGGCGCAAAGCTTGCAGCGCCTTACTGAATTTCTAGGCCAATGTCTCTTCACTTCTCTTTTGTTCTTTCATCCCCATTTCCCAGCCCCCAAACTGGCCTTTTAATCTGTTTCATTTCCTGTGTTCTTTCAGTCCTGACGAAGGGTTTCGACCTGAAACGTTGACTCTATTTCTCTCTCCATGGATGTTGCCTGGCCTGCTGAGTTTTTCCAGCATTTTCTGTTGTTGTTCCTGTAATGCTTGTTGTCTTCTCACTTCTTATCTCCAGCCTCGTGCAAATGTAACTTTTCTTGCCTCTCTCTATTTTAGAGTTACCACTCTGCTCCTCTGAGCTTCTCTTATTTCCTACTGCCATCCCACATAATGCTCCTCCTTCCTGCAAACTCATTGTGTTGAAATTAAAACTCATTGCAGTCTCCTACTCTTAACTCACCTTTTTCTAGGTCCTCTAAAATGTGGAATGCCTTACTTCCTTGCTCTTCCCTTCCTCCTGTAATCTATAGGATTTTCAAATGCAAGCTTGGGCATTATATAACCATTACTTCTTGATGTAACTTGTTTCTCTCCTAAACCTTTACGAGATCCTGTACTATGGGAGTTGACTTTCACTTGGATTTCTCAAAAAAATCCAGTTCTTTATTATTGAAAGTAACAAATATATGGAGACAAATATTTGCTAAACATTGAGGGTCATGATGCAAAGAAATTACAAAGACATTCCCCCAAAAAAGTAGAATTTGGCCTTTGACATTGAAGTGATTATAGCAGAATCAGTATTCACTAGGTGTCCCGCATATATTGCACATAGGGATTGCAGCTGTGTGGAATAATCTTCAGTTCAGTAACACATTAGGAAAGATGAAGCACAGGGCTTGAACTGAAAAACCGAGAAATAAAACAATTACTCCATAATAGACGTAAAATTGTGGGGTGTGTGTGCATAACCTCCTGGTGTGCACTCTTGGCAGGCTAAGCTCTGCACTGGCAGCCCAAATTCATGCTTTCTGTTTTCTTATTGCAGCAGTATAGGCCTTTTTTATTGGAAGTTATGGATAAATTTGACTTTTTTTGTGCCTGAATTAGTTTTTTAAATGTACTTCAATTAAGAGGATACATGAATAAAAGTTGTTGACTTGCTATAGAGTTTATTCCGATGGTACTTGCAGGAGAATACATTGGCACATTGAGGTTGTCAGTATGGCTGTCGACACACTGGATAGTTGAAACTGGTCTGTTTGCAGATACGCACAACATTTTTAAAAGGTAGCAGTTGTCAATTCTCAATTGCCAGGTGGCCACCTCAAAACAAGTTAGAAATTGGACAGGTGTTCATGCTTGCCCAATCATTGTAGTCCAAGCAATAGAATGATTGGCAAGCCTGTTCAGTCTACTGACTGTTCTTCTTTTGTAATTCTAAAGGCAGGAGTCATTTTCCCTTCATAAAGGCTGGACATTTGTGATCACAGTATAGATCCCTATACAGTAAAAACCATGGCTAATTAGTTTTAATATTTAGAACATAGAAGCCTTGACTTGTACTTTGAGCCAATGTGAACTTCAGCCCCTGTTCTTCTGATGTGACTGCTTATATTGCAAATTCTACACTGAATTTGGTTTAACAGAAGAAGTTTGAGATCACTTTGAGAATACAGTTCAGTAACACTCTGTTCCCCTCTTACTACCCTTTTAACATGTTCCATTATGTCACTATATTCATCTCCGTGAAACCCCTTTACATTTCTTCCTCCAGGATCTGTAGATGTTGTACTTCTATTTCACTTCTGATTAATTAATTCACTTAGGGTCACACTTGCTTTGTCTATGCTTGCTGATCCAAGAGGTTAACTAAACCTCAGCTGCTGTGGCTGTAGCGGTATTATAATTGACTTAAGCAAGCTTCCTGCTCCGAATCATTATCCATTGACTCCTGCTGAATCATGTGTGGACACTGAACAAGAGCGAAACTGGTGTTAGCTGTGGTATTGCTCACAATTAAGTAGGCACTCAGGCCATGAAAGTCTTCAAGCACCACTCCAGTGCCAGAAGTGTCATGGTGCAGGACTTCCGGTTGCCACTTTGGCTCAGCATTGACCCTGTCCCAAATCCCAGGGACGGGCTTATTTACATAAAGGGGGCTGGGGTTCATGTCATTTATGGAACTCACTGGGTGCCCATTCTACTAAAGACTATCACAGAGGTGCCTCACCACTCTGTCAGAGGTGCTGGCCATTTCGGCTGAAGGGTAACATTTTATTTAAATGCTGGAAGTTTCTGTAGTCAATATCTAGCAGAAACCAGTACAGTATTGTGGTTTCCACTTCAGCATTTGTAAGCATGCCAGCATCATGGAATTTTGGGTGGCGAATGTCATCATGTTAGTTCTGAGGAGAAAGGAGTGGAAACCTGGCGGATGCGGCTCCCACCCCAAATTCCACCCCTCCTTGGTGTATGCCTTGGAACTGCCCTCCAAGGCCCAGGAATTTTGAGACCTCAGTGCCTGTGCTGGTTACCTTCTGGCTGTGGCTGGTACCGGTGGAACCTTACCCTAGCACCTTTTGGAGGAAAAAAAAATCAGTGAACCAACCACTTCAGCAGTAACAAACCTTGCTAATTACTTGTAAGGTGCATCCATATAATATTGCAGCAGTGTGAAGTAGCGATCATAGAAACATAGTAACGTAGAAGATAGGAGCAGGAGTAGGCCATTCGGCCCTTCGAGCCCGCTCCGCCATTCAATGAGATCATGGCTGATCATCCAAATTCAGTACCCTGTCCCTGCCTTCTCCCCATATCCCTTGATCCCTTTAGCCTTAAGAAATATATCCAACACTTTCTTGAATATATTTAATGAACTGACCTCCACCGCCCTCTGTGGCAGAGAATTCCACAGGTTCACCACTCTCTGGGTGAAGAAATTCCTCCTCATTTCAGTCCTAAATGGCTTACCCCTTATCCTTAGACTATGACCCCTGGATCTGGACTCCCCGACCATCGGGAACATCCTTCCTGCATCTAGTCTGTCCAGGCCTGACAAAATTTTATAGGTTTCGATGAGATCCCCTCTCAATCTTCTAAACTCCAGTAAGTATAATCCCAATCGACACAATCTCTCCTCATACGTCATTCCTGCCATCCCAGGTATCAGCCTGGTGAATCTTCGCTGCACTCCTTCCATGGCAAGAACATCCTTCCTCAGGTAAGGCGACCAAAACTGCACACAATACTCAAGGTGCGTTCTCACCAAGGCCCTGTACAACTGTAGCAAGACATCCTTGTTCCTGTACTCAAACCCTCTTGCTACGAAGGCCAACATACCATTTGCCTTCTAAACCGCCTGCTGCACCTTCATGCTTACCTTCAGCGACTGGTGCACAAGAACACCCAGGTCTCTTTGCACTTCCCCTTCTCCCAATCTATTGCCATTCAAATAATAATCTGCCTTCCTGTTTTTGCCACCAAAGTGGATAACCTCACATTTATCCACATTATAGTGCATTTGCCATGTTTCTGCCCAATCACCCAACCTGTCCAAATCGTACTGGAGTTTCACGACATCCTCCACACAGCTTACCCTCCCACCCAGCTTTGTGTCGTCTGCAAATTTGGAGATATTACATCCAATTCCCTTGTCTAGATCATTAATATATATTGTGAACAGCTGGGGTCCTAGGACCGATCCTTGAGGTACCCCACTAGTCACTGCCTGCCACTTGGAAAACGACCCGTTTATTCCAACTCTTTGCTTTCTGTCCGCCAACCAGTTCTCTATCCAAGTCAATACCTTGCCCCCAATCCCATGTGCCTTAATTTTGCACGCTAATCTCTTATGTGGGACCTTATCGAAAGCCTTCTGAAAGTCCAAATACAGCACATCCACTGGTTCTCCCTTATCTATTTTACCAGTTACATCCTCAAAAAAATTCCAGTAGATTAGTCAAGCATGATTTACCTTTTGTAAGTCCATGTTGACTTTGTCCGATCCTGTCACTGCTTTCCAAGTGCTCTGCTATTACATCTTTTATAATAGACTCTAGCATTTTCCCCACTACTGATGTCAGGCTTACCGGTCTATAATTCCCCGCTTTTTCTCTACCACCTTTTTTGAATAGTGGTTTAACATTAGCTACCCTCCAATCCATGGGTACTGTTCCAGAGTCTATCGAGTTCTGGAAGATGACCAGCAATGCATCTACTGTTTCTAGGGCCACTTCCTTAAGTACCCTGCGATGTAGATTATCAGGCCCTGGGGATTTATCGGCCTTCAGTCCCATCAATTTTCCTAACACCATTTCCCTAAAAATACTGATTTCTTTCAGTTCCACCCTTTCATCAGACCCTATGTTCCCTGGCATCTCTGGGAGGTTATTTGTGTCCTCCTTTGTGAAGACAGAATCAAAGTATGAATTTAGTTGGTCTGCCATTTCTTTGTTTCCCATTATAAATTCCCCTGATTCTGACTGCAAGGGACCTACGCTTGACTTCACCAATCTTTTTCTCTTCACATCATATCTATAAAAGCTTTTACAGTCAGTTTTTATGTTCCTTGCTAGCTTACTCTCATATTCTATTTTCCCTTTCTTAATTAATCCCTTTGTCCTCCTTTGTTGAATCCTAAACTGCTCCCAATCCTCAGGATTATTGCTTTTTCTGGCCAATTTATATGTCCTCTTCTTGGATCTTATGCTAGCCCTAATTTCCCTTGTTAGCCACGGTTGAGTCACCTTTTTTGTTTTATTTTTATGCCAAACTGGGATGAACAAATTCTGTAGCTCATCCATTCGGTCTTTGAATGTTTGCCATTGCCTATCCACCGTCAACCCTTTGAGTGTCATTCCCCAATCAATCCTACCCAACTCGCTCCTCAGACCATCGTAGTTTCCTTTATTTAAATTGAGGACCCTAGTCTCTGAGTCAACTACTTCATTCTCCATCTTAATGAAGAATTCGATCATATTATGATCACTCCGACCCAAGGGGCCTCGTACAACAAGATTGCTAATTAATCCTTTCTCGTTACATAATACCCAGTCTAAGATGGCCTGATCTCTGGTTGGTTCCTCGACATATTGGTCCAGGAAACCATCCCGTAAACACTCCAGGAATTCCTCCTCCACAGTATTGTTACTAATTTGGTTGGCCCAATCTATATGTTGATTAAAGTCACCCATGATAACTGCTGTGCCCTTATTGCACGCTTCTTTAATTTCCCTTTTAATGCCATCCCCAACCTCCGCCTTACTGTTGGGAGGTCTATATACCACTCCCACTAATGTTTTTTTCCCCTTAGTATTTCTCAATTCTACCCATACAGATTCCACATCATCAGAGCTAATATCCTTCATTACAATTGTATTAATCCCTTCTTTAACCAGTAATGCTACCCCACCTCCCTTTCCTTTTTGCCTATCTTTCCTGACTATTGAATACCCCTGGATGTTGAGTTCCCAGTCTTGGCCATCCTTGAGCCACGTTTTCGTAATCCCAACCAAATAATATTTGTTTACCTCTATTTGCGTAGCCAATTCGTCCACCTTATTACAAATGCTCCTCGCATTAAGACACAAAGCCTTCAGGCTTGTTTTTTTAACGCTCTTAGACCTATTAGAATTATTATTTACTGTGGCCACGTTTGATTTAAACCGTTGATTTCTCTGACTGCCACTTTTGTTTTTCTCCTTCCTATCTTTTGCTTTTATCCCTGTTTCCCTTTCCTCTGTCTCCCTGCTCAGGTTCCCAGCCCCCTGCCATTTTAGTTTAAACCCCCCCGAACAGTGCTAGCAAACCTCCCCGCAAGGACATTTGTCCCGTTCTGGTTCAGGTGCAACCCATCTGACTTGTACAAGTCCCACCTTCCCCAGAAGCAGGCCCAGTGATCCAGGAAACTAAAGCCCTCCCTCCTGCACCAACTCTTTAGCCACGCATTCATCTGCTCTGTCCTCCTATTCCTATACTCACTAGCACGTGGCACCGGGAGTAATCCAGAGATTACAACCTTTGAGGTCCTGCTCTTTAATCTGCTACCTAGCTCCCTAAATTCTTGCTGCAGGACCTCATCCCTCTCCCTACCCATGTCATTGGTCCCAATGTGAACCACGACCTCTGACTGTTCACCCTCCCCCTTCAGAATGCCCTGCAGCCGTTCAGTGACATCCTTGACCCTGGCACCAGGGAGGCAACAAACCATCCTGGAGTCACGTCTACAGCCACAGAAACGCCTATCTGTTCCCCTTACGATGGAATCCCCTACCACTATTGCTCTCCCACTCTTTTTCCTCCCTTCCTGAGCAGCAGAAGCACCCCTGGTGCCAGGAAGTTGGTTGCTGCTGCCTTCCTCTGGTAAGTCACCCCCCTCAACAGTATCCAAATCGGTATACCTGTTTGAGAGGGGGATGGCCACAGGATGGCCACCCATTTCCCTTCTGCCTGTGCAGCCCTTACCTGCGGTGTGACCAACTCACTAAACGTGTTATCCATGACCCTCTCAGCATTGTGAATGCTCCAAAGCCCATCCATCCGCAGCTCCAGCGCCACAATGCGGTCTGCTAGTAGCTGCAGCTGGATGCATTTCTGGCACATATGGTCGTCAGGGACACCGGCAGTGTCCCTGAATTCCCACATAGAGCAAGAGGAGCATAACACGGGGCTGGGCTGTCCTGACATGACTTACCCTTTAATTAATTTAAATTAAATCCATACCACCAATTTAATGATATACTCAAGGGCGCTTGCCTGCCAGCAGTCCCCGCTACACCACAGAGACCCTAGAAACTATAAACCACAGAATTTAAGTTTTGTAAAGAAGGAGAAAGAGTAAATACTTATCAACCAATCACTTACCCGCTTTCTGGTGACGTCACACTTGGATTACTTTTTACTTCTCTCCTTCCCTCGGACTTCAGAGATTGGAGATTGGTACGCCTTACCTGGTCTCTGAGCTGTTTTTGAACTCGCCGCCGCTCAGCCTCGTTCCCTCGCAGGTCCGCCCGCCTGCCTCTGCTGCTCTGAGGCCTTACCTGGTCTCTGAGCTGTTTTTGAACTCGCCGCCGCTCAGCCTCGTTCCCTCGCAGGTCCACCCGCCTGCCTCTGCTGCTCTGAGGCCTTACCTGGTCTCTGAGCTGTTTTTGAACTCGCCGCCGCTCAGCCTCGTTCCCTCGCAGGTCCGCCTGCCTGCCTCTGCTGCTCTGAGGCCTTACCTGGTCTCGGAGCTGTTTTTGAACTCGCCGCCGCTCAGCCTCGTTCCCTCGCAGGTCCGCCCGCCTGCCTCCGCTGCTCTGAGGCCTTACCTGGTCTCGGAGCTGTTTTTGAACTCGCCGCCGCTCAGCCTCGTTCCCTCGCAGGTCCGCCCGCCTGCCTCCGCTGCAGAAAGAATGACATTTAGAGTAAGCTGCAGGGTTGTATTTCACACTGGCAGCTTTGTTAAATCATAGATAGGTTTATAGGTAGCAGGATTAAATCAAATTTTAAAAATGTACAAATGTGACCCCATTTTAAGCAATAAAACTTGAATAGACACCAAGACAGTCTACTGCCTGTGCAGGACTCGTGATGTTTGCTAAAAGTAACGGCGAATAGAGTTGCTTTGCAGTATCCCAAGTGCAGAAGACACCAATCAAGATGGCTTATCTAGGATGAAATTTTCACACCAAACTGAAAAAAACACAAGGTAGTCTATGAACGTGTCAGTGGCTGCGATTTTGCTGACCTTGGCGGGTCCGTGGCAGGCGACGTCGGTGGCGGGTCCCGACCCCACTGCTGTCTCCATCCCAGCCTCTGAAATGAATTTCCCTAGATTGGGCTTGTTAAGCCCACCCAACGCGATTGCCGGCCAATTTGAGGAAGCGGGTCTGGTGACATAATTTGATGACGCGTCATCAGCCAGTTTCCTTAAAGGAACCATGGCCAACTTTATTTTGACATTTGTGCTGCCAGTGTTCTACAGCATTGAGGTGTTGCAAGTGCTGAGAAGCACTGCACAGAGGTGCACAGCTTTACCCAGGCTCTCCCATGACTCCCTCCATATGCTTATGGAGGGAGTCACAGCATGCATTGAGGTCCGCTTCCCTTCCCATGGGCGGAAGAGACCTCCCCAGGAGATCAACACAGCCTGGTTGCACATTGCAGAGGAGGGCACAAACAGGGATGTGGTCAGGAGGACCTGGGTGCAGTGCCGCAAACATTTCAATGATCTCAGTAGATCACAAAACGTTAGTACAAAGCCACACTCAACCTCATCTTGCTGTGCCTCTCATCACATCCCCATCACTCTGCCTTCCCTACCCTACTCAGAATTGCAACAGTGACTCCAATTCAAAAGTACTTCATTGGCTGTAAAGCGCTTTGAGACATCCGGTGGTCGTGAAAGGCACTATATAAATGCAAGTCTTTCTTTCTTTCTTTCTTTCTTTCTTTCTTTCTACTCCTGCATATCTTTACTCACACCAACTTACCTTGAACCTCCACCCATCCCTCTCTATCTGTATTATCACATCCCCATCTCACTAGCCACCTCTCACACTCACCCTCATCCTAGTGCAATCATACCAACTAACGACGCACAAGGGTAGACACTTGTGTGCTTTAGCCAATGTTCATGTGAAGTTTCTGTTAATGTGCTGTCAAACATTGAAATCTTTATTTTCAACACTTTGCGTTCTTGGACAGATTTGTGTGCACCTTTGAAAGTGGCTTTGTGAGTTGCAGTGAATGGTGAGACACAACAGTACCCCCCGCAATGGTCATGAGTGTGAAAGGAATGGCTTGGGCATTGTAGAGATGCTTTATGGTGTTGGTGTGGGGTGGTGCCAACCTGGCACATCATGTGGCATCCAGGGTGAATAGCGTCAAGTGAAGTAAATCTGGCTATGGTGAGGCCATCCCTGGCCTCCTGGGCAGCAATGTGGTCGAGTGTTGATGCCCTCTGTCCTGTGCAGCATCAGGTGATTAAAGAGAAGGTTGGTGTTGTTGTTGGTTTGCCTGGTGCTGCTGGTGTTGGGTCTGATCGTGGTGGGATTCAGAGGACTGAGGTGAGAGAGTATAAAGGGCACCCATGCTGATGGAATAGATGGCAGGTGAAGTAGAGATGACAGAAGAGGTCTGTCAATGGTGAGAGAGGTAATGAGGTCAGACTGGATGGAGACTTGTGTAAAGACTTGCAGCATGGTGAATCTGTTGTGGAAATGCAGAGAGGAATAGTTTGTGGCTGAGGGAAGATATCTTTGTAAGGTGGGAGCTTTTACATTACATTTGAAGCTGGCAACTCAACAGCTGATTCAATGGCCACTGAACTCCCACCTCAGCTTGACAGACATGGTCCATGACCAGCGTGGACCCCGTGGGCGAGCTGTCAAATGCAGAAGGTGAGTTGAAATTCATTCTTAAGTGGCTCTAAACAAGCCACTAATTACCTGAATTGGGACCCCGCTATGAACCCGCCGCTGCGTGTTGGGTCTGCTCAGCGCTGACAGACCCGACATCGGGGAAAGGCGCATGGCGGCGGGTTCACAGCGGGGTCCCAACCCGTTCGGGAAAAAAAAAACTTTCCCACCTGACCTGCCACTGACCGTGCCTGCTGACCCCCCCCGCAAAATCCAGCCCAGTGTCTTTTCCATAGAGTACATTATGAAACTGTGTACAGGAAACTTCGCGATATCTGGCGCCAACGGGACCGGCGTGATGCCGATCTATGAAAACTTCCGGACAGACCAGCGCTAATGTTGAAGGATACGGAGGTTTTCATCTCCGTATCTGACAACAAACACTGTTGCTTAGCAACAGCTTGTAAACAGTTGGCCCGTACCTTGGAAGCATCTCTGTAGCTTAGCAACAGCTTCAGAGAGGCTTTCCAGAGACTGACTGTTTAAAAAAAATGCTAGGAGAAGAAAAAAAAAGAAAAAAGACCTAACAAAACAGCTGCTGATTTCTGCCGTTAGATCGAGGTTTCCGGACATACAACCTCCGGATAAACCAAAGTTTCCTGTAGTTCCTTCAGGGAAATGTCATGTTAACAACGATTATTGCAGCCTGAAAAACTGAATGCTCACTGACCCCACATGCTGTCAGTAAGTAAAGTAAAAATGGTTTTGATACCTAGAGAGTTTTGCCTTTAGTCAGTTGGCTCCTCTTTCCCCTGGCAGGCTGATGTAAGATTCCACAGGTCTTGTTGAAGGTTTGGCTGAGATGAGAATGTGAAAGAGCTTTCAGAATTTTCAAGACAATGCACGAAGAGCTCATGGAGAGAGGCATGAATTGTTTTGCCTTCAAGGCCTCAAATTGTATCAGGAATGTAATATGCGAAAATGAATTCCAGAGAAAGAGAAATTGCAAATATGCTTAAAAATATATCCTCTGTTATTTCAGCAGTGTGATTGACTTATTAAAATAATCACATTAAGTGTATGTTGCTAATGCATCTGATTGGGAAGAAAATGGGGGCATCTCACTCAGCTATACCTACGAACATACCTCTCGGGGATTATTTATGTAGCAAATCATTGTTTGAAAACGTTAGACAGAATACATCTCTTATTTTCAAAGCTTTTGCTTGATACCTATCACTGAGCCTGAACATTTTGTATTGAATAATATTTGCTTCTATTGAGCTGGTAGGGACGATTTAAAGGGCCCCCACTTGGCATAAACGGGGTGATAAGGGCCTTAAAATTTTGGTCCTGAGATGAGCGGCCAGAACGCCCACCTGTTTCAATATGCTATGAAGACCATTTGCAATTTTGAGGTAGAAATGGGCAGAGTGTGTGCTGTGCATGCTTCACCCATATGTAATAGGCATTGAGCGGCCTAATCAGTGGTCCTTAAAGGGGCCACTGGAGGCCACTCAGAAAACAGTCAAAGTTTCCTTTTAACTTTTATTATTGTGGGGCCAGAAGAAGCACTGCTGGCCCATGTGAGGCCCTCCCCCCAAATCACCTGCCCTCCCCCCAAATCACCTTCCCTCCCCCCTGCAGGCCTGACTGCACATCATGGTAGCCAACCAATTCCACAGCCTCCCACTAGCGAGCTGCAGTGGGGCACTCGCTTGGCGCCTGCAGCTCGCCAGCTACATATAAATGAGTCCCGAGCCTCAAAATGGCTCGGGTCCCACAGTGGGAACAAGAGGCGGGCAAACTTCATGCTCCATTTTCTTTATGGCTTTATTATCTTTTTTGATCTCTTCTTCTAAGGTCATGCCCACCATGTTAGTTTCCCTAGTAAATACTGAGGCAAAGTAATTATTCAGTATTTCTGCCATTTGACTGTCATTGCCTGTGAGTTTATCATGTGCATCCATTAGTGGCCCTATCACTATCCTGATTCTTCTTTTGTTATTTATGTATCTGTAGAATACTTACTATTTCTTTTTATTATCCATGACAATTTAATTTTGTAGTTTCTCTCTGCCTTCCTACTTATTTTTTTTACTTCTTTCCTAACCTTTTCGTACTCCCTGCTATTTATTACAGCATTCAGTTTCTTCTCCCTGTCAGCTTGATAAAATATCAGTCTAGACTGGATTCAACTAGCTACCAGAGTTGGGATTTGTTCTTAAAAGTAAAGAAAGCTTCCGAGTTGTTCTACTTATTCTGCTAACACTTACGGAGGAATCTACAGTTCTTCTTGGCTGAGCAAAAAGAGCGTGCGTCAAATATCTCTGCAAGGGTTGGTTTTGGCATCATTCTAGCAATGACTACACATGAAACTGGGCATTCTTATTATGTATGAGAGCTAGCAAATGTAAAGTTTGGACTGGGTGACTTTTGGCTCAGCTCACATTTGTCTAAATAATCAATGAATTAGAAGTGATTTCAGAAACAGTTTTGCAATTCATTCTAAACTACTTTATTTTAACATGATTAAATTGGGCATGAGACAACAATGTGAAATTTCCCTGGTGTGGTAAGTTATGTTTACTTTTGTTTAACAAGACTGCAGACCACAAATGATAAGGCTGTTACAAATTAAAAGGTAAAACACGCATGTTATTAGAATTTTTGTTCTCTTCACCAAAGGATGGCAAATAATGGTTCACCATATATTTTTGATGTGTGCTTTGCTTCTGGAAGTGCAGTTGTATAAAGTAGTGGCAGTTTTTTTGCTTCCTGTTTCTATTCTGTTGCCATACAAGCACAAAAGATGCCTAGGTTGAAGTCCTGCTCTGTGCTGAATTAGTTAGTCTGGGTCCAGGTACTGTGGCCTCGATGTTTCTGGACTGGAGGCAGGCGAAAAATCAGACAAGGTTCCTGCTCCTGATTGCTATCCAATGATCCCTTGCAGAAAGTGTGTGTGAAGGACAGTTGAGAACAGGATCAGGCTTGGCTCTGTGATCTACATACTTGAAAAGTCTGGCAACACTCATTGTGTAGGTTCACAGATTAAGAAAGCCTATTTGGATGAGGTAGTGGAGAGTTCCAATCCTGTGAAATTGTCCATCAGTAGGGTTCAGTGTACAGTATTCAGGACAGGAGGAGAGTCGTGGGAAGAAAACTGAAAAAATAATGTTAGAATCTTTGTTTCTTAAATTGCTCTTTTTACTTTTTATATACACAGTGACAATAATGCTTCTTTAATGTACTGTAGAAATCGTAAGTGAAACCAACCATCAATCTTTTTGTTTCCTTCCCAGACCAGAGAGCTGGTACCTGCTTTTTCAGCCTGGCAAATGGCCGCTGTGCTCAGGAGTTGACTGGACATTACACTAAGATGCAGTGCTGCTGCGAATCTGGACGTTGCTGGGCCCTTGGCTCTGTTCCAGAGATGTGCCCAATCAGAGGTTCTGGTAAGAAAGAGTATTGTAATCCCAAAAGCATTAAGTACTGTCCAAATGGTGACAAGATTGTATGATGTGTATTCATTAAGGTTAGTACCCCCATACAACTTAGGACTCAGCAAGCTGTTCTTGTACCAGCCCATCCTTTTTCAACGACCACCACTCCCACTTCTTCCTCATCAGTGCACAGTGACTCAGCCTGCATTTGCTCATCAACACCACCAGCTACTTCTTACATGGTGTGTGCATCTATGCTGTTGGGATAATTTGAAACCAGCCTCAGAGCTGCCCAATCATGGGAAACCACATTAGAAGCATAATGTAAACTTCTGGAATACTGGGTTTGGCCGGGCCAGAATAGCTTTCAAGCCTGTTTAGAATTGTGACCTGCTGTTTGCCATGGCACCAGTCCATGACGCATTGACATCGCTGAGGTGCCATAGCAGGGAGGGAAATCCCACTCAAGAGTCTCGATGGCAGCAATGAAATTGACGATCTTTAAAAAATCTGAAATTAATTTAAGGTGACACTGTCATTTGCCTCTATAAGGGGAGGTACTTTGAACCAATAATACTTCCCTAGACATTTTTCTCCTTTAACGACTACTAGTTCCCCCCACCTGTCCCCCCACCACCGTCCCCGCCCCCCACCCCCACCCCCCGGCCATCTGTATATGTGCTGTGCTGGTGGGAGCAGTGCATAGTGGGATATCCGCCTGATTGCTTGTGTAAGCCATTTTCATCTGAACTTCTGTGCTCTGCCCTCATTCACCTTGAAAGATAAGCTCTTGTTCAGGCAATGGGCTGCCTGTGGGATCTTGCAGATTTAAAGTGTTACTGCAACTATTTAAAGGGCTGCAGCAGTGAAATACTGCATTTATTTGTTGCTTGTCACACTACATTCACAAGTTACATTATGTAATTGGTGATTTAAAAAATTACAGCTTGATATATTGTACAGTAGGACCGCATAAAGTGATTGCACTGTTTCACTTACATTAAAGAGTGACATTTTACAAGGTGTGAACTCAACCAGTTTGCTTTATAATTATGATGAGTGTTCAGAAACTCCAAATACTTTCAGCCACTTGCTTGTGTTTTGCACACAAAAGCAAAATCATATTGGGTGAAAAATTTGAAAGATGATGATATTTTATTTAAAAGGAATCTGAGTTGATGAAAAAGCTGCAACATAAGCTTTATTCAAGATTTTCCTTATGACCGGCAAATAAAATTGATTGATTTAATAAAAATGGAAAACGTTTTTAAATTCGGTTCAATAAATCCCTCTGAATTGAAGTCCTATTGCATATGAATCAATAGGAAGAGGGTTTAAAGATTCATGCTATTTCTTATCAATGGAGAGTTTCTGAAAATTCACAGGTATATTTGCAAATGATGTCTTAAGGTGCTGATGCATGCAATGAGGCAAAGGAGATAGACCATGGTTCGCACTCTCCCCAGAGAAAAATCCCTAGTGCTTCTGGCATGAGATAGCTGATAAGGTGATTGTTCTGTGCCACGCCTGGAGCACCTGCTGCAAATGTGAAACAAGATGGCAGATCTGAGGGAAGGTGCTGTCATGCAGCCTTGAAGTGTTTGGAATGCTTACAGCAGAATGGCAGACATATAGGAAGACAGTTATTTGACTTCCAACTGTGAGAGCCTTCCCAGTCAACCCCTCCAGCACCAACTGAGATTCTTTCTCTGCCTTTTAATTCCCCTCATCTCCCTCCCGCATCCCATCCCAATCCTATCCCCTGGCATCCGTTTCCTACCCCTCCTCTGCATTGCCCCTTCTCTTCTTCCCACCCTTGTCCTGTCTCCTCATCCCTCCTTGTCTCCTCCTCATCCCCTGTCCTCCTCATCCTGCTTTCCCCTCTTTATATCCCCTTCCCCACTCACATCCCTCTTCCCCACTCCTATCTCCTCCTCTCTTCCTGGCCCTCTCTCCCCCTTCTCCCTCGCCCCCTCTCCTCCTATTTCCCTCTCCCCCCTCCCTCCCTCCCTCCCTCATGGAGGATTGACCCACCAACTTACCCCTTGTTGTCCGCTCGTTTTGAATTTTGGCTAGACCTTGATTTAAGGGCCAGAGCTCCCACTGGAAATTGGCAGGGAGTTCATTAATATATGCATATTGGATCCAAATGATGTCGTTAAAACCCATTAAGGGAAGTAAGAGAAAGCTAGAAGCAGGTCATTTATATTGCAGTCACTTGTGTATTTCTAGCCTTAAAGGCTTCCAATATTTCTTCCCTGCTGCTGTGGATGCTGCAAAATGTTTCCCTGCTGCTGTAAAACATTGCTATCTTTCACTCCCAATGATTCCACCTCTCCCTTTTAAAGTGTTGCTGTAAGCTCATCAAGACTCGCCAGCCTGTCACATTGTCTACACTCCCAATCAGCGAGCTGCCTATAAGGAATGTGATTAGTGCTGGCCAATTCAATGTTAATGAGGCCTGACCATGGAAATTGACTGCAGCGGGCAAACCGTGTAGGCACCCTACCCACCACCCAACTGATAGAAATAACAACAGAAAATGCTGGAAAAACTCAGCAGGCCAGGCAACATCCGTGGAGAGAAAATAGAGTCAATGTTTCGGGTCAAACCCTTTGTCAAGACTGATACAACTGATAGAGGCTGGAAAAAAAATCACCCCCTTCATATTTCCAAATCATCTATTCCTGCATAATTATTAAGAAAAATATATGTTTCCCCTATGTTTTTTGGCAGAAAATGTAGCCTGTGGTTTTTTTTTTCCAAGTTCCCAAAGTAAGCATAAGTCTACATCTTCACATTGTTGATCCACCATCTTGTTACACATTTCCCAGCGAGCTGTACATTTACTAGTACAGGTATCACTATTTTTGTAAAGAAAGAACTTGCATTTATATAGTGCCATGGTTTAATGTCTCACCTGAAAGATGGATTATATGTATATTAAATATAAATATTATAATATGAATAATAAATGTAACTTTGAGTATATATTCTTTTAACTCAGATGAATATCGTAGACTTTGCATTGAGGGAGTTCCTGTTGTACAAGGTGTTCCACACCATGGTCCAAATTCTAGGCAAGGATTTGACACTTCAAGTTTTCTTCGATTTGGCATTGGTGGAGGAGGATTTGGACCTGCCATTCCTGAAACTAGACCTGTCACTGTTGATGGCCCAGGTGGAGGTGGGGGTGTCATCTTTAATGGACGACATAGATTTACAGAGATTGGTAAGATTGAATTCTGTGTCTTTCCATTTTTAATGACTCATATTAAAGAATTTTTAAAAAACTAACAAAAGCGATAGGGGAACAAAAGAAACATTATTCTGTAGCTTTGTGGTTTATTAAGAAATATTGGGCTGATATAATACCATCACCTAGTATTACTGCAGTTCATGGCATTAGAATTCAGACTGTACAGTGTTGTCACGAGACTTATTTAATGCATTGATACCAATATGCTATAGAAAAATTAACAGCATTTAATGTGCAGCATGCTTGTTGTGTGATGCTCTAAATTAATTACCTCAAATTGTTCCCACGACTGCTGCCACTTCACTCTACTGTTATGAAGTTGAAAATGCCCTCTTTAGACACAACCCAAACATGGAAGAACAAAATCTATACTTGGACGGCTGGGTGTTTTTTACAGAACAATGTTCAAAGGACATAGTATGAAAAGGTCGCATGTCCACCACACACTTTACCAAAATCCAAATGAAAAAAACACTTGGAATGTTTGATAGTGAAACAGAGTGCTGGGAAAAGATGGTGTGACAGGAAATTAGCAAATATGTTGTTTACTCTGATACTAATTATATGAATATGAAGCTTTGTATTGTTCTTTGTAGGTTTTAAATATAAACAGCCAATAAGAATTTGGTAACTACTAGACTGCAACAATAATAGTCCAATAGCAAGTGACCTGGGTGCTTCCATTAGAAAATATGGAATGAAGAAAAGAGACTTCAGCTCATCAAGCTCATTCCTTTCATTAGACCATGCACAATTACCATTGTCGCCAACTCTCTCCAATGTATTTAATCTTTGAGATAGATAAAACTTCTAAGAAACTAGAATGAAATGTGAAATTTCCCTATAGGTTCCCTCCCTAAAGCAATCACTGGAAAACTGCTGCACAAAATCCATGCTGCATTGAAATCTATATTAAATCAGAGACCTTGCTTTATTATTGTATAACAATGTGGATTTGTTCTAGGCACTGTTTCCATCAATCAAACAAATGTAGACGTCTGTAAGCACTTCACCAATCTCTGCCTGAATGGACGCTGCATCCCCACACCCTCAAGCTACCGCTGTGAATGTAATATGGGTTTCAAGCAAGATGTACGTGGAGAATGTGTTGGTAAGAATCAACCATGTATTTTACCCATTTAAAAAAAAGAGCCTTTTGTAGTGATGGTCACCTTTGCCTGCTCAGTGAGAGCATGTCATCAGTATAAGTTAACAAAAGGAGAACCATTTAAGGTGATCTGTGGAAGCCCATTGACTCCTTATTACTGATAGAAGATACTACAAGCTTTACTGTATTTCAGATCCTTCCATGCAGTGTGACATTCCAATTACTATGTAATGAGGTTTGTTAGGTATTATTGCTACCAATTTCATGTACTAAGTAGCACAAGAGTAGAAGTCAGAGAGGAATTACCTCCCTCACCTTTTTGCACAGAGAATCTGTATCAGATACCCCTCTTCCTCAGTAGTTCCCAGTGCGCTGCTAATCCATAGTGTTTGAGCAGCCATTCACAGCTTACCAAACCGTGAAAGCATTCATAGATCAAATGATACAGCCCTATAAACATTACAGAAGTCTATTAAAACTATAGAACTTGAACAAGGCACTGCACAAGAGATTGTGACAAAAAAACTACAGAACACCATGCTAGTCTCTACATATAGGAGGGTAGTAATTGGTTCTCTTTGTGCCCATTTTCTAGGCAGCAAAAGGCGCAAAAGGGACTAATTTCAGGGCACAACATTCCGCGTCTGATCTACACGTGTGTTACAGGCGCCACCATATTGGCATAGGCAACTTTGCAGGTATCCTGGGCAGCTGACTAAAGCAGGCGATAGGCCCATACATATGTAAATGAGGGGCCTAATGTCTGCTTTAGGTCCCCATGCAGAAATAGGTTTTGAATGAGCAGACCAGGAGGTGGGCCTGCTCCGTTCGGAATTCTTAAGTTGCCACTGTGGCATCAGCAACAGGTAAGTTTTTACATAAAAATGAAATGTTCCTGTGGAGCCACATGGAGCAGGAGCTCTCAAATGCCTCCACAATCCTCATGATCGTCCTCCCGCCCACAGCGATATTCTTCATAGTGAAATGCGCTAGGTGCTTATGGAGGCGCATCAGGCGCCAGCAGCTAATGCAATAAACGTTAATGAGGCCCGAGGACCAATGTTGAGCCAGCCATGGACTTCCCGGTTAGAGAACACACTGTTGGCGTACTGAAATTCAGCTATAACCAATTTCCACCCCAGGGAATTGAGTGGAAAATTGATTTTATTTTAGAGCCAAATTTCCTTAGCCGTCGTAACTCTTGCAGAATGGCTCAGAGAAAGGCAAGACCCAGATACATGGGTCCCAACCTGTTTTGGGAAACGCTGCTTGCCCTTGTAAGGTTTGGAGCCTCAACCCACCCCTTACAATGTCAACCATATTAGAGGGAGTGGGGCCAGAGGGAGGGACTCCCTACACTGATATTTCCGCTTCCACGGCTCATAAAGTATCCTACATCATAGAATTGTAGAAATATACAGCACAGGAGCCGGCCATTCAGCCCATCTTGTCTGTGCCAGCTGAAAAATAGCTATCCAACCTAATCCCACTTTCCAGCTCTTGGTCTGTAGCCCTGTAGGTTACGGCACTTCAAGTGCATATCCAAATACTTTGTAAATGCGATGAGGGCTTCTACTTCAACCACCCTTTCAGGCAGTGAGTTCCAGACCCCCACTCCCCTCTAATCCCTCTACCAATTACTGTAAATCTGTGCCGCCTGGTTATTGAACTCTCTGCTAAGGGAAATAGGTCCTTCCTATTCACTCCATCTAGGACCCTCATAATTTTATACACCTCAATTAAGTCTTTCCTCAGCTTCCTCTGTTCCAAAGAAAACAACTCAAGTTTGTCCAATCTTTCCTCATAGTTAAAATTCTCCAGTCCTGGCAACATCCTTGTAAATCTTCTCTGTACCCTCTCTAGTGCAATCACATCTTTCCTGTGATGTGGTGACCAGAACTGCACGCAGTATTCTAGCTGTGGCCTAACTAGTGATTTATACAGTTCAAGCATAATCTCCCTGCTTTTATATTCTGTGCCTCGGCTAATAAAGGGAAGTATCGTGTATGCCTTCTTAACCACCTTATCTACCTGTCCTACTACCTTCAGGGATCTGTGGACATGCACTCGAAGGTCCCTCTGTTCCTCTACACTTCTCAGTATCCTACCATTTATTGTGTATTCCCTTGCCTTTTTAGCCCTCCCCAAATGTATTACCTCACACTTCTCCAGATTGAATTCCATTTGCCACTTTTCTGCCCACCTGACCAGTCCATTAATATCTTCCTGCAGTCTACGACTTTCTTCCTCACTATCAACCACACGGCCAATTTTTGTATCATCTGCAAACTTCATATTCATCCCCCTACATAGAAGTCTAAATCATTGATATATACCTCAAAAAGCAAGGAACCTAGTTCTGAGCCCTGTGGAACCCCACTGGAAACAGCCTTCCAGTCACAAAAACACCTGTTGACCATTACCCTTTGCTTCCTGTCACTGAGCCAATTTCAGACTCAACTTGCCACTTTGTCTTGGATCCCATGGGCTTTTACTTTCCTGACCAGTCTGCCATATGGGACCTTGTCAGAAGCCTTGCTAAAATCCATATAGACTACATCAAATGCACTACCCTCATCACCCCTCCTTGTTACCTCCTGAAAAAATTCAATCAAATTAATCTGACACGCCCTTCCCTTAACAAATCCATGCTGACTGTCCCTGATTAATCTGTGTCTTTCTAAATGACAATTAATACTGTTCCTCAGAATTTTTTCCAATAATTTTGCCACCACTAAGGTTAGGTGACTGGCCTGTAGTTACTCAGTCTATGTCTTTCTCCCTTTTTAAACAGTGGTACCATGTTAGAAGTCCTCCAGTCCTCCGGCACCACGCCTGTAGCCAGAGAGGATTGGAAAATGTTGGTCAGAGCCTCCGCTATTTCATCCGGGCCTGGTGATTTATCTACTTTCAAAGATGCTAATCCCCTTAATATTTCCTCTCTCACTATGTTTATCTCACCGAATATTTCACACTCCTCTTCCTTAACTACAATGCCTGAATCATCCCTCTCTTTTGTAAAGGCAGGCACAAAGTATTCATTAAGAACCATACCCACATCTTCCGTCTCAGCACACAGGTTACCTTTTTGGTCTCTGACAGGTTCTACTCTTTCTTTAGTTAACCTCTTGCTCTTTATGTATTTATAAAACATCTTTGGGTTTTCCTTGATTTTACTTGTCAATATTTTTTCTTGCCCTCTCTTTGCTTTCCTAATTTCCTTTTTAATTTCACCCTGCACTTTCTATACTCCTCTAGGCTTTCTGCAGTATTTAGCTCTCTGTATCTGACAAAAGCTTCCCTTTTTTTGTCTTATCCTACCCTGTATACCCTTTAACATCCAGTGGCTTTAGATTTGGGAGTCCCACCCTTTTTCTTTGTGGGAACGTATTTGCTCTGAGCCCTCACTATCTCCTTGAATGCCTCTCACTGCTCCGACATTGATTTACCTTCAAGTAGCTGTTTCCAGCCCATTTTTGCTAAATCACATCTCAGCTTAGTAAAATTGGCCTTTCCCCAATTGAGAACTTTTAGTCCTGGTCTATCTTTGTCCTTTTCCATTACTACACTAGATCTAACTGAATTATGATCACAACCACCAAAATGCTCTCCCACTGATACCCCTTCATTCCAGCTTCATTCCCTAAAACCAAGTCCAGAACCACCCCCCTCTCTTGTTGGGTTTGCTATGTACTAGCTAAAAGAAGTTCTCCTGAATACATTTTAAGAATTCTGCACCCTCTATACACTAATTCTATCCCAATTAATATTAGGGTAGTTGAAATCCCCTACTATTGCTGCCCTATTGTTTTTGTACCTCTCAGAAATTTGCCTACATATTTGCTCTTCTATCTCCCTCTGACTGTTAGGGGGTCCAAAGTACACTCCCAGCAGTGTGATTGCCCTTTTTCTGTTTTTCAGTTCAACCATATGGCCTCATTTGATGATCCTTCTAATGTATCATCCCTCCTCACAGATGTAATTGTTTCTTTATCCAATATTGTGACTTCCTTCCTTTTCTATCCCCTTCTGTATCTTGTCTGAAAATCCTGTAACCAGGAATGTTGAGCTGCCATGCCTGACCTTCTTTCAGCCATATTTCAGTAATAGCTATGATATCATATTTCCACATGTCTATCTGTGCCCTCGGCTCATCTGCCTTATTCACTGGACTCCTTGCATTGAAGTATATACCATTAAGCACTGCCAAACCCTTTGTTGTCTATTTTCTAGCCTTTGTTTCCTCTGCCTTCCAAACTCACTTACTAATTTTCTGCCTTCAATTCCAGCTTTGCTTTTCTCCCTTCTAAATCTATGCTCAGGTTCCCATCCCCTTGCCAAGCTAGTTTAAACCCTCCCCAACAGCACTAGCAAACTCCCTGCGAGGATATTGGTCCCGGCCCTGTTGAGGTGCAACCTGTCCGGCTTGTACAGGTCCCACCTCCCCCAGAACCGGTCCCAATGCCTCAGGAATCCAAAGTCCTCCCTCCTACACCATATCCTAGCCATGCATTCATCTGCTGTATCCTCCTATTTCTATACATACCTGTGGAGACTGGCACGTCAAGGCAGATGAGGCACAGCAGCCTTCAGTTGGATGCAAGCAGGCCCCGTTCAGGTGGGTGAGGGGTGGGTGGGTTCGGAGAAGTCCAGACTAGGGAAATGGCCTAGGTCCCAAAAGATGCCAAATTTTTGTATCGGCCTCCTTCCAGAGGAGGCAGAGAATCGAATCCTTGAGGTGGGAGCTTGGGCAATTCCCTCCCCACCCCCTGATAGGTGGCATGCAGCGGCATTTTCAGCAGTACAGGGGCAGGCAGGCAGACAGAAATATCCACAGTGGCATGAGCACCTCTTGGCCCCATTTAAATGAGGTACCTTCCAGTTGACCTCGCAAACTCTAGTAGGCTCAGCACTGGGAGGGCACATGTGGGCATGATTTGTTATATTCCCTCTGCTGGGGAAAGTTTTGAATTTAAAAGATAAAGGGGGAAAAGTTTGGTTGCTTTGCGCCTCCCGTTAGCGCCCTAAGAGGCAACTAGCTCCCGGGCGCGGCGCCGCCAACGCCTCCCGCGAAGTTCAGCGGGAGGTTAGCGGCGGCAGTAACCATTAGCGCCCCACGGCGCTACACCGCCGACGATGACATCATTGCCGTGCGCAGTGCCCCGGCCGCGATCTTCGGTAGCGCCACCTGACTTACCGCCGGACGCTATGTCCGGTGGGGTCAGGGGGGCCCACCTGCGGCTGGGGCGGCACTATTTAAAGGCAAGGGGCCGGGCAGCCATTTTTGTTGCTGGCCGCCTGCCAGCACCTGCCTCCACTCCCGTCCCTGACCCGCCCCCCCCGCGGAGTGCCAGCTGCGCTCTATGAGCCCGGCACTTCTCTTGAGTGCCGGGCTCTTTTGCTAGCACTCCGATCCCTGGTGGCCCAGCTGGGCCCCGGGTCGCGCTGCACAAGGCCCACCCTTTAAGAAGGGGAGGAAGGTGCCGCGATATTCCCTCGCAGCGCCCCAAGAGGGAGGCGGGGCACTTCCAGTAGCACCCCGCTTCCCTCTTGGGGTGCTACCACTCAATTTTGGCCGTGAGGGTGCTCATTTTTCTGGGGCGCTAAAAGTAGTGCCCCGTCGAAGTTAGTGCCTCAAAGGGGGCACAACTCAGTTTTTCCCCAAATTGTTTCTAAGCCTCCCCAGCGGCAGCTGACCACGCTCCGCTGCTGTTGGCACCTGAGGTGTGTGTAAGTGCAGTGGTACTGGTGGGGGGAGGTGGGTGGAGCTCAGTGTGCAAATGCTATGGGGGTTGTGGTGAATTGCTGTTTGAGCTGAGATGGTCTGTTCCAAAGACTCAATTTTCCGACAAATGTGCCACCTCTGGACACACTGAGATCCATAAAGGCCCTCAAATCACCTTCCATACACATCAGGAGGGTTTCCTGTGCTGCAATTCCTCTGTGTCTAACTCAACAATATAGCTAGTTTTAGCCTGAAGTCCCTCTCGCACCAAATTCTTGCAAGATTTAATCTCAACTTACTCACTTTGATAAGCATTAATTATCAGGAAAAAAACTGTCCAACTGCACCTCAGTGCTGAACTCCCCGTGAGGCTGAACTCCACACTCTTCTGGCCTTTTACCACTCGCGTCCCTTTAATGATGGATCTTTAGTGTGAAATATTGCTAGTAAGAATTGATTGATCCTCATTGAATGAAACATTTATCTGACTGAGAACAAAAAGCAGATTTTCATAATTCAAATTAAAATGTAAAGTAATTATTGAAAGGTAACAGAATGCGCAAGAACTGTGTAAATGTGACTTTGATAACCATTTATTGCTAACAATAGTCTGTAAATTACCATATAAAATGTTTTTAATGTATTGGTCAACTTTCTGGTAATTGGAAAATGGTCAAATGTTTAAACCATGAGGCTTTTGTCTGAGAAGTCACTAATGTCTCATTTATTGGTCTGTATAGATGTTGATGAGTGTACTTCGAGCCCCTGTACAAATGGTGACTGTATTAACACTCCGGGTTCCTACTATTGTAAATGCCATACTGGTTTCCAGAGCACCCCCACCAAACAAGCCTGCATTGGTAAGTGATAAAACAGAAAAGGCTGCAAATCTCAAAAATAATAGAAATTGCTGAAAATATACAGTGAGTGCAACAGCATTTGTGAAAAGATAGGTTCATGTTTCGGGTGTTGACAGAATTGATGAGGCTACATTCACGATTCCAGCATTTTCATTTTATTTCTGGATTGGTAAATGTTTTGTAGAATTCTGCATGTATCTGTAACAACTAAGAACTGGAGCTGTCTTAAGCAGCATTCTCCAGACAACTATATATTATATATTATAGCAAATTTGTGTCATTAAAGATCATTAAGAATTAGTCTTCCTGATGGCTCAGTGAGTAAATGCAACAACTCGGACTAAATTTTCCAAGTACTGGACCAGGAAAGTTCCAGTTTTGATCCCTAATCTTTGTTGTGTTAGTTGATCTAAGCTGGACTAATAGTTTTGGTTTCACAAGTGTCCCTGGTTTGGGGGTAATCAGCCCAGGGTTAATTTTCCTGAATGCCTTCCAGTAACCACTGTGGAAATTGTTTGCATGTGGATGTCAGGCGAGGATAAGATGAGCTTCAGCTGCAATGTCTAACATGGTGAAATCGCTTACCCACAACCCACAGCTTATGGTCACACTTCATCAATGGCTCTGGTGGTTCAGCCAGTGAATAGTTGAGCCCCACAGATCGGAAAGGTTCCAGGTTCAATCTCTGGACGGTGTTGAGCTAGCTGATCTGAGCCAGGACTGTAGTAGGGGTGTCGTAATTAGTCTAATCTCTTGTGGGTTAGGAAGGATAAAATCATCCAGGATTCCTACTCTTGATTACTATCCAGCAATTTATGCTGGAAGTGGCCATGTATGGACATTTGCTAAGGATTGGACAGACTCCACTCTCAAGTAATTTGTAGTAGGTGAAAAATGGTCCCTGAACAAGAAACCGAGGGTGACCACCCACTAAACAATATGTCACAGCAAGAAGTCAACATCTTCTGGAGAGGGTAGAAATTGGTGAGGAAAAAAGGAATAAAAATAGTCACTTAAGCGAGGTACTGGAATACTGTTGGCACCTGTGAAACAAGAGTCAAACAATGGTTATCAGCATTAGGACAGAAGACAGACAAAGGAAGCATAAAAAACTGTAGAAATATATATTCTTCTTTGTAATGCCCCTTTTGCCCATTTGTCGTTATTTTTCTCAATAGTATGACCAGGTAATCATTTGGCAAGCTTCGGTCGATGTGACTTTTAAGCTGGCCCCTAATGTTTATACTTTTCTCTGTTCACAAATTTTAGGAAAAAATACATCCATGAGTGTAAAGTGGAGAACACTGCTTTATATTCATACTTTTTTTCTGGACCTACATAACAGAGGAAAGTACACATGTTAGAGCAGTGGTGTACAAACCTTTTGGTGGAGAAATTCATTATAGTCCCATTTGGGCCGCTAAATTTTAAAAGTTTGGAAAATTAGCGCCAGGCGCTAATGATTCTAAACTTTAAAAAAAATTTGGTTTGGCACTCCAAGAAAGAAGTGGAGTGCTAAATCAAGCGGCTCCACTTCCTTCTTGGAGCGCCATTGGCAGCAGGCGGGACAGAGACTTCAGCAGTGCTGCACACTGGGCCGTGCAGTGCTGACGTGTTCAAAGGCTCCTTCCCGCCATTAAAGGGAAGGGCCATCGCTGCAGGCTCTGCAATAGAAAAATTACCTACCTGGACCACCAAGGCAGCCATGATCCAGCGCAATCAGCCCGACACTCAAGCAGAGTGCCAGGTTGATCGATCATGGCCAGGAATCCGCGAGAAAAATCAGAACAAAGGTAAGTTTTTTTTTACTTAACTCGGTCACCTCACCTTTAATTATCGCCCCCGAAGCGGCCGGCCACCCGATGCATGCCTCCTGCAGTTGTCAGTGTTTTCCCCGGCGCTGCTGCAGGGGGTGGAAGTCAGTTTTGGATCCGGGGCGATGTGCACGGCGAAGACGTCATGATCTCCGGGCGAAGGAGATCGGGGCGCAACACCATAGCGTTGCCGCAAAATTCCCACCAAATATGACGGGAGTCGATGTCAGCACTGTGCCCAGTCGCAAAGCCATTTGCGCCCCATTAGCGCCCCCCTAACGGGAGGTGCAAAGGCACCCAATTTTGCCCTCTGTGTCTTTGTGGGCTGCATAGGAGCCCTGGGACCATGTATAAGCCTAGATATTCATTGGCGCCACGCCTGTTTTTCAGGTGCAAAACAGGCACCTAAGCGTCCAACATGGCACGTGCTCATTCATGTCAGAAGTGCGCTGCCCGCCATGTTGGATCAGGTTGCTCCGTAGGCATCCAGCACGCACGCTGAAAGTATGTCTAAGGCTGATATGCTTTTGTGATATTGGTCTGCCCCAGCGCCTAACTTGACACGTTATAATTCGCTCAGCAACTCATGGTGCTAACAGACGGGAAGAACCCTATTTAAGGGGCTCATCCACTAGATACAGGTTAGTTGCTGGTTTGTCCTTTTAGGCTGCTGTTTAACCCCAGGGTGTTTCTTGTCTTGTCATCTGACATAAAAGTTAATTATGACTTCTGAGAAGAAGTTGTTACTGGTGCTGCACTGCTTTTGGCTGCCTTAAAAACTGATTTACTGCAATCATGGGTGGTCTGGCAGGGCTACCTTTGGGGCTAGATGCCGAGATGGAGCAGGAGAGAGCAAGAGAAGCTGGGAGATGAGGGAGGATGTGGTGGGCACGGCACAGGTTGCCATACCCTCAGCAGATCTTCAGGGAGCAGTTAATTTACCTTTTTTTCTAATTTCTCAGATTTCTCATCGTATCTTTTAGAAAGTATACTTTCATTAGGTGTCTTAGTGATCTTGTAAAATTTCAAAGGTATAAATTAATTTACCGATGTACTTCATATATCAGCAGAACGTAACCATTTCAGGGATTCTTGGGCGAATTGGTTAATTTTGTATTGTAACCTTTGGAAGCACTTAAGATGCTTTCAGTGCACTGCAGAGGATAAGAAAAAACATTTTTGGCATGATATGCTAAATAGAACCTGTATAAACTACTAAAGTCATGCAAGATGGAAGATCACTGCTGGAATAGCAGACAGTTGGGGAGGAGGTATCTAACATGGTAGAAGTTATGTATCTATCATCATTATCATAAACACTGTTTTTGATACATTTCAGAAATCCAGATGAAGCAATGCTTCAGCAAGACAGTCTTCACTGAAATAATGTTGCTAATTGCTAAATGTATAAGTGTCCTTAGTCAGTGCCACTGTAGCCAGTTCCGTTATGCATGTATGTGAGTCATAGAAACATAGAAGATAGGAGCCTGCTCCGCCATTCAATGCGATCATGGCTGATCATCCAAATTCAGTACCTGGTCCCTGCTTTCTCCCCTTACCCCTTGATCCCTTTAGCCTTAAGAAATATATCCAACTCCTTCTTGAATATATTTAATGAATTGGCCTCTACTGCCTTCTGTGGTAGAGAATTCCACAGGTTCACCACTCTCTGGGTGAAGAAATTCCTCCTCATTTCTGTCCTAAATGGCTCACTCCTTATCCTTAGACTGTGACCCCTGGCTCTGGACTCCATTGGGAACATCCTTCCTGCATCTAGTCTGTCCAGTCCTGTCAGAATTTTATAAGTTTCAATGAGATCCCCTCTCATTCTTCTAAACTCCAGCGAGTATAAGCCCAATCGACCCAATCTCTCCTCATACGTCATTCCTGCCATCCCAGGTATCAGCCTGGTGAATCTTCGCTGAACTCCTTCCATGGTAAGAACATCCTTCCTCAGATAAGGTGACCAAAACTGCACACAATACTCAAGATGTGGTCTCACCAAGGCCCTGTACAACTGCAGCAAGACATCCTTGTTCCTGTACTCAAACCCTCTCGCTACGAAGGCCAACATACCATTTGCCTTCTTAACCGCCTGCTGCACCTGCATGCTTACCTTCAGCGACTGGTGCACAAGGACACCCAGGTCTCGTTGCACTTCCCCTTCTCCCAATCTATTGCCATTCAGATAATTATTTGCCTTCCTGCTTTTTCCACCAAAGTGGATAACCTCACATTTATCCACGTTATATTGCATCTGCCATGCTTCTGCCCAGTCACCCAACCTGCCCAAATCATCCTGGAGTTTCTCGGCATCCCCCTGACAGCACACACGCCCACCCAGCTTTGTGTTGTCTGCAAATTTGGAGATATTACATCTAATTCCCTTGTCTAGATCATTAATATATATTGTGATTAGCTGGGGTCCAAGGACCAATCCCTGCGGTACCCTGCTAGTCACTGCCTGCCACTCGGAAAAAGACCCGTTTATTCCAACTCTTTGCTTTCTGTCTGCCAACCAGTTCTCTATCCAAGTCAATACCTTGCCCCCAATCCCATGTGCCTTAACTTTACACGCTAATCTCTTATGCGGAACCTTATCGAAAGCCTTCTAAAAGTCCAGCTATAAGGAACACATTGGGTCATTCTGACCTTTTGCATGTAACAAGATTCTGCTGGGTAGAAGATGTTTTATTGAAATATTTGACCCACATGCCGTAGCTTTTTGAACACAATAATAGTTCAGTCGTTTGACTTATTTACTTTGGATTAGAAATACAACTGAACCACAACATTTCCCCACAGTACAAGACCAGGAAGGCAATTTGGAAAGGCTCAGTGTGGTCTCCCACTATATTGATGCACGTTGTGCCAATGTAAGCAAAGTAAAAATATTGGAATGATGTTATTCGAAATGTCTTCAATATAATTACTCACCAGGAATTTTATTTTAGATTTCCTCAATATATACAATCACATATGCTTGTTACTTCATTATCAGTTTATGCCAAAAGTCAACGAGTCACGATTTGTAAGCATAGCCCTGGAAACGTGTTTGGAACTATGTCTAAGTTGTTGAAAAAATAGATTCTGAATTGTAAAAGTACAACTGTTTGCTTATTTGTGTTTAGTAAAATTAGAATAGAAAGGAAATTAGGAAAAGAAACAGGGAAGGAGAAATACTGAGAGAGACAAAGAAAGATACAAAGGGAAAGAATAAGTGAATGGGAGCAAGAAAGAGGATATTATTATTAATAAGAATAAAGTTTGAAAGCAATGGACCTTTGTTTCAAGTACTTTTTGTGACTGTGATGTCTAGATTCCAGGAGATGCTTTTCAAAGCAGAAACAAGCAAACAGTTTAATTTATTCCTGAACACAAACCAAGATCTGTGTATAAGTTTAATGGTTCAGTTTTTAATTAAGTGCTTTTTTTACTAAATGATTAATTGTGTAAATAATGATATGGCAATATCAATACTTGCATGACTATAAAATCTATATAATGTAACGTGTAGTCAATATGGCCAGCCTACACCTAACACTTCCTCCTGTCCAAAAAGACCTAATTCTTAAGGTGCCCTTTGTCTTTGCTTTTACAATGATAAAATATTTCTAAATTTATCCCGCTCATTTTTGTTATTTAAAAGCATAAACCTTATCTTATTGAAGTTTACTGTCATTACTACAGATATTGCTGAACTTCTCAAAATCTTGAAGCAAAAAACTGAAATTTCACAATTTTTCCACCATTTTCAATCAAAAGTGGAATATTTCCCCAGCCTTATTCTATACTTTGAAGTATTTTATACCTTTCGACTAGTTTTTTTCAATAGAGGATAGGAAGTTATTACCTGTACATATCAGTCAACATCACTTAGGCAATGAAATTTAGGCGTGCAATAACATCGTATGGTCACTTAATGCGCATATCTGAAATTCTCCTCTCTGCTGTTTTAGTGAAGACGTTAGCCTGGTTTAAATAAATGAGTTAAAATCTTTGCTAAGAGAGTAGAAAGTGCAAATTCTGACAAATGCATTAACTATTTGTATGCTAGTATCATAGTGTAATTTCAGAACCTTAATGTTGTTGTGTTTGTCTTTATAACCACAATTATAAAGACGCAGAGTGGAACTCCCTCTTCACAGCCCTGTCACATGGGTTGGGTGTAGCATGGAGCTTCCTTTGCAATATCCTGTTGGGCACAAGTACAATGTGGACTGGATGTAAGGTGGAACTTCCTTTGCATTGTCCCAACAACAAGCTCAATTTACCAAACAGAAAGGAGTGTGCTCCCTACTGCAGTAATGTTGCAATTTCCATTTTCCACAGCCTGAGGTTTGCAAACTGGAGTCCCTGGATTATAGGGAGATGTGGGGTTGGGGTTAGGGTGGGTAGGAGGTCCATAAAACCATCCCAAGTGTCCCCAAGGTCATCAGGTTGTTTTACATCCATTATCAGATTTCTATTTTTTCTCTATTTGTTGAAGCACTACAATGTTATGTACTAATATACTTGCTGTGAACCATTGTTGTTTTCAAAATGGTTAGCAAGGTTAGCCCCTAATGGGTGCTCTGGGTGGGAAGGTGAGTGAGATAGGAGGATGGGCAGTTTTGGTTGCTATTTGTGATGAGTCAGGATGGTTGCCTCAATGAGCCCTTTAGAGGATGTCAAGAGAGACACAGAGGGTAGTCATATGCTTATTCAAGGGGGACTTCAAGCCTTGAGCGGTGGCAGGAGAGTCAGAAGGCAGAGGACAAGTGATGGGTTGCAGTAGGGGTTGGGGAGGCAAAGTACCCGAGAGGGAAGAGATGAAAAGTGGCATGACTGGGTGACATGAGAGAAGGGCCCAAGAGCGGGCAAGGACAAAAAAGGAAGGTAGAAGTAATGTGTTTGGGTCCAGAGCCCCAGCCAAAATGCATACACATATGGACATGGAGGGATTCAGGTTGCAAATGCATAGCAGAGATTAGGAGAGGTATGGCCTGGTCATAAACAGAAGACAGAGCAGACAATATGAGATAGTCCAAAGTTAAAATCTGAGGACCTGTCGTGGGATGAAGTTGACTTGTAGACAGGGTGGAGTCAGTTTGGAACATCCATGAGTCAGTGTCCATGTTCAGAGACAGCTGTAGAGAGGAAGTGGATCTAGAATATGTTTGAGAGGCAGCGTCAATGGGTGAAAGATTATAAAATCTCCTCATTTCAGCATTCAGTTGTTTCTTATAAGACTCCAGAGTTTTTACTTCCACTACACTTCCTGAAATTTTCCCTATGCATCAAGAAGAATTTCCTGGCATCAGTTCTAAATTTATCTTCCACTAGCTTGAATCTGTGTACCCTACTATCACAATTTAATTTAAAAATAATATTCCTGATTTAAGTTTGCGCACAGAGATTAGCAAAAATGAAAGCACACGGAATTGGAGGTAACTTTGTGACATGGGTTGTTAATTGGTTCTCCTAAAGTAGGAGGCACAGTAAGTTGTGTAAATGAGAGCAGGAAGTTACAAAGGGACATAGACAGACTAAGTGAGTGGGAAAAACTGTGGCAAATGGAATTCAATGTGGGGAAATGTGAGGTCAAGTTTTGATCTCAAATGAAATTCCACACCTCTTCATTGATAAAACTTCCTCCAAGAAGCTAAGTTTCCTTTCTCTTGCCAAATAATTATTTCCCCTCAGTAATTCTTAACTACTAAGGCCAAATCTATTAAAGATTTGAATAGTGATCCCAGTGGGATTGGCAGGAGGCTTCTTCTGGTACTTCATTAGTCCTTCTGCACAGAATACAGGAATACACCTCCAGCTTCCAATTTCCTTCTCTCCGTTACAACCTTTTCTTGTCTATCTCTATTTTATCGATGCTATAGTCAGTGTTTCTAGGAACTTGTTTCCCAAATATGATGTCCTACACATTCTTCCTCCTCCCTATATTCCCACTGTTGAAATCTGGACACCGTTTCCTACTCTATTTCATTATTTTCCTTGCTTCATTCAGTCTTTTCTTTCCTCTACAATCTTCAGTCTTTTAAAACCTATGCATGGCATTTTGACAGTTTTATGTTGAGCGGTGGTTTCAAGTGGGATATGGGGAAGGTATTGGAGTTTGAAAGCTGGAGAAAAGGATGCAGTCAGCAAGACATCACAGTCAATGGGGTACAACCTAGGAATAGGTGATGAGCCAGAAAACAGTGGAGAAATGACGGAAGACAAAAGAACATTTTCCTGTCTGGACCAACTAAAATTACATGGGGCTTAAATTCCCATAGGCCTATTCCACCGGTGCAAGTGTGGTGAAGTGGAGCCAATGGCTACCAAAAGGAAGGGCACTAACCCCGTGTCAAATTGTGGGGATCAGGTCATTAACGTGGTTACAGAATGCGCATCAGTGGTGAATGCTTCAGCTGAAGCCCAGAATGTCGGAGCAGCTTCCTACTGTGGCGTTGCCACATTGGGGAAACACTGTGTGTATGTAGATAAACCTGTATAATCCCCTTTTAACTGCTGTATTCCCCTCCCCCCGCAAGACAGTTGCAAGCTGAGAGGAATAAGGCACGTTCAGACTTGCCTGCTGCTGATAGAAGGAAAACCAATCAGGTTCCAGCAGGTGACCAATCCGTGAGTCATCACAGGTTCGCGGGCTTCACGAATTCAGTACTGTATTGTGAGAGTTGGAGTAAAGACCTATTTCTTGTAGCTCGCTGTGTTGCCTATTTCTTTACGCGGGAGACCGTAGTCTCTCACATTGGTGACCCCGAATGTCGGCGGCCGAAGCCCCCGACTCACGCAGCCCTACAGAGGCCAGCAACGACACGATGGCAACTAGCAGCAGCTTGATGTCGGCCGGCGCCGCATCCTTGAAGCTCCCCACCTTCTGGGAACACCAAGCACCAGCTTGGTTCGCGTACTCGGAGGCCCAATTCACCCTTCGCAGGGTTCAAGGCGATGAAGAAAGGTACCTCCACGTAGTCTCAGCACTAGCAAGCTCTACCGCCGCCGAAGTTCTCGACCTGCTGGGGAACCCACCACAGACCGGCAAGTACTCAACCATTAAGGGCCGCTTGCTGCAGGCTTACGGCCTGTCCAAGGAGGAGAGGGCCCGCAGGCTTCTCTCACTACCAGGCCTTGGCGATTCTACCCCGACCCAGTTGATGAGCTGGATGCTTGCGCTCCTGGGCTCTGAACCGCAGTGCTTTTTGTTTCGGGCCCTTTTCCTCAGCCTGCTTCCTCAGCAGGTACAGACTGCCCTCGCGGGGTCTCCGATCACGGACTGCGTACAACTGGCAGCCGCCGCGGACAAAGTTTTCACCATCGCCGAACTCGGCTGTGCAGCCGTGAGGCTCCCCGACACCACCGAGCGCGCGCCGCCACGCCAGGCCACAGAACTATGCTACTACCACGCGCATTTCGGCCATAAGGCCCAACGCTGCAGAGCACCCTGCTCTTTCGATCAAACCAAGATGGCCACCAGGCCCGCGCCGCTGCCTAGGCCCGCTTGACCGCACCCCCGCCGCCACGATGGCCATTGGCACCGCAGGTAAACTGCTGTACATAACCGACTCTCTTTCAGGGCGCAGGTTCCTTTGTGACACCGGAGCCCAATGCAGCATAATTCCTGCCTCCCAGCTCGACATCCAGGCAGGCCGCAGCGGCCCACCCCTCGTGGCGGCAAATGGCGCAGCCATTGCTACTTTCGGAAAGCGACGGGCCGAGGTTTGTTTCAACGGCCAGCGATTTACGTGGGATTTCGTGACGGCCTCGGTGGCACATCCTTTGCTGGGCACCGATTTTCTTTGCGCCCACGGACTCCTGGTTGACGTCCGTGACAGGCGCCTGATCGACGCAGCAACTTTCGCTTCACTGGCCTGCCAGCAGAGTAACAGCCCAGCCCTCGTCGGGTCCTGCTCCGCCCCGGCGCATGACGACTATGCCCGCCTACTCGCAGATTTCCCGAGGCTCACACAACCGACCTTCTCAGCCGCGGCAGCCAAGCATGGGGTCGAGCATCACATCGCCACTACGGGACCACCAGTGTTCGCCCGAGCCAGACGCCTGGACCCAGCCAAGATGGCGGTGGCCAAGGAAGAATTCGCCACGATGGAAAAACTGGGCATCATCCGCCGCTCCAACAGCCCTTGGTCGTCCCCCCTCCATATTGTGCCCAAGCCGGGCGGTGGCTGGCGCCCCTGCGGCGACTATAGACGGCTCAATGACGCCACCACGCCCGATAGATACCCCATTCCGCACATCCAAGACTTTTCGGCACACCTAGCAGGAAAGTCCGTCTTTTCCAAGGTCGACCTGATTCGCGGCTACCATCAGGTCCCCGTCCACCACGCAGATGTCCAGAAGACGGCGGTCATCACCCCCTTCGGACTGTTTGAGTTCCTGCGTATGCCCTTCGGACTTAAGAACGCCGCACAGGCCTTCCAACGGCTCATGGATTCCGTCCTACGGGACCTGAGCTTCCTGTTCGTCTATCTGGACGATATCCTCGTGGCCAGTACCAGCAAGGCTGAGCACATCGCGCATTTGCGCTCCCTTTTCCAGCGCCTCAGCCAACACGGGCTAATCGTCAACCCGGCCAAATGCCAGTTCGGAGCAGCCCAAATTGACTTTCTCGGCCACAGAATCTCGCCAAGGGGAGCCATTCCCCTACCTTCCAAGGTGCAGGCGGTGGCGGACTTTCCCCAGCCCACCTCGGTTAAGGCGCTGCAGGAATTTTGGGGGATGGTCAATTTCTATCATCAGTTCGTGCCCAAGGCCGCCGCACTCATGCGCCCCCTCTACGAAGCCACCAGGGGCAAAACGGGCAAAGAGCAACTCACCTGGTCCAGCGAGATGGCGACAGCCTTCCACCAGACCAAAAGCGCCTTGGCCAACGCCACACTACTGGCCCACCCCATCCCAGGCGCCAAGACCGCCCTCACCACGGACGCCTCGGATTACGCCGTTGGCACCGTCCAGCAACAGTGGGTCGAAGGCGCATGGCAGCCACTGGCATTTTTCAGCCGACAGCTGCGCAAGAACGAGCAGGCTTACAGCACATTCGACAGAGAGCTCCTGGCCCTGTTCCTGGCAATCCGGCACTTCCGTTTCCTTCTGGAAGGCCGGCCGTTCACCGCATTCGTGGACCACAAGCCACTCACTTTCGCCATGGCCAAAGTAACCGAACCCTGGTCTGCGCGCCAACAGCGCCAACTCAACTTCATCTCGGAGTTCACCACGGACATCCGCCACGTCGCCGGCAAGGATAATTTGGTGGCCGACTGCCTCTCAAGACCCTCGCTCCACGCTGTGCACCTGGGCGTCGACTACGCCAGCATGGCGAGAGACCAGGCTGCCGACGCGGAGATCCAGGCCCTCAGGACGTCAACTACCAGTCTCACCCTGGCCGACATCCACTTCCACGCAGCCGGCACAACCCTCCTGTGCGACGTCTCAGTCCCTTCGCCTAGGCCGGTCGTTCCATCCGCCTGGCGCAAGCGAGTTTTCGACATCATCCACGGCTTCTCACATCCAGGGATGCGTGCGTCTCAGAAACTTATGTCCGCCAAGTTCGTCTGGCCTGGACTCCACAAGGATGTGAGAGACTGGACCAACACATGCGTGCCGTGTCAGCGCGCTAAGGTCCAGCAGCACACCAAGGCGCCATTGGAGTGTTTCCCGGTGCCCGAGAGGCGTTTCGACCACGTCCACGTCGATCTGGTAGGCCCCTTGCCGCCGTCGCACGGTTTTACACACCTGCTCACGATCGTCGACCGCACCACCAGATGGCCCGAGGTGGTTCCCCTCGCCTCCACCACCACGACCGACGTTGCGCGAGCATTCGTCTCGACATGGGTGGCCCGGTTCGGCGTACCGACCGACATATCCTCGGACAGAGGCCCCCAGTTCACCTCCCACTTGTGGAATGCCATCATCGCCGGCCTCGGCACCAAGTTGCACAGGACAACAGCCTACCACCCGCAGGCCAACGGGCTCTGCGAGCGCTTTCATCGTTCTTTGAAAGCCTCTCTCCGCGCCAGCCTGGTCGATACCAGCTGGATCGACAAACTACCCTGGATTCTCCTGGGATTGCGTACCGCGCCCAAAGAGGACCTCCGCGCCTCTGCGGCCGAGATGGTCTACGGCCAACCGCTCAGAGTACCAGGCGACTTCCTCCCCCTGACAACGGAGCCGTGGTCGGCCGCCAGACAGCTTTTCCTGCACCAGGACGCAGCCCAGCAATTCCGTCCAGTGCCCACTTCGCAACACGGCCCGCAGCCGTCCTACGTGCCTCGAGACTTACGACATGCGGAGTTCGTCTTCGTGCGCCGGGACGCGCACAGAGGCCCGCTGCAGGCACCATACACCGGTCCCTTCCCAGTATTGGAGACGGGGGACAAAGCTTTTCTTATCGATGTCGGCGGGAAGCTGGACCTTATTTCAGTAGACCGCCTCAAACCGGCGCACCTGGACCTTAGCTTCCCGTTTCGGCCGGCTCTTCCCCCACGGCGGGGCAGACCTCCCGCATTGGCGGCGGCCCCACAAGAGGACCAAGACACGCCAGAACCTTACTTTCCGGCCGCCGCCCCACCTTCGCCGGCAGCCCGTCCAGCCAGCCCATCGGCAGACCAGCCGCCAGACCAGCCGACGAACCAACCGGCCGACCTCCCAGACAGCCCTCCTCACATGCCAGATGGCTACTACAGCCGCTACGGCCGCTTGGTCAAACCTCCGCAGAGACTGACTTTTACAGTTAACGAGGATTCTGGGGGGGCGTATGTGGCGTTGCCACATTGGGGAAACACTGTGTGTATGTAGATAAACCTGTATAATCCCCTTTTAACTGCTGTATTCCCCTCCCCCCGCAAGACAGTTGCAAGCTGAGAGGAATAAGGCACGTTCAGACTTGCCTGCTGCTGATAGAAGGAAAACCAATCAGGTTCCAGCAGGTGACCAATCCGTGAGTCATCACAGGTTCGCGGGCTTCACGAATTCAGTACTGTATTGTGAGAGTTGGAGTAAAGACCTATTTCTTGTAGCTCGCTGTGTTGCCTATTTCTTTACGCGGGAGACCGTAGTCTCCCACACTACCATTCAGACACAGCAGATGTGGTCTGGGAAGGGCCTCCAAGTCAAGGAGCGGCCCCAACTTAACCTCTCACAAAAGAGCTACTAGGCCATCCCTGCATGGTAATTGATCCCCTCCATCAGTCTGGGGCCTTTCTTGGGCCCAGAATGGGCTATATACCTACACTCAGTAGGCTTAAGTTTCATTAGGCCTATGAGGAGGAGTAATGGGCGGAATTTCTTCGATAAGGTCAGAATCTTCCCCAGCAACCTCCCTCTTGGCGTGGAGTGGTAGAGTTGATGGTCTCTGCTCCACATGACTGAAACCTGGCGAAACTAAGTTCCGTTCCATTTCCCCCTTCCAGGAGCAATACCTAAGACATGCCCTGCAGAAGGGTAGAGTTTGAGGCCCATATCTTTACCTAATTATACAGTATAAGGAACGCAACAGTTATCCTCATTTACGGTTTCAGTAAAAGCTCTTTTGTAATGCGCAGTCTGTGTTGTAAAAGGAAGCCATAAAGGCAGTTTCTGACATTACTAAGCTGAGCAGTTCATACAGCTATGAATTTTGGGGAGTATATTACTGTGGTTAGCTAGTGCATGCTGAAGTAATTTCTAGGAGCTGTATACAGATGCATCTCTCTCTTTCTGGCTTGTCATATACTGTCTATTTTTCTTTTCAGATATTGATGAGTGTATTCAGAATGGACTTCTTTGTAAAAATGGTCGTTGTGTGAACACAGATGGAACTTTCCAGTGTATTTGTAATGCTGGGTTCGAACTGACTCCAGATGGAAAGAATTGTGTTGGTAAGAAAAACTCGCTCTTCAGTTGAACTTGAAGCAAATGTATGGACAAGGGACACTTTCCTTTCCGTCAAACACAACTCATACTTACGAGTTGGAGTAAATAACATTATTTCACAAGGAGGTTTTGTTCAATATTTAAGTTGAAAAGCAGAAAAGATTGAGGTGTTAAGTGACGCCAGTAACTTGTGATATAGAAGGTGTGGAAATAATCAAAAATATTTCCACTGCCTCTAGCCCACATAAGTAGGTTGCACTGTGCGACGATCACTCAGATTTGCTTTATTACAATCTCAAAAACAACAACAACTTGCATTTGTATAGCGCCTTTAACATAAAAAAATGTCCCAATGCGCTTCAGAAATGGAAATGTGTAGGGAAACAGATGCTGACCTAGGAAGGAAGCGATTAGGAGGGGTGACCGAAAGCCTAATTAAACATATACGTTTTTTTCTCCCCTTGCCCAATCCCTTCCCACCTAGATCCGCGACGCTTCCAATGCCCTCCGCCACTTTAACAGTTTCCAGCTTCCTGGCCCTAACCGTCTCCTTTTCACCATGGACATCCAATCCTTATACGCCTCCATCCTCCACCAGGACAGCCTGAGGGCGCGCCACTTCTTCATTGAACAGAGGCCCAATCAGTCCCCATCCACCACCACCCTCTTCTGCCTGGCTAAACTTGTTCTCACATTGAACACCTTCTCCTTTGACTCCACCCACTTCCTTAAACAAAAGGTCTTGCTATGGGAACTCTTACGGGTCCTAGCTATGCCTGCCGTTTTGTGGGATATGTGGAACATTCTTTGTTCCAGTCCTCCTCAGATCCCCTCCCACATCTCTTTTTACAGTACATTGATGCCTGTATCAGTGCCATTTCCTGTTCTTGCCCTGAACTGGAAAATTTCATTCACTTTGCTTCCAATTTCCACCCTTCCCTCACCTTCACATGGTTCATCTCTGACTCTTCCCTTCCCTTCCTCGACGTCTCTGTCTCTATTTCTAGAGATAGGCTATCGAACAATATTCACTATAAGCACACTGACTCTCACAGCTACCTTGACTACACTTCCTCCCACCCTGCTTCCTGTAAGGACTCTATTCTATTCTCCCAATTTCTCCGCCTCCGTCGCATCTGTTCCTTCAATGCCACCTTCCACATCAGTGCTTCCAATATGTCTTCCTTTTTCCTGAACCGAGGATTCCCCTCCACTGTGGTTGACAGGGTCCTCGACTTTGTCTGTTCCATTTCCCACACTTCTGCCCTCACCCCTTCCCCTCCCTACCAGAACCACAATAAGGTTCCCCTGGCCCTCACCTTCCACCCCACCAGCCTCCACATTCAACGGATCGTCCTCTGCCATTTCTGTCACCTCCAGCGTGATCCCACCACCAAACACATCTTTCCCTCCCCTCCGCTCCCCTTTAGCGTTCCGAAGGGACTGTTCCCTCCGTGACACCCTGGTCCACTCCTCAATCATCCCAATACCCACTCCCCCTCCCACGGCACCTTCCCGTGTAAGCGCAGGAGATGCGACACCTGCCCTTTTACTTCCTCCCTTCCCACTGCCCAGGGCTCAATTTAGTATACTGTATTCGCTGCTCATGATGCGGTCTCCTCTACATTGGGGAGAACAAACGCAGATTGGGTGATTGCTTTGCAGGACACTTCCATTCAGTCTGCAAGCGTGACCCCGAGCTTCTGGTCGCCTGTCACTTTAATTCTCCGCTCCACTCCCACTCTGACCTCTCTGTCTATGGCCTCCTACACTGTTCCAATGAAGTTCAACGTAAGCTTGAGGAACAGCACCTCAACTTTTGATTAGGCACTTTACAGCCTTCTGGACTCAACATTGAGTTCAACAATTTCAGATCACAACCAGTGCCCCCATTTTTCCGGATGGCAGCTGTTGATGATTCTGCTATTCCCATTTACACCTCTTCTAAACCCATCTTTTGTTCTTTTACTTGTCCCATTACCATCTCCTTTTGCCTCGCACCATCATCCCTTTTGTCTTTTAATCTCTCCTGATGGGGCTAGATGAAGAAGGGAGCAGGAGGCTCATGTGGAGCAAAAACACCAGCATGGACCAGTTGGGCTGAATGGCCTGTTTCTGTGCTGTAAATACTATGTAAGTGGGTCACCAAGAAGCATGTAACAGTGGTCAGAAAACAATGCCCCAGTCAGATAGAGTGAGCAGGGAGGACCAATATTACACTCGATGTGTATGTATAAAAGAAACTGAAATTTGGTGGATATCTCCTCAAAGCAACCTGGCTAAGATTATCAGCGGGGGATCAACCCTGTTTCTCTCGCTATCGTGGAAAAGCAAATTTGTGCTCAAATGCATTCTAATCCTGAGCTGTGAACAAAACAGTTTCAAAATGTTAGTGTTACTGACAATATTTTAAGAATTACAACCTATTTATTACATTTACTTCAGAATCAACTCCTGTATCAAAATATACCACAACTTTGTTAGAAAAATTACACTTGTCTCCTTGGGTTGGGGGGAAGATAGTAATGGCAAATGTTACTTGTAATTTGTGGAAAACTTGAGAATTATGCTCATTGATTCAACAGGAATGAAGCTTAAACTAAATAATCACTGTGCTGTAATCATATGTTGTCAAGGACTGATGATTGCTTTCCACTTTCTACAGACCACGATGAGTGTGCCACCACCAACATGTGCCTGAATGGCATGTGTATCAATGAAGATGGAAGCTTCAAGTGCATCTGCAAGCCTGGCTTTGTGCTGGCACCCAATGGGCGATACTGCATCGGTATGTGGCAGAATGAAATAAAACTGAGTTGCTTCAGTTTTCTATTAATGAGATTATTTCTGAGTTATGAGGAATGAAATTTAATTATGGCTGGTCACAAAACAAGCAAGAATGGGAAAGAAAACCGGGCAAGGTGTACAACAGGCAGCAGATCCGCTACTGCCCATTTTGCGTCTTCACTGAAGTTGAAGTTCACCCCCACGCAGTCATATCCTCATTGGAAAGCACATACTCAGAACATCACAATCCTCTCAACAGCTAGGGGAAGCTTCTAATCATTAAAAAAAATCAAGTTTATAGACTCATTGGGAAACACCTTGCTGATAGCACTGCCCTCCACACAGATGCAGCTCATGATTTTGTGCTAACATTTGAGAGCAAAGTTGTTAATACCTAGCACTTGCCAACATTTTCCATTCCATATAGATCAGATGATTTTGTGGTGGTTGTGTTGCCAGCGGCTGTTTGCTTATTCATATATAGCATAAATTGCTGCCTGAAAGTAAGTCTAAAATAATGTCTGATCTTCATTTTTAAGTTCTTAAATAAGGTTGAAAAAACTCAAAGAAAGTCAGCTGTCTTTTTGTTCCACCAGGAATAGGAACTTGATATTTATTTGTCTTTAAAATGCCTAAACTTTATGTTAGAACAACAGAGCACAGTCATAATTTAGGTTTAAGACCATTGCTTGCTTTGGGGCATAGTGGGCTAGCAGTTATTACTGCAAGCTCTGTATCGCTGTCTAGTAAGGTGTCCAAATGTCTCTTAAATTGTTAATGCTGGTAAACATTTGCAGGACAATCTGGGAACAAAGTTCCACGGTCCTTCTGGTGTACTGCCGAAGTCTGGCAGGAGTATGGCAGAAGGGCTGGAAATTAGGCTCGTACCTGTATATGCCTGGCACTGGCCATTCTCATCAGTTTCCATGTTTGGAGTGGAGCCTCTATCCACCTCAAACATGGTCACTCGTGTCAGAGGGAACATGGCCAGGGGAAGAGAGCGCCCAGTCTGGGACTCTGCTGGCAGGCTGATACACCCAGTGAGAATAGGCATTCTGGCCTGCCAGCTGGTAGAGGTGGTCTCCCCTTACTGGTGGGTGTTCAAAATGCACCCTTAGTGGCACAAGCACTAACCCAAATTAGAGAACCTCGCCCTACCCAGAAAAGTTTGTCAGGGTCAGTGGCGGAGGAGCTGCAGGAATATCCTAACACCTATGCCAGGATGGCATCCCGTGGACTTCTGGGGCCTTGGCTTTTTGCTATCGCTAAAAGCTTTAAAAAGTTTTAACGTTCTTGGGACATCCAGTGGAAAGTTTTTAAAGTTTTCTTCATCCCGGTTGTAGTTATGCATGAAGTTGACATAACATGAGACAGACTCCACAAATGATCTTACGCTATTTATCTAAATGATCTTACGCTATTTACCTAAATGATCTTACACTATTTACCTAAATGATCTTATACTATTTACCTAAATGTTCTTACACTATTTACCTAAATGTTCTTACACTATTTACCTAAATAATCTTATACTATTCACCTAAATGATCTTACACTATTTACCTAAATGATCTTACACTATTTACCTAAATGATCTTACACTATTTACCTGAATGATCTTACACTATTTACCAAAATGATCTTACACTATTTACCTAAAAAAAAATATTTCACCAGCAACAGCTACTATGTTACTGGGCCAGATGTTGGTGTATTTTGCACTCCGACAAATTCCATTTGTTCAAGCTTGAAAGGGGGCAATTAGAGGAAAGAAGGGCCACTAGTACCTTAACTGCAAGGTGTGAAACAAGCTCATTTTGATTAAGTGCCTGACAACAAAGTATGTAGCACTGGCATAGACAACATTCAAGCTGTTGTGCCAGGCCAAAAACATTTCCCCCCCCCAACAAGGCTTAGGTGTAAAAATGTACATACTAATTTATTTGAAGGCAATGGATGAATTTTACTATTAGAGCTTTATGAATAATGCATGAATTATTAGGGATAAATATAAGTGTAATTTGCTATTTTGTTTGCTCTTCAAATAAGTGGATCACTAAAGGCATTAGTGTTGTCTCCTGAAGGAATTTTCAATATTATCAATTACTGGAATAGCTATTCCAATAATTGCATCACCAAGTGCCTATGCTGATTACCAGGAAAAGTTTGTGCAGCAGTAGATGCTGTATCTGCAACATCTAGGAATTTTACAGTCTTCCATTTTATATTAATTTTTATTAAAACTGGAAGATAAAAATAATAAAAGCAGAGCAGCAGCTACCACATTATAGTAAACATGGCGACAGTACTCTATACCATTTAATAACACTCCTTTACAAGTAAAATGAACAATTTTTTCAATAAAGTTAATAAAAATACTGACATTTAAATAATACATACCACCTTCAATATAACAGTTTTCAGGAACTAAACATCTGAAATAATAATTGTGTGTTGTAATGAATGATCTGTAATCGACCTGAATTTACTGTAACTGTCAAAAGAGCGACGCCCACATTCATTAGACTTGCTCTTGTCCATTTAATTTCCATGAGCTTTTCCAAGCAAGTGGGAGATCAAAATGGTGCTGCACCCTCTACAGGGCATCTGGGACCTGTGTGAACAGTGCAAGCAACTAGGCATCTCCTTAACAAATCAGACTGAAGGATTGTGAATGAACAGCACAGAGTCTGAACCAGGAAGTTTAAGTTAGAATAGTGAATTCAATGTGAAATCAGGTACAGAAAGTGAAATAAAGAGAGGGAAAGAAAGATTGGATTAAGAGAGAGATAAAAGAGAGAAAGAAAAAGTAATTTTTTATTTAAATCTTTCTTTTAAATCTCCAACAACAATTAAAAGCAGAAGGAATGAGACTCCTCACTTATAAAAGTAAATTTTCAGTGCGAGAGGTTGTTTGGCAGTAATTAAGGCTTAACACGCCATTAAAATGGATAGTTACACTAGAGTGGACAAGCCCTAAATTTTTGTAGCGCGTTTAGTTCATATTTACAACATAAGTACAGGAACGTCACACCGTTTAATAAATTTAAATGGGGAGCCAGTCAGCAAGATGCCGTTTTTGCGTAGCGGTGCATCTCGGACAGCAACTTCCGGATTTTTGCGTTTAATTGCACTTCTGTGCTCGCCTGAAGTTGCTGCTTGATTTGTGCATAACTAACGCCGTTAGCCTCACTGTTATTTTTCCAGTAAATTCTGGCCTAACATAATGAATGTCCTGTAATATAGTATAATATTAACATGAAAAGTCAAAAGTCATATCCAGGAGCCTTATAAAGATCACTTTGAAGTTGAGAGCTTTGTAATGGGAGCGGATGTATAGCAGAGACTATTATTATTGAGAACCCTATAATGAGAAAGGGTGTAAACAAAGGTAATGCCATAACTGAAGGTCTTTTTAAGAGTAAGGCAACATGTAACCAGTACAATGTTTTAATTGATAACTTTATAATGTTGTGCTTTCAATGGTTATGGATTTCAGTATGAGAACTTAGTGAGCCTGGCTTTCTTAAAAAATAGGGCTGTTTAGCTAAGAGATAATAAAACACATTGAGGTTAAGTAAGAAAATCTTTTTAACAGATGTAAGAGAACAGCTGTCATCATATTGTAATTGTTGTGTCAGCTGAAATAATGATATTGAGGATGTGATGATGTTTTGTACTTCTCTGTTCAGACACTGATGAATGCCAGACACCAGGAATCTGTATGAATGGTCGTTGCATCAACACTGAAGGCTCTTTCAGGTGTGAGTGCCCCCCAGGCCTCGCTGTTGGTGTGGATGGACGGGTTTGTGTCGGTAAGAGGGACTTTATAATTCCAGACAGAGACCTGCGTAAGAAGAGTCGTGAAACATCTGCCTGTAATTCTCAATCCATTCTTTCATAAGATGCAGGAACTCTTCATGATTCAGATATTCTGGGAATTCAAATTGCTTCAGAAACATTTTAGAAATCCCTTGTATTTAGGCTTATACTATTTGAATATAATCAGATCTGCACATTCATTGAAAAAAATACAGAACTGAAATAATTGAATTAAAAAGTTAGATCAGTTTGGTGTAAGTAATTGAAGCTTCTGACATACTGAATATTTTCCTTATTTATAAAACCATCATTACAGATAAATTGAGAAAAATGAATTATGAATTGTTTATGGACTGCTTATTTTCAGTGTCCTATAATTAATAGCAGAAAGCTTAAAACTGGTCATTGAACTGCAATTCGAAATCAGTAATGAAAACTACAGGATCTTATAACCTGTTACTAATTTTCTTGTGCATTGTCATGTAATCGTTTCAGAACTGGTTACTGTGATGCATGCTGGTTAGTGCCCAGAACACACCTTTTGTAGGATTTTATAAACTGGGTCAACTTGTGCTTCAACTGCAGATTAACTTGTGCTATCAGGCATACAAGAAGAATTAGAGGACCTTTGTCATTAAATTCCTGAAAACAGATCATCCTTTTGTGCTGCTGATAATATGAAAGATGGCAGCAGGCAGGTGGATCAAGTCCACTGCAATTTAATAATGAGCATTGATTCTGAGCTGTCTCAGGAGTAGAACCTTTATCAAAACTGTTAATGTTGAAATTCAGCCTTCTCTGACTGCCTGGAATGGCATGTATTACAAAAGGCCACTGTTCACTCTCTCTCTCTGACTGTTGCCCCTTTGATAGCCCAACACTATCGTCAGCATTTAGCGGAAGAGCGTTTATTTCCAGGAACTTCTTGTTTGACAATATGATGCCTGAAAACAAACACAACACATAAAATGAGAGGATCTGCTGGGAATGTAGCAACACTTCACGAGGATTACAGTAATATTTGAAGGATGCCTTAATTTTCCCCAAAGTGTCATATAGAGCTATAAAAGTTGAACCAGATGTCTAATAGGTACAAAAGGTCAGACTCTCAGGGGAGACTTCAGGAGCTGTCATTTGTGGTTTAACATTCTCCCGTTAGAATGTTTTACTCTATTGTGAATCAGTTAAAGCCTTGTTTCTAATCACTCTGCTTGACTAATGTTTTATACAAACTGTAAAAATAATTCTATTAAAACCCACTGCTTGCTTTCAGTATATAAAAAGGGCCACTTTATGTAGGGGGTTCTCAGCATGCATTTCAGTACTTAAAAGTATAAGTGGTGGTAACATTTTCCACACTGTTCCACAAATATTCTGTGAACTTGATTTTTTTTTTTAAAAGCCAAGAGCAAACAAGAAGAATATGGTAACTGAAAAGCTCTCTTCTGTTTAAGTGATCAGTAGTTGTGGAAGAGTTGGAGTCTGGAAATGTATTAATACTGTAAGCTCAACAATGTTTCCACTATTATTTCAGAGACGGAATGATAGCTCGGGAAAGTATTTGAGTTTCCGATACCATGTTTATGCAAGTGCTGTGTGTTTGAGGCTACTCATTTGTCCTTCTGACACTACTCAGATGGTCCCTGTCTCCAATGCAATAGTTGTGTCTTGACGACTAGCCCATTGAACAGGGCTTTGATAAACGTTTTTAACTGCAAAAAAAAAGTTTCCTGACTGAAATTCCAGACATTGTGAGCAGCATCCAAGGTCTGTGAATGCTTCTTTATAATGTGTTTTCTTTTATCGTTTTAGACACCCACATGCGCAGCACATGCTATGGAGGAATTAAGAAAGGATTGTGTGTCCGTGCATTCCCGAGGGCAGTGACCAAATCAGAGTGCTGCTGTGCAAGTCCAGAAAATGGGTTTGGAGAGCCATGCCAGCCTTGTCCAGCAAAAAACTCAGGTACGTTTTCATTTTGGCGGGATGCCAAAGCAGGAGGCTTTAAAAAGGTGGAAGAAATGCAGTCATGCCTAGTTTAAACATCTGTGGCTATGTTCAGAAAGGCTTTTAATAGTCACAGAATATTAAACATCGGCTTTAAGGCACAAGAGCACAAAGTGCAGTAGTCCTTATACCATAACCAAACCCAATACTACAAGAAGCCTAAGATGAGAGAAATATCTTAATAGCTGCATATATCCTTTACATTTTCTTTAATTTGAACAGTAATAAACACTTCATGCAAAGCTTATTAATTTCCATCCATTTTGTCTCAATTTTCTGATTTCTGAGACAATCCAGAAAATGGTTGTAATCAGCTGTATTAATGACTAATTTTTAAAACTTCTATATCAGAAGGACTGGAGATTATAATATAATGGTGCCTGCTTCTGCTGTTCCTCTGTGAATTGGAATTTGTTACCTTGAACAGCACACCGGGGGGAAAAATTCGGTTGCTTTGCGCCTCCCATTAGCGCAGGGCGCTAATGGGGCGCAAAGCAACTAGCGCCCGGGCATGGCTATATTTGCGCCGCTCGCAAAATTGATCAGACATTTTGCGGCGGCACTAAACACTACTGCCACGATCTCCTGTGTCCGCAGATCGTGACGTCAGTCGAGTGTGCAACGCCCCAGACCGGATATTGAGTGGCGCCCCCTGCCTTACCGCCTGCCGCTAGCAACAACAGGTTGAGGGGAGTACTTTGCAGTCGGTAAGGGACTGGGGGAGCGCTATTTAAAGGCGACCTCTTATTGCCTTTTTTTGCCGGCGACAATTTTGCACCACGCATTTTGAGAGAGAGAGAGAGAGAGATTTCTGGAGAGATTCAACGCTGTGTGAAGGAGTTTTGGGTACTGAGCAGCACTTTGCAGGTTCATTTTGATTTGATCTTCCTTGCATCGATTTAGAAGAGACTATGGGGGCTGCACTCTGAGCTCTTTCCCTGGGCCTCTCCATTGTTCTTTCCAGCAGATTTGATGTACCGGTCTCTCCAGGCCGAGATTCAAGGCTGCAATGAGCAGGGTGTGGGTGGAGAGGAAGATCAACCCTCCCCTTTAAGAACTGGCCGGCACCAGTCTGCCTGTGTTCCATTGCTGACTGACGTCACATGAGCTTCACCAGCGCTCTGAGATAGCGCCTTGCTCCTCGGCGTTAATGCCTTAAGAGAGGTGTGTAGCGCCGGATTTAGCGCTCCAATCACCTCCAGGGGCGATAGAAGCCAAGTTTGCAGTCGGAGGTGATAATTAGTGCCAGGCGCTAAACTTTGCCCCCGGCCGATAATTGCACCCCAAACGGGGCGATACCAAATTTCTCTCCCCAGGTCTTTACAGGATTTTCAACAAACTTGATAGGAAATATTTTCAAACTGTCAGTTCCCTTCAGGCTTTGCCCTTCTGGGAATCATCACTATGGGGGTGTCACTGGTCTTGGGAGGTAGCGCAAAATTGGCAATAGCAAATCAGCAGCCCGTTAACACCCTGCCTGATTTTGTATTTTATTGCCTTCAATGGAAAAGAAAACCGGGCAAGTGTAAAACAGGCTACCGATTCACAACTGCCTGTTTTGTGCTACCACCCAAGACCAATTTCACCCCCATGTCTCTCCTTAAGTCTGCAAACACAAGCTTGTTACCTCAGCAGCTTTAACATATGTTATGAGACGTGCGTCAAACTTTGTAAAGGAGTTTCCCTCTACATACTCTTGAGTTCATTTAAAATAGAATGAGTGCCCCCACCCAATAGTGGCACAGTGTTCTTTCAGTAGCAAAAAAAATCTTTCAACAGATCATTCTCCAAATTCTGGAAGTGCCTGAGGCCCAATCTCATTTTCACCTGAGAGGCTGTTTACAAATATTTCCTTGGTTTCTGTCACGCTTGTGCTAATTAAACACTGAACGAAAGTTGAATATGGGTCTTTTAGGAAATGTTTGTGTCCTATGTTACTCTTGCATGTAAGAGTGCATGTTTCCCAGGCAACGCAGTCACCAAGAAGTACCAGGGATTTGTCCCTGAGCATTCTGATAGCTGACCTTACCTGGGGCGGGGCAGCAGGGGGAATGCTACAACCGGCTTCAGGATCACTGGGCTGAAGAGGGGAACTCAGCCAAGATGCCTCTACTGATTAGTAAGAAAGAAAAGAAAGAATTTACCTATATATCACACCTTTCACGACCTCAGAACGTCCCAAAGTGCTTTACAGCCAATGAAGTGTAGTCATTGTTGTAATGTAAGAAAATTATCCAGTTACAGCCATGATCCCCATGCACTGGACTGGTGCTCGTGTGAAGATGAAGACAGAATGAGGCTTGCCGGTAATGCCGCTTACCCCGTGTAAATATTCTGTAGACACTAGCATCACACGTGAAGAATGACCACTTGTAATAATATCACTTGTGTTCTAATTTTAGACCTAGTTTCTAATTTTGGAACTACTGATTAAGTTTTCCGAAAGCCATAATTTAGATTTATTTTCACCTATTTATACAGTATACAGGAAACTTTCTGGTATCCGGCACGGACGGGACCGACGTGCTGCCGGTTCATCAACAACTCCAGATAACCGAACGCTATAGTAAAAGATACGGAGCTCAGAGCTCCGTATAAAGCAACAAACCCTGTTGCTTCAGCTTCAAAACAATCGGCACAAGTTGCAAGCGTCTCTGTAGCTTAGCAACGGCTTCAGCTACACCCTTGCACAGCAACAAATGGAGTAAAAAAAGTAATAAAAGTAAAAAAAGTTACCTGAACCGACTCCTGAATTTTGCCAGTGGATAGAGCGTTCCGGTTATTTAGGGGCCGGTTAATCGAAAGTTTCCTGTAAATATATTTAACAGTTGTCCATTGTGCAGTCCCGACTCTGTTGCTCATATGTTATGATCTGGATCTGCCCATTGGGTGACTATTGTATCCAGCGGATTCTTGATGTGTAACCTCCATTCAGTCCACAATTAAAATACAAACCACAAATAATGATTTGATGTTTATAATAGCATTTGCATTTCTGTAGGTTTCATTTTCATTATCAGTATGACCATGTTTGGAAACTTCTTCACTATCGGCAGTTTTATTATCAGGTGAGCTGGTGTTATTCTGAGCTTTCTAAGTTCAGGGTTATTAACCAACTTCTTACTCTGGTTTTACAGAAGAATTCCAGGCCCTGTGTAGCAGTGGACTCGGTATCACAGCCGATGGAAGAGGTATACTGGAAAAACATTTTTGCTTCAAAGCAAAATAGGTCTATGTACTCTTTAATCTGTATCTTTGCAATTCTTGATCCTACTACCTGAGTAAAAGATTGCTTGCTTCTGTGTTCAGAATTCAACGCTTTATTGTGTTGGGAGGACTTGATTCATTAAACAAATTTATTAGTACATGTTTTTAACTTTATATTCAACCCTTGTTTGGAAATCCTAGATTTAGCCATTCTTTCAGAAATTGGTAACAACATGTAAACATCTAGAATAATGAGTTTTCCTGTTTTACTCGATGAAGATTTGTAGAGAATGGGTTTATTATTTTACTGAACACAGAGGAAATCTTCCCTTTTCCTCTATATTCATTGTAGTCCACTGAGACAGTGATTCTCAACTCCATGTAACCTGGGCTTCCGAGGATCAGCCACCAGTTGACTCTACCCAGAAGATGACACTGCATTGCATTTAAACAGATTTTGTTTGAAAGGATGATCGAGCAGTACTACCCGTGTTAAAATTAGTCTTGCAAACAAATCTGTAGAAAACCTTGGAAATTAGCAACATGCTATTGGTGTTTTGGATGAAGGTTATGGCCAAGATTTTGCAGTCAGCAGCGAACGAATGGCGCACGCCGTTCATTATGCTTACAGCTGCCCACAGACATTTTGTGGGCTTTTGCAGCCAATTTATGGTAATTAACGATCCATTTCAGCATGGCACCCTCTACAGGGGATCTGGGCCCTGTGTGAGCAGAGCAAGCAACAGCATGTCTCTTCAACCAATCAGATTGAAAAATCCTTACTGAGACATGCAGGCCCCGATCTTACCTCCGAGGTGTGTTCCGTGCGTGAGGGTGAAGTTAGGACCGGGAAACCTAGTACAGGAAACTTTGTGATATCCGGCACCGACGGAACCGAGCTGTTGCCGATCTATCAAAACTGCCGGACATACAAAGTTAATGTTGAAGCATACGGAGGTTTTCATCTCCGCATCTGACAACAAACACTGTTGCTTAGCAACAGCTTCTAAACAGTCGGCTGCAGCTGCAAGCGTCTCTAGCTGAAGCTGTTGCTATAGCTACCGACCTTGCAGTGCCTGACTGGGAAAAAAAAGCAACGAGAACTAAAAAAACTTATAGAAAACGGCTCCTGATTTTTGCCGTTAGATCGAGTATTCCGGACATATAACCTCCAGATAAACCAAAGTTTCCTGTAGTATGGGTTTCCCGAATGTCCTGCAGCTTTTAACTGCAGGACGTCTTTTAATTTTTTTTCGGAGGTTTCCCACCCACAGCCAGCTTGATTGACAGACTGGCTACCTGTTCGACGGGAAAACCTGCAGCACAAGGCCGCAGCCGATCTGAGATCAGTTCGGTCTAGCGGGAGGGGGGGGAGATCATGGGGGATGTAGATGGTGGTTGGGGGGGGGTCTGATCACGGGTGAGGGCCTGGAGGAAACACTCCTGCTTTTCCTGACCCACAAGCAGTGCTGTAAAGGCACTTACCTCATGGATTCAGCCCATCTCACCTCCTTTCACCTGCCAGGTTTCCCGAGGCCAGGGAAAACTGGCAAACTGTGGTCGAATGACCAACCCGCCTCCTGAGAGTGGATTGGTTGCCCACTCCTCGTCCCGCCTCCATTAAAACCGGAAGTGGGCAGGTTCAAGGCAGGCTGAGTTCCTGTTTCAGATTTTTAGCTTTTTAACCTCCCACCGGAAACAAACTCACACATTTTGGGGGGTTAAAATTACCCTCGCAGAGTCTAAACCAGTAAGTGTAAGTTAGACTATTTAATTCAATGTAAAATCATGTACAGAAAGCAAAATAAAGAGAGGGGAAGAAAGACGGGATTAAGACAGAGAGATAAAAGAGACAGAAAGAAAAAGTAAAAAAAATTAAAAATCTCCAACAGTAATTAAAATCTGAAGAAATGAAACTCCACTCTTGTGAAACTAAATTTTCAGTGTCCGAGAGGTTGTTTAAAAGTTAACGGCATCAAAAATTCACTTACACTTGAATGAACAAGCCCAAACTTTTTCTGGTGTGTTTAATGGGTATCAATTGGTAAGTATCGCAACTTCATGCCCTTCATGTCTTTTAATGCCGAATCTCTCGCAAGGTACCGGTGTAGCGAAGCTTGTGGAGGAGCAGGGCAAATCGGACAGTATCTTCCTGCTTTCCGCCTTTAACTGCACATGTGCGGATGCCGGAAGTTGCTGTCCGATTTACTCCATATCAACAGTGAGCGCTGATAGCCTCACTGTTATTTCTACTGCAAAATCCTCGCCATTCGGTCTACTCCTCATAATCCAAAGTCACTTAATTCAAATTATTTGATTATTTCATTTATGTTTTAGCATTAAATTCCCACTTTCCTCTTCTATTTATTTTGATTAATTCAAATTACTGGACATTTAGTTTTTATTTAATACAAAAACAATGTGAAATTATGAGGAGTATTTTGTCCTATGATAATCGTGTTGTATTTTTTCATTTATTTGAGATTCCTTATGATAAGAGCCACAATATATTTTTTTAAACAAGCCCAATTAAAATGTGGTGATATTTCCTAAAGCATTGACTGCACAATGTTTGACGGAGTGATTTATGTGACTGGAAGACATGGATTCCTATGTCAGCACTGTACTGACCGCACTGATTTATAGGCAGCAACGCTGTCTCCTCTTCCAGGTGGGCCTGTGTTGTGTTCATACTTGGTGCAGCCCAGGTATACTGACATTGCTTCTTCTGATAAGTTGTAAGTCCTGCAAATTCCAGATTCTAAGTACAAATTGCTACCCAATTTCACAGTTATATGATCTCTAATGGCTTGGTGGGTATACAAACCATGTAGTGTGGTACTGAGTCATACAGATCAGGAAGGCCCCAGGTTCCACCTCCAGGTTGTGCGGAGTTAGCTAATCTAAACTGAAACTGGAATGCAGGCACTGTAATTGGCTTCAGTGGCTCTAGGCTGTTCCTTCATTCCTGTGAGGAAACATTCCAACTCTCCTTACCACTTCCTACTATGTGGGTCCGGTGGTGACCAATAACTCAAATCAACTTACCACTTAATTGAACAATGTGTTTGTACTGTAACACGCCGAGTTACTGGGCCACACACTGTGAAGATAGCGATGTAAAAGATAATGGTTGTGCATCTGACAGTCTCAGTGTACCTCACCATACTGCAGTCACAAGGCTGTATCTCCCACATATTTTGGATTATTGATAAAATTTCGGTCCATAGAGAGGGCTCAGCAACCTTCCATTGAAGTGAAAGACTATGAAAGCTGTCACACCTAAAGTATTTGTCAACCAAACAGTTTCCAATGTTCTTAGAACCTCAATCTACACAGTGAGAACCAGCTTTATAGCTGAGCTTTAGAAAGGCTCTGTTTCTCAGTGAAGTTAATGCGAAATCAGTGACACTGGTTGTCACATGCTGACTCTACAAGCACATCAAAGTCATATTATAGGAGTTTCAAGAAGCAACACAGGGTCTTCAGCCCATCTAATTTACCCTGCCATTCATGTCTACGTTCAGGACCATTTTCCATCTCCCATCAAGCTCATTGCACTCTGCATCTAAGACACAGAGATATCAAGGACCCTAATTTGAATAAATTATTCTGGCCGTTAAATGTTCTTGGGGTGCTGTCCTGCCGTCAGCACATCTACCTTATCCAATATGGTGGCTGCACACTTCCGGCTGGAAATACGCGTGCGCTTCCAACATATTGGTAGCTTAGTAGACTGGTTAGCGCCCATATTTTCAATAGAACGCATTTATTTATAATAATAACAATAACTTTAATTCATACAACTCAAAAAGTCCACCAGCAGCTCAAGATTCAGCACTAAGGTTGCATATACACTACAGCTGCATCAGTAGAAAACAAATTTTGCTCGACACCAGCACTATAGTTGTAAGGACAGATTGGCTGCGAGTGCATCTTGGAAAATTGTGAGCAGCATGCCTGTGATTTTCTGATTCTTGCTCACAACCAGCGAGAACTTGGGATATCTACCCTATAGTGGAAATGTAGCCTAAATCCTGAGTCAGGCTTGACCTGACACCAGAGCATGAAGGGTAAATGCCAACATGAACTGTTTGGGCTAAACAGCCTGTTTCTGTGTTGTAACTTCTTCGTATTTCTATGAGACTCCCATGAGGAGGGGGGTTTCACACAGCTTTGATGTGGAGTTGGCTTGGGCCTTGCCTACAAATTTGCACTATACTGGTTTGGTGTTGGAGTGAAGTGAAACAGCTTTGCATCGACTCTGAAATTGTGTGGGTAAAGCTGAGAGACAAGGCTTCCAGTGCAGACCCTTGCTCAACAGCAGTTCCAGTTTATGTGAGCAGGAACTCTTTTCCATGTCTGGAATAGAACCATGTAAAATTTATCCTGTAGTGTAAATGGACCCTAAAAAGGAATCATTTGGATATGAGAATTTTAAAAATTATAAATTTAGAGCTTTCTCTGGTAGCTGAGTGCATAAGCGGATTGCCTGGATGGGTTTAGAGCTCAGAAGCACAATTTCCCTGGCGTTGATGGTCATTACTCAGTTGGCAGCATTAAGTGTAACCAGTCATATAAGAAAAGTCATTGTTCTAGATGTTTACGTGTGGGGTCTTTTTCCAAGTTTATGTCACACATATTGGAAAATTGCGGCCATGAAGCCCACAATTTTCCATCTATTCATTTTAATGAACAGAAAATCGAAGGAATTGCGCCCATGATTTCCTCATATGCACTGCCAGCAGGAGATGCTCCCATCAGGAGCACAAGCTTTTAAAATTGTGGTTCATGTTTATAAATGTAAGTTTTGTTGTTTATAATACCATATTTACCACAGAAGGTAAAGCATAGTTGCAATCCACTAAAATATTATTGATTTAAAAAAAAAATGTTTCTAGTGATCCTAGTGGAAAACATTTAAGTATTTATTCTTGTGTTGCTCTTTGATGAATAGATATTAATGAATGTGCTCTGGATCCGGAGATTTGCCCCAATGGAATATGTGAAAATCTTCGGGCCAGCTACCGCTGTATCTGTAACATTGGCTATGAGTCTGACTTAAGTGGGAAGAATTGTGTGGGTAAGTAAAGCTATGAATGTTTCTGTATAATTTAGCGGCAGAGCAGCTTTCTCTTTTTTGTTGTTCCTTCAGCTTCCCTGCAGGAAATCACTTATCACCGGCCAGCAGAGCACCCAAACTCTAATAAAGGACATTTACTGAAAATGATTAGTGTGAAAGCCGTAGAATAAAAAAATATTTTTAGCCTGAGCGTTACATAAAGCTGCAGGGAAAAAGTTCCTTCACTTAGTAATTTTTTAGAAAACTGTGGAGATGCAAATGAGCTAGAACTAACATTTCATATGATGCTTTGTTCGTTCTGTTATGTTTAGAAATAACAATTTTACTCATACACTTTTGCTTCTCCCAGTTGCGATATTACTTTTGCCCCTATCCCGTGTTTGCTTCTCCTGCTACAGTTTTAGTAACCCCCTTTTGTTTTTGAGAAGAAAGGCCATTTTAACTGATTTAATTGGAGTTATTTTTGATAGCACATTTCTATGTAGTGAGGTAAGAGAAAGCATTGCTGAAAGTCTTTGCTTTCCCTGCACATGTTCGACTCAAAGGAATTCTACATCTGTTTACCATGGAGCCTTGGGAGCCAAAGATCATTCGTGCCTTTGGCAAAAAAAATCATTTCCACTGACATTTGTCAAAAATATTGTTTCTTCAAATATTCCTCAAGCTTTTTCTTTCTCAATGTATTTGTTTAATGCGTTGCACTGAGAGGCAGCTGCCAATGTAACAGCAGCCAAAATGCTCTAATGTCTATAACATGATTACAAGTGTACAGGGTACTTTATATACTCTATATCGGAGAGTTGCAAGTATCCAATATGTTTAACACTTTCACAGACATATTCCATGACTTGGTCACTGGTTTATGGTGAGTGAATAAGTTAAATTCAATTTTTATTGCGTGGAATTCCAACATTTTTACTGCTGTTTGAGGATTGTGTTCTGCAATCCAGTCTGTTTTCAGTAAAAACACAAAGCTAGTGGCTTTGGCTACAAAGGGTAAAGGAGCTGCTGTTTCCCATAATCAGGGTTATGGTAAATAAATAAGTCAATTTCTGTTTTATTAAATGGGAATCCAGGACTTTTACTTGTGTTTTGAAGATCACATCGAGTGATTCTGTCCAATCTTTCTCAAGGTAATATTCTGTCAGAAATTTTATTTTATTTTCTCCTTTTATATATACATTGCATTTTTTCTATATTTTACATATTTTCTCTTTGTTTTTAATCATTGTTTTTTCCTGGTTTTCCTTATTCAATGCTTTTCCTGCTTGTTTTACTCCTTATGTGGCTCGGTGTCAATTATTTTTGTTTTATAACACTCCTGTGAAGTGCCTTGGGACGTTTTACTATGTTAAAGGCGCAATATAAATACAAGTTGTTGTTGTTGTTGTTGTCCTTCTTCTGTAAAGTAGGGATGTCCTGGGCTGCAGAGCTCTCCTCGGCTGTGAGATCCACTGTTCCATCATCACAGAGTGCTCAATTTTGTGTCTGATTACGATCCTGAGAAGCACCTTGGGACGTTTTAATACGTTAAAGGTGCTTATTCAATGCAAGTTGTTGTTGTTGCTCTTTCTAATCATCCACCTAAGAGCCAACAGAACGTGCCCAATGAGAAGACTAATCCAGCTGAATGGCAGCTGAGGCTAGCATTGAACTCCCACTCTCCAAAATGAGTGTCCAGCAGTTTGTGTTTCAGTAAGCAAGCCAACAGTCTCATACATATTGGAAAAATAGCCACGGTCCTTCCTTGACATTATTGTTTGTTTTTTTTCCAGTTGAGGTTTGTCTGTATTTAGGTAGGAATGGTGTCAATTGTACATCTATTATAAAAATTGATACTGTTGTTATTGAAATTATGTTGAACTTCTGATAAGGTGATGTCTATGAACCATTTTATTATCATATAAATAACACACATTCATAATTGGTTCCAAACTTCATGTTATAGTTATTGTCATATAATGTGACACTCATTTTCACTCATTTATAATTTTTTAATATTAAAAAAAAAAGTAAGTTTATTTTTAGCCCTGTAAAAAACTTTAATTTTTTTTCCAAAAAATTAAATTTTTGTTTAAAATATTTAATTTAATGTAATTTTAACTAATTTTAAAAATGCGATTAAAAAAAAATGTATTTAATGTTTTGATGTGTTTTTTGAGTGATCCTCATTCATACTTTTAACAGGTCTAAGCTGAGAGACCTGTCAAAAGTATGAAGGGAGATTCCCTTCTTCCATTGATTCCCCATGGCACACGTGATCACAGGGACGCTTGCGAACTGCTTGCGCCCCTGGGATACCTGCGCCCTGCGCATTTCGTAGAGCAGAGGCCCAGGAGCGAAAATGTCCTGACCTCCAGAGCCCTCAGGTAAGGGTATAGATTTTTTCCTGATCGGAAGCCTCTGCATGCAGGAAGCCTCCGATCAGAAAATACAGGCCATTAAATCACTCGGTTCTCTTTCTTGACCTTTCTTTACCTTTCTTTGACTGATTCACTAAGTTTTAAATTATACCATGATTAAAATATATAACAATGAACAGCAAGCAAGCGTTAATGGGGGAAAAATTCAGGAGCGCCCTGTTTGGGGTGCTAACTTTTGAAATCTGGAAAAATTAGCACCAGGCACTAGTGATTCTCAGCTTTCTCTAAATTTGGTGTTAGCGTTCCAAAGGACGCAGACGGGGCAGTAGTGGTGCAGAGCTGCACCATGTCCCATGCAGCGCTGCCAAGATCCGAGGCTCCTTCGCTCCCTTAAAGGGAAGGGCCATCGCTGCAGGCTCTGCATTGGGACCAGTTAGCTGGTCCCCGACTGTCCCTGCGATCTGGCCCGATCAGCCCCATGCACTCCAGCAGAGTGCCGGGCTGATTGATCGTGGCCGAAGAAAAATGGAAAAAAATTGAAATAATGCATTGCAACAATTTTTATACTTACGTCACCAACATCCCCTTTAACTTGCGCCCCGAAACGCCCGGCCTCCCGAACAACGCCTCCTGCAGCTGTCGGTGTTGTCACCCGACGATGCTGCTGGGGGTGGAACCGAAGTTCGGGTCCGGGGTGCTACCGGGGCGATGCACAGGACGCAGGAGATCGTGGCACAATGTGTTACCGCCGCCGCAAACCTCTCGGCTAATTTAGCGGGAGTCGTTCATTTCACCACGCCCGGTCGGTAAGTCATTAGTGCCCCGTTATCGCCCCGGAGACGCTAATGGGAGGCACTAAGGAGGCCAATTCCTAGGCCAATGATTCTCAATGTAGCCCCATCTAGAAATAATACATACAGATATTTAAACTGCTAATTGGTTGATACAGAAATTTAGCTTGACAAAGTCAGCAAAAGATCATGAAGCAAATGCAAAACTTTACCAAACCATTCTTACTAGATGTAACCAAATATGGGTTGGAAATAATCTATGCCTGTGTTTGTGATTAATGATTCTGCTAAGATTCTCTAATTCTTATGCGAATAGTGTTTCTCTTCTCCCTGTGATTTGTACCACTCTTATCTTCTAGACATTGATGAATGTGCAGTTAACAGGCTCCTGTGTGATAATGGGCTTTGCCGGAACACACCTGGCAGCTACACCTGCAGCTGCCCAAAGGGTTACCTCTTCAAACCAGACTCTGAGACGTGTGAAGGTGAGGATATTAATGAATGCACTCAGTTGAAAATGACATCTAACCTTTATAATAATTTGGCATCAAGAAATAGCAAGCAACTGCTTTGCAAGGTCCCACCTGCCCAAATCACTTACAGAAGAGTGCTTTTGCACTGCAGCAAACCAGCACAAATTCCACAATGTGTGCTGTCCAACAGTATCAAAAGGAGTATTTGAAAACCAGAGTTGATGTAATTGGTTGCCATTTTTTCAGACTACATTGGATTGGGCAGTAACTGTTACCTCCAGTGTTACAGGCAGAAAAAAATACTATCATGCAATCTTTTTTAACACCTCATGGTGAGAAAACTTCTACATAAATGTCTGCCCAATGGCATTTTCTCATTGCACTATGCTTTCACCAGCTGTCAGAGGTGGACAGTGGACGTTTGCCTGCCCCTGACCAGTGATGTGTTTTTAAACAGGTCCTTATGCTTGTATGGAAGCAAAGACACAGAAATACAGCTGAACACTGGGAACAATCTAGGTGCCAAAATATTTATTCCCATTGCCATACCAACCTCTTGTTAATTGTGTCCCTTCCATTGGTCGTACCAACTGCAAAAGAGAAAAACCAGGTGGCAGGACCACTGACTGTAGCTGCTCTCAGTTGCAACCAGTGGGGAAAGTCAGTCAGTAGTTAGTAGACAAATTTGTCAGATAGGGTTAATGTTCTCAGGAAAGTCACAATCAACATTGCACTGGTTCTTCAGCAGTTTAGTTTGTTGAATTTGTCAGCTTGGTTGCAAATTGAAGATAATACCTGAGGTGACAGATGTGATTTCCCATTGTCATTGTTGAAACATCTCTCCACCATCACCAGCCCACCTCTACAGATAAAACAATCCCTAAACATTAAAATTGTCTGTCTCAAATTGTTCACTGTAGTCACTGTATTAAAACATATTTTGAGAGGACCCACTCCCCAAAAGCTCTGTACAAATGCACAATCTGGTTTTGAACTTTTCAATTTCAGACCGGGATGGCCTCAGATTTAATCCCTGGTATGTAGTGAATTAGCTAGTTTTAGCCAGACCAGTGCTAAGATCCTCAGTGTCACCAGGTGGGCGTAAACTTAGCCAGCTTGCTGCTTACTGAGTGTTATTGAGTGATTTCTGCAAGAAAATGCATGTGGATATCGGTCAAGGATAGGTTCAAACTCAGACATGGTGCCCCCCTGGTTAAATAGCCTGTCAGTACACTGGGCTAAATTTTTCTATGTTATACCGACCAAAAGTGGGCATTATAGTGACCAAAAGTGAAGGGTAATAAGGCAAGAAGGTCCACCATCACAGGACCAATTGCACGTCGAGAAAGTCAAACGATCAATGCGCCAAGAATCTTCCTCCGCACACTCCAGCAGGAAAGCAGGCCAGGTGCTCCTTGTCTGCCCTGCTATATATAAATGATGGTGCAGAGGTGGATCCTGAGCACCCAGCTGATTTTCCTGCCCCCTGCCGGTACTACCACAGGGACTGCCAGGGATGGTGGAATGCCCGCTGAAGCCCCATATGGAAGTTGAGGGTTCACGTTAAACCATACCCCATACATGAATCAGCTCCTTCTAGAGAAGCGGGAAAGTTAGAGCATTCTGAGTAGAATAATGGCCCGTAATTTGCAGTCAGCAGCGAAGCAAAGGTGTTCGCCGCTGACCCCAGCGATCTCTGTGGCGAGAAATTTGCCTTTCTCGACGTGCAGTTCATTCTAATGCTGTGTAATGGGGATTCCCAGCGAAGAGCTGCAGCGACGTCAACAAGCTGTCTAAGCAGCCAATCACATTGAAGAATTCTCACAGACAGCAAACCAGGAAATGAAAAGCTGCTTTTATTCCCACTTTTAAAAAATGTTACAGAGAGCAAAATAAAGACTGGGACTTTCACATGGGGATAAGGTAGAAGTTGAAATATGAATAAACTTAAAATAAATTAAAATTAAAAAAAAATTGTGATTTTTATCATAATGAAATTTGACACTCCACAAATATAAAAAATAGTTATTCAGGGCCATAACATTTGTTGAGCAGTCAGTACGCTGGTAAAACCCAAGATACACCTATTCCAACAAGGCTTAACATTTAATGGGGTATTTAACAGCGATATTAGCGCAGAAAGCTCCAAGTTTTCGTCAGCTTCAATGATTTCACTGATTATACTAATCGCCGGCTATGGGGGGTGGGGGAATTGTCCACAGTGCAGTCTGTGTCAGAGCAGTGAATGACTGACCGCAACTTCAGGATTCCCATGTTTAGATGCGCATGCATTAAATCCTGAAGCTGCGGTCAGTTTCAGAGGGGTAATGACGGCGAACACTGACAGTTTGCCGTCATTACCCACTACAAAATCTGGACCATTGTTGTTTCCCACAGATGCTGTTGTTTTGTTAAGAAATTTCTCAAACTCCTTAAAACCTTGTTTTCCATGTGGTTGACTCAATGGAGCTGAACCAGGGCACTGTGGTTTGGGGAATTTTAATCTTTTAGTTTGGACAGTAAAAATTCTCCCAAATGGCGTAACAAGACTGATGTAAAACAGGTGTCTTTTGACGTGTATTTCCAGGATATCCAGCATTTTGTAAGTGGTAAACCAAAAGGTACTTTTTTCTTGTTTTTCTAATGTAACGCACACATGTAATAAGAGCCCTTTTGTAAACACTAAAACCACCAACTGAATTCCTGATTTGAAACAGATATTGTATTTGATCATAAGATAATGCCTGCTTGAGAAAGGTCACAACACTAAAGCTTTGGTGTGGTTCTGAGGTTTGGTTAACCTGAGTGGAAAACTATACTCCATGTTTATTTTTGGGTAACCCAGTAGCAACTAAAGCCCATGTGCAATTCTCATAGCTCTGTTATCCTTCACTAAATGTCCCAGAGCATGCTGAAACTGCAGTTTTTTATGACTAAATGGGATACATTTAATATTAAACCATGCTATTCACTAGAAATGTCTTTGATCCACTTGATTTGCAAGACTATTTCAATGTTCCCTTCTGTTCAAGGTGGAATTGTGCCATAACATTACTGCCATCTCTTCCCTAGCAGCAGCTTCCCTCAGAACTGATGCCAGTCGCAAAATTATGGCTGGTGGACTCATTTACCTCGGGTTGAGATTCAAACATTCAGCCTACCTCTTGATCCAATGTGCCCTCAAGATCAGTTTATAAATAGTTAACAGATTGTTGCTGATGACACAGTCATCTTTATGCACATAGATCAGGAGTGTCCCATGAAACTAAAATAAGTTAACATTGCACTTGTAAATTCCAACAAGAATGCAGATACATTAAAAAGTCACACAAAAAAAAGATACTTTCACCCAGGGAACTGAAACAGAATGATATTAAGCATTAGGTCAAGTTTTCAAGTTTTACACATTTGGGCAGCCTGAAATCACTCAGAACTGATGGCAAACTATTATTTATTTTATAATTTTCAATTGAATCATTTTCCATTCTTATCTAAGACATAACATATGGGCCAATAATGTGAGAGGATGAACTACCACAGTGGTTCAGGTGCTCAGGTTTCAAGTAACCGGGCACAGAGGAGTGAGGCCTCTGTGCTTGATGTGTTGAGTGCAGAGTAATGCAGGTAGGAAGCACCTTGCATTCTTTACCGTATTATCCACCCATTGTGTGCAACCATGCCCTGATGATATCCAGTGGCAATGCCTGATACAGTCCAAGTGGTTACCAAGTCATTGATGTCAAGGAAATGATAGGACCTTCACTTTTACCCACAGCACTGTACTGAGTGGGGACTAATTGCTTCATATAGAGTCAAACATTGCTTTTCAGTACTTTTCACTCAGGGGTTACTAAAAATAATTCTTAGGATTTAAGAAAAACGAAAATTGTAAATATTTTTTGTTATTTGACTGCATGACAATGTAAATCTGTAATAATATTTAAGAGTGACTATTCTGTTTCTCCAGATGTTAATGAATGTGAGAACAGCCCTTGCGTTAATGGAGAATGCAGGAACACAGCAGGTTCATTCTCCTGTGAGTGCTCTACTGGTAGCAAACTGGATCCAAGCAGAACTGTCTGCATTGGTAAGACAGACAATTTCACTTTATTACTAATGGCAAAGGTCAAAGGACAAACTCAAAAGATTTCAGAGCTGAGAAAATAAATTAGATTTTAGCCTTATATTATTCTTTAAACAGATGGGTGCTGATTTTCTTCTCAAATGATGTTATATTTAATGTACTGCAATGCCTTATGATGAGGTTATTAAAGTGTAAAGTTCTGACATTTAAGTATTTAAATACTAACGCCACCATTAAGTTGCCATTTCTCTTCATTACATTTTCACAATTAGTCATGAAAAATAGAAATCCTTTCCTTTCTGAGTCATGAGCCTTTAATATATCAAAGTATCAAATTAGTTTTAATGATCTATTTGACGAATATTGGTTTGGACCTTTCCTTTAGAGTGTCAAACTCAACAAAAACAAACTATTGCCTTTGCAGTATAGAATTCAGTTACTGGTTCTGCCTCATATCCAACAGAGCAGCAATTGTTCATTGGTAATGTATATCTACTTTTCCATAGTCTGATTTATTTTCCTGAAAATGTTCTCGGCAGTGCAAATTGGGAACCTGTTAAGATGCCATTAGGAATAATTGACTCCACATAGTACTGGCTTGACACCTTCACATCCCTGAAACTCATTAAAGGGGTGGACTATCTTATTTTCTTACTTCCGATCAGAAAAGTGCTGCGCATTACAGCAAAATGTCATTATTACTGAGTATCGGCATTCTTACATTGTGTCTGACATCTATTTAAAGCTGAGTTGGACTGTGGTGTCCGGTCACAGTGGATCTTTGAGGAGCTGCAGGTGCAGTTATAATTACAGTATATCAATACTCAGGTAGCATAATGATGCACTGTGCTAAAGCACCAACCCACTAAAATTCATTTATAAAACCTTCATAACGATGTCATAAGTACAGAAGTAAATGGAAAAAAACATATTTAAAAGCGATCCCCACTCTTCCCCCATCCCCTCCCCAGCCTACAGTGCTGAGAAAGACAAGGTGTGGAGATGCCGGAGTTGGACTGGGGTGGACAAATGTAAGAAATCACACAACACCAGGTTATAGTCCAACAGCTTTATTTGAAATCACAAGCTTTCGGAGCGCTGCTCCTTCTTCAGGTGAAGTGGAGAAATGCATAAAGACACAGCTTATATAGTCAGAGAATCATGTCAGATGTTTACAGGTAACCTTTCCAACTGCCATTTATCGCACCTCGGCAGAGAGATAATCACAGTAGTCAAAGGTGTGAATGGTGTCCAAACAGGTCAGTCAGGGAAACATTACATCAAAGAACAATGAGGTGGGGTCACAAGGGGTCAAATATTGCAGATGCTGGGGTCTGTATGAAAAACAAAAAAACAGACAAAAAGCATTTTTTTTTGGCTGGAAATCACAGCAGGTCCAGCCGCATCTGTGTAGAGAGAACAAGCCAATGTCGACTCGAGTCTGGATGACCCTGCATCAGGTGGGGTTACATGTAGCGTGACATGAACCCAAGATCTCGGTTAAGGCCGTCCTCATGGGTGCGGAACTTAGCTATCAGTTTCTGCTCGACGATTTTGCGTTGTCGTGTGTCTCGAAGGCCACCTTGGAGAATGCTTACCCGAAGATCGGAGGCTGAATGTCCTTGACTGCTGAAGTGTTCCCCGACTGGGAGGGAACACTCCTGCCTGGTGATTGTTGCGCGGTGTCCGTTCATCCGTTGTCGCAGTGTCTGCATGGTCTCGCCGATGTACCATGCTCCGGGGCATCCTTTCCTGCAACGTATGAGGTAGACAACGTTGGCCGAGTCACATGAGTATGTACCATGTACCTGGTGGGTGGTGTCCTCACGTGTGATGATGGTATCTGTGTTGATGATCTGGCATGTCTTGCAGAGGTTGCCGTGGCAGGGTTGTGTGCTGTCGTGGTCGCTGTTCTCCTGGAAGCTGGGTAATTTGCTGCGAACGATGGTCTGTTTGAGGTTAGGCGGCTGTTTGAAAGCGAGTAGTGGAGGCGTGGGGATGGCCTTAGCGAGGTGTTCGTCGTCATCGATGACATGTTGAAGGCTGCGAAGAACATGGCGTAGTTTCTCCGCTCCGGGGAAGTACTGGACGACGAAGGGTACTCTGTTGGTTGTGTCCCGTGTTTGTCTTCTGAGGAGGTCTATGCGATTTTTCGCTGTGGCCCATCGGAACTGTCGATCGACGAGTCGAGCGTCATATCCCGTTCTTACAAGGGCGTCTTTCAGTGTCTGTAGGTGTCCATCGCGTTCCTCCTCGTCTGAGCAGATCCTGTGTATTCGCAGGGCTTGTCCATAGGGGATGGCTTCTTTAACGTGGTTAGGGTGGAAGCTGGAGAAGTGAAGCATCGTGAGGTTGTCCGTGGGCTTGCGGTAGAGTGAAGTGCTGAGGTGTCCGTCTTTGATGGAGATTCGTGTGTCCAGGAATGAGACTGATTCTGAGGAGTAGTCCATGGTGAGTTTGATGGTGGGATGGAACTTGTTGATGTTATCGTGTAGTCTTTTCAGTGATTCTTCGCCGTGGGTCCATAGGAAGAAAATGTCGTCGATGTATCTGGTGTATAGCGTTGGTTGGAGATCCTGTGCAGCGAAGAAGTCTTGCTCGAACTTGTGCATGAAGATGTTTGCGTATTGGGGTGCGAATTTGGTCCCCATGGCTGTTCCGTGTGTTTGGGTAAAGAACTGGTTGTCGAAGGTGAAGACATTGTGGTCAAGGATGAAGCGGATGAGTTGTAGGATGGCATCTGGAGATTGGCTGTTGTTGGTGTTGAGTACTGAGGCTGTCGCAGCGATGCCGTCATCGTGGGGGATACTGGTGTAGAGTGCCGAGACGTCCATCGTGGCGAGGAGTGTTCCTGGTTCAACTGGTCTGTGGGTGCTGAGCTTCTGTAAGAAGTCTGTAGTGTCGCGACAGAAGCTGGGGGTTCCCTGTACGATGGGTTTCAGGATGCCCTCGACATATCCAGAGAGGTTCTCACACAGGGTTCCGTTGCCTGATGCGATAGGACGTCCAGGTGTGTTGGCTTTGTGTATCTTTGGGAGGCAGTAGAAGTCACCCACGCGGGGAGTACGTGGGATGAGAGCATGCAGGATGCTTTGAAGGTCTGGATCGAAGGTTTTGATCAGTCTGTTGAGTTGGCGGGTGTGTTCTTTGGTCGGATCTGCGGGTAACTGTCTGTAGTGTTCCTGGTTGTCCAGTTGTCGGTATACTTCTTTGCAATAGTCCGTTCTGTTCTGTATGACGATGGCACCTCCTTTGTCTGCTGGTTTGATGACGATGTTGCGGTTGGTCTTGAGAGCGTGGATGGCGTTGCGTTGTGCTCGGGTGACATTCTGGACTGTCTTGTGAGTGCGGCTGATGAATCTGGCATTGATGCATCTCCTGACAGCTTGAGCATACATGTCAAGCTTAGGGCAGCGACAAGAAAGACAAGGGAGGAGATTTGTGAGGCACTGAGGATCATTGTGAGGGAGTCACTGGAAACTGGTGAAATACTATAAATTGGAAACAGGCTAATGTGATGCTCATTCAAAAAAGGGAATAAAGCAGACAGAGGCATTTACAGACTCATTAGTCTTACTTCTATTCCATGTAAAAATATTGGAATTGACTATCAGGAGTAAACTTGAGGATTATCTGTAGCCTGTCTAACAGCAGTCATTATGGATTCAGAAGTGGAAGATACCTGACTGGCCAACCTCCTCGACTTCTTTGAAGAAGTGACAAACCAGTTGGACTGTGCAAAGACCTACGACATGTTGTACCTCGACTGCCAAAAGGCAGATGACACAGTTCCATCCAAAAAGCTATTAATGTAATTGTGGGATTCAGGGTAAGCCCTGCGAATGCATAAGAAATTGGCTGAAAGGTAGAAATAATGAATATTCATTGGAGAAGTTCTGTCAGGGTGGGGGAGTGCAAGTACTGAGTGGGGTGCCTCAGGGTTGGGTGTTGAGACCACTCCTGTTTCTAATTTACATAAATTAGCTGGATTTGAAAACTCAATGCAAAGTGGTCAGACTTGCAGATAATACCAAACGGGGAAGCAGCTCAGAAGTTACAGAATAAGTTGGATAAAATATGTAAGTAGGCAGAAAATAGAAGATGAAACTTAATGCTGACAAATATAAAAGTATCCACACATAGGAAGAAATCATAAGTGAATCAGGAGTTGAAATAGCTGACAATGAAGCTGAAAGAGAATCAGCACTCAGCATGTCTAAACAATGCAGGGCAGCAATCAACAAAGTCAATAGAATATTAACCTACATAGCCAAAAGTAGAATGCAAGTCAGAGGAAGTTGTGATCAAAACGTACGGTGTTCTGATCAGACTGCACCTTAAGTACTGTATCCAGTTCTGGTCACTGAGACAAAAGAGAGACATTCAGGGGGGAAATTTAACCCCAAAAAACAGGCAGGTTTAGGTTGCGTGGGAGGTTAAAGTGTTAGAAATCTGAATCCCGATCCCAACCCATCCATTTCTGGGAGGTGGGATGGAGGGCTAGCCCGCTCCCAGGAGGCGGGTTGGCACTTTAAATATTATAATTAGGCTGCGTGCCTCAGTTTGAAGCACCATTTTTAATTTAAATCTGGCAGCCAGGTTTCCCGGGCCTCGGCGATCCCGCCAGCTAAAGGAAAGCGAGGACTGCTGGATGCAGGAGATAAGTGCCTTTCCACATACCTGCTGGGTCCAGCGTATCTGCCTTGCCAGCACTCCCGCGATCGGACACCACCTCCCGACCCTTCCGGTCTCCCCCCTGTCAGCCCACGAGGCCTCCGATCTCACCCCCCATCCTGGCCTCTGATCTCTTCTTCCATCCCCCCTCCCCCCCGGCCTTCAATCTTCCCGCCAACCACCCCCCTCCCATCCCGGCCTCCGATCTCCCCCACCCCCCGGCCTCTGATCTGGGGAAACTTGGGCTTTTTAGTCTGGAAAAGATGCCATCTGTGAGGTGACATTATATAAGGTAGTTAAGGGAATGGAAAAGGTATACCTGGAATATTACATGAAGTTAAATAGCAAGTGTAGGATAAGGGAACATAGATTTGAACTAGTAGAAGGTAAATTGAGGAATATTGTCAGAAAATTCTTCTTTACACAAAGAGTGATCAACATATGGAATAGATTTCCAGGAAGAGTAGTAGAAGTGAAAACCCTGGAATCTTTTAACAGAAAATTAGACGTTGAAATGGGGAGGCTCTCTCTGGGTGGATGGGTCTAATGGCCTTCTTCATCTGTCATTATCTTGTGATCTTGTGACATGTGGACATCAGATGACAACAGGATTGGCCTTGACTGTGATGCCTTCTGTGGTTACATAGCCAACATTCAGCATCCGTATTCACATGAAAAATGACCACTTGGGTGAGGTATCTGTGGAACTGTATGCAGCAAAGAGGGCAGTGTCTTTGGGAGAGGAGGAGAAAAAGGGTGGATAAAATGTACTTTTAGATTTCTATTTTCAGTTCAGTAATTTCCAGTCAGCCCACTTAAAGAGTTAGAATATGAAGTCCTAAACTGAATAGGTGACAGCCCTATGTTGGGTCCTAATCTTAGCTTTGCTGCTGAGGGCAGATGATAATCAGAAGCTACGTATCTTCCCAAAAAAAGGAGAGAACGTTATTCTTGAGTCTGTCTAGTGCAGTTCCTTGTGGTTGCCTCAGAACATTAATGACAAACAGCTGGGAATGATTCGTTTTGCCTATACACACATCAATCTTTATTTAAAAAAAAGCAAATTCTTCAGATTATGGCTGGGCCAGCCCATAAATACTGCTAACACATTACGTGGCGAGTAGAGCAACATATACCTTTCCAAGAGTTGAGTATGTGGATATGTTGAGTACCCATTCATATTGGGGTCAAGCTCAGGACATTCTCAGATATTTGCCAGTAAAAAGGACTCATTATTTCTTGCTAATTACTTGAATTTTCTCACAATTTACAACAGACAGCGTGAAAGGAACTTGCTGGTTGAATGTCCAAAACAGCCGTTGTGAAGTAAACATCAATGGAGCCACACTGAAGTCAGAATGCTGTGCTACTCTGGGGGCTGCGTGGGGCAGTCCTTGTGAACGCTGTGAACTAGGTATTGAAAACAGTGGATCAGAGAAAAAACATTTACAATTATGAAAATGTGCTGGAAATTGAACTAAATTGTGCATGATTTTTAAAATAAGGACTACTTCCTCAAGCCAGTTTCTTGGATTGTTATAACAGCAATTTGAAATCAATCTTTGTGTTTTTGGCACCAAACCAGGAGCGTAGGATTAAGTTTACTGTGGAGTTTCTTACTAATAACAAAATGAGATGTTTAGTAAATTAACCAGAATATTTCCTCACTTTATTTACTTTTGAACCTTTAACATCTTTCACTTGCTTGAGAACTAATGGTTTCAGAAACTCTACTAAAAAAAGTAAATTGTGTATGCCTTGATATCATGCTATGTGATATTAGTAATGAATGCATTAACTATTTGTATGAAATTCCTCTGCTATTTTAATGAAGGCCCCAACCCAATTAAATCTTTTAATGAATTTTCCTTACTAATATTGTACAGCGTGATTTCAAGGCAGTGTTGTTTTATATGTGTTAGTATATCTATTCCTTTCTCTCTCATGTACTTAACTGCCCCTTAAATGCATCTATGCTATTCACCTCGAATACTGCGAGTTCCACATTCTCACCACTCTCTGAGTAAAAAGGTTTCTTATTCCTTATTGGATTTATTAATGGCTATCTTATATTTATCGTCCCTAGTTTTGGATTCCCCCACAAGTGGAAACATCTTCTGTACATCTATCCTATCGAACCCCTTCATAATTTTAAAGCCCTCTATCAGGTCACCTCTCAGTCCTCTTCTTTTCTAGAGAAAAGAACCCCAACCTATTCAGTTTATCATGACAGTTGAACCCTCTCAATTCTGGTATTGTGGCGACACGCCACCACTGGACATAATCCGCTCACGGCGGCACAGACAGTCTAAGCAGAAGCCCCCAACCGGGGGCCCTTTCCTCCAGCAACTTGTTTCCCGCAGGGACAGGCTGCCGGGAGCACTTCCTGTCTGGGAAGTATTTAAGTGGATGCGCGGGCTTTTCTAGTTCCAGTTTGTCATGTGGTTGGAATAAAGCAGTTGTGTTTTCAATAGCTCTGGTCTCGACTCCCACGTTTGCCGCGGTATCTCAACACTGGTGACCCCGACGCTCAGGACGAATCCTAAGCTAGCATGGCGGATACAAACGCAGTCACGGTTAAATTACCAGACTTTTGGGAGAACCTCGCCGAAGCCTGGTTCGTTCAAGCTGAGTCCAGATTCCGGCTGAAAGGCATTACAGTCGACGCCACGAAGTACGACTACCTCGTCGCCTCGCTCACCTACGCTACAGTCCCCAAGGTTTGGGCAGCGCTGCAGAATCCACCAACAGAGGGCAAGTACGAACATCTGAAGGCTGCGCTACTTAAAAAATTTCAAACATCCTCTTACCAGCGCCACTGCCAACTCCTGGACCTCCCCGGCCTTGGTGACGCTTCACCATCAGACCTGCTTTCCCACATGCTGTCCCTCTCAGACGACAAAAACCCCGGCGCCCTTTTTCGCACGCTTTTCATTCGGCAGCTCCCCGCCAGCATCCGCCCGCTCATTGTGGAGTCTGACTCCACAGACCTGAATGATATAGCCGAAAAGGCCGACCGGCTGCTCTCTGCACAGGCCGCTCGCGACGTCGCGCCCGACCTCACGGCAACGACCACGCGGTCTTCCCGGGCCGCTAGGCCCGACCGCCCTACCACTCCGGGTCACTGCTACTACCACACCCGTTTTGGCGCTAGGGCTCAACGCTGCACGCCACCGTGTACCTTCAAACCCCCCCCCGCACCGGCCCCCGCGATGGCCGCGGGGCAGAAGGAGCCCCTACTGTACGTCACTGACGACAGAACCAACCGCCGATTTCTGTGCAACACAGGGGCCCAGCACAGCATCACCCCCGCCTCCGCCCTCGAGATCCAACGCGGCACACGGGGTATCACACTGGCTGCAGCCAACGGCTCTGAAATCCGCACATATGGCACCCGCATGGTCACGCTCGACCTCGCGGGCCGCCGCTACCGCTGGGAGTTCCTCACAGCCAAGGTCCTCTGCCCACTCATTGGAGCCGACTTCCTACGCGCCCATGGCCTCCTTGTCGACATTCCGAAGCACCGCCTCGTCGACATCAACACTATGGCCCCCATCCCCGGCGCCTTTACCCCGGCCCGTTCGGCCGGCCTGACGACCTACTGCCTCGCCAGAGCCACGGACGACTACTCGGCACTCCTAGCTGAGTTTCCCGCCCTCACTAACCCGACCTTTTCGGCCAAAGCCGCCAAGCATGGTGTGGAACACTATATCCCCACCACCCCAGTTTCTGCCCACGCCCGCAGACTCAACCCGGCCAAGCTGGAAATCGCGCGGGCCGAGTTCACCACCATGGAACAACTCGGCATCATCCGCCGCTCCAGCAGCCCTTGGGCCTCGCCCCTCCACATCGCCTCCAAGCCCGGCGGAGGCTGGCGCCCTTGCGGGGACTACCGCCGCCTCAACGACGCCACCACCCCCGATCGATACCCGGTGCCACACATCCAGGACTTCTCGGCCCGACTGGCCGGATGAACCGTCTTTTCCAAAGTCGACCTGGTGCGCGGTTACCACCAAGTCCCCGTACACCCCGCGGACATCCCCAAAACGGCCGTCATCACCCCATTCGGCCTGTTCGAGTTCCTGAGGATGCCCCTCGGCCTCAAGAATGCAGCACAGGCTTTCCAGCGCCTTATGGACTCAGTCCTCCGGGACCTGAACTTCCTATTCGTCTATCTAGACGACATTCTCGTGGCCAGCTCCTCCAAACAGGAACACCTCGAACACCTTCGCATCCTGTTCGGGCGCCTAGCCCAACACGGGCTCATCCTCAGCCCGGCGAAGTGCCAATTCGGCCTAACCGAGATCGATTTTCTCGGTCACCACATCACCCCTGCTGGGGCCGTCCCCCTGCCCAACAAGGTGCAGGCCGTCCAGCAATTCCCCCGCCCCACAACCATCAAGGGCCTCCAGGAGTTCCTCGGGATGGTGAACTTCTACAACAGGTTCATCCCCAGAGCCGCAGCCCTCATGAAGCCCCTATACGACTCCCTCCGAGGAAAATCCGGCAAGATGGACGTAGCCTGGACCACTGACACGGCAGCCGCCTTCGACGCCACCAAAAACGCGCTCGCCGACGCCACTCTGCTCGCGCACCCGAGGGCCGATGCCCGGGTCGCGCTCCCCACCGACGCCTCCGACCACGCGGTCGGGGCCGTGTTCGAGCAGTGGGTCAATGGCGCGTGGCAGCCACTTGCCTTCTACAGCCGCCAACTGCGCCCCCCGGAGGTCAAATACTCCACTTTCGACCGCGAGCTTCTCGCACTCCACCTGTCGGTCCGCCATTTCAGGTTCCTCCTGGAAGGCCGCCCCTTCACCGCGTATGTGTACCACAAGCCACTCACATACGCGATGGCCAAGCACACCGAACCCTGGTCCGCTAGGCAGCAACGCCAGCTCGCGGCCGTCTCCGAGTTTACTACGGACATTCAGCACGTCTCCGGTAGAGACAACGTGGTCGCCAACTGCCTTTCCCGTCCCGCCGTCTGTGCGAATCACCTCGCGGTCGACTACGCACAACTAGCAGCGGCCCAGCTCACGGACCCAGACCTCCTCTCGGCGGCTACCAGCCTGCCAGGGCTACGCCTAGCCAAGGTCGCATACGGGCCCGAAGCCACGGCAGTCACGTGCGACGTCTCACTCGGCCAACCCAGGCCGGTCGTCCCTGAGACCTGGCGCCGCCGCGTTTTCGACGCGCTCCACGGGCTCTCTCACCCGGGTTCCCGCGCATCCGTCAAACTCCTCTCCAAGCGCTTCGTCTGGCGCGGCCTCAGCAGAGATGTTCGGACTTGGGCCACCTCCTGCCTCGCCTGCCAACGGGCTAAGGTACAGCTGCACACCAAAGCACCCCTGGGAGACTTCGAGGTACCCAGCCGCCGCTTCGACCACGTACACGTCGACATCGTCGGTCCCCTGCCGCCATCGCAAGGCCAAACTTATCTCCTCACGATGGTCGACCGCTACACACGCTGGCCTGAGGCAGTGCCGCTGACCTCCACCACCACAGCCGACATCGCCAGGGCGTTCGTTAACACCTGGGTTGCGAGGTTCGGCGTACCGGCCGACATAACCTCCGACAGAGGCGCCCAGTTCACCTCCGAGCTCTGGACGGCCACAGCACGCAACCTCGGGGTGACGCTCCACCGCACCACGGCATACCACCCGCAGGCCAACGGACTTTGTGAACGCTTCCACAGGTCACTCAAGGCCTCACTCCGCGCCGGGCTGCAGGACAGTACCTGGACTGACCGCCTACCGTGGGTGCTACTCGGCCTACGCACCGCGGTCAAGGAAGACCTCCAGTCCTCGGCAGCGGAGTTAGTCTACGGACAACCGCTGCGCGTCCCAGGCGAATTCCTTCCGGAGCCTACCAAGCCTTGGTCGGCCGAACAGCAGCGGCTCGACTCTTTCTCTTCCGCTCAGCAGTTCGCCCCACTTCCGGTCAACCGACACGGCGAACTCGCACCTCACGTCCCGCCAAATTTACAGCAGGCGCGCTTCGTCTTCGTGCGACACGACGCGCACCGCGGGCCCCTGCGACCCCCGTATGACGGTCCGTACGAGGTACTACAAACCGGGGACAAGGTCTTCAAGCTGCGACTCGGCGACAGGGTCGAGACAGTCTCCATCGACCGGCTCAAACCAGCACACACAGAACCAGGGGAACAGGTCCCCGTGGCCCAGCCTCCAACTAGAGGCCGTCCCCCCGGCAAGCCAGCACAGCCGGCGGCGAACCGCCCGACCCAACCAACCAGACCGGCGACCACTCAGAGCCGCTGCGGCAGAACCATTAGACCACCGTCACGACTCGTCCACTCCTCCTAAGCGGATTCTGGGGGGAGCTCTGTGGCGACACGCCACCACTGGACATAATCCGCTCACGGCGGCACAGACAGTCTAAGCAGAAGCCCCCAGCCGGGGGCCCTTTCCTCCAGCAACTTGTTTCCCGCAGGGACAGGCTGCCGGGAGCACTTCCTGTCTGGGAAGTATTTAAGTGGATGCGTGGGCTTTTCTAGTTCCAGTTTGTCATGTGGTTGGAATAAAGCAGTTGTGTTTTCAATAGCTCTGGTCTCGACTCCCACGTTTGCCGCGGTATCTCAACAGTATCATCCTTGTAAGTCTTTTGCACTTTCTCCAGTGCTTTTATATCCTTTTTGTAATATGGAGACAGGAAGTGTGCACAGTACTTTAAGTGTGGATTAAACAAGGTTCTATATAAGTTTAACATAATTTCTCTGGTTTTGAATTATATTCCTCTAGAAATGAACTCCAGCGCTTGGTTTGCTTTTAGTAATGGTTTTCCTAACCTGCATTGCTATTTTTAATGATTTGCGAATCTATACCCCTAAATCCCTTTGCGCCTCTACCCCATTTAGACTCTTATTTTCCAAGGAGTAGGTGGCCTCTTTATTCCTCCTACCAAAATGCACCACCTCACACTTACCTTTTTTAAATTAATTTGCCCCGATTTTAACCCGGAGTGGGAATCGGATGACTCCTTCTCCTCCTGGCCCCACTAGAATGTAAAAAAAAAGTACCTGTTCGGGCCTCTCCTGGCTCTGGATCCTGTTCCCAGTATATTCACCTGGTGGGAAAGCTACAACGGCTAACCCACTCCGGCCACCAGTTACAATTGATGCCGTCAAACCCTGACTTGCATTTAAAAAGGAAACCCGCCAAATTCAGGCATGCGTCCTTGCTGCCTGCTCAGAAAAGCCGGTTAAATTGAAGATAGCGGGAACAATGCGAGATGTCGGCGGGTCAGTCACCCGGCCAATTTTAACTGTTCACTTAGCCAGTTTCTGCCGGGTGGGTACAGTTAATATCACCACTGAGGTTTTTCATCAAGAAAATTTGTTGTAATGAATATCAGAAGCTGAAAATTGTTGATGAACAATTTGTACAATGCAGAATCTGAGGTTTTTGTACTTGAACTTGTATCTTTATCTGCAGATACCACCTGTCCAAGAGGATATGCAAGAGTTAAGGGCGTAGCCTGTGAAGGTAAGAATATTTTAACCTTAAAAAAATTGATACAGGAACACTTGTTGACATAGAAGAAAGATTTCAATTCAGAAGAAAGAACTTTCATTTATACAGCACCTTTCATGCTTTCATAGCATCATAAATGCTTCACAGCGAATGAAGTACCTTTGAAGTGCAGTTACTGTTGCCATGTAGGCAAACGCAGCAGTCAATTTGCACACAGCAAGGTCCCACACACAGCAATGAGGTAAATGACCAGATAATCTGCATTACACATGTAAGTTGAGAGATAAATGCTGGCCAGGACACCAGGAGAACCTCCCTGCTCTTCCTCGAAAAGTGCCATGGGACCTTTCATGTCCACCTAAGAGGGAAGATGGGTCCTCATTTTAACATCTCATCTGAAAGATGGCATCTCTGATAAAGCAGAACTTCCTAAGCACTGCACTGAAGTGTCATCCTAGATTATGTACTAATAACTCACAACTCTGGAATGGGACTCGAATCCAATAAGTATTGAAAATTCTAAGACAAAATGTAATTACAATAATGTTTGCCATGATCACAGCCTGAATGGCCCTGGGAGAGAACCCACGATGGATTAACTACCAAATATTTCAGCCTATTAGTATTGGCTACCACCAGGTTTCAGATTTCTAAATAGATTTTCCACCCTCCCAACGCAATCTACAGTAACCTTGTAAAAATAAGTGATACAGCAGACAAAGTCTGCCAGGCAGATACTGAAATATTCATATATATCAGCTTCTTACAGTAGAGGAAAATAACAAAAACAGATGAAGATGGTGATAACTCACCCACCCCCCCTGAGAAAATCCTAGCTCCAGGTGTTAAAAATGATCATCTACTCTGTTGGAATTTGGCTCCATTCTAGCGTGAATCAGGTTTATGTGGGAAATACAGAAGAACTGAATTGAATTATTCTTTCATATATTTTTGAAATTTATCACACAGCAGGAACTAAAGGAAAACTAACCCTTATACACCTAATTCTTTTTTCTACTTTGTTCTCTATTATGTATCATCTGTAAAGAGAAGGAGGCAGACTTTACAAATGTGTAGTACTGCCACGGAACCTCAACTGCTGTCCACACAAATTGGGGAATAGCGGGCTCACTTGAAAATCAATGAATTATTGGCCCAGTAATTCCGGTCCCAGCGCGTGAGTACGGACGGGGTACTCACGCGTGGGCCCGTTGGAAGTGCCGGATTTCAGCATGCACAGCGCATGCGCGGAAAACTGGCATTTCCTCTCCTCTTTACCAAGGGGTTAAGAGGCGGTTCCCGTGCGACGTTTCAGGCAGCGCGTACGCGTTGAACTTCGGTTTTTTTGACAGGCTTGTCCGTGCGTGAAGCCTCCACTTTTTACGAATGTAAAAAGCAGACGTAAGGACTTAGTTTTAAAAGGTAAGTGGTCTAATAATTAAAGTTAGAACATTTTTTCCACAGGTTTATTATTTTTAAAGAATTTACAGTAAGGTAAGTGTATTTTTGGACCCGATTTCTTGAAAAAAAATTTTTGGCAGAAATTTGAATAATTGTTTAAAATAGTTTTTTAAAGTTATTAATAGTTAATTTAATTAGTGGGATGTTGTTTTAACTTTTATTTAAAGTTTAAGTACTGTTTTGGGCGCCTGGAGTTTTCATGAGTTTGACAGGTCTTATGTCTAACTCATGAATGGACTTTTGTAAACTCCCATTGGTTGCCCAGTGCTCACGTGATCCCAGCCGGCTCATCGCACTAAGTACGCCGCTGGATCACGCACGCACAGCGCGCCGGGAGCTGAACCGGGCCACAGACAGGAAATCCACGCAGGCCCAGTCTTCAAATGTCAGCGCGATATGTAAGTGTAGGTCGGGGGCTTGCACCCGCAGGAAGTCCCCGACCCGAATTTCTGGGCCAAAATGTTTAAGAGAACAGTGATTAACTTAATATTGTTTTTTTATGTCAATAGCATGAAATAGGATTTTTTTCCTCCCCAATAGCAACAGAGACCCAAACTAAACTGTTTGACCTCATACCAATCCTGGCTGAGATAACCAGCTCAGCTTTGAGCAGGGATCAAACCTGGGACCTTCTTGGTCTAATGGATTGCTATCATACCACAGGGAGTATTTACCCGTTGAGCCATTGAGGGAGCAAATGTATATATATTTTTTTCAGCAGTCCTAGGGTTGAATTTTCTGTAGTGGTAGTGGGCGCGATCGGTGGCGGGTCAGGTGGGAAAGCTGTTTTTTTTGACAGCAGGTCAGGAACCCGCTGTCATCTCGCTCCCAAGCACCTTTCCCACAGGCGCATCTGTCAGCATGGAGCCGACCCGACCTGCAGTGGCGGGGGACCCAATTGAAATCATTATGAGGTACTTTACAGGCACTTAAGATCCTTTTTCCCCTACTTTTTAAATTTTCCTGCACGGCCATGGGATTCGCACAACTCAGGAACCACGTCTGTCAACCTGAGGCGTAAGTTCCGTGGCCATTGCTCCAGCTGATGACTTGACAGCATGAACAACAAATCAAAATAAAAACATGTTGATTACATCAGCTATCAGCTAACAGATTGATGGAGATTCTCTTCTACTTGAAAAGCTACTGGTAAATGTTAATTTTTCACTGGCCATTTTTGGCTGTTGCCTTCCAACTGAACAGTAATTGCAGTGAATTGATCTGCACTATAAAAAATGACATATACCATTTAAATAAATGTTTGTGTTGTTTCTGATCAGGTTTTTCTCACAGTATACTGTGATTGTCCAGTTACACGTTAAATCAAGTCATCAACCGTAACAATTTCATTCTCGTCACTCATTCCACTGGTTCAATTTGCTTTCAGTCCTTGAATATGTAATTTAATTTTTCAGTCTGAGACTTTAGGGTGAATTTCTGCGGAGGTTCTCTCACTTGTCCATTGTTAACTTCAACGGAAGAGCTGCAGAAATCCCTGAAACACATTGTAAGCACCATTTACACTATTTGTCAGGGATTCTACAGCTCTTCCGCTGAACTTGCATAAGATTGTAAATCCATCCCTTTACAATTACATTTAAAATCTGCTTAATTTTATGTATTACCTATACACACACATCTTTTATTTGTACCAGTTACTGATACAAAAGTCTAGATTTGTGACTAAAACACCAATAACTTCACAATTAATGCACTTTTTAAATTATGTTCTTGATCGTATTTGTAGATGGAGTCATATTACTTAATAATTTTATTTAAATATTTCTTTTCACTCATATATAACTTTTATTATATGATTGTACAGTAAAGATTCAGCATCCACTATGTTAGATTGAACTTAAAATGTAAAGTGGCCAGGGTTCCTTTAAGGATCCCGGCTTAAAATGCGTCACGAATGATGTCACCAGACCTGCTCCATCTAATTGGGCTGGGTAATGCATTGGGTGAGCTTAATAGGCCCCATTAAGGTAAGTTCATTCTGTACAGCGGGATGGAGCCAGCAGCGGGGTCACGACCCGCCACGGCCACTGGACCCGCCCAGGTATGGAAAATTCCGACCCTAGTGTCTGTGTTTGTTTCACTTATCAGGACGTGATTGTGAATTTGTTTTAACCATTGTATCTATCTTTTATTTTACAGATGTAAATGAATGCACGGTCTTTCCTGGCATTTGCCCAAATGGGCGGTGTGTGAATACTCAAGGGTCCTTCCAGTGTGAGTGTCCTGAAGGGCTGACCAGAGATGGCACGGGCCGAATTTGTGTGGGTAAGAAATAAATTATCTTATTTTCCTTTATATTAAAGGTTCAGGTAGAATCTGTTTTTGAAATGTCAGTTTTTAAGCACAAAAATTGATAAGGAGAGAGGACATTGTCCATGCAGTGCAGAGTTCAACTTGTCCTTTTTAAGCTTAAGGCCTATGGGGAGAGTTTGTGATATGGGCATATACTCTTAAGTTTCTAGACTAAAGCTGTAAATACACTGTACTACCTTAGTTCGTAGAAATATACAGAAGACATAAGTGCAGTAGTGAAATACTGCACATTGCATCCAAAAATTACAGTGAAAACATAGGAACAAGAGTAGGCCATCCAACCCCTCTAGCCTGTTCCACCATTTAATGAGATCATGTCTGATCTGTATCCTAACTCCATCCACCTGCCTTGACTCCATGGGCTAGAAATTGGGTACCTTAGTGCTTCCTGTTAGTGCCACCGGGGGCACCTGCGTCCGGACATCATGACGTCATCCAGCGGCGTAGCGCCCTGGACCGGAAATTCATTCTCGCCCCCTGCCTCAGCACCTACTGTTAGGAACAACAGTTAGAGGAGGCAGTTTGCAGTTGGTTGAGAGTTAGAGGAGCGCTATTTAAAGGCGTGAACTTCCGGGTTTTTTTTAGTCGGCAAACAATGCTGTCTTGTCACTTTGATGGAAGCAGACAGGCGTTTTGACCCATTTAAGCTTTTCCTACTTGAAGGAGTTTTGCTCCTGAGAAAAATTTATCAGTTTCATTTGTGTTACATTTGATACTGCAACATTTCCAACACTTAATGAGGGCTGTACTGACACGGGACCTCGCCCTCCAACTTCCCGTCGGAGGCAGCAGAAGCAGAGAGAAAGATTGGAAAACGTGGCCAGAGGGAAGAAGGCCAACAGGGCTCTCCACAGGAGACCTTACCCTCCCATTGTATTCCGGGAGCACTTCTCCTACATTCATCTGTCAGAGGAGCAGTGCCTTAGAAGGCTCTGCTTCAGCAAGGAGGTGGTCACAGAGCTCTGCCACCTCCTGCAGCCAGAGCTCCAGCCTCAGATCAGGACCAGGACGTCTCTCTCAGTGGCAGTGAAGGTCACAGTCGCTCTCAATTTTTACGCCACCAGCTCCTTCCAGGCTTCAACAGGGGATATTGCAAACATTTCACAGTTCGCCGTCCATTGCTGCATCTGGGAGGTGACAGATGCTCTGTACAGAAGGAGAAGGGAGTACATCTCATTCCCCAGACCAGGGAGAAACAGGATGAACGCTCATGTGGCTTTGCAAGGATAGCAGGCTTCCCCATGGTTCAGGGCGCCATTGACTGCACCCACGTGACATTGCGGGCACCTCATCATAATACAGAGGTTTTCCGTAACCACAAAGGCTACCACTCTCTGAATGTTCAGTTGGTGTGCGACCACAGATAGCTCATCCTCGCCGTCAATGCCCGCTATCCTGGCAGCAACCACGATGCATTCATCCTGCATGAGAACAGAGTCCCAGCACTGTTCCACCCACCACATGAAGCTCTCGGAGACAAGGGTTATCCACTCGCCATCTGGCTGATGATACCCCTCCATAACCCTGACACTCCTGTTCAACCCGCATACAATGACAGCCATAGCACCACCAGGAACCTGATCGAACAACAACATTTCTGCTGCCTTGACCGCTCTGGGGGAGCCCTGCAGTACTCCCCTGATCGAGTCTCCCTTTTCATTGTTGTGTGCTACATGCTGCACAACCTGGCCATTCTGAGGGCCCAGCCATTGCCACCAGGGATTGCAGGTCCACCACAGGAGGAGGAAGAGGAACAGGAGGAGGAGGAGGAGGATGAAGAAGAGGAGGAGCAGCAGCAACGTAGGAGGGAGCCACTCAATGTTGCTTCTGCAAGGGCTGTTCGTGAATGCCTCATTACACAGCGCTTCCACTAAATGAGATAGCACATGGCATTTGCGCAGAACAACCACATCATTACAACCAGCTCGCAGCCCCTATCACCGGGCAAAGGTCAAATGAGAAACATCACAAAATGCGCTACGTCGAATTAAAAATGTATTATTGTGCACAACTCTCTTATGAAACACAACCAATAATAAACAAACACAACAATTTATCAACAAACACAACTGGTTCTTAGCAAACTGAACTATTTGTAACCAAACTCAACAATATATTTACAAACACATCAAATTATTTACACACACTCCCCCATTTGCTAATAACGTATTATTTACTCGCCCTTCCGCAATGATTTCCCTCCCCTTTGCAATTCCCCCTACCAACCTTATTGCTCCTCCGTAATGTGGCCCTAGTGGCTGCAGCAAGGCTGGTGGAAGGCTGCTGAGTCTGAGAGCCAGAGACTGCAGGTGGCCTTGCAGGATGTCCTTGACTAGCTCTGGGCCTGGAATGCCTGGCTGCAGACTGCACCAACTCTGCATGTGCGGCAGCAGTCTGGGATGGCTGGGTTACAGGCTGCAGCAAGTGTAATGGCGGAGTGGCAGTGGTGGGAGCAGGAATGCTGTCATCCTGAGAGACAACAACACCTTCCGGAGCAATCTGCTTGAGCACAGATCGCTGGCCTGCTGCGGCACTATGAGATTCCCCGGTGGGCTGTGGGTGACCCAGCGATGATGGCAGCAGTCAGCGCTTGTGTGGCATCAATCTGAGACTGCATGAGAGCAGTCTGAGATTGGATGCCACCAACCACTGACTCCATAACAGCACTAAGCCATTGTGTTGCTTCGGCCTGTGCTGCAATAGATGCTGCCACCTCACCCATGACACGCGGCATGAGGTCTGGGTCCCCACAGTCTCTGTGCGAGTTGACCATCCTCTGCAAACTGCCAAGGATGGGCTCAATAGTTTGCGCAGAGATGAGTGCAATGCTGGAGGTGGACTCCTCCAAGCCCCTAGCCAGTGCATCCATGCTCTTGGGCATCCTTGCCATTGCACCCATGAGCTCAGTATGCATGCTCATCACCTGTGTGGTAAATGCCTCCACATCGAGGTCCTCATCTGAGTCCTGTGCAGCAGAACTCGTGCGCGAACTCACCCTTCAGGGAGATGGCCCCCGAGCTTCGCTTTCCCCGTAGTGTTGCTGCAGCCCGCTGGGTCCTGCAGCTTCACCCACATCAGACCCAAGCACTAGGCTCCCCTCCAGCGACGCGTGGCCCCATTATCGAACCTCTCACCCTTGGGAGATACAGGCAGTGAGGCCTGTTCTTCCTCCTCCTCTCCCGCGTTGCTGCCACTGGGAGGCTGAGGGACAGGCTGTCAGATGGTAGCTAATTATCTGAAAGCATAAAGGCACAAGAGTGGGTTTAACGTCATGGGAGGGGGGCAGGAAGGGAGCAAGGAATGGAGACAGTATACTTAGATGGAAAGTAGGAAGGGCTTGTGTTGTGAGGGGGAAGTGGTATGAGAGAGAAGGGAAAGGTGATGAACATACCATTGTTTTCCCCAAGAGGGTCGATCTCTCTGACTGCCACAACGCCCACGACCTGGGCCGCAATGATGCTGCGCACTTGCTCCTCCAGGTCTGTAAGGGGGTGCTGCTCCGCCTGACCTCCTCCCATGCATTGCTGCTCCTTTCTGTTATGAGCAAGTTTGGCCTGCAAGAAAAAGGACAGCGTGTGAGTGAGTGTGCAGCCATGTGTTTGGCAGATTTGTCTACCATAGTTGAATAGCTGTTAATGTATGCAAGGTGTGAGATGTGGATGTCATTTGCAGTAGGTGGGCATAGTTGGTGGGTGAGTGTTGGGGATTTGGCAGTTTATACCATCTGGACACAGAGTGAGGTTGAGATGGTGGGATGTAGAGGGTTTTGAAGCATCTACTCACCCTGACCACCTGAGTGAGGTCATTGAACTTCTTGCAGCACTGGGTGGGAGTCCTGTGGACCACACTTCTGGCCGAGACGTACTGGGCCACCTCCCTCCACATCCTTCTGAACTCCTGCGGCAGTGGCCTCCTGCCAGTGTCTGGGAACAGCACTGCCCATCGGCGTTCCACAGCCACAACCAGAGCCTCCAATGCCTGGTCGCTGAACCGGCAAGCTCTCTCCCTGGGCCTCTGATCAGCCATGAGATCTGTGATTGATATTTTGCAGCTCCTTGCAGGCCCAGATCACAAGCAGCAATGATCAGAGTGAGGCTGTGCAGCATGATTGAACCTCCCCTTTAAGAACTGGAAGGCGCCAGTCTGTCTGAGTACTTATAATTGACAGCGCCGGAACCTGAGTAGCGCTCTGCGGTAGCGCCCTGCTCCCCGACGTTAGCACCCTAAGAGGAGTGAGTACCGTTTGATTTAACGTTCCACTTCCCTCTTGGGGTGCTAAAAGTGAATTTCGCGGTCGCCGACGCTAATTATCGCTGGGCACTAAAGTTAGCACCCAGGCAATGTTAGCGCCCCAAAATGGTCGATACCAAATTTTTTCCCCCATATCCCTTAATATTCTTGGCTAGCAAAAATCTATTGAACTCAGATTTAAAATAATTAATTGAGCTAGTATCTACTGCTTTTTGTGGGAGTTCCACACTTCTACCACCCTTTGCATGAAAAAGTGTTTCCTAACTTCTCTGCTGAATGGCCTGGCTCTCATTTTAAGGTTATGTCCCCTTGTCCTGGACTCCCCCACCAGTGGAAAAGGTTTCTCTCTATCTACTCTATCAATACCTTTCAAAATCCTAAAAGCCTCAATCAAATCACCCCTTAACCTTCTATATTCCAGGGAATACAAGCCTAGTTTATGTAATCTCTCTTCAATTTAACCCTTGGAGCCCTGGTAACATTCTGGTGAATCCGCGCTGCACTCATTCCAAGACTAATACATCCTTTTCTACGGTGCGGTGCCCAGAACTGTATACAGTACTCTAGATGTGATCTCACCAGGGCTCTGTATAGCTGTAGCAAAACTTCCTCTTCCTTATATTCTAGTCCTCTAGATATAAAGGCTACCACTCCATTAGCCTTATTGATTTTTTTTTGTGCATGAGTACTACATTTCAATGATTTATGTACATGGACCCCTAAATCTTTTTGGACCGCCACTGTTGCCAGCTTTTCACCATTTAAAAAATACTCAGATCTCTCCTTTCTTATCAAAAATAGATGACCTCATAGAAACATAGAAGCTAGGAGCAGGAGTAGGCCATTCGGCCCCTCGAGCCTGCTCCGCCATTTAATGAGATCATGGCTGATCATCCAAATTCAGTACACTGTCCCTGCCTTCTCCCCATATCCCTTGGCCCCTTTAGCCTTAAGAAATATATCTTCTTCTTCTTCTTAGGCAGTCCCTGGGAACCAAGGATGACTTGCTTCCACATTAAAAATGAGTTCACAGGTGACTGATTAGTCCAATGCGGGGCCTACAGTCTCTGTCACAGGTGGGGCAGACGGCGGTTGAAGGGGCGGGTGGGTGGGGTGCTTGGGTTGACGTGCGCTCCTTGCGCTGCCTGCGCTTGGCTTCCGCTTGCTCCCAGCGAAGAGACTCGAGGTGTTCGGCGCCTTCCCGAATGCTTCTCCTCCACTTTATGTGGTCTTGGGCCAGGGATTCCCAAGTGTCGGTGGGGATGTTACACTTTTTCAAGGAGGCTTTGAGGGTGTCCTTGAAGCGTTTCCTCTGCCCACCTGGGGCTCTCTTGCCATGCCGGAGCTCTGAGTAGAGTGCTTGTTTTGGGAGCCTCGTATCGGGCATGCGGACAATGTGACCCACCCATCGGAGCTGATTGAGCGTGGTCAGAGCTTCGATGCTGGGGATGTTGGCCTGAGCAAGAACACTGACGTTGGTGCGCCTATCCTGCCAATGGATTTGCAGGATCTTGCGGAGGCAACGTTGGTGGTACCTCTCCAGTGCTTTGAGGTGCCTGCTGTACATGGTCCATGTCTCTGAGGCATACAGCAGGGCAGGTATCACTGCTGCCCTGTAGACCATGAGCTTAGTGCCGGGTTTGAGGTTCTGGTCTTCAAACACTCTCTTCCTCAGGCGACCGAAGGCTGCACCGGCACACTGAAGGCGGTGTTGGACTTCGTCGTCGACGTCTGCCCTTGTTGACAGTAGGCTCTCGAGGTATGGAAAGTGGCCCACATTGTCCAAGGCCTTGTCATGGATTTTGATAATCGGGGGGCAGCACTGTGTGGCGGGGGCAGGTTGGTAGAGGACCTTTGTCTTACGGATGTTTAGTGTAAGGCCCATGCTCTCGTATGCTTCGGTGAAGGTGTTACGATGGTTTGGAGTTCGACCTCCGAGTGAGCGCAGACGCAAGCATCGTCTGCATACTGTAATTCGACGACAGAGGATGGGACGACCTTGGATCTGGACTGGAGGCGACGGAGGTTGAACAGTTTCCTGTTTGTTCTATAGATTAGCTCCACTCCAGTGGGGAGCTTACTGAGGGTGAGATGGAGCATTGCAGCAAGGAAGATTGAGAAGAGCGTTGGTGCGATGACACACCCTTGCTTGACCCCGGTTCGTACGTAAATTGGGTCTGTGGTGGAGCCGTTGGTCAGGATCACGGCTTGCATGTTGTCGTGAAGCAGGCGGAGGATAGTGACAAACTTTTGAGGGCATCCGAATTTGAGGAGGACACTCCATAATCCCTCACAGTTGACAGTGTCGAAGGCCTTTGTGAGATCAAAGAAGGCCATGTACAGTGGTTGGTGCTGTTCCCTGCATTTCTCTTGTAATTGACGTGTGGTGAAGATCATGTCCATTGTGCCCCTTAGTGGGCGGAACCCGCATTGCGACTCTGGGAGGAGCTCTTCGGCCACTGGGAGAAGGCGATTGAGGAGGATTCTTGCGATGACTTTCCCTGTGGCAGACAGCAGGGAAACTCCTCTGTAATTACTGCAATCGGACTTGTCACCTTTCTTGAGGATGGTCACAATTTCAGCATCTCTGAGATCCCCTGGCATGCTCTCCTCCTTCCAGATAAGAGAAATGAGTTCATGAATTCGCGCCAGTAGTGCTTCTCCGCCATGCTTTAGTGCCTCGGCGGGGATTCCATCTGCTCCTGAGGCCTTGTTGTTCTTCAGTTGTCGGATGGCCTTTTCAACCTCATGCCGGGCTGGGGCTGTGCTGAGATGGTGGCGGGTAGCATGCTGTGGGATGGAGTTGAGGAAACTCGTGTCGAAGACAGAGTCGTGGTTAAGGAGATCTTTGACGTGCTCCTTCCAGCGGGCACTGACTGCTTCCCTGTCCTTGATGATTACCTCTCCGTTCTTGGCCCACAGTGGGGAAGGGCCTTGGGTGCTTAGGCCGTAGATGGTCTTGACTGCGCTAAAGAATCCACGCACATCGTGGTTGTCGGCTAGCTGCTGGATCTCCTGCGCTTTCTCCACCCACCATCTGTACTTTAGGTCGCGAGTTTTTTGTTGGACCTCGGCTTTCAGGCTTCTGTAGAGCTGCTTTCTTGCTCTTGAATTCTGTTGCTGTTTCCAGATCAGGAATGCCTTGCGCTTGCGGCTTATTAGCTCCTGGATCTCCTGGTCATTCTCGTCGAACCAGTCTTGGTGTTTCCTGGTCGAGTGACCGAGCGTCTCTTCACAGGTGCTGATTATGGAGGCCTTGAGTACAGACCAGACGCTGTGGGCACTCTGTGTCTCTGCATCACTGGGAGTCGTCAGGTTGTTTGTGAGGTGCAGGCGGAATAGGGCTTTCTTAGCAGGGTCTTTGAGTGCTCCAGCGTTAATTTTCCTGCGGCATTGTTTCTGTTGCCGCCGCTGTTTTGGGGCTACATTGATGGAGATGACAGAGCGGATTCGGCGGTGGTCTGTCCAGCAGTCATCAGCTCCTGTCATGACGCGGGTGATGCGGACCTTGCGGTCCCTCACTCGGATGATGATGTAGTCCAGCAGATGCCAGTGCTTGGAACGAGGGTGCTGCCATGAAGCCTTGTACTTGTTTCTCTGACAGAACAAGGTGTTGGTTATGACGAGGCCATGTTCTAAGCATTTCGACAGGAGGAGGGTACCGTTGGAGTTGGCTTTCCCTACCCCCTCTCTGCCGATCACACCTCTCCAGAGGCCTGTGTCCTTTCCAACTCTGGCGTTGAAGTCGCCAAGGAGGATCAGCTTGTCGCCCGTTGGGACTCTGGACAGGGATTGTTCGAGGCTGGAGTAGAATTCCTCTTTGGTCTCGTCTGTGGCTTCCAGTGTTGGGGCGTACGCACTGATGACCGTAGCGCACTGGTTTCGGGCTAGGTTGAGTCGACGAGTCATGAGGCGCTCGTTTATACCACATGGGGAGTCTCTGAGATGCCCGACCAGTTCATTTTTTATGGCGAAGCCTACCCCATGGAGGCGGCATTCTTCTTCGGGTTTGCCTTTCCAGAAGAAGGTGTAACCACCGCCTTGCTCCTTGAGCTGGCCTCCCCCTGCCCACCGGGTCTCACTTAGGGCGACGATGTCAATATCGAAGCGTCTGAGCTCCCGGGCAACGATAGCAGTACGGCGTTCCGGTCTGTCACTGTTGGGGTTGTCCATGAGGGTCCTGATGTTCCAGGTCCCGAACTTCATTTTAAAGTGTGGAAGATGCCTGTGCATGAATTATTTTAACGTGGGGTGGCCATTGCACACCAGCTACCACACGGGCTTAAGAAATATATCTAACTCCTTCTTGAATATATTTAATGAATTGGCCTCAACTGCCTTGTGTGGTAGAGAATTCCACAGGTTCACCACTCTCTGGGCGAAGAAATTCCTCCTCATCTCAGTCCTAAATGGCTTACCCCTTATCCTTAGACTGTGACCCCTGGTTCTGGACTCCCCCGCCATCGGGAACATCCTTCCTGCATCTAGTCTGTCTAGTCCTGTTAGAATTTTATAGGGGAAAAATTCAGTTGGTAGCGCCACCCATTAGCGCCATAAGATATTTTGCGGCGGTGCTAAACAATACCGCCCGATCTCCTGCGCACGCAGATCTTGACGTCATTCGAGAGTGCAACGCCCTTGGGGCACCCCGGACCGGAAATTGAGTGGCGCCCTCCTCCTTTCTGCCTGGCGCAACCAATGACAGGTTGAATGGAACACTTCCCAGTCGCTGTGGGGCTGGGGGGACGCTATTTAAAGGGGGCCACTTCCTGGCTTTTGTGTGGTAGCCATTTTTGCACCACTTGTTCTGAGAGAGAGAGAGAGATTTTGAGAGACAAAGAGAGACTTCTGCATTGAGTCACCGCTGTCTGAGGTAGTTCTGGCTTCTGACCATAACTTTGCAGGTACTTTGCTTTTTGACCTTCATAACTTTGATTGCCTAGATACTATGGGGGCTGCAATGAATGGGAACGTCGTCCTTCACCATCACATTCGGAGGGCACAGAGATGCAGAGAGAGAGTGGCAATCATGGCCAGACGGAGGAGGGCCAACAGGCCTCAGTACAGGAGACCTTACCCTCCCAGGGTTTTTTGCCAACAGTTCTCCTACATTAATACATCTGAGGAGCAGTGTTTGCAAAGGCTGCGCTTCAGCAAGGAGGTGGTCACAGAGCTCTGCCACCTGCTTCAGCCAGATCTGCAGCCTCAACTGAGGAGCAGGATGTCTCTGTCAGTGGCAGTGAAGATAGCAGTGGCTCTCAACTTTTATGCCACCGGCTCATTTCAATCAGCTACTGGGGACATCGCCAATATCTCCCAGTTCGCGGTGCATTGCTGCATCCGTCAGGTAACAAATGCCCTCTTTAAAAGGAGACGAGAGTACATCTCTTTTCCCATGACCCCGGACAAGCAGCAACAACGTGCAACGGGCTTTGCGATGATAGCGGGCTTCCCCATGGTGCAGGGCACCATTGACTGCACGCATGTGGCTTTGCGGGCGCCGCAAGAGAATGCCGAGGATTTCCGCAACCGAAAGGGCTTCCATTCCTTAAACGTCCATTTGGTCTGTGACCACAGACAGCTGATACTCGCTGTCAATGCCCACTTTCCTGGCAGCAGCCACGATGCCTTCATCCTGCGCCAGACTTCTGTGGCAGACCTTTTCCAGGCACCGCATCACCCAGGAGGTTGGCTTCTCGGGGACAAGGGATATCCTCTGTGCACCTGGCTGATGACACCGCTCCTATCGCCCAGCACCCCTGCTGAGCTACGATACAATGAGAGCCATCAAGCTACCAGGAACATCGTTGAGCACACAATCGGCGTGGTCAAGCAACGGTTCCGCTGTCTGGACCATTCTGGAGAAGCCCTGCAGTACTCACCTGAGCGAGTCTCCCACTTCGTTGTTGTGTGCTGCATGCTGCATAACCTTGCAATCCTCAGGACCCAGCCAATGCCACCAGGCATTGGAGCACCAGCAGAGGAGGAGGTGGAAGAGGAGGAGGAAGATGAGGAGGATGATCATCAGCAGCACCAAGGCGGGAGGAAGGCACAAAGTGGAAGGGCCGTCCGTCAAAGGCTCATAGCAAGTCACTTCTAGGCCCCCTCTGAGGAAATGGCTTCTGCCATTCAAACAACCTGAATGAAACCATCTTGCAACCCCTAAGCCAGTCAAGGCAACAATGATTGCAAAGACCAAACATGTACATTTTGAATACAGACACTTCTTTATTTCACAAACTCTGTGTGTCTCATTTCCGCATGACAAAGTAATAGAAAGAAACACAAAAAAAAGCAGTCATTCACATAACTGGCTCTCACAACCTGGAGACAATGTCCAAAACAGTTACAAAAATTTGACCACAAACCTCGGCCTTCAATAAAACAATGAAAAACATTTTGTCACGCCTCCTACTTTTTGTCCTTCGAGGGTGATCTGCTTCACTTGCGAAATTCCTCCCTTCCCACCCTGCAGCTCCTCCGTAATGGGACCCCATTGGCTGCAACAAGGCTGGGGGAAGGCTGCTGATTGTCAGAAACTGAGACTGCAGAGGCCCTTGAGGGATGGCCTCGACCAGCTCTGGGCCTGGAGGGCCCGGCTGCTGACTGCACCAACTTTGCATGGGCGGCAGCAGTCTGTCGTCCAGGTGGTGGCAACTGCAGTGGAGAAGTGCCAGTGATGGCAGCAGGAATGCTGTCATCTTGAGAGAGGACAGCAACTCCCTGCCCGACCGACACACTGGCACTCCCACGGGGCAGCACTTCAGCATCCGGAGCAATCTGATGGAGCACAGATTGCTGGCCTGCTGCGGCGCGGTGAGAGCCCCGGGGAAATGTGCCCGATCCAGCGAGGGTGGCAGCAGTCAATGCTCGCGTGGCCTCAATCTGCGTCTGCATGAGACCAGCCACTGACTGCATTGCAGCACTAAGCATTTGCGTGGCAGCCGCCTGTGCTACAGTAAAGGGCTCCACACTCCTTGCCAGTGATTCAGTGGATTCGGGCAACCTTGCCACTGCAGCCATGAGCTCAGTGTGCCTGTGCTCCGCCTGGGTGCTCATTTCAGCGAAGACCCGCTCCTCCTCTACGTCCAGTGCCGCAGGACTCAAAGCCATACTGTCCCTCCGGGGAGAAGGACCCCGAGCTTCCCTAACCCCCTCGCGTTGCTGCAGCCCGCTGGGTCCTGGAGCTTCACCCTCATCAGACTATTCCCCCCTGCTCCCCTCCAGGGAAGGCGTGTTCCCAGTGTGGGCATGGGCTGCCTCGGTAGAGGGTGGCGCTGATGGTCCGGCTTCCTCTTCCTCCTCGCCTTCAGCTTCACTCCCACTGGCAGCTTGAGGGCCCGTCTCCTCACCTGGTGAATCACCATCTGAATGCAGGGAGGTACAAGAGTGGCTTTAGCGTGAGGACAGGGTGGCAGCAAGGGAGGCATGAGTGCAGCGATTTAGTGATTTGGATTGAAAGTGTCAAAGGCTGCTGTTGTGAGGAACAAGTGGAAGGAGAGAGGACAAAAAGGTGATGACCTTACCATTGCTGTCCAGAACGGGGTCGGCTTCTCCAGTGGCGACGGGACCAATCACCCGGCTTGCCACAATTCTGTGGACGCGCTCCTCAAGATCGCTGAGGGGTTGCATCTGAGGCCGCCCTCCACCGGTCCATTGCTGCTGTCTCCTATTATGAGACAGCTTGGCCTGCAAGAAAAAGGACGGCGTCTGAGTAAATATGCAGCCATGGTCTTGCGTGAAATGCCTCCCATGATTGAATAGCCCTTACTGTATGCAGCCATGGTCTTGCCTGAAATGCCTCCCATGGTTGAATAGCCCTTACTGTATGCAGCTATGGTCTTGCCTGAAATGCCTCCCATGGTTGAATAGCCCTTACTGTATGCAAAGTGTGGAATGTGCGTGTGTGTTTGATGAAAGGGCCATAGGTGTTGGATGAGTGTTGGGCATTGGGGCTTTCAAGACCCTCTGGCCATAAAGTGAGGTTGAGATGGAGAGATGAAGAGGTTTTGAGAAAAAGGCACTCACCCTGACGACCCGAGTGAGGTCGTTGAACTTTTTCCTACATTGGAGCTGGGTCCTAGGCACCATGCTGCTTGAGGACACTCTCTGAGCCACCTCCCTCCACACTCTTCTGTACTCACGTGGCAAAGGCCTCCTGCCACTCTCTGGGTACAGAATGGATTGTCTGCACTCCACCCCGCGAACCAGAGCGTCCAAAGCCCGCTCGCAGAAGCGCTGTGCTCACTCCCTGGCCCTCTCCATAGTGTTTGACTGCTAGATTTAGCCACAGGTCTGCCCAGGCCAAGATTCAAGGCTCCAATGAGCAGGGTGTGGCTGCAGAGCTAGATCGACCCTCCCCTTTAAGAACTGACTGGCGCCAGTGTGTCAGTGTTCAATCACTAACTGACACCACCTGCGCTGCACCCGCCCTCTGAGGTAGCACCTCACTCCTCGGCCTTAACGCCTTAAGAGAGGTGTGTAGCACCTGATTTAGCGCTCCAATCACCTCCAGGGGCGATAAAAGCCAAGTTTGCTGTCGGAGGCAATAATTAGGGCCAGGCGCTAAACTTTGCGCACCGCCAGTAATGGCGCCCCATATGGGGCGACACCGAATTTTTCCCCCTATAAGTTTCAATGAGATCCCCTCTCATCCTTATAAACTCCAGCGAATATAAGCCTAATCGACCCAATCTCTCCTCATACGTCATTCCTGCCATCCCAGGTATCAGTCTGGTGAATCTTCGCTGCACTCCCTCCATGGCAAGAACATCCTTCCTCAGATAAGGCGACCAAAACTGCACACAATACTCAAGGTATGGTCTCACCAAGGCCCTGTACAACTGCAGCAAGACATCCTTGCTCCTGTACTCGAATCCTCTCACTATGAAGGCCAACATACCATTTGCCTTCTTAATCGCCTGCTGCACCTGCATGCTTACCTTCAGCGACTGGTGCACAAGGACACCCAGGTCTCGTTGCACTTCCCCTTTTCCCAATCTATTGCCATTCAGATAATAATCTGCCTTCCTGGTCTTGCCACCAAAGTGGATAACCTCACATTTATCCACATTATACTGCATCTGCCATGCATCTGCCCAATCACCCAACCTGTCCAAATCATACTGGAGTTTCTCTGCATCCTCCTCACAGCACACACGCCCACCCAGCTTTGTGTCGTCTGCAAACTTGGAGATATTACATCTAGTTCCCTCGTCTAGATCATCATTAATATATATTGTGAATAGCTGGGGCCCTAGCACCGATCCCTGCAGTACCCCACAAGTCACTGCCTACCACTTGGAAAAAGACCCGTTTATTCCAACTCTTTGCTTCCTGTCTGCCAACCAGTTCTCTATCCAAGTCAGTACCTTACCCCCAATCCCATGTGCTTTAACTTTGCATGCTAATCTCTTATGCGGGAGCTTATCGAAAGCCTTCTGAAAGTCCAAATACACCACATCCACTGGTTCTCCCTTATCTATTAGAAACATAGATAGAAACATAGAAACTAGGAGCAGGAGTAGGCCATTCGGCCCTTCGAGCCTGCTCTGCCATTCAACGAGATCATGGCTGATCATCCAAACCCTAGCACCCGGTCCCTACACCGACAGCCATCCCACCCAAGCCCTATCCCCGTAACCCCACGTATTTAATCCCCCCTAACACTAAGGGCCAATTTTTTTTTATCATAGCCAATCAACCTACCCCGCACATCTTTGGACTGTGGGAGGAAACCGGAGCACCCGGAGAAAACCCACGCAACACGGGGAGAATGTGCAAACTCCACACAGTCGCCCGAGGCCAGATTTGAACCCGGGTCCCTGGCGCTGTGAGGCAACAGTGCTAACCACTATGCCACCGTGCTGCCATTCTGCCAGTTACATCCTCAAAAAATTCCAGTAGATTAGTCAAGCATGATTTACCTTTTGTAAATCCATGTTGACTTTGTCCGATCCTGTCACTGTTTTCCAAGTGCTCTGCTATTACATCTTTTATAATGAACACTAGCATTTTCCCCACTACCGATGTCAGGCTTACCGGTCTATAATTCCCCTTTTCTCTCTATCATCTTTTTTAAATAGAGGGGTTACATTAGCTACCCGCCAATCCATGGGAACTGTTCCAGATTCTATAGAATTTTGGAAGATGACCAGCAATGCATCTACTATTTCTAGGGCCACTTCCTTAAGTACCCTAGGATGTAGATTATCAGGCCCTGGGGATTTATCGGCCTTCAATCCCATCAATTTCCCTAACACCATTTCCCTACAAATACTGATTTCATTCAGTTCCTCCCTCTCATTAGACCCTATGTTCCCCGACATCTTTGGGAGGTTATTTGTGTCCTCCTTTGTGAAGGCAGGACCAAAGTATGTATTTAATTGGTCTGCCATTTCTTTGTTCCCCATTATAAATTCCCCTGATTCTGACTGCAAGGGACCTACGCTGGACTTTACCAATCTTTTTCTCTTCACATATCTATAGAAGCTTTTACAGTCAGTTTTTACGTTCCCTGCAAGCTTACTCTCATGCTCTATTTTCCCCCTCTTAATTAATCCCTTTGTCCTCCTTTGCTGAATCCTAAACTGCTCCCAATCCTCAGGTTTGCTGCTTTTTCTGGCCAATTTATATGTCCTCTCCTTGGATCTTATGCTATCCCTAATTTCCCTTGTTAGCCACGGTTGAGCCACCTTTTTTGTTTTATTTTTATGCCAGACAGGGATGAACAAATTCTGTAGTTCATCCATGCGATCTTCAAATGTTTGCCATTGCCTATCCACCGTCAACCCTTTAAGTAACGTTCCCCAATCCATCCTAGCCAACTTGCGCCTCATACCATCATAGTTTCCTTTATTTAAATTCAGGACCCTAGTCTTTGAGTCACCTACTTCACTCTCCATCTTAAGGAAGAATTCTATCATATTATGATTGTTCCTCCCCAAGGGGCCTCGCACAATAAGATTGCTAATTAATCCTTTCTCATTACATAATACCCAGTCTAAGATAGCCTGATCTCTAGTTGGTTCCTCGACATATTGGTCCAGGAAACCATCCCGTATACACTCTAGGAATTCCTCCTCCACAGTATTGTTACTAATTTGGCTAGCCCAATCTATATGTAGATTAAAGTCACCCATGATAACTGCTGTTCCCTTATTGCACGCGTCCCTAATTTCCCGTTTAATGCCATCCCCAACCTCAGCATTACTGTTTGGGGGTCTGTATACAACTCCCACTAATGTTTTCTGCCCCTTGGTATTTCTCAGCTCTACCCATGCAGATTCCACATCATCAGAGCTAATATCCTTCCTTACTATTGTGTTAATCTCCTCTTTAACCAGCAATGTTACCCCACTTCCTTTTCCTTTTTGCCGGTCCTTCCTGAATATTGAATACCCCTGGATGTTGAATTCCCAGCCTTGTTCACCCTGGAGCCATGTCTCCATAATCCCAATTAGATCATATCTGTTTGCATCTATTTGTGCAGCTAATTCATTCACCTTATTACGAATGGTCCTCGCATTAAGACACAAAGCCTTCAAGCTTGGTTTTTTAACACTCTTAGTCCTTTTAGAATTATTATTTACTGTGGCCCTGTTTGATTTACACCCTTGATTTCTCTGCCTTCCACTTTTGCTTTTCTCCTTCCTGTCTTTTGCTTCTATCCTTGCTTCCCTTTCCTCTGTCTCCCTGCACAGGTTCCCAACCCCCTGCCATTTTAGTTTAAACCCTCCCCAACAGCACTAGCAAACAGTCCCCCTTGGACATTGGTCCCGGTCCTGCCCAGGTACAAACCGTCCAGTTTGCACTGGTCCCACCTCCCCCAGAACCGGTTCCAATGGGCCAAATTACTGTGTCTCAATCCTTACGCTTACCTGCATTGAAATCCATCTGCCACAGTAAAGCACCTTTATGGTAGCTCTATACTTTGAACAATCTGACCTTTTCGTTTGCAATTTGCATATTCGTGTGTTGGAATCATTTCCAGAGACTCTATACTATCAGTACTTTACATTGATGGGGAAGAGGGACTGAGGGATATCAGGGTGTTGGACTCCGCCATATAACCAGAACACCTTTCAATATAGCAAGCAAGGAGACAAGTGACTCCTCAAATATGGTACTGCTGTAACAGCCTCCATTTGAAAGCAGACCACTAAGGTCTCTCACCCCATACTCAGTAGGGATAGACTGCATGTTGGGCCATTACCCTTTACCAGATGGCCCCTCATCACTCTGTGCTTTTGCATCAATATCACTATGTACTTACCCATGCTGGAGGCTGGTGATGGTTGGTTCTCGTGTATGGTGCTCATTTGTGTAGCTGGTGGTCCATTGGGATCTCCTTGCCCAATGAAGAGACATATGGAACATTATGAGCACATAAGCACATTTATCCTGTACTGCTGTCAGTACAACATTACAGATTTGAAAAAAATCAGTGTGTAATGGCACATTGATATAACATATTTTGGAAATTATAGAATATATGAATAATATGTTACATACCAGTAGTTCTGCGTATCCCTCCCATCTCCATAATGCACACCTTCTAAATCCTCCTGAAGAAATCAGTGATTACCTCCTCATATGGAGTGAGTTATTTAGCGTCATGGGGATCCATTCCTTGTTCCATACTGTGCTGTCTTGTAATGTCAGTTTTGTCTTTAAACATGAGCACAGTGAGGATTGAGACACAGTGATTTGGCCCATGGAAATTCCTTCATGCAGCATATTCTTTCTTCTATCTTGGCATAAAATATTATTTGTGTTACCTTGCTGTTTTTACCTGAAATAACTTATTTGTTACATCTTTGCTCACATTTCTCTAGTCCTTACAGCTTTTTTGCACATACCTTTCACAACTTGTACTTTTCTTCATGCCCATATATCACCTGTACTGTTACTTTACCCGAATATTCATGCTTTTATCGTTGTGTTCTGCTTTATCTTGTGCAGCTTCTTCTGGACCTCCAACTAGGCCCTTCAAATCGTAGAAGTAGAGTTCACTCTGTCGACGACTAAGCTTGCTGCCTACTTTGCACATTTGAGGGTTGTCTTTTCCCACAAAAATTGTACTTGCATCCTTCCATTCCAGAGGTTAGCAGCAGCAGCCAGCCTAGAAAGTGGTGCCTGCCCGAATTTAGGCGGGAACTCAGCGACAGCATCAACTGCCGCACCAAACCTAATACGCAAAAAGACCACGCAAAATTGGTCCTCTTGCGTCAATAGGACATAATCGGCATCATCAAAAGGTGGATGAGCTAATCCTTGAATAAGCCAATGACATCTGCATCCTGCAAGTCGTGAGGCAGCACTTAAGTCAATAAAAGCGCATCCACGTTCCAACAATAGTTGACAATAGTCCAACAACGAACTGAAAAGACAGACAAAGATCACTTCCGTGAACTTGCAGGAGTGGAGTGAAGAATGCCGCTTTGTTACTGTCGTAACCATAAAAATAATTTTAAACTGATTTAGTAACAGAGAATACTATTACATATCCACAATAGTCTACAATTTCTCTGCAAGAAATGAGGGAAAATCCCTGCCTTTTTTGTCAGGCTTCTACTATACAAATAATGGAATGCTGGGTACACCTGGAATTTAAGTTATGATAAGCTTTTGCTCCACTGTAACAACACATATTCTGATCAGTTTTTGAGTTGTCAGCTTTTTTGAAATTTTGGGTTCAATTTTGGTAGTTTTCTAAGTTGGCATGTCTGCTGCCGGCACCTGGTTGTTGCTCAGACCTGCTGCTTCATTCCAGGACCTCACTCCATGCTGCTGGTGGAGTGAGCTCGTCAACACACGATAGATCTGCAATTCCCACCTTCAGCAGAGTCCAATACTGGATAAAACAGCAATGTCAGGCAGGAGTTGCAGCCAAGACCCAGCAGTAAAGAGCACATTATGTGAACTTGTAGGGGAGGGGCGGGGGGGTTGGGGTTTGAGAGAGAGATTCCTGCTGAACTGAGGAGATTAACTGTGGAGAGTGAAGGGGGCAGGGGAATGTCTCTGTGAAGTGGGTAGAGTAACTGTTGAGACAGGAGAAATTATGGCCTGGTTGAAGATTGATAAACCTCCGTTAATTATTTCTCCTGTATACAGTAGGTTTTTTTTTGGCTAAAAATATAACAATAGTGAAGTTTAAAAAGTCAGCAAAATGAAGAAGAGTGCACCATGTTAATGCCCCCAGATCCCCCAATGAATCTGTGTATCAGTGGGCTTGGGGCAGAGAGAGGGATTTGTAAATATTTAGATGAAGTGAGTTTTAAATTTGCTACCTAAAGCTTTTCCAGTTGTAATGTGAAAGTGAACTGAGCCGTCTTACTTTTGGGCTAAGTTTTTTGGCCATGATGAAGGCTGGCATTTGCATGTATGCTGTATCATTTTCACCCAGCGGAGATGTATATATTGCCAGTGTCCACACTCGCATAGTGTTCCCCTCCAATTTTATGTTGGGTTGCACAGAGGGAAATGAAATAGAAGTGGGCATGTTAGCTCCTTTGTTTCTCCACAATCCAATTTTGTCCCCTAGATGTGGGAAAGCACGTGCCTAGATAAAAGCAGGCCTTATCTATGTGGGACTGGGATGGGTAGATTTCTTCAAAGGCTAAACTTAATAATTCTTGAACAAATAATGTACTGTCCATCGGAAAACAGGAGACTGGCACTGGCAATAGTTTTTTCATTCTTAGACAAAAGTGTAAAATAAAATATGACTAAGTGGAAAAAATAGAAGCCTAGAAATGTTGGTGTTTGGAAGGGGACAGAAATCCACGCAGTAAGAGTGGTGAGGCAGGAATTTGGGACGCAGTCTGTTTCTGCCAGGTTACTGCTCCTTTCTGCCAGTGGTGGCAAATTTTGATGGGAGGAAGTGGGCTATCCCCTGCCCCTCCTTCATGATGTTATTTTTGGGGAGCAGTACCTATGGGATGTCAGTGAGTTCCACCATAACTGTAAGGTCAACAGTAAGTACACCTGCATGAAGCAGCCGTGTTTACCATACAGAGCTATAAGTGGGCCACATAATGCCGTATTCAAATGGCAAACAATGCAAAAGTGATCCATGGATATTGACACATCTAGGGAGCAGTAGCGAACAAAAATGCCTTTAGATATATGGGGGGGAAATTTGATTGCTTTGCGCCTCCTGTTAGCGCCCTAAGAGGGCACTAATGGGTCGCAAAGCAACTAGCGCCCGGGCGCGGCGATGTTTGCGCCGCTCGCAAAATTGACCAGACATTTTGCGGCGGCGCTAAACACTACCGCCATGATCTCCTGCGCCCGAAGATCGTGACGTCAGTCGAGTGTGCAACGCCTCGGTTGCGCCCCGGACTGGATATTGAGTGGCGCTCCCTGCCTTACCGCCTGCCGCTACCAACGACAGGTTGAGGGGAGTGTTTTGCAGTCGGGAAGTGACTGGGGGAGCGCTATTTAAAGGCGGCTGCTTCCTGCCTTTTTTTGTCAGCGACATTTTTGCACCACGCATTCTGAGAGAAAGAGAGAGACTTCTGGAGAGATTCAACGCTGTGTGAAGGAGTTTTGGGTACTGAGCAGCACCTTGCAGGTTCATTTTGATTTGATCTTCCTTGCATTGATTTAGAAGAGACTATGGGTGCTGCACTCTGAGCTCTTTCCCTGGGCCTCTCCATTGTTCTTTCCAATAGATTTGATGTACAGGTCTCTCCAGGCTGAGATTCAAGGCTGCAATGAGTAGGGTGTGGATGGAGAGCAAGATCGACCCTCCCCTTTAAGAATTGGCCGGCGCTAGTGTGTCTGTGTTCCATTGCTGACAGACATCACATGAGCTTCGCCAACGTTCTGAGATAGCGCCTCGCTCCTCGGCGTTAGCACCATAAAAGAGGTGTGTAGTGCCTGATTTAGCGCTCCAATCACCTCCAGGGGCGATAGAAGTCAGGTTTGCAGTCGGAGGTGATAATTAGCGCCAGGCGCTAAACTTTGCGCCCGGCCGATAATTGCGCCCCAAACGGGGCGATACCACATTTCTCCCCCGTGGCCTCTATGAATCACAAACGGGTGATCCTTGGCATCCAAGCACAATCAAAAACAAATCTGCCCTTGTATCTCTAATGGACAAGAAATCGCTGTCAAATCCTATCATCGTTTTGGTTCAGAGGACTGTGATATTACAGAGCTTCCACAATAGGGTAGCACTGACAGCTATGTAATATGTTTTGTAGATATCCGTCTTGAGCAGTGTTATCTTAAGTGGGATGAAGATGAATGCACTGAGCCATTTCCTGGAAGATTCCGAATGGATGCCTGCTGTTGTTCGATTGGATCTGCCTGGGGGTTGGACTGTGATGAGTGCCCCAAGCCTGGTACTAAGGAATATGAGCTGCTTTGTCCAAGAGGCCCAGGATTTGCCAACAGGGGTGATATTCTAACAGGCAGACCATTCTATAAAGGTAAAATGAAAGTCACCTTTTCCTTGTCCAACAAAAAGATTAATTCTGAATAAGAAAACATAATTATTTTGTTATCGGAAAAACATTGATAAATGGGAATAAAAGACAACTAAAATGTATTTTTATAAATGTGAGTGGTCAAACCTAATGTTCAATTTCTTTATGCCCAAATATTGCTATTTGATGAGATAGCTGAAGTGCCTCATTGTTCGTATGATAAAATGTTTCCCTGCAAAATTAAATGGGCAGCCTATGAGTTTAGTAGTGTATCAAAAATCTTGTGATGCTGTTTACAACTCCGTGATTCCTGTTCATGTTGTTTATTGCCTTTACAGATGTCAATGAATGTAAAGTGTTCCACAATCTCTGTAGTAATGGGAAGTGCAGGAACACCATTGGCAGCTTTAGGTGTCGATGTGACAATGGATTTGCCTTGGATATGGAGGAAAGGAACTGCACAGGTAAGACAATATAAGCCAAATGAGCAGTACCAACAGCATGAACTGTACTAACAGGATAAACATGACAAGTACAACCAACAGCACAAACAGAACACACAGTGAGAGCAGCACAGGCAGGGCCAGCAGCACAGACAGGACCAGCAGCACAGGCAGGACCAGCAGCACAGGCAGGACCAGCAGCACAGGCAGGGCCAGCAGCACAGACAGGACCAGCAGCACAGGCAGGACCAGCAGCGCAGGCAGGACCAGCAGCACAGGCAGGACCAGCAGCACAGGCAGGACCAGCAGCACAAGCAGGACCAACAGCACAGACAGGACCAACAGAACAGGCAAAGCCAACAGTGCAGACAGGACGAACAGCACAGGCAGGACCAGCAGCACAGGTAGTACCAGCAGCACAGGCAGGACCAGCAGCACAGGTAGTACCAGCAGCACAGGCAGGACCAGCAGCACAGGCAGGACCAGCAGCACAGGTAGGACCAGCAGCACAGGCAGGGCCAGCAGCACAGACAGGACCAGCAGCACAGGCAGGACCAGCAGCGCAGGCAGGACCAGCAGCGCAGACAGGACCAGCAGCACAGGCAGGACCAGCAGCACAGGCAGGACCAACAGCACAGGCAGGACCAGCAGCACAGGCAGGACCAGCAGCACAAGCAGGGCCAGCAGCATAGACAGGGCCAACAGCACAGACAGGACCAGCAGCACAGGCAGGACCAGCAGCATAGACAGGGCCAACAGCACAGACAGGACCAGCAGCACAGGCAGGACCAGCAGCACAGGCAGGACCAGCAGCACAGGCAGGACCAACAGCACAGGCAGGACCAGCAGCACAGGCAGGACCAGCAGCACAGGCAGGACCAGCAGCACAGGCAGGACCAGCAGCACAAGCAGGACCAACAGCACAGACAGGACCAACAGCACAGACAGGACCAACAGCGCAGACAGGACCAACAGAACAGGCAAAGCCAACAGCGCAGACAGGACCAACAGCACAGACAGGACCAGCAGTGCAGACAGGACGAACAGCACAGGCAGGACCAGCAGCACAGGTAGTACCAGCAGCACAGGTAGGACCAGCAGCACAGGCAGGACCAGCAGCAAAGGTAGGACCAGCAGCACAAATAGGATCAACTACTTCAACAGTATGAACAGGATCAATGCCAGGAACAGAGACAAAGTCAACATGGATTTACAAAAGATAAATCATGCTTGACTAATCTACTGGAATTTTTTGAGGATGTAATTGGTAGAATAGATAAGGGAGAACCAGTGGATGTGATGTATTTGGACTTGCAGAAGGCTTTCGATAAGGCCCCGCATCAGAAATTAGCGTGCAAAGTTGAAGCACATGGGATTGGGGGTAAGGTACTGACTTGGATAGAGAACTGGTTGGCAGACAGGAAGCAAAGAGTTGGAATAAACGGGTCTCTTTCCGAGTGGCGGGCAGTGACTTGTGGGGTACCGCAGGGATCGGTGCTAGGACCCCAGCTATTCACAATATATATTAATGATCTAGACGAGGGAACTAGATGTAATATCTCCAAGTTTGCAGACGACACAAAGCTGGGTGGGCGTGTGTGCTGTGAGGAGGATGCAGAGAAACTCCAGTATGATTTGGACAGGTTGGGTGATTGGGCAGATGCAGTATAATGTGGATAAATGCGAGGTTATCCACTTTGGTGGCAAAAACAGGAAGGTAGATTATTATCTGAATGGCAATAGATTGGGAAAAGAGGAAGTGCAATGAGACCTGGGTGTCCTTGTGCACCAGTCGCGGAAGGTAAGCATGCAGGTGTAGCAGGCGGTTAAGAAGGCAAATGGTATGTTGGCCTTCATAGCGAGAGGATTCGAGTACAGGAGCAAAGATGTCTTGCTGCAGTTGTACAGGGCCTTGGTGAGACCATACCTTGAGTATTGTGTGCAGTTTTGGTCGCCTTATCTGAGAAAGGATGTTCTTGCCATGGAGGGAGTGCAGCGAAGATTCACCAGACTGATACCTGGGATGGCAGGAATGACGGATGAAGAGAGATTGGGTTGATTGGGCTTATATTCGCTAGAGTTTAGAAGAATGAGAGGGGATCTCATTGAAACTTATAACATTCTAACAGGACCAGACAGACTAGATGCAGGAAGGATGTTCCCAATGGTGGGGGAGTCCAGAACTGTGGGGGTCACAGTCTAAGGATAAGGGGTAAGCCATTTAGGACTGAGATGAGGAATTTCTTCACCCAGAGAGTGGTGAACCTGTGGAATTCTCTACCACAGAAGGCAGTTGAGGCCAATTCATTAAATATATTCAAGAAGGAGTTAGATATATTTCTTAAGGCTAAAGGGATCAAGGGATATGGGGAGAAAGCAGGGACAGGGTACTGAATTTGGATGATCAGCCATGATCTCATTAAATGGCGGAGCGGGCTTGAGGGGCCGAATGGCCTACTCCTGCTCCTATCTTCTATGTTTCTATGACCCAACAGCACAAACTGGCTCAAGTAGGCAAATATCACAAATAATATAAGCAGACACAGGGCAACCAACGTAAACAGCAGAAAGTAACACAAACAGAATGAAAAACACAGTGCATTCAGCTGATGCAATGTATCGGTGATATAAAAAGCAATCTCACAATATTAAAATTCTGAAAAATGTAAATAATTACAAAGTTCAAACATTTATTATCACAATCTGCTAATTGACTTTTATTTTATTTATAAATTCATAACATTTGATTGATATTTAATGGCTTGGATTTGAAAATAATTTTGTGTATTGATGCTATGTATAATCAGACTGTTTTTCCTCCTGTAATAAGACATTGATGAATGCCGCATCTCTCCTGATCTCTGTGGAAATGGAACTTGTGTCAATACTCCCGGCAGCTTTGAGTGTGAGTGCTTTGAAGGCTTTGAGAGTGGATTTATGATGATGAAGAATTGTATGGGTAAGTATATTCTCTGATTGCTTGACAAATGCCATACTATGAAGACATCCAGTAAACATAACTTTTTGTATTACTTTCAGTTGCACAGCTTTCTGAAAAGCAAAAGCCACCCAACAAATGTAAACAAACTGGGAGAGTACTATTTAAACAAAAATTATAATCAGGAATGCAGAGTCAGGGGACAAGAATGGATAGCTAGCTGGCTTCAAGACAGAAAGCAGAGAATAGGAGTAAAGGGTAGCTATTCAGAGTGGCAGAAGGTGGGAAGTGGTGTTCCACATGGATCAGTGCTGGGACCACTGTTGTTCACAATTTATATTAATGATTTAGACCTTGGAATCAAAAACACAATTTCTAACGACACCAAATTGGGGAGGAAAGCCAATACTGAGGAGGACTGCAACAAATTACAAGAAGACATTAATAAACTTGCAGAATGGGTATATAATTAGCAAATGAAATTCAACACAGATAAATGTGAGGTATTACATTTTGGTAAGAAAAATAGGGAGGTCACATATTACTTGGAAAATAAGAATCTAAATGGGGTAGAGGAACAAAGGGATCTAGGAGTACAAATACACAAATCACTAAAAGTATTGACACAGGTTAACAAGGCCATAAAAAAGCAAACCAAGCACTAGGGTTTATTTCTCGAGGGATAGAATTGAAAAGTAGTGAAGTTATGCTAAACTTGTATCGAACCCTGGTTAGACCACACTTGGAGTACTGTGTGCAATTCTGGTCGCCATATTATAAAAAGGATGTGGAGGCAGTGGAGAGGGTGGAGGAGATTTACAAGGATGATACCAGAAATGCGAGGGTGCACCCATCAGGAAAGGATGAACAGGCTGGGTCTCTTTTCTCTTGAAAAGAGAAGGCTGAGGGGTGACCTAATAGAGGTCTTTAAAATTATGAAAGGTTTTGATAGAGTGGATACAGAGAGAGTGTTTTCACTTGTGGGGAAGAGCAAAACTAGAGGCCATCAATATAAGATAGTCACCAAGAAATCAAATAGGGAATTCAGAAGAAACTTCTTTACCCAGAGTGGCGAGAATGTGGAACTCGCTACCACAGGGAGTGGTTGAAGCGAATAGTATAGATGTATTTAAGGGGCGATTAGATAAGCATATGAGGGAGAAGGGAATAGAGGGATATGCTGATAGGGTTAGATGAGGAAAGACGGGAGGAAGCTCGAGTGGAGCATAAACACCAGCATAGACTGGTTGGGCCGAATGCCCTGTTCCTGTGCTGTATATCCTATGTAAGGAGAGGGACCAAATGGATACTTGTTATTTCCTCACAGGGAAGGAGGAAAAATCAGCAGGCCAATCATTTCATGCACCTCCTTAAAGCAACCTGAAGAGTTACATAGACAGATGCCAGAGTGCAAATTGCCCTGCCTTTTGTCTCAACCAGGGAATAGTGCTTGACATTGAGGGATCTATAAATGGAGAAAGTGATTCATTTTCAAAAATTAAGGTGGAGGAGTAGCTGCTAAGTGAAGCTTTATCCCAGTAATAGCAGGATTTTAATTCTATTGTGTAGCCTTTTGTTCGATGTGGATTGTAAAGCACTACTGTATTTGAGAATGAAGTTAACGTTTTATAGCCATATAGGCAATCAGCATTGAGAAAGTTTACCGACACATGCAACCTGTTTTCCAGCACTAATTCTGGCACTGGTCTGAACAGTGGTTATAGCTTCTATTTTTCAGATACCAGACTGCATTTTAATAAGGTCTTCATTTAGCTGCATTTGTATTCTATGCAGTGTACTGAATAATAATCTTGGATTACCCCTTTGGTGCATTAATTCTGTTTTTTTTAATGGACATCATTTGGTAGTTTTAATTAGTAATGGATTTTGAGAATAGAAGGATATGGGCTTGTTACTGGGAAAGGTGGGGAGATAATAGCCTGGTTGGAACATATCTCTATAATGTAGACTTTGTCTACATTTGTCAATGATAGAGAACAGTGGAGGAGAAATTTATTATCACCCCGTTTGGGGGCGGTAACCTATGAAAGCTGGGAAACTTAGCGTCTGGCACTAATGATTTCAAGAAATTGGGTTTAGCGCTCCAGGAGCACCACTTCCTTCCTGGAGCGCTAAAGGACGCAGGCGGGGCGGTAGTGGTGCAGCGCTGTACAATGTCTCATGCAGCGCTGCCGAGATCCGAGGCTCCTTCCCTCCCTTAAAGGGAAGGGCCATCGCTGCAGGCTCTGCACTGGGACCAGTTAGCTGGTCCCCGAAGGCGGCCGCGATCCGGCCTGATCAGCCCCATGCACTCCAGCAGAGTGCTGGGCTGATCGATCGCGGCCCAGGAGAAGTAACAATACATTGACCAAAACTATTTCACAAATTTAGGTACTTACCTCGGCGACCTCCTCTTTAACTTTCGCCCCTGAAGCGCCCGACCTCCCGATCAATGCCTCCTGCAGCTGTCAGTGTCATCGCCTGGCAATGCTGCAGGGGGCAGAACCGAAGTTCGGGTCCGGAGCGCTACCGGGGCGATGCCATGATCTCCGAGCAAAGGGGATCGTGTCGCAAAGTCTTACCACCACCGCAAACCTCTCACCGAAGTTTGCGGGAGTCGTTCATCTCACCATGCCCAGCCGGTAAGTCATTAGCGCCCCGTTATCACCCCCCGGGGGCGCTAAGCCACCGAATTTCTCCCCAGTATATATAAAAAAGGTTGTCCGCCTAAATCAGTTGAATTAAAATCCCTTATGAAATTGAGGCACAATAGCTCTAAAACTCTGTTCCAGGAATTAATAGAGTACACTTCACACCCTCAATTCCTCATATAATCACTTCACAATCCGAGCCATAGCAATAAGTAAAGGCATCAAGCAGACTGTGAGGCCAGTCAGAGGACAAATCATATTGTAGTACGAGGATTGAGAACAGGTCACCTCTCTCATCCCAGTGGTGTGTGTCTGTGAGGAGAAAGTATACACTTCATATCAGGCATACAGAAACTCTAAAGTGGATTTCTGAGTACATAGTTTGGTTTGGACAATTTAACCATGGTGATTGGTTTTCACACGTGGCAGACAGCTGCATCACTAAAAAGGAAAAGGAACAATGAGAGGGAACCTAGGGAGATGTGGAAAAATAAAAATACGTTTTAAAGTGGGGAAATGGAATGAAATAAATAAATAAACCCCACAATAATGTGTTATATAATGTCCATAGAAGAGCACCCAGGTGTAGCATTTCATTAGTAGTGGTTACATAAAGAAGTGACCACAGGGTTATAGACCAGTAGGCAGATGTTAGAGGGCAGGGGTTTTAATAAGCATATCAGCAAATTGTTGTAATATCAAGAACCTACCTTATTTTTAAGATGCTACATTGTTGATTCAACTGCTTTGTCATCGCAAGCAAATACCCTAATGTTATCTTTGCTTTCCCCATGCAGATGTTGATGAATGCGAGAGGAACCCTCTTCTGTGCCGTGGTGGTACTTGTATAAACACAGAAGGCAGCTACAGGTGTATATGCCCACCAGGACATGAGCTTACTCCAGATGGCAGTGCCTGTGTTGGTAAGAGAAACCAGGCTACTCACTAGAGATGATCTGACTAGTCACGGACAGCTATTTATTTTCAAAGTCATTTATTTTTCTGCCAAGAGCTGATTGACCCTTAAACTGTTTTCTGCAATATGTGAAGCTTTCTACTTTCTTTCTTCCTATTCTTCAGATATCAATGAGTGCTCTCTCAGTGACAACCTCTGCAGAAATGGCAAGTGCGTAAATATGATTGGAACTTATCAATGTGCTTGCAACCCTGGATACCAGGCTACTCCTGACAGGCAAGGCTGTGTTGGTAAGTTTCATTGAGGTCTATTTTATATATAGTTTGTTTATAGCAGTACTTTATCACTCAATGTGCTGACATCTAGCTTTTTATTGTCATATCCTATTGCTTTGAAAATGCAGAATGATTTATAGTTAAGTATTACAGCTGTGCTCAAATATTCAACTTGCCATTTCTTCACCAGTCCTGAGAGGAATGGCTTCTGAGGACCAAAGTAAGTTATGACAGCCTTGCCTTCCCTTCCCCATTTGCTGTTCTAGAAAGTTATTGGTGCCAAACCAGGTGCCAGCGTGGACAAGGCACAGGGAACAATCCGGGTTTCGGGTCTCATTTATATCACACTGTCGAGATGTAGATGCCTGCCAGGTATCCTCAGGAAGCTCACCAGTGAAGATGCGGGTGGGTATACATATCAGGAAAGGATGAACAGGCTGGGTCTCTTTTCTCTTTAAAAAAGAAGGCTGAGGGGTGACCTAACAGAGATCTTTAAAATTATGAAAATTTTTGATAGAGTGGATACAGAGAGAATGTTTCCACTTGTGGGGAAGAGCATAATTAGAGGCCATCAATATAAGATAGTCACCAAGAAATCCAGTAGGGAATTCAGAAGAAACTTCTTTACCCAAAGAGTGGTGAGAATGTGGAACTCGCTACCACAGGGAGTGGTTGAAGCAAATAGTATAAATGCATTTAAGGGGAGACTAGACAAGCATATGAGGGAAAAGGGAATAGAGGGCTATGCTGATCGATTTAGATGAGGAAAGACGGGAGGAGGCTCATGTGGGCTGAATGGCCTGTTTCTGTGCCATATATCCTATGTAATCCTATGTGTCAGGGAGAGGGTGGGAGGCAGTGCCAGGGAGAGGGTGGGAGGTAGTGCCCAGGAGAGGGTGGGAGGTAGTGCCCAGGAGAGAGTGGGAGGCAGTGGGAGTGAGAGGGTGGGAGGCAGCCCGGGAGAGGGTGGGAGGCAGTGCCAGGGAGAGGGTGGGAGGCAGTGCCAGGGAGAGGGTGGGAGGCAGTGTCAGGGAGAGGGTGGGAGGCAGTGTCAGGGAGAGGGTGGGAGGCAGTGTCAGGGAGAGGGTGGGAGGCAGTGCCAAGGAGAGGGTGAGAGGCAGTGCCAGGGAGAGGGTGGGAGGCAGTGCCAGGGAGAGGGTGGGAGGCAGAGCCAACGAGAGGGTGGGAGGCAGAGCCAAGGAGAGGGTGTCAGGCAGTGCCAGGGCGAGGGTGGGAGGCAGTGTCAGGGAGAGGGTGTCAGGCAGTGCCAAGGAGAGGGTGGGAGGCAGTGCCAGGGAGAGGGTGGGAGGCAGTGCCAGGGAGAGGGTGGGAGGCAGCGCCAGTGAGAGGGTGGCAGGCAGTGTCAGGGAGAGGGTGGGAGGCAGTGTCAGGGAGAGGGTGGGAGGCAACACTCAGGCGAGGGTGGCAGGCAGTGGCAGGGAATTTTTAAATCAGTAATTGAACCAATTGCACTCTATGGCAGTGAGGTGTGGGGACCGCTAACACAAAAAGAATTTGCAAAATGGGACAAACACCCAATTGAGATCCTACATGCAGAATTCTGTAAAAGTATCCTCCGGACTCAAAGGAAAACCGTAAACAATGCATGCAGGGCAGAACTAGGCCAATATCCATTAATAATCACTATCCAAAAAAGAGCCACCAAATTTTGGAAACACCTAAAAATGAGCAACCCCCACTGCTATCATTACGAAGCCCTGAAATGCTAAGAGAGGACCATAAAGAAGAATACCCTCAGTCAACTAGTCCTGGGACTCAGTGAAGTAACTACTAACACTACTAACAATAACCAGCCCCAGGACAGTGTCAGTGTAACACAAAGAATTCGACCCAACACAATCGTCACTAAGCAAAAGGAAAAATATCTGTCATATTGGGCAGAAACAACAAAAACCCAAAACAAACTCAATTGCTACTTGGCCCTAAACAGACAATACAACATGGCTGATTACCTGACCATGGTAAAGGATAGCAAACTGAGAAAAACCTTGACAATGTACAGACTTAGTGAACATAGCCTGGCGATCGAAAAAGGTAGACACAGGCAGACCCAGCTACCAAGAGAGGACAGGATATGCTCTCACTGCAGTCAGGGAGTGGTGGAGACAGAGATGCACTTCCTCACAGCTTGTAGAAAATATCAGAGCATAAGGGAGAATTTCTACCCAAAATTCACAAAAATATGCCCGGAATTCAGAAATTTGAATGACGACCAAAAACTCCCATACCTACTAGGGAAAGAGAGAAATTGTGTAACCTTAGCGGCACACTATGTTACAGCTTGCCATAAACAGAGGGCCAACCACTAAATATAAGAAAAGAGTATATACAAATTATATGAATGTATATTTATACACTCAGGGATATATCTGTTTATACACTGTATGGATAGACCTATATTTATGTGTTCAACCATGAATGTTTTTCAATGCTTTGGCAACATAAGATGTACCTTGCCATGCCAATAAAGCGATTGAATTGAATTGAGAGAGTGGGAGGCAGTGCCAGGGAGAGGGTGGGAGGCAGTGCCAGGGAGAGGGTGGGAGGCAGTGCCAGGGAGAGGGTGGCAGGCAGTGTCAGGGAGAGGGTGGGAGGCAGCGCCAGTGAGAGGGTGGCAGGCAGTGTCAGGGAGAGAGTGGGAGGCAGTGTCAGGGAGAGGGTGGGAGGCAGTGTCAGGGAGAGAATGGGAGGCAGTGCCAGGGAGAGGGTGGGAGGCAGCGGGAGGGAGAGGGACAGCGACCATGGTGCGGGGGTGAGAGGTGGCTGGCAACAGCCCATAGTTTTAATGTGGAACTAGGAGATGCACTTGTGCACATCCCGGAACCATGTTCAGGTAAGTTTTTTTAAACGCACATTTATGGTGGCGGCCTACAGCAGTCTCTTTAAGGACCATTGGTTAGGCCGCACGTAGGCCTGGTTTTCCTGAACACAGCCAGTCTGGGATTTCACTCCCCCCACCCCACCAAGACGACTACTGCCTGCTCCCTCCCAACATGCAAATGGGGGGGCGGTGGGGGTGGGTACGGGGCCAGGGTCCTGCCCATGTTACCGCTGCGTCCTGGGACCACCATGAGGGAAGTCACAGTAGGCTCGGGAAGTGGTGATAATAGCGCTAAAGTATCCCCATGGAGGGACAGGATCTTGTTGTGGCCTCCTCTCCCTCCTTTCTGCCCCAACACTTCTTGAAGGCCCAATCTCAGGCAGGACAGTGGGACATCAATTTTGATCTCCTGGGTGCTTCCGCCCCAATAAGGTCTCTCATTGGATCTTCTGATGCTGCAGTGTGTTCCTGCTGTACCATCACCAGGGTTCTTCACCTTTGCACTGACAGGCTCCTTCTTGATGAGGAGAATCCTGTCGGGAGCCCGCTGTGCATGTTTAATGAGTCCAAGGTTGCGGCTGGGGCGGATGTGGCGGTTGTAAAGTCCGCTCCATCAAAACTCTGTCTCAAGGAGGACAATTTCCCCTCCATTAACTAGAATGAGTATCTGTCAATCATGAACTGTTCAGTGAAAGTTTACGTTAAATAGTTGATGATTCGGTATCGCAGTCAGGCTGGGGAAACCTCATCAATATCTTGCGTAAGTTACACAATAAAATAGGCATTTAAGCCGCATTCAGAATGCCCACTTATATGCATATCATCAGGAGGAATCTAAAGTTTAACTGGGGCCTTTTGCTCCACCTGCTTCATATTTCAGATATTGATGAATGTACCATCATGAATGGAGGCTGTGACACACATTGTACAAATTCGGAAGGCAGCTATGAATGCAGTTGTATTGAAGGCTATGCTCTTATGCCGGATAAGAGAACCTGTGCAGGTAGGCCGAGAGAGGAGATTTTTATTCAAGTAAGACAACACCAAATGTTACAATGGTTTAAATAATTCATTGAGATAAGCCATTTTCAGTATTTCTGCAAATTATATCTGCTGTTAATCTGTAAAGTGTCCCTGATTAAGTAGGAATAATCATTAAGGTTCCTAGGTCCTCTCATCAGTCACCAGTGGACACAATATAGATCCTGAGAAATTTCTGATAATAGCGTCATTTCCGTCACCATTAATAATGGTCAGATACTATTTATTATGCAATAGAGCTTATTGAGAGTATGACTATTTAACAGATTAAGAGGGTTATTCGAATTCGTGATTATCACTTGACTTGTTTCATCAGACATCGATGAATGTGAGGACAATCCTGATATCTGTGATGGTGGACAGTGCACTAACATCCCTGGGGAGTACCGCTGCCTGTGCTTTGATGGATTCATGGCTTCTATGGACATGAGGACCTGCATTGGTAAATGCCAAGAGGATTATGATATAATAATACAGTTGGTCACTAATGATTAGTAATGACCTTCTGTTTTTTCCCATAATATTTTGTGTACATTTAACACAATGTAAGTGAATTTTAACAGTTTTAGCAGAACTATACAAATCTAGAACATTTATGTTGCAACAGAAACAGCCTTTACAAGTGAGGTGAATTTAAACGTTGCTGATAGTGACATAAAGTTGTCTCATTGCAGATGTGAATGAATGTGACTTGAACCCTAACATCTGTCTCTATGGTGAATGTGAGAACACCAAGGGTTCCTTCATCTGCCATTGCCAGCTGGGATATTCTGTGAAGAAGGGAACAACTGGATGCTCAGGTAGGACTGACCCATTGCTGGAAGATCCGAATGTTAGTGAAAAATCTTTCTACTTTTGAAGATTTTGAATGAATATGAATTTAGATCTAAAATATAGTTAATGGGTGCAATTTTATGAGTACACACTGATGGTAGTGCATTTTGAAAAATCAAGGTCACACTCCCCGCAATGTTATGTTACACACCAGCAACATGCAAGATTCTCCGCCACCAGTGCAAACTCAGAAATGTACCCAATGTGCTCTTTGGCAATTATTGCTGTGCTGTACCTGTTAGTAATGATGTTTGACAAGTTATAAACTCACTAGTTAATGCAGATAAAAGAGTCAACTTAGGTTTTAGATGAACCTGAGTCAGACTGGGAAAACCTCATCAGGTCCAAGGACATAGCAGACCTTTTATATCTGTCCCTGCTCAACATCCTCAGCACCATTGCTACATAAAGTAAAATGGCCATAAAATAACAAATGCCCAAACTACTTGAGGTTCGGGTTACCCAACAAAAATCTATCGATCTCAGGCTTGAAAATTTCAATCTACCCATCATCCACAGCATTTTAGGGAGAGAGTTTCAAATTTCCACTATCCTTTGTGTGAAAAAGTGCTTCTTGGGGCTCGATTTTGCCAGGCCCGAGGAGGCGGAATTGGAGGCGTGTGAGGTGTTAAAATCGCAAAAAATGGCAGGCGGCTCCGATCCCACCTCTGTGCAATTTTTCCCAGAATCGGGGTTTCAGACCCCGTTTCCATCTCGCCTCCAAGAGGCGGGATTGGCCCTTAAGGCCCTTAAAAACCACTTAATTGCCTCTATAATCCCATTTTGAGAGGCCTTTCTGATTTTAACACATTTCCCCCATCCTTCACGTCTCCTCTGGAACACGCCAGTTAATCCTGGCGGCCTCACAAGTGGACTGCTTACTAACAGCTGCAGCTCCACCATTAAAAAGGAGTTTTCACCAATGATCATTTGCAGGTGGCAGAACTTTGTTGTCTCAGGTCTGGGGGAACTTTTAGCAGGCATACTCATTGTTGTGGGAGTTTGGAGCCTGACACCCATCTCCAGTGTGACCTCCTGGAAAACCCCTCTCCCCACCTTGACTGAGCGCTTCCTCAAATGAGGCATATACCAGAAGCATGGGAACCATTTATTTCCTTTCCTCCTGGACATCAGATTCGGACGAAGACCAGCCGCGGCAGCAGCAGAACCATAAACAACAGCAGCACCAACAGCAGCAGCAACAACAGGAGTGCCAAGCTGCTGCTCACCCACCTGAAGCTGCACAGGCCAGAAGGCGCCAGCGCGCAACCACATTGCTGCCCGGCATGCAAGGGACGCACTAATGTTGGCCAGATTTGCTTAGCCTGCACAATCAAACACTTTTGCTTCGCACCTTCTTACCAGAGCATCAACAATGGACAAGAACCTGCAGATTCCTATCACTCTGACCACCATACTGACAATTGCAAGTCGCCCTAAGCCCTCAATGTGGAAGTCCCATTTGCGAGATGATACAAGCCACAACATCAACAGTTTGCCATCAAATCAGTTTATCATAACACTACAAGGATGGCTTGTCAAAAAAAAATACAACAAAACACCCAAGTGACTACCCTTGTGCTTTATCTTCCTCTTACGCATGCTTCTATGTGGTGCTTCAGCAGATGTGGAGGCCCCTTGCTCACTTTCTTGCTGCTCCTGTCACAACACCTTTGTCGGGCGTCCTCTAGGGTGGCGAGCCTGTGAGGGCTCGGCAACAGTCTGCTGCTCCTGCAGCTGTGCAGGGGCTGAGACGCCCATCTCAGTTGGGTGAGGACTCTGGTGGGGCTCTGATCGAGGGCTTTGCAGTGGCATGGCCGTGTGAGCGCTTGGAGAGGAGCCCCCAATTCCTTGTTCTCTGCCACCAACATCCCTCTCATGGGTCAGCCCCACTTCAGAGCTAGCAAGTGGCTTGACAGCACCTTGCTGCACTTCAGGGGGGCTATGAGGACCCGTTTCTGCACTGGAAGTCCTACTCCAGAGGACTTCCATGAACGTCTGGTTTCTATGCTCAATAGCTGACCATCGCTCCTCAAGAGATGTCATGCTATTCCGAACAATGACCATGTTTTCAACACGCTGGCGACTTAGCTCCTCCATAGCCGTAGCCATCCTCTCCTCTACCGTAGCCATCCTTTCCACGGAGTTTGCCATCCTTTCCGTGGTGATGCTTTCATGCGCCAATATCTCCACAAAGGCTCTGCTCATGTTCACGATGTACTCCTCCATTCGCTCCATACTCGCAGCGACCCTGGAGACAAAACCTGCCAGAAGCTCCTGCACCTGTTCCTGGAGTTCCAGCACCGCTCTCCTTCTGGATGGACCCGGAGGCACAGGGTCGACATGCAGCTGAGCCGAACTGGGAGAGTCCTGCGCCCTCCGACGAGAACTCTCCACTGCTGTCTCTGTCTCCACCATCTGCTGATGCTCACTTGTGAGCTGTGATACACCAGGTGACAACACTACTCTATCTCGCGAAGGTCCCACTGAGATGTGAGTGTCTGCGCTGGTGCTGGGTGCACTGAATTCTGCTGACGCTGCAGTCTCAGAGGTTGTAGCTTCCTCTGAGAAGTCTTGAGGCTCAGGCTCTTCCTCCTGGACAGTGGGGACGGGGGCTGTCGATGGTCCAGTGGGGGAGTAAAGGAAAGAGTTAGAGATGTGAGGTAAAGGTTGCATTCACATTGAATTGTGCAGATGATCATAAGTCAATCTGTTAGAGCATCAGAATCATTATCAGTCACTCATGCAGTGTCAATAAGAGAGATGCCAAACTATTCTTTCGCCAGCTTGCTGTGATGCGCCTGTCTGTCCGTCCCCCACTTGCGAATCTTCCTCGACACCGGCAATTTCCAGGGCCGCCTCCTCCGAGGTGGTGAGCTGGGCTACTGAGGGTGGCCCTCCTCCTGTCCTCGCTCTTTCCCTCTTATTGTGGGCTCTCTTTTCCTGCAATGAGGGACACAAGTGGAGTTTGAGTGAGAATGAAGGAGTGAGTGTAGAGAATCCATAACATAGATGCTTAGAAGGAGACAAAGGGCCCTCCCAGTGTGTTGTAAGTTGTTGTCATTGCATCACAGTGATAGGGAGTGTGAGGGCTGCATGTTCGAATAGTTAAGTGAATGTGACCATAGAGAGAGAGGGAATGGGTAAGGGTGCAGGGATGTAAGTGTCAAGTGGGATGTGGAGGAAGAGGTTGGCAAAGCAGAGTGCTGGTGAGGAGAGGCGATGGGGATCAGATTGAGGGTGATGGTAAAGTCATACTCACTTTTCCTGTACGGAGAAGGTCATGAAACCTCTTCCTACACTGCAGCCAGGTTCTGGGGCACATAGAGATTGAGTTGACCTCCTGAGCCACTTGCATCCACACAGCTTTAGTCTGCTGGGGAGGCTATTTCCTCCCTGAGGAAGGGAAGAGCACCTCCTTATTTGATCTTGCTCCCTCCACCAGAGCTTGGAGGGAGGCCTCATCGAACCTTGGAGCACACTTTGGCCTACTGCTGGACATAGTTGCTGAATGAAGCAATCGCAACAATGGGCATAAAGTTTAAAGTCTCCAGAAGAAGCAAGGCTGCTTGCAGGCCTTAAATCCAGCAGCATTGATGACGTCATTGGAGGTGACTTTCTGTATGAAAAGACTCATCGGGCCAGGGGTTTCCACACGCTGGAAATCAAGTGCCCAATTAGGGCAAAATCGCACTTTTTTCCCCACTTCACATCGGAGTCGGGGTCCTGACACGAAAACCACCTGACACGCCCCAGCCCACCCACAATGGCAAAATCGAGCCCTTGATTTCAATCCTAAATGGCCCAGCTCTAATTTTAAGACTATGCCCCCTTGTGAATCATAGTCACTTAGTGAATAAACTCACTGAAATGTCAGTTCACTTGGGATTGAGCCTAGCCATTAAGGATTCAGCCCTCATTGCTCAATTTTGTTGAGATTTATTCACCTTCACTCTGGTATATATTTTTTATTAAGCCACCAATTGTGGTTTTTGTGTTGCATCTACTTTTGCTAATAATTTCATGGCTACCTGTGGAACTGAATTTTACTGCAGGTGTGAGCAATAAACATTCACTCATTAAGAGAAGAGGTGGCACACCATGGGGATTGGGGTAGGATTTGAGTTTGAACCTGCGATTCTCAAAAGGTGACTTCCTGATTTCAGCTATGATATTGTGAAGAGACCCCAAGCATTTCAGATAGTGGCCAGGAAAATTGGAGGGCTGCTTTCATTTGCTTTCCAATGGCTAGTTACAAAACAACACTAGCAGAGAGGCATTCTGGGAGCAGGTTACCCATCTAACTTCTCAGCTCAGGGTGCTGTGGAGAAATCAAAGAGTAAACAAAGTGCACAATGGAGAAAAATAATGAAAACAAGAAAAAGCTTAACTTCCAAATTATTTTGGTGGCTGAAGCAGGAATACTAATATATATATATTATATATATATATTTCTCTGGTACAAGGGAATGACTTTTCTGTAGTCAAGGGAGATATTCCTTCTCTATACAGTATCAGAGAAAAGTTGGCTATTGCACTAGATTTGCAAACCCAATACACTGCCCAAGTACCCAGTGAGATAAAGGTATAGTGATTCAGACAGAAAGTGGCTCTGCAAAATACCCATAAAGTTGTTCACAATCTCACAGGCATCTCACCTTTGTATTGTATGAAATGCCCATATAGCAGCGCTGGATGATGACATTAGCTTCACTAAAGAATAGCATAAGCTTATATCTAAATAATTTATATTAAACACCTAATCCTACAGAGCAGCTTATAAATCAGCGGCTCAGTTCTTCCAATGTTTTGGCTCTGGTGGCTTTATCTAATAGGGTATGTTGTCCAAAATCACTGTGAATTCCAAAATGTATCTTGTGTGACTACCTTGTTTTTATCCTTTCAGATGTTGATGAGTGTGAAATCGGGGCCCACAACTGTGACATGCATGCATCATGTGTTAATATTCCTGGAAGCTTCCAATGCAGCTGCCGTGAGGGATGGGTTGGTGATGGCACTTTATGTGTTGGTGAGTGCTTCATGGTCAAGCAGTAATGGAGAGATGTGTTTATAAAGCTGAAGCCTATACTGCATTAACTTCAAGTAGCAATGCTTTTATAAGACAAAAAGTGCATTACATGTACTCTATGTAGATAAGTGCTATATGGGAGTAATTACAGTCAGTTAGTTTCCTGTTTGTTGCCATATGTTGTACTTGCAGTTACATTTTAGTATAACTTTATTCTGCAAACTGCTTCTTTTGCTGGTAATTACAGTACAGCAACTGTTGTTTTCCCATCAGTGCTAGCAGTTTTCAGCACACTGTATTTTGCAGCATTTTGATGGTGAGAAGAGTCGCATGTTAATATTACAGAAAACAACAACAACTTGCATTTATATAATACCTGTAATGTAAAAAAAATACCAAGGCCCTTCGTAGAAGCACAATTGGACAAAAATTGACACAGAGCCAAAGAAGGAGATATTAGAAGTAGCAATTAAAAGCTTGGTCAAAGAGGTAGGTTTTAAGGAGGGCCTTCTAAGAGGAGAAAGGGGTAGAAAGACAAGGAGGATTAAAGAGGAAAGCCCAGCGCTTGGGGCCTAGACGGCTGAAGGTACTTCCACCAATGGTGGGGTGGAGGGAGTGGAGGATAGACATGGGCCTAGAAATTCAGTTGCTTGCGCCAGCCGGTAGCGCCTTAGGAGGAGGAGATGTTGGGCGCTAGGCGGCTAGCGGCCGGGCGCAGCGCGATCTGCGCCTCTCCCCAACTTCACTAGAGATTTAGCGTCGGCGCAAAGTCTTTGCGCGCGCTCAGCTGCGTGCGCAGATCCTGACGTCATTTCATCGTGCAACGCCCTTTGTGCACCCCAAACCAAAACTTCAGTGGCGCCGCCCTTCTTTGCGCCTGGCGCCCCCAGCGACTGGTAGAGGGGAACGGTTCCCAGTCGCTGCGGGGTGCAGGGGGCGCTATTTAAAGGGGACTCCTCCTGCATTATAAGTGACAGCCATTTTGTGCCAATCCTTCTGTGTGAGAGACAAAGGCAGAGAGCTTTCTGCTTTGACTCAGTGCTCGCACAGGTACTTCTGGCTTCAGGCCAGAGCTTTGCACTTGGATTTCACTTTCAGTGCCATAGCCTTGAGTCGCCACATATACTGTAATGGGGGCTACAATGGGTGGAAACGTTGGCTTTCTGCATTGCATTCAAAGGGATCAGAGACGCCGTGAGAGAGTGCCAGTCATGGCCAGACGGAGAAGGGCCAACAGGTGTCGGCACAGGAGGCCTTACCCACCCAGGGTATACCGCCAGCAGTTCTCATATCTGAACATGTCTGAGGAGCAGTGTGTTCGGAGGCTGCGATTCAGAAGGGAGGTCGTCACTGAGATCTGCCACCTGCTTCGCAGAGATCTGCAGCCACAGCTGAGGAGCAGGACGTCTCTGTCGGTGGCAGTGAAGGTGACGGTGGCTCTCAACTTCTATGCCACCGGCTCCTTCCAATCCGCTACTGGGGCCATTGCCAACATCTCCCAGTTCGCGGTACATTGCTGCATCCGACAGGTGAACAATGCCCTTTTCAGAAGGAAACGTCAGTACATCTCCTTCCCCATGACCCTGGACAAGCAGCAAGAGCGTACAATGGGATTTGGAAGAATAGCGGGCTTCCCCATGGTCCAGGGCGTAGAACTAATGAACCAGCATTGGTCAGGCCTTGCTTCAGGGCTGCAGTGCGCAGGGCATGGCAGCCAGACAAGTCCACCATCCCCCTTTAAGAGCTGACCGGCGCCAGAGTGTCTGCCGTCAATCAGCAACTCGCCGCACCTGCGCTGCGCCCGCCCTCGGGGGTATCGCCCCGGACCGCCGGCTTAGCGCCTAATGATAGTCGTGCATCGCCTGTTTTAGCGCAGCAGCAACCTCTTGGGGCGATGCGACTGAATATCGGCGAAGGTGGCGCGAACTTGCGCCGGGCGCAAACTTTAGCGGCCGCCCGACTGTAGCGCCCCGAACGTGGCTATACTGAATTTCTAGGCCATGAGGCCAGAGCTGGAGGAACACAGAGTTATTGGAGGGCTGGAGGACTAGAGCAGGTTACAGAGATAGGGAGACGCAAGTAGAAAGTTTTTTTTATTTTGCATCAGGTTTTATAAGACTCGGAAGTGGTGGCATGGTCTCAGATGCCTCTTTCTGAAATTTTGAGGGACTAGTAGTCTGAACCTGAAGTAAAAATAAAATAAGAAAACTGTGTAATTTGCAAAAGAAACACCTGAGAGTAATTACCAATGGAATTCTGGGGCACGCAACCCCAGTGCCAAATGGAAAATCATGACTCAATATTGGCTGTTGCAGAAAACTGCTTTCCAATACCGTTAGGAAATACTACCAGTGCTGCTTTAGAAAAAAAAAGTAATATTCCATTTACTGGCACAATTTCTACACTACCACAGAATGAGCTGAGTTACTAAAACTACAGAACTCTCATCTGAATAGATAAAAACTTCATTCCTTTGAAGCTCTTTTCACCACAGCGAGCTTTGAGGATTTGTTTTTACCCTGTAGATCTTTGTGATATGATCGGCTTTGCAAGGTACTGGATCTGAATTCTGAATCCCTCTCCTATAACCAGACACAGCAACTTTATAATAACCAGGTTTAATTTTTAACCACACATAAAGCTGTGTGGGCAGGGACTTGGGTGATCATTCTAATTTTCAATTCTATTATTATCTAATTAGAAAAGTAAGCTTGTCATGTATTTTGTTTGCTCAAGATTCTGTGGTGAAGTTATGTTGAGCAGATGGAGTAAAATCCAAATCAGTAACCATTAAAACGTACATGTCCTAATGAGTTTCAATAACAGGTGCAGGAATGTAGGAACTGCTCTAAGGATGAAACAATATTGTGAAATATTGGCAAAGCAATAACTTTAATGAATGTTACATTAAACATTAGGAGGTTAATAATTGCCCCAAGTCCAGGAATTCTTTTTCCAAAGAACAAAGGGTTTGGGGAGGGGAGTGGGGGGAATGACACAATCTGATTGATGGAAATATCCAGACAAAATAAAGCAGATTAAAAGGTTTCTGTGTAATCTCAGAACAAAATCAAAGCACACTACATGATTTGGAGCAGCATAGAAGAACCACACACACTGGCACACATTCAGAACTGCAGTGTTAAGTTTTCTTGCATTCCTGTGGGATTGGTTTGGCTTTAGTGCAATGAGCCCTGGGAGATGCAGCTTTAATAAATTACAGCAGAGTTTTCTCTGTTCAACGAAACTTCTAAACCAGCTTTTGGTGCACAGCAGTGTGGGACTGGCCTAGGTCATGCTCTTTGCCTCTTTTAAATAGACCTATTAACACTCCAACATTCAGTGGGAAACTCATATGAGGCAGTGATCTCCCGCCTTAGGATCATAATTGCTGACTAGCATTGACTGTGCCAATAATTCACCGTTTAGTCCAGCATTTCTGTTACGTCTTCTTGTTGTCCTTCAAGAAAAAGCAAGGCAATATTATAGGTGCAGAGCTCTCCCAATGTCTACAGCATGAGTGAAAAACTGTATTAAAAAACAGCCTGTAATTTGCATAGAACCCTTTCCTTTGCTCTACGGATGCTGGAATAGCGCTGCCTCCATAGCATTCTCCTTGCTTACCTGGAAGTACTTAAATTTTTTTTCCTCTGTTCCCCCAGTAAATCTGAACATACATCTAACTGTGATCCAATAAGTGCACTTTATACATATATAGGTATTATTACATTTAAATTTGCATGTGTCTATCCGATTGAAAAATCAATTAAATACTTTTGCAAATCCTTTGCTGTAGCCTCTTCCACTATTGTGCAGTCTGCAAATTTGAACAGTTTACAGTTGGTACCACATAGTTTGTGCAGTTTAGAAACAATTGGGTGATTTTTTTTGTCTTTAGCACTCTGAGTACAGAGCTTCAGATGCTGGGAGCACATATTGGGAATTTGTGCCAATGACTGTACATTTCACTGTGCCCTGAAAACATAGAGAATTAATCGGCATCCAGAATATGGTTTATAGCCCACATAATAACTCAAGCAATGCCTGCTGTAAATTACACTCTGCAGCTACCAGTCCAAACTGCTACCCCAATACAATCATGGCATCAGATGCTGCTTGACTTGCTGTGACTAACTGCATTCTCTGTTCTTATGCTATAGTACCATCTCCAAAAATAAATTTTTAGGCCAGTTTTACAGTTGTGTTGAGGAAGAAAGTGACATAGAATGCTGTGTGTATTGCACTCAAATAATGATATGCATTTTTTTTGAATTGGTAGACCTTGACGAGTGCACCAATGAAACACATCACTGTAATCTCAATGCCAAATGTATGAACACACCTGGATCATATCGCTGCCTCTGTGCTGAAGGCTTCAGTGGGGATGGTTTTACATGTTCAGGTATGGAAAAAAAATGAAACTGGAGCTCTTTCTAACGTGTAAAAATGTAGCCATCAATAGATACCAGAAAATACAGTCTAAACTATCTCTTGTTTCACCACTGAAAAGGACAGCAACATGATGAGTAGGTATACTACCTGTGCAAATACCACTCTTCCTCTTTACAGTTTTCAATAGATTATAGTTTTCCTCCCATTATTCTCCTCCCCTCCTGAAACTAGTTACCCATGTTGGGGTACAATTCCACAGGCACCAGCAGATTTCCAGTACTTCACCCAATTGGTCAGGTTTCTCAAGTGAACCTAGATAGTGAGTGCTGGCTGGTTATTCCACCATGGGAGTCATCATAGCTGAGGCTGATCCTGCCCTCACCCACAAATGCAGACTTCCAGCAAAGATAGCAATCAGGAGCAGGAACCCCGGCCAACTGAAATTTCACCCTCTCCCTAGTCTAGCATCACTAAAGCCAATTGCAGCACCTCTACTGCTTCCCTCATTGAGATTAGTTATCTCTGCTGATTTCTATGGCTCGGTACCGAAGTACCCACTGACACTTCACAAGAGCCCAGGTTATAGTTATTTTACAGATTGACAGCTGAGTAATACTGAATAACACACTCTTAGTTCTTATGACCTGGTGCAACTGTAATTGTAGTATACCGAGCACCGGCACCAGTGCATTAAATATTGTTGCCTCACGCACCCTGGCAGGGTTGTACCTGGCTGCAGTGTTGCCAATCAAGGATTATACCTTCTTGCAGCAGTGATTTCGTCTGAAATTTGGGGAATTACTGCACACACACAGTAACCTATCATAGCTGAGAATGTATAGCCCAATTTTCAGTCTTAAAGGAAATTGGAGTATATTGTGCGTGCTTTAGCCAGTCGCACAAAGCAAAACCTACTTAATGGTACAAGCCAGCTGGTCTGAAGTTAGTAAATAGGTAAATTGGTCTCCATACATGTTATGATGTCATGTCATGGTGGGCATCAGTCTCCAGCGTATTGTGACTCCATCAGTTGTAAGTGGCAGAACATGAATCCACAATGAGGCCATCACTACCTATGACCTAAAAATTTGTGAATGCTACAAAAGCTGCCGGTGTCACCACGGGTGGGTGTTAACAGCCGCTGAAAATGGTGGGGCTCGCAGGACCGAAAAATTGGCGCTGGGAACTAATTAACATTAGCCCAGCGCTAAACTCACTGTGTAACTCCGTCCTGGTGGCGTTCGTCCCGGCAGTAGACCCCAATGTAGCATGGCCGTAGTGTCATTGCAGCTACAACAGCCTGCTCAGAATGCAAGGCTGTCATTTCAGGCAGCAGTGTCGGTCTCTTAAAGGGGAACTGCCTTCTGAAATGAAAAAATTAAAATCATGTAAAAAATAGGCAGTTTTTAGCCCTCACAACACAACTGCCTTCTGGAAAAAAAAGTTAACATTAAAAAGAATTCACAAATGGGAGTCTTAAGCTCTTCAAGCTGAATTCCCTTCTGCACCTAAAAAAAAAAGGCCGTCACTGCCAGCAGTGTCGCCCCCACGACCTGGCTCCAGTGTCCAGAGAAGCTTCATGACCTCAGACCAGTGGTCAAGGTCAGTGAATGCATCTTCAAAAGCCATTTCCTACCAATTGCACTACTAACCTCGCACACTACTCAATGCACAACTCCACCCCCCCACCCAATTACTCACTTACCTATAATCTGTATCAAACACAAGGCACACCTCCCATTTCTAGCTTCACCTCACCCCCTTGGAGGAGACGGTGCTGGCCATTCTTGACAGGGGCATGATTGAACCCTTGGCCAGCGACGGGGCTGAAAGGATACAAGAAGCTGGTATCCTCATCCGTTATCCTCCTTCTCGCATGCAGTTCCTGCTTTCCCGTCCTCCCCTCCTCACCACAACTCCACCCTTGTGCCTTCCTCATTTCACACACCCAAGAAATGCAGCCTGCCCAGCCAATGGTTGACCAAGAAGAGGGAGAGGAGAGTGAAGAAGAAAAAGCACCGTCACTCAATTTCACATGCCCAGCTCCTCAAGGTCGACCAGCAAGGCCATTTGCAGTGTCCCCGACTGAAAGTCAGCAGCCGTCCACCAGCCGTGCTGCAGCCACTGGAGTAGCACTGTGACATCAGTAGGATAGGCAAAGGCACACACAAAACAGTAACTAAGCGAATGCATAAGGGCGATGAGTTGATTTCTTTGTCATATTGGATGGATAGATATATAAAGTTGGATTGGCAAGTTTGCTTTGGGGTGGCTTTTATTTCATCATTGTGGCCAAGAGGATGCTGTGATGGCCAGTAACAGAGGGAAGGTAAGGTGTGGGACAAATGTTGAAATTGGGGTTGTGGTCACTGGTACCGCAGGCAGATGATTCCATCCCAGATATCCCGGCCAGAAAGAGGCTGTCTGGTTTTCATCCTTCATTCTGCTTCCTCCTCTTCTGCGTCTACCTCTTCTCTCTGTGAGCGGATACTGTAAATCTGAAATGACAGCATAAAATGCTGGAAATACTCAGCAGGTCAGGCAGCATCTCGACCTAAGACGTTAACTCTGTTTCTCTCTCCACGGATGTTGCCTGACCTGCTGATTATTTCCTACATTTTCTGTCTTCTCAGAGGCCTTCCTTTACCATCCAAATGCTTGCAAGCATCCAGCAGCACTCCCTGCACACTTAAAAAACATTTAACATGTATTGCACCAAGCCACTACTTCAATAATATTTTTTAAAAATCCAGTCCAAAAGCTTAAATGCAAACTTACCTGAAAGATGCGTGCCCCCTTTAAGAGGTGCTGACACTGTCTCTGTCAGTTTTCTGAACGCTCGTTTTCAGAGCAAGTTTAGGACCCAGCATTGAACTCAGCGCTAAAGCCGAAGTTTGCAGAGGTGATGTTAAGTCGGTGTTGCACGCCGACTGGCGTCACCCTCTCTTTATTTACATCTCCAGGGCCAGCGCTGCTATCAGCAGTGCTAACTAAGGCTCTCACCAAAATGGCAGCCACCGAGTCCTGCATCAGAGAAGGCGCTAGAGTGGCGGCCGCCATTTTTCGCCAGGATAGCGGTGCAAGCGGGTGGCGATAAATAGTCTAATTTCTGGGCCAATGGATCTTGCTGGCAGTGTTGCCAATTGCAATTCAGCAGTTGTATACTACAAATTAGGTGCCAATTCATCACAAATTCCTGATAGAACAACAGATCATTCTATCATAGTGAGCATTTTGCCAAAGCTTATGTCAAATAAAAATTGATTTCTAAGGTCTGTTATCTGATGCTTGTATGAATAATGATGTCTAATATAAAACTGGCAAAGTCCCATGTGCTAATGTAACATGCTTATTTATTAAAATAATTAGACTGAACTAGTTATTTCTCAAGAGGAAAAATTATTCTAATTGCACCAATCACCTCTAGGCAAGATGATTAAGTCATTGGAAAATGTTCTCTCTTGAGAATATTTGAAAATAATATGAAATTGATGTATTGTAAGCTAATTGAAACACAATTTTATTCACCCCTATTTACAGACGTGGATGAGTGTGCAGAGAATGTTAATTTGTGCGAGAATGGCCAGTGCCTCAACACTCCCGGAGGATACCGATGTGACTGCGAGATGGGATTCACGCGAGCTTCTGATAGCCGATCCTGTCAAGGTAAGTCCACTAGTTTCTTGCAATTTTGACTGACCATCCTGAATATGGGCCATGACTAAATCCCGAAGCAGAATACGGAGTGTCCAATCCAAAAAGTGTAATCATGAAAAATCCATACTTTTAGCCAACGGGCGGAAGTAATGGCGGCTTTCCTGACAGGCTTCCTCAAAGACAGATATGGCTCAGCACTCCTTTAACATTTGCCAAGATAGTCAAAAATAATTTTATTTAAAAAAACTTACTTTATAAATGTCTAACAGCAAAGTCAAATCAGGATTGAACGTGTGCCTCACTTGAACATGTTAAGACAAGTTTAGTTTACGATTAAGCGCTAATTTCTTACCCAAAGAGTAAATGCACATATTGAAAAGAGAAATAATGAGAAAATAAAACAATGCAATTATCATACACTTATCAAAAACAATAAAGATGCCTTAAGTTCTGAGAGGTTGCAATTGCAAGCAGCTATTTCGATGATATTTCAGAGATGGCAATGAGAACTATCAAATTAAAGGAGCATTCTGGTGTTTTTTTAAACAATGGAGGGATTTTTAACGCCAAAAATCGGATGTGTTGGGGTCGGGTGGGAGGTTAAAGTGTTAAAAATGTGAATCCCAAACTCAACCCGCCCATTTCCGGGTTTAATGGAAACGGGACAGGGAGCGGGCAGCCAACCCGTTCCCAGGAGGCTGGAAGCCTCGAATTTAACCTGCAGGCTTCTCTGTGGCCAGCCAGGGTACCCGGGCCTCAGGATTCCCAGCAGCTGCAGTAAGTCGAGGACAATCTCAGGGAGCAATCCTTGTGGGCCGAGAGAAGCAGAAGTGCTTCCTGCTGGCTTCCAAGCTCCCTCACCATCAGCACCCACCCCGGGCTTGGTGATTGGACCGCCCCCACCCCGCCCGAGTTCGGGGCTCACACCTACCTGGGGCTGGGGCCTCTTCTCCAGCATTCCCTGCCCGACTGGAAGCCAGCCCGTCAATCAGGCTGACTTCCAGGCGGGGAACCTGTCCATGACATCACATGCATGCTGCGGAGTTAAAACTACGCAGCGTGCGGGTTTCTCGAGCTCTGCCAGACACCCCCCACCCCACTCCCGGGGTGTCAAAATATTAAAATTCCGGCCAATGTGTCATTTGACCTGTTGGAACCCATGCCAATATATATCCACTGCAGTGCTAAAGAGGATTCTTCATCCTTCACCGTAGGAGTAAGCCAGAGGTTTGTCATTTGGATTGGAGATGACCTCATTCTTACAACTGCCCCAGGGATAGATAAATAGGTCATAACATTTTGTGTACAATAAAATGTAGAATACAAATAGAAACTTTAGATTTCCTCTATTATATTTTGCCCTAACCCATCAAAACTGGCCTGCCAATAAATGAAAGTAGTCCCCAGTTAATGATAACCAAGCCAGAGGACATTGTGAGTCAGGTTCATTTTGGCTACCCTCCATCTCAGCCCAAGCCAGGCCAGATGCTCAACTAAAAAAACCCATTTGAAGTCTGAACATTTTGCATGTGTTCAATTGCATTATTTTCAGAATTAAAAAAACACACAAGTTTTCTTTTCCCTCATTTACGTGCTACTCTTGCCTCTGAGTCAATAAGCCATGGATTCAAGCTGGGCTCCAGGACTTGAGTACATAATTTAGACAGACACTTCAGTGCAACACTGAGTAAATGCTGTATTGTTGAAGGTGCCACGTTCTGCTCTTCCTGGCTCCATATTAAGATACGTGAAAAAATGAAACCTTAGCTGCTCTTCCGTGGCCTCCAGCGATTCCTTTAAAGATGACTAGTTGGGTCTCCCCAAGAGGGGCAGGAGAGTTTATTTCTTTCGTCCCCCAGGCTGTGGGGACATTGAGGCGAATTGAAGTGCCCCACTTACTGTCCTAATTGGGATTAACTAGTTCGGTGTAGACCAGGGACCAAAGCTGGGACCTTTGTGATCTGCCTGAGCCCCGTATTCTATGTGCTGTTACTCTAGCTGCTCAGTGGCGTTCGAGCTAACCTGGAGTTCCTCTTCCACTGAGTGGAGAAGTGGCTGAGCTGCAGTCAGTGACTCCTACTGGTAATATATTCAAGATTGGGAACTCACCAGGTGGAGAAGAGCAGGAATCATCCTACATCTCTTTGATACAGAATTCACATGTAGGCCCCGTCATATTAAAACGCTGTAATAATAACGGTGTGATTTAGCTTAAAGAGGCACGATGCTATTCTTTGCTTCTGGCCCATGTTAAAAGCTTGAGAAAATGACATGAAAATGTCTGTTGAATCGGTATCTCTTCGTCATTCTTAACTTTATTGAATAGCCAGCTGGCTCTCAACACAATACAGTAAAATTTTAGCCTTAGTTTTTGTTAAAATTATAAAATTGTAGCAACAGATGCAGTAATGTCACACACCATTAATTTCTGCAGGGATTCTCTCGGCCATATACCAATCTTCCACTGAAGTTATGGTGTTCAACCAGGGGAATCCCATGGAAATTCAACCCCATCATGTTTTCCACTCTAAAGTCATTACATTTATTTTCAGTCACCCACTTACTGATAGAATTCCTCTGGTCACGACATGTAGCACAAGCAAAAATTTCCTCGTTTCAGTATTTCTGGTGAAATTGAAAGCATTTCTTTTGGAATAATTTCTCTAGAAATAAGGAGGAGGCGGCCACCCGATAGCCCCAGCTGGAGACCCTGTGGATTTTGAGGGCTGGGCCTCATTAACATATGGCCAATGGGCAGCGGGTGGAACATGAGTGCCCTGGGGCAGCATGCTGGCTCCAGAGCACCAAAATATTGGGCAATACAGCCAGGAAGAAGGTAGGGTGGAGGGGGCACTCATCCCATTGGGGGGGGGGGGGTGGTGGCGGGACCTGCAGCGGCACAGGTTGGTTTTGTGGAATCTAGAGGCGCCCTCCTGCTCCTCCCAGACTCTCAAAAGTAACGCAAAACTCATCTTTGGACTCCTCTTCAAATGGACTGGCAGCTAATGCTGGGCAGAGCGTGAGTCGCACACACGCCACCCAGCACTGACGGGTACCTATGTCCATCATAGGACTCCGATTTGGATATACCTGACTCAGGCATGCACTCCAGCGGTAGGCCTGGGGAAGATTGCGGTACCCAGAGCAATGGCGGGAGCAGTGTGGTAAGTCATTCTCCACCTTTTTCGGAGCTCTATTTCCGCAGAGTAGGAGGCTTCAAAATCCGCATCTCCGCCCTCATTGTCTTTATTCCAGTAGTGAAAGGAGTATGCAATTGTTTTTTGTTTAGCAAATTTGGGAACAAGCATCTTTCGTGTATGCAAAAATGATTACCTTGGGTTGTTTTTTGAGTTTCTGTAGCACAATAACATTGAAACACTTTGTTTATATGTTTTAAGATGGATTGCAACATAAATTAAGAAGAAAATATTGACACAAAGGGGGTCATTTTAACCCCAAAATGGGTGGATTTGGATTGGGTGGGAAGTGAAAATCTGAACCCATGACACCTCGAACCATGGTCTAGCCACGGTCTACTGTCTTCCCACAGGTTCTGATTTTAACCTGTTCTTCTGAGAAGGCGAGAGGGGCACCTGCTGGAAACTAGGGGATCCTTCTTTAAATATGCAGCTCTGGATCCGATGATGTAATCGGGCCCAACTGCTATTTTAACTAGAGGCCTGCGCATGGAAGCTGTTGTGGCTTTCCCACCTGGCCAACCTAGTGGGAAGAGGAGTTGGGGCCAGAAGAGGTCCATAAAGACAAGTGTTTTTACTTTTTTTGACTTGCCTTGTGGGAGCAGGAGGAGCAGGAATACTCCTCAGAACCCCACAAGTAAAGTTTAGGCCGCCCCACCCAGCCACTTCCCTGAGTGCTGGGGTTTGTTTATTTGGTCCCTGGTGGCAGCCTTATGCCACCCGACATTCCACTCCCATCTGCCAGCCAGCTGCCATTTCGGGTGGGCGACTGACTGAGCGGGAGACTATGCAGATGAAATCCTGCAGTTGAAATCTCCCAGGGCTCACACTGCCGAGGTCGGGACGGTTTGCCGTCTGCCTCAACCCAACCCACACAACTGGCACCCTGATTTTAAATCGGGGTATATATCTTTGTAATATCATCTAGATTTGACATGAAAATTAGCATTTTCAAAACTAAAATTTGTTGGGAACAAAATCGTTTTAGGTTTTGTCGGGGTACTTTAGGACCAGAGGTTTTAATGATATTGTGGAATTCCTTTTTTCCCACAAAAGCATTCAGAGTTTTTGTAGTTCATCTTTGAATAAGCACTGTCTGTTTCTCTTCTAGATATTGACGAGTGTTCATTTCAGAACATTTGTGTGTTTGGTACCTGCCAGAATTTGCCGGGTATGTTCAGGTGTGTCTGTGATGATGGCTATGAACTTGACAGAAGTGGAGGCAACTGTACAGGTAGGAATACAACAGTTACAGAGTTAATTTACTGAAGAAGACATGCTTCATTTAACTGTTAAGCAATTCTGGATTTCTTAAAACACAAAAACAAACATAAAGGCCTAGAGATTGCACTGCAATATTACAGGTCAAATGTTTAATGCGTTTGAATGAAATTAATTTGTCCACTATTTTCAGTGGGTTGACGCCTACATTAAAATAGTCGACAGTCTTTTTATATGCACATGTTAAATATTAATGTGGTAATGTCACACGCCATTATTTCAAAGATTAAAAAATGTGAAAAGTATAACATAAGGGCAGGGTCTGAATTTTGGCGGTGCTCAGAGGGCGGGTTTGGAGGCGGGTCCGCTGTCAAAATGGCAGTGATTGACAGCGGGGTGGAAGTCCGCTCTGAACCCACCTCCTTGTTAATTTCCCAAGTGCCGGCTCTGCCTGCAGTTTGCAGACCCGGCACTAAGTGATGGGTCAGGCAATTGAGATACTTAAGAAGCTGCTTAAAGGTATTTAAGCAGCATTTTACCAGATCCTAATGATTTTTCCATGTTTTTTACGAGGTTCCCGGCGCTCGGGGATCACATCAGGTAAGTGTGTCGGGTTCTCAATGACTCTGCATTGCTGTGAATAGTTGACAGCTGCAAAAGTGGTATAAAAGCTACCATTTCACAGCTGTTCAATTTCCAATCTTAGAAGCTGGAGCCTTCAGGATTTGAAATACACGTTTCAGCTTTTTAGAAGTTAGAAGTGTTTGGAGCAAACTCTCTATCCAGTGTCACCTCCTTGGAGCAACCTCTCTCACCATTGACAGATCGGATCTGTGATCTCAGCTTCAGCTGCCATCTATTCCATCAGTATCGGTGTCCTTGAAAAAATCTCACCTTGGTCCCCAGAATCCCAACACGATCAGCCCCAACACCAACATCACCAGGCACACCAGCAGCACCAACAACAACAACCTTCTCCGCAATAACCTGATGCTGCACTGGACACAGAGCGTCATCACCCGACAACGTTGCTGCCCAGGAGGTCAGGGATGACCTCACCATGTCCAGATTTACTTCACTTGACGCTGTACACCCTGGCTGCCACATGATGTGCCAGGTTGGCACCACCCCACACCAACACCATAAAGCATCCCTACAATGTCCAAACCATTTTCACACTCATCACCATTGCGGGGGGGTACCGTCATGTCTCACCATTCACTACAACTCACTAAGACACTTCCAAAGGTGCACACAAATCTGTCCCAAGAAGGCAAAGTATTGAAAATAAAGGCTTCAATGTTTGACAGCACATTAACAGAAATTTCACATGAACATTGCGTAAAACACCCAAGTGCCTACCCTTGTGTGTTATTAGTTGGTATGATTGGACTAAGATGAAGGTGAGTGTGAGGGGTGGCTTATGAGATGGGGAAGTGACAATGTAGAAAGAGAGAGGGATGGTTGGAGGTGCAAGGTAAGTTGGTGTGAGTAAGGATGTGTAGGAGTAGGGTAGGGAAGGCAGAGTGATGGGGATGTGATGAGTGGCACAGCAGGATGAGGTTCAGTGTGGCTTTGCAGTAACGTTTCGTGATCTGCTGAGATCATTGAAAGGTTTGTGCCACTGCAGCCTGGTCCTCCTGACGATATCCCTGCTTGTGCCCTCCTGTGCATTGTGCAACCAGGCTGCGTTGGTGTCCTGGGGAGGTCTCTTCCACCCATTGGAAGGGACGAGGACCTCCCTGCTTGCTGTGACTCCCTCCATAAGCATAGAGGGAGTTATGGGAGAGCCTGGGTGCAGCCGTTCACCTTTGTGCAGTGCTTGTCAGTGTTTGCAGCAGCTCAAAGCTGTAGAACACTGACAGAACAATTGTCAAAATAAATTTGGACATGACCCCTTTCAGGAAACCGGCTGATGATGCGTCATCAAATGACGTCATCAGACCCGCTTCCTGTTAATTGGCCGGGAACCTCACAGGGCGGGCTTAAGAAGCCCTATTAACATAAAATCTTGTTAGAGGCCAGGATAGGGACAGATGTGAGGTCCCCACATGCCACGGACATCGCCCACCGTGGACCCGCCAACGTTGGAAAAATCCAGCCCTTAATGTTTCATGTTTTTGTCAAAAATATGCTCATCTAGACTCCATTGTGTTCCTGCAAAGAACATTGACAGCTTTTTGATTAGGCAATGGTCCTTCAAGATACAAACTTTTACAATAACATTTTAATCTTAATTTTTCTTAAAAATGATAAATATATAGCAACAGATGGAGCAATGTCACCTCAGCTTGGATCATATCAATAGAGCCCCCCCCCACATTTGTTAGTTTGATATACAAGATAATTTACCAGCTGAGAAATCCCCTTTTACTGCAATGAAATTCTGAGAACATCTTCCAAATAACAGTGTGAGCTTTAACATGAACAGGTTTTGTCAGCTCAAGATGTGGGTGAACAGTCATTAACTGTGGCTCCTGAAAGATTATGTTTAACTATAGTGTGATTCTAAAACTTTACAGTGGCTACTGTCACTAGTGTACAACCGTTACATAGATTTATTAAAAACCAGTTGTGCAACTTACTAGTAAATATGTAGAACAGTGCACGTTGTAGAGATTTGGGCCTAGAAATTCAGTTGTTAGCACCAGCCGCTAGCGCCTTAGGAGGAGGAGAAGTGGGGCGCTAAGCGTCTAGCGCCCGGGCGCGGCGCGATCTACGCCTCTCGCGAACTTCACTCAAGATTTAGTGGCGGCGCAAAACCGCAGCACCCACTCAGCTGCGTGCGCAGATCCTGATGTCATTTCATGGTGCAACGCCCTTGGTGCACCCCAAACCGGAACTTCAGTGGCGCCGCCCTTCTGTGCGCCTGGTGCCCCCAGCGACTGGTAAAGGGGAACGGTTCCCAGTCGCTGCGGGGCGCGGGGGATGCTATTTAAAGGGGACTCCTCCTGCATTATAAGTGGCAGCCATTTTGTGCCAATCCTTCTGTGTGAGAGATGGATATTTGGAGAGAGACAAAGGGAGAGAGCTTTCTGCTTTGACTCAGCGCTCGCACAGGTACTTCTGGCTTCAGGCCAGAGCTTTGCACTTGGATTTAACTTTCAGTGCCATAGCCTTGAGTCGCCACATATAATGGGGGCTGCAATGGGTGGAAACGTTGGGCTTCTCCATTGCATTCAAAGGGCTCAGAGACGCCGTGAGAGAGTGCCAGTCATGGCCAGATGGAGAAGGGCCAACAGGCGTCGGCACAGGAGGTCTTATCCACCCAGGGTATACTGCCAGCAGTTCTCATATCTGAATATGTCTGAGGAGCAGTGTGTTCGGAGGCTGCGATTCAGAAGGGAGGTGGTCACTGAGATCTGTCACCTGCTTCGCAGAGATCTGCAGCCACAGCTGAGGAGCAGGACGTCTCTGTCGGTGGCAGTGAAGGTGACGGTGGCTCTCAACTTCTATGCCACCGGCTCCTTCCAATCCGCTACTGGGGACATTGCCAACATCTCCCAGTTCGCGGTACATTGCTGCATCCGCCAGGTGACCAATGCCCTTTTCAGAAGGAGACGTCAGTACATCTCCTTCCCCATGACCCTGGACAAGCAGCAAGAGCATGCAATGGGATTTGGAAGAATAGCGGCCTTCTCCATGGTCCTGGGCGTAGAACTGATGAACCAGCAATGGTCAGGCCTTGCTTCAGGGCTGCAGTGTGCAGGGCGTGCCAGCCAAACAAATCGACCCTCCCCCTTTAAGAGCTGACCGGCGCCAGCGTGTCTGCCTTCAATCGGCAACTCGCTGCACCTGCGCTGCGCCCGCCCTCAGTGTTAGCGCCTCGGCTCGCCGGCTTAGCGCCTTATGATAGTCGTGCATCGCCTGCTTTAGCACAGCAGCAACCTCTTGGGGCGATGCAACTCAATTTCGGCGAAGGCGGCGCTAAGTTGCACCGGGCGCTAAATTTAGTGAACACCCAGCTGTAGCGCCCCAAACGTGGCGATACTGAATTTCTAGGCCTTGGTTTTTAGGAAATACTGGTACAAAACTAGCAAATGCAACTAATACAGTTTTTTTCTTTGAAAATGTCCTGGAAAGCTCTGTGAACCCTCCTTGAGGTTTATCTCAATGGCATCTGTCAGTTCTGCAGACATCAGTCCTTTTCAGATGATCAGGGCTTAAAGGATTAAATTATGAGGACAGGTTGCATAAAACTTGGCTTGTATTTCCAATGAGTATAGAAGATTGAAGGGTGATCTAATCAAGGTGTTTAAAATGATAAAAAGATTCAATAGGGTAGATACAGAGATAAATTATTTCCTCTGGTAGGGGAATCCAGAACAAGGGGGCACAATCTTAAAATTAGAGCCAGACCATTTAGGAATAAAATCAGGAAGTACTTTTTCACACAAAGATTAGCAAAAAAACAGAATTTTCTCCCCCAAAAAGGGATCAATTGAAATTTTCAAGACTGAGATCGACATATTTTTATTGGGTAAGGGCATCAAGGAATATGGATCAAAGGCAGGTAAATGGAGTTGAGGATCTCCTTGAATGGCAGAACAGGCTCCAGGGGCTGTATGGCCTACTTGTGTTCCTATGTAATCACTCCAGCTCAGGTCTAGAGGGAAACTCACACTGTAGTGATCATACACCACAAAAGTCATGGCCAAGGGGCGAGCACCTTACTGCAAATTGTCTAATCTTCACGTGTGATCCTAAACAGTAAGTGTTGGCAGGCTATTTGACTGAGGATGGGAGAGAGCATAAAAGCCAAACCTGATGCTGTCCTCATCTGACGTCTGCACAAAGCACTTTCTAGCAAGGGTCATTGAAGAGCTCTGACTAGGAATTCTGGCTACTTTTCCCCTTTGTAACCCAGAGACACTGAGCTTATTGGAGCATCTCTTACTGCTACCCCAGTTGTGTGCAGCTAACAGCATAGACCAAAATCAAACCTAGTACTTTCTAGTACATTTCTTTTAGTTGTAACTGCCTTTACCAGTTGAGTCATTAGGGAAGATTGAGGGTTTCTTCAACATGATGTCACAGGAATCCTTTGATCAGCGCTGGTTGTATTGTCCATGCTTGCTGCAGCATTTCTGACCTGCAGTCCAATTCTTGCAGCTAGGCGAATGAGTTTTAATGTCTGAATTTAAAAGGACACAAAATTCTTTGAACTAAAAAAAGGGCAAATGATTGTTGTTATAGTTAACAACCTGCTAATGAAAGTGCAGAATGTATAGTTTCTGAGAAATCAAATTCAGTAGGAAATTGTTAATCACAAAGTAAACAGGCATTCTCCTGTTTTTTTTCTGAAAGGCGAATTTCACCCCTTATTGTAAGCTCTGTAGACCTGAGAACTTTCTCTCAGCAGTACTGAAGTCAAGCTGTAATGAAGCTAATTGAGTTCAAATGTGAATTAGTCTTTGTTTAAACTTCTTAACAGTTCTTTGCAATATAGTTATAGATGGTAAATAGTCGTATTTATTTTTAAGCCTTTGATGAAGATTCCAGGGGATTTGACTGTATTACTGCCCACTTACCTAAAGTAATTACTTAACTGAAACAGGAAACGTCTTGTCTTGCAATGTGTACAAGCAGCTGAGGTAAAACATTCGGTTTTTTAACTTGCAGATGTCAATGAGTGTGCCGATCCAGTCAACTGCATCAATGGTTTATGCGTCAATACACCCGGTGATTACCTGTGCAACTGTCCTGCTGATTTTGAGCTTAATCCAACAGGAATTGGCTGTGTTGGTGAGTCATTATTTTGTGCAGCCATGTAAGAAAGCTTGAGGACTGACTATTGTCAACATATAATGTATTTATATTTCTGTATATGGAAATTCCCTGAAATGCACTGTAAATAATTTCCTGAAAGAATTCTAGTAATAATGGCACAAATATCCTTCTGTGAGAGCCATTCAGGACTGCACTGCAACATTCAACTGTTCCTAAATAAAGAGCAAGAAATTCTAAAAAAAAATAATTGTTAAAAGATAAATCTGTTCTATTTTTTCCAAATCCTAAATATAACAAAGCAAGTTACATTTATGGCAGTGTCTCAGTTACCTATAGCTATCCTATTATATCTGTAGAACTGTTGGTTAAAGGCAGCCTTGAAGCAGACCTTTTGGCCAAAGCTCACATTGGATGACATTATGAATGATGAGGTCCACCCATAATCCTCTGATTTCACTGGAACAAAACTTCATGGGCCGGGAAATTCCTTAGAATTGTTCCTGCTCTGCTAGCTTTACTTCACTGGAAGTGCAGCGGAAACCCCATTTAATCACATAATTGAGGTTTCCGCCGCACTTTCAGCGAAGTAACGTCGGCAGAGTGGGAACAGCTTCAAGGAATTTCCCAGTCATGATATCTATATTAGTGAGTTCTGCACAAAACTGCTGCTCTTAGGGTTGCCTATCCTATTTACCTATTTTTTTTCTTCCTTCAATTGTTTCCCCTCTTTGGAAGACACTAACTTTTGCTACATTACAGTTCCATTTGCACCAATCACCCTGTAGTGCCATGCCCAAGTGGCTATTCTTAATGTGTGACCTCAACAATAATCCTAGGCAACTAGACTGCAGGAGCATTATGGCCGAGTCTGATCCTGTCCTCACTGATGTGCGCACAGGTGTGCTTTTCAACAGATTAGTGATCAGAAACTCTGGTAGCAAGCCTGAGGATTGAGCAGTTTAGAGTTCAGCAAAAAAGGATCAAGAGATTGATTAAGAGGGGAAAAATAGAGTATGAGAGTAAACTTTCAAGGAACATAAAAGCGAATTGTAAAAGCTACAAGTATGTAAAAAGAAAAAAGAATAGTGAAGACAAATGTAGGTCCCTTACAGTCAGAAACGGGAGAATTTATAATGGGGAACAAGGAAATGGGTGAGCAATTAAACAAATACCTTGGTTCTGTCTTCACGGAAGAGGACACAAATAACTTCCCAGAAATGCTAGGGAACCAAGGGTCTAGTGAAAAGGAGGAATTATAGGAAATTAGTATCAGTAAAAAAAATTGTGCTGGAGAAATTAATGGGACTAAAAGCTGATAAATCCCGAGGGCCTGATAATCTGCATCCCAGAGTAATAAAAGAGGTAGCCTTGGAAATAGTGGATGCATTGGTTGTCATCTTCCAAAATTCTATAGATTATGGAACAGTTCCTGCAGATTGGAGGGTGGCAAATATAACCCCACTATTTAAAAAAGGAGGGAGAGCGAAAACAGGGAACTACAGACCGGTTAGCCTAATATCAGTAGTAGGAAAAATGCTAGAGTATTATAAAGGATGTGATAACAGGACACTTAGAAAATATCAACGGGATTAGACAAAGTCAGTATGGATTTATGAAAGAAAATCATGTTTGACAAACCTACTGAAGTTTTTTGAGGATGTAACTGGTAGAATAGATAAGGGAGAACCAGTGGATGTGGTGTATTTGGATTTTCAGAAGGCCTTTGATAAAGTCCTACATAAGAGATTAGTGTACAAAATTAAAGCACATGGGATTGGGGGTAATATACTGGCATGGATTGAAAATTGGTTAACAGACAGGAAACAGAGAGTAGGAATAAATGGGTCTTTTTCGGGGTGGCAGACGGTGACTAGTGGGGTATCGCAGGGATCAGTGCTTGGGCCCCAGCTATTCACAATATATATCAATGATTTGGATGAGGGAACCAAATGTAATATTTCCAAGTTTGCTGACGACACGAAACTAGGTGGGATTGCGAGTTGTGAGGAGGATGCAAAGAGACGTCAAGGCGATTTAGACAAGTTCAGTGAGTGGGCAAATACATAGCAGATGCAGTATAACGTGGATAAATGTGAAGTTATCCACTTCGGTAGGAAAAACAGAAAGGCAGAGTATTATTTAAATGGTGATAGATTGGGAAATGTTGATGTACAGAGGGACCTCGGTGTCCTTGTACACCAGTCACTGAAAGCAAACATGCAGGTGCAGCAAGCAGTTAGGAAGGCAAATGGTATGTTGGCTTTCATTGCAAGAGGATTTGAGTACAGGAGCAAGGATGTCTTACTACAGTTATACAAGGCCTTGGTGAGACCACACCTGGAGTACCTAAGAAAGGATATACTTGCCATAGAGGGAGTGCAGCGAAGGTTCACCAGACTGATTCCTGGAATGGCAGGACTGTCGTATGAGGAGAGATTGGGTTGGCTGGGCCTGTAGTCACTAGAATTTAGAAGAATGAGAGGGGATCTCATTGAAATGTATAAAATTCTGACAGGGCTAGACAGACTGGATACAGGGAGGATGTTTCCCCTGGCTGGGGGGTCTAGAACGAGGGGTCACAGTCTCAGGATACGGGGTAGGACATTTAGGACTGAGATGAGGAGAAATTTCTTTACTCAGAGGGTGGTGAACCTGTGGAATTCTCTACCACAGAAGGCTGTGGAGGCCAAGTCACTGAATATATTTAAGAAGGAGATAGATAGATAAATTTCTAGACACAAGGCATCAAGAGATATGGGGAGAGAGCGGGAATATGCTATTGAGATAGAGAATCAGCCATGATCATATTGAATGGCGGAGCAGGCTCGAAGGACCGAATGGCCTACTCCTGCTCCTATTTTTCTATGTTTCTATGGTCAGTTTTTCTCTTCCCTGGCTCTGGAGCACTGGGATCAATTGTAATCGCTCTTACTGCTACCATAGCTGAGACCAGATAACTCAGCACAGACTAGCGAATTAAAACCACATTTTCCTAGTTGGTGTGGCTCAGAACACACTACTTTTACCAGATGAGGTATAGGAGGAGACCGACCAGCAGTAAATGATGCAACCAAAGGTGACAGTTATTAATAACTGCTCAGATAAATTGTTTGTAACATTTAGAATTGCAGGACAGTCCTTACAAATAGATACCACAACGTAAAATTCCAAACACACTGGTCTGCATTTTCCAACTAAAAGCAGTGTTACCAACAGCAGTGGCATAATCATTCTCATGTGCAAACAATTGCTATTAATGCTGTGCGAACAAGTACAGTAATAGTGATTGCTGCAGAATGATGCACAGTTTTTTTTTCTGAAACATTGCTTCAATATTTTCCAGTCAGCACAAGAGAACTATTACATTTAAATTGAAAAACTCACATTAAGAAAGTGCAGTATTCCAAGCAGACAATTTAATTGTGTCAGTGTTCATGCATTGTGCTCTCCACTAGAAGGTAGGAGCCTGAGTCGCATCACTGAGTTTTATCTCATACTGTTAACAATGTTTTAACTAATGAATGTTACATTTTCTAAAGTAACCTTTATACTTCGAGATATAGGGTAAAGTTAGCACGGCAAGGCTCTGAACATTAGGTTTCGTTCCATGGGAATATAGATCAGAGAATTGATGCAGAAGTTTCACAGTGCTCCCATTTTTAGAGTGATTAATTTTAATGACCGGAAGATCGTGAACACAATGAATCAGGTGTGCTGACCTCTATGACTGATTCTCCAATCCATAAATATGTAGGCTATTTTACATGATATAAAAATTTTCTCAATGTTCTTCTTGTATTTGTTTGCCGTAGATACTCGTGTTGGGAACTGTTTCTTGGAATATGGCCAACGAGGTGATGGAGGCCTGTCCTGCAGTGTCGACATTGGTGTTGGTGTCACTCGTGCCTCTTGCTGTTGCTCTCTGGGAAGTGCCTGGGGTAACCCTTGTGAAATCTGCCCTGATGTCAATACAAGTATGTACACTCTTTCAAAATGCATTTGTAGATCAACAGATAGATAGTAAACATGGGTCCCTTAGAGGCAGAGACAGGAGAAATTATAATTGGGAATAAGGAAATGGCAGAGACGGTAAACAAATATTTTGTATCTGTCTTCACAGTAGAAGACGCAAATAACATACCGGAAATTGGGGGGAGCAAATGAAAGTGAGGAACTTAAATTGATTAATATTAGTAAAGAAAAAGTACTGGAGAAATTAATGGGACTAAAAGCCAACAAATCCTCTGGACCTGATGCCCTATATCCTAGGTTTTTAAAAGAGGTGGCAGCAGAGATAGTAGATGCATTGGTTTTGATCTTCCAGAATTCTCTAGAATGGGTCCGTGGATTGGAAGGTAGCAAATGTAACCCCACTGTTCAAGAAAGGAGGGAGAAAACAGGGAACTATAGGCCAGTTTGCCTGACATCAGTACAGGAAACTCTCGATTTACCGGCACCTAAATAACCGGAAATCTCTGTTAACCGGCAAAATTCAGGAGTAGGTTCAGGTAAGTTTTACTTCATATTAGTGGCAGTTCCTTGATCTGTGGCTGTGTAACTGGGGCTCCTACACTTGTTGCTAAGCAACAGGGATGCTTGGTCTGTGGCCGGAGTTCCTGCACATGTTGCTAAGCAACAGGGAAGCCTGGATTTGTTGCTGTGTACGGAGCTCTCGTACCTTTTAACTATACCTCTCTGTAATCTGGACTTTTTGATAAACCGGCACCACGCCGGTCCCGTCGGTGCTGGATACCAAAGAGTTTCCTGTAGTAAGGAAAATGCTAGAATATCTTATTAAGGACATAGTAGCAGGGCACTTGGAAAATCACAATATGATTAGGCAGAGTCAACATTGTTTTATGAAAGAGAAATCGTGTTTGACAAATCTTAAAGTTTTTTGAAGGTGTAACTAGCAGGTAAATAAGGGAAAACTAATGATGTAGTATATTTGGATTTTCAGAAGGTATTTGATAAAAGTGCCACACAAGAGGTTGTTACACAGATTAGGGCTCACGGGATTGGGGGTAATATACTTGCACGGATTGAGAATTGGTTAACGAACTGAAAATAGAGTAGGAATAACGGGTAATTTTCGGGATGGCAGGGTGTAACTAGTGGAATGCCGCTAGGATCAGTGTTTGGGCCTCAGCTATATTCTCTGGAGTTTAGAAGAATGAGAGGTGATCTCATTGAAACATATAAAATTCTTAGAGGGCTTGTCAGGGTAGATGCTGAGAGGCTGTTTCGCCTGGCTGGAGAGTCTAGAACTAGGGGTCATAGTCTCAGGATAAGTGCGATAGCAAAATACTGCAGATGTTGGAAATCCGAAATAACAACACGATGCGGTCTCCTCTACATTGGGGAGACCAAACGCAGATTGGGTGACCGCTTTGCGGAACACCTCCGTTCAGTCCGTAAGGGTGACCCCGAGCTTCCGGTCGCCTGTCATTTCAATTCACCGCTCCATTCCCACTCGGACCTCACCGTCCTTGGCCTCTTGTACTGTTCCACGGAAGCTCAACGTAAACTCGAGGAACAGCACCTCATCTTCCGATTAGGCACTCTGCAGCCTTCCGGTCTCAATATTGAGTTCAACAATTTCAGATCATAACCTCGGCCCCTATTTCATTTTCACTTATATTTTTCCACTCCTTTCCTTCCCCCCCCCCTTTCCTTTTGTTTCTCTCTCACACCTGGCAGCTATCTTTTACCCTGCCAGTACACTTTACACCTAATCACAGCCTATTACCATCTCGTCTAGCTTCTAATCTCTTTTACTTCTTTTGGTTCTTTTATTCTTTTGTCCGATCGCAGCCCTGCCTTCGATCTAGTTCCTTTTCTCTCCAGTTTTGAAGAAGGGTCAAACCCGAAACGTCAACTCAAATTTCTCTCCACGGATGTTGCCTGACTTGCTGAGTTTTTCCAGCATTTTCTGTTGTTATCTCAGGATAAGTGGTTGGCCATTTAGGACTGAGATGAAGAGAAATTTCTTCACTCAAACAGTTGTAAATCTTTGGAATTCTCTACCCCAGAGGCCTGTGGATGATCAGTCGATGAGTATATTGAAGACTGAGATTGATAGATTTTGGATATTAAGGGATATGGGGCTAGGGCGAGAAAGTGGAGATGATATAAAAGTTCAGCCATGGTCTTATTGAATGGCGGAGCAGGCTCAAGGAGCCACATGGCCTGCTTCTGCTCCTATTTCTTCCATTATTACGATATTTTATACACTATTAAAATTATCCTTTAACTCGCATTTGTGCTAATAGCCCCTTATATAAATGTCAGTCGATGGCTTGCATCATCGAATCTTCTTAATATATTATTTTGTAAAACTTTTGCTAATATTTCAAAGGGAGACCAATTACTGAGACTAACTAAAAGTACCTGTAATTTAATATTTGCTGCAGAATTTTATTAGAAGACCCATTTACATGAAATTACTAATGCACCAAACCATCAGTCTGTTGCCCAGTTTTCCAGGAGTTAATTTTGTGAGTTTGTGTGGCCGACAGGAGCCTTGCCCACTGGCTGTGCACATCACAAAATCGCAGGCTCGCTGCCCTCGATTATTCATCCAGTAAAATTAATGATGTGAATCGTACTCACGCAATTTCCTGATATGTGCGGCTGGCAGACAAAGCTTCCTCCAGCAGTTCAAACTCAGAAAATTGGTCCTTTACTGGCCAGTCCCCAAATGTTGTGACGCAAAATCCGGATTATTCTTTCAACTAGATGATAGTGAATGAAAATTAAACTCTGCTAAATAAGGCTCATGTAAAAAATTAAGCAGTAATCTAAGTGTCAGGATTCATTTCCACAGAATAGATGTTCCTGTATGTGGCAATGGAACACGTTCTGCTAAAAATAATATGGCTAATTAATATCCACGTATTTGTTGCAGTTATGGTCCTTTTTGTTATATATTAATCTGTGAAGTATAGCCTGGGAGTCAGTACAGGAAACTTTGTGTTATCCGGAGGCTAAGTGTCCGGCAAGCTCGAGCCACCGGCAAAAATCAGAAGCCGTTTTGTTAGGTTTTTTTCTTCTCGTGGCTTTTTTTTCAACAGTCAGGCTCTGGAAACTTTCTCTGAAGCTGTTGCTAAGCTACAGAGACGCTTCCAAGATACAGGCCGACTGTTTAGAAGCTGTTGCTAAGCAACAGTGTTTGTTGTCAGATACGGAGATGAAAAGCTCCGTATGCTTCAACATTAACGCTGGTGTGTCCGGCAGTTTTGAGGGAACGGCAACAGCTCGGTCCCGTCGGTGCCGGATAGCACAAAGTTTCCTGTAGTATTTTCTTCTGCGATCATACAGAAATCCATAACAAAGATCTGTGAAAGAGTGTAATTAACTAAAATCATGCAGATATATAAAATCATCTACTCAGATCAATTATAGAACTATCTTCTAGTTCTGGGTCCAGATAGGTGTGAATTTCTGGCATGTTGCACACACTGACTGTTCCAAGATTCCAGGATTATATAATATTAGGAATTGTTGACGCAAAAAGACCACGGTCCATCTAGTTCACCTTCTACCATCTGATACAAGGATATTCAGGAACTAGTCTCCATTTTATTTTGGAAGAATTATTAAAATTGAGATGCAGATAGGGTAGATTAGTGCATAATCACCTTTGTGCACTAACAATGTAGGTGATGTGTTTGGCTTCGTCTGCAGAGGCCCAGATAGAAATATATGAATTTGAAATAAAGTTACATGACTGAACGCAACTTTAAGTTGGTTACCAATCGTCTGAGCTAATTCAAAGTTAGACTCCAGAGTAAAATAATATTAACATTAGCCACGCAGCCAAGGGTACACATTCTAATCATATATCAAAGACCGTGGGGGCAGTGCATCATTATTGAACAACTGATTCAGTCTGATGCTTTGGAGTTGAAATCGCATCATGCAACATTAGTAATGAGCAATTAACACACACATTTGAAATTCCTTTGTCTACTATCTAATAAAGGTGTAAACCTATTAAACACTTCTGTTAAAAAAGCACTTGGGTATTTTTGTACAAAATGAATTTGTCACTATCGTGGAGCAATTTCAACCATTTTGAATCTTGACTCCTGAAAATTAAGCAGAGAGTACTTCAATCTATTGTGCTCTGGAACACTCTACTCCGACTATATGTAAACTTCAAGGTGAGGCATTGGTACAGAAAATTATGCAGAGTTCACTTTATCCATTTACCCAGATAACAACTTTGAATGCCTGTGCTATTTATATTTACAGCTGAATACAAGACACTTTGTCCAGGGGGTGAAGGATTTAGGCCCAACCCCATCACTGTCATCTTAGAGGGTAAGTACGTGGATATTTATAGTTTTGTAGAAATGTTCGACCCAAAGTACTTGGGCCTCGAAAATCTCCTGGAAATGGGGTGTGCATCCCGGCATAAGTGCCGAAATGCGCCTGCCCAGGACCTCCACTACTGACCCTGCCAAAGTTTGCAAGAGGTCCCTTCATTTTCATACGAATGGCAGGTGCGACACACGTCTATGTTTGTTCACTGTGTTCCACAGGCCACAAGTTGTGGGAGAGATCACCGATTCTGGGGGGAAGGGGGGCAGCATACACCAGATCCCCCCAGAAAAAATTTTAAAGTGTCTCCAGTGGTCCCTTTTGTAATGGGTTGGCATTTAAATATTTTTTTTTAATAGTAAGTTTTTTTTTCTTCGAAGCATCAAGGCCATGATCTCTGCCTGGACCTCAGGTAGAGCCTGTTTCTGCCTTTTGGCTGGTCAGTATGCCTGGTCTCCCTAGGTGTATACACGACAAATACTACATCAATACTTCTGAGAGATTTCCCAATATGGAATGCCCCATCCCTTTCCCAATATGGAATGCCGCATCCCTTTCCCCTCCCCTTCCTGTGTCGATGGCCTTTTTTAAGGTGGGTGGAGGCTCTGCCCAAAACAGGCCGTTCAGCAAATTCCTAAGGAAGGTCAGAACCCAGCACAACTGGGTCCCGAGCTAATTTGAGACCCTACCAGTGCATTCCCGTGAGGGTTACCACAGGGATCCATTGGAAGGGTTGTCCGTTTTTGGCCCGTTGCAGTGTGAAATTTTTGCCATTATTCCAAGTTCTGCTGTCTGCACACAAGGGAAGTTTCTCATACAGTAATTCAGAATTTGGGCCTTACCTTACAGAGTGCTTTCTAGAAGGATTTCTATCATAGAGGGAAAAATGGTGCCACATTAACTGCAATGTCTTCTCTTCCCACTCCTGCAGCGTTACCTCTGGAGTTCCCCAAGGATCTATCCTTGGCCCCCTTCTATTTCTCATTTGCATGCTACCCCTCGGTGATATCATCCGAAAACACAATATTAGGTTCCACATGTATGCTGACGGCACTCAACTCTATCTCACCACTACCTCTCTAGACCCCTCCACTGTCTCCGATTTGTCACTCTGCTTGTTCGACATCCAATATTGGATGAGCAGAAATTTCCTCCGACTAAATAGTGGGAAGACTGAAGCCATTGTCTTTGGTCTCTGCTACAAACTCCGTTCCCTGGCCACAGTTTCCATCTGTCCCCCATGGCAACTTTCTGAAGCTGAGCCACACTGTTCACAACCTTGGTGTTGTGTTTGACCCCGAGATGAGCTTCTGACTACATGTCCACTCCATCACCAAGACTGCCTACTTCCATCTCCGTAACATCGCCCAGCTCCAATCTTGCCTCAGCTCATCTGCTGCTGAAACCCTCATCCAGGCCTTTGTTACCTCTAGACTTGACTATTCCAATACTCTCCTGGCCGGTCTCCCATCTTCTACATTACATAAACTTACACTCATCCAAAACTCTGCTCCCCGTATCTTAACTCACTCCAAGTCTCATTCACCCATCACCCCTGTGCTTGCTGACCTACACTGGCTCCCGGTCAAACACTGTCTAACTTTAAAATCCTCATCCTTGTTTTCAAATCCTTCCATGGCCTCGCCCCTCCCTATCTCTGTAACCTTCTCCAGCCCTACAACCTTCGAGATCTCTGCGCATCTCTAATTCTGGCCTCTTGCGCATTCCCAATTTTAATTGCTCCACCATTGGCGGCCGTGCTTTCAGCTGCCTTGGCCCTAAGTTCTGGAATTCCCTCCCTAAACCCCTCTGCCTCTCTCCCTCTCCTCCTTTAAGATGCTCCATAAAACCTACCTCTTTGACCAAGCTTTTGGTCATCTGTCCTGATACCTCCTTCTGTGGCTCGATGTCAAAAATGTTTTTATTGATATCGCTCTCGTTAAGTGCCTTGGGATGTTTTGCTACGTTAAATGCGCTATATAAATGTAAGTTATTGTATATTTATTTAAAGGGCTTAAGGATCTGGGATTTAGTGTCTTTTCTGTTAGTGAAGACAGGTCAATGGATCAGGTTCTTTTCCAATAACAGAAATAGCAGATAGTGAATATAAATTTAATATTCTGTTTGCACTTGTATTTACTCCTGTTAACTGAATCATGCAGCTATTGACTCCTACAATGTTAATACTTTGCCGAGATTGCACACATTTCTGTATTTACAGCCCAAATTGCACTTTAAGCACAGAGATGTATATCATCACGTACTATCCAACCTCCGTTCCTTTTTGCTTTCATTTTTGTGTAATATTTTGACTCATCAAGGTAAGGGATGTCAGTATTAAAGCATCATATACTTTCTGCTTTGGGCACCTAGTGTTGGTGTAGAACGGTCTCTGGTTAGTTATAGCACGGTTAGATGCAGAGTAAAGCTCCTTCTATTCTGTCTCAACAATAGGGTTGGGATTCCTCCTGTTGATTTTTTCACTTAAATGATTGGCATTTGGGTAGAAAAAGAGCGGGGTAGTTATGATGCTCATTCACACAATTCATCCGTAGAAAATAAAATGAGCAAAAATGTGCTCAGCAGTTATTACTACTTAAAACAGTGAAAGATATGGTTATGCATGTTACTGACATTTTGATACAAGTCTTTTAGCATCGGTATTGAATTTTAATATTAATATTTCATGTTTTGATCTATAAAAAAAAAAATCTGTTCAGATACAAAGACACACAGTCTGTGTTCCTGTTTCCTAGCAGGAACAAGGTGGTAATGCTGGAAAAAATGACCAGCAGTAATAAAAAGCTTTTAAAATGATTCTTCTGGGATCGGAAGGAGCATTAATGCCCTTCCTAGCCCCGTAAAAATCTTCCCACCCTCTGTGCTCCCTCTCCCCCATGGTTCCACTTTTGGCTTTGTTCTGCGGAGGAGCCACTGGATTTCTTTCCCAATCAACGAGGTGCCCGGTTCAGCTCTGGCAGCTTGCCAAGATGATTAAAATGAGGCCTGGTAATGAAAATCCCATCAACGCTAAAAATTTCACAACACTCTGCCACCTGCCCAATGGAATCGGACACATGGAAGTTCACCCCACAGAATCTAATTTTCGTTCTGTGTATCTAGATTGTATGCTATCAGATTCAAACAGTTCAAAGAGCTGAATTGGAGCAGTGACAATGTTTTAGTGAGGTCGTACCCTTTGTGATGTGCTTTGTGAATGATTCGCTGGCTGTACTTTGCTTCTCAGATATTGATGAATGCCAGGAGCTGCCGGGCCTGTGTCAAGGTGGGAACTGTGTCAATACTTTTGGCAGTTTCCAGTGTGAATGCCCAGCTGGCTACTATTTAAACGAAGACACCCGGATCTGTGAAGGTGAGGTACATGCATATTTGGAAAGGAGTGGTCAATGCTTGGAACATTTCAGTTAAAAGCACATTTAAAAAAAATGCAAACTATAAAACAATGCAGTTGATTAAAAGAGGGGGGGAGCAATTGTTAGGCATCTAAATTATGCATCATATTCTTATAAAAAATATTCCACTGTGTGTGTTTTCACAGATATTGATGAATGCGTGACCTACCCTGGTATCTGTGGACCTGGGACGTGCTACAACACCTTGGGTAACTACACCTGTGTCTGCCCTCCAGAGTACATGCAGATCAATGGTGGAAACAACTGTATGGGTGAGTCCTGCTGGGTATTAATCCCTCAAAATTATTGAATTTACAATGCGAGTCCAATAAAACAGCATCTGAAAAGCAATTTTTCTTCTGCGGTTTTCTCAGGAAAAGGCTGTGGAGGGCCAAAACGTACATCGTCATTTAATGCATTGGAATGAGGCTTTATTATTGCAGTTGTCAAGGAGATAACCAGTGATCCTGCATGAATTTTAAGGTTCTTAGGGGGAAAAATTGGGTTGGTTTGCGCCTCTCATTAGCGCCCCCGGGGGAGAGCGCTAATGGGGCACAAATCCCCTAGCACCCGGGCACGGTGCCGCTAACGCCTCCTATGAAATTCAGCGGGAGGTTAGTGGCGCTGGTAGCGCCGTGTGCAGCACCATGCGCAGCGCCCTGCTTGCGCCCCGGCTGCAAACTTCCCTTGCGCCCCCTGACATATCGCCGGAGATATGTCCGACAGGATCAGGAGGCGTTTTTGCAGCGGCGATGGCGGAACTTAAAGGGCTGGTGTCTGGCAGCCATTTTTATTTTGGTCGACTGCCAGCACCTGCCCCCTTTCACTTTTGTGTGCGGGGTGCCAGCCGCGATCACACAGCCTGGCACTCCTCTTAAGTGCCGGGCTGTTTTCACGGCACCCAACTCCCCGGTGGTCCAGCAGGGCCCCGGTGCGTGCAGCGCTAGGCCCCTCCCCTTTAATGCACGTAGCGCCACGAAATTCAATAGTAGCGCCCCAAGCAGGAGGTGAAGCGCTTTCCAGTAGCACCCCACCTCTTGCTTGGGGCGCTACTACTGAATTTACAGTGGAGGGGCACTAACTTTTTCGGGGCGCTGAAATTGGCGCCCTGGCTACATTAGCGCCCCAAAATGGGCGCCACCCAATTTTTCCTCCAAACCCATGTGAAGTAATGTCCTGATTGCAGTGATTCTGTTGGCAATTATCTGAAACTGGATCAATGTCATCTCAGGAAGCAAAGTCAGGACATACAGTTCTTCAGGAAATGGCACCTCCGAACCTTTCCTAGAATTAACGTGTATAATTTCTTGATTGCAGCTGAATTCCACTCTCAGGTTCAACAGTATTCAAAGGTCAAACAGGAAGATATCGGAAATAAGAGCTAATTTGTCAACAAATATTAGTCAGATGTACATAATCAATATTTTAGTTAATATTGTATTTCTACACAGTTCTCTTTAGATTTATATGGGAGTGCATTAAGGGCGTGAGTTTGATTTTCAAATTACATGAAAAATAAATTTTTGAGGCATATTACTTATGTTAATGTATAAATTAAAGCCACTACACTTGCAAATAAGAGCAAGTGATGTATCTCTATTCTCATGCTATGAAGAGGAGCCAGCTAGTAAAGATAAAAATCTGCCCCAGTGTGTTTCCACAACTGTTGAAATGAATTACTTATACCATCCACATTCATCACAGGCAGCCACCTATATTGGGCAAATAGTGGTGGGAGACTGTGGGGGAGAAATTCGGTGGAGCTGCAAACGGTGCGCCCAGCTCGCCTGGGCGGCGGAATTACCGCTGCGATCGGAGCAGCTGCAACCACCAGAAATTCATCTTGAACGCCCCAAGAGGGACTCGGGGCGCTGCTCGAGGCGCCCCGCGTCCCTCTTAGGGCGCTGAAACTGAAAATCGCAGCGCAAAGTGCCGCAGCGCCACACGCTGCGGCATGGTGCACTGCGGTACTGCAGGCCTTCCTCCGCTTCTTAAGGGGGAGGGGCCTGCACCAGCGCGATGGCCGATCGCAAGTGCCGGCAAAAGAGCCCGGCACCGAGGAGAAGTGCCGGGCTCTCGGGACACAGACGGCACTGCCCGGGGGGGGGGGGGGATCAGGAGGCCGGGGACGGAGGTGCTGGCAGGCGGCCACTGGGAAAAATGGCCGCCCCACACCTCCACCTTAATTTGCGCCACTGCCGCCACAGGTAGGCCCCGTGAACTGGGCGCGATTTGCGAACGGCGCTACAGAGGCGGGCGCTGCCAAATATCGCGATCGGGGCGGTAGCGGGGCGCTGCGCACACCGATGATGTCATCGGTGGCGGCGCAGCGCAACAGGCTAACGCTGCTATTAGCGCCCCGCTAAATATTGCGGGAGGCGTGGCCAGTGGCGCTAAAGCCACTGAGTGCCCTCTTTAGGCGCTAACTGGTGGCGCAGCCCACCGAATTTCTAGGCCTGTATCACTTGCCCTATAATTAGGGCTCTTGGAGACCCTTGTGCTTTTCTTGGAATTCCCAGATACATTAACATCTAATAGAATGTTGGCAGCACATGATTGACTGTCTGGCTAGAAAGAACAAATCAGGCAGTAAGTGTTGATAAAAGCCCAACCTAAATGTTCTGCCATCAACAGACAGCCAATAAATATAAGATCAGAAATATTCCAACATTTAAACGTGACACCAGGCTTTGGGTTCTCATACTATATTTTATTTTTCCAGACATGCGAAAGAGCTTGTGCTATCGACACTACAACGAGACCTGTGAGAATGAGCTCTCCTTCAACCTAACCAAAAAAATGTGCTGCTGTTCTTACAATGTTGGCAAAGGTTGGAACAAACCTTGTGAACCCTGCCCAACGCCTGCTACATGTGAGTCAACAACCACACTCGCCACCTGGTTTCCACATTTCTCTAGTCACTCAATAAAAGCAGAACATTTGGTTAAAAAAATGTGGATTTGTTTCCATTCAAGCACATTAAATGATGACTTTTAGGTAAAACATAGTTTAAAAAAAGCTTATAGAACATTCACAGCACTTAGAAAATTGAGAGAAGGAAAAGGTGCAAGGCTAGATTTTATTTTCTCTTGCACTGGGTAGTAGTGGGTTCACCACTGAGCATGCTGGCTGCATCCTACTGATGATTGTGAGTTTCTTCCTGTAGAAATACATCAGATGTTGAAATATGGAAATAGTTACATGGCTACTTTTACTCATTGTGCTACCTATTTTTGCCCACTAGCTCTGGATGGAGTGAGCTATCTGGGTGCTCCCCAGAGCTAAAAGTAATGACCCAAAAATTTGGGTCGGGGGTTTCCCACGGGTGCAAGCCCCCGACCTGCACTTACCTAGCACGTCGGCCGTTGAGCTGTGGGCCCGCGTGGGATTCCGATCCTAGGCCCCCTCCAACTACCGGCGCGCAGTGCTTGCGTATCCCAGGGGCGCAGTTAGTTCGATGCGTCCCCTGGGATCACGTGGGCCATGGAGAGCCAATGATAGCAGGGAATGCTTCATTCATAAGTTTGACAGGAAGGTCAAACCTATAAATACTATAAGCCCCAAAATATCACTAAATCTTCAAATAATTTTTTTTTTAATCATATTTTTAAAATAAACTATAAATTACATGAAATAACTATTTTTAACAGTAATTTAAATTTTTGAAAAAATTAATTACATTTTCTAACGGGGCTAAAAATAAACTTACCTTTCTTTAAAGTATTTAAAAATAATAAACCTGTGGAAAAAATGTTTTAATTTTAATTAATTCACCACTTACCTTGTAAAAAGCAGGCCTTGCGCCTGCTTTTTAAAAGTGTAACTCCTGGAGACTTACCCTCCCGGGAAAACCTGCAAAAAAAACATAAGTTTGATGTGCACGTGCTGCCCCTCCTGCACACGCGTTCCACCTCTGAACCCCTTCTTTCAGGAGAAAGGAAGTGCCGGTTTCCCGCGCATGCGCAGTGCATGCACGAAACCGGCACTTCCATTGGGTTTACGGGTGAGTACCCTGTGCGTACTCACCCGTGGGGACCCAAATTTCTGGGCCAATGTCTTGCTAGCTATTGCAATTCATTGCTTACATAGACAGATGGTCGAAGAAATGTTTGTACCCTATCTTTGTTCTTGCCCTACCTCAGAATAGCAACAAGTATTGAAGGCTACAACCAGTGGCGTGGTAGCATTGCAGAAAGAAAGAGTTCATAGTTGTCATTCTCAATTTGAGCTGATACAAAATAAGAAAATTGCTGGTAGGTCAAAGCAGAAGTATTTTGTAGCCAGTAAAGTCTTTGGTTATCATCTTCCACAGTGAGAAACGAGAAGTTGTTATGTTCAAATAAAAAGCAAGTAAGGTTGGCTCCGGGGCTGGTCCTTGAAGCAGTCCTGAGGGTATCAAGGAGAGTGTAAGTTGAGATGAATGGTGTCATTAAAAGTTTCAGTGTCTGATCTCTCACTTACTTATTTTGTTCCCTCAGGTTTCTATGAACATTAATGACTGCCAGCTAGGTTTTCACATTAGCATTGACATCAAAATAGAAATCCAGTACATAACCACATTTAAAGAATTCTGAGAAGCATTACACCTAGTAGGAAATTAAGACAAAATGTTCACTTTTGATGTGTTAATCAAACTAAGGTGAATTAATCAGAATGAAATCAGTATTTCCACAAAGTAGCTCTTTATTGTAAACAGTAGTGGATTTTGGCAGGATTACCAGTTCTATATGTCCTTTGTTTTTGATTAGAGTATAACTTGGAACTGAAGCTACCCAATATACAATGCTCATTAATTCAATTCAATTCAATTCAAATCGTTTTATTGGCATGACAAGTTACATTTGATTGACCAGGTACTTGTATTTCCCCTCCATTGTAGTTGATTCTTTGGAAGCCAAGCAACTCAATCCTCCATACAGCGTAAAAGATAGCCTCCTTGTCTGACCAGGAATAAGAGCTCTGTGTCTAAGCCATGGGCCTCATACATTCCAGCATCATAATTTGACCATGCAGAATTGGGGCACCAAAAAGCACCAACGTCACAAGATGATTATGGATGAGGAAGGCTATTTGGCCATTCATAATTTATCCATTCAGGGAGATCCTAATGTCACCCATTGTGGCATCCAGTTGTTCCACAGTTTCTGTCTACTGCACATGTTGTCACTCTATGATAGATTTCCTGATTTTAGTCTTAAAATGACCTTTACTAAGTTGAACCTGTATCCCCTGTCTTAGTCCTGCAGTTTCATTTAAAGTACTTTGCCAGGTTAACATTTTCTATTCCTAGTTTTCTATTTTCTCACTTTAAAAGCTCAAGCCTCTGCAGTTTTTCAGAATAACTCAGATCCCTAACACTAGGGTTCAGCCTCACAGTTCGTCTCTGGACTATCTCTAGAGCTCGAACATCTCTCTTGTTTCATGGCAACCAGAACTGGATGAATATTCATGGTGCAGTCTGATCAGAACAGTAAAAAGTTTGATCACAAACTCCTCTGATATATTCTACTGTTTTGGCTATATATTTCAACATCCTATTGGCTTTGTTGATTGTTGCTCTGCAGTGACTGGACATGTTTAGCATCAAATCTTCTAAGACTACTGGGGGAAAAATTCAGTTGTTTGCGCCTCCCGTTAGCGCCTTAAGAGGGCGCTAATGGGGCACAACGCAACTAGCGACCGGGCGCGGCGATGTTTGCGCCGCTCACGAAATTAACTAGACATTTTGCGGCGGCGCTAAACACTACCGCCACAATCTCCTGCGCCGGCAGATTGTGACGTCAGCCGAGTGCGCAACGCCCTGTTAGCGCCCCAGACCGGATATTGAGTGGCGCCCCCTGCCTTACCGCCTGCCGCTAGCAACGCCAGGTTGAGGGGAGCGTTATGCTATCAGAAAGGGACTAGGGGAGCGCTATTTAAAGGCGACCGCTTCCTGACTTTTTTTGTCACTGACATTTTTGCACCACGCATTCTGGGAGAGAGAGAGAGACTTCTGGAGAGAGTCAACTCTCTGTGAAGGAGTTTTGGGTACTGAGCAGCACTTTACAGGTTTATTTTGATTTGCCCTTCCTTGCTTCGCCAGCGCTCTGAAGTAGCGCCTCGCTCCTCGGCCTTTGTGCCTTAAGACAGGTGTGAAGCGCCTGATTTAGCGCTCCAATCACCTCCAGGGGCGATAAAAGCCAAGTTTGCTGTCGGAGGTGATAATTAGCGCCAGGCGCTAAACTTTGCGCACGGCCGATAATGGCGCCCCAAACGGGGCGATACTGAATTTTTCCCCCCTAGTCTCTTTCAGCCTCGTTCTCAGCTATTTTAATACCATTCATAAAGTAAACAACGTCATCTATTTTTCCTTCCCATATGCAGCACTTTTCCCTTGCCTGCATTAAATTTCATCTGTCATTGTTCTGCCCACTTAAATAGTTTGTCCAACAACAAACAGATCAGAGCAAAGTTCAGCAGTCCTGCCCCCTTCCAGTCGTGAATGGTGGTGGACAATTAAACAACTAATGGGAGGAGGAGGCTCCATGGATATCCCCATCCTCAATGATGGCAGAGCCCAGCACGTGAGTGCAAAAGACAAGGCTGAAGCGTTTGCAACCATCTTCAGCCAGAAGTGCCGAGTGGATGATCCATCTCAGCCTCTTCCTTGGGTCCCCACTATCACAGAAGCCAGTCTTCAGCCAATTCGATTCACTCCATGTGATATAGAGAAACGGCTGAGCGCACTGGATACAGCAAAGGCTATAGGCCGCGACAACATCTCGGCTGTCGTGCTGAAGACTTGTGCTCCAGAACTAGCCGCGCTTCTAACAAAGCTGTTCCAGTACAGCTACAACACTGACATCTACCCAACAATGTGAAAAACTGGTATGTCCTGTCCACAAAAAGCAGGACAAATCCAATCCGGCCAATTACCGCACTATCAGTTGACTCTCAATCATCAGCAAAGTGGTGGAAGGTGTCGTTGACAGTGCAATCAAGCAGCATTTACTCACCAATAACCTGCTCACTGATGTTCAGTTTGGGTTCCACCAGAACCACTGGGTTCCAGACCTCATTACACCCTTGGTCCAAACATGGACAAAAGAACTGAATTCCACGGTGAGATGAGAGTGACTGCCCTTGATACCATGGCAGCATTTGACCGAGTGTGGCATCAAGGAGCCCCAGTAAAATTAAAGTCAATGGAAATCAGGGGGAAAACTCTCCACTGGCTGGAGTCATAGTTAGCACACAAAAAATGGTTGTGGTTGTTAGAGGCCAATTATCTCAGCCCCAGGACATCGCTGCAGGAGTTCCTCAGGGCAGTGTCTTAGGCCCAACCATTTCAGCTGCTTCATCAATGGCCTTCCCTCTATCATAAGGTCAGAAGTGGGGATGTTCACTGATGATTGCACAATATTCAGTTCCATTCGCAACTCCTCAGATAATGAAGCAATCCATGCCCGCATGCAGCAAGACCTGGACGACATTCAGGCTTGGGCTGATAAGTGGCAAGTAACATTCGCGCCACACAAGAGAGAGTCTAACTACCACCCCTTTGACATTCAACGGCATTACCATCGCCGAATCCCCTACCATCAATGTCCTGGGGGTCACCATTGACCAGAAACTTAACTGGACCAGCCACATAAATACAAGACCAGGTCAGAGGTTGGGTATTCTGCGTCGAGTGTCTCACCTCCTGACTCCCCAAAGCCTTTCCACCATCTACAAGGCACAAGTCAGGAGTGTGATGGAATACTCGCCACTTGCCTGGATGAGTGCAGCTCCAACAACACTCAAGAAGCTCAACACCATCCAGGACAAAGCAGCCCACTTCATTGGCACCCCATTCACCACCTTAAGCTCATTCGCTGCTGAAACCCTCATCCATGCCTTTATTACCTCTAGACTCGATTATTCCAACGCACTCTTGGCTGGCCTCCCACATTCTACTCTATGTAAACTTGAGGTCATCCAAAACTCAGCTGCCCATGTCTGAACTCGCACCAATTCCCATTCACACATCACCCCTGTGCTCGCTGACCTATATTGTATCCCGGTTAAGCAGCACCTCGATTTCAAAATTCTCATCCTTGTTTTTAAATCCCTCCATGGCCTCGCCCCTCCCTTTCTCTATAATCTCCTCCAGCCCCACAACCCCCCAAGATATCTGCGCTCCTCTAATTCTGCACTCTCCAGCATCCCTGATTATAATCGTTGAACCATTGGTGGCCGTGCCATCCGTTGCCTAGGCCCTAAGCTCTGGAATTCCCTGCCTAAACCTCTCTGCCTCACTACCTCTCTTTCCTCCTTTAAGACGCTCCTTAAAACCTACCTCTTTGACCAAGATTTTGGTCACCTGCCCTAATTTCTCCTTATGTGGCTTGACGTCAAATTTTTTGTCTTATAACACTCCTGTGAAGCGCCTTGGGATGCTTTGCTATGTTAAAGGCGCTATATAAATACAAGTTGTTGGTTGTTTTTGTTGTTGTTAAACATTCACTCCCTCCACCACCAGCACACTGTGGCTGCAGTGTGTACCATCTACAAGATGCACTGCAGCAACTCGCCAAGGCTTCTTCGCCAGCACATCCCAAACACGCGACCTCTACTACTTAGAGGGACAAGGGCAGCAGGCACATGGGAACCCCATCACCTCCAAATTCCCCTCCAAGTCACACACCATTCTGACTTGGAAATATATTGTTTCTTCATTGTCACTGGGCCAAAATGCTGGAACCCACTCCCTAACAGCACTATGGGAGTACCTTTACCACACGGACTGCAGCGGTTCAAGAAGGTGGCTCACCACCACCTTCTTAATGGCAATTAGGGATGGGCAATAAATGATGGCCTTGCCAGCGATGCCCACATCCCATGAACAAATAAAAAATAAACTCATTCTGTAATTTCTAAGTTGCCTCTTCAGATACTATTGCCCCTCCTAGTTTGGTAACATCTGCAAATTTGGCCACTTTGCATTCAGTTTCTGAATAGAAACATAGAAACATAGAAGATAGGAGCAGGAGTAGGCCATTCAGCCCCTCGAGCCTGCTCCGCCATTCAATTCGATCATGGCTGATCATCCAAATTCAGTACCCTGTCCCTGCTTTCTCCCCAAAGCCCTTCATCCCTTTAGCCTTAAGAAATATATCCAACTCCTTCTTGAATATATTTAATGAACTGGCCTCCACCGCCTTCTGTGGTAGAGAGTTCCACAGGTTCACCACTCTCTGGGTGAAGAAATTCCTCCTCATTTCTGTCCTAAATGGCCTACCCTTTATCCTTAGACTGTGTCCCCTGGTTCTGGACTCCCCGACCATCAGGAACATCCCTCCTGCATCTAGTCTGTCCAGTCCTGTCAGAATTTTATTAAGTTTCAATGAGATCACCTCTCATTCTTCTAAACTCCAGTGAGTACAAGCCCAATCGACCCAATCTCTCCTCATACGTCATTCCTGCCATCCCAGGTATCAGCCTGGTGAATCTTCGCTGCACTCCTTCCATGGCAAGAACATCCTTCCTCAGGTAAGGTGACCAAAACTGCACATAATATTCAAGATGTAGTCTCACCAAGGCCCTGTACAACTGCAGCAAGACTTCTGTACTCAAACCCTCTCGCTACAAAGGCCAACATACCATTTGCCTTCTTAACCGCCTGGTGCACCTGCATGCTTACCTTCAGCGACTGGTGCACAAGGACACCCAGGTCTCATTGCACTTCCCCTTCTCCCAATCTATTGCCATTTAGGTAATAATCTGCCTTCCTGTTTTTGCCACCAAAGTGGACAACCTCAAATTTATCCACGTTATATTGCATCTGCCATGTTTCTGCCCAATCACCCAACATGTCCAAATCATCCTGGAGTTTCTCGACATCCTCCTCACAGCATACATGCCCACCCAGCTTTGTGTCGTCTGCAAATTTGGAGATATTACATCTAGTTCCCTTGTCTAGATCATTAATATATATTGTGAATAGCTGGGGTCCAAGGACCGATCCCTGCGGTACCCCACTAGTCACTGCCTGCCACTCGGAAAAAGACCCGTTTATTCCAACTCTTCGCTTTCTGTCTGCCAACCAGTTCTCTATCCAAGTCAGTACCTTGCCCCAATCCCATGTGCCTTAACTTTACACGCTAATCTCTTATGCGGGACCATATCGAAGGCCTTCTGAAAGTCCAGATACACCACATCCACTGGTTCTCCCTTATCTATTTTACCAGTTACATCCTCAAAAAATTCCAGTAGATTAATCAAGCACGATTTACCTTTTGTGCATCCATGTTGACTTTGTCCGATCCTGTCACTGTTTTCCAAGTGCTCTGCTATTACATTTTTTATAATGGACTCTAGCATTTTCCCCACTACCGATGTCAGGCTTACTGGTCTGTAATTCCCTGTTTTCTCTCTACCACTTTTTTTGAATAGTGGGGTAACATTAGCTACCCTCCAATCCATGGGTACTATTCCCGATTCCATCGAATGTTGGAAGATGATCAGCAATGCATCTACTATTTCTAGGGCCACTTCCTTAAATACCCTAGGATGTAGATTATCAGGCCCTGGGGATTTATCGGCCTTCAATCCCATCAAATTCCCTAACACCATTTCCCTACAAATACTGATTTCTTTCAGTTCCTCGCTTTCATCAGACCTTATGTTCCCCGGCATCTCTGGGAGGTTATTTGTGTCCTCCTTTGTGAAGACAGAACCAAATTATGTATTTAGTTGTTCTGCCATTTCTTTGTTCCCCATTATAAATTCCCCTGTTTCTGACTGCAAGGGACCTACGCTTGACTTCACCAATCTTTTTCTCTTCACATATCTATAAAAGCTTTTACAGTCAGTTTTTATGTTCCCTGAAAGCTTACTCTCATATTCTATTTTCCCCTTCTTAATTAATCCCTTTGTCCCCCTTTGTTGAATCCTAAATTGCCCCCAATCCTCAGGATTATTGCTTTTTCTGGCCAATTTATATGTCCTCTCCTTGGATCTTATGCTATCCCTAATTTCCCTTGTTAGCCACAGTTGAGTCACCTTTTTTGTTTTATTTTTATGCCAAACTGGGATGAACAAATTCTGTAGTTCATCCATGCGGTCTTTGAATGTTTGCCATTGCCTATCCACCATCAACCCTTTGAGTGACATTCCCCAATCAATCCTACCCAACTCGCGCCTCAGACCATCGTAGTTTCCTTTATTTAAATTTAGGACCCTAGTCTCTGAGTCAACTACTTCATTCTCCATCTTAATGAAGAATCTGATCATATTATGATCGCTCCGATCCAAGGGGCCTCGTACAACAAGATTGCTAATGAATCCTTTCTCTTTACATAATACCCAGTCTAAGATGGCCTGATCTCTGGTTGGTTCCTCGATATATTGGTCCAGGAAACCATCCCGTAAACACTCCACGAATTCCTCCTCCACAGTATCAGTATTGTTACTAATTTGGTTAGCCCAATCTATATGTAGATTACAGTCACCCATGATGACTGCTGTGCCCTTATTGCACGCTTCTTTAATTTCCCTTTTAATGCCATCCCCAACCTCCGCCTTACTGTTTGGAGGTCTATATACCACTCCCACTAACGTTTTCTGCCCCTTGGTATTTCTCAATTCTACCCATACAGATTCCACATCATCAGAGCTAATATCCTTCCTTACAATTGTGTTAATCCCTTCTTTAACCAGTAATGCTACCCCACCTCCCTTTCCTTTTTGCCTATCTTTCCTGAATATCGAATACCCCTGGATGTTGAGTTCCCAGCCTTGGCCATCCTTGAGCCACGTTTCCATAATCCCAACCAAATCATATTTGTTTACCTCTATTTGCGCAGCCAATTCATCCACCTTATTACAAATGCTCCTCGCATTAAGACACAAAGCCTTCAGGCTTATTTTTTTAACGCTCTTAGACCTATTAGAATTATTATTTACTGTGACCATGTTTGATTTAAACCATTGATTTCTCTGACTGCCACTTTTGTTTTTCTCCTTCCTTTCTTTTGCTTTTACCCTTGTTTCCCTTTCCTCTGTCCCCTTGCTCAGGTTCCCAACCCCCTGCCATCTTAGTTTAAACCCTCCCCCAGAGCACTAGCAAACACTCCCCCTAGGACATCGGTTCCAGCCCTGCCCAGCTGCAAGCCGTCCGGTTTGAACTGGTCCCACCTCCCCCAGAACCAGTTCCAATGTCCCAGGAACTTGAATCCCTCCCCCTGGCACCTTTCCTCTAGCCATGTATTCATCTGAAATATCCTTCTATTTCTACTCTGACTAGCACGTGGCACTGGTAGCAATCCTGAGATTACTACCTTTGAGGTCCTATTTTTAAATTTACCTCCTAACTCCCTATATTCAGCTTTTAGGACCTCAACCTGGTTTTTACCTATATCGTTGGTACCTATATGCACCACGACAACTGGCTGTTCACCCTCCCCTTCCAAGATGTTCTGCAGCCACTCTGAGACATCCTTGACCCTTGCACCAGGGAGTCAACACACCATCCTGGAGTCTCGTTTGCGGCCGCAGAAACGCCTATCTATTCCCCTTACAATAGAATCCAGATCATTTTTGTCGGTCAGAAAGAGTAGTAGTTCCAACACTAAGCCCTGAGAGACCCCACTCAGTACTCGCCCACCCCCCCTCCCCTGCCCCCCCACCCTGCCATTTTGATATAAGTTCTCCTGTTATTGATTAGTTTGTATTTTGGAACTGAAATCATCCAAAGTACTGTACTTAATAATTCAATAAAAATACATTTTAAAGCCATTCAGGTACTAGTGTTACAGTCCCATTGTAGTCCATTCTTTGAAACTCAAGCTAATCCAGGGTAAAAGACAGCCTCCTTGTTTCCTACCCATTAACTAATTTCTTATCCATTTCCAGGATTTACACTGCACCCCACAGCGTTGATTTCAATCAATAACCTTTTGTGTGGAACTTTATCAAAAGCCCTTTGAAAGTCCAGGTACACAATGTCGGGATTTACCACAGTCTAATTGGGTAATAACTTCCTCAAAGAAATCGAGGAGGTTGGTCAGGCAGGATCTTCCCCTTCTGAATCCATATTGACTGTCGTTTACTATATTGCTATTGAATAGATTATGCTCCTGATATTCAATTCCATTAGTTGAAATGGAATGGCAGTAAAACTGTAGTTGCCTATAATGTATTCTCATATGTGAAATTCATGACATATACATTAGCAAATGTCCAGACTTAAAAAATCCTCATTTTAAGTAACATTTCCAGATGTGATGAGTCAGAGTTTGTTATACTTCCTTCCACCTCAGCACCACCATTTTATTTTACATTGTGAATAACAGAACTTCATCACATGAACTCTACTCTTATGTTCTTATGTACTCCCCTGCTCCAAAATCCTTTATTCTGTCAATTTGTCTCAATAAGGCCATAACCTTTTATCATTCAAGTGTTCAGCAAGCTTTCCCAGGCAAAAATGGTTCACTTTTTTTTAAAGTTCTGAAGTGGATCTTGCACTGATTTAGGCTGATGTCCTCTTTCTGTGCTGAAATTTCTATGATTTAAGCAGGCAGATGGCTAATTCGTGCAGCTAGTTTAATTTCGTCTGTTTCCATGTTAAATTCCCAGGCCCAACGTGTTCCTACCGTGCTCTGGACTTTTCCTCAATTTCCAAAATATTATCCTAAACAATAGAGACGACTGGGAGATTTACACTTTATCAACTCCATCCATCTGTAATCAGTGTACTTTTCTCTGTTTAGCTTTTATTTCTCTCATCACTTTCACTTGTGGGGATGTGGGGAACTTTAGAATTCCTGCGTAGTTACTTCTGAAAATTCTCAAGAAAGAAACCATTACCTCAAGACACAGGAATTTGTTTTCTTTAGGAAATATAGTAAGTACTGCAGTGGATGAGTTGAGCAAGAGTTTTGTCTGAAACTGTGGGTGAGGTGGACAGCTTTAATGAGTCAGGAGCACTTCAGAAATCCCCTGTCAGTAGTACAGCTGTATAGTAACTGTTCCATCTATAATTGTGGGGTTCAGTCTCTTGAGTCATGTCAAGTTTTGATCCGAATAAGTTAATAAAATGGCTGAGTTTCTACTTAAGCTAATAGCAAGACCACATTATTTATATCAAATGCTCTGTAAATCCATATATACTTATAATAAGGAGCAGCATTTAATTTTCATAATAACATAAGAAGTAGGAGCAGGAGTAGGCCTCTCGAGCCTGCTCTGTCATTCTAAAGATCAAGGCTGTTCGTCGACCTCAACTCAACTTTCCTGCCTGATCTCCATATCCCTTGATTCCCCATGAGTCTAAAAATCTACCTATCTCAGCCTTGAATGTACTCAAAGACTCAGCATCCACAGCCCTCTGGGGCAGAGAATTACAAAGAGTCACAACCCTCGGAGTGAAGAAATTCCTCCTCATCTTGGTATTAAATGGCTGACCCCTTATCCTGAGACTATGCCCCCTAGTTCTAGACACTCCAGCCAGGGGAAACAGCCTCTCAGCATCTACCCTGTCAATCCCCTTCAGAATCTTGTATGTTTCAATGAGATCACCTCTCATTCTTCTAAACTCCAGAGAGTATAGGCCCATTCTACACAATCTCTCATCATAGGACAGCCCTCTCATCCCAGGAATCAATCTAACGAACCTTCGTTGCACCGCCTCCAAGGCAAGTATATTCTTCCTTAGATAAGGAGACCAAAACTGTGCACACTACTCCAGGTGTGGTCTCACCAAGGCCCTGTACAATTGTAGCAAGACTTCCTTACTCTTATACTCCAAACCCCTTGCAATAAAGGCCAACATGCCATTTGCCTTCCTTATTACTTGCTGTACCTTCATGCTAGCTTTCTGTGTTTCTTGCACGAGGACACCTAAATCTCTCTGAACACCAATATTTAAAAGTTTCTCACCATTTAAAAAATATTCTGTTTTTCTATTCTTCCTACCAAAGTGAATAACCTCACATTATCCTACATTATACTCCATCTGCCACCTTACTGCCCACTCACCGGCCTAGAAATTGAGTGGGCTTAGCGCCCATTTTGCGGCGCTAGAGGGCATTGCGCTGGACTTACAGCCGGTTTTGAAATTGACTAGGGCCCAACATCGGCGTTACACCGGTAGCGCTGCGCCGGCACCGATGACGTCATCGGTGTGCGCAGCGTCCCGGTTGCCGTGGTGACGGGCCCCAGCGCCGAAATTCAATTGCGGCCGCCTCGCCCGTGGCAGCCGCAACTAAGACTCTGGCAACAGAGTCTTGCACGACTTTGCGCCGGCGCATAAAGTTGGAGCGGCGGCCGGCCGCTTTCCCGCCGGCCGCCTGCCCGCACCTCCCTCCCCGGACTCCCCCACCCCCCCCCCCCCGCGGAACAGATGCTTCTTGGCTGCGAGCCCGGCACTTCCCCGAGGTGCCGGGCTCATTTTTGTGGCGATTTAACCGGCCAGCGGGCGGGTGCAGGCAGCTCCTCCTTAACTGAAGGAGGAGGCCTGCACTTCCCGAGCCTGCCGCACCGCATCGGGCGCCGCAGCGCCGGAATAGCGCCGCAATGCGGCGCGTAGCGCCAGTTTTCAGGCGCAAACAGCCTTCAGTAGCGCCGGCAGCCGTTTGGGCGCGGCGCTACTGAATTTTTGGCGCGCACAGCGCGACTTAGCACCGGCGCTAAATTTCCGGCGTTAAGCCCCGGCGCAGCGCAAACTCAATTTCTAGGCCACCTAGTCTATCTATATCCATTTGCAGACTATTGTTCTCCTCACAGCTTATTGTCCCACCTAGCTTTGTATCATCAGCAAACTTGGATACATTACACTCGGCCCCTTCATCTAGGTCATTAATATAGATTGTAAATAGCTGAGGCCCCAGCATTGATCCTTGCGGCATCCCACTAGTTACAGCCTGCCAACTGGAAAAAGACCCGTTTATCCCTACTCTCTGTTTTATGTCCATTAACCAATCCTCTATCCATACTACTATATTATCCCCAACCCCATAAGCCCTTATCTTGTGTAATAACCTTTTATGTGGCACCTTATTGAATGCCTTTTGGAAATCCAAATATACTACATCCACTGGTTCCCCTTTATTTACCCTGCTAATTGCATCCTCAAAAAACTCTAATAAATTTGACAAGCACGATTTCCCTTTCATAAAACCATGTTGACTCTGCCTAATCATGTAATGGGTAGCTAAGGCCCTGATACCACTTCCTTAACAATGGATTCCAGCATTTTCCTGATGACTGATGTCAGGCTAACTGGCCTGTTGTTCCTTGTTTTCTCTCTCCCTCCTTTTTGAATAGCGGTGTTACATTTGCTACCTTCTAATCCGCTGGGACCGTTCTAGAATCTAGGGAATTTTGGAAGATCAAAACCAATGTACCCACAATCTCTGCAGCCACCTCTTTTAGAACCCTAAGATGTAGGCCATCAGGTCCAGGGGATTTGTCGGCTTTTAGTCCCATTAGTTTCTCTAGTACTTTATCTCTACTTATATTAACTACATTAAGTTCCTCACCCTCATTAGACCCTTGGTTCCCCAACAAGTACATGACCACTGACGAACTCTAAAGTACTACTTAACCTAAAGAGTGTGACTGCCTCCTGGAACAAAGTGTCCAGGTGACTCTCCCCCTCCTGATGCATCGCAATGTCTGCAGCTCATACTCCAGCTCAACAACTCTGAGCCGACGTTCCTCAAGTTGCAGACACTTACTGCAGAAGTGGTTGCTCGGGATCGCGATGCTCTCCACAGACTCCCACATGCTGCAGTTAGGACACACCACCTGCCCTGCCAGCTCTAACCTTGGTTTATTTATTAATTAATTAGTTAAAGCTTTATTTCAATCGATATTTTAGTTTTATTGTTTGATTATTTTATCTAGCTTAAGTTATTAATTTAATAAGTACTAGCAAGTTACAGTTTCTCAGCTCTTAATTTAACCCCCTTCCCTAACTTAGAGAGCAAAGAAAAGCTGTAATACTCACCAACCAATCACCTACCTGCTCTCCTGTGACGTTACTCTTTGATTTTTTTTGTTGTTTTTGAATCGGAGCCTCGCCGCTGCCATTGCTTTAATTCAGGCCCGCTCTCGGGCCACTCTTTATCCTCTCGCTCTTTATCCTCTCAAAACACTGAAAATTGTTCATGATTTGGTCCTGATCTTAATTTGCATTATGCAAGAGGGGAAAACCGTGTTCCTGATGTTTTCTTACTTTTCTTACTTTTCCATAGAAGCCCACAAAAACTGCCTCTTTATGTGCTGTCATTACCTTCAGAAGCAGCAGTTTACACTTGGGGCTATCACAGAAGTACAGCTGGCCACTGATTCTATTCTTCCGGCACTGCATTAAAACCTCCGACCACTGCTTGTCCCTCCCGATTGCATATTCCACCCCAGACTCACCTGAGTCTGGCTAGCATTCCAGCTGGCCGAATTCGCTCTCCCTCGCAACTGGCGTACCTCTGGGGCAGCGACTGGTGCCTACAGTTCACCAGTACTACCTTAATGAAGCCAACAAACCAATTTGCCGTGGTCCTGCTACTGGCCTCATTAGGCTTGTGCAGTATGTGTTACACTAGGATCATGTCCTGATTCAGGCTCGATCCAATTTCTAGGCCTTTGACTTTCCAGTATGAATTTGGCAGTTTCAATGTTCTATTTCAATATTGATTACCTTTCTTCTTTATAGACTCTCTCTCTGTCTGTCTGTCTCTCCTTTATTTACATGAGTCAGCTGAGTGTGATTGGAACAAGTTTTATTTGCTACTGAAGTGATTTCATTGAGTTGATCACACAAAAAAAGCAAATAAGCAGACTCACAAAAAACAAGCATTTTCTCTGTAAGCAACAAGTCATAAACGTATTAAATAATATGAATTAAAATTTACATGCTTCTTATATGTTTAGAAGTACAAAATATGATCTTTGGAACAAAATTAATACATAATTGTAGTGTATGTGCCTTTAAGAGCCCCCTGTGTACTGTAATGCCGGTAATGGCCACCCGGGCTATATAAGCCTGTGTATTGTGTTGTATCAGTTAGTTCACCTCCAGACTTTGTTCAGTAAACACCTGTGAAACCTACTCCTGCCTTCCGTGTCTCTATTAACACACGGATACAACAGTGGCGACGAATTGGAAACGGACTTACCTGCAATTCGGCAGCACCTCAAGGACATCGATTCCTCAAACGTCCAAAGTCGAAGAAAAGCAAGAAATAAAAAGCTGTGGTTTCACCAGCTAGCCGAGCTGGTGGCAGGTACTGCAATAATCCTTCCTGGGCGGCGGGCTGGGGCTCCAGCGGCTGGCTCTGCAGCGGGGCCAAGCAGCGAAGGCGGAGGCAAACACAGGCAGAGGGGGGGAGCACTCGGGAGACGGCCGGCGCTGCAAAGCAGGTCGGCGTTCGGACAAGCAGAGGGAGGGAAAAGTCCCAGAGAGTCCGGCGGGAACGAGTCTCCACCTGTAAATAAAAACCACGGAAAACAGCGTTGTCAGCAGCAGCAGCGGCGGGAAAGCGCGGGAAGCGCCATTTTTTTTCTGCAGGAAAGGAAGGAAAGCGCGGGAGGCGCCATTTTTTTTCAAGATGCCTAAGGCTGGCAATATTAATGCTTTCGATAAAGATATAGAGAATTGGACCACATGTGGAAAGAGTGGAGAAATATTGCACAGCGAATGAAATAAAAGATGATAAAAGGGCATCGGTACTTCTAAATCTAATGGGCGCAAGGACATACAGGCTGTTACGAAACTTAATCACTCCAGCCAAACCGATGGACAAGAACTTTAAGGAGATTGTTGCTACCCTACACTGCCAATTCGGGACAGGACTGGCAGATTCTCTACGAGACAAATTCGTCTGCGGTCTCCTAAGTGAAGGAACACAAAAAAAGCTACTTTCTGAGAACGATTTGACACTGGACAAGGCTTTCAGTGTGGCTGTATCATACGAAGCAGCAGCAAGAGGAGCTGCAAAGATACAGCAAAAGCCACAGGACTTCGGCACCCATGAAATGACACGGGGTTTCGAGAGATGTTATCGCTGCGGCAGATCCACCCATGACCAGAGGGACTGCTGGTTCAAGGACAAAGCATGCAGGCAATGCGGAAAGATGGGACACATTACACGTGTATGCCGATCTGGAAACAAAAAATCCACTGACAGAAAAAAAATCAATAAGGAGAAGTACAGAAAGGTACAAATGATGACGGACAGTAGCTCCAAAGACCAGAAGAGCAATAGCGACTCCGGAAACAAGAGACTAAGCTCTCTCAAATTACATAATGTAATTGCCAAAGAAGATTACCAGACCATTTGGGTTACCCTCACGATAGCGGGGTCCCCAGTTAAAATGGAGCTAGATACAGGATCAGCCCTAACCATCATAAGTCGACGGGATTACGAGCGGCTATTTCCGCATATACCTTTGAAAGACACATCCATTATCTTGAAAACATATACGGGGCAGAAAGTATACCCAAAAGGGAAAATAAAGGTGCCTGTTGTATACAACGGCAAGGAAATACAGAAGTTGTATTTATACGTTCTATAAGATGGTGGTCCACCGCTGTTGGGATGTGAATGGATCAGGAAGATACGTTTAGACTGGCACTCCATTCAGGCACTGGCGGTGACCAGTAAGGAAAAAAATGATGATGACGTCATACCTGAACGATTAAAAGACATCTTGGTCAACGCCAAGGAAGTGTTTCAAGAGAAACTAGGAACCTTGAAAGGCATCACCGCCTCAATAAAAGTGGAAGATGCGGCAATTCCCAAGTTTTTTAAGGCAAGGCCGGTGCCATACGCAATTCGTCCAGCAGTCGAGGCAGAGCTGGAGAATTTGGAAAAGGCAGGCCTGTTATCCAAGGTAGATTGGAGCGAGTGGGCAACACCCATCGTCCCGGTCATGAAGAAAACGTTGAATAATGATAAATCTGAAGAACAGAGAAAAATTCGCATCTGTGGGGACTTCAAGGTGACTGTAAACCCGGTCCTTCACACGGTACAGTATCCTCTTCCGAGGATAGAAGATATTTTCGCCTCACTATCCGGAGGGAAACGCTTCACCAAAATTGACTTGGCACAGGCATATCTACAGATGGAGGTTGAGGACGCCTCTAAAAAGTATCTCACGATAAATACACACAAAGGCCTGTACCAGTACAATCGACTGGTTTTCGGAGTAGCATCAGCTCCAGCTATCTGGCAAAGAGCTATGGAGCAAGTCCTCCAAGGGATTCCGGGGACTCAATGCTACCTAGACGACATCCTTGTAACAGGAGAAAACGACAACGAGCACCTTGCCAATTTGGAGCAGGTGCTCACTAGGCTGAGAAAACGGGGCCTACGAGCAAATCGGCCCAAGTGCAAATTTTTCCAGAATCAAATATCATATTGTGGCCACATAATTAATAAGGAAGGGTTGCATAAGTCACCTGAAAAAATTGAAGCGGTCATAAAAGCCCCAGCACCTGAAAATGTTTCACAATTAAGGTCGTTCCTGGGATTGATAAATTACTATCATAAATTTATACCGAACTTATCAACTCTTCTGCACCCTCTTAATGAACTGCTACAAACAGGAGTAATTTGGAAATGGAGCGAAGACTGTAAACGTGCCTTCCATAAATGCAAAGACTTAATCACGTCCAAGGAAGTTTTGGCTCATTACAACCCATCACTGCCAATCAGACTGACGTGCGATGCATCCCCTTACGGCGCAGTAGCAGTATTATCGCATAGATTCCCTGATGGCTTGGAACGGCCGATAGCTTTTGCGTCACGCTCATTGAACTCAGCTGAGCGTAACTATGCCCAAATCGACAGGGAAGCACTCAGCCTGGTATGGGGAGTGAAGAAATTCAACCATTACCTACACGGACAAAAATTTACCTTGTTGACTGACCATCAACCCCTCATCTCCATATTCAACCCTAAAAAGGGTGTTCCCATTATGACAGCGCAAAGGCTACAGAGGTGGTCCCTTTTTCTAGGGGCACACCAATATGACATAGAATACAAAGGATCAAAACAGCATGGGAATGCTGACGGTTTATCGTGCCTACCGTTGCCAACGGTAGAAGAAGCACCTACAGTAGACCCAGTGGAGATGTTCCACTCAACCATAGTTGATTGTCTACCAGTAACAAATTCTGCCATTGAAAGGGAAACGAGAAATGACCCGACTCTCTCACGAGTCTACGATTTAACAGTGAAGGGATGGCCAGCACATGGCGAACCACTGTTGCCAGCATTCTCACAAAGAAGAGAACAGCTGTCAGTGTGCCGAGGAACCTTGATGTGTGGATCCAGAGTGGTGATTCCACCCAAACTCCAGGATAAAGTGCTAAAGGAGCTTCACGAGGGGCATCTGGGTGGAGTGAAAATGAAGAACCTAGCCAGGGCGTTTGTATGGTGGCCAGGTATCGATGGAGACATCGAAGAAATGACCAAGAGCTGCCTAGGATGCCAGAAGGTCCAAAACGCTCCACCACAAGCCCCTCTACATCCATGGGAGTGGCCCTCATCTCCATGGCAAAGGGTACACATCGACTTTGCTGGTCCATTTATGGACTCAATGTTCTTAATCGCGGTTGATGCACACTCCAAGTGGCCGGAGGTAATAAAGATGTCCTCCACCACCATGGAAAAAACCATCACAGTATTAAGGACCATATTTGCCAGGAATGGGCTGCCTGAACAGATCTGTTCTGATAATGGACCGCAATTTGTGTCCGAAGAATTCAGGAAGTTCTTAAAAAACAATGGGGTTAAGCACTACACGTCCGCCCCATACCATCCCACCACCAATGGATTGGCTGAAAGGTTTGTCCAGACCTTCAAGAAGGCCATAAAGGCCATGGGTAATGAAGACATAAAACTTCAGCATAAGGTAGATAACTTCTTGTTTGCATACAGGAATGCAACACATATGGTTACAAACCAAACTCCCGCCATGATGTTCTTCAATAGAAGCCTAAGATGCCGGCTGGATTTGATCAAGCCAAACATCAGAAGGGACGTGGAGAACCGGCAATTTCAAGGCATGAATGAAAGGCCAACTAGAACCTTCCAGATAGGTCAACAAGTTTTGGCCCGGGACTACCGCACCGAGAAATGGCAGCCTGGAACTATTTGCACACGACTAGGACCGCTGATGTATACCGTGGACATTGGAGAAAGCATAATAAGGCGCCATGCTGACCAAATCATAGAGTCATCCGAAAAGGGACAACCTACACCACAACTCTATACGCCTAATGATGAAGTAGAGATACCCATGGCATCTACCTCCGATCCGGTGATACTGGAACCAGATGAACCCGACACTGGCATTCAAGCTGAATCAGCCTTGCCAAAAGAACCTACTGCACCACCAGAAACTACTACACCACCGAGGCGTTATCTGGACCGAGTCAGGAAGCCTCCAGAGAGACTGACTTATAATTGATTAACTGCAGCAATGTGTAGATTATTGTTATTGTAACATGTAATTAATGATTACTTAAAATATTATGTACTGGTTGGCTAAAAGGGGAGGAATTGTAGTGTATGTGCCTTTAAGAGCCCCCTGTGTACTGTAATGCCGGTTATGGCCACTCAGGCTATATAAGCCTGTATATTGTGTTGTATCAGTTAGTTCACCTCCAGACTTTGTTCAGTAAACACCTGTGAAACCTACTCCTGCCTTCCGTGTCTCTACTAACACACGGATACAACAATAATATAATGCCTTTTCAGAAACAGTAAATAAACCATGGTCTTACCAAGAAAAATCAGACAATCAGACTGATCCATCAGGCTACAGGGCAGATTTATACACTGAAAATCAATAACCTAATATTTAAGCTTTTCTTCCTTACTAACATTTGTGCAACAGGATTTATTGGTACTAAAGACCTTACATTTATATACCATATCAAGATTTTTTATGCAGACCGTGTTTCCTTACTTGAACAATATAGTCTTACTAGGATTCCCTCCTTTAAGTTAACCCTTTGTGTGCTGCTCTTGGTTTTTGTATTCCTTCTCAACTATACACTGATATATATGATAGAAATCACCCAACCAGTCACAACATATTATAACATAAACAAGCAATACAAAATTTTGAATACAAAGTTTCACTAGTTGTGAGGGCGAATAATAAAAAAGTCATTACAAATACACATGCTAGTCCAGTACCTAAGCATTTCCTGATATCTGTTCTAAATTAATTTCTATCTGTGTCCTCTGGACCTACCTTCTTGGTGTATTTTCAAGTAACAGCCTGGGTTTATGTTATCTATACTATCTAATATTTAATATTGTTCATGGAGGTACCCATTTCAATAATGTTTAAGACTATGTTATGTAATTATATATGTAACTATTGGAGGGACCCTGGTCCTTCAGGTTATGCTATCATTCTTTGGATAAGCTCCTAACTGAGATGTAGAAAATCAACAAGTTTAAACATAGCTACTGAAAAAAGATCTGAACAGAAATTAAAACAAAAGCCGCAATCTCATAAAAAAGGTGTTTTATTCAAACTCAGTTCCACATACACATTAACCCCTTTACACTGTACACTTTCAATCAGCCTTGTTGCTCTTTTCTGTAGCCTTTATAAGGCAAGTAGATCCTTTTTGTGACATATTTCATCTATAGTGTAGCTACCAGTATGATACCAAAGGCTACAATATTGGGGTTCCAGTGCCGTACCTTGTTTATACTACCTGTTTCCCAACTGCAGTTCCTTTGCCCAGGAGAGTTCGTGTAATTTAAATGCTTTGAGTCGTGGACAGGAGCATCCATATTCTTAACATAGTTAAATCAACTGCAGATAAATATAATAAGTGCTTAGGAGGATTAAGGGATCCCATATGCACTTTCTAAACCAGTTTAACACTACACTAATGTTATTTCCTTGGCAATATCAAAACAATGTGATACAGTACTACTTTGTCAAGGAGGTCTGATACTGCTTCCTTTTGGAGTCAGCTTGGACCATGTCTCTGGATTTATGCACTAAAATTGTAATATAAACAAATTTGATCAGACTAGATCATTGTAAACCCTTCTGCAAACTTACAGACTGTTCTGGCTCTATATCCTAGCACTCTTTTGGTCATTTTATTTGTTTCACCAGTGTCTAGACATTGAAAGGGACAAATTATTCCCAGGCCCAAATTTCCCCATGCTATTCTCAGTTCTATTTATCGTATACTTATATCCCACATTTCTTTTGACCCAAGTCTAGTGCAAGACATTTATCAGGCACTCCAGATACTCAGGACTGATGGGTTGTAATCAGAAAGTACAAAGTCATATTTCTGGGATTTTGACCAGTTATCTGCAAGGTTGAGTTTGTCTAAAAAGGCATGGAGCTCTAGTCACAAGTTGGAACTAAGAAATGTATGCATTATAATAGAATGAAATAAGTCATTAAAACGGTAAGTAGTGCACTAATTACTGATATATTTGTGTGTTATAGCTGAATACCAGTTGCTGTGTGGAAATCAAGGTCCTGGCTTTACCATCGACTTTGCAACTGGAAAGCCTGTTGGTAGGTGCAGAGATTCCTTTAGTGGTGTTTGCACAGGTTCCTTCTAAGATATTTCATTTTGGTTGCTAATGTTCTAAAAATATTTTGAGGGAATCTATTTTAAATGCAAGTCTAGAACCCTTGCAATATATAATCCCCATCCCTAGCAGCTGCACCAGTCTGCAGTAATTGGGCTTCTCTGGGTTTGTGTTATAGGTGTGTCAATGATTTAGTTTTGCCTATTTGAGGCAGGGGAATAAATGGCACCCCTGAGATTTAGAGCAAAACTGAGACCTAAGCCCCAACGATGACTAAACCCGTTGGGCGGGAACAGCGTGGGTTTGCTTCAGATGACCATTTTACACCCAGCCTGATTTACCCTCTATTAACTGCAATGGAGTGTAAAATCAAGCAAGGTGTAAAACACGCATCCGACCTGAGCCCTCCCCACTGTCACCGAGTTGGTAGGTTGAAATCGGGGCACTAATGTCAATAACCACTGCAGATAGGATTTACATGAAACAGACTTTAAAAAGTTACAAAGGAATGGAAAGAAAAAATGTTTAGGTGTTTGACTCATTTCACTTAAAGATAAGTTTTGTTTCATTCTTAAATATGCACTCTGGACTACTCAAACCTTCTATATTTTTTGGAAGTAGGATTTTAGTTTCTCACATGTCACTTTCAAAATAATGGCATCATTTTTTGATAATCTCTTGAGTTTACTTGATTGTAATAAAATGGCTGTAATTTTTTGAAAAAGTAGGCGGGCAGTCTTCTGAGATGTCTTCTGCAGCCAGGAGCCTGGCCAAGTTTCCCAGACAGTGTGTGCTGAGTTGAAAATTACAACAGGCTCACTACTGTTTTTTTACCCAACACAGATGGCTACTGGGACCCAGAAGAATTGAGAGTTTGTTACTCTCATTTGTTTTATAATTAAAGGGGCATCAGTTCACTGAAATTCAAAAAAAGTTTAGCAGGCTTTTTATTTGCCTCTTTACAAATCAGCAATGCAGTGAGTAAGTTATATTTGAATATAGCATTACACAACTTACATGTGAAATTATTATTGATGAATATGGGCTTATCTTGCTCTGCTCCCTTCACAAACCAAAGTACGTTAGCCAGACACTTCTTCATGAAAGCAGTGCCTCTTTAAAAATATATAACCAACAAATAAAGAATGAGAATAAGACATTTTTTAAGGGAATGGTCCAACAGGAAAGCTCCTTCTAGCATGTTTTGTGTATTTCTCTTGACTGTTCTTCCTCCAGTCACCCAGCTTTGTTTGGTACATCAGCCTAGATCAGGGCGAGCTGCGGGCAGCAGTTGTGGCCCCAGAGACAGTTCGTCAGTGTGAGGGGGCCAGCAAGATAGACTGGCTTGAGCACTCCTACTCCTCCCGGCTCCACATTAAGGGAGGTATTTTAAAATGCTTGTTTTAGGCAGCTGCCAGGGGCGCCTCGACAGCGGCAAACTAGTATGGCGTTGGACATGTTTCCGGCACTGTTTGGGCATGGGAGGTTGGCCCCTTAAATTGGACTTGAAAATGAAAAACAAGGTCCAATTTCACCCTGATGTTCTTTTGATATTATATAACTTCTTTCTTATTTCAAGAAACCAAACATTGCAAACACATTACAAGATGAAGCAATACATTTTAACGTAATTCTCAATAAATGCATGAAGTATGTGTGTCTAATCACTAATTTAATTACCCCTAGATATCGACGAATGCAGAGAAATCCTAGGCATTTGTGCAAATGGTGTTTGTATCAATCAAATTGGTAGCTTCCGGTGCGAGTGCCCAATGGGATTTAGTTACAATGACTTGCTTCTCATCTGTGAAGGTATTGTCACATTCATTATAAGATCTGACTTCAGAGGTTTTTCAGACATGTGTGATAGTTTGAGTTTACTTTGATATCGCAGACAGTAGTGCATCAGTGAGTTCTGTCATGGCGTGATATGTATTCTTGAATTTTATTTGTGTAACAACTATAAAAATCTATATTCATGTAAGAATTTTTATCACTTAATGGCTTATAATGCTCTAAGATTATCATCAGGCTTTTCTGATACACTTAGCAATTTTTCCTGTGAGTTTTCTGGTAGTTTTTCTGTATGGTTTCCTGTATACATTGAGAACATTCTGTAAACTATCAAACTGCTTTTATAGTTTGTTCAACAGTGAAGAAATGTAATCTGTAAAATATGTTCCAAATGTTTAATCAGTCTTTGACATCATTTCAGTAATGCATGCAACTCCAGGAACCACATTTTATATTAGAAACACAAGGCAACCATTTTGAAATCAGATTTTAAAACTGGAAGGGTGAGAATTTTTTTAGCCATGTTTTGCAGTGCAACAAAATGATTTGAACATGCAGCTGTGAAACATGCAATTTCTGAGAAAGCAATTTTGTTAGCAGGTTATTGATTATGGAGAAAAACAGTCATTCTCATGTTGCTTACCCCGTGGCTAAAACTCTTCCAAGTTGCCCTTTTGCTATTTTTTTTTCAGTGTCCAATATTACTGTATCTTTCTCACTGACCTAAAGGTATTGTAATTAAGTTATGCTGGCTATTTTTTATGTTATAATGAATTTGCTTATATTAATTAATATAAAAATAAATTAGCAAATTAATTACGCTGTAATTCACTCCTTTGAAGACATGACCAGCTCACTTATGACTCCACACATGGGTTTGGTTTGCTGAAAAGTTTTTTAAAAAACAAGTTAATCACATTCCAGACTAAAACTTCCTTAAACTATGTATCATCAAAAATACAATGGCCCGGATTTTGCGGTCAGCGGCGAAGACGGCATTCGCCGTTGACCTCGAAGAAAGCTGCCCACAAAGATTTCATCTTTCCCAACATTAGTTTCATTCTGACGCCATCTATAGGGGATCTCTGGCGTCCAGCAACAGTGATATCATCAAGCAGGCGAAGCAGCCAATCACATTGAAGAATTCTCACAGGCAGCAAACCAGGAAGTATAAAGCACTGATTATCCTTCACTTTATAATAATTTTACAGAGAGCGAAATAAAGATTGGAATATACACATGGGATAAAGGTATAAACTGAAATCTCATAATAAAACTTAATTTTTTTAAATTATTTTTATTATTTTAAAAATCTGGAATTTTTATCATAATGGAGAAATTTGACATTCCACAAATATGAAATTAATTTTTCAGGGCCAGAGAGGTTGTTCAGCAGTAATTATGACTTAGTACGCCATTAACAACCCAGTTACACCTCATTCAACTAGGCTTGACTTTTTCGGGGGTTTTTACAACAAGATAAGAGCATAAAATTGGAAGTTCATGTCAATTCAAGTGATTTCTAAGATTTCTATCTGCGACGACTGCAACAGCGTATCCTGTGGAGGACTGCTCCTCCACAGGATACGCTGTTGCAGATAGCATGACTGACAGCAACTTCTAGATTTCCGTGTTTAAATGCACATGTGCGGACGTTGCTGTCAGTTTCACAGAGTAATGACGGTGAGCACTGACAGTTTTGCTGTCGTCACAACCGCAATATCCTGGCCAATACAATATGGTTTTAATCTGTCTGACTGAAAAGTGCAGACAACACAAATTAAGAACAGCCAACACTTCCCTCATCCAGCTCATTTTAATTCCCAGATTTCACTCGGCTCATGCCAAACACGAGTTAAAAGACAGATTAGGGAACTCCTACAATACTGGCTTCCTCATTTACGAGTTTCATACAAATCACTAAGTGCCAGAATTGACTTTGTAGTTCCCTGGTGCAGCAAGCTGATGCTATTCTAACCTCTAATGCTGAATGATATAAACACCTCTGAATCACTTTATTTCAGTACAGTAGTGCAGCACTTAGGCTGTTAAACTTCCTGGCCTAAAGATTCAATGTCACCACCCTGGTTTTTCAGTTGCTACTCGGGCACCTAAGCCACCAATATGGTGGGCAGAAAGCACTTGCGCTCATTACAAGCCAGAAACGCGCCGCCTGCCATATTGGTAAAGGCAAAAAAATAGGCATCCAGGTTCCAAGCCTATAACAGGTGAGAGACTCTTTGCATACACAAATAAGGGGTCTGACACCAGTTTGAGGGCCCCTGCTGGCTCCACTCAGGAAAACCAATTACCTTCCTTCCAGATTTCCTTCCTTCCCAGTTGCCTTCCTTCCCGATCACACTCCTCCCGATCACCTTTGTTCCTGGTTGCCTTACTTCCCAAGTACCTTCCTTCCCGGATGCCCCCCCCAACTCCCAATCTCCTTCCTTCCTGATTGCACCTCTCCCGGTTGCCTTCTCTGTCCCTTTAAGCACGTACCTAAGGCTGCTGTCGATGACACAGCAGCCCAAACTTCCAAGCTTCTTCACTGAAGAGCTGTCTGGGGACGCCCAGCAGGTGTCTGCAGCTAACGTAAGAACAAAAGAATTAGGAGCAGGAGTAGGCCATATGGCTCTTCGAGCCTGCTCCAACATCCAGTAAGATCATGGCTGATCTTCAACCTCAACTCCACTTTCCTGCCCGATTCCCATATCCCTTGATTCCCCTAGAGTCCAAAAATCTATCTATCTCAGCCTTGAATATATTCAACGACTCAGCATCCACAGCCCTTTGAGGTAGAGTGAAAAAATTTCTCCTCATCTCAGTCTTAAATGGCCGACCCCTTATCCTGAGACTATACCCCCTAGTTCTAGACACTCCAGCCAGAGGAAACAGCCTCTCAGCATCTACCATGTCAATCCCCTTCAGAATCTTGTATGTTTCAATGAGATCACCTCTCATTCTTCTAAACTCCAGAGAGTATAGGCCCATTCTACACAATCTCTCCTCATAGGACAGCCCTCTCATCCCAAGGATCAATCTAGTGAACCCTCGTTGCACCGCCTCTAAGGCATATATGTCCTTTCTCAGATAAGGAGACTAAAACTGTGCACAGTACTCCAGGTGTGGTCCCACCAAGGCCCTGTATAATTGTGGTAAGACTTCCTTACTCTTATACTCCAACCCCCTTGCAATAAAGGCCAACATGCCATTTGCCTTCCTAATTGCTTGCTGTACCTGTATGCTAACCTTCTGTCTTTCCTGTACGAGGGCACCTAAATCTCTCTGAACACCAACATTTAATAGTTTCTCGCCATTTAAAAAATATTCTGTTTTTATATTCTTCCTAGCAAAGTGAATAACCTCACATTTCCTCACATTATACTCCTGCTGCCACCTTATTGCTAGTCGGTTTAATTTAAATAAGGCCCAGTGCACCTTGGGCCTACCTGTTCAGGCGCAGAGATCCTTTCCATGCACCCAGTTTGCACCAGCAGGGAATTTCTAGGCCCAAGTCTCAAGTGTTTGCTCCATTTAGAACAGGATATGTTTATGGTTTAAAATTGAACTTTAGTGATCAGTAAATATAAACAACAAATGTGTTTAATGCCTTGTGTTTCTATTTATACTGTTAATTGCATTACACTGTACTTTGACAATATTCCATTTACTGTTTGTGGTTTTAGCTTTTCAATTACATTACTTCATATTTCAGACTTTGATTTACACTTACTTTGTGTGGCATTGATTTTTTTCTTTATTTTAGATATTGACGAATGCAGTAATGGTGACAACCTTTGCCAACGAAATGCAGATTGTATTAACATTCCTGGTAGTTACCGTTGTGAATGTTCTGCTGGATACAAACTAGCACCAAATGGAGCATGCATTGGTAAGAGTTCATTTCAGTAAAACAGCAGCTTCTACTGAAAACCAAGTTTCATGGCAGGACTCTGTGTCAGCCCTTAAACTATAATAGCACATCAACAGGCAAACTGGGAGACATGTAGATTGCCTATTACAATGACTACTTGCATTTATATAACATCGTTATCATAGAAAAACATCCCAAGGTGCTTCACAGAGACATAATCCCAAAAAAGATGGCAAGCCAAAGAAGGATATGTTAGGAAGGTCAATGATTTGGTTTCTAAGGATAGTTTAGGGAGGGAATTCCAGAACTAGAGCCAAGTCTGCTGATGGCATGCCCACCAGTGGTGGGGCGAAGGGAGAGGGGTGGGATGCACAAGATTTCAGATTCAGAAGAACAGAAAATTAGGTGGGATGGAGGTTACAGAGATAGGGAGGGTGAGGACGTGAAGAAATTTAAAAATGAGAATGAGAATTTTAAATTGGAGGCATTGAGGGACTGGGTCAGCAAGGATTTTGGTAATGGGTCAGCAGAGTGCGGGATACGATATGGGCAGCAGAGTTTTGGATGAGCTGAAATTTATGGAGGATGGGAGGTTGGCCAAGAGAGCATTGGGATAGTCCTGTCTGGAAGTAATGAAGGTATGGATGAGGGTTTCAGTGGCAGGTGTGTTGAGGTAGGAGCAGAGGCAGGTAATGTTACGGAGGTGGAACTAGGCGATCTTTGCGATGGAAAGGATATGAGGTCAGAAGCTCAGTCCAGGGTTGAGCAGAACGCCGAGGTTACAAACAATCTGGTTCAACCTGAGACAGTTGCTGGAGAGGAGGATGAAATTGGTGGCAAGGGTATGAAGATTGTGGTGAGGGCCAAAGACAAAGGCTTCAGTCTTGTCAACGTTTAACTGGATGAAATTGCAACATCCAACACTGATCTCAGACAAGCAGACTGACAACATAGAGGCTGTGAAAGAGTCAAGAGAGGTGCTGGAGAGGTAGAGCTGTGTGTCATCAGTGTACATGTGGAAGCTGACCCCATGTCTGCAGAAAATTTATCCAAGGGGCAGCATGTTGATGAGAAAGAGGAGGGGGCCATGGATAGATCCTTGGGGTACACTAGAGGGAAGCTGGGTTGGAGGATGTGGGTGGTGAGAGATACAAGGAAGTGGCCGGAGATGGCCTTGTCAGTGTTTGAGACCACCCCATCCCAAATGCCAGTCAAACCCCTCCACCAACCCCCAATCTCTCCCAGACCCCCTCTCTCCCGATTGCCAGGTGGGAAACAGAGTATAAAAATGATAATGAGGTCCTGCTGTTATATTCGGGATTTTCGGATTTCGTCCCCGCAAACATTCCCTCCCCGTAAATATCGGGGCCCATATTTGGACCCCTAGACTGTCTGATTATGACAGCCCTCAGCTAGTGGGATAAGTAAGGTGGGGTAAAGTCTATAATAGAGATTATACGAAGGAGCAAATTACATTTTCTTATTCTGTGATTTATCATATTCTTAATTCAGAAATCTATAATTCATAGACCAGTCAGTGAGATAGTAGGGGAAAGAATATACTTTGGGAAATTAAGGGAATTAACAACTTGCAAATTCATTTTAGTCTTTTAGAGTGAAATTGTGCTGTGAGATATTAGCATATTAATGAGTTAAAAAGTTCATTTTAGATTCCTATATCATCTATTAGAATAAGGTGTTAACCAGTTTAAAATGAATGGGTCAATTACTTTGAAAAGTAGCGGAGAGAGAACTTCCGTGTGAACACGCACAGCCTGATTTCAACCCCTTTGTGTCCTAAGCAATATTGTACTCGTTTCATTTATATCCCAGTGTAGATTGAGAGAAAGTGCTTTTGCTTATTATGACCAAAGTGGAAAGGCAATTAACTAACAAAAAAGCTGGGTTGAATTTCTGCAGGGCCTCTCCTGATCATCCGCCATAACTTTAGCAAAAGATCTGTAGAAACCCCAGAGAATTGGTATAAATGGTGTAATGGCAGATGATCAGGGTGCAAATTCAACCCTTACGTTTTTAACTTCATAACATTTCAAAATGTTTGGTTTTCTGTTATCAATAAGTGTTCCATATGATTACCTTAGATCGCAATGAGTGTCTGGAAATTCCAAATGTCTGCAGCCATGGTGACTGTATTGACCTGAAAGGAGGTTATCGGTGCACCTGCCACAATGGCTTCAAGACAACTCCTGATCTGACCATGTGCATGGGTAAGTGAGGCTATCAGCTGCTAGCGTTACTGGTGTGTAGTTTTCTCTCTTTGAATATTCCCAGGTATGAAATACATTAGTGGGAGCCTATGTAGATACCAACCAAAACTGCCAGTGGTAACAACGTATAATTGATTGCAGATTAAATAAATAACGAAGAATCCAACAGTGCGCAGAATAAAGTAGTCCATACAAATTAAAAGTTGTAGAAGGCCAAATGTAATTACAAGACAAACAATTGCTAAAATTGCTTTTCCTTTGTAGCCGATTGTTAGAATTGATCACCCACTGATAGCTTGTGAGCATTTCTGTAAAGAAATGGATACTGTACATCCAAAATCAACTATATGTCCTTTCACTTTTAAAACACCACTCATAGGAGTGGTTATGCTAAATGTTTATCAATTCCCATTCATTCCTCAGACTAAAGTTAACAGAATAATTTCATATTTACAGATATTGATGAATGTGAACGGCAGCCTTGTGGAAATGGAACCTGCAAGAACACTGTGGGATCTTACAATTGTCTCTGTTTCCCAGGATTTGAGATAACTCACAATAATGACTGCATGGGTGAGTCACAAAACATATCCTGAGCCTTCTCATGAGACTGTTTCTTTGCCGTAACGCTGTTAATTTAGTGCTGCATAATCCATAACAGGTAGAAGATAGTTGCTTTGGCACTGACCCGCTAATATAAACTTTAGCTTATGGGAATTTATACTTTTCCAAAGAGCTTAACAGGGAAAATGTCATGTGTTTAAGATTGAATGCATTTTTAAAAATAAGTATTTACACATAAATCACGCATAACCAGTAACTAATAAAATTGTTTTATGAAATATAAAAGGATACAGAATAGGGCAACCAGAATGACTGAGGGAATGGAGGGATTTTATTATCACACACACACAGAAACCCCACAGTGCAGATAGAGGCCATTTCGGCCCATCGAGCCTGCACCGACACATATCCCACCCTATCCCCGTAACCCCACGTATTTAATCCCCCTAACACTAAGGGTCAATTTATCATAGCCAATCAACCTAACCCGCACATCTTTGGACTGTGGGAGGAAACCGGAGCACCCGGAGGAAACCCACGCAAACACAGGGAGAATGTGCAAACTCCACACAGACAGTCACCCGAGGCCGGATTCGAACCCGGGTCCCTGGCGCTGTGAGGCAACAGTGCTAACCACTATGAGGAATAATTACGTAAATTGGCCATGTTCTTAAACTGGAAAAGATAAAGTTGGGAGGTGATATAATTGCTGTTTTTAGGATTCTAAAGGGACTAGATAATGTAGGCCATGACAAGCTGTTTCACCTTGTCCAGAATAGGTGTGCACCTAACCCTTCTGCCTTTTATGAGTATTGCTCTGTACCAGGATGTTAGGAGTTGTCAAGAAGTAAAACTATCACTTTTCCATTCCTCCCTGTGAGGAAGTGCCCAGCCTCTGCTTAATTGAACAGTACTGAGGAATGTACTTAGCTGTCACATGCAATAATTGCAGCGTTTGCTTGAAAAACATTCCTCAATATATGTCAGTCCCCATTGACCGAGAAATTCCTTGAAGATGTTCCCGCTCTGGCGGCGTTACTTTGCTGGAAGTGTGGTGGAAACCCTGCTTACAGCGTAAACAGGGTTTCTGTTGCACTTACTGCAAATTAATGTCGGCGGAGCAGTACCGAGGAATTTCCCAGCCCTTGTTACTGTATATTACCTTATATTAAAAACTCAATTGTTCCTTTTTGTTTGTTGATATTTTTCACTTTATTCCAATAGTTCCTGCCATTAGTACCAGCCTTTGTGTTTTCTCTTTCAACCGGGAGAAATAGTCTAGACAACAAATTTTTCCATCAGTGGGTTTTATGATTGGGTGATAAGAATTTCATATTTACTTTTCCAGTAAGCAAATGTTAGTTGACCTTTGGAATTTGGGCTTAGGCCCTGTACTTGCGACTCCTGTGCTGTACCATTGGATCTTTGCTTCACTTTTTATTCTGTCACATAAATAAATGAACTGTGGTTAGGAAGTTACTTGATAAATGAGAGTGAATGCACAGAATTTCCATTGAAAATATTCTTCATCACACCCTCAGATATCGATGAATGCACTATTCTGTTTGGCCAAGTCTGTAGGAATGGACAATGTTTTAATAGCATTGGCTCCTTCCAGTGTTTGTGTCAGGATGGCTATGAGCTTACACCCGACAACAAGAACTGCATGGGTGAGTGTGTCAATAATTGCCTTACAGCCAGCTTTGGAAACCTTGGAACTGATATTTTGGTTCTCTACGTAGCCTATAAATACATGTCTGCTTGTTTTCTGGAAAGATATCAATGAATGCGTGTTGTTCGCTGGATCGTGTGCCCCTGGGACCTGCCAGAACCTCGACGGTGCATACAGATGTATCTGTCCTTCAGGATATGAAGTGCAGAATGAAAACTGTATAGGTGAGGACCGGCAATGCTTTTTGCTGTTCTATATGCCTGAAGCTTCTATTTAAAAACTTGAACTTACTTATCTAGGGACAATCACACCATTTCAAGTGCCAGTAAATAGAGCATGTGTGAGTTAAAATATTGCAAATGTTCGTCTGGCTTGTGTAATTATAAAAGTTTTCACTGAGAATTGGCAGTTTTGTCAAAATTGTATTAACTCACAAAATAATAGCTTCAGTTGTTTTCCTTAAGTTTTTCCTTTCCTTTGCCTGATAGAGCCAAATAGTAACTCTGAATTAATGTCCACTGAATAACATGATTGAGAGCTCTTTGGAAAACGGTGTCCTCTCCATATTCCTGTCGTTATCCAAAGACTGCTCTGAGGTCCTTAGAGTACTGAGCACAGTCCGAAATGCTTTTTCTATTGCTCAGACAAATACTTTCCCCTGTTCTGCAGATATAAATGAATGTGAAGAAGACCCCAATATCTGTCTCTTTGGTAATTGTGACAACACCGCTGGCAGTTTCCAATGTGTTTGCCGTCCAGGCTTTATCCTCTCAGAGAACGGGCGTAGGTGCTTCGGTAAGTCTATATTTACTGAAAATCTGTTATTATGGACTATAGAATTCTTACTTCAGATTATGTATACATTTTTAAGTGCTTTTAAAAAAATAATAATAGTCAGTCGTGTAGTATACCAAAAAGTATTTTTTTGTCAGAAGATTGTTGTAAATTAAATCAGAACAAATGATTTACTGTATGGCCCTGAATTTCCATAGGACTCTTCCAATCTCCCACTATAACTTCAGTGGAAACCCTGGAGAAGCACCATAAATGATCGTTTTAGCCATTTCTCTAGGGGTTCTACAAATCCCCTACTGGTAAACCTTTGCAGATATTCCAGGTGCATATGTTTAAAAAGTTCAACTCAGCACACCCACCATCTTCATCTTTTTAGTAAGCAATGTTTTTGTTTGCGCTTGGTGTGTGAAGTGTGCTTTATTATGAGTCTGTTTCAAAAGGTACACTGGTCTGATTTGTCTCCCCTAGATACACGCGAAAGTTTCTGCTTCACAAAGTTCGAGAATGGAAAGTGTTCAGTTGCGAAACCTTTCAACACAACCAAAGCAAAGTGCTGTTGCAGTAAAATGCCAGGAGAGGGCTGGGGAGATCCCTGTGAGCTCTGCCCTAAGGATGGAGAAGGTAAAGCACATTGGCCTGACATTGCACCATGTCCAGTTCAACTCGTAAATCTCAGATAACATTAATTATGGTAGAAGTACCTGGAGAACAACTTATTTGGGTAAAATGTTTTGCGCTAGTGCTCTCACATACAGCTTTGCATATCGAGAGTGCATATTGGGAATTTAGCCACATGACTCCCCACAACTTTTTCCCAATAAAATAATCTAACCAATTGAATATTTTCAGTATCCAGCATTAATTTCACAAGATCACAAAACAGATATGGGTGAGGAAGAGCAGTCAGTCCATCCTTCCAGAAAGACCACTATCTATAGCATACTTAAATGGTTCTAGGATTTTTGCTTGTGCTGCCCTACCTCATGTGTAGATCACTCTTTATGTGAAGAAGAACTTCCTGACCTGGTTGCCAAATGTTTCTTTTATTAGTTTGAACTTGTGGTCCCTTGTTTAGCTTCAAGTAGTGTTCTGGATATGGCTTTTCTCTCCCGTTTACTGTTTTGTATACTTCGATGAGTGTTTCCCTTGGTTTCTTTAAATACCGGGTGTACGCCAAGACCATGAAACACGACAAAGAAGTAGTGTTCACTGGACAGTCAAATACATTGCAATATTTAAGCAATCTACTGATTTAGATTTCATTTAAATGATCAGCCCTATAAATGAAACAGAGAAGAAAGACTTTGAATTTTGGCATGTGTTTTATGAGTTGCAATCATTTTTAAAATGAATGTTATCTCTTTTACAGTTGCTTTCCTGGATCTGTGTCCATATGGTCATGGTACCATTCCTGGCTTTGGGGAGTCTCGTGAAGGTAAGAGCAGCTACACAAGGGAGTGGGACTACAATGTATTGTTTAACACAGTGATTATTGACACTGACACTGCAGAAACTGCTATTGACACTGCCATTGTCACTAGATACACCCAATATTTAAATACAAGTACACTTGAAGTGGCTGCATTTATTAAACTATTATGCACCAGTTGCACTGCACTGAGTGGTGCAGTAGGCAGCTGAGTTATATCATTCACTTGCATCACTATTGGGTGAGGGGAAACAAAATCCCACACATATATGGTTAAATGCATGTTTGAACTCTACTATCCCATCAACTCTTTTTTCCATTGTTTCAAAATTAAAGGAAGTTCAGCAAGTTGTAGTTAGTAGAAGTTTTTTATCAATAAGTTAAACGAATAACTAGTTGGCAGGAAGTATTTTCAGTATAAATTACTCTAACCAGAAACATGATTAAAAAGGCACCATAGAATATCTCCATATGACCATATTTTCCACTAAGATAGCATTAGAGAGACCCTACAGGTCAGTTCTCCTGACCAGAGATTTGTCAAACATGTCTGTCTCTTCCTGGCTACCAATGAGTTAATGCAGGAGTGCCATATTTCCTCCTCCTGGATGTTGATCCCAATGTTGGAATATAACTGGAAAGATGAATACCATTCAGGGTTCAACACTTGAGGTAACATTGTGAGGTAATGCAGCTTTAAGAACAACACAATATAAAAATTAAATAGAATGGAAGAGTATTTGCACACGAGCCAAGGCTTAGGAATATTTAATATATGTTATTGTAGAATTAGGGTTCTCATTTGCTTAGTCTGTGTGCATTGGGGTTGAATATAGAAAGTTCAGAGGGTAAGTGAAAAAGAAAACAAGAGTGGCAAAGAGCGAGTATGAGAATACTGTAGATTGGCAGCTAACATAAAAGGGAACTCAAAAGGCTTATAAATAGTAAATAGGTAGTAAGAAGAGGGATGGGGCTGATTAGGGACCAAACAGGAGACCTACGCATGGAGGCAGAGGGCATGGCTGAGGTACTAAATGAGTACTTTGCAACTGCTTTTAACAAGGAAGAAGATGCTACCAAAGTCATAGTGAAAGAGGAGGTAGTGGAGATACTGGATGAGATAAAAATCGATAAAGAGGAGGTACTAGAAAGGTTGGCTGTACTTAAAGTAGATAAGTCACCAGGACCGAATGGGATGCATCCTAGGGGGAGGGAAGTTAAGGTGGAAATCACAGAGGTACTGGCCATAATCTTTTAATCCTCCTTAGATATAGGAGTGGTGCCAGAGGACTGGAGAATTGCAAATGTTACACCCTGGTTCAAAAAAGGGTGTAAGGATAAACCCAGCAACTTCAGGTCAGTCAGTTTAAGTTCAGTAGTGGGAAAGCAATAATCATGGTCAAAATTAACAGTCATTTGGACAAGTGTGGATTAATTAAGGAACGCCAGCACAGATTTGTTAAAGGCAAATCGTGTTTCGCTAACTTGATTGAGTTTTTGATGAGGTAACAGAGAGGGTTGATGAGGGCAGTGCAGTTGACGTGGTGTACATGGACTTCCAAAAGGCGTTTGATAAAGTGCCACATAATAGGCTTGCCAGCAAAGTTGAAGCCCATGGAATGAAAGGGACAGTGGCAGCATGGATATGAAATTGGCTAAATGACAGGAAACAGAGAGTAGTGGTGAACAGTTGTTTTTCAGACTGGAGGAAGGTATACAGTGGTGTTCCCCAGGGGTTGGTACTAGGACCACTGCTTTTCTTGATATATATTAATGACTTGGAGTGGGTGGACAGGGCACAATTTCAAAATTTGCAAGTGACACAAAACTTGGAAGTATAGTGAACAGTGAGGAGGATAGTGATAGACCTCAAGAAGACATAGACAGGCTGGCGGAATGGACGGACATGAGGCAGATGAAATTTAATGCAGAAAAGTACGAAGTGATACATTTTGGTAGGAAGAATGAGGAGAGGCAATATAAACCAGAGGGTACAATTCTAAAAGGGGTGCATGAACAAAGAGATATACAGAGTATATGTGCACAAATCATTGAAGCTGGCAGGGCAGGTTGAGAAAGCGGTTAAAAAGGCTTACGGGATTCTAGGCTTCATAACTAGAGGCATAGAGTACAAAAACAAGGAAGTTATGATGAGCCTTTATAAAACACTGGTTCGGCCTCAAATGGAGTATTGTGTTCAATTCAGGGCACCACACTTTAGGAAGGATGTGAAGGCCTTGGAGAGGGTGCAGAAAAGATTTACAAGAATGATTCCAGGGATGAGGGACTTCAGTTTTGTGGATAGGCTGCAGAAGCTGGGGTTGTGCTCCTTGGATTAGAGAAGTTTGAGAGGAGATTTGATATAGGTGTTCAAAATCATGCTGGGTCGAGACAGAATAGACAGAGAGAAACTGTTCCCTTTGGCGGAAGGGTCGAGAACCAGAGGACACAGATTTAAGGTGATTGGCAAAAGAACCAAATGCGACATGAGGAAAAACTTTTTACACAGCGAGTTGTTAGAATCTGAATGCACTGCCAGAAAGAGTGGTGGAGGCAGACTCAATCGTGGCTTTCAAAAGGGAATTGGATAAGTACCTGAAGAAAAAAAATTTGCAGGGCTACAGGGAACGGGCGGGGGAGTGGGACTAGCTGAAGTGCTCTTGCAGAGAGCTGGCACGGGCTCGACGGGCCGAATGGCCCCCTTCTGTGCTGTAACCATTCTATGATTCTATAAGAGGGCAACAATGCACAGAAACCATGAAACTTGTACCTCAGCAAACAATCTGCACTTTCAGGAGCAACGGTTGTAAAAAGGAGGAAAAATCTAGCCAAATCTTGAATAGGTTCTACCATGATTCTGGGGATGCATCAATGGTTGAATGTATTGGATAGATCCTGGTTTGACTCTTATTCATTAAGACGGAAGTAGTGCAAATTATCGGCCTGGATTTTGCGGTCGGCAGCATAACTACGATTGCGCCGCCGGCATCCAATGGAATGCAAACTTACCTGATGGGGACCCTCCGTCAAGAACTTGCTGCAGACGCTGCATTGTAGAGGACAGCATAGTGGCCCATGGATCCCAGGGGCGCAACGTGTGCGGACGCATACCTGGGATCACGTGGGCCGGTGTTGCAATCAGCAAACAGAAGAAGTCTCTCATTATTTATAACATAGATGTTTATGCACATTAAATCCAGGAAGGCTCTAGTGACGAGGATTTGTTTTTGTTCCCTTTCCTCCACTTTCTGAACTTTTTTTTTTAAGCTTATGCTCCACATAGATGCAAAAAAAAAACCTCAACGTAGCAACCGCTTCCTCCAAACTTTTCATGGACAATAAATACTGTTCATGGACAAAATCCTAAAATGCTTCCATTTCCGGCCTCATATAGCTTTTAAAATCACTTGGATTTGTCAGGAGGTATCCCCTTACACTGTGCAAACCGGCCCTGTGCCTGTTTGCATCAGCCGTAAAATTTTCCGGCGTAATTGCTGGGTAGTTAGTGGGCAATTAGCCCAACTCTGCGCCAGCAATTAGGATTTCCCCGTCGGTGCAGATAATCTGTCGAAGCGCATGCAGAAATCCCGAACTTGCGGTCCATTTTAAAGGCAGTATGACGGCGTACTCTGAGTATGCCGTCATACCCACCACAAATTTTGGCCCATCATGTCCTTTGATTTATTCTGAATCAGTGTATTGTTTTGCACTCTAGATGTTAATGAATGTCTGGAAAACCCTGGAATATGTTCAAATGGCCATTGCATCAACACAGATGGATCCTTCCGATGCGAGTGCCCGATGGGATACAACCTGGATTACAGTGGAGTTAATTGTGCTGGTAGGGAAATCGTTGTTGGTCATTATAGCGTGAATAAACAAAGTCAACAGTGGGTAAGATTCACTTTCGATTGGGGTGGAAACTGGTGGTTTTGGGTCAGCCGCTGTTTATATACCCGACCAGATTTCCTTTCTATTGACTTCAATGCAAAGGAAAGTCGGACAGGGTGTACAATGGGTGGCCAATCTGCTACCGTCAGTTTTCTGCCCCCGCTGAGAGTCAAAAAGACCCCCAACATGTTAACTGACACTGCAGACTCATCTTATTACATCAATTATGTTGTATATATTACACTAACCGTGTACATTTCCAGATTTCTGTGTGTACATTTACCAGCAAGTATTGAGGATGTACACTTGTAATTTTATAATATTATAATGTTACAATATTGTAATACACACTGGTTAAAAGTATTGTAAGTAAAAAGCAAAGCGTATTATCTCAAAAAGTCAATAATTTGTTGTTTTTCAAAAAAACAGACACTGACGAATGTTCCATTGGTAACCCCTGTGGCAATGGCACTTGCACCAATGTAGTTGGTGGATTCGAATGCACTTGTGACGAAGGATTTGAGCCAGGTCCAATGATGACTTGTGAAGGTAAGAAGTGACACATGTACAATTGGCAACAGGCTGCTATTTGTAGATTTAGAAACATAGAAGATAGGAGCAGGAGTAGGCCATTTGGCCCTTCAAGCCTGCTCTGCCATTCAGTGAGTTCATGGCTGATCATCCAAATTCAGTACCCTGTCCCTGCTTTCTCCCCATATCCCTTGATCCCTTTAGCCTTAAGAACTATATCTAACTCCTTCTTGAATATAGAAACATAGAAGATAGGAGCAGGAGTAGGCCATTCGGCCCTTCAAGCCTGCTCCGCCATTCAATGAAATCATGGCTGATCATCCAAATTCAGTACCCTGTCCCTGCCTTCTCCCCATATCCCTTGATCCCTTTAGCCTTAAGAAATATATCCAACTCCTTCTTGAATATATTTAATGAACTGGCCTCCACCGCCCTCTGTGGCAGGGAATTCCACAGGTTCACCACTCTCTGGGTGAAGAAATTCCTCCTCATTTCAGTCCTAAATGGCTTACCCCTTATCCTTAGACTATGACCCCTGGTTCTGGACTCCCCGGCCATCGGGAACATCCTTCCTACATCTAGTCTGTCTAATCCTGTTAGAATTTTATAGGTTTCGATGAGATCCCCTCTCAATCTTCTAAACTCCAGCAAGTACAAGCCCAATCGACACAATCTCTCCTCATACGTCATCCCTGCCATCCCAGGTATCAGCCTGGTGAATCTTCGCTGCACTCCTTCCATGGCAAGAACGTCCTTCCTCAGATAAGGCGACCAAAACTGCACACAATACTCAAGGTGCGGTCTCACCAGGCCCTGTACAACTGCAGCAAGACATCCTTGTTCCTGTACTCGAACCCTCTTGCTATGAAGGCCAACATACCATTTGCCTTCTTAACCGCCTGCTGCACCTGCATGTTTACCTTCAGTGACTGGTGCACAAGGACACCCAGGTCTCGTTGCACCTCCCCTTTTCCCAAACTATTTACAGCCATTGATCAGGAGTTCCTGCTTTTGCGGAATTTTGGAACATCTTTGGTGGGGTGGGATTATGACCCACCACAAGGGCGCCCAGCTGACCCCGACAGATTTTCTGGGGAAAGAGACATTTGCATTTTTTAGGTGGCTCCCAAGTCTCTGCTGAGGAGGGGGATGGGTAAATTGGCTCTAGCAGGTCTCCAAGGCATTCTGTGAGAGCCAGCAGAACTGCTACCGAAGATGTTTCTGTCACATTCTGGTGAAGTAATTCCAGCAGAGAATCTAGGCTATTATTTTTAATCCTGTATTTGTATTATAAAGCTGCATCGAATTTTGGCAACGGAACACTAAGGGCCAATTTTACAAGTGCATATGCTCAACAGGAAACCCAGCCTGTATAGAACACATATTAAGAAATTACAGGCACGTTTTCCTTCCATACAATTGAGTGCCCATTTACAAAATCAGCCCTGTAGTGTACATGAGGTGACATCAGTGCATTGGGCAGCATGGACAACCATTTCAAGAGATGGTTTTCTCCTGTGCCAACAACCACCATTTTTTCCGATGACTGGCAGATTATTTGAAGCAATTTTGTACATTATAGAGTGCCCCAGTAGGATGCCATGCTAGAAGGGAGCAGGTGTTCAGAGAACTGATGGCACAGTATTGTGGCCCTTTCCCCTATTGAGTATGGCTCGTAATTGGGAGTGTGGAATCAATGAATTTACCCTTATAAACACACTCTTAAATCTGTACCTTTTTTATGCAGTCCTGTATAGATATATATTCCATTAGTAAGCACAATTGATATTTGTGCCAGTAAAATTATGGTAGTAAAGAAATCACAACTATTCCTCCCTAACCACCTCAAAAAAAACCAAAACAGTCTATAAGGCTGTCGCTGGAATTCCCAAGATGTGGTAAAGAAATCTGTGCAAGTGAATTTTGCTAATCTGCTGACAGTACCATTTACAGAGCATGTTACCAAGATGTCTCTGTCTATGAGTCTGCGCGTGTACACAAAAGACACAGCGGTCTAGAAATTTGTCCGTGCAATGTCGGTTTTCGAGTGCTCAATGGTCTCCTAAGCCTCCAGTATGGTCGGTGATCGGGGCTGGGGGGGGGAAAGGTCAGTGATCGGGGCTGGGGGGGGGAAGGTCAGTGATCGGGGCTGGGGGGGGAAGGTCAGTCATCGGGGCTGGGGTTGAAGGTCGGTGATCGGGACTGGGGGCGAAGGTCAGTGATCGGGACTGGGGGGGCGAAGGTCGGTGATCGGGGCTGGGGGGCGAAGGTCGGTGATCGGGGCTGGGGGAGGGAAGGTCGGTGATCGGGACTGGGGGCGAAGGTCGGTGATCGGGACTGGGGGCGAAGGTCAGTGATCGGGACTGGGGGCGAAGGTCAGTGATCGTGGGGGAGAAGGTCAGTGATCGGGTCTGGGGGCAAAGGTCAGTGATCGTGGGGGAGAAGGTCAGTGATCGGGGCTGGGGGGCGAAGGTCAGTGATCGGGCTGGGGGGGCGAAGGTCGGTGATTGGGGCTGGGGGCGCGAAGGTCGGTGATCGGGGCTGGGGGCGAAGGTCAGTGATCGGTGCTGGGGGGTAGGTCGGTGATCGGGGCTGGGGGGCAAAGGTCAGGGATCAGGGCTGGGGTGAAGGTCAGTGATCAGGGCTGGGGCGAAGGTCGGTGATCGGGTCTGGGGGGGAAGTTCAGTGATCAGGGCTGGGGGTGAAGGTCAGTGATCGGGGCTGGAGGGGAAAGTCGGTGATCGGGCTGGGGGTGAAGGTCAGTGATCGGGGCTGGAGGGGAAAGTCGGTGATCGGGATGGGGGAAGGTTAGTGATCGGGGCTGGGGGTGAAAGTCGGTGATCGAGCTGGGGGCGAAGGTCGTTGATCAGGTCTGGGGGCGAAGGTCGGTGATTGGGGCTGGGGTTGAAGGTCGGTGATCGGGGCTGGGGTTGAAGGTTGGTGATCGGGGCTGGGGGCGAAGGTCGGTGATCGGGACTCGGGGGGAAGGTCAGTGATCGGGGGGCGAAGGTCGGTGATCGGGGCTGGGGGCGAAGGTCGGTGATCGGGGCTGGGGGGGCGAAGGTCGGCAATCGGAGCTGGGGGGGATGGTCAGTGATCGGGGCTGGGGGGAATGTCAGTGGTCGGGGCTGGGGGCGAAGGTCGGTGATCGGGACTGGGGTTGAAGGTCGGTGATCGGGACTGGGGGGGGAAGGTCAGTGATCGGGACTCGGGTGGAAGGTCGGTGATCGGGGGGTTGAAGGTCAGTGATCGGGGCTGGGGGGCGAAGTTCGGTGATCGGGGCTGGGGGGCGAAGGTCAATGATCGGGGCTGGGGGGCGAAGGTCGGTGATTGGGGCTGGGGTTGAAGGTCGGTGATCGGGGCTGGGGTTGAAGGTCGGTGATCGGGGCTGGGGGCGAAGGTCGGTGATCGGGGCTGGGGGGGCGAAGGTCGGTGATTGGTGCTGGGGGGCGAAGGTCGGTGATCGGGGCTGGGGGCGAAGGTCGGTGATCGGGACTCGGGGGGAATGTTAGTGATCGGGGGGGCGAAGGTCAATGATCGGGGCTGGGGGGCGAAGGTCAATGATCGGGGCTGGGGGGCGAAGGTCAGTGATCGGGGCTGGGGGGCGAAGGTCGGTGATCGGGGCTGGGGACGAAGGTCGGTGATCGGTGCCGGGGGGGAAGGTCACTGATCGGGGCTGGGGGCGAAGATCGGTGATCGGGGCTGGGGGGGGAGGTCGGTGATCGGGGTGGGGGGAAGGCCGGTGATCGGGGCTGGGGGGCGAAGGTCGGTGATCAGGGCTGGAGGGGAAGGTCGGTGATCGAGGCTGGGGGGCGAAGGTCAGTGATCGGGGCTGCGGGGGAAGGTCGCTGATCGGGGCTGGGGTTGAAGGTCGGTGATTGGGGCTGGGAGGGGAGGAAGGTCGGTGATCGGGACTGAGGTTGAAGGTCGGTGATCGGGACTGGGGGGGGCGAGAGTCAGTGATCGGGGCTGGGGGGGGGATGGTCAGTGATCAGGGCTGGGGGGGCGAGGGTCAGTGATCGGGGCTGGGGGGGGAAGGTCAGTGATCGGGGCTGGGGGGAGGAAGGTCAGTGATCGGGCTGGATGGGGGAAGGTCAGTGATTGGGGGGGGAAGGTCAGTGATCAGGGCTGGTGGGGAGGGTCAGTGATCGGGGCTGGGGGGGAAGGTCGGTGATCGGGGCTGGGGGGCGAGGGTCAGTGATCGGGGCTGGGGGGGAAGGTCGGTGATCGGGGCTGGGGGGCGAGGGTCACTGATCGGGGCTGGGGGGGAAGGTCGGTGATCGGGGCTGGGGGGGAAGGTCAGTGATCGGGGCTGGGGGGAAGGTCGGTGATCGGGGCTGGGGGGGCAAGGGTCAGTGATCGGGGCTGAGGGGGGGTGAGGGTCAGTGATCGGGGTGGGGGGAAGGTCAGTGATCGGGGCTGGGGGGGCGAGGGTCAGTGATCGGGGCTGGGGGGCGAGGGTCAGTGATCGGGGCTGGGGGGGAAGGTCGGTGATCGGGGCTGGGGGGGAAGGTCAGTGATCGGGGCTGGGGGGGAAGGTCGGTGATCGGGGCTGGGGGGGAAGGTCGGTGATCGGGGCTGGGGGGGAAGGTCGGTGATCGGGGCTGGGGGGGAAGGTCGGTGATCGGGGCTGGGGGGGAAGGTCGGTGATCGAGGCTGCGGGGGGAAGGTCAGTGATCGGGGCTGGGGGGGAAGGTCGGTGATCGGGGCTGGGGGGGAAGGTCGGTGATCGAGGCTGGGGGGGGAAGGCCGGTGATCGAGGCTGGGGGGGAAGGTCGGTGATCGAGACTGGGGGGGGAAGGTCGGTGATCGAGGCTGGGGGGGAAGGTCAGTGATCGGGGCTGGGGGCGGGCGAGGGTCAGTGATCGGGGCTGGGGGGGAAGGTCAGTGATCGGGGCTGGGGGGGCGAGGGTCAGTGATCGGGGCTGGGGGGGGAAGGTCAGTGATCGGGGTTGGGGGGGCGAGGGTCAGTGATCGGGGTGGGGGGGGAAGGTCGGTGATCGGGGCTGGGGGGCCGAGGGTCAGTGATCGGGGTGGGGGGGAAGGTCGGTGATCGGGGCTGGGGGGGAAGGTCGGTGATCGGGGCTGGGGGGGAAGGTCGGTGATCGGGGCTGGGGGGGAAGGTCAGTGATCGGGGCTGCGGGGGGAAGGTCGGTGATCAGGGCTGGGGGGGAAGGTCGGTGATCGAGGCTGCGGGGGGAAGGTCGGTGATCGGGGCTGGGGGGGCGAGGGTCACTGATCGGGGCTGGGGGGGCGAGGGTCAGTGATCGGGGCTGGGGGGGCGAGGGTCAGTGATCGGGGTGGGGGGGAAGGTCGGTGATCGGGGCTTGGGGGAAGGTCAGTGATCGTGGTTGGGGGGCGAAGGTGAGTGATTGGGGCTGGGGAGGGGACGGTCGTTGATCGAGGCTGGGGGGGCGAGGGTCAGTGATCGGGGCTGGGGGGGAAGGTCAATGATCGGGGCTGGGGGTGCGTGGGTCAGTGATCGGGGTGGGGGGGAAGGTCGGTGATCGGGGCTGGGGGGAAGGTCGGTGATCGGGGCTAGGGGGGAAGGTCGTTGATCGGGGCTGGGGGGCGAGGGTCGGTGATCGGGGCTGGGGGCGAGGGTCAGTGATCGGGGCTGGGGGGGAAGGTCAGTGATCGGAGTTGGGGGGGCGAGGGTCAGTGATTGGGGTGGGGGGGAAGGTCGGTGATCGGGGCAGGGGGGGAAGGTCGGTGATCGAGGCTGCGGGGGGAAGGTCAGTGATCGGGGTGGTGGGGGGAAGGTCGGTGATCGGGGCTGGGGGTGAAGGTGAGTGATCGGGGCTGAGGGGGGAAGGTCAGTGATCGGGGTGGGGGGGGAAGGTCGGTGATCGGGGCTGAGGGGGGAAGGTCAGTGATCGGGGTGGTGGGGGGAAGGTCGGTGATCGGGGCTGGGGGTGAAGGTGAGTGATCGGGGCTGGGGGGGAAGGTCAGTGATCGGGGCTGGGGGGGAAGGTCAGTGATCGGGGCTGGGGGGGAAGGTCGGTGATCGGGGCTGAGGGGGGAAGGTCGGTGATCGGGGCTGAGGGGGGAAGGTCAGTGATCGGGGCTGGGGGGGAAGGTCGGTGATCGGGGCTGGGGGGAAGGTCGGTGATCGAGGCTGGGGGGAAGGTCGGTGATCGGGGCTGGGGGGGGAAGGTCGGTGATCGGGGCTGGGGGGGAAGGTCAGTGATCGGGGCTGGGGGGGGCGAGGGTCAGTGATCGGGGCTGGGGGGGCGAGGGTCAGTGATCGGGATGGGGGGGGAAGGTCGGTGATCGGGGCTGGGGGTGCGAGGGTCAGTGATCGGGGCTGGGGGGGAAGGTCGGTGATCGGGGCTGCGGGGGGAAGGTCGGTGATCGGGGCTGGGGGGGAAGGTGAGTGATCGGGGCTGGGGGGGCAAGGGTCAGTGATCGGGGCTGGGGGGGAAGGTGAGTGATCGGGGCTGGGGGGGCGAAGGTCAGTGATCGGGGCTGGGGGGGCGAAGGTCAGTGATCGGGGCTGGGGGCGAAGGTCAGTGATCGGGGCTGGGGGCGAAGGTCAGTGATCGGGGCTGGGGGCGAAGGTCAGTGATCACGGTTGGGGAGGAAGGTCGGTGATCGGGGCTGGGGGGGAAGGTCAGTGATCGGGGCTGAGGGCGAAGGTCTGTGATCGGGGTTGGGGGGGAAGGTCGGTGATCGAGGCTGGGGGGCGAGGGTCAGTGATCGGGTCTGGGGGGGAAGGTCGGTGATCGGGGCTAGGGGGGAAGGTCGGTGATCGGGGCTGGGGGGGAAGATCGGTGATCGGGGCTGGGGGGAAGGTCGGTGATCGGGGCTGGGGGGAAGGTCGGTGATCGGGGCTGGAGGGGCGAGGGTCAGTGATCGGGGCTGGGGGGAAGGTCGGTGATCGAGGCTGGGGGGGAAGGTCGGTGATCGGGGCTGGGGGGGCGAGGGTCAGTGATCGGGGTGGGGGGGAAGGTCGGTGATCGGGGCTGGGGGGGAAGGTCGGTGATCGGGGCTGCGGGGGCGAGGGTCGGTGATCGGGGCTGGGGGGGGAAGGTCGGTGATCGGGGCTGGGGGGGCGAGGGTCAGTGATCGGGGCTGGGGGGGAAGGTCGGTGATCGGGGCTGGGGGGGAAGGTCGGTGATCGGGGCTGGGGGGGCGAGGGTCAGTGATCGGGGCTGCGGGGGAAGGTCGGTGATCGGGGCTGGGCAGGCGTGGGTCAGTGATCGGGGCTGGGGGGAAGGTCGGTGATCGTGGCTGCGGGGGGAGGGTCAGTGATCGGGGCTGGGTGGGAAGGTCGGTGATCGGGGCTGGGGGGGAAGGTCAGTGATCGGGGCTGGGGGTGCGTGGGTCAGTGATCGGGGCTGGGGGGGAAGGTCGGTGATCGGGGCTGGGGGGGAAGGTCAGTGATCGGGGCTGGGGGTGCGTGGGTCAGTGATCGGGGCTGGGGGGGAAGGTCGGTGATCGGGGCTGGGGGGGAAGGTCGGTGATCGGGGCTGCGGGGGGAAGGTCGGTGATCGAGGCTGCGGGGCGTGGGTCAGTGATCGGGGCTGGAGGGAAGGTCGGTGATCGGGGCTTGGGGGAAGGTCAGTGATCGGGGTTTGGGGGCGAAGGTGAGTGATTGGGGCTGGGGAGGGGGAGGGGACGGTCGTTGATCGGGGCTGGGGGGGCGAGGGTCAGTGATCGGGGCTGGGGGGGAAGGTCAGTGATCGGGGCTGGGGGGGAAGGTGAGTGATCGGGGCTGGGGGGGCAAGGGTCAGTGATCGGGGCTGGGGGGGAAGGTGAGTGATCGGGGCTGGGGGGAGAAGGTAGGTGATCGAGGCTGGGGGGGAAGGTCGGTGATCGGGGCTGGGGGGCGAGGGTCAGTGATCGGGGCTGCGGGGGGGGAAGGTCGGTGATCGGGGCTGGGGGGGAAGGTCAGTGACCGGGGCTCGGGGGGAAGGTCAGTGATCGGGGTGGTGGGGGGAAGGTCGGTGATCGGGGCTGGGGGTGAAGGTGAGTGATCGGGGCTGAGGGGGGAAGGTCAGTGATCGGGGTGGGGGGGGAAGGTCGGTGATCGGGGCTGAGGGGGGAAGGTCAGTGATCGGGGTGGTGGGGGGAAGGTCGGTGATCGGGGCTGGGGGGGAAGGTCAGTGATCGGGGCTGGGGGGGAAGGTCAGTGATCGGGGCTGGGGGGGAAGGTCGGTGATCGGGGCTGAGGGGGGAAGGTCGGTGATCGGGGCTGAGGGGGGAAGGTCAGTGATCGGGGCTGGGGGGGAAGGTCGGTGATCGGGGCTGGGGGGAAGGTCGGTGATCGAGGCTGGGGGGAAGGTCGGTGATCGGGGCTGGGGGGGGAAGGTCGGTGATCGGGGCTGGGGGGGAAGGTCAGTGATCGGGGCTGGGGGGGGCGAGGGTCAGTGATCGGGGCTGGGGGGGCGAGGGTCAGTGATCGGGATGGGGGGGGAAGGTCGGTGATCGGGGCTGGGGGTGCGAGGGTCAGTGATCGGGGCTGGGGGGGAAGGTCGGTGATCGGGGCTGCGGGGGGAAGGTCGGTGATCGGGGCTGGGGGGGAAGGTGAGTGATCGGGGCTGGGGGGGCAAGGGTCAGTGATCGGGGCTGGGGGGGAAGGTGAGTGATCGGGGCTGGGGGGGCGAAGGTCAGTGATCGGGGCTGGGGGGGCGAAGGTCAGTGATCGGGGCTGGGGGCGAAGGTCAGTGATCGGGGCTGGGGGCGAAGGTCAGTGATCGGGGCTGGGGGCGAAGGTCAGTGATCACGGTTGGGGAGGAAGGTCGGTGATCGGGGCTGGGGGGGAAGGTCAGTGATCGGGGCTGAGGGCGAAGGTCTGTGATCGGGGTTGGGGGGGAAGGTCGGTGATCGAGGCTGGGGGGCGAGGGTCAGTGATCGGGTCTGGGGGGGAAGTTCGGTGATCGGGGCTGCGGGGGGGTCAGTGATCGAGGCTGCCGGGGGATGGTCAGTGATCGGGGCTGGGGGGGAAGGTCGGTGATCGGGGCTAGGGGGGAAGGTCGGTGATCGGGGCTGGGGGGGAAGATCGGTGATCGGGGCTGGGGGGAAGGTCGGTGATCGGGGCTGGGGGGGAAGGTCGGTGATCGGGGCTGGAGGGGCGAGGGTCAGTGATCGGGGCTGGGGGGGAAGGTCGGTGATCGAGGCTGGGGGGGAAGGTCGGTGATCGGGGCTGGGGGGGCGAGGGTCAGTGATCGGGGTGGGGGGAAGGTCGGTGATCGGGGCTGGGGGGGAAGGTCGGTGATCGGGGCTGCGGGGGCGAGGGTCGGTGATCGGGGCTGGGGGGGGAAGGTCGGTGATCGGGGCTGGGGGGGCGAGGGTCAGTGATCGGGGCTGGGGGGGAAGGTCGGTGATCGGGGCTGGGGGGGAAGGTCGGTGATCGGGGCTGGGGGGGCGAGGGTCAGTGATCGGGGCTGCGGGGGAAGGTCGGTGATCGGGGCTGGGCAGGCGTGGGTCAGTGATCGGGGCTGGGGGGGAAGGTCGGTGATCGTGGCTGCGGGGGGAGGGTCAGTGATCGGGGCTGGGTGGGAAGGTCGGTGATCGGGGCTGGGGGGGAAGGTCAGTGATCGGGGCTGGGGGTGCGTGGGTCAGTGATCGGGGCTGGGGGGGAAGGTCGGTGATCGGGGCTGGGGGGGAAGGTCAGTGATCGGGGCTGGGGGTGCGTGGGTCAGTGATCGGGGCTGGGGGGGAAGGTCGGTGATCGGGGCTGGGGGGGAAGGTCGGTGATCGGGGCTGCGGGGGGAAGGTCGGTGATCGAGGCTGCGGGGCGTGGGTCAGTGATCGGGGCTGGAGGGAAGGTCGGTGATCGGGGCTTGGGGGAAGGTCAGTGATCGGGGTTTGGGGGCGAAGGTGAGTGATTGGGGCTGGGGAGGGGGAGGGGGACGGTCGTTGATCGGGGCTGGGGGGGGCGAGGGTCAGTGATCGGGGCTGGGGGGGAAGGTCAGTGATCGGGGCTGGGGGGGAAGGTGAGTGATCGGGGCTGGGGGGGCAAGGGTCAGTGATCGGGGCTGGGGGGGAAGGTGAGTGATCGGGGCTGGGGGGGCGAAGGTCAGTGATCGGGGCTGGGGGGCGAAGGTCAGTGATCGGGGCTGGGGGCGAAGGTCAGTGATCGGGGCTGGGCAGGCGTGGGTCAGTGATCGGGGCTGGGGGGGAAGGTCGGTGATCGTGGCTGCGGGGGGAGGGTCAGTGATCGGGGCTGGGTGGGAAGGTCGGTGATCGGGGCTAGGGGGGAAGGTCGGTGATCGGGGCTGGGGGGGAAGATTGGTGATCGGGGCTGGGGGGAAGGTCGGTGATCGGGGCTGGGGGGGAAGGTCGGTGATCGGGGCTGGAGGGGCGAGGGTCAGTGATCGGGGCTGGGGGGGAAGGTCGGTGATCGAGGCTGGGGGGGAAGGTCGGTGATCGGGGCTGGGGGGGCGAGGGTCAGTGATCGGGGTGGGGGGGAAGGTCGGTGATCGGGGCTGGGGGGGAAGGTCGGTGATCGGGGCTGCGGGGGCGAGGGTCGGTGATCGGGGCTGGGGGGGGACGGTCGGTGATCGGGGCTGGGGGGGCGAGGGTCAGTGATCGGGGCTGGGGGGGAAGGTCGGTGATCGGGGCTGGGGGGGAAGGTCGGTGATCGGGGCTGGGGGGGCGAGGGTCAGTGATCGGGGCTGCGGGGGAAGGTCGGTGATCGGGGCTGGGCAGGCGTGGGTCAGTGATCGGGGCTGGGGGGGAAGGTCGGTGATCGTGGCTGCGGGGGGAGGGTCAGTGATCGGGGCTGGGTGGGAAGGTCGGTGATCGGGGCTGGGGGGGAAGGTCAGTGATCGGGGCTGGGGGTGCGTGGGTCAGTGATCGGGGCTGGGGGGGAAGGTCGGTGATCGGGGCTGGGGGGGAAGGTCAGTGATCGGGGCTGGGGGTGCGTGGGTCAGTGATCGGGGCTGGGGGGGAAGGTCGGTGATCGGGGCTGGGGGGGAAGGTCGGTGATCGGGGCTGCGGGGGGAAGGTCGGTGATCGAGGCTGCGGGGCGTGGGTCAGTGATCGGGGCTGGAGGGAAGGTCGGTGATCGGGGCTTGGGGGAAGGTCAGTGATCGGGGTTTGGGGGCGAAGGTGAGTGATTGGGGCTGGGGGAGGGGAGGCGTGATCGGCGTCTGTCTGATCGGGGCTGGGGGGGCGAGGGTCAGTGATCGGAGGCTCGGCTGGGGGGAAGGTCAGTGATCGGGGCTGGGAGGAG